>NW_026712324.1:6212686-7582686 GCF_030504385.1 Musca domestica | reverse complement strand
GTTGTTTTTTTTGTTTTCAATTTGTTGGCCACCATCAAGTAATTTGTTATTGTTGTTATTTTCTAAACATATACAAACATATAACGCAAGAAAAAGCAAACACAATTTTCTCTCGCTCTTACTCTTCTTTACAACTGACAAAAAAGTGAAATTACAGGTTTTCCAAAGACTAAAAAAAACATAATATATTACGCCAACAACAATGCAAGTGAGAAAGGCGGGAATTTTCTGACATAAAACATTCAAAAGTAACTGAATGGGCTGCTGCTCATCGCTCTTGCTCTCATATTTTAAGGTAGAAAATAGTTAATAGGGTTGCCGTTAGTATTTATAATAATTTTGTTCGTTTGTTTAACAGCGATATATATCGTTTGTCCACAGAACCATGCAAATATCTTAATAAGCTGCAAAAGCTTAACCTATAAAAACATAAGACAAGGCTAAAATCCTCTAGGATTTTAGATTTCTTGGTCGCCCGTCGACCTTGAAATGTCCTACATCACTAAGTATAGACATAAAGCTTATGTTGTTATACCATTTGCGATAAAGCTAAACTTTTGTCAAATACCCCTTTAGCAGAACCAGTAAAATAATCTTAAAAAAAAGTAGATTAAGTGAATATTACAAAAAAGTAGATAGATTCATACGCAATTAAAAATACTTTTTGTAGATTTGAAAGCTTTTTTACTAAAAATAGTGACGGAAGATTTCCAAAATTAAGAATTATTTCAAGCTTACAATTTCTGAGCAATATACACAGGTGATAGGAGAGTGGTGAAGGTTCGAATTACTGATATTTCATAAACTATTTTTTTGTGTCGAAAGATAGCAGAAGAATTGTCCTAGGTTTATTTCAAAAAAAAAAGACCTATATTTATACTTCATTCAGCCAATTAAATTTAAATTGTTGTAGATTGTTGTAGATTTTTCCTGAAACGGTAACACTGACACTAACAGCAATGCAGTGAGAAAGTCCAACACTCAACAACAACAAAAGCTTAGAATTATGAATGGCGTCCTAGTATACGTGTATAGGTGTGTGAGTTGTGTCTCAATTACTGTGTTTGTCCAACCAAAAAACAAAGCAAGCCAACCAAAGGGAGTATTACTAATTGTAATAAAAACAACAACATCGACATCATACCCATTTAGAGTAGAGCAGTGGTAACTTTGGGGGTGAACTCTCGCTCTCTCCGTCTCTTTTTGGTGATTTTGTGAGTGTTTGTATATTCTGTGCGTTAGAGAAAATATTTTTCCAACCACACAACACACACATACACACACTCTCATGCAAGTTAACTAATCCCAAAGAGTTCTGGTGGCATTGTTGTTGTTTTTGTTTGTTGGAGAGAATGAATGAGAGTGCAGCCAAGTGGACTGGCTGCCTGTGTGTGGTGCATATTTGGCCTGCCTGCTGGTACAATGATAGTGGTGAAATTGTGCCATAAAAAATAACAACAACAACAGTAACGTTATAAAAACAACACCCATCGTCATTTTCCAGTTCTCCCAATCATTGACAAGACTCTGTGAATGGCTAAGCTGCCTGTGAGCACCCTCTAAGCAGCCATACACACACGTACACAAGCCCAGTGGGATTGTTGTGTTGATGAATTGTGCGGGTGCTCGCCTTGCCCTGCCATTGACGTTGTTTGGGTGCTGTGTGTAGAGATTTTCATGTATCCGTACTGACTCATGGCAAATGTTGTTTCAGTCACAGATTCAGTGTCTGACGTGTTACTAAAGTGAACGCAACGTGCAAGGAGTTGTAACGCAACAACATTCTTCGCTCGCTCAGTGACCAAAAAAATATACCTACAAGAAGAAAAATATTTTCTTTATAAAAACACAGTTTTTCCTACGGCATAACCGCAACGTTAAGAAAATACAAATCGCAATGAAAAATTAAAGAGACATTAAAAAATCAAAAATATTTATCAAAAGAGAATAAAAATAATATTGATAAATATTTGAAAATTATAAAGTGAAAATAAATTTTGAAAAAAAAAAATTTTCCGAAATTAAAGAACATTAAAATTGTTACTTTCTGAAAATCAAAAACGTAAAGAAATCGTAAAATTTATTTGAACAGAAACTAGTACGAATCTTCAAGATTTTAAAACAAACAGTGTGGGCAATTAAACATTTCAAAATAAAATCAAGTTTAATAATGTTGAAAAACACAACTAAAAATTAGAAAATATTAAAAAATTTCTTTTCACCAAATTTCGATCAACTATTCGAAAACATAACCAAAAGCAACTACAACAACTCTGCCATCATGCATACCCTGTTCACCGATCAAAATTCATTTTCCCGCCACTACGCCCAAACCGCCGGCTATCCTTCCACTGCAGCAGCCGCCGCCACAGCCGGAGCCATGACCACAGCATCGGCTGCCGCTGCAGCCCATTATGCCTATGATCAGTATTCCCGTTATTCCTATCCAGCATCGGCCTACGGCCTGGGGGCTCCTCATCAAAATAAGGAAATCGTTAAACCACCATATTCCTATATTGCCCTAATTGCCATGGCCATACAGAATTCCGCCGACAAAAAGGTGACATTGAACGGCATCTATCAGTACATCATGGAACGATTCCCCTACTATCGGGACAACAAACAAGGTTGGCAAAATTCCATACGCCACAATCTCAGCCTTAACGAGTGCTTTGTGAAAGTGGCCCGCGATGATAAAAAACCTGGCAAGGGTTCGTATTGGACTCTGGATCCCGATTCCTATAATATGTTCGATAATGGTTCATTCCTGAGGAGACGTCGTCGTTTCAAGAAAAAGGATGTGCTGCGCGAAAAGGAAGAAGCCATGAAACGCCAGGCCATGATGAATGAAAAATTAGCTGAAATTAAGCCGCTGAAAATTATGACTGCCAATGGGTTGATTGATGCCAAACATATGGCCCATGCCCATGTGGCTCATCATGCTGCGGCAGCCCATCATGTCGCCGCTGCCCACCATTTTAAAAAGGAACCTTTGAGCATGGATTTGGGCTGTCTCACAGGCAAGGATGGCATGGCTGCCGGTTTGAGTGTCCTTAATTCCTGTCACGACAGTTTGGCTCAAATGAATCATTTAACCGCTGCCGGGGCCGTGGACCATCCTGGTTTTACCGTCGATACCCTGATGAATGTCTACAACCCGCGTCTGCATCACAGCGCCTATTCCTATGCACATCATCCATTGAACGATGAAAATCTCAGTGTGGCTGCCTCGAGTCAAATGCATGCTCATCATGCCGCCGCTGCCCATCATGCCCAGCAACTGAGGCATCATCATCATGTGCCGCATGGTCATCCGCTTACACCCGGCGGTGCTAGTCACAATGGTGTACAATTGGGTGGCATAAGTTCGGGTACCACTACAACCACCTCGTCGGGTAACTCGCCCACAACCATATCCACACCGCATGGACCAGCCCATGGTGGTTGGTACACTCCGGAAACACCACCGTCGGAGCCATTGAATAATTCATCTTCCGTCAATGGTACACCCACCCAGTCGAACAATAACAGTAACGCCAATGGACTGGTCAATCAAAGTGGCAACAATGGCCACCAGCAAAATAATCAACATCACCATTCGACAGTGACCAGTAGTCCCAACTCCTTGGCTGCCGGCCATACATCTTTGGGTTTCCGTGACATGATTTTCGAACAGAATCAAGTGTGTCACATGGACACCGGCAGTCCGGCGGGTAGTATCCAGTCGGCCAGTCCACCCGCTCCTGCCGCCGTCTCCAGTTCAGCTGTTTCCACAAATGCTGCCGCTGCCGCCTTAATCAGTTCACATCATCATCACCATCATCATCATCATGCTCTAAGCGGGAATTTTGGCAACCTAAGTAATCTCAGTAATCTCTCGCACTACCGATCCCATGTGGGTCATTACCAGGACTATGGCATTAAATATGGAGTTTAAGTGAAAGTTGAAATCGCCCAGCTAAACTTCTGCAAGAGAAGTCGGGGATTTTTGATCTGTCGCCACAAGTTTGGGATTTTTTTCAGAGAAATTCTTTAAACTCTTTAGTGTGTGTGTGTGTGTAAGTAACTGCGTTTCAGACGATGGATGCTTAGGAAATCCAAAGCATTTAAATTATTTTGTTTTTGTAAAAAAAGAAAGCATTTTGTAAATATTTGAACGAGAGTTGACAGTTAAGTCTAGTTAAGAAATATTAAGATTAGCTGTGACACTTAAAATTGTTTCAAGGCAGGAGAGAATATATAAAACTAGAGTTAGAAAAACAGGGGGAGATTGTTTGGTATATTTTTGAGGATACATATTTTGGTGATCAGTCAACTATTTGTAACATCGAATCAATGTTCATTTATTTATTCTGAGATTTTTAAATTTAATTACAATATTAGTTTTGCGAAAACCGGCAGACACTATGGCAGTTAAAACATACACAATTAGAAAAACTAAAGTTGAACGACGAGTTTTACTAAAAAAATGTTTAAAACAACAATAACTCAACTTTAATTTAAATTCACCAATGGTTAGCTATTTTTCCTATTTAAAATACATAACTTATTTTAAATACCTGACGTTTTCAAAATTCTGTTTAATTCGAGTTAATATGAAAATCGATTTACACTATGAAATTAACACATGATTCGAAATCCCTTTTTTTGTTTCAATGAAAAATTTTCTCAATTTAATAAATGGTTATATCTAAATTCTTTATTAAGCAATATCTGAAATTTTAAAATTGACATAAACAAAAAATAAGTAAATCAAAGTTCGATTAAATGGAGTTTACATTAAATTGTTCTTATGAACATATTTCACTTAAATTTTTAAATAACTAAATTATAAAATAAAATATTTCTCCATCGTTTCTTCTACAGACACTATTAAGTGTATCCTTAAAAGTTATATAAATATTCTCAACTCTTCTTGTTATCTTCAATCTGCCGAAAAAATAAATATACATGTTATTTTATATATTTATTAAGTATTCTTTGTTTTCATTTTCTCAATGTATTTTTATTATTATTTAATAGTTATTATTAACAAAATTCAATGCTTCAAATGTATCTCATTTTCACAAAATAATCACTTGATCGCAAACTGTACAAAAAAAAAATAAACATTGTAAAAATTACTAGTAACATAAGGAAATAATAATTACTACATTAAAAAATTAATAATAATGCTAAACTCTAAATTAAATTAATATAGTTATCATGTTTTTTAAATAGTTCTTTTTGTAAGATGTAATTTTAATAATAACAATAATTATAGTATAATCATAAATAATGTTATTACAAACAAACAAAAACAACAACACCATAAATAATAATAAAAGAAAACTTTTTCGAAATTATTAAAAACCAAAAAAAAAGAACAATACTTTGAACAAATATATGATATTAGCAAAAACACTACGTGTATGTTAAAAAAAAATTAACCAGTCGTTTTCATTTCATTATGTAGAACATAGTTGTGGGCGGAAAAGTGATATAAAATTCTTTATCAAAAAAAAAAAAAAAAAAAAAAAAACAGTAAAGAAAGTCCGATTTTATGATACCCTACACCACTTTGCTAATTTAGTTGAGCTCCACTTAAAAATTAAAAGTTTTTATGGGAGAATTCAATCATACACGCTATGATTATAATTATAATTTAAAATTCAAATGCTAAAGCATTTGTATCTTTTAAATTCGGACTTGTATTGCCCATTTGGTGCAAAATTAATTTGAAATCAGATAAAGATATATATGGGAACTATATCCAAATCTGAACCGATCTCGATAAAATTTGGCAAAGATATTTTTGAGCTGTATTTGATATATTTCCCTGAATATCGTTGTTACGGAGTGCATATTACGGCTGTAGGTAACAAATACAACAAATCGGATGAACAATATATATTGGAGCTATAGCTATATCTGAACCGATCTTCACCAAATTTGGCATACTACCTTCTAGACTAAATTCGGTCGTATGTGCCAAATTCCATCCCATATTAGACGTTTGGTGCACAGTAAAAGGTAAATCGGACGAAGTTATATATGGGAGCTATATCCAAATCTGAACCGAACTCGATAAAATTTAGCAAAGGTATTTCTCAGCTGCGTTTGATATATTTCCCCAAGTATTGTTGTTACAGAGTGCATATTACGGCCGCGGAGGACAAAAATAACAAATCGGATGAACAATATATATGGGAGCTATAGCTATATCTGAACCGATTTCGATCAAATTTGGCATACTTATTTTCAGGCCTAATTTGGTTGTATGTGCAAAATTTCATACTATTCGGGCTGATATTACACGTTTGGTGCACAATAAAAGGCAAATCGGAAGAAGATATATATGGGAGCTATATCTAAATTTTCACCGATTATCTCCAATTTCAATAGGGTTCGTCCTTGGGCCAAACAAATGTTGTTTGCAAAGTTTCATCTCAATCGGATAATAAATGCGACCTGCATTTTGTTCACAAGAATACATGGACAGACGGACGGACGGACGGATGGACAGACGGACTGACATGCATAAATCAACTCAGAAAGTGATTTTATGCAGATCATCAAAAGGAACTAAGGGTCTATCTCGTTTCCTTTTGCCTGTTACAAACAAATGCACAAAGACATAATACCCTGACCACCTAGTGGTGTAGGGTATAAAAAAACTGCAACAAAGTCAAATGTCATAATTTTTACAATTTTTTTAATTTATTGAATGAAAGCAAAAAATTTTTGAATAAGTTTAGATTTCTTCGAATTGGTCACCTTTGGCACGAATCATGGCCTTCAAACGGCCAATGAAACCGTCACACGCTGCCCGAATGTTGCTCTGCGGTATTTTGGCCCATTCCCGGCGAAGCGCTTACTTGAGGTGATCGACACTGTGGTATTTATTAGTGCCAACCTTGATTTCCAATATACTGCAGACACAATAGTCCAACGGATTGGTATCCGGAGATTTTGGTGGCCATTATGCGCTGGAAATGAAGCGAGGAACCTCATTTTGTAACCATTCTTGGGTGGCGCGTGCTGAGTGCGATGATGCTGAGTCCTGTTGGAAACTCCAAGGTATGCGACCAAGATGTTTGCGTGCCCAAAGCTTTAATACACCCTCCAGAATATTTTCGCTATAATATTCGGTATTAACTCTGATGATACATACGATCATAGAGCGACCATCGGTTTTTATGGCGGCCCACGCCTTCACCATGGCCGGCGTTTGAGTTCTGGTGGCCAACCGAAGGTGCACATTTTCAGCTGACCTCTTTGGCAATTAAACACCAACATTTTGTTTGTTTACAAACTGCTGGAAAATAAATCTTTTCTCATCGGAGAAAACCAAATTCGGCAGTTCACCACTTTTGGTCAAGCGAAGCAACTCTTTAGCTCTTTGAATCTATTTTTTTGTTGCGGTGTAAGATCCTGTACTTTTTGGAAATTCAATGGTTTTATCCCGAGCTTGTTTTTCAATATTTGCCGAATGGAATATTGTGATATGTTCAGCTCACAAGCCATTTTTCGGCCACTGCGACTCGGGTTTCGATCAAGTCGCTTCTTTAGTTTTCTTTCGTCCTTGACGTTGGGCTACGCTACCAGTATCACAGTATGATACGAGACACATTTAAATGCTGGAGTGCTCTAACAATAACCACTTGTGGTTTTCCAGCCAAATATAAAGAAACGCTTGAATTCCATCACGAATAACTTTTTTTCTGGAAAATTTTCACCAAAATGCTTTTGTACGCTTGTAAACAATATAATGAACTGTCACTGGAATAATTTTTTTCAACAACTGTCGGACAAGTGGCTTAGAAATGACAGCAGTCTGAAGTTGGTTGCAGTTTTTTCATCTCATCCTGTAATTCCTTTGGGACTTACAAGGACGGATTTATTTCAAAACAAGTTAAAAAATAGCTGTCGTTTTTATTGACAGATGATAATGTTTTTTTATTTAAATATATTTTGACTTTCGTTATGATAAGGACAACTGTTGACCCTTCATTGTGGTAGTTCCAAAGGAGTTGGTCAATGTTCTCCATTTCGTCTGATACAATTATTACAACGTGCCAGATTTGGACTGTATCGACAATTTCCTTCACATTTTATAATTTTATATGTGATAATTTTTTGGAGAATGTTGAAATATGCGTGAGGTACCACATATAGTGGACCGAAGTATTCCATTTCTCTAATACTGATAAAAAAATATTGATATATGCAAAATTTAAAAAAAAAAAAAACAAGTAAGCAAAGGCTATAGTCGTGGGGGCCGACCATGTGATACCCTACAACACTACAATATGTTCGAGTTCCCCTTATATATAAAACCATTTTGGAAGATTTCGTATTTGACCCGGAGAATTTGGCCAATTTTTACGCACTCCGTAGTATTGTGAAGTATTCAAAACAATTGCATATGAAAATTGTGGTCCATTTTACAGCTAAATATAATACAATGGTCATCCAAAATGCTAGACTTCTTCTCTGTCCTCAACTCTCTTCCGATGCGAAATTCCGTGTCGATTTGTTTTTAATTATGGCCTATAGAACGACTACAAAATTAGAAAAATTTAAAATTGTTTAGCCATTTAAACCTCTAAATGCACATCCTAAAATTTAGTGAGTATCGGACGATAATTGCGACATTCATATAATACCCTCAAAACGTAGTGTTGGGGGGTGTAAAAATTTAGAAAATTTAAAATTCAAAATTGTAAGTCAAATTGAAAAAATCGCATGCGATAAAAAATATGACAAAAATGGAAAAAAATCGACAAAAGATATAACTTTTTTATTGGTATATTATCCCGCGATTTTCTTTGATTTTATCGTTTTCTGGCAAGAGACCATTCCAAATTGATGTGAATTGTGAAAATCGGCCCAGCGGTTCTTGATTTATAAGCAGAATAAATAAGATCAATTCTTTTACATATGTATTGTACCTATTTTGCTATATATCCGATTTCTTGGCTATTAGCATCACTGTAATGGTCAGAAGTGATCTTTTGATGTGTTTGTAATTTGGCTGGGATTAAAAAAAAATCGCGGTTTAGTGGAAATTTTCCTATTTTCTAACATAAAAGTTAGGGTGTATTTTACCCGCTAATTAATGTCCGACGGCCGCTCAAGTTGGTAGGTTTCTGCCCAGTCCCAAACTCTAACTTCATGTAAATTTTTGCGTCGATTGGTTTATAATTGTGACCTATAGAGCAACTGCAAAATCAGGAAAATTTTCTGTTTTTGATCCATTTCAACCCCTAAATATAGACTGATCATCTCCAAAAACAATAAGGTTCTATTCTGACCCTAACCCCACCTCCATTTTTAATTTCGTGACGATCGGTTCTTTATTGCGTCCTGTAGCTTGATTACAAATTAACATGAACAGACGGACGGACGGACATACATAGCTAGATCAACTCAGCTCGGCGAGCTAGGAAGACCCATATATACTTTCCTATGTGGGAAACCAATATTTCGAGGTGTTACATAATTTTTGGCCCAATCAAACTTATAATAGCCCCAACACATAGTGTTGTAGGGTATAAACATCGAACATTTTTTTCCAATTTGATGCGAATGTTGAACTTTGTGGGGGAGGTACCAAAAGAAGTGGGCCGATAGATTCCATATGAGTGACGCTTAGAATGAGTCGGATGTTTGTTCCGTTTTTAGGAGAGTGCGGATATTCCAAATTTTGATCCATTGTGGGGAGAAGTGGACTGATATCTACCATCTTCATAACAGAATATTGAGATGGACGAAAATTGAAGACTATCGGACACTTATTTCAAATTTGATAAGATTTAAATTTATTCAAAATATTTATCCTTTGTGGGGAGGTACTTGATGGTGTAGGCTGATATTGTCCATTTTCGCACCTGGAAATTTAGCACTGATACGAATAATGGGATTTTTAAAGTTTAAACAAACTTGAATGATCTTTTCTTTTTCTACGATAACTACCTACTTCATGGGTACACCATTATCAAGTGCACCAAGCAGACCGACAGACGGATGGACGGACAACCCTAGATCGACTCAAAACGTCCTAAAATGGATTTAGTCCAAAGAGATTTAGGGTCTAAAACCGTTTATGCGATTAAAAGGTAGGAGTGGCCCGATATTGCATACCTCGAAATCGATCTATTTTTTTTTTCTTAAAAACATTACGATATTACGAAGTTTGGGTCGAATCGGATATCCGCTTCGAGAGTACCATTCCTCGGAATCCGTTCATTTTAGGTATATAGTGTGTTCGACAATATGAGTATTATTTAGGGATGTTTTTCGTCCTTTTTTGAAATTCATTTCAACGGAATTACATTAAAAAGCAGCTATATATTCTATCCCATTTTTATAACCTTTATCATAGCATGGAGACCTCGGGTGTTTTAGTCACAATTTTAACCCGAATTGTAAATGTAATCTGTAAATTGGCATTTTCTAAGAAACTTCCTTGAATAGTACAGTCAATGTTGGTGAAAGTTTTTGTATAGTCCCCATATAACTGTACCTCTATATATATTGGTTCAAATTTCGTATTGTAAGTTCGTAATGGGTACAGCCTGTGACCAAAAATTGCCTATGCAGTTCCGAGTCTTCAAATAGGCCTCATATAACTTTTATCCTGGACCTTCATGAAAAATTTCGTGGAGATGGGACGATAATTGCGACCCCAACCCCCATAGTGTTGTAGAAATGTGAAATTCAATATTGTAAGTTAGATTGAAAAATTCTAAAATATGACAAAAATTAAACAAAATATTACAAACTATTTATACCCTACAACACTATGTGTTGGAGGTATTATAAGTTTAATTGGACCTGAATTAATGTAACACATCGAAATATTGGTTTCCCATATAGGAAAGTATATATGGATCTTCCTAGCTCGCCGAGCTGAGTCGATCTAGCTATGTATGTCCGTCCGTCCGTCCGTCTGTCCATGTTAATTTGTAATCACTATACAGGTCGCAATTATGGTCCGATCATCTCCGAAATTAAAAATGGGGGGTGGGGTTAGGGTCAGAATAGAAGCCTATTTCTTTTAAAGATGATCGCCAAATGTTTAGGGGTTGAAATGGACCAAATACTGAAAAAATGTCGGATTTTGCAGTAGCTATACAGGTCGCAATTATAGACCAATCGACGCGGAATTTCGCATGTAGCTAGAGTTTAGGGAAGAAGCCTACCAATTTGGGTGGTCATCGGATAATATTTAGCGGCTAAAATAGACCATATCTTTTGTGTTGAAAAAATTCAATATTTTTCATTAAATCGTGAATATTTTAAATCCCGGCGAAATCACGAAGCCATGACAAGGTTACTTCTGACCTTTACATTGATGTTAACATCCAACAAATCGGATATATAGCAAAATATGTGCGATATATATATCTATCAAAGAAGATATGCTTGAAAGATGTCTTATATGTCGAGAACGGCTGAACTGATTTCGACAGTTCTCATTAATTCAGAATGGCCTCTTGGCAGGAAACATAAAACGTCTAAAAAATCGCATAAAAATATATCTCTAAAGATGCAAATATTGATTTTGTAAAATTTTCTTATATTTTTTTCAATTTTTTCAACATTTGGTAATATTTCTACAGCTAACAAAACTAAGTAGTTAGGATATCAGAATATCATCGCATTTATGGCCCGATCCTTACGAAATTTTGCATGGGGATAAGATGAGGGTCAGAATAGAAGCCTATTCTTTTTGGAGATGATCGCAATATATCTAGGGGTTGAAATGGACAAAAAAACTGCAAAATTGTCAGCAGGTCGTAATTATCGCCCGATCCTCACGCACATTTGAATGGGGGTTACCGGACATTGCAAAAGCCAAGCAGTTTTGGATGGCCATCCAAAAAATTCAATGTGCGAAATAGTTTTCCAACTTTTGTAGACAAAATACGAAAATGTCCATTCCAGTGACTTTTTGGAGAATTCGCAAATACAGGAAAGACGCACTTCTGACTATTTCGTTAACGCTGATTTCGTGGAAGAATATAGTCAAATGTCTGTATCCCATATAGATGCGTTTCAGTCAAAAACCAATAATAAATGTTAATCTTTTGCCACTTCTGAGAGATTATAGGTCTTTGGGAAATATTGGTTCCAGATCTAGGAAGGCCATTTACGTGCAACATCTACCAATAAATTGGAAATGAACAAATTAGCTTAAGTTGCTATTATTCGAAAATTAGAGAACGAAACCTGATGGTTTTCTTTTATTATTTTTCACAATATCTTGTGGAATTCTTTCGAGTATTTCGATTTTTTTGTGCCATCAGGCCATTCGAAATGGGTTTAATTTCTTAATTAAAGTAACGGTCTAAAGTGACCTTTTCGTGTATTTGTGATTTTGCCGGTATTAACAAATCGCAGTTTTAGAGGAACTTTTCGTATTTTTTACATAATTGTTATGGCCTGTTTTAATCGATAAATATTATCCGATGACCTATTAAAATGGTAGATTTCTGCCCAGCCTAAATTCTAGCCCCATGCTAAAATCCGAGAATTGAACTCTAACAGCGACTTTTAGAACAAGTGCGAAACCTTTTATACCCTCCACCATACTATGGAGGGTATATTAACTTTGTTATTCCACGAAACTTTGTTATTCCAACAAAGTATATAAATTCTTGATCAGTGTAAAATTCTAAGTCGATTTAGCGATGTCCGTCTGTCTGTCTGTTGTAATCACGCTATCTTTCGAACGAATTGAGATAGAAGGCTAAAATTTTGCACACATGTTTATTTTTTCAGTAGGCAGGTTAAATGGGCCTTGTAGGTCCACGCTTTCATATAGCCCCCATATAATGGTACCTCCCGATATTCGGTATTTTGATGATTTTAGCGACATTATTAACCGGAATGGTTTCAAATTTGGTATTTGAAGTTCGAAATGGATACTACAGCCTAAGACGGAAAATTGTCTGCGCAGGTTGTATAGCCCCAATATAACGGTACCTCCCAATATTAGGTATTTTGATGATTTTAGCGACATTATTTACCGGAATTGTTTCAAATTTGGTATTTTAAGTTCGTAATGGATACTACAGCCTATGACAGAATATAGTCTGTGCAGGTCCACGTCTTCGTGCAGGCCCCCCATAGTTTAGGTACAATACCCACCGAAATTGTTTGAGATGTCTTATTTCAAGTTCGTAATGGATGCTACTGCCTATGACAGAAAATTGTCTACGCGGGTCAAGGTCTTCGTGTAGGCCCCATATATCAGTACCTCCCTATATTCGGTATTTTGACGAGTTTAGGTACAAATCCCACCGACATTGTTTGAGATGTCGTATTTGAAGTTCGTAATGGATTTTACAGCCTATGACAGAAAATTGTCTATGGTGGTTCAGGTATTGGCACAGCTCCGATATAACGGAAGCCCGCTATGTACGATATTTTGATGATTTTAGCTACATTATTCACCGTTTATTCCAAGTTTCGAATTTGAATATGGTAATGGCTTATGACAAACAATGCATATGTATGTCCACTACATATGGTGTCCAATATAAGGGCTATATTCGGTATTTTTTATACCCTCCACCTTGGGAAGGAGGGTATATTAACTTTGTCATTCCGTTTGTCTTTGTCATTCATAATCAGCATAAAATTCTAAGTCGATTTAACGATGTCCGTCCGTCCGTCTGTCTGTCTGTCTGTCTGTTGAAATTACGATACAACCCACATTATTTGACGTAGAGCGCCAAAATTTAGCAGGGCATTTTGTATTGTGTCTAGGAGGGTTGGTATTGAAAATGAGATATATCGGCCCACGTTTTGGTATAGTCCCCATATAACGGTACCTCCCGATATTCGGTATTTTAATGATTCATTCCACATTTTTTCATGGATTTGTCTGAAAATTGGTATTTGTAGGTCATAACGGGTCCTAGTTCGTGTGGCGGGACATTACATTTATAGGTCCACGCTTTGGTATAGCCATTTGTCACATTTTTCACGGATTTGTCTGAAAATTGGTATTTGTAGGTCATAATAGGTTCCAGCTCCTTTGGCTAAACATTGCATTTATAGGTCCACGATTTGGTATAGCCCCCATATAACGGTACCTCCCGATAGTCGGTATTTTAATGGTTTTTGCCACATTTCTTCGCGGATTTGTCTAGAAATTGGTATTTGTTGGTCTTAATGGGTTCTAGCTCTTTTGGCGAAACACTGTATGTATAGGTCCACGTTTTTGTATAGCCGTATTTCCCGATATTCGGTATTTTGATGATTTTTGGCACATTTTCCCATGAATATGTCTAAAAATTGGTACATAGGCTCTAATGTTTCCTTTACCCTAAGGTGGAGGATATTAAAAGTTTGACCCGGCTGAACTTAATGTTTTTTTACTTGTTAATATTTTAACGGAATTTTTATGGATTTTATATTTTGTCAATTTCCAAATTCGTTCCAAATGGTGGAGGGTATTCAAAGTTGGGCCCGACCGAATTTACTGCTTCTTAACTTGTTAAACTTAAAATGCACACAGTTTGAGGAAAATTTGCGAACTTGGTACAAGATTTTAACAATGATTATGATTTTTGTTTCAGTATAATTAGGCTTAACATCATTGTTGTTGTGTTTATAAAATCTACTCTTATTTGTTAAAGGAAAGAAATGATCCTTATGAAGGGATAGCGATAGCCTAATAAATAAAATTTGTTACTGGTAAAGCAACAATAATGGGATTAAGCCGACCTAAACAACAAAATAATTCATGATTCAGATTTTATATACAAATTTACTGACTATAATTATATCGAGGTGATCTTAGCGAATGGCAAAATTTTCCTAGGTGCCATGGTGATTGTGAACACAAGTGTGTGAGAAATAAACATTTTTGAAGGTTTATTGCTTTATTGAGTCCATCAAAACTTCATGGGTAATGAGGATCAAAGGCAACATTTCTATTCTTTGTAATACAAAAAAATAAAAAAATACTACCGAACGGAAAATAATTTTGCACTTGTTTAGTTTTTTTTTTCTTAAAAAATAATTTGTTGTTTGTTTGTATAACAAAAAATAAAAGCAATTCTAAATATGAACAATAAATCCGATATTACTTAAAATTGAAAACAAATGAATCTTATGCATTGAAATTGATTCAGTCAGGTGGCGTTCTATGTTACGCATTGAACAATTGAAAATTATTTTTCTTTATGCAAATCCAGAAAGAATGGCTCTATCAGCAATTCAATAGTTCAGTTTCGGAAAGACAATGATGTAGCTGTAGCTTTAAAACACAGAAACAAAAGTAAATCCTTCTTTTGTTGTGAATGTGGCTGAGTTCGACTCGAAACTCAATTAGTTCGAAAGGATATGCAAGTGAGGAAAAGGAGAGTTAGAAAGAGAGAGAGTGAGCGAGGCTACCCAAAATAATTTTTTGTTGGAAATACAATCCAATAATCTTTTATTGTTTCATATTTGACTTTAATTTTAAAGTCGATATGCGGTGGCTGGCCAGAGATCCGACCAACAAAAGATAAAAGATGAAACAAAGGATTTTCTCCTTGTTTGATTTATGCCACACGCCAACGCATTGTTAAAAAAGGCAAACCGCAACATTTCCAAAAAAAAAAAAAGAAAAAAAAATCATCAACGTTTGAGAGAAGGAATGAAAAGAAAGATTAAAATACAAACACATTTTTTGCATTGTTCCCCAAGTGTGGGTGTGAGCGTTACGTTAATTTCAATTTATTTGTTTATGTGTGTTTGTGTTTCGAATAAATTGGATGAGGATGATACGGTGGAGGATGATACGATTGTTAGATATCTGAATGATTTTTGTATGTTGTCTCGTTCTGTGGCTAACTCTTGTATTCCATTGGCATTGGCACTTTTCTCTGCCAGCTTGTCGTGTGTATTTTGCATCGTTTTAGCCTCAAGGATATTTGGTTAAGTGGCGATGCGTAAACGTGCCATGGCGCGTGTTTTTCTGGTCAACGTTATGACAATTGGAATTGTAAAAGTGTTAAATGTGGTCATCATCTGTCTTCTCCTCTATACATTTATCTTGGTTTGAGGATTGTGGTTCATGAAAAATGTATGGATTGTAATATTCACAGAGACTTCGTATACATAGACGAGCAAATGGGTAAATGTGGTCTATGTAGACGAGCTGGTGGGCCTGTGAAGTTTACGTGGACGAGCTGGTGGGCCAGTAAAGACTATGTAAACGAGCTGGTGGGCTATTGAAGTCTCCGTAGACGAGTTGGAGGGCCTGTGAAGCCTACAAAGACGAGTTGGTGCGCCAATGAAGTCTACGTAGTCGAGTTGGAGGGCCAGTGAAATCTACGTAGACAAGCTGGTGCGCCAATGAAGTCTACGTAAACAAGCTGGTGGGCCAGTGAAGCCTACGTAGACGAGTTGGAGGGCCAGTGAAGCCTATGTAGACGAGTTGGAGGGCCTGTGAAGCCTACGTAACAAGTTGGTGGGCCAGTGAAGCCTACGTAGACGAGTTGGAGGGCCTGTGAAGTCTAGTTAGACAAGCTGGTGGGCCAATGAAGTCTACGTAGACAAGCTGGTGCGCCAATGAAGTCTACGTAAACAAGCTGGTAGGCCAGTGGTGTCTTCGTAGACGAGGTGATGGGCCTGTGAAGTCTACGTAGACAAGCTGGTGCACCAATGAAGTCTACGTAAACAAGCTGGTGGGCCAGTGAAGCCTACGTAGACGAGTTGGAGGGCCAGTGAAGCCTACGTAGACGAGATGGAGGGCCTGTGAAGCCTACGTAAACAAGTTGGTGGGCCAGTGAAGCCTACGTAGACGAGTTGGAGGGCCAGTGAAGCCTACGTAGACGAGTTGGAGGGCCTGTGAAGCCTACGTAAACAAGTTGGTAGGCCAGTGGTGTCTTCGAAGACGAGGTGATGGGCCTGTGAAGTCTAGTTAGACAAGCTGGTGGGCCAGTGAAATCTACGTAGACAAGCTGGTGCGCCAATGAAGTCTACGTAAACAAGCTGGTGGGCCAGTGAAGCCTACGTAGACGAGTTGGAGGGCCAGTGAAGCCTACGTAGACGAGTTGGTGGGCCAGTGAAGCCTACGTAGACGAGTTGGAGGGCCTGTGAAGTCTAGTTAGACAAGCTGGTGGGCCAATGAAGTCTACGTAGACAAGCTGGTGCGCCAATGAAGTCTACGTAAACAAGCTGGTAGGCCAGTGGTGTCTTCGTAGACGAGGTGATGGGCCTGTGAAGTCTACGTAGACAAGCTGGTGCGCCAATGAAGTCTACGTAAACAAGCTGGTGGGCCAGTGAAGCCTACGTAGACGAGTTGGAGGGCCAGTGAAGCCTACGTAGACGAGTTGGAGGGCCTGTGAAGCCTACGTAAACAAGTTGGTGGGCCAGTGAAGCCTACGTAGACGAGTTGGAGGGCCAGTGAAGCCTACGTAGACGAGTTGGAGGGCCTGTGAAGCCTACGTAAACAAGTTGGTAGGCCAGTGGTGTCTTCGTAGACGAGGTGATGGGCCTGTGAAGTCTAGTTAGACAAGCTGGTGGGCCAATGAAGTCTACGTAGACAAGCTGGTGCGCCAATGAAGTCTACGTAAACAAGCTGGTGGGCCAGTGAAGCCTACGTAGACGAGTTGGAGGGCCAGTGAAGCCTACGTAGACGAGTTGGAGGGCCTGTGAAGCCTACGTAGACGAGTTGGTGGGCCAATGAAGTCTACGTAGTCGAGTTGGAGGGCCAGTGAAATCTACGTAGACAAGCTGGTGCGCCAATGAAGTCTACGTAAACAAGCTGGTGGGCCAGTGAAGCCTACGTAGACGAGTTGGAGGGCCAGTGAAGCCTACGAAGACGAGTTGGAGGGCCTGTGAAGCCTACGTAAACAAGTTGGTAGGCCAGTGGTGTCTTCGTAGACGAGGTGATGGGCCTGTGAAGTCTAGTTAGACAAGCTGGTGGGCCTGTGAAATCTACGTAGACAAGCTTGTGCGCCAATGAAGTCTACGTAGATAAGCTGGTGGGCCAGTGAAGCCTACGTAGACGAGTTGGAGGGCCCGTAAAGCCCACATAGACGAGTTGGTGGGCCAGTGAAATCTACGTAGACAAGCTGGTGCGCCAATGAAGTCTACGTAGACAAGCTGGTGGGCCAGTGAAGCCTACGTAGACGAGTTGGAGGACCAGTGAAATCTACGTAGACAAGCTGGTGCGCCAATGAAGTCTATGTCGACAAGCTGGTGGGCCAGTGAAGCCTACGTAGACGAGTTGGTGGACCAGTGAGGTCTACGTAGACGAATTGGTGGGTCAGTGAGGCATACATAGACGAGTTGATAGGCCAGTGAAATCTACGTAGACGAGTTGGTGGCCCAGTGAAGTCTACATAGACGAGCTGGTAGGCCAATGATGTCTACATTGACGAGCTGGTGGGCCAGTGAAGCTCACATGCAGGATTTACGTTTGTCTAGTTAGTGTTACCATTCCTGACATAAACACCTGCCTTCTATTGAACTTTTTCGAATTATTCTCTCACTCGCCCACACAATTTCGTATCGTTCCACAACTTTGGTATGACAAAAAAAAAATGCTGAAAACATTAAAATCATTTTTGTGTAAAAAATAGAAAAAATAAGCAAACAACAATAAATATCACTTCATACAAGTAATTGAGTTTGGCGCCACAGTCTTCAAAAAAATCATCATCCGTGACCATCGTAGCTGGCGCTGACGTTGTCGTCGTTGTCAATTGGACCTTAATTTTTTGCCACTCATCATTACTTTACTTTGCAATTGAAATTTTGTCTTTTATGCTCACAGACAGACTTACAAAAAAGTTGGCCATAATAGTTTTTGTGGCCAATAATTTTGTTTTGTCCCCCTTTTTTTCTCGTTGGCCATCGAGTTTCGTTCATTGTGATGTAAGAGGTATTTAGCTATTTCATTTTTGCCTCGGCGTTGTTTTCGCTTGGTTTGGTGCTCAAAAATAAGATGATTGGCTCCATACAAGCTACGAGTCTTATTTGAACAAATCGGCAGACAAACAGATCAATCAATCATGTCTTCAATTGTCCATTACAAATTCAAACTGTTTATTTAGTGAATGTTATAAACCAGTCGTTTATGCATTTAGTTGTTTTTATTAAATTTGTCATAATTTTTCAAGTATTGTCTCAGAAATTGGAAAAAAGATCCGTTTAAAGAAGGGAAAGTTAATGGTGGTGTATTGTATGGAGGAATGGTTTTGTGTCTTAATTAAGGTACATAACTACGTTAGCACTCTTTCCAATATGAAAAGGTCAAAAAAGAGTTGATTTTTAACTTTTCCAAGGAAGTGGAACTTTTCCAAGAATGTGGAAATAGAGTGAGAGAGAAGAGATATGCACAAAATTAGCTCATTAATCAGTTTCGTCGAAATCGTCTAGCTGATGTGTGTTAACCTTTTGGGGTAATGAGACATTTGATATATATATTTAACCTATCCAAAATAGCATGCTGAATATTTTTATCACTGGTGCAATTAATTGCACCCTCTGGTGACTCTGTTAGTTCTACCAAATATTCAACTTTTAGATATTCTGGTTTAGTATCACGAAGTGTTAGAACCAGGAAGTGTTTCGGGGATTAGAGAATTAGGGTGACATGAAAAGACTGCATCCAATTTCAGACTGCTGTCATTTCTAAGCCACTCGTCCGACAGCTGTTAAAACTATTCCAGTGGCAGCTCATTATATTGTTTACAAGCGTACAAAAGCATTTTGGTGAGAATTTTCCAGAAAAAAAGTTATTCGTGATGGAATTCAAGCGTGATAGTGTGATTTCATTACATTTGGCTAGAAAATAACAATTGACTATCGTTAGAGCACAATGGCCACCAAAATCTCCGGATACCAATTCGTTGGACTATTGTGTTTGCAGTATTTTGGAAAGCAAGGTTGGCACTAAAAAATCCCAAAATGTCGATCATATTAAGCAAGCGCTTCGCCAAGAATTGGTCAATATACCGCGAAGCAAATTTGGGGCAGTGTGTTGCGGTTTCTTTGGCCGTTTGCAGACCATAATTCGTGCCAAAGTGACCAATTCGAAAAAACCTAATCTTATACTAACATTTGATGCTATTTCCGACATTTTTGCTTTCATTCAATAAAATTTAAAAATTATGGCGTTTTTATACCCTCCACCAAAAAAAGTATGGAGGGTATATTAAGTTCGTCATTCCGTTTGTAACTCATCGAAATAATCATTTTAGACCCAACAAAGTATATATATTCTTGATCAGCGTAAAATTCTAAGACGATTTAGCCCTGTCCGTCCGTCTGTCCATCTGTTTTAATCACGATAA
Organism: Musca domestica; assembly: GCF_030504385.1. Classification (NCBI taxonomy): domain Eukaryota; kingdom Metazoa; phylum Arthropoda; class Insecta; order Diptera; family Muscidae; genus Musca; species Musca domestica. The sequence goes on along the minus strand of NW_026712324.1, from coordinate 7,562,398 downwards.
ACGAATTAAGACAGGAAGCTAAAATTTTGCACAGATCTCTCTTTTGTCTGCAGGCAGGTCAAGTTCGAAGATGGGCTATATCGGATCACGAACCCCCGATATTCGGTATTTTGATTATTTTACCCACATTTTTCAATGGAATTGTCTGAAAATCCACACAAGTAGTTCCTTGTGGGTACTTTATACCTCGGCAGAGAATTATCTATATAGGTCCACAATATCGTATAGCCCCCATATAACGGTACCCCCACGGTATTCGGTATTTTGATGATTTTAGCCACATTTTTCAATGGAATTGTCTGAAATTCCACAAAAGGAGTCCCTTGTGGATATTTTACCCCCTCAAAAAGAATTGTTTATATAGGTCCGCGATATCGTATATCCCCCATATAACTGTACCCCCCGATATTCGGTATTTTGATGATGTTAGCCACACTTTTCAATGGATTTGTCTTAAAATCCACACAAGTAGATCCTTGTGAGTACTTCACCCCCTGAGAGAGAATTGTCTATACAGGTCCACGATATCGTATATCCCCCATATAACGGTACCCCCCGATATTCGGTATTTTGATGATTTTACCCACATTTTTCTTCGGAATTGTCTGAAATTCCACACAAGGTGTACCTTGTGGGTACTTTATACCTCGGCAGAGAATTATCTATATAGGTCCACGATATCGTATAGCCCTCATATAACGGTACCCCCGATATTCGGTACTTTGATGTTTTTCAACGGAATGGTCACAAGGGGTTCTTTGTACACAAGGGGTTCTTTGTCAGCACTTTACCCCCCGACAGAGAATTCTCTATACAGACTAACGATAACGTATAGCTCCCATATAACGATACCCCGCGATATTCGGTATTTTGATGATTTTAGCCACATTTACCAATCGTATTGTCTGAAAATCCACACACGGAGTTCTTTGTGAGCACTTTACCCCTGAAACGGAATTGTCTATATAGGTCCACAATATCGTATATCCCCCATATAACGGTACTCCCCTATATTCGGTATTTTGATGATTTTAGCCACTTTTTCCAATGGAATTATCTGAATATCCACACCAGGAGTTCCTTTTGAGTACTTTACACGCAGACATAGATTTGCCTTTATAGGTCCACAATATCGTATATCCCCCCATATCTGCACCTTCCTATATTAGATATTTTAAAGATTTTAAAAGAATTTTTTAATGGATTTTATTTTTTTTTGAAAATTTTCTAATTCGTTCCAAATGTTGGAGGGTATTCTAAGTTACTTACTGCTTTTTTACTTGTTTTATCTCACCCTTTATATTTGAACTATTCAAACTAGCATGCTGAATATTTTTATCACTGGTGCAACTAATTGCACTCTCAGGTGACCCTTTTAGTTCTACTACATATTAAATTTTATATCTATCCCTTCGCCCAATACCGAATAAAGTACCATTACCAATACTTTATTATGCATATACGCTTGAAGCATTGCAAGTTCCTGAAAAATATTATTCAAAATCCATTATTCCTCAAAATAATTGTATTGAAAATCCAGAATTGAACGTTTGGATGTGGATTGAAAAATCCACAATTGGAGCCATTGGGTGGTTTAAAGTATTCGGTAAAACTGCTCGATTATTTAAAAAAAATTCAATCCAAATTTTGTTAATTTGTGACTTGAAAATAATTTATATATCCGTGATTTTTATCGGCTGTGACCTAAAAAAAATATTCAAGTTTTCGTAAATTCCCCGAGTATTACTCTACTGGAATTATTCCATTATACATTTATCAAATATTATATAATAATATAATAATCAAATTCTGAAAATGACAAAATATTTCTACTACCATTATATGGGCTTCAAAATTACGATCCTTTCTATGAATTGTTAATTAACTCATGTACAAATATTTATGAATGCATACATTTTCGTCTGTATTTGTTGTAACAATTTTAGTGTCCTTATACATGAACATCCTGTAATTATTCTATCATTATTCACTCACTCGCCCATAATTAGCATACACAGGGAGCTGCAATGTTGCGATTTCATTATTATTATTATCATCCACCTATTCTAATTTAAAATGGCAACATTCGAAAAGTGTTGGATGACTCCATACCTGAAAGGATGGCATTTTATTTGGTACATATTTGGCATTAGGAGTATGGGATATTAAGTTGATTTTGATTGTTTCATTCTCCATAGAAAAAAGAATCTACAATAACAATTCTATAGGTTCACGAAAAATAATCTTAAGAAAATGCCGTATTAAAAATGAAAATATGTTTTTATTATCCACAACATACTGCAAATATTTCAAAATGATATTCTAAGCAAGTAAAAAAGTAGCTAAGATAGAGATACCCTCCGCCATTTGGATGGAACTTGAAAATTTTCAAAAAATTACGAAAATACGAAAATACCATTAGACCTCATACGGAGGCTATACGAAGACGTGGACCTGCATAAGTAATTTTTTGTAGTACCCATTAAGATCTTCAAATAAATAGATAGAATTCCGGCGAATAACGTTGCTAAAACAATCAAAATACCAAATATCGGGAGATACCGTTATATGGGGGCTATACGAAGACGTGGACCGGAATACGAAATTTTTAGGCATACTCTGTAGTATCCATTACAAACTTCGGATGCGAAATTTGAAACAATTGAGTGAATAATGTCGCTAAAATCATTTTAATACCGAATATTGGGAGGTATAATTATATGGGGGCTATACGAAAACGTAAACCGACATGGCCCATTTACGAACTTATCCTGCCTACTGGCAAAATACATGTATGCAAAATGTTAGCCTTCTATTTTAATTCTTTTTAAAGATAGCGTAATTACAATAGAATATAGGTACGATTATCCACACAAATATTAGTAAAAATCTCCTTTGGATCCTAGCAGGTCTTTTCCTAAAGAGACTGATTATAACATCGATTCTTGTGCTGGTGAAACATAAAGTATTTGGCATTGGTCCATAATTTCAATTATATTGAAATCTTAAACGTATACATATCTCCCAACCACTCTTATCCACATCGAATCCTTTTTCACATTCCTTTGCTATAGCCTCTCGCCATATTGTGCCACAGATTTTCACACAAATTGTGTGTGCAATGTACCATATTTATTCCAACCGTTTGTTGTTTGCATATCCTTTTGTGTTATCCTGAATACTGAATAAAATGCAGCACATTGCAAGGCTCCCTCCCACACACACACCCGCACACACACATCCACAAAGGCCCACATACGCCGCCTACACACATGTGTGCACATTTGTTGTATTCGCTATGCAAATATTTTCTTTTTAGATCCAATTTTGCTCTGTGGATGTTTTTGTTTTAAAAATGCAACCACCCAGTAAACAATTTTTGCCGAATTCGGTCCAATTTCTGTCAGAATCTCTGAAAAAATGTCCGATTCTGATTCCGAATTCCTTCCGATTTCGGTACGAAAGTTGTATGGACGTGGTCACCGAATTCGGAAAGATTTTCTGAAAAAAATCTGAAAAAATATTAGATTTTCTGGACGAATTCGGTCCGAATTCGGTGAAAATTCTTGAAAAAATAGGAGAAAAAAATAGATTTTCGGAAAAGATTCGGAGGACAACTCCGAATTTCTGAAAGAAATCGGGCAGAATTCGTCTGGAAATTCGGCGGAATATTCAGATTATCTAAAAGAAATCGGTCAGAATTCGAAAGAAAATTCGGAATAAAATTCAGATTTTCTGAAAAAAAAACGTTCAGAATTCGGGAGAAAGTTCCGATTTTCTGAAAGAAATCGTTCAGAATTCGGAAGAAATATCGAAAAAATCGTCACACCACTTAAAAATGAAAAAAAAAAACACATATTTATTTCAAAAACAAACAATTTATTTCGGGTTTCGTAAAAATGTAGTTTAAATATTACATCTATAATACATTTACATTATAAATATTATTTTTATTAGGAACATAACATACAGTAGCACGTTTCTGTTTCAACTGCTAAACAAGAACTAAAAATAAAAAGCAGTGCACACAGAAAACCGGTATGTAGTTGTTTTTGCAATTTTTTTCCATCATATTTTTTTGGGAACGAAAGAGAAAGAGGCTGATTCACAACAACAACAAAACGCACATTTTTACAACGGAAAATCTAACAGTTCACAATAACAATAACAAATAGCATTTTGCTTTGCGCTTTGTTGTTGTTGAGATCTTGAAATGAATGATCACAACAACAACTACTATGGGAGAGAATGTGTCAAACCACCACCATCCGTTTACATGTGGGAGAGAATATGCCAGAGCAATAGACAATCTACTCTCTCCGTTTGTACATTTTTCGAGTTTTTTTCGCTTAAAAACACAGGAAAGTGTGCAGAAATTCTAAAAAAAAAACGTTTAGAAAATCGGACCAATTTCTATCAGAAATTTCTGAAAAAAACGTCAGAAATTTCGGAAAAAAATCTAAAATCAGAGCAGTCGGAAAAAATTGTTTACTGGGCAACGCCTGTACACAACGATGATGTTGTCAGGATATATATATATGTGTGTGTGTGGGTGCATATATTTGTGTGCTAACGTGTGACTGATCCTATTGTTGTTATTATTTTTGGTATCAGCGACAATATCCCTGTGGTATATGACATGTGTTGCTTGCCATTGCTTCGGTTCTGCTTTATATTTGCCTATGCGCTTGTCAGCGACAGGACGAACCATTATTCAGAAAGACTGATATACAATTTCGTTTTTGTTATTTTAGCTGTGGCAAGTTGCAACTGACCAGCAATGGACAATGATTGTAAACATTTTATGAAAATCGTTTAATGTTGTTGTCCACAAAAATTTATTGAACATATTCCAGGAAGATTTTTTTAAAACAATTTATTTTGAACCTAACCACTTGCAAAATTACGTAAATATCGGGCGATAATTGCGACCTGAATATAATGCAACCAATACATTGTGGTGAAACATTATTACAAAATGTACAATTCAATGTTGTAAGTCAAATTGATAAAATCTCATGCGATAATAAATAAAAATGTATCGCAAAATATTACAGAAAAATATTCACATTTATGCGATTTTTTCGGATTTTATTCTGAGCTGATGAGAATAGTCAAAAATAGTTCAACCGTTCTTGAGCTATAAGCTGTCTAACCACTTCTGACCGTTACATTGATAAAAACTGCAACAAAGTCAAAACTCCACAATTTTTAAATTTTTATACCCTACAACACTATGTGTTGGGTGTATTATAAGTTTGATTGGGCCAGAATTTATGTAACACCTCGAAATATTGGTTTCCCACATATGAAAGTATATATGGATCTTCCTAGCTCGCCGAGCTGAGTCGATATAGCTATGTATGTCCGTCCGTCCGTCTGTCCATGTTAATTTGTAATCACTCTACTGGTCGCAATTATGGCCCGATCTTCACGAAATTTAGAATGTAGGTGGGGCTTGGACCAGAATAGAACCCTATTGCTTTTGCAGATGATCGCCAAATGTTTAGGGGTTGAAATGGACCAAATACTGAAAAAATGTCGGATTTTGCAGTAGCTATACAGGTCGCAATTATAGACCAATCGACGCGGAATTTCGCATGCAGCTAGAGTTTAGGGCGGGGAAGAAGCCTACCAATTTGGGTGATCATCGGATAATATTTAGCGGGTAAAATAGACCATATCTTTTGCGTTGAAAAAAATCAAAATTTTTCATTAAACCGTGAATATTTTAAATCCCGGCGAAATCACAAAGCCATCACAAGGTTACTTCTGACCTTTAAATTGATGTTAACATCCAACAAATCGGATATATAGCAAAATATGTGCGATATATATGTCTATCAAAGGAGATATGCTTGAAAGATCTCTTATATGTCGAGAACGGCTGAACTGATTTCGACAGTTCTCATTAATTCAGAATGGCCTCTTGGCAGGAAAGAAAAAACGTCTAAAAAATCGCATAAAAATATCTCTCTAGAGATGAAAATATTGATTTTGTAAAATTTTCTTATATTTTTTCAATTTTGTCATATTTTTGGCATATTTTCATTTTTTTCATTTTGAATTAAACATTTGGTAATATTTCTACAGCTAACAAAACTAAGTAGGATATCAGGATATCATATACAGATCTCATTTATGGCCCTATCCTTACGAGGGTCAGAATAGAAGCCTACTCTTTTTGGAGATGATCGCCATATATTTAGGGGTTGAAATGGACCAAAAAACTGCAAAATTGTCGGCAAGTCGTAATTATCGCCCGATCCTCACGCACATTTGAGGGGGGGTTACCGCGCATTGCAAAAGCCAAGCAGTTTCGGATGGCCATCCAAAAATATTCAATGTGTGAAATAGTTTGCCAACTTTTGTAGACAAAATACGAAAATGTCCATTCCAGTGACTTTTTGGAGAATTCACAAATACAGGAAAGACTCACTTCCGACTATTTCGTTAAGGCTGATTTCGTTGAAGAATATAGTCAAATTTCTGTATCTCATATAGATGCGTTTCAGTCAAAAATGATCAGATCCATACCATTTTTATAAAAGGTCGTGTGTTGATGAAAATATTGAGATGTACCAAGTCTGAATGGAATCTGATGTTAATTTCACGTTTTATGAGCTTCATGGGTATTCTAAATTTTGACCCTTTGTGGAGGAGGTACCAGAAGGAGTGGACCTATATATACCATCTTCCACCTACCAGAAGGAGTGGACCTATGTATACCATCTTCCCACCAGACTACTGGTTAATAAAAATATTGTGATGTTTGTAATTTGAAGACAATTAGACTCTTACATCACATTTTACAAGAGTTGACATTATTCAAAATGTAGACCTTTTGTGTGAAGGTACTTGATTGAGTGAACCGATATTGTCCATTTTCGCATCTGAATAAGCACTGATGCAAAAATTATGATTTGCAAAGTTGCAGCAAAATTGGAGAATCCTTTCTTTTTCAGTGCAGTAAAATATTTTTTGAAAAATTTCGACCGTTTATGGGGAAGCTCCCAGAAGGAGGAACCGATAATGACCATCTCCGAACTCGATCTCAGTTAGATAATAATATTACGATGTACCAAGTTTAACCAAATCAGATACTCCCTTCGAGAATTACCGTGCGCACCAGCCTGAGAGACAGACATCCGGACGGGCGGACATCACCACATCGACTGCACATTTCCTGAAACGGATTTGGTTCAAAGATACTTAGGGTCTAAAGCCATTTGTCCGTATCAAATGATATATACCGTCTGTAGCCATATGCCTGAGGTTTTAAAAATTATGTATCCACCATAATTAAAGAAATTAGAGTAAAACAATTTAAAAAGTAGTAAGTTCGGCCGGGCCGAACTTTGAATACCCACCACCATTTGGAACGAATTAGAAAATTTTCAAAAAAATAAAATCCATTAAAAATTCTTTTAAAATCTTTAAAATATCTAATATAGGAAGGTGCCGATATATGGAGGGATACACGATATTGTGGACCTATAAAGACAAATCTATTTCTGGGTGTAAAGTACTCACAAGGAACTCCTTGTGTGGATTTTCAGATAATTCATTGGAAAAAGTGGCTAAAATCATCAAAATGCCGAATATAGGGGAGTACCGTTATATGGGGGATATACGATATTGTGGACCTATATAGACAATTCCGTTTCAGGGGGTAAAGTGCTCATAAAGAACTCCGTGTGTGGATTTTCAGACAATACGATTGGAAACTGTGGCTAAAATCATCAAAATACCGAATATCGGGGGGTACCGTTATATGGTAGTTATACGTTATCGATATATAGAGAAATCTCTGTCGGGGGTTTAAGTGCTAAAAATGTGGCTAAAAACATCAAAATACCGATTATGGGGGGTGCCGTTATGTGGGGGCTATATGATATCGTGGACCTATAAAGATAATTCTCTGCCGAGGTATAAAGTACCCACAAGGAAATCCTTGTGTGGATTTTCAGACAATTCCGATGAAAAATGTGGGTAAAATCATCAAAATATCGAGGGTAACGTTATGTGGGGGATATACGATATCGTGGACCTATATAGACAATTCTCTCTCAGGGGGTAAAGTACTCACAAGGAACTACTTGTGTGGATTTTGAAACAATTCCATTGAAAAGTGTGGCTAACATCATCAATATACCGAATATCGGGGGGGTACAGTTATATGGGGGATATACGATGTCGTAGACCAATATAGACAATTCTTTTTGAGGGGGTAAAATGCCCACAAGGGACTCCTTTTGTGGAATTTCAGACAATTCCATTGAAAAATGTGGATAAAATCATTAAAATACCGAATATCGGGGGTACCGTTATATGGGGACTATACGATATCGTGGACCTATATAGATAATTCTCTGCCGAGGTATAAAGTACCCACAAGGAACTCCTAGTGTGGATTTTCAGACAATTCCGTTGAAAAATTTGGGTAAAATCGTCAAAATACCGAACATCGAGGGGTACGGTTATATGGGGGATATACGATATCGTGGACCTGTATAGACAATTCTCTCTCAGGGGGTAAAGTACTCACAAGGAACTACTTGTGTGGATTTTAAGACAATTCCGAATACCGTGGGGGTACTGTAATATGGGGGCTGTATGATATTGTGGACCTATATAGATAATTCTCTGCCGAGGTATAAAGTACCCACAAGGAACTACTTGTGTGGATTTTCAGGCAATTCCATTGAAAAATGTGAGATCTGTGCAAAATTTTAGCTTCCTACCTTAATTCGTTTAGACTGTAGCGTGATTACAACAGACGGACGGACAGGGCTAAATCGTCTTAGAATGTTACGCTGATCAAGAATATATATACTTTGTTGGGTCTAAAATGATTATTTCGATAAGTTACAAACGGAATGACGAACTTAATATACCCTCCTTTTTTTGGTGGAGGGTATAAAAATATACATTAAAATCTTGCAATAATATTTTTGCAAATACCACCGATTATACCACTGTCGCAAATAGCATCAAATCTCAGAATAAGTTTAGATTTGTTCGAATTGGTCACCTTTGGAACGAATTATGGCCTTCAAACGACCAATGAAACCGTTACACGCTGCCCGAATGTTGCTCTGTGGTATTTTGGCCCATTCCCGGCGAAGCGCTTGCTTGAGGTGATCGACACTTTGGTATTTTTTAGTGCCAACCTTGCTTTCCAAAATACTCCAGACACAATAGTCTAACGAATTGGTATCCGGAGATTTTGGTGGCCATTGAACGCTGGAAGTGAAGCGATGAACCTAATTTTGTAACCATTCTTGGATGGCGCGTTCTGAGTTCGATGATGCTGAGTCCTGTTGGAATATCCAAGGTCTGCAGCCAAAATGTTTGCGTGCCCAAAGCTTTACACCCTCAAGAATATTTTCGCGATAATATTCGGCATTTATTCTGATGCCATGGTCGATTAATACGAGCGGAGAGTGACCATCGGCTGTTATGGCGCCACACACCATCATCATTGTCGGCGCTTGAGTTCTGGTGGCCAACTGAAGGTGCACATTTACAGCAATTAAACATGATCATTTTGTTTATTTACAGACTGCTTTGTTTACAAACTTTTCATCGGAGAAAACCAAATTCGGCAGTTCACCACTTTCGGCCAAGCGAAGCAACTCTTTGGCTCTTTCGAGTCTATTTTCTTTCTGTTGCGGTGTAAGTTTTTGCACTTTTTAGAATGTCAAAGGCTTTACCCCGAGCTCATTTTACAATATTTGCCGAATGGAATATGGCGATAAGTTCAATTCACGAGCCATTTTTCGGCCACTGCGACGCAGGATTCGATCAAGTCTCGTCTTTATTTTCCTTGACGTCGGGCTACGCTATCAGTATTACGGTAACGAGCGATGGTATGAGACACAAAAGATTTATTCACATTAAAATACTGGAGTGCTCTAACGATAGCCACTTGTGGTTTTCCAGCCAAATATAAAGAAATCGCACTATCACACTTGAATTCCATTACGAATATTTTTTTTTTCTGGAAACTTCTCACTAAAATGCTTTTGTGTGCTTGTAACAATATAATAAGCTGTCACTGGGATAATTTTATCAGCTGTCGGACGAGTGGTTTAGAAATGACAGCAGTCTGAAGCTGGTTGCAGTTTTTCATCTCACCCGTATATTTCACAATATATTCCAAAAAGTACACAATATATATATATATATATATATATATATATATATATATATATATATATATATATATATATATATATAAGAATATTTTTCATACATATATATATATATATATATATATATATATAAATATATATATATATATATATATATATATATATATATATATATATATATATATATATATATATATATATATATATATATATATATATAAAAGAGGAAAATGTTTGTATGTATGTTTGTTTGTAATTTATGGACTCGAAAACCGCTGAATAGATTTTCCTGAAAATTTCCATATATACTGCAACATTGCCTGAAAGTAACATAGGCTATATTCATTTTTGAATTTCCACTTGGAACTGGAGATATAGCATCAGAATCGTAGGTACCTCCCAAAAATTTAGATTTTATATGCACATATCTATTGATTGGTTGAAGATATAGTCTCCAAATTTGGAATACGTAACGGAATTTGGAACAAAAATAAGTTTGCCAAATTAAATTGTAATCGGTTCAGATTTGGATGTAGCTCCCATATATATTTTCGACCGATTTCGTTCATTTCATGCCTCAAACACAATATGAATGTTCGATTCCAATGAAATTTGGAATGTGTGACGGGATTTAATCCGAAAATAAATTTGTTAAATTATAATGAAATCGGTTCAGATTTGGATATAGCTCCCATATATATTTTCGGCCGATTTCAAGCATTTGATGCACCAAACACGCTATGTATCCCCAATTTAAATGAAATTTGAAACGTGTGATAGATTTTATCTAAAAAATTGATTTCACAAATTATATTGAAATCGGTTCAGATTTGGATATAGCTCCCATATACATTTTCGGCCGATTTCATGTATTTGGTGGACCAAACATGATATGTATTTCCAATTGTAATGAAATTTAAAATAAGTAACGGAATTGGGAGCCAAAATAAATTTGTCAAATTAAATTGAAATCGGTTCAGATTTGGATATAGCTCTCATATATATTTTCGACCGATTTCATGTATTTGATGCACCAAACACGCTATGTATCTCTAATTTCAATGAAATTTGGAATGTGTAGCGGAAATTAAAGCAAATATACATTTGTCAAATTATTTTAAAATCGGTTCAGATTTGTTCATATATATTTTCGGCCGATTTCATATATTTTATGCACCATACACGATATGTATGTTCGATTCCAAAGAAATTTGGAATATGTAACGGGATTTTGATTAGAAAATAAATTAGTCAAATTATATTAAAATCCGTTCTGATTTGGATATAGCTCCCATATATATTTTCCGCCGATTTCACATATTTGATGCACAAAACACGATACGTATTTCCGATTCCAATGAAATTCGGCATGAGTGGCAAAATTTGGTACAAAAATATATTTAACAATTATATTCAAATACGCTCAGATTTGATTATAGCTCCCATATATATAATCAGCCGATTTCACATATTTAATGCACCCAAAGCGAGAGAGATAAAATCTGGCACCAGAAAAAATTATATTGAAATCAGTTGAGGTTTGGATATAGCTAACATATATATTTTGGCCGATTTCATACATGTTATGCACCAAACATGATATTTATGACCGATACCAATGAAATTCAGAATATGTGGCGGAATTTGGTTACAATAATAAATGTGACAAATTAATTGGAAATTAGTTAAGATTTGGATATAGCTCCCATATATATATTATCGGCCTATTTCACATATTTGACGCACCAATTTCATTGAAATATGAAAGGTGTGGCGGAGTTTGGTGTAAAAGTAATTTTTTTTTAAATTATATTTAAATCGGATCAGATTGGGATATGATTTTAATAAGAACCATTGACCCACAACGCCTTAGGCTAACACTAAAAAACAACACAACAATTGATTTGAAATACGCTTATTACGGCGAAGTATGTTGCTATCTCGAATTCACTAATTGCAATAGAAATGCCACTCAACTTCAAAAGATTGCAGTTTACTGCACGCTTGGTATTTGCTATGAAATAAATAAATCCGAAGGACAAACCCTTCGTGTATGTATGTCATGTTACTGCTTTTCTAATGGTTTTGGTTATTTACGTATTAAAGTAGTGCAATATATATTTTTTTAATTTTTAAATTTGTTTTTTTTTTACCAACATATATTCGTAAATAAAATTTTGCATGCATATAAAATCAAAAGGGGTAGCGAAGCGCACCGGGTTCAGCTAGTATATATATATATATATATATATATATATATATATATATATATATATACATATTCTACTTTAGATTTAGTTTAGCTAATACAAGTTAATCGCAGCTCTACCAACTCCATGCTTTGCCGACATGCTGTCTTGCAAACATTTCTGTGGATAAATTCTAATGTGCCTTCTTCTGTTTCTTTGCTTTTCTTACAAAGAAAATAAGAAAATAAACAAATAATATCGTAAATGTGAAATGTTAACCCTATCAGTGAGGCGAGGTGAAATTCTTATAAAAATATACAAACCTACACACACATACAAAGACAGACGCTCTCGACTAAATTAACATCGATGGGGTTAGGATGGTTGTTGCGATATTTATTTAATGATTTGTTGTTTTTCATCAAAATATGAATGAATATTGAACAATTATTAAATATAAATATTTTAAAAAAAACAGGTAGGCATATCTCAATTTTTGTGTGATAGTCTTTGTTTATTTAAATTAAAGAAAATAAATAACATTCCATCATTGCCCAGTTGCATACCAAGGCATTGATCATATATTTTTAAAAATAATATGTGTTCTATATGCATTCTTGTGAAATACGTGTTAAATCGATGATTTTTTTTTTTCAAAACCCAGAATCTCTGCCAGACATGCTGGCACCAGACATTCAACACAATTTTACGTCACATTAATTTGTTCCAATTTATCTTTGACATTATGTAAGGATTCCTCTTTGGGTTTTCATTTCAGGCCTTAAGTAGTGTCATTTAAGAAGCCACTTCCTTTTTCCGCTTCATTGGCATGGTTGTGTAAGTGGATGTGTGTGTGTGTGAGACAGGAACTTGGTACTGGTGTGCGGTTTGCCTTTGTTTTTTCAACATTCGATTAGTTTTACTAACCTTTTAACCTCTGACTATGTCACCACAGGAATTCACCTACTCTCGCTTTGTGAGTAGGCGGTTTCTTTTGTTTCTCTCTTATAGTTTATGATCACTTAGCGGGTGTCTCATTTCAATGAGAGGAAATTCCAAATCTATTGTTGAACACATACATAAGTGTGCCATAAGAATTTGTAGATGTGTGATATTAAATCATGTTTTACGGAATCAAAGCGGATATCTCTTTGAGTGTACTATTCAAAGATATCGTCAAGTTTTTTAAGATAAAAACCAGTAAAGAAAGTCCTAAAGTCGGGCGGGGCCGATTTTATGATACCCTACACCACTTTGCTAATTTAGTTGAGCTCCACATAACAAGTAAAAGTTTTTATGGGAGAATTCAATCATACACCCTATGATTATAATTATAAATTAAAGTTCAAAGGACTAAATATGCCGAAGCAATTGTATCTTTTAAATTCGGACTTGTATTGCCCATTTGGTGCAAAATTAATTCTTAATCAGATAAAGATATATATGGTAGCTAAATCCAAATCTGAACCGATCTCGATAAAATTTGGCAAAGATATTTCTGAGCTGTATTTGATATATTTCCCTGAATATCGTTGTTACGGAGTGCATATTACGGCTGTGGGTAACAAATACAACAAATCGGAGGAGCAATATATATGGGAGCTATAGCTATATCTGAACCGATCTTCACCAAATTTTGCATACTACCTTCTAGACTCAATTCGGTCGTATGTGCCAAATTCCATCCCATTTGGGCAAATATTAGACGTTTGGTGCACAATGAAATGTAAATCGGACGAAGTTATATATGGGAGCTATATCCAAATCTGAACCGATCTCGATAAAATTTGGCAAAGGTATTTCTGAGCTGCATTTGATATATTTCCCCAAATATTGTTGTTACAGAGTGCATATTACGGCTGCGGAGGACAAAAATAACAAATCGGATGAACAATATATATGGGAGCTATAGCTATATCTAAACCGATTTCCATCAAATTTGGCATGCTTATTTTTAGGCCTAAATTGGTTGAATGTGCAAAATTCCATACTATTCGGACTGATATTACACGTTTGATGCACAATAAAAGGCAAATCGGACGAAGATATATATGGGAGCTATATCTAAATTTCAATAGGGTTCGTCCTTGGGCCAAACAAATGTTGTTTGGAAAATTTCATCTCAATCGGATAATAAATGCGACCTGCATTTTGTTCACAAGAATACATGGACAGACGGACGGACGGACGGACAGACATTCATAAATCAACTCAGAAAGTGATTCTATGCAGATCATCAAAAGGAACTATGGATCTATCTCGTTTCCTTTTGCCTGTTACAAACAAATGCACAAAGACATAATACCCTGACCACCTTGTGGTGTAGGGTATAACTACAAGATTATTTGAAGACAAAAAAATGTCGAGGGTTTTTAAAGATCAGTTTTTTTTTTATAATTTATATCTTTTCTAAGGCTACTACGGCTATCATCTACATTTTATCAAATTATTGCATGGACTACGAAAAAGGACTCGAAAACCGCTGCACAGATTTTCCAGACAATTTCAAATATACTACAACATCGCCTGAAAGTAACAACGGCATTTGACCAGAAAATAAATGTGCCAAATAATATTGAAATCGGTTCACATTTTGATATAGCTCCCATATATATTCTTGGCCGATTTCACAAATTTGATGCACGAATTTCAATGAAATGTGGATGGTGTGACGGTATTTGATGTAAAAGTAAATTTTGTCAAATGTTATTGAAATCTGTTCAAGTGTTCCTGTTATGTACATATAAAATCAACCAGTAAAGAAAGTCCTAAAGTCGGGTGGGGCCGATTTGATGATACCCTACACCACTTTGCTAATTTAGTTGAGCTCCACTTAATTATTAAAAGTTTTTTTTATGGGAGAATTCAATCATACACACTATGATTTTAATTATAATTTAAAATTCAAAGGACTAAATATGCCGAAGCATTTGGATCTTTTAAATTCGGACTTATATTGCCCATTTGGTGCAAAATTAATTTGAAATCAGATAAAGATATATATGGGAACTATATCCAAATCTGAATCGATTTCGATAAAATTTGGCAAAGATATTTCTGAGCTGTATTTCATATATTTCCCTGAATATCGTTGTTACGGAGTGCATATTACGGCTGTAGGTAACAAATACAACAAATCGGATGAACAATATATATGGGAGCTATAGCTATATCTGAACCGATCATCACCAAATTTGGCATACTACCTTCTAGGCTAAATTCGGTCGTATGTGCCAAATTCCATCCAAATATTAGACGTTTGGTGCACAATAAAAGGTAAATCGAACGAAGTTATATATGGGAGCTATATCCAAATCTGAACCGATCTCGATAAAATTTAGCAAATGTATTTCTGAGCTGCATTTGATATATTTCCCCGAATATTGTTGTTACAGAGTGTATATTACGGCTGCGGAGGACAAAAATAACAAATCGGATGAACAATATATATGGGAGCTATAGCTATATCTGAACCGATTTCGATAAAATTTGGCATACTTATTTTCAGGCCTAATTTGGTTGTATGTGCAAAATTCCATACTATTCGGGCTGATATTACACGTTTGGTGCACAATAAACGGCAAATCGGACGAAGATATATATGGGAGCTATATCTAAATTTTTACCGATTATCTCCAATTTCAATAGGGTTCGTCCTTGGGCCAAACAAATATTGTTTGCAAAATTTCATCTCAATCGGATAATAAATGCGACCTGCATTTTGTTCACAAGAATACATGGACAGACGGACGGACGGACAGACGGACTGACATGCATAAATCAACTCAGAAAGTGATTCTATGCAGATCATCAAAAGGAACTAAGGGTCTATCTCGTTTCCTTTTGCCTGTTACAAACAAATGCACAAAGACATAATATAATGACCACCTTGTGGTGTAGGGTATAAAAAGGGTAGCGAAGCGCACCGGGTTCAGCTAGTCTCATATAAAGTGAAGGAAGTTACCAATATAGTCCAAACCTGGAAAGTCGCAATATTTATGTCATATTTATTTAGGACCGATACGAAATGTATAATATTGTTACATTCCTTCGGAATCTACTGCACAGAGGTACAACAACTTGAACAAAAGTCAAAATATATTTAAATAATTGAAATAATCGACTGATACTTTTTAACTTGTTTTTATGAGTTTAACACTTTTTATACATTCGCTGAACAATTTCCTTACATTTCACCATGTACCAGCCAATCTAGGATGTGGAAAATTCAAAGTGGATTTTATAGTTTCGGTTTGAAATGCAAAACCCCAACAGAGTTTTGGGACTTTATGCAAAACTTTGTTAAGGGTAGTTATATAGTATTAACCCATATCTGCCAGTTTATAAAAGGCTCGTTATGACACCAAATAACGCCTCTTCTTTGTTATCTCATTTCTTTGGGAAAATAAAATTACATATAAAGGCCGATATTAAGGACATGCCAAACCAAATTTTTTCACCTTTAGATTTCCATTTCCCAACAGTGCTACTTGTGTCTTCCTTAGACTTTATTTGGGTCACATAAACAAATGCGATCTAATGTTTTTCCAATCAATGGCATTAATGAAATTTATCACATTTCTTATGAAAATACAACGCAAGTCAACGTCGCTAGTCATTCGACAAATGTGCAGTTTTGCTTCCTATCCCCTCTGACAGTTTTCCCGACTCTGGTCTCCACATTGAGGGGAGCGATAATATATTGCAAATGCCCACTGCCGTGCAAAGGAAACATCCACCGTCAGTAGCAGAACCTTTATTTTGTTTATTTTATAGCAAGAGCAACCAAAACAACAACGGCAACGACAACGAATAGTTCACTGTGTATATATTTTCTGGGTATCTGCAGCAGCAGACAGATATTTCGTGTACAAAACAATTTAGATAATCACTCACATAGCCAGATAAAATGTTGTTGAGTAAAATACACAGAAAATAGATATCAGAGCAGCAACAAAAATAGCGGTACGAATAACCAGAAGCCAGAAATGATTTTGATGCTATTCGCACCAGACATGCTAACGCCAATTGTTGTTAAAACACGGCCAAAAATTGTGGATGCTCCATGGTCTAGCATTGGTTTATCGTCATCATCATCATCGTCGTTCTGTCATACCTCAATGTGTTTCACATTAAATTTATGTGTTATTTCTTCTTCAAAAAATTTTTTTTTTCACCACAATTTAGAAATCGAAGCGAAGAAGACAACCATCTGCTGTTCGTTGTAATATTTCGTTTCGGTACACACATTGATCACATTCAATGGGCATGTAAATGTTGTAAATATTTATTGGCCATTTGGAAAATTTACGATGACAGCTTCTTCTCATGCCCAATTGGATGAGATTTTTTTTTTGTGATTTAGAATAACAATCGGTAAGAAAAGGTTCCCTATATTACAGTGTGTTCTATAGGAAGACCGTGTGGAAGGCCTTGTGGTCTTCTATAGGAAGGCTTAGTGGTTTTCTATAGGAAAACCGTGTTGCCTTCTAGAGGAAGACTGTGAGGTCTTCTATATAGTATCGTGTGGTCTTCTATAGGAAGACCTTGTGGTCTCTCATAGGAAGACCTTCTGCTCTTCTATGTGAAGGCATTGTGGTCTTCTATAGGATGACCTTTTTGTCTTCTATAGGAAGACAGTGTGGTCTTCTATAGGAAGACCTTGTGATCTTCTATGGGAAGACCTTGTGGTCTTTTAAAGGAAGATCTTGTGGTATTCTAAAGGAAGACAGTGTGGTCTTCTATAGGAAGACAGTGTGGTCTTCTATAGGAAGATCGTGTGTTCTTCTATAGGAAGGCAGTGTGGTATGGTATAGGAAGACCTTGTGTTCTTATATTAGAAGTTCTTGTGGTCTTCTATAAGAAAGCAGTGTGGCCTTCTATAGGAAGACAGTGTGGTATTCTATAGGAAGACCTTTTGTTCTTCTATAGAAAAACCTTATGTGTGGTCTTCTGTAGAAAGGTCTTGTGGTTTTACCTCGGAATATTTATTTAAGGACTACAAATACTATAAGCGCGATATTTTTCAGTTATTTATTAAAGTATATCCCGGCTATTATCATAGTTTTTATACCCTACAACACTATGTGTTGGGGGTTTTATAAGTTTGATTGGGCCAAAAATTATGTAACACCTCGAAATATTGGTTTCCCACATAGGAAAGTATATATGGATCTTCCTAGCTCGCCGAGCTGAGTCGATCTAGCTATGTATGTCCGTCCGTCCGTCTGTCTATGTTAATTTGTAACCACGCTACAGGTCGCAATTATGGCCCGATCCTTACGAAATTTTGCACGAAGGTGGGGTTAGGGTCAGAATAGAACCCTATTTCTTTTGGAGATGATCGCCAAATGTTTAGGGGTTGAAATGGACCAAATACTGAAATACGGAAATTTCGCATGTAGCTAGAGTTTAGGGCGGGGAAGAAGCCTACCAATTTGGGTGGTCATCGGATAATATTTAGCGGGTAAAATAGACCATATCTTTTGTGTTGAAAAATTCAATATTTTTCATTAAACCGCGAATATTTTAAATCCCGGCGAAATCACGAAGCTATGACAAGGTTACTTCTAACCTTCACATTGATGTTAAGATCCAACAAATCGAATATATAGCAAAATATGTGCGATATATATGTCTATCAAAGAAGATATGCTTGAAAAATCTCTTATATGTCGAGAACGGCTGAACTGATTTCGACAGTTCTCATTAATTCAGAATGGCCTCTTGTTAGGAAAGAAAAAACGTCTAAAAAATCGCATAAAAATATCTCTCTAAAGATGAAAATATTGGATTTGTAACATTTTCTCATATTTTTTCAATTTTGTCATATTTTTGGCATATTTTCATTTTGAATTAAACATTTGGTAATATTTCTACAGCTAACAAAACTAAGTAGTTAGGATATCAGGATATCATATACAGATCGCATTTATGGCCCGATCCTTACGGAATTTTGCATGGGGATAAGATGAGGGTTAGAATAGAAGCCTACTCTTTTTGGAGATGATCGCCATATATTTAGGGGTTGAAATGGACCAAAAAAACTGCAAAATTTGTCAACAGGTCGTAATTATTGCCCGATCCTCACGCACATTTGGATGGGGGTTACCGGACATTGCAAAAGCCAAGCAGTTTCGGATGGCCATCCCAAAAATATTCAATGTGTGAAATAGTTTGCCAACTTTTGTAGACAAAATACGAAAATGTCCATTCCAGTGACTTTTTGGAGAGTTCACAAATACAGGAAAGACGCACTTCTGACTATTTCGTTAACGCTGATTTCGTGGAAGAATATAGTCAAATGTCTGTATCTCATATAGATGCGTTTCAGTCAAAAACCAATAATAAATGTTAATCTTTTGCCACTTCTGAGAGATTATAGGTCTTTGGGAAATATTGGTTCCAGATCTAGGAAGACCATTTACGTGCAACATCTACCAATAAATTGGAAATGAGCAAATTAGCTTAAGTTGCTATTATTCGAAAATTAGAGAACGAAACATGATAGTTATCTTTTATTATTTGTCACAATATCTTGTGGAATTCTTTCGAGTATCTCGCCTATATAAACTGTATGGTTTATTATAGTGTTGTAGGGTATTCAACGGTCGGCTCGACTCTAGGCCTTTGTTTACTTGTTTTTAATATTTTTTGAAAAGTTTTCGTTTAGACCCATATAACTTACCTCCAGATATTCGGTAGTTAGATGATTTGTTTCACCGAAATTGTTTCAAAGAAATTTTTTATGATCCATACAAATTCAAGTTTTGCTATGGCCGCATATAACTATACCCCGCAATATTCGGTATTTTAAAGTTATTAGTCACACTTTTCACCAGAATTATTTTAAATTCGGAATTTGGACTTCGCAATGGTTACCACCTTCTCTGGTATATAATTGGACTATAAGCGCGATATTTTTCAGTTATTTGTTAAAGTATATCCCGGCTATTATCATAGTTTTTTTTAATATTTTTTGAAAAGTTTTCGTTTAGACCCATATAACTTACCTCCAGATATTCGGTATTTAGATGATTTGTTTCACTCTTTTCACCGAAATTGTTTCAAAGAAATTTTTTATGATCCATATAAATTCAAGTTTTGCTATGGCCCCATATAACTATACCTCGCAATATTCGGTATTTTAAAGTTATTAGTCACACTTTTCAACTGAATTATTTTAAATTTGGAATTTGGACTTCGCAATGGTTACCACCTTCTCTGGTATATAATTGACATTTTAGATCTACGTTTTCGTATAGCCTCATACATATTTTTCAAGGTTTTTTTTTTTTTACATTTTGCAAATTCATTCTAAATGGTACAGTCTATTTAAAGTTTGGTCCGGCCGAACGTAGGTGCTTTTTTACTTGTTTTTAAATACGAAACAAGCTATAATCATGGATTTTCTAAAAAAATATTTTAAGTAGCAGTAAACTGGATTTTTTTGCGAGGGCTATTGATACCCTTATTGTCGATTTTCTAAAAATATTGTTCACACAACCATAATCCCTGATTTTTTAAGTATTTTCAAACTTGAATAATGCGGTTTTTATGGATTTTTTTTTAAATGTTTGTCTCTAGGAATATGTTTCAAACAACATCAAAATTGTATATATTTCCCTTTCTATAAATGTTTTGAAACACATCTTTATGGATCTTTTCTATTTTACCGTAAATAAATCATTAAAAGTCATTATATTTGATTGATACATTGGGCACATTTCAAATTTGTTTTCACGCATTTGTTTATTTCATTGTTGTAATTTTCCATTTACAGAAATTATCATTCATTCATCCATCCATCTATCGATCTTTCCATTCTTGTAATGATCAGTGGCTAATGATCACTGCATTAGACGACTTCCAGAATTGAAATACAAAAATATGTAACACCACAACAACAACAACAAAATTATTCAAAACGAACATCACAGACACTGAGGGAACTCATGCTGCGCCTCCAAGTCTGCTGTTTCCCCTTTGCATAAATCTGTTTTCTCCTGGTCCTTCATAAATTAAACAACATTATACACTCTCTGATTTACATCTTGGCCACCGACTTGCTGGTGATGCTGATGATCACTGCTCCCTCTCCCTCTCTTTCTCTTAAATAAACAATAATTGTTAATGTGGTTGATGTTTTTTTGTTGCTATTGCTGCCGTTAATTTGTTCATCATTTAACACATTTAATTTTAATTCATGCCATTGGCATAATCATTAAATATGTGTTTTTTTGTGTTGTTGTTCCTGCTGCCGTGTAGCTGTTCTTGGGAAAATGCTTAATTTAAGTATGTATTTGTAATTAATGTTTCCCTCCGATAAAAGCCACTGTTCAACATGTTCTCCAATATTTCGATACCCAGCTAATGATGGCTGATCAGACAGTTAGTGGTTGGTGGCTGGCGCCAATGTGGAAGTTTTAATGGGGGGATGTTTTGGATTTTTGGAGTACTTGAAATTGTTGTATTCGTAAATCAAAGTTAATTGGAATATGCCAATTATAAATAATTTATTGAAACAAATAGTTTATTTTTTATCATTATCATTTTCTGTGGAAGAGAATTCATATTTGAAATTTGTATAGAAATTAAACAAGTAAAAAGTAGAAAGTTCTGCCGGTCCGAGATTTAAATACCCTCCACCATTTGCAAAGACTTTGCAAATTATCCAAAAATAGTCTGTTGAAAAATTTTGCTAAAATCATAAAATTACCGAATATAGGCAGCTATCGTTATATGAGGGCTATACGAAAACCTGGTCCCGCTTATACAGTTTTCTGCCCTAAGCTGTAGTACCCAATAAGAACTTGAAATACGAAATTTAAAAGAATTCTGGTTGATAATGTCACTAAAATAATCCAAATACCGAATATGGCAAGGTACACAGACTGTATAACCGGCTACGAGCATGCAATACGAAATTTGAAACAATTCTGGTCAATGTAATGTCACTAAAATCATCGGAAGACAGAAATGTTTTCCTATAGAATATCTTCCTTGAATAACTATCGTTAACAAATCCACGATTATGACCTTTATAACCCTTGAAACAACTATTATAACCAGTAAAGAAAGTCTTAAAGTCGGGCGGGGCCGACTTTATGATACACTACACCACTTTGCTAATTAAGTAGAGCTCCACATAACAATTAAAAGTTTTTATGGGAGAATTCAATCATACACGCTATGATTATAATTATAGTTTAAAGTTCAAAGGACTAAATATGCCGAAGCATTTGTATCTTTTAAATTCGGAATTGTATTGCCCATTTGGTGCACAATTAATTTGAAATCGGATAAAGATATATATGGGAGCTATATCCAAATCTGAACCGATCTCGATAAAATTTGGCAAAGATATTTCTGAGCTGTATTTGATATATTTCCCTGAATATCGTTGTTACGGAGTGCATATTACGGTTGTGGGTAACAAATATAACAAATCGGATGAATAATATATATGGAAGCTATAGCTATATCTTAACCGATCTTCACCAAATTTGACATACTAGCTTCTAGACTCAATTCGGTCGTAAGTGCCAAATTTCATCCAATTTGGACAAATATTAGACTTTTGGTGCTCAATAAAATGTAAATCGGACGAAGTTATATATGGGAGCTATATCCAAATCTGAACCGATCTCGATAAAATTTAACAAATGTATTTCTGAGCTGCATTTGATATATTTCCCCAAATATTTTTGTTGCATAGCGCATATTACGGCGGCGGTGGACAAAAATAACAAATCGGATTAACAGCTATAGCTATATCTGAACCGATTTCGATCAAATTTGGCATACATATTTTCAGGCCTAATTTGGATGTATATGCAAAATTCCATACAATTCGGGCTAATATTACACGTTTGGTGCCCAATAAAAGGCAAATCGGACGAAGATATATATGGGAGCTATATCTAAATTTTGACCGATTATCTCCAATTTCAATAGGGTTCGTCCTTGGGCCAAACAAAAGATCTATGCAAAATTTCATCTGGATCGGGCAATAAATGCGACCTGTACTTTGTTTACAAAAATACATGGACAGACGGACGGACAGACAGAAGGACGGACAGACGGACGGACGGACATGCATAAATCGACTCAGAATGTGATTCTATGCAGATCATCAAAAGGAACTATGGGTCTATCTCGTTTCCTTCTGCCTGTTACAAACAAATACACAAAGACATGACCACCTTGTGGTGTAGGGTATAAAAATCCACGATTATAACCTGTAAAGTTTTTGAAAAGAAATATTAAACAAGTACGAAAAGAACCCTTAAATGAAAACCAATTTTGGTAGTTTTCATTTCTAAAATAATGCAAAGCAGCTCTTCAAAAATTATACCTTTGATTTTTAGGACGGTGGTATTTCTCCTATATTTACACCCTCTGTCGTGCTAATCGGCATTCAAAACCATTTCACACAAAGGATGTAGTCCATTCTACCCGCTAAATATAATCCCATGGTGGACAAAAATGTGATTTAATTGACATGAAATTGTTTTAAATTTTATCCTTTTCAGCCAAGAGGCCATTCAGAATTGGTGAGGTTATATGAGAATTCTTAAGTTATATGCGTAAAAACTAATATTATTTTCTTTTATATAAAGATTATATGTATATCCGACTATAAAGACGATGTATCCGATGTCATAGCTTGAGTTGAGGAAGTGCCCGCTACTTCGTCAGCGATCTAGCCCTTTTAGTACTCAACAAGTAAAGAAGCATTAAGTTCGACCGGGTCGAGCTTTGAATACCCTCCACCATTTGGAAGGAATATGGAAATTTTAAAAAAATAAAATCCGTTAAAAATTATATTAAAATTTTAACAATAGTCTAGTAGACGTGGACCTACTTATGAAACTTTTGTCATAAGCCACTACACTATTCAGATACGAAGCCTGAAAAATTCGGTGAATAAATTTTTAAAATTAATAACATTCCTCATATATGGAGATACCAATGTATAAGGGCTATACGAGAACGTGGACCCGTCATAGACTGTAGTACCCACTAGGAACTTCAAATAAAAAACATGAAAAAATTACGCTTGAGAATGTCGCTAAAATCATCAAAACGCGGAATATAGGGAGTTACCGTTATATGGGGGCTATACGAAGACAGGCTGTAGTACCTTGTAGGAACTTCAAATACGAAATTTGAAAAATGTCCGGTGAATAATGTTGCTAAAATCATCAAAATACCGAATATTGAGAGGTACCGTTATATGGGGCTTATACAATATCGTGGACCTATACTCTTCCAGGGGGTAGAGTACTCAGAAGGAAATCCAGTTGTACTATCCATATCCAAAATAGTTTTGGATATGCATAAACACCAAATGACACCGATACCAAATTTCAGAATTTTAACTCAATTTCTTCAGAAATACAAAATTTTGTACACAGATCTCAACACCAGGTACCAAAAGTTATTAATATTTCAGAGTAACCAAATTTAGTACATTTCGTAACTTATAGTACACATTTCCAAAACCACCTCCATATCTTAATCACCGACACCAACAGTGACATCTATATTGAGTTTCATGATTTCAGCTCTATTCCTTCACCCGATACCAAATGTAGTACTATTTGGTATTTTTCGAACAAGTATCTCAATGCCAAATACCAACAGTGACATTTATATCAAATTTTAGGGTTTCAGCTTTCTTTCCTCACCCAATACCAAATGTATTACTATTTGGTACTGTTTTCGCATTTATAGGACGCATTTCCAAACCACCGCTAAATCTCAAACGCAGATACCACCAGTAGTAATCTTAATATCAAATTTCAGAATTTAATCTCCACATCTTCATCCAATAGCAAATATAGTACCATTCAGTGCTACTGTTACTCAAACCACCTGCATATGTCCAGGATACACATGAACAGTGACCCTAATAGCAAATTTCACATTTCGAGCACTATCTGATCACCCAATACCAAATTGTACCAAATATAGCACTATTTAGTACATTTTATGCATTTTAAGTACACATTTTCAAAACTATCTCCTTATCACAAACCAACGATTAACAAGACCCCAATACAAAATTTCAAAATCTCAGCCTCATCCATTCACCTTAAACCACACTGTTCCAAATTTAGTACCATTCAGTACAGCTCGCACACTCCAAAACCGCTTTTATTTATCAAACGTACTTTTAACTTTGATAATCATACCAAATTTCATGTTTTTAGCTCTATCCCTTCACTTAATACCAAATACCAAGTACCGTTTTGATGTTCCAAATTTAGAACTTTTCGTAACCTTAAAGTTCGAATTTCCAAAAAAACACTTGAGCACATCTATGCCGGACTCAATCAGCGTCTCTCATTACAAATTTTAGGATTCTTGCTCATTCCGTTAGTTCAACAAAAAGCATTACATTTTTGGTACATTTTAGTATTTTTCGTACCCTTTTAGTACGAATTTTAAAAAACCCAACCTTATCGCACGCCTACGAAATAAGACTGACCCTCATTCAACATTTTAAGATTGTTGCTTCAGCCACTTCATATGGCCGTTTACCGTTTACACTTCACAATCTATATAGTACTAGCTGAACCCGGTGCGCTTCGCTACCCCTTTTGATTTTATATGCATTCAAAATTTTATTTACGAATATATGTTGGATAAAGAAAAACAAATTTAAAAATTAAAAAAAAAAATATATTGCACTAATTTAATGCGTTAATAAACAAAATCATTAGAAAAGCAGTAACATCACATGCACACACAAAGGGTTTGTCCTTTGGATGTATTTATTTCATAGCAAATACCAAGCGTGCAGGAAACTGCAATTTTTTTAAGTAGAGTGGTTTTTCTATTGCAGTTAGTGAATTCGAGATAGCAACATACTTCGCCGTAATAAACGTATTTCAAATAAATTGTTGTGTTGTTTTTTTTTAGTGTTAGCCTAAGGCGTTGTGGGTCAATGGTTCTTATTAAAATCATATCCGAATCTGATCCGATTTAAATATAATTTTAAAAAAATTACTTTTACACCAAACTCCGCCACACTTTTCATAATTCATTGAAATTGGTGCGTAAAATATGTGAAATCGGCCGAGAATATATATATGGGAGCTATATCCAAATCTTAACTAATTTCCAATTAATTTATCACATTTATTATAACCAAATTCCACCACACATTCTGAAGTTCATTGGAATCGGTCATATATATATATCGTGTTTGGTGCACAATATGTATGAAATCGGCCGAAATATATATGTTAGCTATATCCAAACCTCAACCGATTTCAATATAATTTGACAATTTTTTTTTCTGGTGTCAGATTTCATCTCTCTCGCTTTGGGTGCATCAAATTTAGTCACTCATGGCAAATTTCTTTTGAATCGGAAATACGTATCGTGTTTTCTGCATCAAATATGTGAAATCGGCGGAAAATATATATGGGAGCTATATCCAAATCTGAACCGATTTTAATATAATTTGACTAATTTATTTTCTAATCAAAATCCGTTACATATTCCAAATTTCTTTGGAATCGAACATGCATATCGTGTATGGTGCATAAAATACATGAAATCGGTCGAAAATATATATGGGAGCTATATCCAAATCTGAACCGATTTCAATTTAATTTGACAAATTCATTTTGGCTCCCAATTCCGTAACTTATTTTAAATTTCATTACAATTGGAAATACATGTCGTGTTTGGTCAACCAAATACATGTAATCGGCCGAAAATGTATATGGGAGCTATATCCAAATCTGAACCGATTTCAATATAATTTGGGAAATCAATATTTTAGATAAAATCTATCACACGTTTCAAATTTCATTGAAATGTGGGATACATAGCGTGTTTGGTGCATCAAATGCTTGAAATCGGCCGAAAATATATATGGGAGCTATATCCAAATCTGAACCGATTACAATATAATTTGGCAAACTTATTTTTGTTCCAAATTCCGTTGCGTATTCCAAATTTGGAGACTGTATCTTCAACCAATCAATAGATATGTGCATATAAAATCTAAATTTTTGGGAGGTACCTCCGATTCTGATGCTATACCTCCAGTTCCAAGTGGAAATTCAAAAATGTATATAGCCTATGTTACTTTCAGGCGATGTTGCAGTATATATGGACATTTTCAGGAAAATCTATTCAGCGGTTTTCGAGTCCATAAATTACAAACAAACATACAAACATTTTACTCTTTTATAGATATAGATTGTATATATTTATAATATAGTATTGTATATATTTCGCTATATATTCTATTTCTTTTCTATCGGGATCTATATAATGGTAAGAATTGACCTTTTCTTCCGTTTATGGTCTCACATTTTATTATTTACAAAAAAAAGTTTGATGTGGTAGGCTTCTACTTCTTAACTGACTGAAAACTTAATCCCTTGTAAAATTCCTCGTCGATTCGTCTATAATTATGACCTATTATAAAGGTTGCACAATCAGGATTTTTTCTGTTTTTGGTCTATTTCAACCCCTATAGGCTGCTACTCCGACCCTACCCTTAACTTCGTATTAAATTTCGTGAGAATCAGCTAATAATTGCGATATGTAGTGTGATTATAATCTAACATGGAATAAATCCACTTGGTCCTTTTTAGCCATTGAAAAGGATTGGATTTATAGTCCTTTTTAGACCTTAAAGAAATCCCCCCACAAATATTTTATCCGCCAAATTAGCTTTCAACACACAATTGGGTGTTTATTTTTATCGCACGTTTTATCTGTGGCTATCAATTCACAAGCAAATCTCATTTATTTGGCATGCAAACTAAATTCAAATAATTTATTTGAAAATATTTTAATCATTTTAAAACATTTATTTGCCATTTGAAATTTTCATTATTTGCTGTCGATGTTTGGTTTACGTTTTTCTGTTGCCGGATGGGAGAGGAGAGCAATTTGTATATTTGTTTTCGTTCCAAGGAGTTTAATGCCAATTTCTGTGGCACATGTGTTCCCCCACCCACAAATGAGGTGAGGCGTTAAAAGGGGACCGGGCAACTTTGCTTTTTTGGTGTGGATTTTACCATTAATTTATGACTTTTATTGGTAAATTTTATGATGATTTTTGATTAGGTGTTAGCATGATGTGATGCTGTTGTATGATGGGTTCGATGGATCGTAGTGTGACTGTTGTTGAAAATCCAACAACAACAACAATAAAGAAGAAGGGAAGTTTTTGAATTCCACATAAAAGAGTTAGAGGGGTGGAGCTTTCTTTATTGGGTAGCTGTTTTTTGTTGTTTCTAGTTTTATTTGATTGCGTGTTTTCTGTGTGCGTGTGCACTATTTTGTAAATAAACAAACACTAATTTGATAAATGAACATCTTGAAATTATTGCCAACATTCCAAGCAGCCCAACTATCAATCTGCTCAAGGAATTCAATGATATGTTACATTTGTTAGTTGCTCTTGGTCGACCACTGTGGTAACAATAAATCACACACTTCTTTTAGGTTTGCCTTCAACTTGTAACCGCTATGGATATTGTGAGAAATTGTATTGAAGTTATTCGAATGATCCGACTCAAAGACAAAGTGGATCCAACTATGTACAGACATAAGTATATTCTTGTTTGGAAAAAAATCTTGCTAATGATAACGACATACCATCAGCATTAGTAATATCCCTAAAATAGGAACAACTACATATCCTCTGTCTAACCAGGAAGCAAAAAGTATTGAGTAAATCCTGTAACAATTACAAGACAAAAGAAGTTAATGGTGTGTATGGCGGTATAGAGTGAACACACTTTAGCTAGAATCTCCACGCCAGTAAAATATCAGAAAATTCAAAAAGTTGGCCGAAGCAAAATCGTTAAGCAATGTTCGTAACAGCGGCTGGATGCCACAATTTGGATTAAACCTCGAAATTTTCAAAAAAAAAATAAATAAATAAATAAATAAAATCCGTTAAAGATTCTGTTAAAATCTTAAAAATGCCAAATATTAACGGCCATATTTGGTGTTTATACGAAGACGTGGACCTGCATAGGCAACTTCTGACATAAGAAATCACAATATTATAATACGAAACTTGAAAAAATCCGTTGAATGATGTAGTTAAAGTAATGACAAGTTAAAAAGCAGTAAGTTCGGCCGAGCCGAACTTTTAATACCCTCCACCATTTACAACGAATTTTAAAATTTTTAAAAAATAAAATCCTTAAAAAATTCTTTTAAAATTTTAAAAATACCGAATATAGCCGTTATATTGGGGTCTATACGACGTGGACATACATAGGCATTGTTTGTCATAAGCCATTACCATATTCAAATTCGAAACTTGAAATAAACGGTGAATAATGTAGCTAAAATCATCAAAATATCGTATATATGGAGGTGCCGTTAAATTGGAGCTGTGCGAAGACCTGGACCAGCATAGACAATTTTCACAGGCTGTAGCATCCATTACGAACTTCAAACACCACATTTCAAACAATTTCGGTGGGTATTGTACCTAAAATCGTCAAAATACCGAATGTAGGGAGGTACTGATATATGGGGCCTATACGAAGACCTGGACCCGCACAGACAATTTTGAAACAATTCCGGTGAATAATGTCGCTAAAATCATCAAAATACCGAATATCGGGAGGTACCGTTTTATGGGGGCCATACGAAGACGTGGACCTGCACAGACAATTTTCCGTCTTAGGGTGTAGTATCCATTTTGAACTTCAAATACCAAATTTGAAACAATTCCCGTGAATAGTGTCGCTAAAATCATCAAAATACCGAATATAGGGAGGTACCGTTATATGGGGACTATATGAAAACGTGGACCTACATGGCCCATTTACGAACTTAACCTGCCTACAGGAAAAATAAACATGTGTGCAAAATTTTAGCCATCTATTTCAATTCATTCGAAAGATTACAACAGACAGACAGACGGACATAGCTAAATCGACTTAGAATTTTACGCTGATCAAGAATATATATACTTTGTTGGGTCTGACATGAGTATTTCGAGGAGTTACAAACGGAATGACAAAGTTAATATACCCTCCATAGTATGGTGGAGGGTATAAAAATACCGAATATAGGGAGGTACCGTTATATCGGGGCTATACGAAGACCTGGACCTGCACAGGCAAATTTCGCTGAATATTGTACCCGAAATCGTCAAAATACTGAATACAGGGTGAGATAAAAAAAAACTGCAACAAAGTCAAACAGCATAATTTTTACACTTTTTTAAATTTTATTGAATGAAAGCAAAAAATGTCGAGTTGGTCACCTTTGGCACGAATTATGGCCTTCAAACGGCCAAAATACTCCCGAAACAATAGTCCAACGGATTGGTATCCGGAGATTTTGGTGGCCATTGTGCGCTGGAAATAAAGCGAGAAACCTCATCTTGTATTTATTCTTGGGTGACGAGTGCTGAGTGCGATGGTGTTAAGTCCTGTTGGAATGTCCAAGGTCTGCAGGCAAAATGTTTGCGTGCCCAAGGCTTTAATACACCCTCCAGAATATTTTCGCGATAATATTCGGCATTTGTTCTGATGCCACGGTCGATTAGTACGAACGGAGAGCGACCATCGGCTGTTATGGCGGCCCACTCCATCGCCATGACCGGCGCTTGGGTGCTGGTGGCCAACTGAAGGTGCACATTTTCAGCTGACCTCTTTGGCAAGTAAACACGATCATTTTGTTTGTTTACAAACTGCTGGACAACGAATGTTTTCCCATCGGAGAAAAAAAAAATTAGGCAGTTCACCACTTTCGGCCAGGTGAAGCAACTCTTTAGCTCTTTTGAGTCTATTTTCTTTCCGTGGCGGTGTAAGTTATTGCACTTTTTGGAATTTCAATGACTTTATACCGAGCTCATTTTTTAATATTTGCCGAATGGAATATTGCGATACGTTCAACTCACGAGCCATTTTTCGACCACTGCAACACGGGTTTTAATCAAGTCGCTTCTTTACTTTTCAAACCCTTTCTGCTGATGTTGCTGTTTTCTTCCGTCCACTTCCTTAACGTCGGACTACGCTACAAGTATCACGGTTACGAACGATGGTACGTGACACAAAAGATTTATTCACATTTTAATGCTGAAGTGTTCTAACAATAGCCACTTAGTTGGTGGTTTTCCAGCCAAATATAAAGAAATCACACTATCACGCTTGAATTCCATCACGAACTACTTTTTTTCTGGAAAATTCTCACCAAAATGCTTTTGTATGCTTGTAAACAATATAATGAGCTGTCACTGAGATAAATTTAACAGCTGTCGGGCGAGTGGCTTAGAAATGACAGCAGTCTGAAGTTGGTTGCAGTTTTTTCCATCTCACCCTGTATACGACGATCCATACCTGCAATTTTTTGTCATAGTCTGTAGTTCGTATTACGCTTTCTAAATACGAAATTCGAAATAACTCCGGTTGATATTATCCCTAAAATTGTCAAAATATCGAATATCTGGGGGTACAGTTGTATGTGGGCTATAGCTTTGTATGCTTAGAAAGAACTTCTAGTGTGAATTTTTAGATAATTCTATTGAAAAATGTAGCTAAAATCATCAAAGTTCCGAATTTAGGGCGATGCCATTATATGGGGGATATACGATCGTGGATTGTGAACCGTTATATACAATACTCTTCCAGGGGGTAAAATATTCAGAAGGAACTCATTTTGTGGATTTACAGACAATTTCATTGAAAATTTTGGCTACAATCATCAAAATACCTATTATCGGGGTACCGTTATATGGGGGCTATACATATCGTCGACCGATATAGCCCATCTTCGAACTTGACCAGCCTGCAGACAAAAGACTGATCTGTGCAAATTTGTAGCTTCCTATCTTTATTAGTTTTGACTAAAGCGTAATTACAACAGACGGAGGAACGGTCGGCCTAGAGTAAATCTTGTAAGAAGATTTTTTGCGCCGATCAAGAAAATATATACTTTGTTA
The DNA here is from genome assembly GCF_030504385.1 of Musca domestica. Classification (NCBI taxonomy): domain Eukaryota; kingdom Metazoa; phylum Arthropoda; class Insecta; order Diptera; family Muscidae; genus Musca; species Musca domestica. Next base: position 7,530,104 of record NW_026712324.1, on the reverse strand, counting down.
TATCTAATATTATTATTTCGATGCGTTACAAACATAGTGACGAATTTAATATACCCTCTTTACTATGTATGGTGTTGGGTTTAACATAATAGTTTCTAATTATTTTTATACCCTACACCACAAGGTGGTCAGGGTATTATGTCTTTGTGCATTTGTTTGTAACAGGCAAAAGGAAACGAGATAGACCCATAGTTCCTTTTGATGATCTGCATAGAATCACATTCTGAGTAGATTTATGCATGTCCGTCCGTCCGTCTGTCCGTCTGTCCATGTATTTTTGTAAACAAAGTACAGTTCGCATTTATTGCCCTATCCAGATGAAATTTTGCACAAGTCATTTGTTTGGCCCAAGGACGAACCCTATTGAAATTGGAGATAATCGGTCAACATTTAGATATAGCTCCCATATATATCTTCGTCCGATTTGCTTTTTATTGTGCACCAAACGTGTAATATCAGTCCGAATAGTATGGAATTTTGCACGTACAATCAGATTGGACCTGAAAATAAGTATGGCAAATTTGATCGAAATCGATTCAGATATAGCTATAGCTCCCATATATATTGTTCATCCGATTTGTTACTTTTGTCCTCCCCAGCCGTAATATGCACTCTGTAACAACAATATTTGGGGAAATATATCAAATACAGCTCAGAAATATATTTGCTAAATTTTATCGAGATCGGTTCAGATTTGGATATAGCTCCCATATATAACTTCGTCCGATTTACTTTGGATTGTGCACCAAACGTCTAATATTTGCCCAAATTGGATGAAATTTGGCACTTACGACCAAATTGAGTCTAGAAGCTAGTATGTCAAATTTGGTGAAGATCGGTTCAGATATAGCTATAGCTCCCATATATACTTTTCATCCGATTTGTTATATTTGTTATCCACAGCCGTAATGTGCCGTCCGTAACAACGATATTCAGGGAAATATATCAAATACAGCTCAGAAATATCTTTGCCAAATTTTATCGAGATGGGCTCCGATTTGGATATAGCTCCCATATATATTTTTATCCGATTTCAAATTAATTGTGCACCAAATGGTCAATACAAGTCCGAATTTAAAAAATACAAATGCTTCGGCATATTTAGTCCTTTGAACTTTAAATTATAATTATAATAATAGCGTGTATGATTGAATTCTCCCATAAAAACTTTTAATTGTTATGCGGAGCTCTACTAAATTAGCAAAGTGGTGTAGGGTATCATAAAGTCGGCCCCCCCGACTTTAAGACTTTCTTTACTGGTTTACTAATAACTACTTATTTTGGGTGAGATGCCGTTGTAAATATAATTGGTAAGCTAGGATTGACAAAATTTAGGAAACTGTGGTAATAGGAATTTTTGGTGGGCGAGTGTTTACAATTACCCCCTTTAAAACATCACGCTGAATTTAGCTTATCAAAAAAAAAAAAAAAAAAAAAATAGAAAAATGTTTGCTTTCCATTACAACATCAAATTACAAACAATTTAGTGTTAATTTCTTGTTTGCACCACATTAGGGACTGCTACCATTTACTTGGCGCCGATAAGTTTTAAAATCCGCTCAAAATGAGACATCTCCCGTGGAGTTGATTGAATTTGAAACATTCAGTGAGTTCGTTGTAGCAGCAGCAGCTACCAATTGTTTGCTGGTCTTAACGGCAAAACCACTGGATTTATAAACAGATCGCAGAGATCAACGGATCTAAGCAATTGTCGAACTATCAGTCAGCCAGGCAGCCCAACAAAGAAATAAAGTATTTGGCCTTTGTGTCAGTGCATTTCTGCCAATGATCCACACAAAAACCCCACCCTACCACGCCCGCATAATCACTCATGACTAGTGGCCATAACAGGAACAAGAGATTTATGGCTTTACACCGAGGGTGGCATGAACTCGGCATTTGTTGTAAAAATTTAACCAGATGAGCGCCTTACTGTGGCTGTTTCAAGTGGTCGCTCGCCCGACTGTTGGTTTGATAAGTGTACGGCGAAAGGAAAATGGGCCAGTGATCTGTACAGTAGCAGCAAATGGTGAAAAGAAAAGGGGTGCTGTACTATTCCAAGTGTTTATTTAGGATTTTAGAAAAAGAAAATCACCTCCACTCCTCATGTTAAGGATTACAAAATTGTCAGTCGATTATTTTGTATCTGGAGCCTAACGGATCGCAAATCCAAAACATATGCAAATAGATGGTATCATTATTTTCCTGGTATGTTAACATGTGCACAAACGCACACACACACACCCTCAGCTGATAAAATGTTGGCACGCGTATTTATTTAGACCAAAGATTAGCCAAACCTCACCTCCTGAGAGTTAGTCATATCGCTGCAAATAACTCAAAGTGCCAGATAAGATCCGCATGCTACAACGTCCACATATTCGTCTTTCCGCCACGCGTTGCATTCAACAATGCCGGTATTTATTGGTGTCCGCGGCTCACAGTTGGTGGTCCTCAAAGTGCTGAGAAATTGTGTCGATGTTATTTCCAAAAAAAAAAAAAAAAAAAAAAAAATCAAGCATCTTGATTATGCCATTCCACGATTGGCACAGTAAGCGGAAGAATAAATTACCCTGGAATCTGTTTAAAATATCATTCCATGGCAGGCGGCAAACTTTTTCTAAAGCGTCTTCAAATCAATTTTAGATTTTTGTTTTTAAATCAATTACAAATTACTTTGAAAACAGCATTAATGGAAACAGATTGAATGGCCAAATTCCAGGGGAGGTGTAGTGGAATTAAATTGCTCAAGAATGTGTATAAGTTAGAGGGAAATAACACATGATCTAGAAGCAGGAGCCAGTAAGGAAATGGCAAACGTTAGACGGTGCCAAGTATATAAGGTCCTCCACCACTATGCACATCAAAAAGGTACCTGTGAAAAATTCTTTATAAAATTTTACTATAAGTCACCAAAGACATTTGTAAAAAAACTATTTCCTACAAAAAAAAAAAAACAAATACATTGATCAAAGGTTAACAACAACTGTACATATGAAGAAAATATTCAAACCAATGTTGCCAAGAAAAAAGTAAAAACTAGTTAAAAAGCAGTAAGTTCGGCCGGGCCGAACTTTGAAATAAAACTTTGAAACCTTGAACTTTGAAATAAAATCCTGAAAAAGTTTTGGTAAAATTTTAAAACTACCGAGTATTGCCGTTCTATTGGTGCCTATACGACGTGGACCCACACAGGCATTATTTGTCATGAGTCATTACCAAATTCAAATTCGGAACTTGAAATAAACGCGAATAATGTAGCTAAAATCATCAAAGTATAGAATATAGGGAGGTACCGTTATATCGGAGCTGTGCGAAGACCTGAACCTGCGTAGACAATTTTTTGTCATATTCTGTAGCATCCATTACGAACTTCAAATACGACATATCAAATAACTTCGGTGAGTATTGTACCTAAACTCGTCAAAATACCGAATATAGGGAGGTACTGGTATATGGGGCCTATACGAAGACCTGGACCTGCATAGACAATTTTCTGTCACAGACTGGAGGAGACGGACGGACATCGCTAAATCGACATAGAATTTTATGCAGGAAGAGATGAAAAAATTGCAACCAACTTCAGACTGCTGTCATTTCTAAGCCACTCGTCCGACAGCTGTTGAAATTATTCCAGTGACAGGTCATTATATTGTTTACAAGCGTACAAAAGCATTTTGGTGAAAATTTTCCAGAAAAAAAGTTATTCGTGATGGAATTCAAGCGTGATAGTGTGATTTCTTTATATTTGGCTTGAAAACCACAAGTTGCTATCGTTAGAGAACTCCAGCATTTAAATGTGAATAGATCTTTTGTATCTCGTACAATCGCTCATTACCGTGATACTGGTAGCGTAGCCCGACATCAAGGAAGTGGACGGAAGAAAACAGCAACATCGGCAGAAATGGTTGGAAAATTAAAGAAGAGACTTAATCGCAACCTGCGTCGCAGTGGTCGAAAAATGGCTCGTAAACTGAACATATCGCTATATTCCATTCGGCAAATATGGAAAAATGAGCTCGGGATAAAGCCATTGAAATTCCAAAAAGAGCAAGAACTTACACCGCAACAGAAAGAAAATAGACTCAAAAGAGCTAATGAGTTTCTTCGCTTGGCCGAAAGTGGTGAACTGCCGAATTTGGTTTTTCTCCGATGAGAAAACATTCGTTGTCCAGCAGTTTGTAAACAAACAAAATGATCGTATTTACTTGCCAAAGAGGTCAGCTGAAAATGTGCTCCTTCAGTTGACCACCAGAACTCAAGCGCCGGCCATGGTGATGGAGTGGGCCACAATAACAGCCGATGGTCGCTCTCCGCTCGTATTAATCGGCCGTGGCATCAGAATAAATGCCGAACATTAAAGCGAAAATATTCTGGAGGGTGTATTAAAGCTGCAGATCTTCGACATTTTGGCTGCAGATCTTCGACATTCCAACAGGACTCAGCACCATCGTACTCAGCACGCGCCACCCAAGAATGATTACAAAATGAGGTACATTGATTCATTTCCAGCGCACAATTTACACCAAAATCTCCGGATACCAATCCGTTGGACTATTGTGGCTGGAGTATTTTGGAAATTAAGGTTGGCACTAAAAAATACTACTCAAAGAAGCGCTTCGCCGGGAATGGACGAAAATACCGTAGAGCAACATTCGGGCAGCGTGCGACGGTTTCACTGCCAAATGTGTCCAGTTCGAACAAATCTAAACTTATTCGAAAATTTGATGCTATTTCCGACATTTTTCTTTCATTCAATAAAATTTAAAAAAATGTAAGAATTATGGCGTTTGACTTTGTTGCAGTTTTTTATCTTACCCCTATAAATACTATGTGGGGTCTAAAATGTATATTTCGACGTTTTACACCATACTATGGTGGAGTTTATAAAAATGGTAAAATGCTGAAACTTTTTACCTTGTTATACCCTACACCACAAGGTGGTCAGGGTATTATGTCTTTGTGCATTTGTTTGTAACAGGCAAAAGGAAACGAGATAGACCCATAGTTCCTTTTGATCATATGCATAGAATCACATTCTGAGTCGATTTATGCATGTCCGTCCGTCCGTCCGTCCGTCCGTCAGTCCGTCTGTCCATGTATTTTTGTAAACAAAGTACAGTTCGCATTTATTGTCCTATCCAGATGAAATTTTGCACAAATCATTTGTTTGGCCCAAGGACGAACCCTATTGAAATTGGAGATAATCGGTCAAAATTTAGATATAGCTCCCATATATATCTTCGTCCGATTTGCCTTTTATTGTGCACCAAACGTGTAATATCAGCCCGAATTGTATGGAATTTTGCACGTACGATCAGATTGGATCTGAAAATAAGTATGCCAAATTTGATCGAAATCGGTTCAGATATAGCTATAGCTCCCATATATATTGTTCATCCGATTTGCTATTTTATTTTGTAACAACAATATTTGGGGAAATATATCAAATACAGCTCAGAAATACATTTGCTAAATTTTATCGAGGTCTGTCCAGATTTGGATATAGCTCCCATATATATCTTCGTCCGATTTACCTTTTATTGTGCTCCAAACGTCTAATATTTGCCCAAATTGGATGGAATTCTGCACTTATGACCGAATTGAGTCTAGAAGCCAGTATGTCAAATTTGATGAAGGACGGTTCAGATATAGCTATAGCTCCCATATATATTGTTCATCCGATTTACTATTTTTGTACTCCGCAGCCGTAATATGCACCCTGTAATAACAATATTTGGGGAAATATATCAAATACAGCTCAGAAATACATTTGCTAAATTTTATCGAGATCGGTTCAGATTTGGATATAGGTCCCATATATAACTTCGTCCAATTTACCTTTGATTGTGCACTAAACGTCTAATATTTGGCCAAATTGGATGGAATTTGGCACTTACGACCGAGTTAAGTCTAGAAGCTAGTATGTCAAATTTGGTAAAGATCGGTTCAAATATACATAGCTATAGCTCCCATATATCCGATTTGTCATATTTGTTACCCACAGCCGTAATGTGCACTCCAACGAGTGCATACCCACGATATTCAGGGAAATATATCAAATACAGCTCAGAAATATTTTTGCCAAATTTTATCGAGATCGGTTCCGATTTGAATATTGCTCCCATATATATTTTTATCCGATTTCAAATTAATTGTGCACCAAATGGGCAATACAATTCCGAATTTAAAAGATACAAATGCTTCGGCATATTTAGTCCTTTGAATTTTAAATTATAATCATAGCGTGTATGATTGAATTCTCCCATAAAAACTTTTAATTGTTATGTGGAGCTCTACTTAATTAGCAAAATGGTGTAGGGTATCATAAAGTCGGCCCCGCCCGACTTTAAGACTTTCTTTACTGGTTTTTTATTTTAGTGTGTTTGCTGATGGCAGAATTCCACTGGCGATCTTTCGATTTGTAGTTGGACACATCATGTACTACAATAGAATAGTGATAATTTCAATTTAATATTTCATGCAGTAATACCTAAAATTTGCTGGATCTTTAAAAAATATCTTGTCTAGTTTTTTCAGAAAAAAAAAAAAAAATTTCAGTTGACAAATACTGAAAATCGACGACTGGTGGTCTCGAAGCATTCATGATTCAATTGAATTGGCCACACACGCACTGTGTAAACATAGCATTTCATAATTTTGCCATTCACAACGACAATGTTTCAATAAAATATTAATCTACAAGAAAAAAAAACGAACAAAACTTCAATTTCGATTGCCGGGTAAATCGATTTACTGAAGAGGATATTTTTGCTGGTCCAGCGTAATTGTGCGTTAATAAAAAAAACCAGCATAATAATTATAAACTTTCAATATTCCTCTTCCAATGCAATGAATACAATGGGACATTAATAAATAAACAATATTGACGATTAAATTTCAAACGAATTGATCGGATTCGTGCATACCAACATATTATTCTCATGATTTCCGTTATGTTTTGGCAAAATTACAAAAATTCCCAAAAATTGAAGAACCAAAAACGAAATCTCGAAAAAATGTTTTGTTTATTTGAAATTCTACAAATGTTTTGAATAATAACAAATGAAGCAGATATTTAGATGGCAAGAGGGATGGATGGATGAATGAATGTGTTCTTCAACCGTATGCCGAAATTATGAATGAAACTCAAAAGAATTCAAACCTGCTTACAAGGCCATGCGGCAGAAGAAGCCGAATATGAAGGGTAAGGTGCTACAATAACACACAGTCGTACATGGTAGACACTGTGTCGACAAATTCCATGAATTTATGTTTTATGTTTAAATTATGAAAATATTTATTTATTTTCAACAATTTTCTATTTAATTCAATCAAAGTATTTTAGCAGGTTTTTTTGAAATGATAGTTCCTGGAATTAGAAGTTTTTCTTTAAAAATGGAAATTCAAGAATAGTTAAAAAGGAAGAAAATTAAATATTTACCAAAAAAATCGCAATAGAGTAGACCCTATTGTAATTGCGTAGTTGGGATTATAGGTGTTACAGGAAATTACTTGGGAGTAAAAATACATTAAGTTCTGCTGGGCCAAACTTTTAATACCCTCCACCATTAGCTAAAAAAACATTTTTATATAAAAGTATCTAAATTCAAACGTGTTCCACTTAATATTGCAAGTACCAGTAAGAACGTTTGGATAATGCTGTTAAACGTTTCAAAATACTATAAAGTGGGTGAGGACGTTACATGGGGGCCGCACCAAAACGGGAATCTATATAGACAATTTCATACTTTAAGGATTGCCATTTACAAAATCTTCTTAAATACCAAATTTGAAACAATTTCGTGGATAAATGTGACTAAGATTATCAAAATACCGAATATGGGTAGGGCTCGTTATATGTGCGCTATAGGAAAACGTGGACCTAAATATTCAATGTTCTGCCACCGGAACTAGAACCCATTAAGAATTACAAATAACAATTTTAGACAAATCCGTGGAAAAATGTCGCAAAAATCATCAAAATACTGAATATTCGGATGTATAATTATTTGGGGCCTATACCAAGATAGGTCCATATACATACAATGTTTCGCAACCGAAGCTAGAACCCATTACGAACTACAAATACCAATTTTTGGACAAATCCAAAATGTGGCAAAGATCATCAAAATACTGCCAAGTGATGCAACTCTTTAGCTCTTTTGAGTCTATTTTCTTTCCGCTGCGGTGTACGTTCTTGCACTTTTTGAAATTTTAATGGCTTTACCCCGAGCTCATTTTTTAATATTTGCCGAATGGGATATTGCTATATGTTTAGCTCACGAGCCATTTTTCGACCACTGCGACGCGGGTTTCGATCAAGTCGCTTTTTCGAACAATTTCTGCTGATTTTGCTGTTTTCTTCCATCCACTTCCTTGACGTCGGGCTACGCTGCCAGTATCACGGTAACGAGCGATGGTAGGAGACACAAAAGATTTATTCACATTTTAATGCTGGAGTGCTCTAACGATAGTGGGTTTCCAGTCAAATATAAAGAAATCACACTACCACGCTTGAATTCCATTACGAATAACTTTTTTGCTGGAAAATTCACACCAAAATGCTTTTGTACGCTTGTAAATAATATAATGAGCTGTCACTGGAATAATTTTAACAGCTGTCGGACGAGTGGCTTATAATAGACAATAGTCTGAAGTTGGTTGCAGTTTTTTAATCTTATCCTGTATACTGTATATATTTTGCTATTTATCGGATATCTTGGCTATCAGCATCACTCTAATGGTCAGAAGTGATCTTTTTATATTCTTGTTATTTCGCCGGAATTAAAAAATGGTAGGCTTCTGTCCAGTCCTAAACATATAACGATACCCACCGATGTTCGTTATTTTGTTAATCCTAGTTCCATTTGCCAACGAAATTGTTTCAAATATGGGTATTTAAGAAGATTTTATGGATTACAATCCTTGAAGTATAAAATTGTATATGGAGGTTCCGGTTTTGATATGGACCCCATATAACGGCCTCACCCACTTTATGGTTTATTTTTTTTAAGTTTTACAGCATTATCAAAACGGTCTTACTGGTATTTGTAGTTTAAAGTGGAACACGTTTGAATTCAAATTCTTTTATATAAAAATGGTGTTTTTACCCAATGGCGGAGGGTATTAAAATTTCGGCCCGGTCGAACTTAATATTTATACCCTACAACACTATGTGTTTGATTGGGCCAAAAATTATGTAACACCTCGAAATATTGATTTCCCACATATTCTCGCCGAGCTGAGTCCGTCCGTCTGTCCATGTTAATTTGTAATCACTCTACAGGTCGCAATTATGGTCCGATCTTCACGAAATTTAGAATGAAGGTGGGGATAAGGCCAGAATAGAACCCTATTTCTTTTGGAGAGGATCGCATAATATCTAGGAGTTGAAATGGACAAAAAATTGAAAAATTTCTTGATTTTGTAGCTGCTCTACAGGTCGCAATTATGGACCAATCGAAGCAGAAGTTAGCAGGGAGCTAGAGCTTAGGGGTGGCTAGAAGTCTTCCAATTTTGATGGTCATCGGGTAATATTTAGTGGGTGAAATAGACCATAACATTTGTATTAAATAAAAGTCAAATTTTCCATTAAACCGCGAATATTTTTAATCCCGACGAAATAACAAAAAGACGAACGGGTCAATTCTGACCGTTACGTCGATGCCGATAGTAAATATATCGGATATATATAGCGAAATATATGCAATGTGTATATACAAAGGAAGGGGATGTTAGCTAGAATGCTTATATCTCAAGATTGGCTGGACCGATTTTGACAAATTTTGTCAGAATGCCCTCTTGGCATAAAATCATAAAATCTAAAAAAATCGCATAAAAAATGCCAGTTGTGATGTTAATATAGATTTTGTAGTATTTTGTGATATTTTTTTTATTTTTTTCATATTTTTTATCGCATGCGATTTTTTCAATTTGACTTATTATATTGAAGTACACATTTTGTAATATTTTTTCAGTTTACAACACAGGCTGGGATTATTATATACAGATTGAAATTATCGTCCGATCCTCACGAACATTTTCACAAGGTAGGGTTAGGCTCAGAAGGGCTAGGCCTATTGTTTTCAAAGATATCCGCAATATATTTGGGGGTTGAAATGGACCAACAATTAAAAATGTCCCTGATTTTGCAGCCGTTATAAAGGTACAAATTGAAACTAAAGGACAGCGAGTAGAATGGACCACTACTTTTGTGTGAAAAAATACCAACATTACTTACAGATGATATCCGAAATACACAAATATGCTGATTTCGTTAACGAATATAGCCAAATATTGTAGCCAAGCAAATCATATATATGAGTCTAAATTTGAAAAAAAACAGAGGGGCCACTTGCTTTTGGAGATGAACGCAAAATATTTAGAGGTGCAAATTAACCAAAAACAGAAAAAATTTCCTGATCACACAATTGAAGCCAATCAATCAACAGCAGAAAGTTAAGGACAGGGAAAAATTCTAGCATTTTGGATGACCATTGCATTATATTAAACTGTAAAATGGACCACTACAACCAACAGCACGACGGAATGCGTAAATATTGGGCAAATGTCCCAGGTCAAAATGCTAAGGGTAATATCTGGGCAGTGCTCTTTGACATAATTTCAAAAGCGATAAAGCTTCTTATATGTTGTAGTGTTGTAGGGTATCACATGGTCGGCCACGCACGACTATAGCCTTTGCTTACTTGTTTTTACTTGTTTTTATACCCTCCACCAAAAAAGGTATGGAGGGTATATTAAGTTCGTCATTCCGTTTGTAACTCATCGAAATAATCATTTTAGACCCAACAAAGTATAAATATTCTTGATCAGCGTAAAATTCTAATACGATTTAGCCCTGTCCGTCCGTCTGTCCGTCTGTTGTAATCACGCTACAGTCTAAACGAATTAAGATAGGAAGCTAAAATTTTGCACAGATCTCTCTTTTGCCTGCAGGCAGGTCAAGTTCGAAGAAGGGCTATATCGGTGCACGATATCGTACATCCCCCATACAACGGTACCCCCCGATATTCGGTATTTTGATGATGTTAGCCACATTTTTCAATGGAATTGTCTGAAAATCCACACAAGGAGTTCCTTGTGGGTACTTTATACCTCGGCAGAGAATTATCTATATAGGTCCACAATATCGTATAGCCCCCATATAACGGTACTCCCCGGTATTCGGCATTTTGATGATTTTAGCCATATTTTTCAATGGAATTGTCTTAAAATCCACACAGGTAGTTCCTTGCGAGTAATTTACCCCCTGAGAGAGAATTTTCTATACAGGTCCACGATATCGTACATCCCCCATATAACGGTACCCACCAATATTCGGTATTTTGATGATTTTACACACATTTTTCAACGGAATTGTCTTAAAATCCACACAAGGAGTACCTTGTGGGTACTTTATACCTCGGCAGAGAATTATCTATATAGGTCCACAATATCGTACAGCCCCCATATAACGGTACCCCCCGATATTCGGTATTTTGATGATTTTACCCACATTTTTCATCGGAATTGTCTGAAAATCCACACAAGGAGTTCCTTGTGGGTACTTTAAACCTAGGCAGAGAATTATCTATATAGGTCCACAATATCGTATAGCCCCCATGTAACGGTACCCCCGATATTCGGTATTTTGATGATTTTACCCACATTTTTCAACAGAATTGTCTGAAAATCCACACAAGGAGTTCCTTGTGGGTACTTTATACCTCGGCAGAGAATTGTCCATACAGGTCCACGATATCGTATAGCCCCCATGTAACGGTACCCCCACGGTATTCGGTATTTTGATGATTTTTGCCACATTTTTCAATGGAATTGTCTGAAATTCCACAAAAGGAGTCCCTTGTGGGCATTTTACCTCCTCAAAAAGAATTATCTGTATAGGTCCACAATATCGTATAGCCCCCATATAACGGTACCCCCGATATTCGGTATTTTGATGATTTTACCCACATTTTTCAACGGAATTGTCTGAAAATCCACACAAGGAGTTCCTTGTGGGTGCTTTATACCTCGGCAGAGAATCATCTATATAGGTCCACAATATCGTATAGCCCCCATATAATGGTATTCCCCTATATTCGGTATTTTTATGATTTTAGCCACACTTTTCAATGGAATTGTCTTAAAATCCACACAAGGAGTTCCTTGTGAGTACTTTACACGCAGACATAGATTTGTCTTTATAGGTCCACAATATCGTATATCCCCCCATATATCGGCACCTTACTATATTAGATATTTTAAAGATTTTAAAAGAATTTTTATTGGATTTAATTTTTTTGAAAATTTTCTAATTCGTTCCAAATGGTGGAGGGTATTCAAAGTTCGGCCCGGTCGAACTTACTGCTTTTTTACTTGTTAATATTCTATTTTCTATTTTTTGATTCATTCGTTAAAATATGTTTCCATTTTTTTAGTTTCTAGAGGACCACCCCAAACTAGAGTATATTCGATTCACTAAATCAATATTTTTTCAAAATATTTTATATTCAAAGAAAAAATAAAAAACAAACATATCCAATATATTGTCGGACACATCGTCAAGGGTATAATTTAGAACTTGTTATTTGGCCCTTATGGTTGTTAATTGTACCAATTATCGATGTTGAACCAAAAAAAAAAAAACAAAAAAATAAATAAATCCATAAAATATATGAAATAATAGAAGAGTTTTTGTTTCTTCATCCGTAGAGTACACTGGAACAGATATTTGTTGAAAGATGCCCAAGGTGTTGCTAGCGCCATATCCAGCGGAGTTAAATTGCCCCTGGTGTTGTATGGTGGCTATAAAAAGTGTTTTAGTGACAGATATTTTGTTTTGCTTTCACTTGGTGGCTAAACTAAATTCTGTGCTTTTTCCCATTTTTTTCATGAGATAAGAATGCGCTTAAAGACAAATGGGGAAACAAGTGAAAGAATGCAATGAAAATAAGGGATTTATGTCAGGAAGTGGGAGAATATTAAACAATTGTTAAATTATTGAGTAACTTATAATTTATATGTGTGTGTGTACTTTGCTTGCGGTTAAGAGTCTGGCTGATTTATTGTAATCACTTCGTTGGCTTTCTTACACACAGCTGTTGTAAAAATTTCCAATTGGCTTGTTTTCTTTTGCCTTCTTTATCGATTGCCAATCAAACAATTTTTTTTTTTTTTTTGTTTTCTTGCGGTTGGTAATTTTATCAGCAACACTCCCATAAAATTATCACAATATCACATGAAGGCATGAAAAAATGCCCATGCATGGATGGCAGAATGCATTTAATGAACTTATAATTATCACAAAATAAACAATAACAAATGGCGCGGAGGCAACAACGAAATTGCCGACAATCGCCACAACAAGAAGGACCGACCTACCGAAAGTCATGAAAGATTCAGTTTGATGAGATAAATATTAAGAAAACACAATTTAATGTCATTAAACAGAAGAAAGACAGACGTCGACGGGCAAAACGGCCGAAGGAATGATCGGCCATCCAGCCATCCAGCCAAAATGGTTCAGCAGCAAACCAACTATTGCAACAGTTGCCCATTTACTCCCCGTTTTTTAAGTTTTGTTTTCTTTTTGGCTGACAACGCCCGGAACTGATATTTTCGTTGGCTGGCGGCTGTTGGTTGCTGCTGCTGTTGTTGTTGTTGTTGTCAGCCTCCAGTGCCACGACAATACACTGATTGTGTGTGAGACTGATGTGACTGCTGTTGTCAGTCAGTCAGCCAGCCAGCGAGGCAGCCAGCTAAAGTGTCAACCCGAAATGAAGAAGCCCATCATCCTCAGTCATGTGCCAACAAAATGCCTACCATAGGAGCATCCGTCTACACACACACATACACACCACTGACAGTTGGGTGTGTGTGTGTGTGTGTGTGCGTTTAATCCTTAAACAAAACAAAATATTAAAAATTAGTTCTTTCCCATCACACATTTAGCAACGCATCACCAATATTTTTTTGTTTTTCTGTTCAGTTGTTGTTGGTTGGCATCTTTTGTTGAAGTAGCAGTTTTTTGAAATACAATTTCCAATTTTGAAAATAGTTTTTTTTTTTTTTTAAGTCGTTTGTGTTTATTTAAACGTTGCAGCGCTGCCCAGCGCTCTGGAGAAATGAAAAATATTTCAACTGTTGTGTTTTGAGGCTGCAGTTACGACTGCTGCTGCATCGTAAAATAAACAAAACGCTTAAAAAAATTAAAAGCAGAAAAGATTTATAAGTGGATATATAATTTTCAGTTGCAAATAGATAAATAATCGTACGCACATGTCACAGTTATTGTGCGGTTAGCCATTTGTCACATTTTGTGATGCCGGGCAGGGGATGGTGGGAAGTGCAGTGGAGAAATTTTACTTGAAAATGAATGAAAAACTATCAGCACTCTGTTATCGACTTGTTACTTAACAAATTGAAATTCTAGGGACAAAAGTTAGAACAAGAAAAACATGTAAGCAAAGGCTATAGTCATGCGGGGCCGACCATGTGATACCCTAAAACACTACAATATGTTAAAAGCACCCTTATATCCAAGTCCATTTTGGAAGATTTCGCTTTTGAAATTTTGTCATGGAGCACAGCCCAAATATTGCCCTTACCATTTTGACCAGGGACATTTGCGCACTCCGTCGTGCTGTTAGTTTTTGTGGTCCATTTTACCGCTAAGTATAACCCAATGGGCATCCAAAAAGCTAGAATTCTTCCCTATCCTTAACTCTCTTCTCAGGCATGTCGATTGGCTTCAATTGTGTGATCAGTATTTTTTTTTTTCTGTTTTGTTTCATTTGAGCCGCTTAATATTTTGCGATCATCTTCAAAAGCAAGAAGCCGTTCTGCATCTAGAAATTTAGACCCATCTATATGATTTGCTTGTCTACGATATTTGGCTATATTCATCAACGAAATCAGCATAAAAAAGCCAGAAGTTCGCCTTTTGTGTATTTCGGATATCGCCTGTAAGTAATGTTGGTATTTTTTCACAAAAAAGTAGTGGTCCATTCTACCCGCTGTCCTTTGGTTTCTATTTGCGACCTTATAACGGCTGCAAAATCAGGAACATTTTTAGTGGTTGATCCATTTCAACCCCTAAATATATTGCGGTCATCTTTGAAAACAATAGCTTTTCTGAGCCTAATCCTACCCTTGTGAAATTTTTCGTGAAGATCGGACGATAATTGCAATCTGTATATAATAACCCAACCCGTGTTGTAAGGTGAACAAATTTTACAAAATGTACATTTCAATATTATAAGTCAAATTGAAAAAATCGCATGCGATAAAAAATATGGAAAAATAAAAAAATGTCACAAAATGCTACAAAATCTATAAAAACACCATTACTGACACATTTTTATGCGATTTTTTTAGATTTTATTCTCTTATGCCAAGAGGGCATTCTAAATTGACAAAATTTGTCAAAATCGGTCCAGCCATTCTTGAGATATAAACTTTTTAGCTAACACCCCCTTCCTTTGTATATATGTATTGTAGATATTTCGCTATATATATCCGATATATTAACTATCGGCATCTACGTAACGGTCAGGATTGACCTGTTCGTCTTTTTGTGATTTCGCCGTGATTAAAAATATTGGCGGTTTAATGGAAAATTTGATTTTATATAACACAAGTGTCATGGCCTTTTCACCCACTAAATATTACCCGATTACCATCAAAATTGGAAGACTTCTGCCCAGACTTAAGCTCTAGCCACATGCTAACTTCCGCGTCAATTGGTCTATAACTGCGACGTGTAGAGCAACTGCAAAATCAGGAATTTTTCCAGTATTTGGTCCATTTCAACCCCTAAATATTATGAGATAATCTCCAAAAGAAATAGGGTTCTATTCTGGCCCAAACCCACCTCCGTTCTAAATTTCGTGAAGATCGGACCATAATTGCGACCTGTAGAGTGATTACAAATTAACATGGACAGACGGATGGACGGACATACATAGCTAGATCGACTCAGCTCGGCGAGATAGGAAAATCCATATATACTTTCCTATGTGGGAAACCAATATTTCGAGGTGTTACATAATTTTTGGCCCAATCAAACTTATAATACCCCCAACACATAGTGTTGTAGGGAATAAAAATAAGTTCGTCTGGGCCGAATTTTTAATATTACTCAATGGAAACAGAAAATGTATAGAAAATAAATAAAAGTATCTGAATTCAAACTTGTTCCACTTTAAACTACAAATACCAGTAAGACCGTTTGGATAGTGCTGTTAAACTTTTTAGAAAACCATAAATTGGGTGAGGCCATACCGAAACGGGAACTTCTATGGTTTTACAACTTCAAGGATTTCCATGTACCAAATCTTCTTAAATACCAAATTTGAAATTTCGTAGGTAAATGTGACTAGGATCATCGAAATACCGAGTATCGGTGGGTATCGTTATTTTGTGCGCTATAGGAAAACGTGGACATAAATTGTCAATGTTCTGCCGCCGGAGCTGGAACCCATTATGACCTACAAATACCAATTTTTAGACAAATCCGTAGAAAAATGTGGCAAAATCATCAAAATACTGAATATCCGGAGGTAGCGTTAGAATGACAAATGTACCGATACACAAAAATGTTGACCGATATATCTCATTTTCAATACCAATCATCTTAGACACAATACAAATTGTTGTGCCAAATTTTGAAGCTCTACGTCAAATAATGTGGGATGTATTGTGATTTCAACAGACGTATGGGAGATATGTATATCCTCCTCTTAATGTCCACTAAATTTGACATTTGTATCTGAACCGATATTCATCTAAATCCATTTTATTCCAGCTGATATTACACTCTTTAGGCACAATGAATGTGAAATCGGATGAAGATATATCTAGGAGTTATATCTAAATCAGAGGAATTTCTATGCTGTATCTGATAGTTGACACCAAATATTGTTGTTGTGTAGAGCATTTTACGCTGTGTGAGGGACTTAAATACAAAATTGGATAAAACATTTATGTAGCTATTAGCTATAGCGATTTTTATCAAAATTCGTTAGTATGTGGCAAAATCTATTCAATTCGAGTTTTTATTAATAATTTGGCGAACAATACAATAACAATAAATTGTGTAAAGATATATATGGGAGCTATATCCATATCTGTACCGATCTCGATCCGCGATGTGACAAAGGTATTTCTGAGTTGTATTTGACATTTATTTACGAGTGTGGAGGACAAAACTTAAAAATAGGTTGAGCAATACATATGGGAGCGATATCTGAACCGATTTCCAATTATACTTGTTTCTAAGCTCAATTTGGTCGTATGTACCAAATCCTATTTGGACTAGTAGTACACATTTGATGAGCAAAAAATCAACTTCGACGAAGATATATGTGGGAGCTATATGTAAATAAATAATAATTTGTGACCGATTTACTCCAATTTCAATAGAGTAAGTCCTTGGGCCAGGCAAATGATTTGTAAACCAGTAAAGAAAGTCCTAAAGTCGGGCGGGGCCGACTTTATGATACCCTACACCACTTTGCTAATTTAGTTGAGCTCCACTTAATATTTAAAAGTTTTTATGGGAGAATTCAATCATACACGCTATGATTATAATTTAAAATTCAAAGGACTAAATATGCCGAAGCATTTGTATCTTTTAAATTCGGAATTGTATTGCCCATTTGGTGCGAAATTAATTGGAAATCGGATAAAAATATACATGGGAATTATATCCAAATCTGAACCGATCTCGATAAAATTTGGCAAATATATTTCTGAGCTGTATTTGATATATTTCCCTGAATATCGTTGTTACGGAGTGCATATTACGGCTGTGGATAACAAATACAATAAACCGGATGAACAATATATATGGGAGCTATAACTATATCTGAACCGATCTTCACCAAATTTGGCATACTACCTTCTAGACTCAATTCGGTCGTATGTGCCAAATTCCATCCCATTTGGCAAATATTAGACGTTTGGTGCACAATAAATGGTAAATCGGACGAAGCTATATATGGGAGCTATATCCAAATCTGAACCGATCTCGATAAAATTTGGCAAAGGTATTTCTGAGCTGCATTTGATATATTTCCCCCAAATATTGTTGTTACAGAGTGCATATTACGGCTGCGGAGGACAAAAATAACAAATCGGATGAACAATATATATGGGAGCTATAGCTATATCTGAACCGATTTCGATAAAATTTGGCATACTTATTTTCAGGCCTAATTTGGTTGTATGTGCAAAATTCCATACTATTCGGGCTGATATTATACGTTTGGTGCACAATAAAAGGCAAATCGGACGAAGATATATATGGGAGCTATATCTAAATTTTTACCGATTATCTCCAATTTCAATAGGGTTCGTCCTTGGGCCAAACAAATGTTGTTTGCAAAATTTCATCTCAATCGGATAATAAATGCGACCTGCATTTTGTTCACAAGAATACATGGACAGACGGACGGACGGACGGACTGACATGCATAAATCAACTCAGAAAGTGATTCTATGTAGATCATCAAAAGGAACTATGGGTCTATCTCGTTTCCTTTTGCCTGTTACAAACAAATGCAGAAAGACATAATACCCTGACCACCTTGTGGTGTAGGGTATAAAAAGTTCGATCGGGCAACAAATGTTACCTGTACTTTGTTTACAAAAATTAATGAACAGACGGACGGACAAACAATCATAAATCGACTCAGAATATGATTCTATGCAGATCATCCAAATGAACTATGGTTCTATCTCTCTTCCTTCTCTATGTAACAAACTAACGAACAAAGGCATAATTCCCTGACAACATTGTGGTGTAGGGTATAAATATTGGGACTTTGCAAAAGCATTATTATTGTTTAAAATTTTAAATTGTGGTGGTGGGGGGAGAGTGCATTAGAAGGAGGAGGAGTCTCGCACATCACTTTAGTCTGATATTTCCACGTACCGAGTTTGGACTATAACGGGTACTCTCCATCTCCATTGTTAAACCTTCCACCTTGGAAAGGAGGGTATATTAACTTTGTCATTCCGTTTGTAACATTCGTCGTAGACCCCATAAATTATATATGTTTACAATCAGCATAAAATTCTAAGTCGATTTAAGGATGTCCATCTGCCTGTTAAAATCACAATACAACCCACATAATTTGACGTATAGCGTAAAAATTTAGCAGAACAATTTGTTTTGTGTTTAGGATGGTTGGTATTGAAAGTATTGATGGTATCTATATCTATAAAAGAGGAAATGTTTGTATGTTTGTTTGTAATTTATGGACTCAAAAACCGCTGAACAGACTTTCCTGAAAATTTCAAATTATATTGAAATCGGTTCAGATTTGCATATAGCTCCCATATATATTTTCGACCGATTTCATGTAATTGTTGCACCAAACACGCTATGTATCTCTAATTTCAATGAAATTTGGAATGTGTAGCGGAATTTAAACCGAATATACATTTGTCAAATTATATTGAAATCGGGTCAGATTTGGATATAGCTCCCATATACATCTTCATCTTCATTTGATGTACCAAACACGATATGTATGTTCGATTTCAATGAAATTGGGAATGTGTTACGGGATTTTGATTAGAAAATAAATTAGTCAAATTATATTAAAATCGGTTCAGATTTGGATATAGCTCCCACATATTTTCCGCCGATTTCACATATTTGATGCACAAAACACGATACGTATTACCGATTCCAATAAAATTCGCCATGAGTGACTAAATTTGGTACAAAAATAAATTTGACAAATTATATTCAAATTCGCTCAGATTTGATTATAGCTCCCATATATATTCGATTTCACATATTTGATGCACCCAAAGCGAGAGAGACGAAATCTGGCACCAGAAAAAAATTGCCAAATTATATTGAAATCGGTTCAGGTTTGGGTATAGCTAACATATGTATATATTTCATATATATTATATGACCGATTCCAATGAAATTCAGAATGTGTGGCGGAATTTGGTTATAATAATAAATGTGATAAATTAATTGGAAATTAGTTAATATTTGGATATAGCTCCCATATATATATTCTCGGCCGATTTCACATATTTGACGCACCAATTTCAATGAAATATGAAAGGTGTGGCGGAGTTTGGTGTAAAAGTAATTTTTTTTTAAATTATATTTAAATCGGATCAGATTGTGATATGATTTTAATAAGAACCATTGACCCACAACGCCTTAGGCTAACACTAAAAAAAACAACATAACAATTTATTTGAAATACGCTTATTACGGCGCAGTATGTTGCTATCTCGAATTCACTAATTGCAATAGAAAAACCACTCTACTTAAAAAAAATGCAGTTTCCTGCACGCTTGGTATTTGCTATGAAATAAATAAATCCAAAGGACAAACCCTTTGTGTGTGCATGTGATGTTACTGCTTTTGTAATGATTTTGTTTATTAACGCATTAAATTAGTGCAATATATTTTTTTTAATTTTTAAATTTGTTTTTCTTTATCCAACATATATTCGTAAATAAAATTTTGAATGCATATAAAATCTAAAGGGGTAGCGAAGCGCACCGGGTTCAGCTAGTTGATATATATTGGTCCACGTTTTGGTACAGTCCCCATATAGCGGTATCTCCCGATAGTGTGTATTTGCATGTTTTTTTGCCACACTTTTTCACGGTTTTGCCCACAAATCAGTATTTGTAGGTCATAATGGGTTCTAGCTCGTGTGGCGAAACATTGTATGTATAGGTCTCCGTTTTGGTATGGCCCCCGTATAACGGTATCTTCCAATATTCGGTATTTTGATGACTTTTAAATTATAACTTTAACGATCTCAATTCAATTCAATTCCCATAAAAAAGTTTATTTGTTATATGCAGCTCTACTATATAGGCAAAGTGGTGTAGGGTATCATAAAGTCGGCCCAGCCCGACTTTGGCCTTTTTTTATTTGATTTTCCCATTACTTGTTTGTATCTTATCTTCTTTGACTGTGCGCTGTACTTGTGCTGTACTAAAAATTTAACAAGCCATTTGATATTTGTGCGAGCATTTCAATTATTTCACTCGTGCATGGAAGTGTAAATAGCGGCTTGTTAGTGGTGCGTGTTGGGCATTAATTCATCCGTGCATATCAAGTGGTTTCAATATCATTTCGTTTGGTTGGCTATGCAGTTTTTTTATACAGTATCATTATGATTTAAAAATATTAGAATTCCAAAGCACCTAAAATCGGCCAGTGTCCCATACTGGACACTGTCTGAACTTGAACACATCATCCAACGGGAACTTAAAATGCTAATTTAAACAAGTAAAAAAGCAATAAGTTCGCCCGTGCCGAACTTTGAATACCCTCCACCATTTGGAACGAATTAGAATATTTTCAAAAAAAAAAATCCATTAAAAATTCTTTTAAAATCTTTAAAATATCTAATATAGGAAGGTGCCGATATGGGGGGGTATACGATATTGTGGACCTATAAAGACAAATCTATGTCTGCGTGTAAAGTACTCACAAGGAACTCCTTGTGTGGATTTTCAAAATACCGAATATCGCGGGGTATCGTTATATGGGAGCTATACGTTATCGTTAACCTATATAGAGAATTCTCTGTCGGGGGGTAAAGTGCTCACAAAGAACCCCTTGTGACCATTCCGTTGAAAAATATGCCTAAAAACATCAAAATACCGAATATCGGGGGTAACGTTATATGAGGGCTATACGATATCGTAGATCTATATAGATAATTCTCTGCCGAGGTATAAAGTACCCGCAAGGAACTCCTTGTGTGGATTTTCAGACAATTCCGATGAAAAATATGGGTAAAATCATCAAAATACCGAATATCGGGGGGTACAGTTATATGGAGGATATACGATATCGTGGACCTATATAGACAATTCTTTTTGAGGGGGTAAAATGTCCATAAGGAATCCTTTTGTGGAATTTCAGACGATTCCATTGAAAAATGTGGCTAAAATCATCAAAATACCGAATACCGTGGGGGTACCGTTATATGGGGGCTATACGATATTGTGAACCTATATAGATAATTCTTTGCCGAGGTATAAAGTACCCACAAGGAACTACTTGTGTGGATTTTCAGACAATTCCATTGAAAAATTTGGCTAAAATCATCAAAATTCCGAATATCGGGGGTACCGTTAGCACATCTTCGAACTTGACCTGCCTGCAGACAAAAGAGAGATCTGTGCAAAATTTTAGCTTCCTATCTTAATTCGTTTAGACTGTAGCGTGATTACAACAGACGGACGGACAGGGCTAAATCGTCTTAGAATTTTACGCTGATCAAGATACATTACCTGGTAAACATTACCATCGTTCTCCACTCATAAACAAACGTTGTTTTTATAAAAACAACAATAATGGGATTTCGCCTGACGATTTTGCAACAACAAAATACTATGGTATCCCAAACAAGCAAGCCAAACTCTGTTCTGATCAAGAATATATATAATTTGTTGGGTCTAAAATGATTATTTCGATGAGTTACAAACGGAATGACGAACTTAATATATGCTCCATACTTTTTTTGGTGGAGGATATAAAAAGACGAATTGGGAATTAAACTTTGGTACGAAATATTTGTTTCAGTTCGAGTTAACAAGGTCATTTCGCAAGAATATAGTAGTAGTATTTTGGAAAATAAAGCCGATTAAATAAGTACTTATTAATCAAATTTCAGAAGCCCGAAAATAATCATTCTCTCTAGCGGTATGCATCTGTAAAAAACAGGTTGGTTGGACTAATATCCATTGCGAATCCGAACCGCCAAATTCCAGCTGATTGACAATTATACCTGAAATTGGTGGACCGAAGCTACAATCTGAATTCACCGTTATATGGTGCCAATATAGAAATGTGGCCATTAAAATTCCAAAAGTTCTGTCGAGGGCGTTTACGGGATTAATGCTAAAGATCGGTATGAATTACCATAATTTAAACGATCATAACAAATTCAGTTAGTGGTAAGCTTATTTAAAGATTAATTCCGTAATTTACCCATTGCAGGGGTTGCAGTCACCGTGGTCATCGGAAAAATCATGGATATTATGGCCTATAAAACAAGTACTAACAAGTTAAAAAGTACCAGTAGGTATTGTCGACAGATGTATACCCTTATCCAATGTTCGATAATTTAATTATATTTTCACTTCTGTTATGATTATTCAAATTGTTGACCTTTTATGGGGTTGGTTCCGAAATAAATAGTGGTATAGTGGGCCGAAGTATTCCATTTTCATATTGGTATGGGCAAAATTACAAGAAAATCGAACATTCATATACAATTTTATGCGATATCATAAATTTCATATTCATGTCAGGTTTCTGACTGAGAGAAATATTTATATACATATCAAGCTGTAAAGAATCACTGACTTGTTTCGAAATTATGATAGATAAAAGTATTGAAAATTGTGACCCTTTTTGGGTGAGGTACCAGAAGGGTTTCGCAGATATATATCATTTTCACAACAGATCATGTGTTAGCAAAAATGTTTGTATGTGTGAAATTTGAAGAGAGTAGGATGCTTATGTCGCTTTCTTTGAGCGTTTTGTTTTTCGAAATCATGAAATTTGAAAAGAGTAGGATGGTCTTGTGTTAATAGAAATATTGAGATGTACCAAGTCTGAATGGAATCGGATGTCAATTTCGCGTTTTATGAACTCCATGGATATTCAAAATTTTGACCCTTTATGGGTGAGGTGCCAGAGGGAGTGGACCTATATACTCCATCTTCACACCAGGCCTTGGGTTAATAAAAATATTGTGATGTGTGTAAATTGAGGACAATCAGACTGTTACATCACATTTTATGAGAGTTATAACTATTCAAAATGTTGATCCTTTGTGGGGGAGGTGCCAGAAGGAGTGGAACAATATTGTACATTTTCCCATCTGACCTAGTACTGATGCAAATATTAAGATATGTAAAGTTGAAGCAAATCGGATTATCCTTTCTCTTTCTGTGCAGTAATTTTTATACCCTACAACACTATGTGTTGGGGGTATTATAAGTTTGATTTGGCCAGAATTTATGTAACACCTCGAAATATTGGTTTCCCATATAGGAAAGTATATATGGATCTTCCTAGCTCGCCGAGCTGAGTCGATCTAGCTATGTATGTCCGTCCGTCCGTCTGTCCATGTTTATTTGTAATCACTCTACAGGTCGCAATTATGGTCCGATCTTCACGAAATTTAAAATGGGGGTGGGGTTAGGGTCAGAATAGAAGCCTATTTCTTTTGGAGATGACCGCCAAATTTTTAGGGGTTGAAATGGACCAAATACTAAAAAAATATCGGATTTTGCAGTAGCTATACAGGTCGCAATTATAGACCAATCGACGCGGAATTTCGTATGTAGCTAGAGTTTAGGGCGGGGAAGAAGCCTACCAATTTGGGTGGTCATCGGATAATATTTAGCGGGTAAAATAGACCATATCTTTTGTGTTGAAAAAATTCAAAATTTTTCATTAAACCGCGAATATTTTAAATATCGGCGAAATCACAAAGCCATGACATGGTTACTTCTGACCTTTACATTGATGTTAACATCCATCAAATCGGATATATAGCAAAATATGTGCGATATATATGTCTATCAAAGAAGATATGCTTGAAAGATCTCTTATATGTCGAGAACGGCTGAACTTATTTCGACAGTTCTCATTAATTCAGAATGACCTCTTGGCAGGAAACATAAAACGTCTAAAAAAATTGCATAAAAATATCTCTCTAAAGATGAAAATATTGATTTTGTAAAATTTTCTCATATTTTTTCAATTTTTTCAACATTTGGTAATATTTCTACAGCTAACAAAACTAAGTAGTTAGGATATCAGGATATCATATACAGATCGCATTTATGGCCCGATCCTTACGAAATGTTGCATGGGTATAAGATGAGGGTCAGAATAGAAGCCTACTCTTTTTGGAGATAATCGCCATATATTTAGGGGTTGAAATGGACAAAAAAACTGCAAAATTGTCAGCAAGTCGTAATTATCGCCCGATCCTCACGCGCATTTGAATTGGGGTTACCGGACATTGCAAAAGCCAAATAGTTTTGGATGGCCATCCAAAAATATTCAATGTGTGAAATAGTTTGCCAACTTTTGTAGACAAAATACGAAAATATCCATTCCAGTGACTCTTTGTAGAATTCACAAATACAGGAAAGACGCACTTCTGACTATTTCGTTAAGGCTGATTTCGTTGAAGAATATAGTCAAATGTCTGTATCTCATATAGATGCGTTTCAGTCAAAAACCAATAATAAATGTTAATCTTTTGCCACTTCTGAGATTATAGGTCTTTGGGAAATATTGGTTCCAGATCTAGGAAGACCATTTACGTGCAACATCTACCAATAAATTGGAAATGAGCAAATTAGTTTAAGTTGCTATTATTCGAAAATTAGAGAACGAAACCTGATGGTTTTCTTTTATAATTTGTCACAATATTTTGTGGAATTCTTTCGAGTATCTCGCCTATATAAACAGTATCGTTTATTATAGTGTTGTAGGGTATTCAACGGTCGGCCCCGCTCGACTGTAGCCTTTGCTTACTTGTTTTTTTTTTTTAAATTTTGACTTTTTGTGTGGGATTTGCCAGAAGATTTGCCCATCTCGGAACTCGATCTAAGTTTGATAATAATTTTACGATGTAACAAGTTTGAACCAAATCGGGTACTCCCTTCGAGATTTATCAAGCGCATCAGCCAGCAGACAAACGGACAGACAGACATCGCTAGATCTACTCCAAATGTCTTGAAACGAAGACCTAGGGTCTAAAACCGTTACTTCGATAAGGTACGTTTTGGCCGTATCAAATGGTACATACCCTCTCTAGCCATATGGCTGAGAGTATAATTATGATATCTTCGTTGACACGATGAAATGTCTCCAAAGTTATGACAAGATTTAATATCTTCCATTTTATTTTAATTTTCACTTATTCCGTTACAAATTCTGAAGAGTACTATACAAGGTAGTAGACAAATTAGCCAAACAAAAATTGCAACAAATCTCAATATTTGAATGATATTCAAACAAAACACACACACACACACATTCACAAATAGATGCACAAAAAATCTACAAAAGGCTACAATGTTTTCACACAACAACTTAAAAAAATAAATATTTCGAAATAGAATCATGAATGAAAGTGATGCCGAACGAAAACTCTAAATCACACCGCAGCAGAAACATCAAAATATAACCTCAGAATAGTTTCCATATTGAAGTGGAGGTTGAAATCAAGACGAAGAAGGCGTCATAATAAACATGTCAAAACTCTGGGGAGGAATGTTTGAATTTGATTGTGTGATGCCATCATCAAATCAAACGGTTGCTTGAAAACCGCCAATATAGAAATGGAGAACAGATCGTCTTTTGACAGCGCCATCTGGCGGCGTTAAACAAAAAAAAGAGGAAAACAAATAACCAATCAATGATGGCTAAACAAAATAAACTTTCAAACAAGACAGCTCGGCAGACACTTTTATTTATAGATGCAGTTCCCTAATCAACAGCAAAAATTCGCAACCATACCGCAACCTCTTGCTCACCACCCCGCCATCATTATGACTGCATTAAAACGTTTGTGGAATAGACCAAAATGAGAAAAAAAAAGAGTTTACAAAAGATCAAAGATTTTTCCCGATATTTTGTTGCAATTGCATAGTCTAACATGCCGCACAATGATCCGTTGGTTGGTTGATCCGTCAGTCAGTCAATCAATCAGTCAGTCATATTTCACTGCAACTAACGGAGATGGTGTTGGTATTGGATTTTCTGCTGCCGTTTATGGCCAAATCTTATATCGAACTTGATATTTCATGCATTTCCATTTTTGTAAGAAGCTAATTTTTATGATATTTTAGTGGGGCGTCTCAAAATTATTGCCCCCATAAAACTCCATGGAAAAAAGTCGAAGAAACTATCAGTTTATTAAACACTCTTTGTGTGTTACTTTATAAACAAATGAAAGTAATAATGCCTTTGTTTTCTCGAACAAGACATTTTTATGTGACGAGTGTTTTGAAAACAAAAAAATTGAGACTTTTTTCTTGTTTACAAAAAAGTTATATGTTTTTTTTTTTGCACACTACATTTGGGCGCCACACATGAGTTAATCGAAACTGTTTGATATCATATTGAAGAAGATCTACTGCGCGAAATAGAAAGTTTGGAATATAAATTTAGGGTTCAATTTACTTTGGGTTTCTATAATACGGGATTATAATCTTTCGAAAAATCATAAATTAAACAAGTAAGCAAAGGCTACAGTCGAGTGGGGCCGACCGTTGAATACCCTACAACACTATAATAACCGATACAGTTTATATAGGCGAGATACTCGAAAGAATTGCACAACATATTGTGACAAATAATAAAAGAAAACCATCAGGTTTCGTTCTCTAATTTTCGAATAATAGCAACTTAAATTAATTTGCTCATTTCCAATTTATTGGTAGATGTTGCAAGTAAATGGTATTCCTAGATCTGGAACCAATATTTCCCAAAGACCTATAATCTCTCAGAAGTGGCCAAAGATTAACATTTATTATTGGTTTTTGACTGAAACGCATCTATATGAGATACAGACATTTGACTATATTCTTCCACGAAATAAGCCTTAACGAAATAGTCAGAAGTGCGTCTTTCCTGAATTTGTATATTCTCCAAAAAGTCACTGGAATGGACATTTTCGTATTTTGTCTACAAAAGTTGGTAAACTCCTTTACGCATTGAATATTTTTGGATGGCCATCCAAAACTGCTTGGCTTTTGCAATGCCCGGTAGCCCCCATTCAAATGTGCGTGAGGATCGGGCGATAATTATGACCTGCTGACAATTTTGCAGTTTTTTGGTCCATTTCAACCCCTAAATATATGGCGATCATCTCCAAAAAGAGTAGGCTTCTATTCTGACCCTCATCTTATCTCCATGCAAAATTTCGTAAGGATCGGGCCATAAATGCGATCTGTATATGATATCCTGATATCCTAACTACTTAGTTTTGTTGGCTTTAGAAATATTACCAAATGTTTAATTCAAAATGAAAATATGCCAAAAATATGACAAAATGGAAAAATATGAGAACATGTTACAAAATCAATATTTTCATCTTTAGAGAGATATTTGTATGCGTTTTTTAGACGTTTTTCCTTTCCTGCCAAGAGGCCATTCTGAATTAATGAGAACTGTCGAAATCAGTTCAGCCATTCTCGACATATATGACATATATCTTTCAAGCATATCTTCTTTGATAGACATATATATCGCATATATTTGCTATATATTAGATTTGTTGGATCTTAACATCAATGTAAAGATCAGAAGTAACCTTGTCATGGCTTTGAGATTTCGCCGGGATTTAAAATATTCGCGGTTTAATGAAAAATTTTGAATTTTTTCAACAAAAAAGACATGGTCTATTTTACCCGCTAAATATTATTCGATGACCACACAAATTGGTAGGCTTCTTCCCCGCCCTAAACTCTAGCTACATGCGAAATTCCGCGTCGATTGATCTATAATTGCGACCTGTATAGCTACTTCAAAATACGACATTTTTTCAGTATTTGGTCCATTTCAACCCATAAACATTTGGCGATCATCTCCAAAAGAAATATGGTTCTATTCTGACCCTAGCCCCACCTCCATTCTAAATTTCGTGAAGATCGGGCCATAATCGGGCCATAATTAACATGGACAGACGGACGGACGGACATACATAGCTAGATCGACTCAGCTCGGCGAGATAGGAAAATCCATATATACTTTCCTATGTGGGAAATCAATATTTCGAGGTGTTACATAATTTTTGGCCCATTCAAACCAACACATAGTGTTGTAGGGTATAATGAAGTATTAAATTTCCAGAAATTCATGTTGATTGGTTTGGGGTTTAAATGTATAAATTTGGACACAAATGTTTTTTTTTTTTCAACTACTAGTGTTTTAAAATACAGAAAACCCCAGTTGATTATTAAAGTTCGGCTAAAAATAGAATACACCTACAACTACACCTGTTAGGTACAGCGTATCCTTGATAATATTACTTAAGGGATTTTTTGGTTCTTATTTCACAAAATTGGTTAAAACTTCCTTTAAGCGGGATCGTAGACATTCAGAATATACAAAAATATTTGTCATGAAATGTTACTCAGATGTATATTTTTCTTCTTCTGCAGGACTATTTTTATTGAAAATAGGCTATATAGGTCCACGTTTTGGTTTAGTCCCTATATAACTGTACTAACAAATTTGCCAAATTTGCTGTAAATTGCCAGCATATGTTTATAAATGTCAATGGAAGTCTTTTCTGTTCTGATATGGTCTTCTTATATCGGTACCACTAAATATTAGACATTTTGATGATTTGTGTCGCACTTTTTACTGGAAATGTTTCAAATGTGAGATTTGAAGTTCCTAATAAGTATTACATCCTATGACAGAAAAATACACTTTGTTTTTGTATAGCCCCCATATAATGGCACCTCCCTAGATTTCGCATTTTGATGATTTTAGCGACATTATTCACCAGAATTTAGAAAGTTTTATAAGTTCTTAATGGGTACTACCATCTGTGACAGAAAATGTTCGCATAGCCCCCATTTAACGGTAAAAAAAACTGCCAACTACCAAATTCAGACTGCTGTCAATTCTAACCGACTCGTCCGACAGTTCTTAAAATTATTCCAGTGACAGCTCATTGTATCGCTTACAAGCGTACAAAAGCATTTTGGTGAGAATTTTCCAGGAAAAAAGTTATTCGTGATGGAATTCAAGAGTGATAGTGTGATTTCTTCATATTTGCTTGGAATACCACAAGTGGCTATCGTTAGAGCACTCCAGCATTTAAAGCATTTTGGTGAGAATTTTCCAGAAAAAAAGTTATTCGCGATGGAATTCAAGAGTGATAGTGTGATTTCTCTATATTTGGTTGGAATACCACAAGTGGCTATCGTTAGAGCACTCCAGCATTTAAATGTGAATAAATCATTTGTGTCTCGTTCCATTGCTCGTTACCGTAATACTGGTAGCGAAGCCCGACGTCAAGGATCTCGTGAGCTGAACATATCGCAACATTCCATTCGGCCAATATTGAAAAATGTGCTCGGGGCTAAGCCGTTGAAAGTTCAAGAACTTTGCCGAACTTTGAATACCCTCCACCATTGGGAACAAATTTGGAAATTTTCAAAAAATTAAATCCATTAAAAATTCTGTTAAAACCGTAAAAATACCGAATAAACGGTGAATAATGTAGCTAGAATCATCAAAATACCGTATATATGAAGGCGCCGTTATATCGGAGCTAACAAAGACCTGGACGTGCATAGACAATTTTCTGTCACAGGCTATAGCATCCATTACGAACTTCAAATACGACATCTCAAACAATTTCGGTGAGTATTGTACCTAAAATTGTCAAAATACCGAATGTAGG
Organism: Musca domestica; assembly: GCF_030504385.1. NCBI lineage: Eukaryota > Metazoa > Arthropoda > Insecta > Diptera > Muscidae > Musca > Musca domestica. The sequence continues at coordinate 7,499,643 of NW_026712324.1, read as the reverse complement.
GAGATACTGATATATAAGGTCCTATACGAAGACCTGAACCTACATAGACAATTCTCTGTCACAGACTGTAGTTCCCATTACGAACGCTAAATTCGTAATTTGAAACTACTCCGGTGAATAATGGAAGGTACCGTTATATAGGGGCTATACGAAGACGTAGACCTACACCGAAAATTTTCTTAGGCAGTAGTATCCATTTCGATCTTCAAGAACCCAATTTGAAACAATTCCGGTGAATAATGTCGCTAAAATCATCAAAATCGGGAGGTATCGTTATATGGGGGCTATACGAAGACGGGGACCTACGTGGCCCATTTCCTGTCTTAAGCCGTAGTATCTATTACGAACTTTAAATATTAATTTTGAAACAATTCCGGTAAATAATGTCGCTAAAAGCATCAAAATACCGCATATCGGGAGGTACCGTTATATGGGGCTTTATGAAAACGTGGTCCTACATGGCCCATTTACGGACTTAACCTGCCTACTGGCAAAATAAACATGTGTGAAAATTTTAGCCTTCTATCTCAATTCCTTCGAAAGATAGAGTGATTACAACAGACAGACGGACGGACAGACAGACATCGCTAAATCGACTTAGAATTTTACGCTGATCAAGAATATATATACTTTGTTGGGTCTGACATGAGTATTTCGAGGAGTTACTAACAGAATGACAAAGTTAATATACCTTCCATTGTGTGGTGGAGGGTATAACAATTATGGCGTTTGACTTGGTTGCAGTTTTTTCATTTCACCCTGTATGATTCATTTCACCCTATTTCCATGATTTAAGCGACATTACTCACCGGAATTGTTTTAAATATCGTTTTTGCAGTTCGTAATGTCCTGTGACGAAAATTACCTATGCAGATTTGAGTGTTTAAAGTTCGTAATGGTAGTACAGCCTATGACAAAAAATTGTATATGCAGGACCGCGACTTCGTATAGCCGTCATATAAAGGTTTCCTTTTGAGCGGTATTTTTGGCGGAATTTTTTGGACATTTTTCAAAATCCTTCAAAATGGTGGAGGGTATTAAAAGTTTTGCCCGACCGAACTTACTGCTTCTTTACTTGTTTTCATTATTCTCGTCCAATATAATCTTCATTCGAGGTTTATGTTCTTTGAGGGTTCTGAAATAAAAATTATTCTCATTAAAAATGTATACATCTAAATGATATTTATATTTATACCCTACACCACAAGGTGGTCAGGGTATTATGTCTTTGTGCATTTGTTTGTAAGGAAACGAGATAGACCCATAGTTCCTTTTGATGATCTGCATAGAATCACTTTCTGAGTTGATTTATGCATGTCAGTCCGTCCGTCCGTCCGTCTGTCCATGTATTCTTGTGAACAAAATGCAGGTCGCATTTATTATCCGATTGAGATGAAATTTTGCAAACAACATATGTTTGGCCCAAGGACGAACCCTATTGAAATTGGAGATAATCGGTAAAAATTTAGATATAGCTCCCATATATATCTTCGTCCGATTTGCCTTTTATTGTGCACCAAACGTGTAATATCAGCCCGAATAGTATGAAATTTTGCACATACAACCAAATTAGGCCTGAAAATAAGTATGCCAAATTTGAAATCGGTTCAGATATAGCTATAGCTCCCATATATATTGTTCATCCGATTTGTTATTTTTGTCCTCCGCAGCCGTAATATGCACTCTGCAACAACAATATTTGGGGAAATATATCAAATACAGCTCAGAAATACATTTGCTAAATTTTATCGAGATCGGTTCAGATTTGGATATAGTTCCCATATATAACTTCGTCCGATTTACCCTTTATTGTGCTCCAAACGTCTAATATTTGTCCAAATGGGATGGAATTTGGCACATACGACCGAATTGAGTCTAGAAGCTAGTATACAAATTTTGGTGAAGATCGGTTCACATATAGCTCCCATATATATTGTTCATCTGATTTGTTGTATTTGTTACCTACAGCCATAATATGCACTCCGTAACAACGATATTCAGGGAAATATATCAAATACAGCTCAGAAATATCTTTGCCAAATTTTATCGAGATCGGTTCAGATTTGGATATAGTTCCCATATATAGCTCTATCTGATTTCAAATTAATTTTGCGCAAAATGGGCAATATAAGTCCGAATTTAAAATATACAAATGCTTCGGAATATTTAGTCCTTTGAATTTTTAATTATAATTATAATCAAAGCGTGTATGATTGAATTCTCCCATAAAAAAAACTTTTAATTATTAAGTGGAGCTCAACTAAATTAGCAAAGTGGTGTAGGGTATCATAAAATCGGCCCCGCCCGAATTTAGGACTTTCTTTACTGGTTTTAATAAATAAATCTATCAAAAGATATCCAAGGAGCTATATATGTATGTGTATACTCTGGTACAGGCATTTATGTTTGTGTGCATACTCTCATCTATGTACGACCATGCAACGTGTAGATGACAACTCAATAAGCCATAAGAACCACTGTTTATTTAGCATAAATGCGTCTAGAATCCATTTCCCCTCCCCCGTCTGATTTACATTGAATGGAATAAATGGTGGGATAACTAGAAATGGCATACAATTCGATTACCATGGATGGTGATGACTAAAAAGTAATGAGAAAAGAAATGGACAAACGACCAAACAACAAGAACTCCATTCATTTCCAACTACAGCCAACTCCTTCATGAAGTGGAATAAAGTGTCAGGGAATTGTATGACGTTGTTTCTAACCTCAATTGTGGTTGGAAGCAGACACGACACATCACAAAAACAAAAAAACACACTTTACCACTTGGAAATAAACTATGCATAGTTGCAACCACAAAGCGTGCGAAGCAAAGAAATGCTAGACGCCCGAAAGAACAGACGGCAAGGAATATTGCCAGTCTATCCCAAAATTGCCCCTTATATACATGTATGACAGTGTGTAAGTATATACCTTAATAGCAACGGCAAATGGTGAATTGTTTATTTAGGATTGAATCCAACCAAAAAAAAAAAAAGAGAAGTCTCAGAGAATACAGGAAATTACTTATTGTCGCAGTTCTCCCTTAGTTGGCCAGCTATCGCAGCAGCGTTCGGTATAAGTGATATTGTGTGACGGGCAACTGCTTAGCAGACAACTGACAACTGGTTTACCAAGGATGGTTGCCTATGGTCGTCGTGAAATTGGTGGTGGTTAAATGTTGTTCCCGGCGACGCTGATGGTGGTGGTTTGTTGATTGCTTTTGTAATGGTCCATCATTTCCATAGTTCGCTGTCTTCCCCAGTGGTTGTTTGGCGTTCTTTCGACTCCATTTTGTCTTTGTGATATGATGTCAGTAATGGCATAGCCAAAGCGAATTCCTTTGACAATAACAACAACAACGACAACGACAAACGCAATTGCAACAAGGCCACTTAAATAGAGGCAGACGACAATTGTAATTGGAAAACAAACAATTGTTACAAAAATTATTTGAAGGTGTGTTTGACAATTTTAATTGAAATAAAAAAGTTAGCTAAATTTTGGGTAGTGACCAATTCAAAACGTATCTTACCAATAAAGCAGTAAAAATAAATGGGTTCCCTAAAAGTTTTTTGGCAGTCGTATATGTACTAAATGGTACTACATTTATTACAATTTAAATTTATGGGAGAAACGGTGGAGTTGGAATTTTGTAATTTGAAAATAAGATTATTATGACATTGTAGGACTGGGGTATGTTGGAAGTTATGGGAATTCGTACTTATGTGTACTACATGATATTAAATTTGGTACAGTTTACATTTTTTTGGGAGAAACGTTAGAGTTCACATCCTGCAATTTGAAAATAAGATTTCTATTGAATTGTATGATGTTGGTACTTATAGAAATTTGTACCAATGTGTACTACTAGCTGAACCCGGTGCGCTTCGCTACCCCTTTTGATTTTATATGCATTCAAAATTTTAATTACAAATATATGTTGGTTAAAAAAAAAACAAATTTAAAAATTAAAAAAAAATTATTGCACTACTTTAATGCGTAAATAAACAAAACCAGTAACATGACATGCATACACGAAGGGTTTGTCCTTTGGATTTATTTATTTCATAGCAAATACCAAGCGTGCAGGAAACTGCAATTTTTTTAAGTAGAGTGGCATTTCTATTGCAATTAGTGAATTCGAGATAGCAACATACTTCGCCGTAATAAGCGTATTTCAAATCAATTGTTTTGTTGTTTTTTAGTGTTAGCCTAAGGCGTTGTGGGTCAATGGTTCTTATTAAAATCATATCCCAAACTGATCCGATTTAAATATAATTTTAAAAAAATACTTTTACACCAAACTCCGCCACACCTTTCATATTTCATTGAAATTGGTGCGTCAAATATGTGAAATCGGCCGAGAATATATATATGCGAGCTATATCCAAATCTTAACTAATTTCCAATTAATTTATCACATTTATTATTATAACCAAATTCCGCCACACATTCTGAATTTCATTGGAATCGGTCATATATATCGTGTTTGGTGCATAATATATATGAAATCGGCCGAAATATATATGTTCGCTATATCCAAACCTCAACTGATTTCAATATAATTTGGCAATTTTTGCTGGTGCCAGATTTTGTCTCTCTCGCTTTGGGTGCATCATATATGTGAAATCGGCTGAGTATATATATGGGAGCTATAATCACATCTGAGCGTATTTGAATATAATTTGTCAAATTTATTTTTGTACCAAATTTAGCCACTCATGCCGAATTTCGTTGGAATCGGAAATACGTATCGTGTTTTGTGCATCAAATATGTGAAATCGGCGGAAAATATATATGGGAGCTATATCCAAATCTGAACCGATTTCAATATAATTTGACTAATTTATTTTCTAATCAAAATCCCGTTACATATTCCAAATTTCTTTGGAATCGAACATACATATCGTGTATGGTGCATAAAATACATGAAATCGGTCGAAAATATATATGAGAGCTATATCCAAATCTGAACCGATTTTAATATAATTTGACAAATGTATATTTGTTTTAATTTCCGCTACACATTCCAAATTTCATTGAAATTAGAGATACATAGCGTGTTTGGTGCATCAAATACATGAAATCGGTCGAAAATATATATGGGAGCTATATCCAAATCTGAACCGATTTCAATTTAATTTGACAAATTCATTTTGGCTCCCAATTCCGTTACTTATTTTAAATTTCATTACAATTGGAAATATATGTCGTGTTTGGTCCACCAAATACATGAAATAGGCCGAAAATGTATATGGGAGCTATATCCAAATCTGAACCGATTTCAATATAATTTGGGAAATCAATTTTTTAGATAAAATCTATCACACGTTTCAAATTTCATTGAAACTGTTTGGTGCATCAAATGTTTGAAATCGGCCGAAAACATATATGGGAGCTATTTCCAAATCTGATCCGATTTCAATATAATTTGACAAATTTATTTTCGGATTAAATCCCGTCACACATTCCAAATTTCATTGGAATCGAACATTCATATTGTGTTTGAGGCATCAAATGAACGAAATCGGTCGAAAATATATATGGGAGCTATATCCAAATCTGAACCGATTACAATATAATTTGGCAAACTTATTTTTGTTCCAAATTCCGTTACGTATTCCAAATTTGGGAGGTACCTCCGATTCTGATGCTATATCTCCAGTTCCAAGTTGAAATTCAAAAATGTATATAGCCTATGTTACTTTCAGGCTATGTTGCAGTATATATGGAAATTTTCAGGAAAAGCTATTCAGCGGTTTTCGAGTCCATAAATTACAAACAAACAAACAAACAAACAAACAAACGTACAAACATTTTCCTCTTTTATAGATATAGATGGGAGAAACGGTAGAGTTGGAATTTTGCAATTTGAAAATAAGATTATTATGACATTGTAGGACTGGGGTATGTTGGAAGTTATGGGAATTCGTACTTATGTATACAACATGATATTAAATTTGGTACAGTTTACATTTTTTGAGAGAAACGTTAGAGTTCGCATCCTGCAATTTGAATATAAGATTTCTATTGAATTGTATGATGTTGCTACTTATAGAAATTTGTACCAATGTGTACTATATGGTACTAAATTTTGAACAATCCTGAGATTTGAAAATAAGATTACGTTCGTAGTGTAGGATTGAGATATGCAGGTTGTACAGAATGGTACTAAATTTAATATTGCGTGGACGGAAACTGCTTGCATTAGGATCACTGTCAATATATGGGGTTGAGACTTGGAGGTAATTTTGGATATACATAAAAATAAATACTAAATGGTACTAAATTAGCTATTTGATTAAGGCCATGAGTTTGAGGTCTGAAATTTAATATGGGGTTCATCTTTTGTGCGGTGAGGTTGTTACATGGGGTTTTTCAATGAAATTGTCTGAAAATCCACAGAGGGAGTTCCTTCTCAATACTTTACCCCCTGAAAGTGTATTGTCTATATAGGTCTAAGATACGTCTATATACCCCATATAACTTTAACTCGCTATTTTCGGTATTTTGATGATTTTGGATACATTTTTCAATGGCATTATCTAAACCATACCAGAAGTTCTTTCTTAGCACTTTACCCCCTGGAAGAGAAATGTCTATATAGGTTCACGATATTCGGTATTTTGATGATTTAAGCGACATTCTTCGCCGGAGGTGTTTCAAATTTCGTATTTAGAGTTCGTAATGAATTTTCAAAAAGTATCTTTTCTTGAAAAAAGTGGCACATATCATTTTAAATGGTGGCACAGAAAGTGGCACAATTTATTTCACATTTTATTTAAAAAATAACAGTTTAGAACAAAACAACAAATTCATCTATATAGTAATAATATATGTATGTACATATTGCATATTTAACCAGTAAAGAAAGTCTAAAAGTCGGGCGGGGCCGACTTTATGATACCCTACACCACTTTGCTAATTTAGTAGCGCTCCGCATAACAATTAAAAGTTTTTATGGGATAATTCAATCATACACGCTATGATTATAATTATAATTTAAAGTTCAAAGGACTAAATATGCCGAAGCATTTGTATCTTTTAAATTCGGACTAGTGTTGCCAATTTGGTGCACAATTAATTTGAAATCGGATAAAGATATATATGGGAGCTATATCCAAATCGGAACCGATCTCGATAAAATTTGGCAAAGATATATCTGAGCTTTACTTGATATATTTCCCTGAATATCGTTATTACAGAGTGCATATTACAGCTGCGGAGGACAAAAATAACAAATCGGATGAACAATATATATGGGAGCTATAGCTATATCTGAACCGATTTGGCATATTTATTTTCAGGCTTAATTTGGCTGTATGTGCAAAATTCCATACTATTCGGGCCGATATTACACGTTTGGTGCACAATAAAAGGCAAATCGGACGAAGATATATATGGGAGCTATATCTAAATTTTGACCGATTATCTCCTTGGGACAAACAAATGATTGGTGCAAAATTTCATCCGGATAGGGTAATAAATGCGAACTGTACTTTGTTTTCAAAAATACATGGACAGACAGACAGATGGACGGACGGACGGACATGCATAAATCGACTCAGAATGTGATTCTATGCAGATCATCAAAAGGAACTATCTCGTTTCCTTTTGCCTGTTACAAACAAATGCACAAAGACATAATACCCTGACCACCTTGTGGTGTAGGGTATAACTAGTAAAAAAGCTGTAAGTTCGGCCGGGCCGAACTTTGAATACCCTCCACTATATGGTACAAATTTGGCAATTTTCAAAAAACTAAAATCCATTAAAAATTCTGTGAAAATCTTAAAAATACCGAATGTAGCCGGATATTAGGGTCTATACAACGACGTGGATCTGCATACGCAACTTTTGTCATAAGCCTGCACAGACAATTTTCTGGCATAGGATGTAGTATCCATTACGAACTTCAAATACAAAATTTGAAATAATTCCGGTAAATAATGCAGCTAAAATCAACAAAATACTGTATATCGGGGGTACCGTAATATGGGGGCTATACGAAGACGTGGACCTGCACGAACAATTTTCTGTCACATCCATTACGAACTTCAAATGCGAAAATTGAAACAATTCCGGTAAATAATGTCGCTAGAATCATCAAAATACCGAATATCAGGGTGTATCGTAATATGGGGGCTATACGAATACGTGGACCTGCACAGACAATTTTCTGTCATAGGTTGTAGTAAAGTGATTAAAAATGTCTCTTAACAGTTGTTCCAGAAATAAACAAACAGAACAATATTGACAACTTTGAGCATGCGAAAACCACTTACAAACACCTAATATAAGAGCGTTGGTCTGAAATTTTCTATCGCAAATTGGAAATAGCAGCGTACGACGCTTTTCATTGTTTCATTTCATTGTTTTAAATACAGCGTTTAGATTAAAATATATGTAGTATAAAAAAGTGGCACAAAAATTCAAAAAAGTGGCTCATTTAGGATCAAAATAAAAAAGTAGCACAAAGGTATCAAAGCCCAAAAAAGGTGGCAAAATTGATACTTTAGTGGCACAACGGTCACGCTGCCTACAGTCTATAACAGAAAATTTTCTATGCGCGTGCTGAGTGCGATGGTGCTGAGTCTTGTTGGAATGTCCTCCACAATATTTTCGCGATAATATTCGGCATTTATTCTGATACCACGGTCGATACGAGCGGAGAGCGGCCATCGGCTGTTATGGTGGCCAACCGAAGGTGCACAGTTTCAGCTGACCTCTTTTTCGAAAGTTTTCTCATCGGAGAAAACCAAATTCGGCAGTTCACCACTTTCAGCAAAGCAAAGCAACTCTTTAGCTCTTTTGAGTCTATTTTCTTTCTGTTGCGGTGTAAGTTCTTGCACTTTTTTAATTTCAATGACTTTTCCCCGATCTCATTTTTCAATATTTGCCGAATTGAATATTGTAATATGTTTAGCTCACGAGCCATTTTTCGGCCACTGCGACGAGCTTTTTATTTTTCGAACCATTTCTGCTGATGTTGCTGTTTTCTTCTGTCCACTTTCTAGACTACCAGTATCACGGCAACAAACGATGGTACGTGACACAAAAGATTTATTCGCATTTAAACGCTGAAGTGCTCTAACGATAGCCACTTGTGGTTTTCCAGCCAAATATAAAGAAATGACTTTTTCTGAAAAATTCTCCGCAAAATGCTTTTGTAGTGAGCTGTCACTGGAAAAAATTTAACAGCTGTCGGACGATTAGCTAAGAAATGACTGCAGTCTTTTTTCATCTCACCCTGTATTTCACCCGCTATATATACCCTATCGTAATAAAACTGATCTACCTTAACCCTAAAGTTCCCCATCGACTGTTATACAATTATGTTTTTTTTTCAATCTCTCCCTATTAATATTATTATATATTCTTCAAAAAGTTTCGGACCCTAATTCGACCGGACTGTAGAGTGATTACAATTTTACATGGACAGACGAACGTTGACAGACGAAACTTCTTTGGCCCAATCTACCGTATGTAATCCTCTACAAAGATTAGTGTCGGATATAATTAAATGCTCTGCAATATAAGCATTTGTAAAATGTAAATAAACACTCATTTCCCATTTGCCGGTTCACTCCAATAAATTTGCCGACGGCAATTTGAAATTTGTTTTTTTTTTTCGTTTCATTTTCGTTTCCCATCTAAAACAATCAGTTTAAATGGAATTAAAATTCTAATATTAAATAATGATAAATCAAATCAAAGCATTATTTTTTTTCTACTTTATACTAAAAATAATACAATAGCAGCAGCATCGGTGCATGATATTGAAACTAACTCACTCACATTTACATACCTACAATGTATATTAGCTGCATACAGAACGACAACCAAAAAAAAAATGAATTTAACAATTCTATTCTATGTTTATTATCATAAACAATAAATAAATAAAAATCACGTTCTCTTACTCTTTGTGAAATTTGTTTTGACTAAAAATAGGAAATCAGCGGAATAAAACAATGCCGCCGATATGCTTAAATCTATATTACAAAAACAATAACACAGCAATGGCAACATTTTTGTGTTTATCAACAACAATCACGACAAAATACTGATTATGATTAAAATAACAATGCCAATAACAACGACACAGGCAACAACAACAACGTCGACAGCGGCAACTAAACAAAAATACAAAAACCAATTGGCATTGCACAATCACCGGCAGCAGCAGCAGCATCAGCATCATTTATTGCTGCTAATAAAAAATAACTACAGCTACAAACAACAAATGTTATTATTATTATTATTTTTATTATTTCATTACAAGTGTTGCTGTTGTTGTTTTCGTTGCAAATTTTAAAATCAATAAACAGAAATTAGTCAAATTACTAACATAAATAGACGACATGTGAAATTTTTGATTAAAAACATGCGAGAGAGAAAAATTACAAAACAGTTTTGATAATAAATTAGAAAATAACTGTCGGTTAACCCTTAGTATATGGACGTCTGGGCGACTATGTCAATATACCCTAAAACAAGTACGCAAAGGCTTTAGACGTGCGGACCGGCTATTTGATACCTAACAACACTATAATATGTTGGAAGCCGTTTTATGTCCAAATACATATCGTTCTTGAAAAAATCGCATACAGCCATGCCCAAATATTTCCTTTGGTTTTTGAGCGGGAGCAATGGCCCAATATTTAGGCTCTATGTCGTGCTGATAGGTATTCAAAACAATTTCACACAAAAGTTGTGGTCCATTTAACCGCTAAATATAATCCAAAATGCTAGACTTCTGCCCTGCACTAAACTCGAACCTCGTTTGTCGATTTTAGTTGTGACCTGTGACTGCGTGACTGCATGCAAATCAGGAAAATTCAAATTTTAGGTCCATTTGAACTGAAAATACATCATCAAAAAGAAAGCAAACCAGTAAGGAAATGTCAAAAGTCGAGTGGGACCGACTATATGATACTTTACAGCACTGTGTATTATGTCTTTTTGCATTTGTTTGTAACAGGCAAAAGGAAACGAGATAGACCCATAGTTCCTTTTGATGATCTGCATAGAATCACATTCTGAGTCGATTTATGCATGTCCGTCCGTCCGTCTGTCCGTCTGTCCATGTATTTTTGTAAACAAAGTACAGTTCGCATTAATTGTCCTATCCAGATGAAATTTTGCACAAATCATTTGTTTGGCCCAAGGACGAACCCTATTGAAATTGGAGATAATCGGTAAAAATTTAGATATAGCTCCCATATATATCTTCGTCCGATTTGCCTTTTATTGTGCACCAAACGTGTAATATCAGTCCGAATAGTATGGAATTTTGCACGTACGATCAGATTGGACCTGAAAATAAGTATGCCAAATTTGATCGAAATCGGTTCAGATATAGCTATAGCTCCCATATATATTGTTCATCCGATTTGTTATTTTTGTCCTCCGCAGCCGTAATTTGCACTCTGTAACAACAATATTTGGAGAAATATATCAAATACAGCTCAGAAATGCATTTGCTAAATTTTATCGAGATCGGTTCAGATTTGGATATAGCTCCCATATATAACTTCATCCGATTTTAAGTTTCTTGTGTACCAAATGGTCAGTCCAAATGGTGTGAATTTTGTTGCATCCGACTGAATTCAGCCTACAAGTATGTGCTTCAAGTTTGGTGAAAATCGGTTCCGATATAGCTATAGCTCCCATATATATGTTTCATTTCGATTTTGATGTTTAAGTCCCTTACATTCGTCCTATGCAAGTACTTTAAATTTGGTGGAAATCGGTTTAGATATATCTATGGCTCCCATATATATGTTTCATCCGATTTGGGGTTTTAAGTACCTCACATGCATAATATGCATTCCACAACAATGATATTTCATACATCAGATACAGCTCGAAAATACCTCTGCCAAATTTTATTGAGATCAGTTGATATTTTTATAGATTCGATATACATCTTCATCTGTTGTGTGCGGTTATTGCTTACTATATTTTCACCAATTTCAATAGGGTTCGTCCTTGAGCCAAACAAATGTTATTTAGAAAATTTCATCTCGATCGAATAATAAATGCGACCTGCATTTTGTTTACAAAAATACATGGACAGACGGACGGACGGACGGACATAAATCGACTCAAAATGTGGTTCTATGCTAGTCATCAAAAGGAAGTATGGGTCTATCTCGTTTCTTTCTCCATGTTACAAACAAATACACAAAGACATAATACCCTTACCACTATGTAGTGTAGGGTATAAATAGCATCAAAAATTTATGAAATATTCTCCCAATATTTTTGATATATTCTGGGAATGCTTACGTCTAGGTGTATTCACATTTTGCTTGCACATTCATGCTTCCACGATGAATTACATGAAAATTGGACGAAAGTACAATTAATAGCATATCAACTTCAAATATCATTATAATTACTTAAATTATTCCGCATAAATATTCCTCAAAAAGTAAAATATCCACAAAAATTAAATAATTCCTAAAACATTATAACCCTACGTAAACACAATCCTCATTTCAACGGACACATAACACCTTTGACGATTATTTTATTCCTTTGCTAAATAAACCAAGAAAATATTTTGATATCGTCATAAATAAGATATTATACCCGAAAGCACAACGTTAAACTAACTTCGAAATTCCAGCTAGAAAGCATGCCATTCACTCACCGCCATTTAACGATTAAATTAGCCCATCACCCATTCAAAAAAAAAAAAGAAGAGAAAACACAAAAAGAAAAACAACAAGAGATTTCTGAAAGGTTTCATTGTCTCCTCGGGCAACTCTCATCAGTAGGGGGGGAAACTGTTCAATTTTATTTGCAACGTCAGTCTATCTCATTCTTTTTTTTTTTTTTCAATCGAATATATTTTTTGCCATTCCATACCGGTTAGCTCCGCCTTTTGGCTAACCAAAAAAAAAATCAATTTATTTGGCATCAAACGACAACAAATACATGCATACAATAATAGAGCACACAAAAATATAAATACCCAGCAAACCAAACTATCCGAGTTCGCTGCGAAATCGAACGAAAGTCGAATGAAACTTCCAATTTTGGATATCAGTTCGATCCGACTTCAGTCCGAAAGTTGTGTGGCCTGGTTGACGTGTGTCGGTCCAAAGGGTTGGTGAAAGTTTTCGCCATCATTCGAACCGAGCTCCCAAGGATTTTATAGATGAAATGCGGAAAGGAAATTAGAGTTGTCAAACAGATTTCGGATCGAACTCAGAAGTAATATCATGCAGATTTCTGATATTTTTGCCAACCTTCAAATAGTATTCCGTCCGAATTTGAAAAAAAGGTCTTATAAAGTTCTGATGTACATATTTACAAAAACTTTCATAATGTAATGACAAAATCAAATAGGACCGAGTAAAAAAACATCAATGGACATTTTCCAGAAATGCTAGGATGTTAAAGTTTTTACTACGATAGCCGATGTTTTTCCTTATTATATCGAAAAAATTCCAAAACTAATAGATTCTTGCAGGTTCTGGAACAGAGCATAAGTTTGGTCGGGCCGAAAGTATCTGAATTCAAACTTGTTCCACTTTAAAATACAAATATCAGTAAGACCACTTGGATAATGTTGTTAAACATATTAAACCAGTAAAGAAAGTCTTAAAGTCGGACGGGGCCGACTTTATGATACCCTACACCACTTTGCTAATTTAGTAGAGCTCCGCATAACAATTAAAAGTTTTTATAGGAGAATTCAATCATACACGCAATGATTATAATTATAATTTAAAGTTGAAAGGACTAAATATGCCGAAGCTATTGTATCTTTTAAATTCGGACTTGTATTGACCATTTGGTGCACAATTAATTTGAAATCGGATAAAAATATATATGTGAGCTATATCCAAATCTGAACCGATCTCGATAAAATTTGGCAAAGATATTTCTGAGCTGTATTTGATATATTTCCTTGAATATCGTTGTTACGGAGAGCATATTACGGTTGTGGGTAACAAATATGACAAATCGGATGAACAGTATATATGGGAGCTATAGCTATATCTGAACCGATCTTCACCAAATTTGACATACTAGCTTCTAGACTCAATTCAGTCATAAGTGTCAAGTTTCAAATATTAGACGTTTGGTGCACAATCAAAGGTAAATCGGACGAAGTTATATATGGGAGCTATATCCAAATCTGAACCGATCTCGATAAAATTTAGCAAAGGTATTTCTGAGCTGCATTTGATATATTTCCCCAAATATTATTGTTACAAAGTGCATATTACGGCTGCGGAGGACAAAAATAACAAATCGGATGAACTATATATATGGGAGCTATAGCTATATCTGTACCGATTTCGATCAAATTTGGCATACTTATTTTCAGGTCCAATCTGATCGTACGTGCAAAATTCCATGCTATTCGGACTGATATTACACGATTGGTGCACAATAAAAGGCACTTCGGACGAAGATATATCTGGGAGCTATATCTAAATTTTGACCGATTATCTCCAATTTCAATAGGGTTCGTCCTTGGGCCAAACAAATGATTTTTGCAAAATTTCATCTGGATAGGACAATAAATGCGAACTGTACTTTGTTTACAAAAATACATAGACAGACGGACGGACGGACAGGCGGACGGACGGACATGCATAAATCGACTCAGAATGTGATTCTATGCAGATCATCAAAAGGACCTATGGGTCTATCTCGTTTCCTTTTGCCTGTTACAAACAAATGCACAAAGACATAATACCCTGACCACCTTGTGGTGTAGGGTATAAAAGCCATACCAAAACGGGAACCTCTATAGACAATTTTATAACTTCAAGGTTTGCCATCTACCAAATATTCTTAAATACCAACTTCGAAACAATTTCTTGAGTATATGTGACTAGGGTTATCAAGATATCGAATATAGGTGGATATTGTTATATGTGCCCACGTGGACCTGAATATTCAATGTCCTGCCATTGCACATGCAAATACCAAACAAACAAAAAAACAAACAAATCCGTGAAAATATTTCAAAATACCAAATATCGGGAGGTACCGTTTTATGAGGACTTTTAGTCATCTGAAAATTATGCTTTGCTTTAACTACTGCTCTGTACCGGAACATGCTACAATTTATTAGTATCGCAATATGTTATGTTATCGTAGTAATATTTGTGAGGTCTTGTAGGTTCATGAACCGATCAAATATGTCTACAATACAAACATTTCCAGGAAATTGTATGAAAAGTTTGCACAAACTTTGCAAATCCAAATATTTTTGCAGTCCTAGGTTAGGTGCGAAAATGGATAATTCCCAAAAAGGGTCAAAATTTCGAATTATTAAAACTCTTATTAAATATAGTCCGATTGTCTTCAATTTTCACACATTAAACTATTTTAAGATGCAATGTATGGGTCCACTCCTAATGGACCTTCCAAAAAGTATTACATATCCCATATAAAGTACAGGAAGTAGTCGATATAGGAAAAATCTGACATGTTGTAATATTTATATCTGGCTTTATTCAGATACAATAGCGACAATATTGTCCAACCCTTTCGGAACCTCTGCCATAAAGTGTCTATAGTTTAAATAAGAATAACGCAGGTTAAAATATTTTTTTAAATAATCAGACATTGGCTGAGGGTATACATCTGCCAGAAAACCGACCAATACTCTTTAACACTAACTTGTTCTCCTTTTCGCTTCTTTACAACAAATGTCGCCACACATTAGAAGAGAAAAAATCTCTAAAACAAGAGAAAACCAGTAAGGAAAGCTCAAAAGTCGGGCGGGCCGACTATATGATACCCTACACCACTATGCATAATTAGTAGAACTCTCGTAAAAAGGTTTATACAGGGCATTTCAGAGCTCTATGAGATATTTTGTACAAAATCAAAATCTATCTAATTCTATCGTGCATTTTACGAACTATAGCTATCTCTGAACCGGGTTTCTCCAAATTTGACGTACTAGCTTCTAGACTGAATTCGGTCTTATGTACGAAAATTCATGCCATTTGGGCTGATATTGGCCATTTGATGCACAATTAACACGAAATCGGATAGAGATATATAAATGAGATATAGCTATATATGAACCGATTTTTACTAAAATTGGTGTACTTGCTTCTAAGCTGGTTTCGGTCGGATTTGCCAAAATTGATGCTATTACGGCCATTTGGTGGTCAATCACCCGAAATCGGATGAAGATATATATGGGAGCTATATCCAAATCTGAACCGATTTCGATAAAATTACAAACAGCTATTCCTGTGCTCCATCTAATACCTGGTACCAAATATCACGGTTGTGGAGTGAATATTACGAATATAAGGGACTAAAACAATAAATCGGATGAAACATATATATGGTTGCTATATCTATATCTGAACCGATTTTCACTAAATTTGATATACTTGCTTCTAGGCTGAATTTGGTCCGATGTACTAAAATTCAGTCCATTTGGACGTATATCGGCCATTTGGTGCACAATTAACCCGAAATCGGATGAAGATTTATATGGGAGCTATATCCAAATCTGAACCGATTTCGATAAAATTACAAACAGATATTTCTGGGCTGTATCTTTTATCTGGTACCAAATATCACTCTTGTGGAGTGCATATTACGAATGTGAGAGGCTTAAACACCAAATCGGATAAAACATATATATGGGAGCTATAGCTGTTTCTGAACCGATTTTCTCCAAATTTGTTGTATGTGCTTTAAGGCTAATCTCGGTCACATGTGCCAAAATTCGGGCCATTTGGGCTGATATTGGCCATTTGGTGGCCAATTAACCCGAAATCGGATGAAGATATATATGGAAGCTATATCCAAATCTGAACCGATTTCGATCAAATTTAAAACAGCTATTTTTGTGCTCCATCTAATACCTGGTACCAAATATCACGGTTGTGGAGTGCATAGTAGGAAAGTGAGGGTCTTAAAGATCAAATCGGATGAAAGATATATATGGGAGCTATAGCTATATCTGAACCGATTTTCTCCAAATTTGATATACTTGCTTCTAGGCCGAACTCGGTTGGGTGTGCCAAAATTCAGGTAATTTGGACTGATAGTCGACATTTGGTGCACATTTAACCCGAAATCGGATGAAGATATATATGGAAGCTATATCTAAATTTGATCCGATTCTCGCCAATTTCAATAGGGTTCGTCCTTGGGCCAAAAAAATATTGTTTGGAGAATTTCATCTCAATCGGATAATAAATGCGACCTGCATTTTGCTCACAAGAATACATGGACAGACGGACGGACGGATGGATGGACAGACGGACTGACATGCATAAATCGACTCAGAAAGTGATTCTATGAAGGTTCTCAAAAGTAACTATGGGTCTATCTCGTTTCATTCTCCATGTTACAAACAAATGCACAAAGACATAATACCCTTACCACTATGTGGTGTAGGGTATAAAAATCCCTCAGACAAAAAACTCCTACAGACTTTGGGCAGATTGCAATCGGACATTTGGGTCGCTGGGTATGTACTGGCAATTGGTGAGTTGAGGTGGGTCGAATCGTTGTAGAAAAGTTCGTAATTAATTAAGATTACCCTTATATGAGCGATATGACAGAATTTTCACATAATTATAGGAAAACCCCGGTAGCTAATGAACTAGAGAGCTACAAATAGAAAACACATGTAGCGGCGCATTTAAAGTTTAGTAGGGGAAAATTCTACTAAGTTTTTTTTTTTAAATTTTGGTATTGAGTGTACTTGGTTTTCTCTCATTTGGTATGGAAAAATTGAAAGTGAATTAGGCCAAAAGACCAAAACAAAAATGATATTTTTATACCCTACAACAGTATGTGCATATTATAATGGAGAATTAGTGAAGAGAGGCAATACCCCTTGAGCCTGTTAACCCACTACTACTACTCATACCCCCACAAAAAGGTCAAAATTATGAATAATGAAAACTGCCGAAGAGTTTGAAGGCAATTTCAATTTCCTTCAAACATCGTTCATACCAATATTTTTGTCAAATTCTCCCTCCCCACTCCTTGTTTTTTTTTTCAAATTTTCAGATTAAGAGTCCTTGGTTAAATTACAGATAAAAAAAATTATTTTGGTCGATAGTTCAACTAAAAGTCTCAGAAGACATCAAAAGTGTACATTTTACGTAAAAGCCAGAAATGTAGAATGAGTCTATGAAAAATTCTCTTTCAAAGCATCGCTTTGAAAAGCAATAGGGTAAGTGTACCAGTAGTCGGCACTTTTAGGATTTTCGGGTTTTTTAATCGCTCACCATTCTGAGTGAAACTTTTCAATTATTACAAAGTTAATTTATTCAGATTCGAAATTTTGTATAGTTTTTGCAATAACATATAAAGTTTTAATAACTTTCTATTAAATTTCATAAATTTGTAGTTTTATTAAAACAATGCTTTTGTGCCAGTAGTCGGCACCACTTGCCAATTGTCGGTATGGCATTTTCCAACAGTCGGCATACCAATTTTTTTGAAAGAATAACTATTAATAATAATAAATTGATTCATTAAAATATGATATTTTTGTTTAGTTAAACTGATTCGACGTCTTTATTGTACTTTTCTTAAGAATATGGATTGTTGAGGACCTTCACAGACAAAAATTTATTTTTATTAGAATAAATCATCTTTTCTAAGCGAAATTATACACAAAGATAGCTGACAATATATTTGAAGTAAACAAAATACATTTAGTTATAATAGTTTCATAATAAAAAGTGCCGACTACTGGGACATGCCGAACTTAGGCACACTTACCCTATGTGGTATATTATGAGATTGATAAAGAAGTTTTCTGGAAACTATTTCTTCTTTTGACACATTCTGCCTTTAATCAATTGTTTTTTTAATTTCTTGCATCAAACTCGAAAACGGATCGTGAGAAATATATCAAACATATTCGGAAATATTTTCGGTTTATTCTTTTTTCAAGTCATTTCACTGTATAAACACTACGATCTCGTTTAAAACTAGTTTTTTTACCATATTTTTAAGAAAAGAAGAAAACGACCTCTTTGGTGACTATTTTGAGTGTTAAAATTTTCAATCAAAATAATCCTTGTATTTTTCTCTGCAATATTGTCAAATACATAAAATTCAAAGCAATCTTAATCCAAAAATTAAAAAAAAAAGAAAACAAGTAAAAAGGTGTACGTTTGGCCCTGCCGAACTTTTAATGCCCTTCAACGAAGGAACGAATTTTGCAATTTTCAAAAAAAAAAATTCTGTTATTATCTTAAAAATACCGAATGTACGACGTCGTGGACCTGCATAGGCAACTTTTGTCATAAGCCATTACAATATTCAAACTTGAAAAAAAAATCTGTGAATAATGTAGCTAAACTCATCAAAATACCGAATATAGGGAGGCACTATTGTATGGAGCTATACCAAAACACACACAGACAATTTTCTGTCATAGACTGTAGTATCCATTGCGAACTTTAAATACCAAATTTAAAACAATTCTGGCGAATAATGTCGCTAAAATTATTAAAATACCCAATATCAGGATGTACCGTTATATGGGAGCTATACGAATACATACACCTGCACAGACAATTTTCTGCCATAGGCTGTAGTATCCATTATGAAATTCAAATAGCAAATTTAAAACAATTCCGCTGAAAAATGCCGCTAAAATCAACAAAATACCGAATATCGGGAGGTACCGTTATATGGGTTCTATACAGTTTTCTGTCTAAGACTGTAGTATCCATTACGAACTTCAAATACAAAATTTGAAAGAATTCATCAAAATACCGAATATCGGGAGGTACTGTTATATGGGGGCTATACGAAGACGTGGACCTGCACAGACATTACGAACTTCAAACACCACATTTGAAACATTTAATGTCGCTTAAATCACCAAAATATCGAAAAAAGGAAGGTACCATTATATGGAGGCTGTACAAAAACGTGGACCTAAAATTTTTTCAAAAGTCCAAAAATGGACAGACGTCACTAATTCGACATAGAATTTAATGCTGGTCAAGAATATATATATACTTTGTGGGGTCTAAAATGTATATTTCGAGGTGTTACAAACGGAATGACAAACTTAATATGCCAACCGTACTATGGTGGAGGGTATAAAAAATTTGGAAGACGGGGAAACTTTCCCATTTTTTTTTAGTTTTATTCATAGTGTAAACTCTTCTTTTAGCTTTATTATACCCTACAACACTTTGTGTTAGGCCAAAAATTATGTAACACCTCGAAATATTGGTTTCCCACATAGGAAAGTATATATGGATCTTCCTATCTCGCCGAGCTAATTCGATCTAGCTATGTATCTCTGTTTGCCCATGTTAATTTGTAATCACTCTACACAATTATGGCCCGATCTTCACGAAATTTAGAATGGAGGTAAGGCTAGAGCCAAAATAGAAGCCTATTGCTTTTGGAGATGATCGCATAATATTTAGGGCTTGGAATGGACCAAAAACAAAAAAAATTTACTGATTTTGCAGTTGCTCTACAGGTCGCAATTATAGACCAATCGGAGCGGAAGTTAGCATGGGGCTAGTGCTTGGTGCTGGGCAGAAGCCTTTCAATTTTGATGGCTATCGGGTAATATTTAGTGGGTGAAATATACCATAACATTTGTGTTAAATAAAAGTAAAGTTTTCGATTGAACCGCGAAATCACAATTAGACGAACAGGTCAATTCTGACCGTTACGTAGATGCCGATAGTAAATATATCGGATATATATATAGCGAAATATATACAATGTGCATATACAAAGGATGGGGATGTTAGCTACAATGCTTATATCTCAAGAATGGTTGGACCGATTTTGACAAATTTTGTCAATTCAGAATGCCCTCATGTCATAAAAGTATAAAATCTAAAAAATCACATAAAAAGATGACAATAATGGTGTTAATAAAGATTTTGTGAATTATTTTTATTTTTTCATATTTTTTATCGCATGCGATTTTTTCAATTTGACTTATAATATTGAAGTGTATATTTTGTAATATTTTTTCAGCTTACAACACAGGTTGGGGTTATTATATAAAGATTGCAATTATCGTCCGATCTTCACGAAAATTTTCACAAGGGTAGGGTTAGACTCAGAAGGACTAGGCCTACTGGTTTTAAAGATGTCAGCAATAATATTTGAGGTCACAAATAGAAACCAAAAGACACGAAATCTCGCATGAAGTTAGAGTTTAGGACAGCGGGTAGAATGGACCAATTCTTTTGTGTGAAAAATACCAACATTACTTACAGATGATATCCGAAATACACAAAAGGCCAACTTCTGGCTTTTTATGCTGATTTCGTTGAAGAATATAGCCAAATATCGTAGACAAGTAAATCATATAGATTAGTCTAAATTTGGAGATACTGAAAGGGTCTCTTCCTTTTGGAGATGATCGCACAATTGGAGCCAATCGACACGCCTGAGAAGAGAGTTAAGGATAGGAAAGAAGTCTAGCATTTTGGATGACCATTGGATTATATTTACCTGTAAAATGGACCACAACAACCAACAGCAGAACGGAGTGCGTAAATATTGGGCAAATGTCCCTGGTCAAAATGCTAAGGTAATATCTAGGCAGTGCTACGTGACATAATTTCGAAAGCGAAATCTAGCAAAATGGATTTGGACATAAGAGGGCTTCTAACATATTGTAGTGTTGTAGGGTATCACATGGTCGGTCCCGCACGACTTTAGCCTTTGCTTACTTGTTTTAAAAATCTACTGAGTTTTTCCTGTAATAATTGGTATAATTTTTGTGTAGCACAGGGTTATTTTTCCCCATAATTGTAATTCGTTATGGAAAACATTATTTTCAAGCTATTTTTAAATTCTATTTTGATCCTGATTTTTATCTGTTTTTGTTTATTATTAATGACTTAGTTTTGAATCAAAATCGTACAAATCTAGGCGCCACAATCCTTTTCATCCCTATTTTAACCGACCCCCTTCCACGTCAAGCCTAGCGCCACTCGTGTAAACTCCATCACTTGTTTAACATTTACCGCATTTCCACAAAAAAAAACTGTATTTTACTTCCTAATAAAACTCAACAACGAGAACATTAACAACTAATGTACATTTTTATGCATTTCAATGGAATCGGATTACAGTTCTCCAGAAACCAAGGAAAAAGAAAAAGAGTTCATTTCCCAGCATGTCATTGCCTGCTACACAGTCACAAATGGAAAAATATTCCATCGGTGCAGAAGAATAAAAGTGCAGAAGAAGAAAACAGCAAGAAAATGTAAATATTTTGTTTATTCAATGGATTTGATGCAGCAGACACATTGCCCACCCCTTGGGAAGTAGCTCAACGGTTTAATAGACAAAATTCCAGAAGAACATATTGAATTTCCTTTCTTTTTTTTGGTATCAAATAAAGGGGAGCGAAAGAGGGGAAGAGATGCCAATCATTTTGTTAGTAAATTTATTTTAATGTTTTAGGAACTGAAAATATTTTGACTTTTTCAATTAGTTTATAATAAAGACAATACTAAACGACAACACCAATAGGAGATAGGTCTTTTGTTAGAAAAAAAAATATTTCACCCATAGAAGTTGAAAATAAAAGTTCCGAAAACCCAATTAAAAAGCCAAAAACAACTTTATTTATACCCTACACCACAAGGTGGTCAGGGTATTATGTCTTTGTGCATTTGTTTGTAACAGGCAAAAGGAAACGAGATAGACCCATAGTTCCTTTTGATGATCTGCATAGAATCACTTTCTGAGTTGATCTATGCATGTCAGTCCGTCTGTCCATGTATTCTTGTGAACAAAATGCAGGTCGCATTTATTATCCGATTGAGATGAAATTTTGCAAACAACATTTGTTTGGCCCAAGGACGAACCCTATTGAAATTGGAGATAATCGGTAAAAATGTAGATATAGCTCCCATGTATATCTTCGTCCGATTTGCCTTTTATTGTGCACCAAACGTGTAATATCAGCCCGAATAGTATGGAATTTTGCATATACATCCAAATTAGGCCTGAAAATAAGTATGCCAAATTTTATCGAAATCGGTTCAGATATAGCTATAGCTCCCATATATATTGTTCATCCGATTTGTTATTTTTGTCCTCCGCAGCCGTAATATGCACTCTGTAACAACAATATTTGGAGAAATATATCAAATGCAGCTCAGAAATACCTTTGCTAAATTTTATCGAAATCGGTTCAGATTTGGATATAGCTCCCATATATAACTTCGTCCGATTTACCATTTATTGTGCACCTAACGTCTAATATTTGTCCAAATGGGATGGAATTTGGTCTAGAAGGTAGTATGCCAAATTTGGTGAAGATCGGTTCAGATATAGTTATAGCTCCCATATATATTGTTCATCCGATTTATTGTATTTGTTACCCACAGCCGTAATATGCACTCCCTAACAACGATATTCAGGGAAATATATCAAATACAGCTCAGAAATATCTTTGCCAAATTTTATCGAGATCGGTTCAGATTTGGATATAGTTCCCATATATATTTTTATCCGATTTCAAATTAATTTTGCACCAAATGGGCAATACAAGTCCGAATTTAAAAGATACAAATGCTTCGGCGTATTTAGTCCTTTAAATTTTAAATTATAATTATAATCATTGCGTGTATGATTGAATTCTCCCATAAAAACTTTTAATTATTAAGTGGAGCTCAACTAAACTAGCAAAGTGGTGTAGGGTATCATAAAATCAACTCAATAAATACATTTCAGATTTACCATGCAGATCAACACCAGTGGATCGTTTTCACCTTGGAAAGAAGGGTATATTAACTTTGTCATTCCATTTATAACATCCCTAAATATTCGTCCTAGACCCCATAATGTATATATATTCATAATCAGCATAAAATTCAAAGTCGATTTAACGACGTCCGTCTGTCTGTCTGTCTGCCCGCTATGTGTCTGTCTGTTGAAAGCACGATGCAGGCCACATTATTTGACATAGAGCGTCAAAATTTAGCAAAATAATTTGTATTGTGTCTAGGATGGTTGGTATTGAAAATGAGATGTATCGGTCCACGCTTTCGTATAGCCCCCATATAACGGTATCTCCCGATATTCGGTATTTTTATGATTTCTTGCCACATTTTCTCACGGATTTGTCTGAAAATTGGAATTGGTTAGTCATAATTGGTTCTAGCTCCGTTGGCGAAAAATTGTATGTATAAGTCCACGTTTTTGTATAGCCCTACATAGCGGTACCTCCCGATATTCGGTATTTTGACGATTTTTGCCACATTTTCCCACGACTATGTCTAAAAATTGGCATTTGTGGGTCATAATTGGTTCTGATATTTCCATTGCCCTAAGGTGGAGGATATTAAAAGTTCAGCCCAGCCGAACTTAATGATTTTTATACCCTACAACACTATGTGTTGGGGGTATTATAAGTTTGATTGGCCCAAAAATTATGTAACACCTCGAAATATTGGTTTCCCACATAGGAAAGTATATATGGATCTTCCTAGCTCGCCGAGCTGAGTCGATCTAGCTATGTATGTCCGTCCGTCCGTCTGTCCGTCTGTCCGTCTGTCCATGTTAATTTGTAATCACTCTACAGGTCGCAATTATGGCCCGATCTTCACGAAATTTAGAATGGAGGTGGGGTTAATGTCAGAATAGAACCCTATTTCTTTTGGAGATGATCGCCAAATGTTTAGGGGTTGAAATGGACCAAATACTGAAAAAATGTCGGATTTTGCAGTAGCTATACAGGTCGCAATTATAGACCAATCGACGCGGAATTTCGCATGTAGCTAAAGTTTAGGGCGGGGAAGAAGCCTACCAATTTGAGTGGACATCGGATATTATTTAGCGGGTAAAATAGACCATATCTTTTGTGTTGAAAAAATTCACAATTTTTCATTAAACCGCGAATATTTTAAATCCCGGCGAAATCACAAAGCCATGACAAGGTTACTTCTGATCTTTACATTGATGTTAACATCCAACAAAACGGATATATAGCAAAATATGTGCGATATATATGTTTATCAAAGAAGATAGGCTTTAAAAATCTCTTATATGTCGAGAACGGCTGAACTGATTTCGACAGTTCTCATTAATTCAGAATGGCCTCTTGGTAGGAAACAAAAAACGTCTAAAAAATTGCATAAAAATATCTCCCTAAAGATGAAAATATTGATTTTGTAACATTTTCTCATATTTTTTTCAATTTTGTCATATTTTTGGCATATTTTCATTTTGAATTAAACATTTGGTAATATTTCTACAGCTAACAAAACTAAGTAGTTGGGATATCAGGATATCATATACAGATCGCATTTATGGCCCGATCCTTACGAAATTTTGCATGGGTATAAGATGAGGGTCAGAATAGAAGCCTACTCTTTTTGGAGATGATCGCCATATGTTTAGGGGTTGAAATGGACCAAAAAACTGCAAAATTGCCTGCAGGTCGTAATTATCGCCCGATCCTCACGCACATTTGAATGGGGGTTACCGGACATTACAAAAGCCAAGCAGTTTTGGATGGCCATCCAAAAATATTCAATGTGTAAAATAGTTTGCCAACTTTTGTAGACAAAATACGAAAATGTCCATTCCAGTGATTTTTTGGAGAATTCACAAATACAGGAAAGACGCACTTCTGACTATTTCGTTGAGGAATATAGTCAAATGTCTGTATCTCATATAGATGCGTTTCAGTCAAAAACCAATAATAAATGTTAATCTTTTGCCACTTTTGAGAGGTTATAGGTCTTTGGGAAATATTGGTTCCAGATCTAGGAAGACCATTTAAGTGCAACATCTACCAATAAATTGGAAATGAGCAAATTAGTTTAAGTTGCTATTATTCGAAAATTAGAGAACGAAACCTGATGGTTTTCTTTTATTATTTGTCACAATATCTTGTGGAATGCTGTCGAGTATTTCGCCTATATAAACTGTATGGTTTATTATAGTGTTGTAGGGTATTCAACGGTCGGCCCCGCTCGACTGTAGCCTTTGCTTACTTGTTTTTTGTAACTTTGTCTTATACTCATACCCTTTTGTGTGATTTATTTTATATCTACAGAGAGTGCTTAATATTTGATACGGTCAAAAGGTGCCTCATCGAAATAACGGTTTTAGACCCTGGGTCTCTTTGGACAAAGTCTTTGGATACATTGTTAAAATATCCATATTTTTATAAAAATAGAAACAACTTACAAAGTAGCAGTCGATATTTGCGAGGGACCAGAAGGAGTAGACCTATATTGTGAGTGGGTTGATGTTGTCCATTTTCGCACCTGACAAAAATATTGGGATTTGCAAAGGTTGCACTAAATCGGATGAACGTTTCTCTTTATATAACGTAAAGTATTTTCCTTGAAAATATTGAACTTTTGTGAAGGAGGTACCAGAAGGAGTGGACCGATGTTGCCCATCTTCGAGCTTTAAGTTTGACATTTATATTACGATGTACCAAGTTTGAACCAACTCGTATACGCCCTTGGGAATTATCGTGCGCACCATCCAGTTTGTCATAGGCCATTACAATATTCAACCAGTAAGGAAAGCTCAAAAGTCGGGCGGGGCCGACTATATGATACCCTACACCACTATGCATATTTAGTAGAGCTCTCGTAAAAAGGTTCATACAGGGCATTTCAGAGCTCTATGAGATATTTGGTACAAAATCAAAATCTATCTAATTCTATCGTGCATTTTACGAACTATAGCTATCTCTGAACCGGGTTTCTCCAAATTTGACGTATTAGCTTCTAGACTGAATTCGGTCTTATGTACGAAAATTCAGGTGATTTGGGCTGATATTGGCCATTTGATGCACAATTAACACGAAATCGGATGAAGATATATATGGGAGGCATATCCAAATCGGAACAGATTTTAATAAAATCAAAATCAACTATTTTTGGGCTTTATCTGATATCTGGTACCAAATATCATTCCTGTGGAGTGCATATTACGAAAGTGAGGGACTTAAAGACCAAATCGGATGAAAGATATATATGGGAGCTATAGCTATATCTGAACCGATGTTTACTAAAATTGGTGTACTTGCTTCTAGGCTGGTTTCGGTTGAATTTGCCAAAATTCATGTCATTTGGGCTGATATTGGCCATTTGATACACAATTAACCCGAAATCGGATGAAGATATATATGGGAGCTATATCCAAATCTGAACCGATTTCGATAAAATTACAAACAGCTATTTCTGGGCTGTATCTTATATCTGGTACCAAATATCATTCTTGCGGAGTGCATATTAAGAATGTGAGAGGCTTAAACACCAAATCGGATAAAACATATATATGGGAGCTATAGCTATACCTGAACCGATTTTCTCCAAATTTGATATACTTGCTTCTAGGCCGAACTCGGTTGGGTGTGCCAAAATTCAGGTAATTTGGACTGATAGTGGACATTTGGTGCACATTTAACCCGAAATCGGATGAAGATATATATGGGAGCTATATCTAAATTTGATCCGATTCTCAACAATTTCAATAGGGTTCATCCTTGGGCCAAATAAATATTGTTTGGAAAATTTCATCTCAATCGGATAATAAATGCGACCTGCATTTTGTTCACAAGAATACATGGACAGATGGACGGACGGACAGACGGACTGACATGCATAAATCGACTCAGAAAGTGATTCTATGAAGGTTCTCAAAAGTAACTATGGGTCTATCTCGTTTCCTTCTCCATGTTACAAACAAATGCAAAAAGACAGGGTATAAATATGAAACTTGAAAAAAAATCCGGTGAACAACGTCGCTAAAATCATAAAAATACCGAAAATGGGGATACCGTTATCTGGAGGCTCTACGAAAACCTGAATCAGCATAGCCAATTTTTTATCGCAGACTGTAGTACCCATTACGAAATTTGAAATAATTGCGGTGAATAATGTCGCTGAAATCATCAAATTACCGAACATCGGGAGCTACAGTTATATGTAGCCTAATTTCAATACCAAAAGTCTTGCACATTTGGTAAAATTTTATCAGCCTACGGACGGACATCGTTAAATCGATATAGAAGTTTATGCTGATCAAGAATATATGCATATTCTTTGTGGGATCTGAAATGTATATTTTGAAGTGTTACAAACGGAATAACAAACATAATATACCATCCATACCATGATGTAGGTTATAAAAAAGTGCCGACATTTTTCATGACTTCCTAGGTTTTTAAGTTTTTATAACCTCCACCTTGCAATGGAAGGTCCCTAAATCCCTAAATATTCGTCGTAGATCCCATAAAGTATACATATTCATAATCAGCATATAGTTATAAGTCTGTCCAGCTGTCTGTCCGTTGAAATTACGATGCAGACGACATTATTTGACGTAGAGCTTCAAAATTTGTCAGAATAATTTGTATTGCGTCTAGTATGGTTGATATTGAAAATGAGATATATCGGTCCATCGTTTTGGTATAGCCGCAATATAACGGTTCCTCCCGATATTCGGCATTTTTATGATTTTTGACACATTTTTTCGCGGATTTGTCTAAAAATTGGTATTTGTATTTCATAATGGATTCTAGCTCCGATGGCAGAACATTAAATATTTAGGTCCACGTTTTCCTATAGCGCACATAGAACGATACACACCGGTATTCGTTATTTTGGTAATCCTAGTCAAATTTACCAACGAAATAGTTTCAAATTTGGTATTTAAGAACATTTGATAGGTGGCAATCCTTAAAGTATAAAATTCTCTATAGAAGTTCCCGTTTTGGCTTGGTCCCCATATATCAGCCTTACCCACTTGATGGTTTTTTAAAAAGTTGAACAAAGTGGAACACGTTTGAATTCAGATACTTTTACATAAAAATGTTTTCTTTACCCATTGGTGGAGGGTATTAGCGGAACTTAATTTTTATACCCTCCACCATACTATGGAGGGTATATTAACTTTGTCATTCCGTTTGTAACTCCTCGAAATACTCATATCAGACCCAACAAAGTATATATATTCTTGATCAGCGTAAAATTCTAAGTCGATTTAGCGATGTCCGTCTGTCTGTCTGTCTGTCTGTCCGTCTGTCTGTTGTAATCACGCTATCTTTCGAATGAATTGAGATAGATGGCTAAAATTTTGCACACATGTTTATTTTTCCAGTAGGCAGGTTAAGTTCGTAAATGGGCCATGTTGGTATATAGCCCCCATATACCTCCCTATATTCGGTATTTTGATGATTTTAGCGACATTATTCACGGGAATTGTTTCAAATTTGGCATTTGAAGTTCAAAATGGATACTACACCATAAGACGGAAAATTGTCTGTGCAGGTCCACGTCTTCGTATAGCCCCCATATAACGGTACCTCCCGATATTCGGTATTTTGATGATTTTAGCGACATTATTCACGGGAATTGTTTCAAATTTGGTATTTGAAGTTCAAAATGGATACTACACCCTAAGACAGAAAATTTTCTGTGCAGGTCAACGTCTTCATATAGCCCCCATATAACGGTACCTCCCTATATTCGGTATTTTGATGATTTTAGCAACATTATTGAAGTTCGTTATGGGAACTACAGTCTGTGACAGAAAATTGTCTGTGCGGGTCCAGGTCTTCGTATAGGCCCCATATATCAGTATCTCTCTATATTCGGTATTTTGACGATTTTAGGTACAATACCCACCGAAATTGTTTGAGATGTGGTATTTGAAGTTCGTAATGGATGCTACAGCCTGTTACAGAAAATTGTCTATGCTGGTCCAGGTCTTCGCACAGCTCCGATATAACGGCACCTCCTTATATACGATATTTTGATGATTTTAGCTACATTCTTTACCGTTTATTTCAAGTTTCCAATTTGAATATGGTAATGGCTTATGACAAGCAATGCCTATGTATGTCCACGTCGTATAGACCCCAATATGACGGCTATATTCGGTATTTTTAAAATTTTAAAAGAATTTTTTAAGGATTTTATTTTTTAAAAATTCCCAAATTCGTTGCAAATGGTGGAGGGTATTAAAAGTTCGGCCCGGCCGAACTTACAGCTTTTTAACTTGTTTTTACTTGTTCCTTGTAATTTTTTTAGGAATAACCCATTTTTGCATACTGGTAATGCAGGGGTATTTTTTTGCGTACTTGGTAATCAGGTTGTATGCAGTTGTCATTAGCAGCAAAGATAAATGTGACACATGTGCTTACCAAATTTTGGCTTGGGTTTGGATTCGTACAACTATTCAAAATTCATTGAATTCTATTAATACTATTTACAAATTCTGCAAATATATATTGTAATTGAATAATGAATTTCTGGGAAATGATTATTACAGCCAATGGTTTGGGTCTGGTGGGAGCCACAACATTTCATGCAACATAAAATCATTCATCGTGCCTCGTTAAATGACCCTCAGCTTACATCTCCACCACCACCATCCCGCTCAAGGGAAATTATATTAACATGAATTTGATGTGTTTTTGATGGCAATTCAAAATTTCCAAGTTATGCCATAGGTAAGAATGCACCCGATCCCCATGTGGTATACCTCCTCATCATGGTAAGCAATCTTTCGTCCGTTCGTTCGTTCAATCAAACGATCGATCATTACTCGACTTGTTTAGCCTTTTGGAAGCATGAATGACTGACTTTTATGGATTTCCACTTATTCGGTCGTTTATGAAAAAAAAAGAAAGATTGAAATAGGCACAGCCAATTAGCTGCCCTGTCTACACACATCTGTATTCCGAGATTTGTATTTGATCTGACGATTTCACACATTTCATTATTTACAACAAGTTTGTGTGCGTGTTGTTGCTTTGAAGGGATGTTTTTATGAATGATTTAAAGAAACTTCACGTGGACGGGGCAATGGGTCGTACTGTGGCAGGTTGATAACTGCATCCAATATTTATTAGACATTATGTCGACAATTTTTTCCTGGAATCATTAAAACGTAAGCGAAAGGTGTTTACCATGGACTGGCTCTGTTCATTATGTGCCATGAACTGGTCGAACCAAACAATCCGCTGAATGCTTGGATTTCATTCACCTCTTGATTTGATTCCGTTGTGGTACTCAAATTTGTTTGGACTCGTTTTGATTCGATGAATTCGTTTACTTTTTTTTTGTAAACTATTGATGTGTAATTTAGTGGATTTTTTTTTTGTCTTCTCTTTGGGGTTCCATATAAATTTGGTTAATTACACTGCAAAATTGTATAAACAAATTAATTGAAATTGTTGTTTTTTTTCATCATTTTTGTTTGTCTGGTGTTTAGTGGAAAACCGGAAAACGTCAGATGGTTTTGCTCGCATTGGTTTCTGTATATTTTATGAATTTTTATTGCCCTTTTCAAGTATATGAATTTCGGGGAAATTCTCGTCATGGATTTTATTTGTGTGGCGTTACATCAAATTAATGCCAATAAAATTGGCTGTCCGATCATTGGAAATTTGTTTATTATAAATAACAACATTGATATATAATTTATTACGGAACAATAAAGTGTTGCTCGGAACGGAAGTTGATGTCAAAAATAATTTCATTATTTTTATACCCTCCATCATACGTAGTATGGAGGGTATAATAAGATCGTCATTCTGTTTGTAACTCATTGAAATAGTAATTTTAGACATAACTATTTAGTAGCCCTGTCCGTCCGCTAGAGTCAAAAAGAATAAAGAAAGGTATCTAAAATTTTCCACAGATCAGTCTTTTGTCTACAGGCAGGTCAAGTTTGAAGATGGGCTATATCGGTCCGCGATATCGTATAGCCCCCATATGACGTTACCCCCAATATATTCGGTATTTCGATCATTGTAGCCAAATTTTTCAATAAAATTGTCTGAAAATCCACAAAAGGAGTTCGTTCTGAATACTTTACCCCCTTGAAGAGAATTGTCTATATAGATCCACGTCTATAGATCCACCCTATATAACGGTACGTCCTTGTGTTCGGTATTTTAACGATTTTAGCCACATTCTTCAGTTGAATTGTTTAAAAAAACATACTAGAATTTTTTTCTAAGCACTCTTTCTATGTCTATTATGTAGGTCGACGATATCGTATAACCCACATACAACGGTAACCCGCGATTTTCGATATTTTTACGATTTTAGGGTCATTATTCACCGGAGTTCTTTCAAGTTTCATATTAGAATTCGTATTGACAGAAAATTGTCTAAACAGGCCCAAGTCTTCCTGTAAGCCCAGTACCTCCCTATACCCCGTATTTTGACGATTTGTTTTAAAAAAAATTTCCAATGACCCAACTTGAATTTTATTAAAAGTTTTCTTTTTTCAAAGATGCCACAAGGGGATTTTTATACCCTACACCACAAGGTTGTCAGGGTATTATGTCTTTGTGCATTTGTTTGTAACAGGCAAAAGGAAACGAGATAGACCCATAGTTCCTTTTGATGATCTGCATAGAATCACTTTCTGAGTTGATTTATACATGTCAGTCCGTCTGTCCGTCCGTCCGTCCGTCTGTCCATGTATTCTTGTGAACAAAATGCAGGTCGCATTTATTATCCGATTGCGATGAAATTTTGCAAACAACATTTGTTTGGCCCAAGGACGAACCCTATTGAAATTGGAGATAATCGGTAAGAATTTAGATGTAGCTCCCATATATATCTTCGTCCGATTTGCCTTTTATTGTGCGCCAAACGTGTAATATCAGCCCGAATAGTATGGAATTTTGCACGTACGATCAGATTGGACCTGAAAATAAGTATGCCAAATTTGATAGAAATCGGTTCAGATATAGCTTTAGCTCCCATATATATTGTTCATCCGATTTGTTATTTTTGTCCTCCGCAGCCGTAATATGCACTCTGTAACAACAATATTTGGGGAAATATATCAAATGCAGCTCAGAAATATCTTTGCTAAATTTTATCGAGATCGGTTCAGATTTGGATATAGCTCCTATATATAACTTCGTCCGATTTACCATTTATTGTGCACCAAACGTCTAATATTTGTCCAACTGGGATGGAATTTGGCACATACGACCGAATTTAGTCTAGAAGGTAGTATGCCAAATTTGGTGAAGATCGGTTCAGATATAGTTATAGCTCCCATATATACTGTTCATCCGATTTATTGTATTTGTTACCCACAGCCGTAATAATTATTAAGTGGAGCTCAACTAAATTAGGAAAGTGGTGTAGGGTATCATAAAATCGGCCCCGCCCGACTTTGGGACATTCTTTACTGGTTTATAAAGGGGTATAAATGGGGTTAAAAAATATTTTAGATTATCGAACTGAAAGGTAAAAGTATTAATAAACGTTAAGAAATATCAAATAAATGTTACGGAATATCAAATTTATCAAATTTATACAATAGAAGTACTTAAAGAAACTAAAGTCTCAGGCATTGGTATTGGAAGACAAGTGACTTGGCCAAGAAGGTTCTCACTGAGAAAGTCGAGACATTTTAAAGGTTTGGATTACATTTGCAATGAAATTGGCTTTAGTCTTCTTTTTGTCATCAATATCAATATCAGTCCTAGTCTTTGCTTAGCCAGAACGGAGAGGGACTTGAAACAAACAAAAAAATCTTTGAAGAATACCGGATAAATGAAATTATATAGGCGATATACGAAGACGAGGACCTGAATAGGTATTTTTATACCCTCCACCTTGGAAAGGAGGGTATATTAACTTTGTCATTCCGTTTGTAACATCCTTAAATATTCGTCTTAGACCCCATAAAGTATATATATTCATAATCAGCATAAAATTCTAAGTCGATTTAACGATGTCCGTCTGTCTGTCTGTCCGTCTGTCTGTTGAAATCACGATACAGCCCACATTTTCTGACGTAGAGCGCCAAAATTTAGCAGAGCTATTTGCATTGTGTCTAGGATGGTTGGTATTGAAAATGAGATATATCGGTTCACGTTCTGGTATAGTCCCCATATAACGGTACCTCCCGATATTCGGTATTTTGATGATTTATGCCACATTTTTTCACGGATTTATCTGGAAATTGGTACTTGTAGGTCATAACGGGTCCCTGAGCGTGTGGCGAAACATTGCATGTATAGGTCCACGTTGTGGTATAGCCCCCATATAAAGGTACCTCCCGATATTCGGTATTTTAGTTATTTTTGCCATATTTTTTCACGGATTTGTCTAAAAATTGGTATTTGTGGGTCATAATGGTTTCCAGCTCCGGTGGCGAAACATTGCATGTACGGGTCCATGATTTGGTATAGCCCCCATATAACGGAACCTCCCGATATTCGGTAATTTGATGCTTTTTGCCACATTTTTTCACGGATTTGTCTGGAAATTGGTATTTGTTGGTCATAATGGCCCCCAGCTTCGGTGGCGAAACATTGCATATATGGGTCCATGATTTGGTATAGCCCCCATATAACGGTACCTCCCGATATTAGGTATTTTGATGGTTTTTGCCACATTTTTTCACTGATTTATCTAAAAATTGATATTTGTGGGTCATAATGGGTCCTAGTTCGTGTGGCGAAACATTGTAATTATAGGTCCACTTTTTGGTGTAGCCCCCATATAACGGTACCTCCCGATGTTCGGCATTTTAATGGTTTTTGCCACATTTCTTCTAATGTTTCTTTTACCCTAAGGTGGAGGGTATTAAAAGTTTGGCCCGGCCGAACTTAATGTTTTTTTACTTGTTTTCATTGGCTGCAGTACCGATTCCAAACTTCAAATACGAAATTTCAAGTACCTCCCGGAAAAAGAGAGGTATCGTTATATGTGACCTATGTGTAGTATCCATTACAAAAATAACATAAGAAAATTGAAACAATTCCGGTGAATAGTCCCGCTAAACTCATAAAAGTGCAGAACCTTTGGAAGTACCGATATATGGGGCCTATACGAAGACGTGGGCCTGCACATGTAATTTTTTATCGTAGGCTGTAGTACCTATTACGGGATATAAATACCAAATTTTCAATTCCGGTCGATAATGTCTCTAAAGTCATAAAAATAGCGAATATTGAGAGGTACCGTTAAGAATACGTTGACCGACTTAACCTGCCTACTGGCAAAATGCACATGCGTGCAAAATGTTATTATTCTTTTTCAATTTGCTCGAAAGATAAAAAACCCCTATTCCAAGTATTTTTTGCGTTATAGTCATATTTTCCATTTCCATCTACCTATAGGAGGATTTTATGACATATAAATGCTACGATCCACGACAAAAATATCCTTTTGGCGACTCACTTGAGAGATAAAACATTTTTATAAAACATATTCCAAGAAAATTTTTATATATAATGGATGGGAATCTTCCCACCCACTGTCTAATATAAAGTTAACACAACGCCTCCACAAGCAATCATTGAACACCAAACCTCACAACCACATCAAATTAATTATATTCTGCAATTTAAAGTCGCTACTCAAAGTTAATCAGGCTGAAACATTGCAAATAAGCCATTACTGAAGGGTATAGAAACCACTTAAGTCGCCAGTAATTGAAAAGTTAACCACTTTTTGGGAAATAGGCAAAAACACATAACGCTGGCCACTTGGTAAATAAAACAAAATAGAACAACCCATCCCCCTAAGGGGCACAAGCAAATTCGAAACATTGTCTCAATTTAGAAGTGACGGTGGTGATGGTGGTGTTTATCCAAAGGATCAAACGTTGTGTTATTTTATGCTTTCGTTAATTGCCCACACAGCGGTGAACGTTTAAAGCTCTTGTAAATCCTCACCTCAACAGACATGATGACAACGAGCAGACAAATGGGCATATCGTTGTAGAGATGGGTGGCAGCAATTTTCCCAAAGCCAAAAAAGAGAAATGATGAATTTATGAGGGGAGAAACATTCAAACCACCACCTCAGCGATATTTGTCCATTCCAGTTCTCAATGTTTTAATAAAGAAACAGGGAGACAAGCTATGAGGGTTGATTTCCCAAAAAACAACAACCACAAAAAACGACCCTCAAGGTAAATACAAAAACACACCCGTCCGCCCATCAAACTTGCAACCAAGTGGCAGAATCAATAAACGAACGAACGTGTGCCACTTCACTTTTAAATATTTTAAATAAATTCACCGATGTGATGTTTGTCGTCTTCGGGGATTTTCTCCAGCTCGTAAAGTTAATTATAAATTAAATATTGATTCTTCTCCTGCTTCTGCTACTCCGTCGCCTGGCCAATGCAATTATTTAAATGTCTCCGAGAATGTCAGATAAAATGTTGTTATTACATCTGTAAATGTCATGTTTTTAAAAACATATTTGAAGTTGATTGACTAAGAATTGAGGGAATTTATAGATTTTGTAGACGAGTTGTTCTACGGGTAAATTAAGGCTCATGAAGGCATTCAGAAGGAAACACATTTTTACCCAGCGAAAAAAAATGTACAAGTAATGACATCTGCATTACAAGTAGTCCAAAAGTAATAACTACTACAGGGTTGCCCATATTCGACGGACCTTTGGGCCCATTCCAATCGACGAGGCTTGTCCGCAGGCGACATTCTTTGCGTCAATTGAATTTTGTACGGGAAAAAATGCAAATCAATGCGAATAATCCGTTGTAAAGTGGACCGAGCCATGCCCAACTGCTGAGAACGGCGTTTTTGGGATGTTCTTATGGACCTCTCAACACTGGCTCGTACGGCAGCGATATTCTCGGCCGATCGCCTTGGTCGACTTTATATGGCCTCTTCGGATTAGAAAGAGCCTTACCAGTCGAAAATTTTTCGTATAAACGCTTATTGGTGTTCTTAGAAGGCGCACTTCTCACATTTTTTAATGTTTTAAAAGCACGTTGAGTTTTCACAATTGACTTCTTCTGTTGAATGTAAATTTCAACTATTTCAGAGCGCTCGCGTGGCGTGTATTGGTTCATGGTAAAAATCTGCTTGGACTGACGCTTCAAACGCGGTATGTCATGAAGCGATGTGACATCTCTGTCAAAAGTTATGGCTTTGCCAGATGGGTCCGTCGAATATGGGCAGCCCTGTATAAAGTAAGTTTAGTAATAGTGGGTCACTTCCATAAAATTTTTTAAAGAAACTAGCACGTGCCTGCTACTTCGTCAGCGAAAAATCCACCTTACAATTTTGGATTCCTTCCAGTTGTTCGTTTTAGGTCTTTTCATATCCTCCATTATACATAGTATGGAGGGTATATTGACTACGTCATCCTGTTTGTATCTCATCGAAAAAATAATTTTAGACATAACAAAGTGAGTAAATTCTTGATCAGCGTAAAATTCTAAGACGGTTTAGCCCTGTCCGTCCGTCCGTCTATCTGTCAGTCCGTCTGTTGTAATCACGCTAGAGTCAAAACGAATAAAGATAGGAAGAAACAAGTAAAAAAGCAGTAAGTTCGGCCGGGCCGAACTTTGAATACCCTCCACCATTTGGAACGAATTAGAAAATTTTCAAAAAATTAAATCCAATAAAAATCCTTTTAAAATCCTTAAAATATCTAATATAGGAAGGTGCCGATATATGGGGGGATATACGATATTATGGACCTATAAAGACAAATCTATGTCTGCGTGTAAAGTACTCACAAGGAACTCCTTGCATGGATTTTCAGATAATTCCATTGGAAAAAGTGGCTAAAATCATCAAAATACCGAATATAGGGGAGTACCGTTATATGGGGGCTATACGATATTGTGGACCTATATAGATGATTCTCTGCTGAGGTATATAGTACCCACAAGGAAATACTGTGGATTTTCAGACAATTCCATTGAAAAATGTGGCTAACATCATCAAAATACCGAATATCGGGGGTACCGTTATATGGGGGCTATACGATATCGTGGATCGATATAGCCCATCTTCGAACTTGACCTGCCTGCAAACAAAAGAGAGATCTGTGCAAAATTTTAGCTTCCTATCTTAATTAATTTAGACTGTAGCGTGATTACAACAGACGGACAGACGGACGGACAGGGCTAAATCGTCTTAGAATTTTACGCTGATCAAGAATATATATACTTTGTTGGGTCTAAAATGATTATTTCGATGAGTTACAAACGGAATGACGAACTTTTGGTGGAGGGTATAAAAATCAGTCTTTTGTCTGCTGGGCTATATCGGCACCCATATAAAGGTAACCCCCAGATATTCGGTATGTTGATGATTGTAACCAAATTTTTCAATAAAATTGTATAAAAATCCACAAGAGGAGTTCCTTCTGAGTAATTTACCCCCTGGAAGAGTATTGTCTATATAGGTCCACGATATCTTATATCCCCCATATAACGGTACCTTCGATACTATATATTCTATATTCGATCAATTTTCAATGGAACTGTCTAGAATTCCCTATTAGAAGTTCTTTCTGAGGACTTTACCACCTGGAAGAGAAATGTCTATATAGCTCCACGATATCGTTGCAACGTTGCATCCCCGATATTCGATATTTTGAGATTTTAAGGGATAGGGATAGACATGGGATAGAATACAAAGGCATATAAGTAGAGGGGACATTTCATTGCTGCATTGATTCAGTAGATGGCGTTGGTAGTGGAAAAATATGTTATGACACCATATCATAACATAGCATTATGTTATTATGTAACATAGCGGACACTTAAATAGGATTTTTACTAATTTTTATATATTTATTATATATGTCTAAAACATTTTTGCTATGTCATCGGCTACTTATTGTTTGATCGAGACATTAAAAGGCAATATGTATTTTGTTCAATCTTCGCATTTTTATGTCTGTGGAAAAAACGCCAGCCTCAGGTTTTAAGCTCTCTGAAATAACTATGAAAGATTTGGAAGTCTTACACAAGTCAATAACCAACTTGGGATATGGGATATGGCATTTTATACTTTTAACGTTTATGTCCAAATCCAGTTTGGACATGACGTTTACAACTTTTCGACAGTCGGAAACCTAAAAAACTGTTAAACATACCATCTCTAGCGCTATTCCTTCGTACAATTGAAGTACTCGTTTCCGAAATCACCACCATAGGTTCAGGCTACACATGAACAGCAACCCTAATACCAAATTTCGGATTTCAAGTACTATATGTACACCCAATACCAAATTGTTCTTTATATAGTACTATTTGAAACTTTCCATACAATTACAGTTCACATTTCCAAAACCACATCCACATCTCGATTCCACATAGCAACTAACACCTCAACATCAAATTTGAAGATTCCAGTCTTATCCCTTGAACCAATACCAAATTTAGTACAATTTAGTACAGTTCGCACACTTAGTACACATTTTCAAAATCACTTCATATATTAAAATTACTCAGCAACCTTGATTCTAATATCAAATTTCGAGTTTTTAGCTCTATCCGTTTACGTAATAACAAAATTCTCCGAATCCAGCTTAATCATACGCCCACGCACAAAGACTGAAGATACTCGTGCAAAATTTCAAGATTCTAGCTTCAGCCGCTTCGTTTAGGCGTTAAATCTAGATCAGTCAATCAGTCAGTTCTTTCACTGTTCTCAGTATATAGATAAGGCAAATAACCTACGTTTATCATACAAAGTAATGACATTTAAAAAAAGGACTTGGAATGTTGTTTTGTAAGCAGTTAGTGATGCCGAAATGTCCTTAACAAACCCATTATTTGGTAATGGAATTTGTAAAACTAACAACAAGTAAAAAAAACAGCTTTACGACCCTCCACCATTTTGAAGGAACTTGAAAAATTTCCTTGACCTATACGGAGACGTGGACCTGCATATGTAATTTTTTGTCATAGTTTGTAGCACCCATTACAAACATTGAATACGAAACTTGAAACAATTGGGGTGAATGACGTCGCTAAAATCATTAAAATACCGAATAAAGTTATATGGGGGCTATACGATGACGTGAACCTGCATACGATTTTTTAGGCATAGACTGTAGTACCCATTACAAACTTCGAATATAAAGTTTGAAACAATTCGGGAGAATGATGTCGCTAAAATCGTCAAAATACCGAATATCGGGACGTACTGGCAAAGTACACATTTGTGCAATTAGTTCGAAGGACAGCGTGATTACAACATATTTTTTTACACTGATCCAGAATATATATACTTTGTAGGGTCTCCATAGAATGGTGGAGGGTATAAAAAATACTTTCTAGTATTCTGATAATGGGACCATTACTTTTTACAACTTATTTATTAACTCTAGGTGGCATTTTGGTAAGCTCCTGCTTCCTAGCACATGTCGATCTTAAAAACCAGTAAAGAAAGTCGTAAAGTCGGGCGGGGCCGACTTTATGATACCCTACACCACTTTGCTAATTTAGTAGAGCTCCGCATAACAATTAAAAGTTTTTATGGGAGAATTCAATCATACACGCAATGATTATAATTATAATTTAAAATTCAAAGGACTAAATATGCCGAAGCATTTGTATCTTTTAAATTCGGACTTGTATTGTCCATTTGGTGCACAATTAATTTGAAATCGGATAAAGATATATATGGGAGCTATATCCAAATCTGAACCGATCTCGATAAAATTTGGCAAAGATATTTCTGAGCTGTATTTGATACATTTCCCTGAATATCGTTGTTACGGAGTGCTTATTACGGCTGTGGGTAACAAATATAACAAATCGGATGAACAGTATATGTGGGAGCTATAGCTATATCTAAACCGATCTTCACCAAATTTGACATACAAGCTTCTAGACTCAATTCGGTCAAAGGTGTCAAATTTCATCCCATTTGGGCAAAGATTAGACGTTTGGTGCACAATCAAAGGTAAATCGGACGAGGTTATATATGGAAGCTATATCCAAATCTGAACCGATCTCGATAAAATTTAGCAAATGTATTTCAGAGCTGTATTTGATATATTTCCCCAAATATTGTTGTTGCATAGTGCATATTACGGCGGCGGTGGACAAAAATAACAAATCGAATGAACAATATATATGGGAGCTATAGCTATATCTGAACCGATTTCGATCAAATTTGGCATACTTATTTTCAGGTCCAATCTGATCGTACGTGCAACATTTCATACTATTCGGACTGATATTACACGTTTGGTGCACAATAAAAGGCAAATCGGACGAAGATATATATGGGAGCTATATTTAAATTTTGACCGATTATCTCCAATTTCAATAGGGTTCGTCCTTGGACCAAACAAATGATTTGTGCAAAATTTCATCTGGATAGGGCAATAAATGCGAACTGTACTTTGTTTACAAAAATACATGGACAGACGGACGGACGGACGGACATGCATAAATCGACTCAGAATGTGATTCTATGCAGATCATCAAAAGGAACTATGGGTCTATCTCGTTTCCTTTTGCATGTTACAAACAAATGCACAAAGACATAATAACCTGACCACCTTGTGGTGTAGGGTATAAAAAAAATTTGGGATGCAGTTTTGTAAGTAATTACTGGGACAAACAAAGTACTTAAAAAACTCATTATTTAGTAATGCGTTTTTTTTTTGCTGGGTATACTCTTTATGCAATAATGGTGGGATTGTGGGTGTAGTAGTATGTGCCACGATCCATTTTAATAGGAGTGTTTAACCATATTTAACAAGTAAGCAAAGGCTACAGTCGAGCGGGGCCGACCGTTGAATACCCTACAACACTATAATAAATGGTAAAGTTTATATAGGCGAGATACTCGAAAGAATTCCACAAGATATTGTGACAATTAATAAAAGAAAACCATCAGGTTTCGTTCTCTAATTTTCGAATAATAACAACTTAAAAGAATTGGCTCATTTCCAATTTATTGGTAGATATTGCACGTAAATGGTCTTCCTAGATCTGGAACCAATATTTCCCAAAGACCCATAATCTCTCAGAAGTGGCAAAAGATTAACATTTATTATTGGTTTTTGACTGAAACGCATCTATATGAGATACAGACATTTGACTATATTCTTCCACGAAATCAGCGTTAACGAAATAGTCAGAAGTGCGTCTTTCCTGTATTTGTGAATTCTCCAAAAAGTCTCTGGAATGGATATTTTCGTATTTAGTCTACAAAAGTTGGCAAACTATTTCACACATTGAATATTTTTGGATGGCCATCCAAAACTATTTGGCTTTTGCAATGTCCGGTAGCCTCCATTCGAATGCGCGTGAGGATCGGGCGATAATTACGACTTGCTGACAATTTTGCAGTTTTTTTGTCCATGTCAACCCCTAAATATATGGCGATTATCTCCAAAAAGAGAGATTCTGACTTTCATCTTATCCCCATGCAAAATTTCATAAGGATCGCGCCATAAATGCGATCTGTATATGATATCCTGATATCCTAACTACTTAGTTTTGTTAGCTGTAGAAATATTACCAAATGTTTAATTCAAAATGAAAATATGCCAAAAATATGATAAAATTGAAAAAAAATATGAGAAAATATTACAAAACCAATATTTTCATCTTTAGAGAGATATTTTTATGCAGTTTTTTAGACGTTTTTTCTTTCCTGCCAAGAGGCCATTCTGAATTAATGAGAACTGTCGAAATCAGTTCAGCCGTTCTCGACATATAAGAGATCTTTCAAGCATATCTTCTTTGATAGACATATATATCGCACATATTTTGCTATATATCCGATTTGATGGATGTTAACATCAATGTAAAGATCAGAAGTAACCTTGACATGGCTTTGTGATTTCGACGGGTTTTAAAATATTCGCGGTTTAATGAAAAATTTTGAATTTTTTCAACACAAAAGATATGTTCTATTTTACCCGCTAAATATTATCCGATGACCACCCAAATTGGTAGGCTTCTTCCCCGCCCTAAACTCTAGCTACATACGAAATTGCGACCTGTATAGCTACTGCAAAATCCGACATTTTTTCAGTATTTGGTCCATTTCAACCCCTAAACATTTGACGATCATCTCCAAAAGAAATAGGCTTCTATTCTGACCCTAACCCCACCTTCGTGGAAAATTTCGTAAGGATCGGGCCATAATTGCGACCTGTAGCGTGATTACAAATTAACATGGACAGACGGACGGACGGACATACATAGCTAGATCGACTCAGCTCGGCGAGCTAGGAAGATCCATATATACTTTCCTATATGGGAAACCAATTTTTCGAGGTGTTACATAAATTCTGGCCCAATCAAACTTATAATACCCCCAACACATAGTGTTGTAGGGTATAAAAAGGACTAAAATATCCTTTTGGTGTCTCGCTTGAGAGTTGACATATTTTACCAAAATAATCTTCGTAATGCTATCTGTAATACTGCCGCAGACACTAGAACCCTAAAATGAAAGGACTTCAAGGAATCTAATCCAAAAAAATTCAAAATATATGTGGAGGTTTTTCCCTCTCTAGCATAAGCTTAAAGCAACACCACCTTCTTGCCAAAACTTAGCCGACTAAAACTTTTCAACTTCTTTTATTTCTATCCTTCCAAATAATATCAATACGTAAACAATGGTCATTACTATCAACATAATTATTTCTCCCCTCCCCCCCCCCCCATTAATTTGTGTAAGTTGTTGTTGCCATAACATATTGGACAAATTCCCTACTCATGTTTGGTAATATTGGTATCAAAACAGTGTGTTTTATTTCATTTCCATGGTTTGTAACACAACAACATTCTGCCTGATCCACACAAGCACTGTGTGTGGATGCGAACGACCCAACAAATATCACATTTAGAATGACAACCTAACAACATGTGGGAGAGTACTCGTCTTCATTCGTTGTTAGGCGAGTATATCTCGTAAATTGTACAGTTTGTTGTGGGAAAGAAGGGGGGGGGGGGGGGGTCGGGATGAAAAGAGAAAGGTGCCCACCAATCAAATGATTTTATGGTGTGGCAGTGATATTTTATGGAAAGCGACTTCTTGCCTTCGCCATTCATTATCTGAGCCCATATCAAACTATCTGATGAAGTGATGACTGTTCTGAACTTTTTATGTTGAAAATATATTATGATATTGTAATCATCATCATCATCACCATAAAATGATGTGTGAAAAGCGTAATTGGCATTAATGAAGGAAACAAGCAATGATTAATGTGTGAATTCCAGGGAATATAACATATATAAAAAAATGTATATGAAAGGGGTTTTCGGAAAGAATAATAGGAAAATGTTTACCCATTATATCAAAAGAGTGAATGGAACATTTCCAAATTAAGTGCCTTTTAATACAGTTCGCACACTAAGTTCACATTTCCAAAGCCACATCAAACTCCATAGAAAACCTTTGGAGAATCGTTGACAGGAAGATCAATCGAGATTCGGAAACAAATAAGCACAACATTTTCCAAAGAAATCGGGAAAGCATACCCAAGGATCAAATTGAGCGTGTTATTGATTCAATGTGTGTGAGTGTGCAGCTGCTATCAGGTCATTTTTGTTTTCTATATATTATTTTTCGTTGAAAATAATTTTTGTATTTATACCCTACAACACTATGTGTTGGGGGTATTATAAGTTTGATTGGTCCAAAAATTGTGTAACACCTCGAAATATTGGTTTCCCATATAGGAAAGTATATATGGATCTTCCTATCTCGCCGAGCTGAGTCGATCTAGCTATGTATGTCCGTCCGTCCGTCCGTGTGTCCATGTTAATTTGTAATCACTCTACAGGTCGCAAAATACAGGTTAAATCTTCACGAAATTTAGAATGGAGGTCGGGATAGAGCCAGAATAGAACCCTATTTCTTTTGGAGATGATCGCATAATATTTAGGGGTTGAAATGGACCAAAATCTGAAAAATTTCCTGATTTTGCAGTTGCTCTATAGGACGCAATTATGGAG
Source organism: Musca domestica (assembly GCF_030504385.1). Classification (NCBI taxonomy): domain Eukaryota; kingdom Metazoa; phylum Arthropoda; class Insecta; order Diptera; family Muscidae; genus Musca; species Musca domestica. The sequence continues at coordinate 7,454,937 of NW_026712324.1, read as the reverse complement.
CAATCGAAGCGGAAGTAAGCATGGGGCTAGAGCTTGGTGGTGGGCAGAAGCCTTCCAATTTTGGTGGTCATCGGGTGATATTTAGTGGGTGAAATAGGCCATAACATTCGTGTTATATAAAAGTCAAATTTTCTATAAAACCGCGAATATTTTTAATCCCGGCGAAATCACAAATAGACGAACGGGTCAGTTCTGACCGTTACGTCGATGCCGATAGTAAATATATCGGATATATATAGCGAAATATATACAATGTGTATATACAAAGGAAGGGGATGTTAGCTAGAATGCTTATATCTCAAGATTGGCTGGGCCGATTTTGACAAATTTTGTCAATTCAGAATGCCCTCTTGGCATAAAAGCATAAAATCTAAAAAAATCGCATAAAAAATGCCAGTTGTGATGTTAATATAGATTTTGTAGTATTTTGTGACATTTTTTTATTTTTTCATATTTTTTATCGCATGCGATTTTTTTAATGTGACTTATTATATTGAAGTACACATTTTGTAATATTTTTTCAGTTTACAACACAGGCTGGGATTATTATATACAGATTGAAATTATCGTCCGATCCTCACGAAAATTTTCACAAGGCAGGGTTAGGCTCAGAAGGGCTAGGCCTATTGTTTTCAAAGATATCCGCAATATATTTGGGGGTTGAAATTGACCAACAATTAAAAATGTCCCTAATTTTGCAGCCGTTATAAAGGTACAAATTGAAACTAAAGGACACGAAGTCTCGCATGAACTTAGAGTTTAGGACAGCGGGTAGAATGGACCACTACTTTTGTGTTAAAAAATACCAACATTACTTACAGATGATATCCGAAATACACAAATATGCTGATTTCGTTAACGAATATAGCCAAATATGGTAGCCAAGCAAATCATATATATGAGTCTAAATTTGGAAACACAGAGGGGCCACTTGCTTTTGGAGATGATCGCAAAATATTTAGAGGTGCAAATGAACCAAAAACAGAAAAAATTTCCTGATCACACAATTGAAGCCAATCAACACGTCTGCGCAGAAAGTTAAGGACAGCAAAAAATTCTAGCATTTTTGGATGACCATTGCATTATATTAAGCTGTAAAATGGACCACTACAACCAACAGCACGACGGAGTGCGTAAATATTGGGCAAATGCCCCAGGTCAAAATGCTAAGGGTAATATCTGGGCAGTGCTCTTTGACATAATTTCAACAGCGATAAAGCTTCTTATATATTGTAGTGTTGTAGGGTATCACATGGTCCGCCACGCACGACTATAGCCTTTGCTTACTTGTTTTTTATTAAAATGCAATAATTCGTTCGACTATATCTGGTACCACCAATATAGTCCAAACCTGACTCGTCGCAATATTTTCATGATACTTATTTAGGTCCGATACGAAATGGACAATATTGACCCATTCGTTCAGAACCTATTGCATAGTGGGTCAACAATTTGAATAATCATAACAGTAGTCAAAATATATTTAAATAATTGAATATTGGCTGAGGGTATACAACTGTCGGCAAAACCGACTGATACTTTTTGAGTTGTTTTGACCTTAAAATATATTTTTGCCCATCTGTGTTTTTCAAAAACCATACATTTCATGCAATGCGAAGAAGTGTACTCGTGACATATGGGAAATTAATACACCTAACCTGCAGTGACAGCAAAGTGAGGAAGTAGTGATTGTGGTAGATCCATTTACAATGCCACCACTAATCTTGCTGTCAAATTCCACGTCCAAACATTGAAATAAACAAGAAAACACCTTTGACAGAAGAGAGAAGGAAGACACAATCAAGCCAACTCGAAACATCAATCCATCCATCCATCCGTCAATCAATCAATCCATCAATCTGAAATAGGAGCATACATCCATTTGATTTACGCCTCTTATTTGGGCTGATGAAATGCTACAAATTCCATTTTGTCAAAACATTAAAAACAACAATTAGTGGGGTAATACAACAAATTGATCACCCACACCCACACCACCAGCACCCTTGCCGTCATATCAAACAAATGGAATACGTTCCAGTGCTGACACACACATATATGGGATTTGTAGTTTACAGAATTACAAAAATATTGAAAACAAATTCGATAGGGGGACGGAGGGGCTTCTCGCCCTCTAACCGAAAATGTTCAGAACGATAAAGATGATGGTGATCCAGCCATTTGTTTGTTGGGCACATACTCCACATCGAAAAGGAAAAGAACAAATTAACTTTTCCTCCACACAGACCTCGTCGCAGCATAAATTACAGGCTGTTCTCTGTCTGGTGAATGAATGCCTTTCTCCGGCATTTTCCAAATCTTAAAATCTTGAGGTTAAACAAACAAGACACTGGGTAATGGATCTTCTTTTGCTCTTCTTCTGTTCTGTTCAACTGAGCTAGATAGGTTTCATTCAAAGTATCTGAAAGATGAATGCTGTTGTGGCCAAACATCTCCAAGATGAATATTATGAACAGCCTGTTTAATTGGCTGGATGATGTCTGCGATGGAAAAATGGAAATTTACAAAATTTACAGCTGGCCAAATGTCGGGATGTCTGTCATTTTGATGAATTGTTAAAAGTAGGATAGTGGGTGGCACTATATTTTCTTGCAACACTGTTTTTCGTTTTTAGCAAACATTTAGTATGCATACCTGCCACTTTCAACACTACTTATAATGACAATCACATACGCTCTGTATTACCAGTGAGTTCAGAAATAATGTGTTATTCCTATACAATTTAAAAGCAAAAAAAACTTTCCTATATTAGCCAGGTAAAGAGTAAATGAGGCCAAGAGTGAACTACAAAATGTAGGCTCGCTTGTTCGAATCATTGAAAGGATATATACCGTCTGTAGTTCCATGGCTGAGAATATAAAAGCTATTGGGCTTCTCTAAAGTCGTCTTTGAAGAAAATTCCCATTACCCCGCAAATAAAAAAAAATTACACTACTACTTACAAAAGAACATCCTAAACCCTTATTTTAACATGGACATGGCATGGGAAGTAAGTGCTAACGAAACTGCCAGCAAGGGCCAACAAAATATTTCAAAAGAAGTAAGCAAAGGCTATAGTCGTGCGGGGCCGACCATGTGATACCCTACAACACTACAATATGTTAGAAGCCCCCTCATGTCCAAAACCATTTTAGAAGATTTCGCTTTTAAAATTATGTCACAGAGCACTGCCCAGATATTACCCTTAGCATTTTGACCAGGGACATTTTCCCAATTTTTATGCACTCCGTCGTGCTGTTAGTTTTTGTGGTCCATTTTACGGCTAAATATATTCCAATGGTCAACCCAAATGCCAGAATTCTTCTCTATCCTTAACTATCTTCTCAGGCGTGTCGATTGGCTTCAATTGTGTGATCAGGAAATATTTTTCTAAATATTTTGCGATCTTCTCCAAAAGCAAGAGGCCCCCCTGTGTCTCCAAATTTAGACTCATCTATATGATGATGCGAAATCAGCATAAAAAAGCCAGAAGTTCGCCTATTGTGTATTTCGGATATCGCCTGTAAATTATGTTGGTATTTTTTTACACAAAAGTAGTGGTCCATTCTACCCGCTGTCTTAAATTCTAACATCATGTGAGATTTCGTGTCCTTTGGTTTCTATTTGTGACCTTTATAACGGATGCAAAATCAGGAACATTTTTAGATGCTGGTCCATTTCAACCCCTAAATATATTGCGGACATCTTTGAAAACAATAGGCTTAGCCCTTCTGAGCCTAACCTTACCTTTGTGAAAATTTTCGTGAGGATCGAACGATAATTGCAATCTGTATATAAATAATAACCCTAACCTGTGTTGTAAAGTAAAAAAAAATATCACAAAATATACACTTCAATATTATAAGTCAATTTGAAAAAATCGCATGCGATAAAAAAATATGAAAAAATAAAAAAATGTCACAAAATACTACAAAATCTATATTAACATCATTATTGGCATATTTTAATGCGATTTATTTAGATTATACACTTTAATGCCAAAAGGGCATTCTAAATTGACGAAATTTATCAAAATCGCTCCAGCCATTCTGGAGATATAAGCATTCTAGCTAACATCCCCTTCCTTTGTATATATATATATTGTATGTATATCGGTATATATATGCGATATTTTTACTATCGGCATCTACGTAACGGTCAGAATTGACCTGTTCGTCTATTTGTGATTTCGCCGGGATTAAAAACATTCGTAGTTTAATGGAAAATTTGACTTTCATTTAATACAAATGTTGTGGTCTATTTCACCCACTAAATATTACCCGATGACCATCAAAATTGGTAGACTTCTACCCAGCCCAAATTGTCTATAAAATCTATAATTGTGACCTGTAGAGCAACCGCAAAATCAGGAGATTTTTCAGTTTTTGGTCCATTTCAACCCCTAAATATTGTGCGATCATCTCCAAAAGAAATAGAGTTCTATTGTGACCTTAACCCCACCTACATTCTAAATTTCGTAAAGATCGGGCCATAATTGCGACCTGTAGAGTGATTACAAATTAACATGGACAGACGGACAGACGGACAGACGGACATACATAGCTAGATCGACTCAGCTCGGCGAGATAGGAAGATTCATATATACTTTCCTATGTGGGAAACCAATATTTCGAGGTGTTACATAATTATTGGCCCAATCAAACTTATAATACCCCCAACACATAGTGTTGTAGGGTATAAACAGTCGTTCTGTAGATGGGCACACCAGACACAAAGGTAAATTGTAGGAATAAATTATGGAACAACTCTAAACACTCTCGGATTTCTTTCCAGATCTGACACCAGATCTTCTTTTAACAGAAATACTGAAATGTGCCAAGTTTGAAAAGAATCCCTTGTTATTTTTTGGATTTTATGAGATATGTAATTATTCGAAATTCTGTGAGAGAGATACCAGAAGAAGTGAGCCGATATTTCATCTTTATACCAGATATTGTGTTTGGTGAAAAATACTTACCATTTTTCAAAACTTTGACCTTTGTGATTGTGAAACACGTTTTTCCCGCATCAAATAATATATATACCCTCTGTAGCCATATGACTGAGGGTATAAAAATACATTTTATACCATGCACCTTGAAAAGGAGGGTATAATAACTTTGACATTCCGTTTAAACATCCCTAAATATACGTCGTAGGCCCCATAAAATATATATATTCATGATCACCGCAGATCCATGCAAGTCCACGTCTTCGTACAGCCCCATATAACGATACCTCCCGATATTCGGTATTTCCATGAATATAGCGACACTTTTTAGCGGAATTGTTTCAAATTTTGTAGTCGAAGTTAGCAATGGATGCTACAACCCATGACAAAAAGATTGTTATATATATATATATATATATATATATATATATATATATATATATATATATATATATATATATATATATATATATATATATACGATCCCTCCCGTATTCGGTATATATATATATATACCTATATATATATATATATATATATATATATATATATATATATATATATATATATATATTTATATATATATATATATATATACGATCCCTCCCGTATTCGGTATTTTGATGATTTTAACGACACTTTTCAGCGGAATTGTTTCAAATTTCGTAGTTGAAGTAAGTAATGGATGCTACAACCTATGACAAAAAAAATTTTTCTGCAGGTCCACGTCTTCGTACAGCCCCATATAACGATACCTCCCGATATTCGGTATTTCCATGAATATAGCGACACTTTTTAGCGGAATTGTTTCAAATTTTGTAGTCGAAGTTAGCAATGGATGCTACAACCCATGACAAAAAGATTGTTATATATATATATATATATATATATATATATATATATACGATCCCTCCCGTATTCGGTATATATACATATATATATATATATATATATATATATATATATATATATATATATATATATATTTATATATATATATACGATCCCTCCCGTATTCGGTATTTTGATGATTTTAACGACACTTTTCAGCGGAATTGTTTCAAATTTCGTAGTTGAAGTAAGTAATGGATGCTACAACCTATGACAAAAAAAATTTTTCTGCAGGTCCACGTCCTCGTATAGCCCCATATAACGGTACCTTCTAATATTCGGTATTGTGATGACACTTTTTACCGGATTTTTTTCACATTTCGCAATTAAAGTTCGTAATGTATGCTACAGCCTGTGACAGAAAATTGCCTATACAGGTCCATGGGTTCGTATAGCTCTATTTCGATGATTGTAGCAGCATTACTCACCTATAACAAAAAACTAGTAAAGAAAGTCCTAAAGTCGGGCGGGGCCGATTTTATGATACCCTACACCACTTTGCTAATTTAGTAGAGCTCCACTTAATAATTAAAAGTTTTTATGGGAGAATTCAATCATACACGCAATGATTATAATTATAATTTAAAATTCAAAGGACTAAATATGCCGAAGCATTTGTATCTTTTAAATTCGGACTTGTATTGCCCATTTGGTGCGAAATTAATTTGAAATCGGATAAAAATATATATGGGAACTATATCCAAATCTGAACCGATCTCGATAAAATTTGGCAAAGATATTTCTGAGCTGCATTTGATATATTTCCCTGAATATCGTTGTTACGGAGTGCATATTACGGCTGTGGGTAACAAATACAACAAATCGGATGAACAGTATATATGGGAGCTATAGCTATATCTGAACCGATCGTCACTAAATTTGGCATACAAGCTTCTAGACTCAGTTCGTAAGTGCCAAATTTCATCCAATTTGGGCAAATATTAGACGTTTGGTGCACAATCAAAGGTAAATCGGACGAAGTTATATATGGGAGCTATATCCAAATCTGAACCGATCTCGATAAAATTTATCAAAGGTATTTCTGAGCTGCATTTGATATATTTCCCCAAATAGTGTTGTTACAGAGTGCATATTACGGCTGCGGAGGACAAAAATAACAAATCGGATGAACAATATATATGGGAGCTATAGCTATATCTGAACCGATTTCGATCAAATTTGGCATACTTATTTTCAGGCCTAATTTGGTTGTATGTGCAAAATTCCATACTATTCGGGCTGATATTAAACGTTTGGTGCACAATAAAAGGCAAATCGGACGAAAATATATATGGGAGCTATATCTAAATTTTTACCGATTATCTCCAATTTCAATAGGGTTCGTCCTTGGGCTAAACAAATGATTTGTGCAAAATTTCATCTGTATAGGGCAATAAATGCGAACTGTACTTTGTTTACAAAAATACATGGACAGACGGACGGACGGACGGACATGCATAAATCGACTCAGAATGTGATTCTATGCAGATCATCAAAAGGAACTATGGGTCTATCTCGGTTCCTTTTGCCTGTTACAAACAAATGCACAAAGACATAATACCCTGACCACCTTGTGGTGTAGGGTATAACAAAAAATTACTTATGAAACATCACATCAACACCACGTCTTGGTTTCATCTAAGAGGTATTTTTCTACTGATTTTTTATTTTTTTGAAAATTTTCAATTTCCTTCAAAATGTTGGAAGGTATTAAAAGTTCGGCACGGCGGAACTTAACAGCTTTTTTACTTGTTACCTTTCTGTAGGTATTTCCCTCACCCAATCCCCACTCTCTCATGAAGAGAAAATCATTGCAAAAATTCTTCTGCACCTAAAAGATTTCCTGAATTTGTCCCCCCATTTAAATCGACTACACGAAAAATCTTTTCGAAAATATAAAATTGCAACATTTTCCCGAACAGGTGTTGATTACATAATTTCTTATTCTCACTTCATCTGTCGTGCAATACACAAACTGGGCAAAAAGGCCAATCTCTAATGATTGACAGGACTCCCCCAGAGAGATAAAGAAAATACACTGACGATTAAATTGAGTTTTGTAATCCATGGGCAATTTCAATTCATTGTTTGGCACAACTCCCAGTAGCAGTGTTTCCATTCAGCCGTCCACCTTTTAACACAATTCCCTGGGAAAACAAAACTACATCGCATTGGACAATAGCCCTGAGTACATTGCAATTTGTTTTGCGGGTTTAGAGAGTGAGTGAGAGAGTGAGATCCTGCAAAGAAATAAATCCTTTCTTTTTCCAAATTGTGGCAAAACAATGAAAACAACCAATTGATGATGGGAATCCCACACACGCACACACACAACAGTAGCAGAAAACCCAACCACCATACACTTCCAGCAGTCTTGATGAAGACGAATGCATAACATTTTTTTTTAAAACCATTCGTTCGCACACAGCAAACCTTTTTTCGTCGCTGTAAACGATTAAGTTATCAGCCGCAGGATATTTACAATATGGACAAATTCGCACAGCCCCAGCCCCATTGTGATTGCCAATTTGTTGGGCAACATTGGTGGCAGAGATATTTTTTATTGTTACATATCTGATTGTCATGGAATTTCTTCTTTTTCTTTACAATGCATTGCTCTTTTTGTTTTTGCCTGGCGATTGCAAAACAATACAACAATATATTCCCTCTGGGTTTTATTGTATCGAAATCATCCATGTCCACATTAAAAATCGATGAGATTCGTTTCTTTTTTTTGTTTTCTTGGTAGGGAGAGAAATGTAGCTCTTTTTTGCAATTGTTTCTCACATCATTTAAGATACTTACAGCGGAGGAAGACAATGTTACAATTGCCGTCAAGATCTGGATTAGCAATATTAAGCGAATTCCGAGAGAGCTCTGAGAGGGACTTTGAATGTTAATGGTTGCGGTGGTGTTGCTGTGTTTTTCACAGACTAAGGATTTACATATGTTGTAATGTAATGTTCATTTTATTACGGACGATTGCTCTTCCATGTCAGTGCTCAAGCGAAATACTTTAACGCATTATTAAGACTAGATTAAGTCGATCGAGATTGGACCTACCGCAGTAAATGTGGATCACCTGATGGCATAAGATTTGTATGCCCTTAGCCTTTTATGACTACAGAGGATATATAATAATTGATATTTCCAAAATATGTGTCTCGAAGTAGCAATTTTAGACTCTAGGTCTCTGTGAACAAAATCCGATGGACGAGATGTAAAGTCGATCTAGCCATATTCAGACAGCCTGGCCAGCTTATAAGTATGATAAGTCTGGAAGAGAGTAAGCTTGAGACTTGCGTTATGAATATTCAATAAATTTAAATAAATTATTCAATAAATTATTTCCAATTTTAAGCGAACAATTATTAATCAAAACTTTAATCTTTTATGGGGAAGTACAAGACTTACGAGATATTCACATCTGATCCCTGGTTGAGAGAAATATTTATATATGCCAAGTTTGAAAAGAATCTCTGACTTGTTTCGCAAGTTACAAAATATATAAGTATTGTGGCCCTTTGTGTGGTAGGTACCATAAGGAGCGGACCGTTATCTATCAGCTTCACATCAGATCTTGTGTTAATAAAAATATTGGGTGTGTGTGAAATTTGAAAAGAATCGGATGCTCATTTCGCTCTCTAAGAGCGAAAAATTTGACATAGCTTCCGTATATATCTTCAACCGATTTCGGGTTAATTGTGTACCAAATGATCGATATCAGTCCAAATGAACTGTATTTTGGCACATCCGACCGTATTCCGTCTATATCAAATTTTCAAAATCGGTTCAGATATAGCTATAACTCCCATATATATGTTTCATCCGATTTGGTGTTTAAGTCCCCCACATACGTAATATGCATATAACAACAATCTTTGGTACCAGATATCAGATAAAGCCCACAAATGCCTCTGTCAAATTTTATCGAGAGTGGATTAGATTTGGATATAGCTCCAATATAGATCTTTATCTGATATCAGGTTTATTGTGCACCAAATGGCTAATATCAGCCCCAATGGACTGAATTTTGACATATCCGATGAAATTCAGCTCCTTTTCTTAACCATTGGCAACAAAAGCGATTTTCATATCAAATTTTAGTATTTAAGCTCTATTCCTTCACCAAATAGAAAATATACACATTTCCAAAACCACCTCTATAGCTCAATTCCAGATACAAGCCAGTAAATAAAGTCTTAAAGTCGGGCTACGATACCCTACACCACTTTGCTCATTTAGTAGAGCTTCGTATAACAATTAAAAGTTTTTATCGGAGAATTCAATCGTACACGCTATGATTATAAGTATAATTTAAAGTTCAAAAGACTAAATATGCCGAAGCATTTGTATCTTTTAAATTCGTTCTTTTATGGCCATTTAATGTATATGGGAGCTATAGCAAATGTGAACCGATCTTGATAAAATTTGGCAAAGATATTTCTGAGCTGCATTTCATATATTTACCTGAATATGGTTGTTACGGAGTGCATATTACGGCTGTGGGTAACAAATGTAACAAATCGGATGAACAATATATATGGGAGCTATAGCTATATCTGAACCGATCTTCACCAAATTTGACATACTAGCTTCAAGACTCAATCCGTAAGTGCCAAAGTTCATCCCATTTGGGCAACTGTTGACCAGTTGTAGGGGAGTTACCAGAAGGAGCGAACTGATTTCTATCGTACTTAGATTTGTTAGAAATACTGTGATATGCGAAATTTCAAAACCATTGAACTCTTATTTCACATTTTATAAGAGTTGAGATTATGAAAAATGTTGACCCTTTGTGAGGGAGATACTAAAGGAGTGAGTGTGTATTGTCCATTTTCGCACCTGATCTAGCACAGACACAAATTTTTGTATTTGCAGAGCTTGGAAAAATTCGGATAATCCTTTCTTGCTATATGAGGTAAATTACTTTCTGTGAAAATATTGATCTTTTGTGCGGGGAGGTGCAATAAGTTGTGGGCCGATATTGTCCATCTCTGAAATCGATCTAAATTTAACAATAACATTACCGTGTGAATTATCGTGCCCACGAGCCTGGCAGACAGACGGACGTCTAAAACCGTTATTTTGACTAAGCACGTTTTGGCCATATGAACTGATATATACCCTATGAGGCATAAAAATATTACCTTTGCTTTTCGACCGATGGAATTTGCCCTATATTTTTTTTTATTTTTCGATCGGTCCCAACGCCACTCTCACCCACCCCTGCCGACCGAGGGGGCCACCTCCCAATTACATAGGGAGCGCGTACACCCCATAGTACGTTAGGGAAACCAGCTACAGTTAGACATCAGCCGGTTGTTTAAATTCACAAATAAAGACAACACACAGGAAATAAAACAACATATAACAGATAAGAGTAGATAATAGAGAATCTGGCAACTACTTGCTTTAATACTAAAGATGTAAAATAGTGTGTTTAATGACATGCAAAGGGTCTGTCAATGATATCTCATTATATAATTTGTTGTAGATATCACATAAAGACCTCATAGGATTATAAGATTCATAATTGGATTTAACCAAGCAAAGTTTAAGTGGTATGTAATTTCGAGTATTACGAGCAGGAATATTAAAATTTAATTCACCGGTTAAAAACTGTGAATCGATTTCGCCACGCAAAAGTTTTATAATAAATAAAGCTCTTAACATTAAACGTCTCTTTCCCAGTGTCGGAAGATCAATTAGTTTTAGGCGATTCTCATATGGTGGAAGTGTATCATTTGTATCCCATCCTAATCCTCTGAGAGCAAATAAAAGAAATTGGGTTTTTAGTGTACACCCCATATTAACGCTATGGTGCTGATATTAACTATGTGGTGCTGATAGGTAGGCTGTTGTCCTGTCTTAAAGCCAAAATTCTGCTTCGATTGTTCTTTAATTTTGACCTGTAGCGCGACTGAAAAAACAAAAAAAATTCAATTTACCCCTAAAAGCAACCCCAACTATATGTCAAATTCTGTAAGGATCTGACCATAATTGCGACCAGTAGCGTGATTACAGATTAACATGGACACACATAGCTACATTATCTCAACTCGTCGAGATAGGAAGACCCATATATGACATCGTGCGTTTGGAACCAATATTCCGAGGTGTTACAAACTGTTTGACCCAATCAAACGTATAATACCGCCAACACATGGTGTTGTACGAGTATGGTATAAAAATCTTATATTAAAACAAGGTAATATCCAATGTATGGGTAATGTGGGAACATGGACAATATTGGTCCCTTACTTCTAATACTACCCCTGCAAAGGTAATAACTTTGAATAATAATAAAAACAAGTAAGAAAAGGCTAAAGTCGTGCGGGCCGACTATGTTATACCCTACAACACTACAATATGTTGGAAGCCCCCTTATGTCCAAACCCATTTTGCAAGATTTCGCTTTTGAAATTATGTCACCAGGGAAATTTTCCCAATATTTACGCACACCGTCTTGCTTTTAGTTGTGTAGTCCATTTTACAGCTAAATATAATCCAATGGTCATCCAAAATGCTAGAATTCTTCCCTGTCCTTAACCCTCTTCACAGGCGTGTCGATTGGCTTCAATTGTGTGATCGGAAAAATATTTCTGTTTTTGGTTAATTTGAGCCCCTAAATATTTTGCAATCATCTCAAAAAGCATGTATCTCCAAATTTATTATATTTAGCTATATTCGTCAACGAAATCAGCATAAAAAAGCCAGAAGTTCGCCTTTTGTTTTTTTTTGGATATCGCCTGTAAGTAATGCTGGTATTTTTTCACACAAAATCAGTGGTCCATCGTACCCGCTGTCCTAAACTCTAACTTTAGGCGAGATTTCGTGTCCTTTGATTTCTATTTGTGTCCTTTTTAACGGCTGCAAAATCAGGAACATTTTTAGTTGTTGGTCCATTTCAACCTCCTAATATATTGCGGACATGTTTGAAAACAATAGGCCTAGCCCTACCCTTGTGAAAATTTTCGTGAGGATCGGACGATAGTTGCAATACTTATATAATATCCCCAACCTGTGTTGTAAGGTGAAAAAATACTTCAAAATATTAAAAGTCAAATTGAAAAAATCGCATGCGATAAAAAATATGAAAAAAAAAAAATAAAAATATATCACACAATATTAAAAAATCGTTATTAACATCATTATTGGTTTATTTTTTTGCGATTTTTTTAGATTTTATACTTTTATGCCAAGAGGGCATTCTGAATTGACAAAATTTGTCAAAATCGGTCCAGCCATTCTGGAGATATAAGCATTCTAACTAACGTCCCCTTCCTTTGTATATACACATTGTATATATTTCGCTATATATATTCGATATATTTACTATCGGCTTCTACGTAACGGTCAGAATTAACCTTTTCGTATATTTGTGATTTCGCCGGGATTAAAAATTTTCGGTGTTTAATGGAAAATTTGACTTTTATTTAGCACAAATGTTTTGGTCTATTTCACCCACTAAATACTACCAGATCACCATCAAAATTGGAAGGCTTCTGCCCAGCCTTAAGCTCTAGCACCAACTGCAAAATCAGGAAATTTTTCAGGTTTTGGTCATTTCAACCGCTAAATATTATTCGATCATCTCTAAACTAGGGTTCTATTCTGGCACTATTTATTATCCATTCTAAATTTCGTGAAGATCGGGTCATAATCGCGACCTGTAGAGTAATTACAAATTAACATGGACAGACGGACGGACGGACATACATAGCTAGATCGACTCAGCTCGGCGAGATAAGAACATCCATATATACTTTCCTATGTGGGAAACAAATATTTCGAGGTGTTACATAATTTTTGGCCAAATCAAACTTATAATACCCCCAACACATAGTGTTGTCTATATCTATAAAAGAGGAAAATGTTTGTACGTTTGTTTGTTTGTTTGTTTGTTTGTTTGTAATTTATGGACTCGAAAACCGCTGAATAGCTTTTCCTGAAAATTTCCATATATACTGCAACATAGCCTGAAAGTAACATAGGCTATATACATTTTTGAATTTCAACTTGGAACTGGAGATATAGCATCAGAATCGGAGGTACCTCCCAAATTTGGAATACGTAACGGAATTTGGAACAAAAATAAGTTTGCCAAATTATATTGTAATCGGTTCAGATTTGGATATAGCTCCCATATATATTTTCGACCGATTTCGTTCATTTGATGCCTCAAACACAATATGAATGTTCGATTCCAATGAAATTTGGAATGTGTGACGGGATTTAATCCGAAAATAAATTTGTCAAATTATATTGAAATCGGATCAGATTTGGAAATAGCTCCCATATATGTTTTCGGCCGATTTCAAACATTTGATGCACCAAACAGTTTCAATGAAATTTGAAAAGTGTGATAGATTTTATCTAAAAAATTGATTTCCCAAATTATATTGAAATCGGTTCAGATTTGGATATAGCTCCCATATACATTTTCGGCCTATTTCATGTATTTGGTGGACCAAACACGACATATATTTCCAATTGTAATGAAATTTAAAATAAGTAACGGAATTGGGAGCCAAAATGAATTTGTCAAATTAAATTGAAATCGGTTCAGATTTGGATATAGCTCCCATATATATTTTCGACCGATTTCATGTATTTGATGCACCAAACACGCTATGTATCTCTAATTTCAATGAAATTTGGAATGTGTAGCGGAAATTAAAACAAATATACATTTGTCAAATTATATTAAAATCGGTTCAGATTTGGATATAGCTCTCATATATATTTTCGACCGATTTCATGTATTTTATGCACCATACACGATATGTATGTTCGATTCCAAAGAAATTTGGAATATGTAACGGGATTTTGATTAGAAAATAAATTAGTCAAATTATATTGAAATCGGTTCAGATTTGGATATAGCTCCCATATATATTTTCCGCCGATTTCACATATTTGATGCACAAAACACGATACGTATTTCCGATTCCAACGAAATTCGGCATGAGTGGCTAAATTTGGTACAAAAATAAATTTGACAAATTATATTCAAATACGCTCAGATGTGATTATAGCTCCCATATATATACTCAGCCGATTTCACATATATGATGCACCCAAAGCGAGAGAGACAAAATCTGGCACCAGCAAAAATTGCCAAATTATATTGAAATCAGTTGAGGTTTGGATATAGCGAACATATATATTTCGGCCGATTTCATATATATTATGCACCAAACACGATATATATGACCGATTCCAATGAAATTCAGAATGTGTGGCGGAATTTGGTTATAATAATAAATGTGATAAATTAATTGGAAATTAGTTAAGATTTGGATATAGCTCGCATATATATATTCTCGGCCGATTTCACATATTTGACGCACCAATTTCAATGAAATATGAAAGGTGTGGCGGAGTTTGGTGTAAAAGTATTTTTTTAAAATTATATTTAAATCGGATCAGTTTGGGATATGATTTTAATAAGAACCATTGACCCACAACGCCTTAGGCTAACACTAAAAAACAACAAAACAATTGATTTGAAATACGCTTATTACGGCGAAGTATGTTGCTATCTCGAATTCACTAATTGCAATAGAAATGCCACTCTACTTAAAAAAATTGCAGTTTCCTGCACGCTTGGTATTTGCTATGAAATAAATAAATCCAAAGGACAAACCCTTCGTGTATGCATGTCATGTTACTGGTTTTGTTTATTTACGCATTAAAGTAGTGCAATAATTTTTTTTTAATTTTTAAATTTGTTTTTTTTTTAACCAACATATATTTGTAATTAAAATTTTGAATGCATATAAAATCAAAAGGGGTAGCGAAGCGCACCGGGTTCAGCTAGTAGGGTATAAAAATGTAAAATCTATGGCGTTTGACTTTGTTGCTGTTTTTTATACCCTCCACCATACTATGGAGGGTACATTAATTTTGTCATTCCGTTTGTAACTCCTCGAAATACTCATGTCAGACCCAACAAAGTATATATATTCTTGATCAGCGTAAAATTCTAAGACGATTTAGCCATGTCCGTCTGTCTGTCTGTCCGTCTGTCTGTCTGTCTGTCTGTCCGTCTGTCTGTTGTAATCACGCTATCTTTCGAACAAATTGAGATAGAAGGCTAAAATTTTGCACACATGTATATTATGCAAGTAGGCAGGTTAAGTTCGTAAATGGGTCATGTAGGTCTAAGTTATCATATAGCCCCCATATAACGGTACCTCCCGATATTCGGTATTTTGATGATTTCAGTAGCATTATTCAACGGAATTGTTTCAAATTTGGCATTTGAAGTTCGTAATAGATACTACATCCTAAGTCAAAAAATGAGCCAAGTAGGTTCACGTCTTCGTATAGCCCCCACATACCATACCCCCCGATATTCGGTATTTTGATGATTTTAGCAGCATTATGCAACGGAATTGTTTCAAATTTGGCATTTGAAGTTCGTAATAGATACTGCAGCATAATACAGAAAATGAGCCATGAACGTCCACGTCTTCGTATAGCCCCCATATAACGGTACCCCCGATATTCGGTATTTTGATGATTTTAGTGACTTTATTTACCGGTATTGTTTCAAATTTCACATGTGAAGTTCGTAATGGATACTTCAGCCCATGCCAGATAATTGTCTGTGCAGGTCCACGTCTTTATATAGCCCCCATATAACGGTACACCCTATATTCGGTATTTTGATGATTTTAGCTACATTATAAACAGATTTTTCTTCAAGTTTCGCATTTAAATATTGTAATAACTTATGACAAAAGTTGCCTATGCAGGTCTACGTCGTCGTAAAAGCATTCGGTATTTTTAAGACTTTAACAGAATTTTCAACGGATTTTATTATTATTATTATTATTATTATTATTATTATTATTATTATTTTTATACCCTACAACACTATGTGTTGGGGGTATTATAAGTTTGATTGGGCCAAAAATTATGTAACACCACGAAATATTGATTTCCCACATAGGAAAGTATATATGGATCTTCCTAGCTCGCAGAGCTGAGTCGATCTAGCTATGTATGTCCGTCCGTCCGTCTGTCCGTCTGTCCGTCTGTCCGTCTGTCCATGTTAATTTGTAATCACTCTACAGGTCGCAATTATGGCCCGATCTTCACGAAATTTAGAATGGAGGTGGGGCTAGGGTCAGAATAGAACCCTATTTCTTTTGGAGATGATCGCCAAATGTTTAGGGGTTAAAATGGACCAAATACTGAAAAAATGTCGGATTTTGCAGTAGCTATACAGGTCGCAATTATAGACCAATCAACGCGGAATTTCGCATGTAGCTAGAGTTTAGGGCGGGGAAGATGCCTACCAATTTGGGTGGTCATCGGATAATATTTAGCGGGTAAAATAGACCATATCTTTTGTGTTGAAAAAATTCAAAATTTTTCATTAAACCGCGAATATTTTAAAAACCGGCGAAATCACAAAGCCATGACAAGGTTACTTCTGACCTTTACATTGATGTTAACATCCAACAAATCGGATATATAGCGAAATATGTGCGATATATATGTATATCAAAGAAGATATGCTTGAAAGATCTCTTATATGTCGAGAACGGCTGAACTGATTTCGACCGTTCTCATTAATTCAGAATGGCCTCTTGGCAGGAAAGAAAAAACCTCTAAAAAAATCGCATAAAAATATCTCTATGAAGATGAAAATATTGATTTTTTAAAATTTTCTCATATTTTTTCAATTTTGTCATATTTTTGGCATATTTTCATTTTGAATTAAACATTTGGTAATATTTCTACAGCTAACAAAACTAAGTAGTTAGGATATCAGGATATCATATACAGATCGCATTTATGGCCCGATCCTTACGAAATTTTGCATGGGGATAAGATGAGGGTCAGAATAGAAGCCTACTCTTTTTGGAGATGATCGCCATAAATTTAGGGGTTGAAATGGACCAAAAAACTGCAAAATTGTCAGCAGGTCGTAATTATCAACCGATCCTCACGCACATTTGAATGGGGGTTACCGGACATTGCAAACGCCAAATTGGAAATGAGCAAATTAGTTTAAGTTGCTATAATTCGAAAATTAGAGAACGAAACCTGATGGTTTTCTTTATTATTTGGCACAATATCTTGTGGAATTCTTTCGAGTATCTCGCCTATATAAACTGTATCATTTATTATAGTGTTGTAGGGTATTCAACGGTCGGCCCCGCTCGACTGTAGCCTTTGCTTACTTGTTTTTTTTTTATACCCTACAACTCTATGTGTTGGGGGTATTATAAGTTTGATTGGGCCAACAATTATGTAACACCTCGAAATATTGGTTTCCCACATAGGAAAGTATATATGGATCTTCCTATTTCGCCGAGCTGAGTCGATCTAGCTATGTATGTCCGTCCGTCCGTCTGTCCGTCTGTCCATGTTAATTTGTAATCACTCTACAGGTCGCAATTATGGCCCAATCTTCACGAAATTTAGAATGGAGGTGGGGCTAGGGTCAGAATAGAACCCTATTTCTTTTGGAGATGAACGCATAATATTTCGGGGTCGAAATGGACCAAAAACTGAAAAAATGTCGGATTTTGCAGTAGCTATACAGGTCGCAATTATAGACCAATCGACGCGGAACTTCGCATGTAGCTAGAGTTTAGGGCGGGGAAGAAGCCTACCAATTTGGGTGGTCATCGGATAATATTTAGCGGGTAAAATAGACCATATCTTTTGTGTTGAAAAAATTCAAAATTTTTCATTGAACCGCGAATATTTTAAATCCCGGCGAAATCACAAAGCCATGACAAGGTTACTTCTGATCTTTACATTGATGTTAAGATTCAACAAAACGGACATATAGCAAACTATGTGCGATATTTATGTCTATCAAAGAATATATGCTTGAAAGATCTCTTATATGTCGAGAACGGCTGAACTGATTTCGACTGCCTCTTGGCAGGAAAGAAACAACGTCTAAAAAATCGCATACAAATATCTCTCTAAAGATGAAAATATTGATTTTGTAACATTTTCTCATATTTTTTCCATTTTGTCATATTTTTGGCATATTTTCATTTTGAATTAAACATTTGGTAATATTTCTACAGCTAACAAAACTAAGTAGTTAGGATATCAGGATATCATATACAGATCGCATTTATGGCCCGATCCCCACGAAATTTTGCATGGGGATAAGATGAGGGTCAGAATAGAAGCCTTCTCTTTTTGGAGATGATCGCCATATATTTAGGGGTTGAAATGGACCAAAAAAAACTGCAAAATTGTCAGCAGGTCGTAATTATTGCCCGATCCTCACGCACATTTGAATGGGGGTTACCTCATATAGATGCGTTTCAGTCAAAAACCAATAATAAATGCTTATCTTTTGCCACTTCTGAGAGATTATAGGTCTTTGGGAAATATTGGTTCCAGATCTAGGAAGACCATTTATGTGCAACATCTACCAATAAATTGGAAATGAGCAAATTAGTTTAAGTTGCTATTATTCGAAAATTAGAGAACGAAACCTGATGGTTTTCTTTTATTATTTGTCACAATATCTTGTGGAATTCTTTCGAGTATACCGCCTATATAAAATGTATCGTTTATTATAGTGTTGTAGGGTATTCAACGGTCGGCTCCGCTCGACTGTAGCCTTTGCTTACTTGTTATAAATATAAATAGAGGCGTAGACTACCATACTATCGGTCCCGCCCCGACTTTTGTCCTTTCCTTGTTGGTTTTTATTAAAACACAGTTTTAGGAGATTCATATTTTAATTTAAATTGGCAGTTTACTTTCGTAATCTAACTAGAATATTCAATTGTCGAGATGTTTACACTTCGGTTGTGTATTGAGATTTCTTTCATGCTATATATTTTATTTAGTTTATATGGTAGAGCCCTGGCTATACAACTCTTCCTGTGTCGTACAATATCCTTCAACAGGATGTGCATCGGGCGAGCTTTGACTGCAATTTTGGTAAAGAAATTTTATTAAATTAATAATGGTAAAAAAATATAAGTCATTTGTATCCAACTCACCTGCTCTGTTTACCGCATAATTTGTCATATCCATCAAAGAACCAAAAGATAAGTGGACCCTCCATAATCAAATAAATATAGAATGTCACAGTTAGAGGGATATTCCTATAATGAACTGGCCACAGCAGTAGCATAATCCAGGGTAAAATTATTAAGTAGAAGGATTTAAAGAAACTATGAAAAATAAAATAAAAAAATTTTGCCTTGCCTTAAACAATTCACATTTGAAATTAAATTTCCATCTTACCTTTTGCACAGGACTTTCATATGCCCGCGAAGTTGATAGAGGCTATGTGCAAAGATGCAACAAGCTATTGCTAGCACAAGCACAATAACCATACGTGAGGGCCAAGTGTCCAAGGGAAATCGATCTATAATTGGAAAATATATACCTTTTTATGGAAAATCACAAGTTTGATATAACTTCCAACGAAAAATACCGCTTAGGATCCACGATGACAATCCAGTGACAACAGCGCCACCAATAATTAAAAATCTGGCGCTACTGAAACTGAAGTTAGTAGACAACGTCGTCAAGCCATGGTAAAGCAAGCACCAACGTGTCACAATGAAGAAAAACCAAACATAGCAAACTGCAAAAAATAAAAGAAATGTCAACACAGAAATTTCTAAATATTAACCAATGCCATGTAGAAATCCTACCCATTTCAGTGCATCTGAAACGCAGAGCTAACATTGCCAATGTATGCGCCAGGATCCATGCCACCAAATAGCAGACGGCTGCCTTTGGACTAGTTATATGTTGCTCATATTTGCTGAAGGCATGGATTAAAAATGTCAATATCAAAACAATTGTTGAAAATCCAATGCCTAAAAAAGTGGTATGAATTTAGTGTCGATTTTTTTTTTTCAAAGTCCATCTCACCATAAATATACGAATCAAAAATGAAATTGTAGTACTCGTCAACCAGATCACAATCCACAGTGGCAACGATGTATTTCTCAAGTTCCTTGTGGTAATACGGTGTGTAACAATGTTCCGAGTCATTCTAAAACAAAACGTACAAAAGAGAAGGGTGGGTATTAATATTTATAATTACGAGGACGTAAAAAAGAAATGAAATATTTGGAATTAACTCCGAATGCACTCATTTCAAAATTTGAGGGCCTTAAAACCATAGAAAAACAAGTAAAAAAGCTGTAAGATCGGCCAGGCCGAACCTTGAATACCCTCCACCATTAGGAACGAATTTGGCAATTTTCAAAAATAAAAACCGTTAAAAATACGACGAAATGCGAAACTTGAAAAAAAAACGGTGAATAATGTCGTTATAGGAAGGTACCGTTGTATGAGGACTATACAGATATGTGGATCTGCACAGATAATTTTCTGTCTTAGACTATAGTATTCGTTACGAACTTCAAATACAAAATTTGAAACAACTCCGGTAAATAGTGTCGCTTAAATCATCAAAATACCGAATATCGGGAGGTTCTAATGTATGAGAGCTATACGAAGACGTTAACCCGCACTGACAATTTTCTGTCACAGGCTGTAGTATCCGTTACGAACTCCAAATACAAAATTTGAAACAACTCCGGTAAACAATGTCGCTAAAATCATAAAAATACCGAATATCGGGAGGTTCCGTTGCATGAGAGCTATACGAAGACGTGGATCTGCACTCAAAATTTTCTTTCACAGGCTGTAGTATCCGCTACGAACTTCAAATACCAAATTTTAAACAATTCCGGTGAATAATGTCGCTAAAAACATCGAAATACGGAATATCGGGAGGTACCGTTGTATGAGGGCTATACGAAAACGTGGATATGCACTCACAATTTTCTTTCACAGGCTGTAGTATCCGTTACGAACTTCAAATACAAAATTTGAAACAACTCCGGTAAACAATGTCGCTAAAAACATCGAAATACGGAATATCGGCAGGTTCCGTTGCATGAGAGCCATACGAAGACGTGGATCTGCACTCACAATTTTCTTTCACAGGCTGTAGTATCCGTTACGAACTTCAAATACCAAATTTGAAAGAATTCCGGTGAATAATGTCGCTAAAAACATCGAAATACCGAATATCGGGAGGTTCCGTTGCATTAGAGCTATACGAAGACGTTAACCCGCACAGACAATTTTCTGTCATAGGCTGTAGTATCCGTTACGAACTTCAAATACAAAATTTGAAACAACTCCGGTAAACAATGTCGCTAAAATCATCAAAATACCGAATATCGGGAGGTACCGTTGTATGAGGGCTATACGAAGACGTGGATCTGCACTCAAAATTTTCTTTCACAGGCTGTAGTATCCGTTACGAACTTCAAATACCAAATTTTAAACAATTCCGGTGAATAACGTCGCTAAAAACATCGAAATACGGAATATCGGGAGGATCCGTTGCATGAGAGCTATACGAAGACGTTAACCCGCACTGACACTTTTCTGTCACAGGCTGTAGTATCCGTTACGAACTTCAAATACAAAATTTGAAACAACTCCGGTAAATAATGTCGCTAAAATCATCAAAATACCGAATATCGGGAGGTACCGTTATATGGCGGCTATACCAAAACGTGAACCGATATATCTCATTTTCAATACCAACCATCCTAGACATAATACAAAGTGACCCAATGTATCCCATCTTCACATCAGACCTTGGGTTAATAAAAATATTATGATGTGTTTAATTTGAAGAGAACCGGCTGCTTATTTCGGATTTTATTATCGTTTTGGTCATTCGAAACTTTCACCCTTTGTGGGGGAGGTACCAAAAGGAATGGACCGATATTTAACATCTTTATAACAGATCTTGTGTTGATGGAACTACTGAGATGTGCCAAGACTGAATGGAATTGGATGTTAAGTTGGCGTTTTATGATTTATTCAAAATTTTAACCCTTTGTGGAGGAGGTACCATAATGAGTGAGCCGATATATTCCATCTTCACACCAGACCTTGTTTTAATAAAAATATTGTGACGTGTGTAATTTGAACATAATCGGACACTTACATCACATTTTATTATTTATTTTACAGTTATAATTAATCACAATGTTTATCCTTTGTGGGGGAGGTACTGGATGGAGTGGGCGGATATTATCCATTTTCGCACATGACCTAGCACTAATTCAAATATTAGGATGGAGCAAAATCAGATTATCCTATCTCTTTCTGTGCTGTAAATTATTTTCATTGAAAATGTTGACATTTTGTGGGGGAGGTACCAGAAGGACGGACGGACATCGCTAGATCGACTCCAAATGTCCAAAGAGAACTAGGGTCTAAAACCGTTATTATACGGCCAAAACGTGCCTCATTGAAATAACGGTTTTAAACCCTAGGTCTCTTTTGACAAATCCGTTTCAGGACATTTGGAGTCGATTTAGCGATGTCCGTCCCTCTGTCTGGCTGGTGCGCGCGATAACTCTCAAAGGAGTATTCGATTTGGTCCAAACTTTGTACATCATAATATTATTATCACACTTAGATCGAGTTCGGAGATACGCAATATCGGTCCATACCTCCCCCACAAAAGGTCAAAATTTTGAGAAAAAAAATTACTACACAGAAAGAAAAAAGATGATGATATGGGATCAATGCTTTTGGTATCTCCCTTACAAAGAGTAAAAGTTTTGAATAACCAAAACGATTATAAAATCCGGAATAAGCATCTGGTTCTCTTCATATTTCACACATTCCATTATTTCTACTGTTACTAAATCTGATGTCAAGATGGGGTATATCGGTCCACTCTTTCTAATACATCCCCCAGAAAGGGTCAAAATTTTGAATATCCATGAAGCTCAAAAAACGCGAAATCAACATCCTATTCCATTCAGATTTGGTACATCTCAATATTTCCATCAAAAAAAGATCTCTTATAGAGATGGTAGAGATCGGATCATTTCTTCTGGTTCCTCCCCAAATAGTGTACAAGATTTGAAATACAAAAGGCTGAAAGAAAGAGAAATAAACATCCAACTCCCTTCAAAATTCACTCATACAAACATTTTGGCTAACACAAGATCTGTTGTGAATCTGTGAACCCCTTCTGGTACCTCACCTACAAAGGGTAACAATTTGCAATACTTATATCTTGCGAAACAATTCCTTACAAATTGATATATCTAAATATTTCTCTCAACCAAAAACCTGAAATGAATATGGAAATTATGATTTCGCATAAAATTGGAAATAAAGATTCGATTTTCTTATAATTTTGCCCATTCCAATATTGTAATCTGTATTAGAAATGAAGATGGCATACTTCGGTCGACTATATCTGGTTTTTCTAAAAATTATCACATATCTCATATAAAGTAAAGAAGGTAACCAATATAGTCCAAATCTAGCACGTCGCAATATTTATATCATATTTATCCCATTCCTTCGGAACCTACTCCATATAGGATCTTCAATTAGAATAATCGTAACAGAAGTCAAAATATATTTAAATAATCGAATATTGGTTGAGGGTATACATCGGTCGGCAAAACCGACTTATATTTATACCCTACAACACTATGTGTTGGGGGTATTATAAGTTTGATTGGGCCAGAATTTATGTAACACCTCGAAATATTGGTTTCCTACACAGGAAAGTATGTATGGATCTTCCTAGCTCGCCGAGCTGAGTCGATTTAGCTATGCATGTCCGTCCGTACGTCTGTCCGTCTGTCCATGTTAATTTGTAATCACGCTACAGGTCGATATTATGGCCCGATCCTTACGAAATTTTGCACGAAGGTGGGGTTAGGGTCAGAATAGAAGCCTATTTCTTTTGGAGATGATCGCATAATATTTAGGGGTTGAAATGGACCAAATACTGAAAAAATGTTGGATTTTCCAGTAGATATTATAGACCAATCGATGCGGAATTTCGCATGTAGCTAGAGTTAAGGGCGGGGAAGGAGCCTACCAATTTGGGTGGTCATCGGATAATATTTAGCGGGTAAAATAGACCATATCTTTTGTGATGAAAAAATTCAAAATTTTTCATTAAAACGCGAATATTTTAAATCCCGTCGAAATCACAAAGCCATGACAAG
This sequence comes from Musca domestica, assembly GCF_030504385.1. Classification (NCBI taxonomy): domain Eukaryota; kingdom Metazoa; phylum Arthropoda; class Insecta; order Diptera; family Muscidae; genus Musca; species Musca domestica. The sequence continues at coordinate 7,430,061 of NW_026712324.1, read as the reverse complement.
GTTACTTCTGACCTTTACATTGATGTTAACATCCAACAAATCGGATATATAGCAAAATATGTGCGATACATATGTCTATCAAAGAAGATATGCTTATATGTCGAGAACAGCTGAATTTCGACAGTTCTCATTAATTCAGAATGGCCTCTTGGCAGGAAAGAAAAAACGTCTAAAAAATCGCATAAAAATATCTCTCTAAAGATGAAAAAATTGATTTTGTAACATTTTCTCATATTTTTTCCATTTTGTCATATTTTTGGCATATTTTCATTTTGAATTAAACATTTGGTAATATTTCTACAGCTAACAAAACTAAGTAGTTTGGATATCAGGATATCATATACAGATCGCATTTATGGCCCGATCCTTATGAAATTTTGCATGGTGATAAGATGAGTGTCAGAATAGAAGCCTACTCTTTTTGGAGATAATCGCCATATATTTAGGGGTTGAAATGAACAAAAAAAAAACTGCAAAATTGTCAGCAGGTCGTAATTATCGCCCGATCCTCACGCACATTTGAATGGGGGTTACCGCACATTGCAAAAGCCATCCAAAAATATTCAATGTGTGAAATAGTTTACCAACTTTTGTAGACAAAATACGAAAATGTCAATTCCAGTGACTTTTTGGAGAATTCACAAATACAGGAAAGACGCACTTCTGACTATTTCGTTAAGGTTGATTTCGTTGAAGAATATAGTCAAATGTCTGTATCTCATATAGATGCGTTTCAGTCAAAAACCAATAGTAATTGTTAATCTTTTGCCACTTCTGAGAGATAATAGGTCTTTGGGAAATATTGTTTCCAGATCTAGGAAGACCATTTACGTGCAATATCTACCAATAAATTGGAAATGAGCAAATTAGTTTAAGTTCCTATTATTCGAAAATTAGAGAACGAAACCTGATTGTTTTCTTTTATTATTCGTCACAATATCTTGTGGAATTCTTTCGAGTATCTCGCCTATATAAACTGTACGGTTTATTATAGTGTTGTAGGGTATTCAACGGTCGGCCCGCTCGACTGTAGCCTTTGCTTACTTGTTATACCCTACACCACAAGGTGGTCAGGGTATTATGTCTTTGTGCATTTGTTTGTAACAGGCAAAAGGAAACGAGATAGACCCATAGTTCCTTTTGATGATCTGCATAGAATCACTTTCTGAGTTGATTTATGCATGTCAGTCCGTCTGTCCGTCCGTCTGTCCATGTATTCTTGTGAACAAAATGCAGGTCGCATTTATTATCCGATTGAGATGAAATTTTCCAAACAACATTTGTTTGGCCCAAGGTTGAACCCTATTGAAATTGGAGATAATCGGTAAAAATTTAGATATAGCTTCCATATATATCTTCGTCCGATTTGCCTTTTATTGTAATATCAGCCCGAATAGTATGGAATTTTGCACATACAACCAAATTAGGCCTGAAAATAAGTATGCCAAATTTTATCGAAATCGGTTCAGATATAGCTATAGCTCCCATACATATTGTTCATCCGATTTGTTATTTTTGTCCTCCGCAGCCGTAATATGCACTCTGTAACAACAAAATTTGGGGAAATATATCAAATGCAGCTCAGAAATATCTTTGCTAAATTTTATCGAGATCGGTTCAGATTTGGATATAGCTTCTATATATAACTTCGTCCGATTTACCATTTATTGTGCACCAAACGTCTAATATTTGTCCGAATGGGATGGAATTTGGCACATACGACCGAATTTAGTCTAGAAGGTAGTATGCCAAATTTGGTGAAGATCGGTTCAAATATAGTTATAGCTCCCATATATATTGTTCATCCGATTTATTGTATTTGTTACCCACAGCCGTAATATGCACTCCGTAACAACGATATTCAGGGAAATATATGAAATAAAGCTCAGAAATATCTTTGCCAAATTTTATCGAGATCGGTTCAGATTTGGATATAGTTCCCATATATATTTTTATCCGATTTCAAATTAATTTCGCACCAAATGGGCAATACAAGTCCGAATGTAAAAGATACAAATGCTTCGGCATATTTAGTCCTTTGAATTTTAAATTATAATTATAATCATAGCGTGTATGATTGAATTCTCCCATAAAAACTTTTAATTATTAAGTGGAGCTCAACTAAATTAGCAAAGTGGTGTAGGGTATCATAAAATCGGCCCCGCCCGACTTTAGGACTTTCTTTACTGGTTTTTAACTTATTTTTAAAGTAACACATTTGTTGTAGCATAGTGTAATTTATACTTGCTCGTATTTGAATGGGTTTTTGGTTGTGGTCGTTGTTGTTTTACGTTTTACTTACGCTATATTCGAAAAATTTAAAGTAAAACGGTGTGCTACACTGCACCATTTCCACGCCAAAGCTGAGATCGTGTAAGAGATTCACTTTGGTCTCGTTGCCATCCGACCAAAAGTTTGATACCTCCCAGACGGTTAGCGGAATGCCATCCGCTATCGTTTGACACTGATGCGTCGATTCATTGTACAGAGCATTGAGCGGACAACATAAACGTATCGAGAGACGCTCCCCGGCGTTTTCAACAGAAACGTGTAATTCACTCGCTTGTGTTGCCTTGAAATGACAAACTAAGAAGAGAGGAAATGAAAGCCACGGCAAAGCTGTAAGACTACACATTTTGTTTTCTACAGCTACAGCTTGATAATCAGTATTGTATTTATTTTTTTTTAATATTTTTTTCGTTACGCGTTAACGCGTTTCATTTGATTTCACTTGATGTGAGAAACGGTTGGAGCTATGTCTTGAGTTCCTCACTTTGACACTGTTTTGTTTAGACTAACATTTTGGATTTGGACAAAAAAAAAACTGATATTTTTGTAGCAAAACGATAACCAACGGAGCTGCTGCTGTCAACCTCAACCAAAAGTGGATTATATTATTATGTTTATATTTGGACATAGAGGTCTGTGCGTGTGTGTGTGAGCGTCTCTGCTTTTGTGTAGTTTTTATCTACAAACTGAAAAAGCAAAACAAAAACCAAAACGTGAGCTATACACTCACTTACAACAAATACAAATATTAGGGTGAGTCACAACAAAATTTAGAGTTAAAGAAAAAATGCGTCACAATTTGTTTAGCAGAAAATATTATCACTCTGAATTCACGCCGCTAGATTTAGGTAAATTTAATTTAGGCTGTTGTCGACATAATGTATTCGGACTGATATAGTCCACTGGTCACATTCGTATTCGGTTTAAAGGAATTGGAATGATTTTATTCGGTTGATTGTTGTCGGCTCAATTATATTCGGGTTGATTTAGTTGACTTGATGATAGCCAGTTCAATGTTATTCGGGGGTGCTGGGCTCTTTGTATTCGGACTGATTTCGTCGGATTGATGTTTTACGACTTGGTAGTAACGAACTTGTCGGGTTCAAATTGTCAAATCTATAAAGCAGATACTGATCGTCAGTAATAGGAATGAGGTAGTTTATGGGGTGGGCAGTTTTTACAACGTTTTGACATTTTGTGTGAAAGGTACGAAAAACAGTGCATCGATAACACTCATTTTCCTACATGATTTAAACGTGATGCAAATACTACAATTTATGTACAGGGTGAGATAAAAAGCTCCAACAAAGTCGAACGCCATAATTATACCCTACACCACAAGGTAGTCAGGGTATTATGTCTTTGTGCATTTGTTTGTAACAGACAGAAGGAAACGAGATAGACCCATAGTTCCTTTTGATTATCTGCATAGAATCACATTCTGAGTCGATTTATGCATGTCCGTCTGTCCGTCCGTCCATGCGTCTGTCCGTCTGTCCATGTATTTTTGTAAACAAAGTACAGGTCGCATTTATTGCTCGATAGATGAAATTTTGCACAAAACAGTTGTTTGGCCCAAGGACGAACCCTATTGAAATTGGTGAGAATCGGTCAAAATTTAGATATAGCTCCCATATATATCTTCGTCCGATTTGCTTTTATTGTGCACCAAACGTGTAATATCAGCACGAATTGTATGGAATTTTGCATATACACCCAAATTAGGCCTGAAAATATGTATGCCAAATTTGATCGAAATCGGTACAGATATAGCTATAGCTCCCATAAATATTGTTCATCCGATTTGTTATTTCTGTCCACCGCCGCTGTAATTTGCACTATGCAACAACAATATTTGGGGAAATATATCAAATACAGCTCAGAAATACATTTGCTAAATTTTATCGAGATCGGTTCAGATTTGGATATAGCTCCCATATAAAACTTCGTCGGATTTACCTTTGATTGTGCATCAAACGTCTAATATTTGTCCAAATGGGATGGAATTTGGCACTTACGACCGAATTCAGTCTAGAAGCTAGTATGTCAAATTTGGTGAAGATCGGTTCAGATATAGCTATAGTTTTCATATATATTATTCATCCGATTTGTTATAGTTATTACCCACAACCGTAATATGCACTCCGTAACAACGATATTCAGGGAAATATATCAAATAAAGCTCAGAAATATTTTTGCCAAATTTTATCGAGATCGGTTCAGATTTGGATATAGCTCCCATATATATCTTTATCCGATTTCAAATTAATTGTGCACCAAATGGGCAATACAATTCCGAATTTAAAAGATACAAATGCTTCGGCATATTTAGTCCTTTGAACTTTAAATTATAATTATAATCATAGCGTGTATGATTGAATTCTCCCATAAAAACTTTTAATTGTTATGTGGAGCTCTACTTAATTAGCAAAGTGGTGTAGGGTATCATAAAGTCGGCCCCGCCCGACTTTAAGGCTTTCTTTACTGGTTTTTACATTGTCTTTTTTTTAATTTTATTGAATGAAACCAAAAAAAAAAATGTCGGAAATACCATCAAATTTTAGAATAAGTTTAGATTTGTTCGAATTGGTTACCTTTGGCACGAATTATGGCCTTCAAACGGCCAATGATACCGTCACACGCTGCCCGAATGTTGCTCTGCGGTATTTTGGCCCATTTCCGGCGAAGCGCTTGCTTGAGGTGATCCACTCTTTGGTATTTTCTAGTGCCAACCTTGCTTTCCAATATAGTTCAGACACAATAGTCCAACGGATTGGTATCCGGAGATTTTGGTGGCCATTGTGTGCTGGAAATGAAGCGAGGAACCTCAGTTTGTAACCATTCTTGGGTGGCGCTTGCGTAGTGCGACGATGTTGAGTCCTGTTGGAATGTCCAAGGTATTCGGCCAAAATGTTTGCGTGCCCAAGGCTTTAATGCACCCTCCAGAATATTTTCGCTATAATATTCGGCACTTCTTCTGATGCCGCGGTCGATTAATACGAGCAGAGACCGACCATCGGCTGTTATGGCGGCCCACACCTTCACCATGGCCGGCGCTTGAGTTCTGGTGGGCAACCGAAGGTGCACATATTCGGCTGATCTCTTTGGCAAGTAAACACGATCATTTTGTTTGTTTACAAACAGCTGGACAACGAATGTTTTCTCATCGGTCCGATCTCTACCATCCCTATAACAGATCTTGTGTTAATGGAAATATTGTGATGTACCAGGTCCGAATGGAATCGAATGCTAATTTCGCATTTTGTGAGCTTTATGGATATTTAAAATTTTGACCCTTTGTGAGGGAGTTGCCAGTAGGAGTTGACTGATACAGATCTTGTGTTAGTAGAAATAATGTAATGTGTGAGATATGAAGAGAATCGGATGCTTATTTCGGATTTTATAATCGTTTTGGTTATTCAAAACTAGGGTCTAAAACCAGTATTTCGGCACGTTTTGTCCGTATCAAATATATATATATATATATATATATATATATATATATATATATATATATATATATATATATATATTCCCCCTCTATCCATATGGCTGCGGGTATAAAAACGGCCAAAAGATGCATTCTGTGGCTCGCTTGAGGGTTAATACTTTTGGCCAAAATACTTAGTTTACTCTTCAACAAAATTATTCACCTGTCAATCCGACGAAAAAAAGGGTATAGTTAGCTATTCTAAATAAGTTTACTAGCAAAATTGGTTTATTTACCGTTAAAAATACTTAACCAATTCGTAAATTTGTCGGATAATTTAAGATCAATACTAAATAAAAACTAAAGGTCTGCAGTCTTCTGGATACACTTTCCTATAAATATTGAACACAATACACTCTCTAACGATAATAATATTAAAAACATTTTTATAATTGTTAAAGTCATGGCATCGAGGATCCATCATCCGTTGTTGTGCTGGGATGTACATATTTGTGCCAAAATCTGTAAAAAACTAAGTAAATTTAATTTGCTTTCGAAACTGAAGTGTTTTCACTGAATACTCTACCTATTCTTTAACATATTCCAAACATTCTTCTTCAACACAAATAATTTGAAAATCAGCGGAGCTTCGATGGACAGAAATATATATTTGGAAATCATGAAGTACGCCAGGTTATTCAGATATAACAATACAACGAACAATGAGCGCGGTATGCCCATCATAAAGAATAGACTCAAAATTATTTTGATGCTAAAAGCCAATGAACATATAATCAATAAAGTGGGAAAAAATATTGATAGAGGTTTTGTCTTACGTTTCCGTTACAAGATTTGCATCTTTTCTCATAGTTGCCGCCTTATAACGCGTTGCACATATTTTGTAGGTTAGGAAGATAAATGTAATAAAATTCTGCAACAGAATCAGGGCAACGGGGCCCGACGACCAAAAGCTACCTGTTTAATAATTATGCTCTTCTGTATTTTTGTAATATTTGTAAATCTGCAATAACTTACTCAGTGTCAAATAATACAGTAGATAAAACACAATTGGTACAGTCCAAACATATATGGCATAGATCAGGTAACGTTTCTTATCGTTATGGGGATTATTTTCAACACGAACCTTTTTAAAGGTAATCCATATTTCAAAACCAATCACGTTCATGGAGAGAAATGTTGACATAAAGAAATATGACGAGATAAAACCTGGAAAGAAACAGTGTAGGATAAAATGAAAATATCTCGCAGTCTTCGTTAAGTTGAGACAGATCTTATAGCTACAGTCATCAGAAAAAAAAACAGTAAAGAAAGTCTAAATGTCGGGCGGGCCGAACTTTTTTTATACCCTCCACCATTTGGAAGAAACTTGAAAATTTTCGAGAAAAATTCCGTCGAAAAATATCGCTCTAATGAAAACCGTTATATGGAGACTATTCGAAGATGTGGTAGTAAGTAAGTTCTGAACTTCAAATACGAAATTTGAAACAATTTCGGTGAACAATGTAGCAAAAATCATGAAATATCTGGGGGATCCGTTATATGGGCGCTATGCAAAAAAGGGAACATATTCTCTTCTAGGGCATAAAGTACTCTGAATTAACCCCTTGTGTGAATTTAAAGACAATTCTATTGAAAACTGTGGCTTAACTCATTAAAATACCGAAAATCGAAGGGGTACCGTTGTATGGGGGCTATACGATATCGTGGACCTATATAAACAATTCTTTTCGGGAGGGTAAAGTACCCAGAAAAACTCCTTGTGTGGATTTTCAGACAGTTCCATTGAAAAATGTGGCTAAAATCATCAAAATACCAAATATCGGGGGGTACCGTTATATGGGGGCTATACGATATCGTGGACCTATATAGACAATTCCGTTTCAGGGGTAAAGTGCTCACAAAGAACTACTTGTGTGGATTTTAAGACAATTCCGATGAAAAATGTGGCTAACATCATCAAAATACCGAATATCGGGGGGTACAGTTATATGGGGGATATACGATATCGTAGACCTATATAGACAATTCTTTTTGAAGGGGTAAAATGTCCACAAGGGACTCCTTTTGTGGAATTTCAGACAATTCCATTGAAAAATGTGGATAAAATCATCAAAATACCGAATACCGAGGAGTACCGTTATATGGGGGCTATACGATATTGTGGACCTATATAGATAATTCTCTGCCGAGGTATAAAGTACCCACAAGGAACTCCTTGTGTGGATTTTCAGACAATTCCGATGAAAAATTTGGGTAAAATAATCAAAATACCGAATATCGGGGGTACCGTTATATGGGGGATATACGATATCGTGGACCTATATAGACAATTCTTTTTTAAGGGGTAAAATGTACACAAGGGACTCCTTTTGTGGAATTTCAGACAATTCCATTGAAAAATGTGGCTAAAATCATCAAAATACCAAATATCGGGGGGTACCGTTATATATGGGTTATACGATATCTTGGACCTAAATAAACAATTCTCTTCAAGAGGGTAAAGTACTCGGAATAAACTGCTTGTGTGGATTTTAAGACAATTCCATCGAAAAATGTGACGAAAATCATCAAAATATCGAATATCGGGGGGTAGGTTATATGGAGGCTAAACGATATCGTCGGCGAAATAGCCCATCTTCGAACTTGACCTGCCTGCACACAAAAGACTGATCTCTGCAAAATTTTAGATTTCTATCTTTATTCGTTTTGACTTAAGCGTGATTACAACAGACGCTAAACTCAATCAAAATACCGAACATCGCGGGGGGGTACCGTTATATGGGGGCTATACGATGTCTTGGACCTATATAAACAATTCTTTCCCGGAGGTTGAAGGACTAAATCGTCTTAGAATTTTTCGCCGATCAATCTTCTTCTATATCTATAAAAGAGGGAAATGTTTGTATGTTTGTTTGTTTGTAATTTATGGACTCGAAAACCGCTGAATAGATTTTCCTGAAAATTTCCATATATACTGCAACATCGCCTGAAAGTAACATAGGCTATATACATTTTTGAATTTCCACTTGGAACTGGAGATATAGCATCAGAATCGGAGGTACCTCCCAAAAATTTAGATTTTATATGCACATATCTATTGATTGGTTGAAGATACAATCTCCAAATTTGGAATACGTAATGGAATTTGGAACTAAAATAAGTTTGCCTAATTATATTGTAATCGGTTCAGATTTGGATATAGCTCCCATATATATTTTCGACCGATTTCGTTCATTTGATGCCTCAAACACAATATGAATGTTCGATTCCAATGAAATTTGGAATGTGTGACGGGATTTAATCCGAAAATAAATTTGTCAAATTATATTGAAATCGGTTCAGATTTGGATATAGCTCCCATATATATTTTCGGCCGATTTCAAGCATTTGATGCACCAAACATGCTATGTATCCCCAATTTCAATAAAATTTGAAACGTTTGATAGATTTTATCTAAAAAATTGATTTCCCAAATTATATTGAAATCGGTTCAGATTTGGATATAGCTCCCATATACATTTTCGGCCGATTTCATGTATTTGGTGGACCAAACACGGCATGTATTTCCAATTGTAATGAAATTTAAAATAAGTAACGGAATTGGGAGCCAAAATGAATTTGTCAAATTAAATTGAAATCGGTTCAGATTTGGATATAGCTCCCATATATATTTTCGACCGATTTCATGTATTTGATGCACCAAACACGCTATGTATCTCTAATTTCAATGAAATTTGGAATGTGTAGCGGAAATTAAAACAAATATACATTTGCCAAATTATATTAAAATCGGTTCAGATTTGGATATAGCTCTCATATATATTTTCGACCGATTTCATGTATTTTATGCACCATAAACGATGTGTATGTTCGATTCCAAAGAAATTTGGAATATGTAACGGGATTTTGATTAGAAAATAAATTAGTCAAATTATATTAAAATCGGTTCAGATTTGGATATAGCTCCTATATATATTTTCCGCCGATTTCATGTATTTTATGCACAAAACACCAATTTTAATGAATTATGAAAGGTGTGGTTTAGGCTAACACTAAAAAACAACACAACAAATTAATTTGAAATTCGCTTATTACGGCGAAGTATGTTGCTATCTCGAATTCACTAATTGCGATAGAAAAACCACTCAACTTCAAAAAATTGCAGTTTCCTGCACGCTTGGTATTTGCTATGAAATAAATAAATTCAAAGGACAAACCCTTCGTGTATGCATGTCATGTTACTGATTTTGTAATGATTTTGTTTATTAACGCATTAAATTAGTGCAATATTTTTTTTTTTAAATTTTTAAATTTGTTTTTCTTTATCCAACATATATTCGTAAATAAAATTTTGAATGCATATAAAATCAAAAGGGGTAGCGAAGCGCACCGGGTTCAGCTAGTATACTATATACGAATATATATACTAAAAGGACTATTTCTATGAGTTACAAACGGAATGTCAAACTTCATATACCCTCCATACCATGTATACACAACAAAGAAAATCCCCATATGTATCAACAAGTCCGTCTGTCCATTTATTTTTATGAACAAAATGCAGGTCGCATTTTTTATCCGATTGATGTGATATTTTCCAAACAATATTTGTCTGGCCCAAGGACGAACCCTATTGGGGTTGGTGAGAATCGATTCAGATATATAGCTCCCATACATATGTTCTATGCGATTTGGGTTTTAAGTACTATGCATTCCACAACATTGATCTTGCCAGTGCCAGATATCGGATGCTCTCATATTTATCTTTATTCGATATCAGGTTTATTGTTTACCAAATGGCTAATATCAGCCCAAATTGACTGGCAATTGCGACTGAATTCATCCTAGAAACAATTACTTCACATTTGGTGAAAATTGGTTCAGATATAGCTTTGGCACCCATATACATATATTTCACCCGATTTGGCTTTTAAGTCCCTCACATGTGCAATATGCACTCCACAACAACGATATTTGATACCGGACATCAGAAGCTGCTCGAAAATACCTCTGCCAAATTTTTTCGATATCAGTTCAGATTTTTATGTAGCTTCGATATACACTGGTGGCCAAAACTAAGTCAACTGAAATTACAAGGAGAATGAATGCCCTGCAACTTTTTTAAAAATTAGTAAAATGAGAAAGTTTTTCTTGTTTTAAATTAGGTACTTCATTCACTTTTTAAAAACCTAAAACCAAAATTCATTTTTATATAAAAACTAATGTTTGGTAAAGTCAATTAACCCGATTTTGGCTTGGACAAAACAAAAGCAACTATGTTGTACACTCATATAACCGCTGCAATTTCAGTTGTTTTTACTGTGATATTTATCGCTTTTTGCTTCCTTCGACAATTTCGCTTGTCATAAATCCTTTTTGAGAAGTTTTTTACAACAGTATGTGTTTTTCTTTTCGTTTTTTTAATTCTGCCCAAAAAAAGTTTAAAAATGGCTAGAAGCAAATACAGTACCTGGATAAAACAGCAAATTATCAGTGACTATCAAAACAACATATCACAGAAAATAATTTCCGAGAAATATTTCATAAATATTTATGTGATTTTATAATTATTTCTGTATACTGAGTCGGTTTTTTGATACTGGATCAGTAGTAACAGTCTATAACGGATGAAGGCCGAGAAAAACTTCAGCCCGTACTGATCCACAAATTGTGAGGGAAATAAAAAACAACCATTTAAGAGTTCAACTGGATTGGCGAGAGAGCAATCATTGGATATAAGCGTAGATGAGTAGTGGCAGCTGGTCTGCATGCCCGTAAAAAACCATTTATATGTGAAAAAATCAAAAAGGCTTTCGGAAACGATAATATTAAGTGGAATCAAGCTCAATGGAAAAAACATTATTTCTGGGATGAGTCTACGTTTAATATTAAAGGCTCAGACATGAAAAATTTTACGGTGAGAAGACCAAAAAATGAAGGACTCAAGCCGCAGTGTTGCAAAGGTACAGTAAAGCATGAGGCAGGGTCAAAAATGGCGTGGCGCTGTTTTTCTTTCTATGGACTTGGGCCTATCCATAAAATAAAGGAAGTTGTGGATCGGTTTGTTTACAAAGATGTGTTGGACATCACGTTGTTCCCTTACGCTGAGTAAAATATTCGGCTGATTTGGGTGTTTTCCCAAACTTGTATCAAAACTTGTCAAATATTGGTTGCGGGAGTCAAAAATTGATGTTTTGTTATGGCCGGCACAATCACCTGATAATCAATCCATAGAAAACCTTTGGAGTATCGTAGATAGGAAAATCAAGCGAGATTCGGAAATAAATAAGCACAACATTTTCTAAAGAATTCGGGGTGCCTGGGAAAGCACACCCAAGGATCAAATTGAGCGTGCTATCAAAAATAATGGTTATGCTATCGACTACTAGCCAAAATTTAATTATTTTAAAATAAAAAAATCAAAAGTTGCTTTAGTTTTGACCAAGCAAAATTTGGGTCATTTTAGTTTTCCACACATTATTTTTCGTTCAAAATTATTTTTGTATTTTTATTTTTAGTTTCTTAAAAGTGAATTAAACCCCTCGTTTAAAACTGGAAAAATAATTACGATTTGTTTATTTTTGTAAAAGTTACAGGACATTTATCTTCTTTGCGATTTAAGTTGCTTCAGTTTTGGCCACCAGTGTACGTCTTCATCCGACTTTAAGAGAATTTTTATCCCAAATAAGATGTATTAAATAAATTACCACAGTTTATCAATATCAAGTTATAAATTGGTTGAATATTTTTTTTGAGATTTTAAGCACTATCCCACATATAACAAAATTACCTCCTTATGTCAACACTATTTTTCAGACTTGATTCTCTTATCAAATCACAAGATTCTTTCTCTATCCGTTTATATAATTCCAAATGTTACCAAATTTAGTGCACTTTAGTACTTCTGGTGTACATATTCTTAAAATTTCGAAAAACACTTTAGTTTGTTTATCCTATGCAACATCAAAGACTCTTACTCCAAAATTCAGATATTTTGCTCTATTTCTTCCCCAAGTACCACAGTTTATACTATTCAGTATTTCCGTACTTTTTAGTAGGTATTTCCAAGTTCCCCGCCATATATCAACCAATTTGCACAAAAGGTGATCCTAATTTCAAATTATAGACTTCCAACTCCAACTTTTCCAACCTTTTGCACTCTTGTAGTACTTATTTTCTATTTTCATGCTTCCAACTTAATTGGTTCATCCAAAAATTGAAATTGTACCAAATTTAGTGTCATTTAGTACACATAAGTACGAATTTCCAAAACCTCTTACATACCTCAGCCCTACAATGCAATAGTAATCTTAGTTCCAAATTTTAGGATTCCAACTCTATATTGGTTTTGGTCTCCCAAAATTGAAATTGTGGTAAATTTAGTATCATTTAGTACACATAAGTTAGAATTTTCCTAACTACTTACATTTCTAGAATTCAAGAGAAATCTTATTTCCAAGTTTCAGAATTTCAACTCTATCGGTCTTCCAAAATTTAAATTGTGCCATGTTTGGTAACATTTCGTACACATAAGTACAAATTTTCAAAACTACCTACATAACCCATTCCTACAGTGCAAAGTAATCTTATTTCCAATTTTAAAGATTTCAGTTCTATCTGTTCACCTAAATCCAAACTGTACAAAATTTAGTACCGTTCCTGTACATAATTACAAATTTTAAAAATTACGTCCATACCCCAATCCTACACCCTCTCAGTAATGTTAATTTCAAATTTAAGGCCTCTTGCTCCATTCGTTCCTCCAAATTCGAATTGTACCAAATTTAGTCCCGTTTAGTACTTTTCGTATTAATGAGTACACACTTCCATAACTTCCTCCTTACATCGACCCTACTTCTCAACCTTCATTTCCATTTCAAATTTTAAGTTTTTAGCTCTAACTGTTCACCTAATACGAAATCGCACCAAATGTAATACATTTTAGTACCTTTCGTACACTTATAGTGCGAATTTCCAAAATCCCTTTGGTACATCCATCACTCACTTCATTAGCGATCCTTATTCTAGATTAAAGAGTTAGTTCTACTGGTTCGTCAAATACAAAGAGTATCATATTTAGTACTTTTCGTACCGTTCTAGTACGAATTTCCAAAACCCAGCCTTATCTGACCTCTTCGGACCAAAAGTGACCCTCACCCAAAATTTCAAGATTCTAGCTTCAGCCGTTTCGTCTGGGCGTTGATGAATCATTAAGTCTCTTTTATTAATGTAGATATCAACCGCTGATTGGATAGATTTTTTCATATTCAACCGAATTTTTCCACTTGGAGAATCTCGCTCTTGTCGAAGTCATATCATGCACTATACAGCAATGTTTTTGGTACTAGAAGTACAAAAGCCTCTGTTAAATTTGTGGAAAATCGATTCAGAGTTGGATATACTTTCCAAATTGTGACTACTCTAAAGCCAAAATACGGATTCAAATAAGGTTCATGTCTACTATAAGGTTCAGATCTACTTCACATAATTCCCCAATATAAAACTAAATATCCATTGTGGTGTAGGGTATCATATAGCCGGCCCAGCCCGACTATTTATCTTTTCTTACTGGTTACTCGTTAGCTTTTCTTTCATTAGCTGTTAGATTTTCCCTGTAGTTATTTAAAACACTAAATTTAATTGCACAATGTAATCTACGGAGTTTTTCTTGTAATTATGGAAGCAATTTGAACTATGTCGCACACTTTTATTGGTACTTACCAATTCCAAATTTTAAATACTCCTTCCCCTCATAATTCCAAATGACTTCGTCACACGTTATCAACGATGTATGGCCGAAGACCAGGGATGTCAAATACCAAATGAATAGTTTCAAACGCATATTATTACGCAGCTCCCTGATGGTCAAATAGATGCAAATAGTTGTCAGCAGAAGTAGCACCGAAAACAACAAACCTACATTTTTCAATATATGTCCTTTAATTTTTTTAACATAATAATTGCAAAGTATGTACTACTTACCCACTATGATCACATATCGGGTATAGGTGTGCCAGGTATTCTCCTTGGCACAATTCAGGGGTACCATATCGAATTGATTTGTCGTCGAGTTATACTGAGCGCTAAAACAATAGTCGGGTATATTTATGGGGTCCTGAAAGAGATAAAAAACCTTTGATTAGAATTCTGAATAGAGAATCTGGAATTTTCCAGTTCCGCCTTATGTTTATATATAAACAAGTTAAAAAGCAGTAAATTCGACCGGGCCGAACTTTGAATACCCTCCACCATTTGGAACAAATTTGGAAATTTTCAAAAAATAAAATCCTTAAAAAAATCTGTTTAAATTTTAAAACTACCGAATATAGCCGTTATATTGGGGTCTATACGACGTGGACCTACATAGGCATTCTTTGTCATAAGCCATTACCATATTTAAATTCGAAACTTGAAACAAACGGTGAAGCTAAAATCATCAAAATATGGTATATAGGGAGGTACCGTTATATCGGACCTATGCGAAGGCCTGGACCTGTATAGACAATTTTCTGTCACAGACTGTAGTATCCAATACGAACGTCAAATACGACAAGTCAAACAATTTCGGTGGGTATTGTACCTTAAATCGTCAAAATACCGAATAGAGGGAGGTACTGATGTATGGGGCCTATACGAAGACCTGGACCTGTATAGACAATTTTCTGTCACAGACTGTAGTTCGCATTACGAACTCTAAATACGTAATTTGAAACAATTACGGTGAATAATGTCGCTAAAATCATGAAAATACCGAATATAGGGAGGTACCGTTATATGGGGCTATACGAAGACGTGGACCTGCACAGACAATTTTCTGTCTTAGGCTGTAGTATCCATTACGAACTTCAAATACCAAATTTGAAACAATTACGGTGAATAATGTCGCCAAAATCATCAAAATACCGAATATAGGGAGGTACCGTTATATGGGGCTATACAAAGACGTGGACCTGCACGGAAAATTTTCTGTCTTAGGCTGTAGTATCCATTACGAACTTCAAATACCAAATTTGAAACAATTTCGGTGAATAATGAATTTTAAATCATCAAAATACAGAATATAGGGAGGTATGGGGGCTATACGAAGACGTGGACCTGCAAAGACAATTTTCTGTTTTAGGCTGTAGTATCCATTTCGAACTTCAAATACCAAATTTGAAATAATACCGGTGAATAATGTCGCTAAAACCATCAAAATACCGAATATAGGGAGGTACCGTTATATGGGGGCTATATGAAAACGTGGAACTACATAGCCCATTTACGAATCTAACCTGTCTACTGAAAAAATAAACATGTGTGCAAAATTTTAGCCTTCTATCTCAATTCGTTCGAAAGATAGCGTGATTACAACAGACAGACAGACGGACATCGCTAAATCGACATAGAATTTTACGCTGATCAAGAATATATATACATTGTTGGGTCTGACATGAGTATTTGGAGGAGTTACAAACGGAATGACGAACTTAATATACCCTCCATTCTATGGTGGAGGGTATAACAAGTCATCACAATTCCGTCCCTCTTACCTGATACTTCTCCACTGTTTTTGATTTACGCCACGGCATATCCACATCCTCGGAACGTAAACACGGAACACTGACATCATGCCAAAATTTCATCAGCAGATTCATGTAACGGCGAATGCCATTGAAAACATTCAACTTAGTTTCCGTTGACAGACGACAATATTTCGATATCAGTTCACATTTCTGGACATTCACTTGATAGAAATCGCTTGAATTGCAACACGAGCGAACGCACAACGTTTCGTCCGCACGACACTTGTCTCTGGCGCATAATGCAAAGCGTAAGCAAATTATTGAAAATATTACAAAAATGGTTGAAAAATGTTTCATGTTTTTGTTTTTTAATTGCAACGTTTATCGCGTTTTAAACACTTCGACTATTCGTAGCAAACTGCAACGCATTTCATGTCCAATCATTATTCCGATGAGTAAGTAGTCACCCACCATTGAACAGTCGTGTGAACCACAAGAATGTTAAAAATATAATTTTATTATCTATGATAAAAAAGAAATATAAGAACCACACAAAAATAAAAATTCCCCGATTTTGAAAATTTTTTGAATTAAAAAATCCCCAAAGGACAACAATATATATATATATATATATATATGTATATATAAATATATATATATATATATATATATATATATATATATATATATATATATATATATATATATATATATATATATATATATATATATATATATATATATATATATATATATATATATATATTATGTAAGTTGAAATTTTTCCTAAAGATTTCTAAACTCACTAGTTTAACCCTAAAATGCGTCTTGAATTGGCATTTTACAATAATAAGAATAAAAATTCCCCGATTTTGAAATTTTTTTAATTAAAAAAATCCCCAAAGAACAATATATATATATATTTTTTTTTTTTTTTTTTTTTGTTTTTTTGATTGATAATAAATATTGTGTAAAGTTGAAAGATGGAGATTTCTAAACTCACTGGTTTAACCCTAAACTGCGTTTTGAATTGGCATTTCACAATAAATTTGAAAAATATTTTGACTTGCTACGATCTCTAAAAAGTCTTCAAGCATATTAAAAACCAGTAAGGAAAAGTCAAAAGTCGGGCGGACCGACTTTATGATACCCTACATCACTATGCATATTTACAAGAATTTATTTGAAGTAGATTATCCTAGAATTTTGAAAGGATTTTTATACCCTACACCACAAGTTGGTCAGGGTATTATGTCTTTGTGCATTTGTTTCTAACAAGCAAAAGGAAACGAGATAGACCCATAGTTCCTTTTGATGATCTGCATAGAATCACTTTCTAAGTTGATTTATGCATGTCAGTCCGTCTGTCCGTCCGTCCGTCCGTCCGTCTGTCCATGTATTCTTGTGAACAAAATACAGGTCGCATTTATTATCCGATTGAGATGAAATTTTGCAAACAACATTTGTTTGGCCCAAGGACGAACCCTATTGAAATTGGAGATAATCGGTAAAAATTTAGATATAGCTCCCATATATATCTTCGTCCGATTTGCCTTTTATTGTGCACCAAACGTGTAATATCAGCCCGAATAGTATGGAATTTTGCACATACAATCAAATTAGACCTGAAAATAAGTATGCCAAATTTTATCGAAATCGGTTCAGATATAGCTATAGCTCCCATATATATTGTTCATCCGATTTGTTATTTTTGTCCTCCGCAGCCGTAATAAGCACTCTGTAACAACAATATTTGGGGAAATATATAATATGCAGCTCAAAAAATATCAGATTTGGAATAGCTCCCACATATAACTTCGTCCGATTTACCATTTATTGTGCACCAAACGTCTAATATTTGTCCAAATGGGCACATGGCACATACGACTAGAAGGTAGTATGCCAAATTTGGTGAAGATCGGTTCAGATATAGTTATAGCTCCCATATATATTGTTCATCCGATTTATTGTATTTGTTACCCACAGCCGTAATATGCACTCTGTAACAACGATATTCAGGGAAAAAATCAAATACAGCTCAGAAATATCTTTGCCAAATTTTATCGAGATCGGTTCAGATTTGGACATAGTTCCCATATATATTTTTTGCCGATTTCAAATTAATTTCGCACCAAATGGGCTATACAAGTCCGAATTTAAAAGATACAAATGCTTCGGCATATTTAGTCCTTGGAATTTTAAATTATAATCATAGGGTGTATGATTGAATTCTCCCATAAAAACTTTTAATTATTAAGTGGAGCTCAACTAAATTAGCAAAGTGGTGTAGGGTATCATAAAATCGGCCCCGCCCGACTTTAGGACTTTCTTTACTGTTTTTTTTTTTGAAAAGATGAAACCTACTAACTTTCATTAAATTTTACAAAAAAAAATCTAATGGCCTGGTTTTGTACCTCTGGTGAAAAGTTTATGGAATTCCGTCTATTTTGAAAAAAAAGACTCTTGGGTATTCCATTTACAATTGTGTGGAAAATAAGTTGTTTTTCCAATTTCTTTTTCTTTTCTTATAACATTTTTTAAATCTTCAAAAAAAAAAACTTCCCTTAATTAATTTTCTTAACTGAATACTTGGAATACATATTCCTTGAAAATAGGCAGTCCTTGCTTTAGTCGCAAATTCAATTTGAATTAACTTGAAACTGAAACTGGAATAAACTCTTGAATCATAGGTCTTGGAGACACACTACTTGGCGGCTCTATTCATAACTCAATATGTTCCTATCAACATTTGGCTTTAGAGCAGCTATAGTTTGGTTTCAGAGGGAATTACTATATATGGGAGACATATCCAATTCTGAAATTAGATTTTCACTAAATTTAACGGAGATATATTAATATTTTATATCAAATAACATTGCTATACATTTGGGCTGATATTAGCCATTATTTGCACAATAAACCTGAAATCGGATAAAGGATATTTAGGAGCTAAATTCAAATCTTAGCCGATTTCGATAATATTTGGCATATCCGACCGAATTCAGTCTAGTAGCAAGTGGTTGATAGTTGTTGGTTGATATTGAAAATGATGGTACCTCCCGATATTCGGTATTTTGATGATTTTCCCCATTTTTTTCCATGAATTTGTCTGTAATAATAGGTTTTAGATCCGGTGGCGAAACATTGTATGTCTAGGTCCACTTTTTTGTATAGCCCCCATATAACGGTAACTCCCGAAATTCGGCTTTTTGATGATTTTTGCAACATTTTCCCATGTATTTGTATAAATTGGTATTTGCAGTTCGTAATGGGTTCTAGCATAATATGCATAGGTCCACGTTTTCGCATAGCCACCACATAATGATGCATCCGGATATTCAGTATTTCGATGACTTTTTGCCACATTTTTTTACAGATTTGTCTAAATATAGATTTAGATTTGTCTAAATATTGGTATTTATAGTTCATAATGGGTTCTAGCTCCGGTAGCAGAATTTTGAATATTTTGATCCACGTTTTTCTATAGCGCACATATAACGATATCCACCGATATTCGCTATTTTGATAATCCTAGTCACATTTACCCACGAAATTGTTTCAAATTTGGCATTTTAGAAGATTTGGAAGATTACAATCCTTGAAGTATAAAATTGTTTATAGAGGTTCCCGTTTTGGTATGGCCCCCATATAATGACCTAACCCACTTTATTTTTGAAAAGTTTATCCGAACAGTCCAAACTGGTATTTGTGGTTTAAAGTCTAACACGTTTGAATTCAGATACTTTTATATAAAAATGTTGTTTTTATGCAATGGTGCAGGGTACTAAAAGTTCGGACGGGCTGAACTTAATGTATTTATACCCTACACCACATAGTGGTAAGGGTATTATGTCTTTGTGCATTTGTTTGTAACATGGAGAAGGAAACGAGATAGACCCATAGTTACTTTTGAGAACCTTCATAGAATCACTTTCTGAGTCGATTTATGCATGTCAGTCCGTCTGTCCGTCCGTCCGTCCGTCCGTCCGTCCGTCTGTCCATGTATTCTTGTGAACAAAATGCAGGTCGCATTTAGTATCCGATTGAGATGAAATTTTCCAAACAATATTTTTTTGGCCCAAGGACGAACCCTATTGAAATTGGTGAGAATCGGATCAAATTTAGATATAGCTCCCATATATATCTTCATCCGATTTCGGGTTAAATGTGCACCAAATATCCACTATCAGTCCAAATTACCTGAATTTTGGCACACAAAACCGAGTTCAGCCTAGAAGCAAGTATATCAAATTTGGAGAAAATCGGTTCAGATATAGCTATAGCTCCCATATATATCTTTCATCCGATTTGATCTTTAAGTCCCTCACATTCCTACTATGCACTCCACAACCGTGATATTTGGTACCAGGTATTAGATGGAGCACAGAAATAGCTGTTTTAAATTTTATCGAAATCGGTTCAGATTTGGATATAGCTCCCATATATATCTTCATCCGATTTCGGGTTAATTGACCACCAAATGACCAATATCAGCCCAAATGGCCCGAATTTTGGCACATATGACCGAGATTAGCCTTAAAGCAAATACAACAAATTTGGAGAAAATCGGTTCAGAAACAGCTATAGCTCCCATATATATCTTCATCCGATTTCGGGTTAAATGTGCACCAAATGTCCACTATCAGTCCAAATTACCTGAATTTTGGCACACCCAACCGAGTTCGGCCTAGAAGCAAGTATATCAAATTTGGAGAAAATCGGTTCAGATATAGCTATAGCTCCCATATATATCTTTCATCCGATTTGGTGTTTAAGCCTCTCACATTCGTAATATGCACTCCACAAGAATGATATTTGGTACCAGATATAAGATGCAGCCCAGAAATAGATGTTTGTAATTTTATCGAAATCGGTTCAGATTTGGATATAGCTCCCATATATATCTTCATCCGATTTCGGGTTAATTGTGCACCAAATGGCCGATATAAGTCCAAATGGACTGAATTTTAGTACATCGGACCAAATTCAGCCTAGAAGCAAGTATATCAAATTTAGTGAAAATCGGTTCAGATATAAATATAGCAACCATATATATGTTTCATCCGATTTAGAATTTTAGTCCCATACATTCGTAATATTCACTCCACAACCGTGATATTTGGTACCAGGTATTAGATGGAGCACAGGAATAGCTGTTTTAAATTTTATCGAAATCGGTTCAGATTTGGATATAGCTCTCATATATATCTTCATCCGATTTCGGGTTAAATGTGCACAAAATGGTAAATATCAGCCCAAATCACCAGTCTAGAAGAAGAAGAAGAATACATTAAATTTGGAGAAACCCGGTTCAGAGATAGCTGTAGTTCGTAAAATGCATGATAGAATTAGATAGATTTTGATTTTGTACCAAATATCTCATAGAGCTCTGAAATGCCCTGTATAAACCTTTTTACGAGAGCTCTACTAAATATGCATAGTGGTGTGGGGTATCATATAGTCGGCCCCGCCCGACTTTTGAGCTTTCCTTACTGGTTTTTTTTTTTTGAAAATTTCAAATTCCAAATAGTGGTGGGTATTAAAAGTTCGGCCCTGCCGAACTTAGGTTCTTGTATACTTGTTCCAATCAAGTTGCTTCATCCGATTTTATATTTAAGTATTCTGAAAGTCAATGATAGTTGATCAGAGAGGTCACAAACAGCATAAATTTACCTCAGTCAAGTTCAGTGGAAATTGATTATGATGTAGTTTTCATAGGTTATTATCAGCCGATTTTAGATTTAAATCGCGACAAAGCCTTAATGCGTCATTAATAATTAAACTGCAAATATGAACATTTTTTTTTTGCTGCATTTTACTAAAAAATATTCATAGTGGTGTAGGTTATAATAAAGTCGACACTGCTCGACTTTTGTTTTTCCTTGCTGGTTTCTTGCTGGCATTTCAATAAAAAGTTGCATCGCATTTTTTTCGTATTTTTATTAAGTACATGTAGCTTGTATTACGTTACGTTTATGCAACTCTATTCATTTTTTCAGTTTTTCCCATAATTAAAAATCTACAATTGTTTAATTTAAATTATTAAATTAATTGTTCCAATACATAAGGCACATGGTGTGGATTTTCATACAGATTTTCCCACAAACAATTCTTCTTCTTTATCTTTCCAATATCACAGGAACTGAACAATTCAAACTTAGCGAACTCAATCTCATGGAGTGGCGGAAACGTCTTCTGTTGTTGTGTTAGCCTGGATGTATTTGTGCCAAAATCTAAAGAAGAAAATAACAATTATTAGAAAAATGATTCGGACATGACAAAGCGTTAAAAGATATAGAAAAGGAACGACTACGACTCCATGTTTCTGAAGTTAATATAGAGCCATGCCACCAAACAATATTTTCAAGCGGAGGCTTCAGTCTGACCTTTATTTTCTGGCGTAAACAATTCGCACATCTCTTTTACACCTTACCTATTCTTCAGCATATTCCAAACATTTTTCTTCAGAACAAATAATTTAAATATCAGCGGAGCCTCTATCGATAGGAAAATATACTTGGAGATCATGTAATAGGCCAAATTACTCATATATAAAAAAACGAAGAATATTAGACGTGGTATACCCATCATAAAGAATAAACTCAAGATGATTTTAACACTGAAAATACAGGACCAAAAATTGAAGATGATGAAAAAGGAAAATTAATAAAAAAATCTCTTTAAAATTAAAAAAAAAACTGAAAATTACGACTCACGTTTCGACAACAAGATTTTGATTATCCGTTAAATTTGCCACATTGTAACGTGTTGTGCAGATTTTATACGTCAAAATGACAAAGGTGAAGAAATTGAGGAAAAGTATTATGACAACGGGACCAAATGACCAGAAACTACCTGAAAATAAAAAAAAATTAAACACATTAAATAAAGTTGATAAAAAAACTTTACAATAATAGTAATAATTATAATAAAAAATAATAATCAAAAATAACAAATAAACCAGTAAGGAAAGCTCAAAAGTCGGGCGGGGCCGACTATATGATACCCTACACCACTATGCATATTTAGTAGAGCTCTCGTAAAAAGGTTTATACAGGATATTTCAGAGCTCTATGAGATATTTGGTACAAAATCAAAATCTATCTAATTCTATTTTTGGTCTTTATCTGATATCTGGTACCAAATATCATTCCTGTGGAGTGCATATTACGAATGTGAGGTGCCAAATATCACGGTTGTGTAGTGCATAGTAGGAATGTGAGGGACTTAAAGATCAAATCGGATGAAAGATATATATGGGAGCTATAGCTATATCTGAACCGATTTTCTCCAAATTTGATATACTTGCTTCTAGGCCGAACTCGGTTGGGTGTGCCAAAATTCAGGTAATTTGGACTGATAGTGGACATTTGGTGCACATTTAAGGCGAAATCGGATGAAGATATATATGGGAGCTATATCTAAATTTGATCCGATTCTCACCAATTTCAATAGGGTTCGTCCTTGGGCCAAAAAAATATTGCTTAGAAAATTTCATCTCAATCGGATAATAAATGCGACCTGCATTTTGTTCACAAGAATACATGGACAGACGGACGGACGGACGGACAGACGGACGGACTGACATGCATAAATCGACTCAGAAAGTGATTCTATGAAGGTTCTCAAAAGTAACTATGGGTCTATCTCGTTTCCTTCTCCATGTTACAAACAAATGCACAAAGACATAATACCCTTACCACTATGTGGTGTAGGGTATAAAAAGCTGTAAGTTCGGCTGGTCCAAACTTTGGATACCCTCCACCATATAAAAAGCTGTAAGTTCGGCTGGTCCAAACTTTGGATACCCTCCACCATTTGGAAAAAAATTGGAAAATTTAAAAAAAACCGTTAAAAATTCTGTTAAAATCTTAAAAATACCAAATAATAGTTACGGTAAGATTAATCACAAGGACACTGTAATATAAGGGTCATGAAGACTAAAATGGCTAAAGACGACACGTAAATCTCCTCGTGGATATTCATCACTTCACTTCAAGTATCAATTCCATCAATCCTTTAATATAGCCTCCACCTCTTTCACACTTTTGAGGGTTTTCGGATTAATATTCCTTGCAATCCATGAACTTTAGGTATTCAGTGTCTTCGGTAATGTTGCAGATGAAAATATCGAGATATGAAGTTCCACATAAAACATGATGAGTGTAGGGCTAATATTTCGAGGTGTTTTAAACGTCTTGGCCAATCAAACCCATTTATAATGACTCACCAGTGAGTGATACGGGGTATATCCAGTTAAACAAGTAGAAAACCAGTAAAGAAAGTCCTAAAGTCGGGCGGGGCCGATTTTATAATACCCTACACCACTTTGCTAATTAAGTAGAGCTCCACATAGCAATTAAAAGTTTTTATGGGAGAATTCACTCATACACGCAATGATTATAATTATAATTTAAAGTTCAAAGGACTAAATATGCCGAAGCATTTGTATCTTTTAAATTCGGACTTGTATTGCCCATTTGGTGCACAATTAATTTGAAATCGGATAAAAATATATATGGGAACTATATCCAAATCTGAACCGATCTCGATAAAATTTGGCAAAGATATTTCTGAGCTGTATTTGATATATTTCCCTGAATATCGTTGTTACGGAGTGCTTATTACGGCTGTGGGTAACAAATATAACAAATCGGATGAACAGTATATATGGGAGCTATAACTATATCTGAACCGATCTTCACCAAATTTGGCATACTACCTTCTAGACTAAATTCGGTCGTATGTGCCAAATTCCATCCCATTTGGGCAAATATTAGACGTTTGGTGCGCAATCAAAGGTAAATCGGCGAAGTTATATGTGGGAGCTATATCCAAATCTGAACCGATCTCGATAAAATTTAGCAAAGGTATTTCTGAGCTGCATTTGATATATTTACCCAAATATTGTTGTTACAGAGTGCATATTACGGCTGCGGAGGACAAAAATAACAAATCGGATGAACAATATATATGGGAGCTATAGCTATATCTGAACCGATTTCGATCAAATTTGGCATACATATTTTCAGGCCTAACATGGGTGTATATGCAAAATTCTATACAATTCGGGCTGATATTACACGTTTGGTGCACAATAAAAGGCAAATCGGACGAAGATATATATGGGAGCTATATCTAACTTTTTACCGATTATCTCCAATTTCAATAGGGTTCGTCCTTGGGTCAAACAAATGTTGTTTGCAAAATTTCATCTCAATCGGATAATAAATGCGACCTGCATTTTGTTCACAAGAATACATGGACAGACGGACGGACGGACGGACTGACAAGCATAAATCAACTCAGAAAGTGATTCTATGCAGATCATCAAAAGGAAGTATGGGTCTATCTCGTTTCCTTTTGCCTGTTACAAACAAATGCACAAAGACTTAATACACTGACCACCTTGTGGTGTAGGGTATAAAGACCGGTCCGAACTTTGAATACTCTCCACCATTTGTAACCAATTTGGAAAATTTCAAAAAAAGAAAAATAAAAAAATTCTGTTGAAATCTTAGAAATACCGAATATAGCCGTTATATTGGGGTTTATACGAAGACGTTCACAGACCTTCACAGACAATTTTTGCCATAAGCAATTACAATATTCAAATACAAAATCTGAAAAAATCCGGTGCAAATGTCGCTAAAATCATCAAAATGTCGAATATAGGGAAGTACCGTTAATTCGAGGCTATACAAAGACCTGGGCCTTCATAGACAATTTTTCTATCACAGGCTTTATTACCTCTTTGAGGAACTTCAAATAGGAAACTTCAAACAATATCGGGGAATATTGTACCTAAAATCGTCAAAATACCGAATATAGAAAAATACTAATATATGGAGCCCATACGAAGTCATGGACCGGCATAGACAATTTTCTGTCATAGACTGTAGTTCCCAAGAAATTTAAAACAAGACGAAATTTAAAACAACTCCGGTGAATAATGTCCCTTAAATCGTTAAAATATCGAATATCGGGGTACCGTTGTATATGGGCAATACGATGTCGTGGGCCGATATAGACAGAACACTTCCAAGAGATTAAGTACTCCAAAAGAACTGCTGTTGTGGATTTTCTGACAATTTTTTGAAAATTTTGGCTACAGTCATCAAAATACCGAATGTTCTGGGCTATCGTTATATGGGTACTATACGATATCGTGTTCCGATGTAGCCCATCTTCGAACTTCGAACTGCCCGCAGACAAAAGACCGATCTGTGCAAAATTCTAGCTTCCTATCTTAATTCGGACAGACGGACGAACGTTTTAGAATTTTACGCTGATCAAGAATGCAAAGTATCGTCCGTCTAAAATTATTATTTCGATGAGTTACAAACGGAATAACGAACTTAATGTACCCTCCATACTATGTATGGTGGAGCATATAATAAAATAAATAGAAAATAAAATATATAAAATAATCCTCGTGTTTTTATCTGCAATATTGCCGAAGGTACTATATATAAAAAAATTCGAGAATTCCGAGGAATCTTAATCCAAAATTTGTCAAAATGTTGAAAAATGGGGAACTTTCCCCTCTCCATAAGTTACTTTGTGATATAAACAGAAGGTCGATACACGTATCTTTCATTTTTAGCTCTACCTTTATGATCTGGTGAACTTTTTTCTGTATTTATTTTTTATTTTTTTTTTTGTGTTGCACAGTGTAATAGTACTTTAGATTTTTTTGATAAAATAAATAAATTTTGAACTTACTCAGCGTCAAAAAGTATAAAATATAGAAAATTATTGGTATACTCCACACATAGATGGCATAGAGGGTGTAACGTTTCTGATCATTCCTCAAATTATTCTCCACACTCAATTGCTTGAACGTTATCCAAATTTCAAAGCCAATCACGTTCATTGAGAGAAATGTGGACATGAAGAAATATGATGAGATGAAACCTAGGGGAGAAAAAAAAAAACAATTTTAAAATTGCTGTGAGAAATCAGCTTGAGAATATGCAGAATTTTTAGAATTTCGATCTCAAAGAGTAGAATATGGTAATATTCTGTTTTAAAGCGACTGATACGTAAAGTACTAAATCGTAATTTAAGGATCGGTAGG
Organism: Musca domestica; assembly: GCF_030504385.1. Lineage (NCBI taxonomy): Eukaryota > Metazoa > Arthropoda > Insecta > Diptera > Muscidae > Musca > Musca domestica. The sequence continues at coordinate 7,402,736 of NW_026712324.1, read as the reverse complement.
AGCTAGGATCTGAAAATGTTTGCATGAGGGTTACTCTTAGTCGTGAGGGTTACTCATTCTAAGTCGATTTAGCGATGTCCGTCGGTCTGTCTGCCCGTCTGTCTGTCGTAATCACGAACGAATTGAAATAGAAGGCTAAAATTTTGCACACATGTTTGTTTTTCCAGTAGGCGGGTTAAGTTCGTAAATGGGCCATGTAGGTCCACGTTTTCATATAGCCCCCATATAACGGTACCTCTTGATATTCAGTATTTTGTTGATTTTAGCGACATTATTCACCGGAATTGTTTCAACTTTGGTATTTGAAGTTCGAAATGGATACTACAGTCTGTGACAGAAAATTGTCTATGCATCAGTATCAGTACCTCTCTATATTCAGTATTTTAACGAGTTTAGGTACAAAACCTACCGAAATAGTTTGAGATGTCGTATTTGAAGTTTGTAATGGATGCTACATCCTGTGACAGAAAATTGTCTATGTTGGTTCAGGTCTTCTCACAGCTCCGATATAACGGAACCTCCCATATATACGATCTTGATGATTTTAGCTACATTATTCCCCGTTTATTTCAAGTTTAGAATTTGAATATGGTAATGGCTTATGACAAACAATGCCTATGTAGGTCCACGTCGTATAGACACCAATATAACGGCTATATTCGGTATTTTTAAAATTTTAACAGATTTTTTTAAGGATTTTATTTTTTGAAAATTTCCAAATTTGTTCCAAATGGTGGAGGGTATTAAAAGTTCGACCCGGCCGAACACAGACCCCAAGAGTGACGTCCATATCAAATTTTAGAATTCCAACTCTATTCCTTCACCCAATACAAAATCGAGTGCTATTCAGTACTTTTAGTACAATTGTAGGGCACATTTCCAAAATCACTTATATATCTTAATTCCAGACTACAATATCACACAATTCCTTCACACAATACCAAATTTAGTACCATTGAGTACTTTTCTTACAAATATAAGGAGGTATTTCCAAACCATCGCTAAATATCAAACACAGATACCAACAGAGACCACAATATCAAATTTCAGAATTTTATCTCTACACCTCATATATATTATGCATATCCAAAACTACCTACATTTCTCCATCCTAGATAAAAACTTAGTACTATTTAGTACAAATGTATTGCACACATTTATATTGTACATACAGGTTTAGATGAAAAAACTGCAGCCAACTTCAGACGGCTTTTATTTCTTAGCCTCTCGTCCGACAGCTGTTAAAATTATTTCAGTGACGGCTCATTATATTGTTTACAAGCGTACAAAATTCAAGCGTGGTATTGCGATTTCTTTATAAGTGACTATCGTTAGAGCACTCCAGCATTTAAATGTGAATAAACCTTTTGTGCCTCGTACCATCGCTCGTTGCCGCGATACTGGTAGCGTAGCCCGACGTCAAGGAAGTGGAAGGAAGAAAACGGAATAAAGCCATTGAAATTCCAAAAAGTGCAAGAACTTATACCGCAACAGAAAGAAAATAGACTCAAAAGAGCTAAAGAGTTGATTCGCTTGGCCGAAAGTGGTGAACTTGTCCAAAATGATCGTGCTTACTTGCCAAGGAGGTCAGCTGAAAATGTGCACCTTCTGTTGGCCACCAAAACTCAAGCGCCGGCCATGGTTATGGTGTGGGCCGCCATAACAGCCGATAGTCGTTCCCTGCTCGTATTAATCGACCGTGACATCAGAATAAGTGTCGAATATTATCGCGGAGGGTGTATTAAAGCCTTGTGCACGCAAACATTTTGGCCGCAGACCTTGTAAATACCAACAGGACTCAGCACCATCGCACGCAGCACGCACCCACCCAAGAATGGTTACAAAATGAGGTTCATCGCTTCATTTCCAGCGCACAATGGCCACCAAAATCTCCGGATACCAATCCGTCGGACTATTGTTTCTGGAGTATTTTGGAAAGCAAAGTTGGCACTAAAAAAATATCAAAGTGTAGATCACCTCAAGCAAGCGCTTCGCCGGGAATGGGACAAAATACCGCAGAGCAACATTCGGGCAGCGTGTGACGGTTTCATTGGCCTTTTGAAGGCCATAATTCGTGCCAAAGGCGACCAATTCGAACAAATCTAAATGTATTCTAAGATTTGATGCTTATTTCCATTTTTTGCTTTCATTTAATAAAATTTAAAAAAATGTAAAAATTATGGCGTTTGACTTTGTTGCAGTTTTTTTATCTCACCCGTATTTCCAAAACCACCTGCATACCTCAACACCAGATACCAACAGGAACCTCAATATCAAATTTGGGGTTTCTAGCTCTATCCATTCATCCAATACCCAATTTAGTACACAATTCCGATACTATGTCCATGTGTCCATGGCTATACCCTAATATAAAATATTTGATTTAAAACACTATCTGCTACCCCTATACCAAATTTAGCCAAATATAGTACTATTTAGTACCTTTCGTGCACTTATACTACATATTTCCAAAAACCCAACCATATCACAAACCTACCGCCACATGGACCCCAATACAAAAATTTTAAATTTGATCTATACCCGTTCGCCCTAAACCAAACTGTTCCAAATTTAGTACCATTTAGTACAGTTTTCACACTTAGTATATACTTCCAAAACAACCTTCATTTATCAAACTTACTTTACCACCTTAATTGTAAATTTCAAGTTTTCTATTCTCTATTCGTTTGCGTAATACCAGAAGGTACCGTTTTATATTATTTGGTTCCATTCTTCCTTAGTTCCATCCTAACCTTGAAGTTTGAATTTCCAAAAACCCTTTCATACGTTTATCCTGCACTCCATCAGTGACTCTCATTTCAAATTTTAGAATTCTAGAACAATTTTAGAACTTTTCCTACCCTTTTAGTACGAATTTCAAAAACAACTTTGCCTTATCACATCTACGCTGCAAGAATGACTCTCAAGATTCCGGCTTCAACCGATTCGTCTGGGCCTGTCAGTCAGTGAGTTATTTCACAATTCTTTTTTATATAATTTTCGGGTTTCAGCAAATTATTCTTTTTGACTTACCAATGACAACTGACAAATATTTTTGATTGCCATAACTCCAGATGACATCGACACAGGTTATCATCGATGTGTGGGCCATAACCAGTGATGTCAAATACCATATGAAGAGTTTTAAACGCATATTACCCCTCAGATCTTTGATCAATAAGTAGATACATATGGTGGACAAGAGAAGCAACACCGACAATATTAGGCCTGTAAACAATTGCAATTTAATTTAAATATATATGTTTTTTTTTTTTTAATTTTTTGTACGTCATACCCACGATGATTACATATCGGGAATAACTATACCATGTATATTCGGTGGCACAGTCCAGTGGTATAAAGTCGGTTTTATGCGTGGTATCGTTATAGTGTTGGGTAAAACAATAGTCTGGAATATGGTTCGGATTCTGTAAATAAAATATTACATTAACAAGTTTCCTAACACTGTGGGCGATTTCCCAATAACAGGACATTCCGGACATTCGGTTTCCCGAAATCACCTAGAACGATCAATTAAATTTACTGTGTACAGGGTGAGATGAAAAAACTGCAACCAACTTCAGACTACTGTCATTTCTAAGCCACTCGTCCGACAGCTGTTAAAATTATTCCGGTGACAGCTCATTATATTGTTTACAAGCGTACAATAACATTTTGGTGAGAATTTTCCAGCGAAAAAGATATTCATGATGGAATTCAAGCGTTATAGTGTGACATTTTTATATATTTGGTTTGAAAACCACAAGTGGCTATCGTTAGAGCACTCCAGCATTTAAATGTGAATAAATATTTTGTGTCTCGTACCATCGCTCGTTACCGCGGTACTGGTAGAGTAGCCCGACGTCAAGGAAGTGGACGGAAGAAAACAGCAACATCAGCAGAAATGGTTCGAAAAGTAAAGTAGCGACTTGATCGAAGCCCGCGTCGCAGTGGCCGAAAAATGGCTCGTGAGCTGAACATATCGCAATCTTCCATTCGGCAAAATTTGAAAAATTAGCCCGGGGTAAAGCCTTTTAAATTCCAAAATATTCAAGAGCTTACACCGCAACAGAAAGAAAATAGACTCAAAAGAGCTAAAGAGTTGCTTCGCTTGGTCGAAAGTGGTGGAACTGTCGAACTTGGTTTTCTCCGATGAGAAACATTCGTTGTCCAGCAGTTTGTAAACAGACAAAATGATAGAGTTTACTTGCCAAAGAGGTCAGCTGAAAATGTGCACCGTTGGTTGGCCATCAGAACTAAAGCGCAGGTTATGGTGATGGTGTGGGCCGCCATAACAGCCGATGACTGCTCTCCGTTCGTATTAATCGACCGTGGCATCAGAATAAATGCCGAATATTATCGCGAAAATATTCTGAAAATATTCATTTTGGCCGCAGACCTTGGAAATTCCAACAGGACTCACCTCCATCGCTCTCAGCACGCGCTACCCAAGAATGGTCACATGAGGTTCCACGCTTCATTTCCAGCGCACAATGGCCATCAAAATCTCCGGATACCAATCCGTTGGACTATTGTGTCTGGAATATTTTGGAAAGCAAGGTTGGCACTAAAAAATCCCAAAGCGTCGATCACCTCAAGCAAGCAAGTGCTTCGCCGGGAATGGGCCAAATACCGCAGAGCAACATTCGGTTTCATTGACCGTTTGAAGCCCATAATTCGTGCCAAAGGTGACCAATTCGAACATTTCTAAACTTATTCTAAAATTTCATGCTCTTTCCGACATTTTTTGCTTTCATTCAATAAAATTAAAAACAAATTTTTTAAAAATTTTGGCGTTTGACTTTGTTGCAGTTTTTTATCTCACCCTTATACCCTCAAGATATGGTGTAGACGGTTGAAACGCCAGACAGTGTTGAATCATCAAACCTTCTGTATACAACCACAACCACAAAAATTCCCCAAGAAAAAAGTCTTAATCACTTCAAACGACCTCCCTCCCTCCCCACACTCACTTCGATCCAAGACCATTCCTTTCGCGGCCATGAAATTTGTATATCCTCGGAACGTAAACACGGCACACTGACATCATGCCAAAATTTCACCAAAAGTTCCATATAACGATGATTGCCATTGAAGACATTCAGTTTAGAATCCATCGAAAGGTTAAAATACTTCCAGACGAGGTGACATTTTTCGGGATTTATGCGATAAAAATCTGTTGAGTTACAACACGATTTAATGCACGACGTTTCATCGGTATGACAGACATCGTTTGATGCCACAACAACAAGTTGCCAACCAAATATCGTCATCAGTAATGCGGCCGGGAGAAGAATCTTCATATTTCATCGAAGATGTGAAACGTTTGAGTATTCGAAGAGTACTACTGGCCGTTCAATGTGTGATCCATTGACTATATCAATTATTATTAAACTGTGGTTTTGAATCTGATGGCAGATTTGTTGACTTGTGAACCACAACAATTGTAAACCAAAAATAAACTAATATTAATTAACAATTTTGAACTAAAATAAAATTGTATTAAACAACAACGAGTACTTTCCCCATCCTTTGTGGTCTGATATCGTGTGGAGACACGACACGGTTCGGAAAAGAGAAGAGAAGAAACACTCCTACCTATAAATTTAAAGAGAAAAACGTAGTCTTAAAACAAACAAGTAAAATAGTATCAGTCGGTTTTGCCGACAGATGTATACCCTCAGCCTTGAGTTACGAACGTGACAGATTTGGACTATATCGACTACTTCTTGTACTTTATATGAGGTATGTGCACCTTTTCGAAAAATGGAAATATGCGTCAGGTAACAGATACAGCGGACCGAAGTATTCCATTTTCACACTTCATCTAATACAGATAAAATACATCATCCTAGTTTGAATAGAATCGGATGATAATTTTGCGTTTTATGAGCTTCATGGATACTCATAATTTTGACCTTTTGTGGGGGAGGTACCAGAAGGAGTGGACCGATATATCCCATCTTCACATCAGATCTTGAGTTAGTAAAAATAATGGGACGTGTGTAATATGAAGAGAACTGGATGTTTATTTCGGATTCTTTGGAATGGAATCGTGTTCAAGTGTTTTAAGAGCGTGATGAATATTCAAAATTTCGATCTTTGTGGGGGAGGTACTTGATGGAGTGGGCCTATATTATCCATTTTTACACCTGACCTAGAACTGACGTAAATATCAGGATTTGCAAAGTTGGAACAAAATCGGATTATCGATACTCTTTCTGTGCAGAAAATATTTTTTTTTATATATTTTATTTTTTTGAAAATCTTTTATCATTTGTGTGGGAGGTACCAGAAGGAGTGGACCGATATATTCCATCTTAATACCAGATCTTGGGTTAATATAAATATTGAGATGTGTGAAATTTGAAGACAATCGAACTCTTATATCACATTTTATGAGAGTTGTAATTATTTAAAATTTCGACCCTTTGTGGGGGAGGTACCAGAAGGAGTGGACCGATATTGCCCATTTTCACACCTGACCTAGTACTAATGCAAATGTTAATACTTGCAAAGTTTGAGCTAAATCGGATTATCGTTTCTCTTTCTGTGCAAAAAATATATATTTATTAAAATTTCGACCATTTGTGGGGGAGGTACCAGAAGGAATGGACCGATATATTCCATCTTAACATCAGACCTTGGGCTAACATAAATATTGACATGTGTGAAATTTGAAGGCAATCGGACATATTATGAGAGTTGTAATTATTCAAAATTTTGACCATTTGTGGGGGAGGTACTTGATGGAGTGGACCGATATTGTCCATTTTCACACTTGACCTAACACTGACGCAAATATTAAGATTTGCAAAGTTGGGGCAAAATCGGTTTATCGCTTCTCTTTCTGTGCAAAAAATAAATTTTTTGAAAATTTCGACCTTTTGTGGGGGAGGTACCAGAAGGAGTGGACCGATATTGCCCATCTCCGAACTCGATCTAAGTTTGACAAAAATATTACGATGTATCAAGTTTGGACCAAATCGGATACTCCCTTCAAGAGTTATCGTGCGCACCAGCCAGCCAGCCAGACAGACAGACAGACGGACGGACGGACGGACATCGCTAGATCGACTCCAAATGTTCTGAAACGGATTTGGTCCAAAGAGACCTAGGGTCTAAAACCGTTATTTCGACTAGGCACGTTTTGACCGTATCAAATGATATATACCCCCTGTAGCCATATGGCTGAGGGTATAATAAAAAAATAATAAAGTTCGACCGGGCCGAACTTTTAAAACCCTCCCCCTTTGGGAAAAGAAAACATTTTTATTTTCAATGAATAAATTTTTCTTTGAGCTTTAGGTCTGGATTTTTGGATATATTCGCTATAAAAAATCGTGGATCTAAATATTCAATATTCTCCCACCGGAGCTAGAACCCATTATGAACTACAAATACCAATTTTTAGACAAATCGGTGGAAAAATGTGACAAAAGTTATCAAAATACCGGGTATCGGGAGGTACAGTTATATGAACGATTTATAAAAACGTGGACGTATATATACAATGTTTCGCCACCGAAGTTAGAATCCATTTTGAACTACAAATACCAATTTTTAAAAAAATCCGAGATAATAAGTGGCGAAAATCGTCAAAATACCGGATAACAGCCAACCTATTCAAAACGTAGACCGATATATCTCATTATACCCTACACCACATAGTGGTAAGGGTATTATGTCTTTGTGCATTTGTTTGTAACAGGCAAAAGGAAACGAGATAGACCCATAGTTCCTTTTGATGATCTGCATAGAATCACTTTCTGAGTTGATTTATGCATGTCAGTCCGTCTGTCCGTCCGTCCGTCTGTCCATGTATTCTTGTGAACAAAATGCAGGTCGCATTTATTATCCGATTGAGATGAAATTTTGCAAACAACATTTGTTTGGCCCAAGGACGAACCCTATTGAAATTGGAGATAATCGGTAAAAATTTAGATATAGCTCCCATATATATCTTCGTCCGATTTGCCTTTTATTGTGCACCAAACGTGTAATATCAGTCCGAATAGTATGGAATATTGCACGTACGATCAGATTGGGCCTCAAAATAAGTATGCCAAATTTGATCGAAATCGGTTCAGATATAGCTATAGCTCCCATATATATTGTTCATCCGATTTGTTATTTTTGTACTCCGCAGCCATAATATGCACTCTGTAACAACAATATTTGGGGAAATATATCAAATACAGCTCAGAAATACCTTTGCTAAATTTTATCGAGATCGGTTCAGATTTGGATATAGCTCCCATATATAACTTCGTCCGATTTACCTTTTATTGTGCACCAAACGTCTAATATTATGGGATGGAATTTGGCACACACGACCGAATTTAGTCTAGAAGATAGTATGCCAAATTTGGTGAAGATCGGTTCAGATATAGCTATAGCTCCCATATATATTGTTCATCCGATTTCTAGTATTTGTTACCCACAGACGTAATATGCACTCTGTAACAACGATATTTCAGGAAATATATCATATACAGCTCAGAAATATATTTGCAAAATTTTTTCGAGATCGGTTCCGATTTGGATATAGCTCCCATATATATCTTTATCTGATTTTAAATTAATTTTGCACCAAATGGCCAATACAAGTCCGAATTTAAAAGATACAAATGCTTCGGCATATTTGGTCCTTTGAACTTTAAATTATAATTATAATCATAGGGTGTATGATTGAATCCTCCCATAAAAACTTTTAATTGTTACGTGGAGCTCTACTAAATTAGCAAAGTGGTGTAGGGTATCATAAAGTCGGCCCCGCCCGACTTTAGGACTTTCTTTACTGGTTTTCAATATGAACCATCCTAGACACAATACAAATTGTTCTGCCAATTTTATAAGCGCTACATTGGAGACCACCGAGTCTTCTATTCGTCCGAGAATATATAGTAGACCATAGAAGACTTCCATTTGCCAGAGAAGACCACCGGGTCTTCTATATCTTTCATATAAGCCCACAAGATATTCTATCAGCTATTGAAGACATCGATCTTGTTCTTGATATTTTAAGTCTTAAGGACTTTACATATTCCAAGAAGAAGAAAAGATCTTCGCATCCGTTGAAAACCTCAACGCTTATTTCTAGGCATTTTAAGAGAATACCTCCGAAACCGGAATAACAAGAAAAACCATCAAATTTCCAAGAAAAACGTTAAAAAATCCAAGAAAATGTTATGAAACCTTGTTTGACGATTTCTTTTCATATTCCAATGACGCAAAAATTACCATTGAAATGTGAAACTTCCCAAACGCAGCCACAATACCCATGAGGATAGGCTTGTCACAAGTGTTTGGCAGTCCGCTGTGCCTGAGGCGAGTGCTTCACGTTTTGACTTAACATTTTCCAATGTTAGAGAACACATTGGAAATCGATCGATCATTAAATTGTTCAATGTGAGTATGTATGTATGTCAGTGTCATTAGAAGAGACCATAACTAAATGTTTGATATGTTTGCGCATGCGTGAAACCCCTAAACGTTGCAAGACGTAAAAATCATTCATGCGTGTGTGTGTTCGCTCGGTGTTTGTTTGCCACCGAGTCACGTCCCGTTTTGTCCCAATAGAAAAATGGTAAACATAATTTTTGTTGACATTCCTCTTGTCTAGCGAGACAAGTTCTTTCTGCTTGGACAGCCAGATAGACAAAGGACAATTTTTGGGCGACACAGTGTCTGGCAACTTCGGTCTGTTACGCCGCATCGAAACCAGCACTTATGTTTTTTGATGACATCAAATGTTGATTTTATTTTTAGAATGACCCTTAGAGTCCCAGAAAGTGAAGTAGAAATTTGATTCACACATTAAACCACTTGAAATGTTGGGTTTTCAACATCAAAAGTGATAGTGAATTTGAAAATCTACTTGAAATTGCAGATGTTTTAGCTCGATTTACGTTCCATTACATTTTTAGCATTTCTCAAGTCATAAAAGAGGGAATTCCAAATTCTTTAGAATTTCATTGGAATTATCGGAAAATTATTGTTGTTTTTGTGGTATTTGTTTAGGACTTTTCCCGTAATTTTAAAAAATTAAATGTCTTCCGTAAATATAGACAAGATCTTTGAATCCATAGAAAATCTGTTTGGATGTAGATGAAATGTTTCGTTTTAAAGGATACCCGGTCTTATTTCTACATATATAACCAGTAAGGAAAGACAGAAGTCGGACAGGACCGACTTAATGGTACCCAACATTACTATCTACATTTTGTAGAGTCACCTATAAAAAATTAACGTTTTTATACCCTCAGCCATATGGCTAGAGAGGGTATATCATTTGATACGGTCAAAACATGCCTAATGGAAATAACGATTTTAGGGTCAAAATTTTAAAGGGACAAAATTTTAAAAGGACAAAATTTTAAAGGGTCAAAAGTTTTGAATAGCCATGAAACTCATAATAGCGAAATTAACTTCCGACTCCATTCAGAATTGGTGCATCTTAATATTAATATCAATATAAGATCTGTTTTCGGATGATAGAGACCAGACCAAGACCTGGAGTGCTCTAAGGATAGCCACTTGTGGTTTTCCAGCCAAATATAAAGAAATCAAACTATCACACTCGAATTCCATCACGAATAACTGTGTTTCTGGAAAATTCGCACCAAAATGCTTCTGTACGCTTGTAAACAATATAATGAGCTGTCACTGGAATAATTTTAACAGCTATCGATCGAGTGGCTTAGAAATGACAGCAGTTTGAAGTTGGTTGCAGCGACTTGATCGAAACCCACATCAAAGTGGGTGCAGAATGGATCGTGAGCTGAACATATCGCAATATTCCATTCGGCAAATATTGAAAAATGAGCTCGGGATAAAGCTATTGAAATTCCAAAAACTGCAAGAACTTACACCGCAACAGAAAGAAAATAGACTCAAAAGAGTTGCTTCACTTGGCCGAAACTTGTGAACTGCCGAATTTGGTTTTCTCCGGTGAGAAAACATTCGTTGGCCAGCAGTTTGCAAACAAACAAAATGATCGTGTTTACTTGCCAAAGAGGTCAGCTGAAAATGTGCAGCTTCGGTTGGCCACCAGAACTCAAGCACCGGCCACCGGTGATGGTGTGGGCCGCCATAACAGCCGATGGTCGCTCTCCGCTCGTATTAATCGACCGTGGCGTCAGAATAAATGCCGAATATTATCGCAAAAATATTCTGGAAGGTGCATAAAAACCTTGGGCACTCAAACATTTTGGCCGCAGACCTTGGACATTCCAACAGGACTCAGCACCATCGCACTCAGCACGCGCCACCCAAGAATGGTTACAAAATGAGGTTCCACGCTTCATTTCCAGCGCACAATGGTCACCAAAATATCCGGATACCAATCCGTTGGACTATTGTGTCTGGAGTATTTTGGAAAGCAAGGTTGGTACTAAAAAATACCAAAGTGTAGATTACATCAAGCAAGCGCTTCGCCGGGAATGGGTCAAAATACCGCAGAGCAACATTCGGGCAGCGTGTGACGGTTTCATTGGCCGTTTGGAGGCCTACATTCGTGCCAAAGGTAACCTATTCGAACAAATCTAAACTTATTCTAAAATTTGATGTTATTTCCGACATTTTTACTTTCATTCAATAAAATTAAAAAAAAAAACACAAGTTAAAAACCAGTAAAGAAAGTCTTAAAGTCCGGCGGCGCCGACTTTATGATACCCTACACCACTTTGCTAATTAAGTAGAGCTCCACATAACAATTAAAAGTTTCTATGGGAGAATTCAATCATACACGCTATGATTATAATTATAATTTAAAGTTCAAAGGACTAAATTCGGAATTGTATTGCCCATTTGGTGCACAATTAATTTGAAATCGGATAAAGATATATATGGGAGTTATATCCAAATCTGAACCGATCTCGATAAACTTTGGCAACGATATTTCTGCGCTGTATTTGATATATTTCCCTGAATATCGTTGTTACAGAGTGCATATTACGGTTGTGGGTACCAAATATAACAAATCGGATGAATAATATATATGGAAGCTATAACTATATCTGAACCGATCTTCAAAATTTGGCATACTACCTTCTAGACTAAATTCGGTCGTATGTGCCAAATTCCATCCCATTTGGACAAATATTAGACGTTTGGTGCACAATAAATGATAAATCGGACGAAGTTATATATGGGAGCTATATCCAAATCTGAACCGATCTCGATAAAATTTAGCAAATGTATTTCTGAGCTGTATTTGATATATTTCCCCAAATATTGTTGTTGCATAGTGCATATTACGGTGGCGGTGGACAAAAATAACAAATCGGATGAACAATATATATGGGAGCTATAGCTATATCTGAACCGATTTCGATCAAATTTGGCATACATATTTTCAGGCCTAATATGGGTGTATGTGCAAAATTCCATACAATTCGGGCTGATATTACACGTTTGGTGCACAATAAAAGTCAAATCGGACGAAGATATATATGGGAGCTATATCCAAATTTTGACCGATTATCTCCAATTTCAATAGGGTTCGTCCTTAGGCCAAACAAAAGACCTTTGCAAAATTTCATCTGGATCGGGCAATAAATGCGACCTGTACTTTGTTTACAAAAATACATGGACAGACGGACGGACGGACGGACAGACGGACGGACGGACGGACATGCATAAATCGACTCAGAATGTGATTCTATGCAGATCATCAAAAGGAACTATGGGTCTATCTCGTTTCCTTCTGCCTGTTACAAACAAATGCACAAAGACATAATACCCTGACCACCTTGTGGTGTAGGGTATAAACAGTAAGTTCGGCCGGGCCGAACTTTGAATTCCCTCCACCATTTGGAACGAATTTAGAAATTTTCAAAAAATAAAATCCTTAAAAAATTCTGTTACAATTTTAAAACCAGTAAAGAAAGTCTTAAAATCGGTCGGGGCCGATTTTATGATACCCTTTGCTAATTTAGTAGAGCTGCGCATAACAATTAAAAGTTTTTATGGGAGAATTCAATCATACACGCTATGATTATAATTATAATTTAAAGTTCAAAGGGCTAAATATGTCGAAGCATTTGTATCCTTTAAATTCGGACTTGTATTACCCATTTGGTGCACAATTAATTTGAAATCGGATAAAGATATATATGGGAGCTATATCCAAATCGGAACCGATCTCGATAAAATTTGGCAAAGATATTTCTGAGCTGTATTTGATATATTTCCCCAAATATTGTTGTTACAGAGTGCGTATTGCGGCTGCGGAGGACAAAAATAACAAATCGGATGAACAATATATATGGGAGCTATAGCTATATCTGAATCGATTTCGATAAAATTTGGCATACTTATTTTAAGGTCCAATCTGATCGTACGTACAAAATGCCATACTATTCGGACTGATATTACACGTTTGGTGCACAATAAAAGGCACATCGGACGAAGATATAAATGGGAGCTATATCTAAATTTTGACCGATTATCTCCAATTTCAATAGGGTTCGTCCTTCGGCCAAACAAATGATTTGTGCAAAATTTCATCTGGATAGGGCAATAAATGCCAACTGTACTTTGTTTACAAAAATACATGGACAGACGGACGGGCGGACAGACGGACGGACGGACATGCATAAATCGACTCAAAATGTGATTCTATGCAGATCATCAAAAGGAACTATGGGTCTATCTCGTTTCCTTTTGCCTGTTACAAACAAATGCACAAAGACATAATACCCTGACCACCTTGTGGTGTAGGGTATAAATACCGAGTGTATACGACGTGGACCTACATATGCATTGTTTGTCGTAAGCCATTACAATATTCAAATTCGAAACTTGAATTAAACGGTCAATAATGTAACTAAAATCATCAAAATATCGTATATAGGGAGGTACCGTTATATCGGAGCTGTGAGAAGACCTGAACCAACATAGACAATTTTCTGTCACAGGCTGTAGCATCCATTACGAACTTCAAATACGACATCTCAAACAAACAATTTCGGTGAGTATTGTACCTAAAATCGTCAAAATACCAAATATAGGGAGGCACTGATATATAGGGCCTATACGAAGACCTGGACCTGCATAGACAATTTTCTGTCACAGACTGAAGTTCCCATTATGAACTCTAAATACGTAATTTGAAACAATTCTGGTGAATAATGACGCTAAAATCATCAAAATACTGAATATTGGGAGGTACCGTTATATGGGGGCTATATGGAGACGTGGACCTGCACAGACAATTTTCTGTCATAGGCTGTAGTATCAATTACGAACTTCAAATACCAAATTTGAAACAATTCCGGTTAATAATGTCGCTAAAATCATCAACATATCGAATATAGGGAGGTACCGTTACATGGGGGCTATATGGAGACGTGGACCTGAACAGACAATTTTCCGTCTTAGGCTGTAGTATCCGTTTGGAACTTCATATACCGAATTTGAAACAGTTTCGTTGAATAGTGTCGCTAAAATCATCAAAATACCGAATATCGGAAGGTACCGTTATACCGTTAGGTACCGTTATACGAAGACCTGGACCTGCATAGACAATTTTCTGTCACAGACTGAAGTTCCCATTATGAACTCTAAATACGTAATTTGAAACAATTCTGGTGAATAATGACGCTAAAATCATCAAAATACTGAATATTGGGAGGTACCGGGAGGTATGGGGGCTATATGGAGACGTGGACCTGCACAGACAATTTTCTGTCATAGGCTGTAGTATCAATTACGAACTTCAAATACCAAATTTGAAACAATTCCGGTTAATAATGTCGCTAAAATCATCAACATATCGAATATAGGGAGGTACCGTTACATGGGGGCTATATGGAGACGTGGACCTGAACAGACAATTTTCCGTCTTAGGCTGTAGTATCCGTTTGGAACTTCATATACCGAATTTGAAACAGTTTCGTTGAATAGTGTCGCTAAAATCATCAAAATACCGAATATCGGAAGGTACCGTTATATGGGGGCTATAAACATGTATGCAAAATTTTAGCCTTCTATCTCAATTCGTTCGAAAGATAGCGTGATTACAACAGACAGGTAGACAGACGGACAGACAGACAGACCTAGAATTTTACGCTGATCAAGAATATATACACTGGTGGCCAAAACTAAAGCAACTGAAATTACAAAGAGAATGAATGCCCTGTAACTTTTTTAAAAATTAAAAAAAATGAGAAAGTTTTTCTTTTTTTTTTTAATTAGGTATTTTATTCACTTTTTAAAGACCTAAAACAGAAAACCAAAATTCATTTTTATATGAAAAATAATGTTTGGTAAAGTCAATTAACCCGATTTTGGCTTGGACAAAACAAAAGCAACTCTGTTGTATATTCATATAACCGCTACAATTTCTGTTGTTTTTACTGTGATATTTATCGCTTTTTTCTTCCTTCGACAAATTCGCTTGTCATAAATCCTTTTTGAGAAGTTTTTTACAACAGTATGTGTTTTTCTTTTCGTTTTTTAAGTACTGCCCAAAACAATTTTAAAAATGGCTAGAAGCAAATACAGTACCTGAATAAAACAGCAAATTATCAGTGACTATCAAAACAACATATCGCAGAAAATTATTTCTGAGAAATATTTCATAAATATTTATGTAATTTCATAATTATTTCGGTTTACTAAGTCGGTTTTTTGAAACTGGATCAGTAGTAACAGTCTATAACGGATGAAGGCCGCGAAAAACTTCAGCCCGTACTGATCCACAAATTGTGAGAGAAATAAAAAACAACTATTTAAGAGTTCAACTGGATTGGTGAGAGACCAATCATTGGATATAAGCTCGAGATCATTGCGTAGACGAGTAGTGGCAGCTGGTCAGGATGCCCGTATGACATCAAAAAACCATTTATATCTGAAAAAATCAAAAAGGCTTTCGGAAACGATAATATTAAGTGGAATCAAGCTCAATGGAAAAAACATTATTTCTGGGATGAATCTACGTTTAATATTAAAGGCTCAGACATGAAAACTTTTACGGTGAGAAGACCAAAAAAGGGAAGGACTCAAGCCGCAGTGTTGCAAAGGTACAGTGAAGCATGAGGGAGGGTCAAAATGGCGTGACGCTGTTTTTCTTGGACCTAGGCCTATCCATAAAATAAAAGAAGTTGTGGATCGGTTTGTTTACAAAGATGTGTTGGACATCACGTTGTTCCCTTACGCTGAATAAAATATTCGGCTGATTTTGGTGTTTCAGCATGACAATGATCCCAAACTTGTATCAAAACTGGTCAAATATTGGTTGCGGGAGTCAAAAATTGATGTTTTGTTATGGCCGGCACAATCACCTGACCTAAACCCCATAGAAAACCTTTGGAGTATCGTAGATAGGAAGATCAAGCGAGATTCGGAAATAAATAAGCACAACATTTTCTAAAGAATTCAGGGTGCCTGGGAAAGCACACACAAGGATCAAATTGAGCGTGTTATAGATTCAATGCCTTGTAGGTGTGCTATCGACTACTAGCCAAAATTTAATTATTTTAAAATAAAAAATCAAAAGTTGCTTTAGTTTTGACCAAGCAAAAATTGGGTCATTTTAGTTTTCCACATATTATTTTTCGTTAAAAATAATTTTTGTATTTTTATTTTTAGTTTCTTAAAAGTGAATTAAACCCCTCATTTAAAACTGGAAAAATAATTACGATTTGTTTATTTTTGTAAAAGTTACAGGACATTTATTGTCTTTGCGATTTAAGTTGCTTTAGTTTTGGCCACCAGTGTATACTTTGTTGGGTCTGACATGATTCGAGGAGTTATAAACGGAATGACAAAGTTAATATACCCTCCATAGTATGGTGGAGGGTATAAAATTAAAAATTATGGTTTTTCTATGTTGTAGTTTTTTTTTATCTCACCCTGTACATTTCTCTGTAAAGGTCAAAATGAATGATTTCGAAGACTTTTTGAAATGTAACCTTTTTCATAAAGGAAAATCTTGAATACTATATAAAACCTTAAAAGTCTGATAATTGAGTACCGCGTATAAAATTTTGATTGAAAATTTTTGTCAAACAAAGCACTGATTGAAATATCTCGGAAATTTATAACACAAAGAGAAAACATTTTACGTATCCCTCGAACCGACAATTGAGTTTCAATTCACACCGCACTGCGGTTATGTTTCGGATGCGATAAACGTATTCTTAACGTATTAATTTAAAATTTTACCATAACAATGGCCCACACAATTCCCGCTCATCCCATTAGCCATGGTATCGTGAGCACAGCCATATGAACAGTAGTGAACTCTAACCACCACCTCCATCATCCGAAACGGAAAAATTACGACTACAAATGGCAGCGAGTCAGCCTACCAAATGCAACAATCTTTTGATATGCGATATGGTGGAAGGGAGGGGACAGGATGCGATGAATAAGGCAACAACAATGTTATCAAACAATTTGCAGGCTCACATCCAAAACAACAAGAATATTATAGCTCACTCACAGCCAGCCTAAATGTAGAGCAGGCATCCATCCATCAAAGAGTCTGCCAGCCAACCAGTCACACAGACAGATGATAATGATGTTTGTTGTTGATACTGTAACAGATTTTCCCTTGTTCTGACATGACAGGCTATTCGGGGATTGCGATTCAAATTGTGTGTTGTAATGAATTTCAGCTAACCAACAACCACTGGAAAATAGACCCTTTTACCTCTTGGAATTTATGAATATGCCATACCCCTTTCCCATTGTTAGTCGGTAGGACAGTTTTAGTCCAATTTGTTATTTTAGGGATAAACTTTTCTGAAACATTGTATCTCATTTCCATGTTGTTGTTTTTATTGGTCTCTTCAACATTGTTGTTGCGTCTTAAGACATTTTCTTAATTTAATTTTGAATGCCAGGCTATGTGCGTGCATTCGGCTGTGCTTATTAGACTTAAGCAAAACTTCCTTAAGGCCATCTTCAAAATTTTGGAAAACCAGGCAGCCATTCAGTCAGTCCAGTTACTATTTCATCTCACTGCTTCGAGTTCATCGCACATTTAATAGAACCCAAATGCAACGAATCGTGTTAATTTACTCATTTATATGCGTAACAATTAATTCTTTGTTGTAATTTTATGTAAATTACGTTACAACAAACGACGATGACAGCGATGATGATGATGATGAACAACAAATGATTCGGCATTGCGCGAATGTGAATTTCAAATTAGTTTTTTAATTCGGCCAATGGTAAACCTTAAAGGTGGAACTATCTAAAGAAGATGGAAAGCAGACTCAATGAAAACAAGTTAAAAAACATTAAGTTCGACCGGGCCAAACTTTTAATACCCTCCACCATTTGGAACGAATTAGAAAATTTTCAAAAAAAATAAAATCCATTAAAAATTCTTTTAAAATCTTTAAAATTTCTAATATAAGAAGGTGCCGATATGTGGGGATATACGATATTGTGGACCTATAAAGACAAATCTATGTCTGCGTGTAAAGTACTCACAAGGAACTCCTTGTGTGGATTTCCAAAATACCGAATATCGCGAGGTATCGTTATATGGGAGCCATACGTTATCGTTAACCTATATAGAGAATTCTCTGTCGGGGGGTAAAGTGCTCACAAAGAATCCCTTGTGACCATTCCGTTGAAAAATATGGCTAAAAACATCAAAATACCGAATATCGGGGGTACCGTTATATGAGGGCTGTACGATATTGGAACCTATATAGATAATTCTCTGCCGAGGTATAAAGTACCCACAAGGAACTCCTTGTGTGGATTTCAGACAATTCCGATGAAAAATGTGGGTAAAATCATAAAAATACCGAATATCGGGGGGTACCGTTATATGGGGGATATACAATATCGTGGACCTGTATAGACAATTCTCTCTCAGGGGGTGAAGTACTCACAAGGAACTACTTGTGGGGATTTTAGACAAATCCACTGAAAAGTGTGGCTAACATCATCAAAATACCGAATATCGGGGGTACCGTTATATGGGGGATATACGATATCGTGGACCTGTATAGACAATTCTCTCAGGGGGTAAAGTACTCACAAGGAACTACATGTGTGGATTTTAAGACAATTCCATTGAAAAATGTGGCTACCATCATGAAAATACCGAATATCGGGGGGTACAGTTATATGGGGGATATACGATATCGTGGACTTATATAGACAATTATTTTTGAAGGGGTAAAATGTCCACAAGGAACTACTTGTGTGGATTTTCAGACAATTCCGTTGAAAAATGTGGATAAAATCATCAAAATACCGAATATCGGGGGGTACCGTTATATGGGGGCTATACGATATCGTGGACCGATATAGCCCATCTTCGAACTTGACCTGCCTGCAGACAAAAGAGAGATCTGTGCAAAATTTTAGCTTCCTATCTTAATTCGTTTAGACTGTAGCGTGATTACAACAGACGGACAGACGGACGGACAGGGCTAAATCGTCTTAGAATTTTACGCTGATCAAGAATATATATACTTTGTTGGGTCTAAAATGATTATTTCGATGAGTTACAAACGGAATGACAAAGTTAATATACCCTCCATACCTTTTTTGGTGGAGGGTATAAAAACAAATTAATCGTGCTTACTTACAAAGAGGTCAGCTGAAAATGTATACCTTCAATTGGCCACCAGAACTCAAGCGACGGCCATGGTGATGGTGTGGCCCAACAAAATCTCCGGATCCTTTGGACTATTGCGTCTGCAGTATTTTGGAAAGCAAGGTTGGCACTAAAATACCAAAGTGTCAATCGCCTCAAGCAAGCGCTTCGCCGGGAATGGACCAAAACACCACATTCGGGTAGCGTGTGACGGTTTCATTGGCCGTTTGAAGGCCATAAATCGTGCCACAGGTGACCAACTCGAACAAATCTAAAATCGTAATATTATTATCAAACTTAGATCGAGTTCAGAGATGAACAATATCGGTCCACTCCCACTGGCACCTCCCACACAAAAAGTCGAACTTTTAAAAAATATATATATTTCACTGCACAGAAAGAGGAAGGATAACCCCATTTTGCTCCAACTTTGCAAATCCTAGTATTTGCATCAGTGCTAGATCAGGTGCGAAAATGGACCGGTCCGTTTCATCAAGTACCTTCCCCACATAAGGTCACAATTTTGTATGATTTTAACACTTATAAAAAGTGTTATAAGAGTCCGCATGTCTTAAAATTACACACATCACAATACTTTTATTTGCCCAAGATCTGGTGTGAAGATGAAATATATCGATCCACTTCTTCTGGTACCTCCCACACAAAGGGTCTAAATTTTGAATTTTCATGAAGCTCATAAAAAGCGAAATTATCTTCCGATCCCCATTCAGACTTTTCACAATCTGAATATTTCTATCAAAACAAGATCTGTTATAAAGATGGTGGAGATCGTACCATTTCTTCTGGTACCTCCCCCACATAGGCTTCAAGATTTTGAAAACGCCCAAAAAAGCAAAATAAGCATCCAACTCTCTTCAAATTTCACAAATACTAACATTTTTGCTAACACAAGATCTGTAGTGAAGATGATATATATCTGCGAACACCTTCTGGAACCTCACCCGCAAAGGGACACAGTTCAGCGATTCTTTACAATTGTGCTATATCTAAACATTCCTCTCAACCAGAAGCCTGGGATAAATATGGAATTTATGATTTCGCATAAAAGTGGATATTAATGTTCGATATTCTTCCGTTCCTTTATCCGCAAATGAAGTAGCGGCTATTTGCTAGTGGAATATATGTTCTTAAATAGTTGGAACTAATTTAATCGTACTCGAATATGTTTTGACTCGGCATCACACTTAATTAAGCGACTGTCATTTAAGTCTTAAAGTGTTACCTTTTTTGGTCGACGTGACTTTGGCTACTGTAGATGGCATTAGCCCGGCTGAGGGTGTGTCATCGATTCACCACAAGGTGTGCAATGTAATATCTACCTACCTCCCCAGATACCTAAACATATACGACGATGAATGAGTCGCTGTTTGTCGCTGCATTGTTTGTCCCCTGGCCAAGATTAAGAATGGGAAAACGACTCATTTAAATGGCCAAATGACTTGCATGATTCTCAAATCACTTGTGACTTGTTGATCATTTGAAAATCCAAACCTCAGCTACCAGCCAACCATACATCCACCGATCGATCATCACAATCCGTTGAGGAGGTGACACCTAATGAAGTCATGAATGAATACATGAAACTCCTTATGTTTTGATTTAATGACATTTTCATGGAAACTCCCGTTTTGGAGGTACGAAAAAGTTAAGTGGCTAGTAATGATAATCGATGAGATAATGGCGTGGATTTTCCCTGATCTGGGTTCTTAGGAGAAAGCCAAGTTGGGAGCAAGGAATTGGGAAAATTTACTCATTATCGTTTTTGGTTGCTAACCAAGGCAAGGTTTAGTTTGGAATAGTGTCAGGCACACAGGTAGCCTGTATGTACAGGTTTCTACCTATGTTTAATAATGGTTGGTGTGTACTTCTTTTATTTGATTGAAATTATGTTCCTCCACAATCAAAGTGTTAAAGAAAACTGGATTAAAACACATTTTCAATTAGAAAACTAATCTGAGGTGATGGGAAAATATTTGATAACATTGAATTACTCTGCGTCAACAATGAAACAACACCTGATCGTTTGACATGACTCTCATCTAGTGATAAACATCCGGTTGCTGCAGGAAATTGCGAACATTTTTTTTTAATTTTGTACACATTGCCAACACACATTGGAGTATTTCCCTTTTATGATAAGGAAAGGATTATGACCAGTTCAATATCTATAAGAAACGTTTTCAGTTTTTTTTTTTTGACGTTTCTGGAAAAAGAAAAATATTGTAGAAATATTTGCTAAAGCCTCATAATTTAATATTTAACAGATTCTGATTCCGGATAATAAATGCAACCTGCATTTTGTTCACAAGAATACCTGGAGAAACGGACGGATGAACGGACTAAATAAATCGATTCAGAAAGTGATTTTATGAAGATTCCCAAAAGTAACTATGGGTCTATCTCGCCTCATTCTCCATGTTACACAAGACATAATACCTTTACCACTATGTGGTGTTGTGAATAAAAATCAACAATTTAATATAACTCCCGAACCATTTTAAATGACCCCATGTGATCACTTATAGTATATTTATATGTATTAACTTTCAAATGACACCTATTTTGCCCATATCGTTTTAGTAGGATCGGTTCTTGGACCTGGACGTTCGGGTATCCGGGTCCGTCCCCCAAGTAAAAGCTACTTCTCCGAATTGATACTGCAAATACCTAACTCTGGAATAAATTTTATAAAAAAATCCAGAGTTTTTACTAGAGTTAAGCAAAGCTGTAACTAGTTGAATTCTGTAGATATCATCATGAAATTTGAATGGGAAGATCTTCATTTACCTAGAAACAGATAGATAGCTAGAAAAGTTCAAAGTATCAGTCGCCTTTGCCGACAGATGTATACCCTCTGACTCAGATTTACATTATGATTATTCAAGCTGTATTTGGCTCCAAAGGGCTTGCTCTGACCTAAGTCTAATATAAATATTACAAGGTGTGAGATTTGGAAAATACCGAGATATACCATCTTCACATCAAATCTTGTATTATTAAAAATATTTTGATATTGGAAATTTGAAAGGAATTGGAAGAATTATTTGAAATTTGGATTCGTTATGGGTGAGGTACCAGAATGAGTCGTCTGTTCTATCCGTTTTTCATACCAGATCTTGTGCTAAAACCAGTAAAGAAAGTCTTCAAGTCGGGCGGGCCGACTTTATGATACCCTACACCACTTTGCTAATTAAGTAGAGCTCCACATAACAATTAAAAGTTTTTATGGGAGAACTCAATCATACACGCTATGATTATAATTATAATTCAAAGGACTAAATATGCCGAAGCATTTGTATCTTTTAAATTCGGAATTGTATTGCCCATTTGGTGCACAATTAATTCGAAATCGGATAAAGATATATATGGGAGCTATATCCAAATCTGAACCGATCTCGATAAAATTTGGCAAAGATATTTCTGAGCTGTATTTGATATATTTCCCTGAATATCGTTGTATATAACAAATCGGATGAATAATATATATGGAAGCTATAGCTATATCTGAACCGATCTTCACCAAATTTGACATACTAGCTTCTAGACTCAATTCGGTCGTAAGTGCCAAATTCCATCCCATTTGGACAAATATTAGACGTTTGGTGCACAATAAAAGGTAAATCGGACGAAGTTATATATGGGAGCTATATCCAAATCTGAACCGATCTCGATATAATTTAGCAAAGCTATTTCTGAGCTGCATTTGATATATTTCCCCAAATATTGTTGTTACAGAGTGCATATTACGGCGGCGGTGGACAAAAATAACAAATCGGATGAAAAATATATATGGGAGCTATAGCTATATCTGAACCGATTTCGATCAAATTTGGCACACATATTTTCAGGCCTAATTTGGGTGTAAATGCAAAATTCCATACAATTCGGGCTGATATTACACGTTTGTTTCGAAGATATATATGGGAGCTATATCTAAATTTTGACCGATTATCTCCAATTTCAATAGGGTTCGTCCTTGGGCCAAACAAAAGATCTTTGCAAAATTTCATCTGGATAGGGCAATAAATGCGACCTGTATTTTGTTTACAAAAATACATGGACAGACGGACGGACGGACAGACATGCATAAATCGACTCAGAATGTGATTCTATGCAGATCATCAAAAGGAACTATGGGTCTATCTCGTTTCCTTCTGCCTTACAAACAAATGCACCCTGACCACCTTGTGGTGTAGGGTATAAAAATATTGGGATGTGAAAAAAATTTGAAAGTAATCGAATTTTTATTTCCCATTTTATAATAACTATAATTATTTCAAATCTTGGCTCTTTGTGGGAAAGGTACTTGATGGAGTGGACCTATATTGTCATTTTTCGCATCTGGCCTAGCACTGATTGAAAATTTTGAGAGTAGCGAAGTTTGAACGAAATCGATTGATCCTTTCATTTTCTATAAGGTAAATTATTTTCTATGAAAATGTTGAAGTTTTTTGGCGGAGGTGCAGGAAGAAGTGGACCGATGTTGCCCATCACAGAACTCGATCTAAGTTTGACAATAATATTACGATGTACCAAGTAAAAATATCTGTTCTAGAACTAGCAGACAAATAAGCGTGCTTATATCTCAAGAATAGCTGGTCCGATTTTGACAAATGTTGTCAATTCAGAATGCCCTATTCGCATAAAAGTATAAAATCCAAGAAAAAAAATCATAATAATATGCCAATAATGATGTTAATACAGATTTTGTAGTAATTTTGTGACATTTTTATACCCTACAACACTTTGTGTTGGGGGTATTATAAGTTTGATTGGGCCAAAAATTATGTAACACCACGAAATATTGATTTCCCACATAGGAAAGTATATATGGATCTTCCTCCCTATTTCTTTTGGAGATGATCGCATAATATTTAGGGGTTGAAATGGACCAAAAACTGAAAATTTTCCTGATTTTGCAGTTGCTCTACAGGTCACAATTATAGACCAATCGAAGCGAAAGTTATCATGGGGCTAGAGCTTTGGGCTGGGCAGAATCCTTCCAATTTTGATGGTCATCGGGTAACATTTAGTGGTTGAAATAGACCATAGCATTTGTGATAAATAAAAGTCAAATTTTCCATTAAACCGCGAATATTTTTAATGCCGGCGAAATCACAAATAGACGAACAGGTCAATTCTGACCGTTACGTAGATGCCGATAGTAAAAATATCGGATATATATAGCGAAATATATACAATGTATATGTACAAAGGAAGGGGATGTTAGCTAAAATGCTTATATCTCCAGAATGGCTGGTGCGATTTTGACAAATTTCGTAAAATTAGAATGCCCTTTTGGCATTAAAGTATAAAATCTAAAAAAATCGCATAAAAAGATACCAACAATGATGTTAATATAGACTTTGTAGTATTTTGTGACATTTTTTTATTTTTTCAATTTTTTATCGCATGCGATTTTTTCAATTTGACTTATAATATTAAAGTGTATATTTTTTTTTTTTTTGTAATATTTTTGCACTTTACAACACAGGTTGGGGTTATTATTTATATACAGATTGCAATTATCGTTCGATCCTCACGAAATTTTTGACAAAGGTAGGGTTATGCTCAGATGGGCTTCAAAGATGTCCGCAATATATTTAGGGGTTGAAATGGACCAGCAACTCAAAATGTTCCTGATTTTGCAGCCGTTATAAAGGTCACAAATAGAAACCAAAGGACACGAAATCTTGCATGAAGTTAGATTTTAAAACAGCGGGTAGAATTTAAGATAGCGGGATCACTACTTATATCCGAAATACACAATAGGCGAACTTCTAACTTTTTTATGCTGATTTCGTTGACGAATATAGCCAAATTGCTTTTGGAGATGATCGCAAAATATTTAGGGGTTCAAATGAAAAAAAAATCCTGATCACACAATTGAAGCCAATCAACACGCCTGAGAAGATAGTTAAGCACAGTGAAGAATTCTTCCATTTTGGATGACCATTCGATTATATTTAGCCGTAAAATGGACCACAACAACTAACAGCACGACGGAGTACATAAATATCGGGAAAATGTCCCTGGTCAAAATGTTAAGGTAATATCTGGGCAGTGCTCCGTGACATAATTTCAAAAGCGAAATCTTCCAAAATGGATTTGGACATGAGGGGGCTTTTCACATATTGTAGTGTTGTAGGGTATCACATGGTCGGCCCCGCACGACTATAGCCTTTGCTTACTTGTTTTTATTTTTTCTTATTTTTTAACGAATGCTATTTTTTAATTTGACTTATAATATTGAGGCATACATTTTGTAATATTTTTTCAACTTACAACACAGGTTGTGGTTATTATATACAGATTGCAATTATAGTCCGATCCTCACGAAAATTTTCACAAGCGTAGTGTTAGGCTCAGAAGGGCTAGGTCTATAATTTTCAAAGATGTCGGCAACATATTTAGGGTTGAAATGGACCAACAACTAAAAATGTTTCTGTTTTTGCAGCCCTTATAAAGATCACAAATAGAAACCAAAAGACACGAAATCTCGCACGAAGTTAGAGTTAGGCCAGCGGGTAGAATGGAAAAATACTTTTGTGTGAAAAAATACCAACATTACTCACATGCGATATCCAAAACATACAAAAGGCGAACTTCTGGCTTTTATACCCTCCACCATACTATGGAGGGTATATTAACTTTGTCATTCCGTTTGTAACTCCTCGAAATACTCATGTCAGACATAACAAAGTATATATATTCTTGATCAGCGTAAAATTCTAAGTCGATTTAGCGATGTCCGTCTGTCTTTCTGTCTGTCTGTCTGTCTGTCCGTCTGTCTGTTGTAATCACGCTATTTTTCGAATGAATTGAGATAGATGGCTAAAATTTTGCACACATGTTTATTTTTCCAGTAGGCAGGTTAAGTTCGTAAATGGGCCATGTAGGTCCACGTTTTCATATAGCTCCCATATAACGGTAACCCCCTTATATTCGGTATTTTGATGATTTTAGCGACGTTATTCACCGGAATTGTTTCAAATTTGGTATTTGAAGTTCCAAATGGATACTACACCCTATGATAGAAAATTGTCTGTGCAAGTCTATGTCTTCGTATAGCCCACATATAACGGTACCTCCCGATATTCGGTATTTTGATGATTTTAGCGACATTATTAACGGGAATTGTTTCAAATTTGGTATTTGAAGTTCCAAATGGATACTACACCCTATGATAGAAAATTGTCTGTGCAAGTATATGTCTTCGTATAGCCCCCATATAACGGTACCTCCCTATAGTCGGTATTTTGATGATTTTAGCGACATTATTCACCGGAATTGTTTCAAAATTGGTATTTGAAGTTCGTTATGGGAACTACAGTCTGTGACAGAAAATTGTCGGCGCGGGTCCAGGTCTTCAATACCCACCGAAATTGTTTGAGATGTGGTATTTGAAGTTCGTATAGGATGCTACAGCCTGTGACAGAAAATTGTCTATGTTGGTTCAGGTCTTCGCACAGCTCCAATTTAACGACACCTCCTTATATACGATATTTTGATGATTTTAGCTACATTATTCACCGTTTATTTCAAGTTTCGAATTTGAATATGGTAATGGCTTATGACAAACAATGCATATGTATGTCTACGTCGTATAGACCCCAATATAACGGCTATATTCGGTATTTTTTAAATTTTAACAGAATTATTTAAGGATTTTATTTTTTGAAAATTTCCAAATTCGTTGCAAATGGTGAAGGGTATTAAAAGTTCGGCCCGGCCGAACTTACTGCTTTTTAACTTGTTTTATGCTGAATTCGTTGACGAATATAGCCAAATATCGTAGACAAGAAAATCATATGGATGAGTCTAAGTTTGGAAATACAGAGGGACTTATTGCATTTGGAGAGCAAAATATTTAGGGACTCAAATGAACCAAAAACAGAAAAAAATTCCTGATCACACAATAGAAGTCAATCGACACGCTTGAGAGTTAAGAACAGAGAATTGGATTATATTATATATAGCACGACGGAGTGTGTAAATATTCAGCAAATGTCCCTGATCAAAATGCTAAGGGTAATATCTCCGTGACTTCATTTCAAAAGCAAAATCTTCCAAAATGGATTTGGAAATAAGGGGGCTTCTAACATATTGAAGTGTTGTAGGGAATCACATGGTCGGCTCCGCGCGTCTATAGACTTTGCTTACTTGTTTAAGAATATTTTTTTATGAAAAGCAGACTAAAATTATGTTGGTTCATGATTTGGACAAAAGAAAAAACAACATGGATTCGATCTCGACACGCACGGACAGGCGTATCCTGAAATGTATTTCGTCCAAAGAAATATTGTGTTGAAAACCACTATTTCGATGAGGTATATCTTGAGCGTATTAAATTATATATAACTTCTGTAGCCATAGACAAAAGGTGTAGAATAATCCAAACAGAGACTATTCGACACATAGAAGATTATATCGTTTGGGTCTCCTGTATTTAGAAGGACTTCTGCTGGCCGTCTTCTTCAAATATTTTACATTCAATTAACCTTCCATAGATGTTCAAAACTTCCTTTGTTTTGTGAACTCTTGTGAACAAACAATCTTTCTTTACTTTATATTGACAAGAAAAAATATTTAGTTTTTTGGGCAATCACAAATATTGATTAACAATTGATACCGTTTACTACTACTGGTCTTACCTATCTGACACTTTGAATGTGACATCTTCACATGGGATGGATCATTTACACGCATACATACATACATACATACCTTACGAATATGTTGTGTGAGTTTTGCCAATATTTACTTAAGACTCTGTCTTAAAATAATATTGACATTCTTTTCAGTGGTTGTGCTGGTGATGCCAGTGGTTATGGCCAGTCATTTGAATCTCATTTGTAAAGTCATCTTGTGTAAACAAACTAGGCGCGCAAAGCTGCCTGGCTGACTGGTCGGCTGTATACCACAAGTAATATTTACCTATAAACGGCACTGACAAATCTTCCGTATCCGGATTTTGTTTTGTTGGATTTGCCACTGGTTGACAGTTCCGTTTCCCGAAACAAAAACAAGAGACAAGCAGCTAGCCAAAGCCATAACGTATGTTTTGACTTTGTGATTTTTGGCGTGCAAAGATCGGCAGAATGGAAAATTCCAGCAATTGATTTTGTCGTCTTTTAGGTGATTGACTAATGGCACTAAGCTTCATGGGATTGACTTCAACTTTCCAGCTTGTAAAAGGGGATTTTCATTTGGAATCAATAGCTTAGAAGTCGTGGCGATTTACTGGATTTGAAATGAGCAGACGCTAATTTGTACAATTTGTAAAAAGTTTTGCCGACAAACGTATAAGGGTGTCGGTCTGTCCGTCTATTTGTGCAAACTTTGCAGATGCTAATATTTTCATCAGTGCTAGGCTAAGTTTAACAAGTAAAAAAGCTGTAAGTTCGGCCGGGCCGAACTTTTAATACCCTCCACCATTTGGTACAAATCTGCCAATTTCCAAAAAAAAAAAATAAATAATAATAAAATCCGTTAAGAATTCTGTTAAAACCTTAAAAATACCGAATGCTTATACGACGACGTGGACCTGCATAGGTAACTTTTTTCATAAGTTATTACAATATTTACATGCGAAACTTGAAGAAAAATCTGTTTATAATGTAGCTAAAATCATCAAAATTCCGAATATGGGGGGTACCGTTATATGGGGGCTATTCGTAGACGTGGACCTGCACAGACAATTTTCTAGCATGGGCTGAAATATCCATTACGAACTTCACATGCGAAATTTGAAACAATCCCGGTAAATAGTGTCGCTAAAATCATCAAAATGCCGAATATTGAGGGGTACGGTATATGGGGGCTATATGAAGACGTGGACCTACATGGCCCATTTTATGTTTTATGCTGCAGTATCTATTACGAACTTCAAATACCAAATTTGGAACAATTCCGCTAAATAATGTCGCTAAAATCATAAAAATACCGAATATCGGGGGGTACCGTTATATGCGGGCTACACGAAGACGTAGACCTGTACAGATAATTTTCTGTCTTACGCTGTAGTATCCCTTAAGAACTTCAAATGCCAAATTTGAAACAATTCCGGTGAATAGTGTCGCTAAAATCATCAAAATACCGAATATCGGGAGGTACCGTTATATGGGGGCTATATGATAACTTGGACCTACATGGCCCATTTACGAACTTAACCTGCCTACAGGCAAAATATACATGTGTGCAAAATTTTAGCCTTCTATCTCAATTTGTTCGAAAGATAGCGTGATTACAACAGACAGACAGACGACAGACAGACGGACAGACAGACAGACAGACAGACAGACAGACAGACAGACACACAGACAGACAGACGGACATGGCTAAATCGTCTTAGAATTTTACGCTGATCAAGAATATATATACTTTGTTGGGTCCGACATGAGTATTTCGAGGAGTTACAAACGGAATGACAAAATTAATATACCCTCCATAGTATGGTGGAGGGTATAAAAAATGTAATATATCGGTCCACTCCTTCTGGTATTTCCCCCCTCCACAAAGGGTCAAATTTTTGAATTATTTTATCTCTCAAAAAATGCGAAATACCCATCCGACAATAGCTAGTGTGGGGATGAGATATACCGGTCCAGACCTTCTGCCAAATAAGCATTCTATTCTCATGAAAATTCACACACAGTAATATTTCTACTACCACAAGACATGGTAAGAAGATAATAGATATCGGCCTACCCCTTCTGGTACCTTCCCCACAAAAGGGCAACAATTTTAACTATTTATATCTCTCATAACAAGTCAGCGATTCTATTCAAACTTGGTATATCTAAACATTTCTCTCAACCGGAGATCTGATGTGAATATGGAATTCATCGGCCCACTCCTTGTGGTATATCATTCCCCCCCCCCCATTTTCAAATTTTAAATAACAGTTATTCTGATAAAATTGGAAATAACTGTTGATTTTCTTTAAATCAAAGGAGTGGACCGATATTTTTCATCTCAGATCTAAGTTTGACAATAATATTAAACTATACCAAGTTTGGAGCACATCCGATACTTCCTGCTAAAGTTCGAGAGTATGAACTAGCCAGACAGACGGACAGACCGACACCCCTAAATCGACTCCAAATGTCCTGAAACGTTGTCCAAAGATACCTAGGGTCTAAGGCCGTAATTTTTAAGAGACACATTTTGGCCGCATCAAATATATATAGCCTCTGTATACAAATGGCTGAGTGTATAATAAAGAAGGTACCCCCGTAAATTATTATACCCTCCACCTCGAAAACATTCCTAAATATTCGTCGTAGACCCAATAAAGTTTGTATATTCATAATCAGCATAAAATGACGGACGATTTAATGATGTCCACATGTCTGCTGAAATCACGATACATCCCACATTATATGACGTAGAGCCTCAAAATTTGCAGAACAATTTGTCGTAATCGCCATGTAAAGACACCTTTCCGATATTCGGTATTTTGATGATTTTTGCTACATTTTCACACGGATTCGTTTAAAAAATTATATTTGTAGATCATAATGGGTTTTAGCTCCGGGAGCGCAATATTGTATGTATAGGTCCACGTTTTTGTATAGTCCCTCACATAACGGTACCTCCCGATATTCGATATTTTTATGATTTTCGCTACATTTTTCCACGAATTTGTCCAAAAATTGGTATTTGTAATTTATAATGGGTTCTAGCTCCAACGTCGGAACATTAAACATTGAATATTTGGGTCCACGTTTTCCTATAGCACACATATAATGATACCAACCGATATTCGGTGTTTTGCTAATCCTAGTCACATTTACCGTCCGTTTTTTAATTTGCCCTTTTTTGGAAATCACTCTAACCACCTTCTCTGACAGATAATTGAGGTTTGTTCTGAGGTTTTTTTTCATCACTGCTAATAAAAATTTAACTACTCCAAATAAATCTCATTGATATGTTAATCTCTAGTGGCCCCTGGCGACCTTCGACCCAATCGCAATATTATATTCACTATACGACAAGAGGGTGAATATTTCTTGCTAAACTCTCCTCTCCCCACTTATTCCTGCAATTCCAGAATTTCCTTGCCATGTCATCTGAATTAATATTGATGCCACAATTTTGCGCTCTGTCGCCAATTATAAAAACACATGTCAACGAAAAGTGTTAACGCATGCCAGCCGGCAGCGGCCGACAATCAGATATGAACATATATCCTTTCTACAAAACATTCACACACACACACATCAACAAAACCATCATGACACCGAACAAACATGTGTCCAATACAAATAGCCTTAAGGCAGTCATATTCGTTGTCTCTGGGGTGTTCATGATATCGATATGATTGAAATTGAATAAATAAGTGGCATGAAAGAGGACAGGGCAAGGGACTTATAAAATGCAGAAATATTGGAATATTCTATATGTTATAAGTTATGCAGCAGAGGGGGGAAGGGGGGTTACACAAAGATGCAATGAGGGCGAATGGAGAATAAAGTCTTCCCTAGAGTAGATTTCTGGATATAAAAGACCTTTAAGAGGTCTTTCATAGGCCCATGACTATCTATAAACCTTGGCAGACCCAAAATCTTACAAAGATTTAACAAATAATACAGAACATTGAAAAGAATTATAATAAGCATTTTATAGTTACAAAATACTGAATTTCCCGGAAATAATCGCAAGCGTAGATTTCTGGATATAAAAGACCTTCAAGAGGTGTTTCATAGACCCATGACTTTCCATAAACCTTGGCAGATCCAAAATCTTAGAAATATCTGACAAATAATACAGAACTTGAAAAGCCAAATAATAAGCATTTTATAATTACCCGGACATATTCACAGATATAATCCCCTGTGCAATTATGGGGAGTATGACATTTTGCCACAGAAAGAAAACAAGGGACTAGGCTCGAAGTGATCTGAAATCTTTATCACAATTACTTACAAAAGTTATAAAGTTAAGAAAAATGCCGGTGCTGGATATACCAAAAACCTATAAGGGTTAGATACATATTAGATACATGGAGAAAATCTCAATTTAATGATTTTCATACTCCCCACCATACATAGTATGGAGGGTATATTAAGTTCGTCATTCAGTTTGTAACTCATCGAAATAATAATTTTAGATCTAACACAGTTCTTGATCAGCGTAAAATTCGAAGACGATTTAGCTCTGTCCGTCCTTCTGTTGTAATCACGCTATTAAGATAGGAAGCTTAAAGCTTGCACAGATCAGTATTTTGTCTGCAGGCAGGTCAAGTTCGATATTTTCATTATTTTAGCCACATTTTCAATGCAATTTACTGAAAATCCACACAAGGAGTTTCTTTTGAGTACATTAACCCCTGGAAGAGAATTGTCTATGTAGGTCCAGGATATCGTATATCCCCCCTATAACGGTACCTCCCGATATTCGGTATTTTGATGATTTTAGCCACATTTTCAATGAAATTTTCTGAAAATCCACACAAGGAGTTCCTTTTGAGTACATTACCCCCTGGAAGATAAATGTCTATGTACGTCCACGATATCGTATATCCCCCATATATTCGGTATTTTGATGATTTTAGTGACATTTTTGGCAGGAATCGTTTCAAATTCCGTATTTAATGTTTGAAACTTGTAACTAAAACCTATGACGGAAAATTTTCTAGCAGGTACACTTCTTTGTCTAGCCCAAATATAACGGTACCTCCCTTTATTCGGTATTTTGATGATATTAGGAACATTATTCTCCGGAATTGTTTCAAATTGGATGATATTAGCGACATTATTCAACGGAATTGTTTCAAAATTTCCTATTTGAAGTGCGTTATCAAAAAATGCAGGACCACGTCTTCGCATAGCCCCTATATAACGGTTTTCATTTAAGTGGTGCTTTTCGATGGATTTTTTGAAAATTTTCAAGATCCGGACGAACTTAGCTGTTTTTTACTTGTTATCACTAATATCTACGGAACTACAAGAGATATCAACACAGTTAGGAAAGGCAAGATTGTAGGCTAAAATGTTTTAAGTAGATCCTAATACCCCATAATGGGTCCATTTTCGACTTTTTAGGGGTTTTTCAATAAGATCCGGTACAAAAAAAAAAGACAAATGATAACCCCATCATAAGGACACTTGTTGGATAGGTATTTATACAATCTTTCAAATTATACCGGTCTGCATATCAATTTTGTAGAACGGAAAATAAACTGGATTTTGGGTCCGAACTTTCGGGCTGAATAACTGGGTAACCGGGAATTTTCAACTTAAATCACCTCCCCATAAGGGGGTTTATGCTGACAATTATTATGGAGATTATGAACGTTTTTATACCCTCCACCATACTATGGAGGGTATATTAACTTTGTCATTCCGTTTGTAACTCCTCGAAATACTCATGTCAGACCCAACAAAGTATATATATTCTTGATCAGCGTAAAATTCTAAGTCGATTTAGCGATATCCGTCTGTCTGTCTGTCCGTCTGTCTGTCTGTCTGTCCGTCCGTCTGTCTGTTGTAATCACGCTATCTTTCGAATGAATTGAGATAGATGGCTAAAATTTTGCACACATGTTTATTTTTCCAGTAGGCAGGTTAAGTTCGTAAATGGGCCATGTAGGTCCACGTTTTTATATAGCCCCCATATAACGGTACCTCCCTATATTCGGTATTTTGATGATTTTAACAACATTATTCACGCGAATTGATTCAAATTTGGTATTTGAAGTTCGTTATAGGAACTACAGTCTGTGCCAGAAAATTGTCTGTGCGGGTCCAGGTCTTCGTATAGGTCCCGTATATCTGTACCTCCCTATATTCGGTATTTTGATGATTTTAGGTACAATACCCACCGAAATTGTTTGAGATGTTGTATTTGAAGTTCGTAATGGATGCTACAGCCTGTGACAGAAAATTGTCTATGCTGGTCCAGGTCTTCGCACAGCTCCAATTTAACGGCACCTCCTTATATACGATATTTTTCTGATTTTAGCTACGTTATTCACCGTTTATTTCAAGTTTCGAATTTGAATATGGTAATGGCTTATGACAAACAATGTCCACGTCGTATAGACCCCAATATAACGGCTATATTCGGTATTTTTAAAATTTTAAAAGAATTTTTAAGGATTTTATTTTTTAAAAATTTCCAAATTCGTTGCAAATGGTGGAGGGTATTAAAAGTTCGGCCCGGCCGAACTTACTGCATTTTAACTTGTTTTACTTGTTATCACTAATATCTACGGAACTACAAGAGATATCAACACAGTTAGGAAAGGCAAGGTTGTAGGCTATAATGTTGTAAGTAGATCCTAATACCCCATAATGGGTCCATTTTCGACTTTTTAGGGGTTTTTCAATAAGATCCGGTACAAAAAAAAAACAAATAACAACCCCATCATAAGGACACTTGTTGGATAGGTATTTATATAATCTTTCGAATTATACCGGTCTGCATATCAATTTTGTAGAACGGAAAATAAACCGGATTTTGGATCCAAACTTTCGGGCTGAATAACCGGGTAACGGGGAATTTTCAACTTAAATCGCCTCCCCATAAGGGGGTTTATGCTGACAATCGTTTTGGACATTATCCGCATTATTATGGAGATTATGACCGATTTTTTTTTTTTTTTGCAAAGTCCTCATTCTTTTATAGGAATAATGACCTAAAAAATGGCCGTAATTTCCATAATTGCAATGGGGATGGGGGTCCATGGGGCACCCTTTTATCTTGTCATTTTCCTCATATCATATTTTCACCCAGAATACTCATCTCGTGAATTTGTTTGAGCTTGAACACGTGTATATATCTTCATACAGACACATTCGTCTAGGTGCCAGGCTATCATGTCGTATCCGTCTGACATTTATTAGCCCCCCAAACTAATGTGATCATATAAATGAATGGCTTTTTAATGCATGTGTCTGTCATGCTGTCAACACTAAAAATCATAAAATGCTAGACATTTTAAAGACTAACCCACACACACACACTGTTACACATTATGCACTTGTTTCAATATCTTATTTTCATTAAAAAAAATATTTAAAAATCACTAAATTTTTGGAAAGGAATATCTCGTGTCTTTTTAGTCCGAATAGATGAAGGAACAAAAATTATGAAACTTATATCTCCTAATATACGCCGAAATAAAGAAATATTGAGTCATCGATTTTATTTTATCAAAGTAAAAAAATTATAGAAATTGAGGTTAGATTTTGAGTTAAACATTTAATTTTATTTAATAGAAACCAGTAAGGAAAGCTCAAAAGTCGGGAGGGGCCGACTATATGATACCCTACACCACTATGCATATTTAGTAGAGCTCTCGTAAAAAGGTTTATACAGGGCATTTCAGAGCTCTATGAGATATTTGGTAAAAAATCTATCTAATTCTATCGTGCATTTTACGAACTATAGCTATCTCTGAACCGGATTTCTCCAAATTTTACGTATCAGCTTCTAGACTGAATTCGGTCTTATGTACGAAAATTCAGATGATTTGGGCTGATATTGACCATTTAGTGCACATTTAACCCGAAATCGGATGAAGATATATAAAACAGCTATTCCTGTGCTCTATCTAATACCTGGTACCAAATATCACGGTTGTGGAGTGAATATTACGAATGTATGGGACTAAAACACTAAATCGGATGAAACATATATATGGTTGCTACATCTATATCTGAACCGATTTTCACTAAATTTGATATACTTGCTTCTTGGCTGAATTTGGTCCGATGTACTAAAATTCAGTCCATTTGGACTTATATCGGCCATTTGGTGCACAATTAACCCGAAATCGGATGAAGATATATATGGGAGCTATATCCAAATCTGAACCGATTTCGATAAAATTTAAAACAGCTATTTCTGTGCTCCATCTAATACCTGGTACCAAATATCACGGTTGTGGAGTGCATAGTAGGAATGTGAGGGACTTAAAGATCAAATCGGATGAAAGATATATATGGGAGCTATAGCTATATCTGAACCGATTTTCTCCAAATTTGATATACTTGCTTCTAGGCCGAACTAGGTTGGGTGTGCCAAAATTCAGGTAATTTGGACTGATAGTGGACATTTGGTGCACATTTAACCCGAAATCGGATGAAGATATATATGGGAGCTATATCTAAATTTGATCCGATTCTCACCAATTTCAATAGGGTTCGTCTTTGGCCCAAAAAAATATTATTTGGAAAATTTCATCTCAATCGGATAATAAATGCGACCTGCATTTTGTTCACAAGAATACATGGACAGACGGACGGACGGACGGACAGACGGACTGACATGCATAAATCGACTCAGAAAGTGATTCTATGAAGGTTCTCAAAAGTAACTATGGGTCTATCTCGTTTCCTTCTCCATGTTACAAACAAATGCACAAAGACATAATACCGTTACCACTATGTGGTGTAGGGTATAAAAACAGGGAATTTAAGGTTGAATTTTGTTTTTATTAATTTCATAATTACTTATTTTATTATTGGTAAAGAATATTGCGTACTATCCTATACTGCTCGAGAGGCGCTTCCTACGCTCCTTTTAATCAACACAAATAATTGTATTCCATATTGCAATTTTCATATTTTATATTTTATTATCCCTCATTTGAATACAAAGTGATTTTTTGTTCTTTTTCTAGGATCATTTAGCCTGGCGTCTATAAACTACCGCCTTGCCTCAGCGTCATTAAATTTACCCCTCCAACAAAACATAAACGATCATTGTTCATATTGTATATCATGATGATGATATACAATACCCTTCATTCCACTACGGAACATATTGAAGTGTTTTTTTTTTTTATATCCGACACTACACTGGAACTGTAATCAACACATTAGTGTTTAAATCATGCCGAGTGAGTAGCAAATTCTCAAAAAAAAGTGGAAACCTTTGATCTTTTACCGATCAAAGGGGAAATATTTTATATACACTAAACACTTTTCGGATGAGATATTAACCCACAGACATAGATTGGTAAGCGGTAGCGGATGGCAAAGAAGGCGTAGTGGGGCCCTATGCCCTATCAAATCATAAATTCCATATTCATCTCAGGTTTCTTGTTTGAGAGAAATATGTAGTTGTAAAGAATCGCTGACTTCTTTCGCAAGTTGGGACAGATAAAAATATTGAAAATTGTGACTTTGTGGGTGAGGTATAAGGAGGGGATAGGACAGATATATATCATTGTCACAACAGATCATGTTTTACCAAAAATGTTTGTGTGTGTGAAATTTGAAATTTCGCTTATGTGGGGGAGGTACCAGAAAAATTGGTAAATAGGAAATCTCTGTCATATTTATAACAGATCTTGTGCTGATGGAAATATTGAGATGTCTGAATGGAATCGGATGTTAATTTCACGTTTTATGAATTTGACCTTTTGACCTTTTGTGGGCGGTGTACATGATGGAGTCGACCGATATATTCCATTTTCGCAATTTTTAAATTTTTACCTAAAGGTCTTCTCATAAAAGACCTGAAGGTCTTTTCATAGAAGATCTGAAGGTCTTTTCATAGAAGACCTGAAGGTCTTTTTATAGAAGACCTGAAGGTCTTTTCATTGAGGACCTGAAGATCTTCTCATTGAGGACCTGAATATCTTCTCATTGAAGACCTAAAGATCTTCTCATTGAAGACCTGAAGATCTTCTCATTGAAGACCCGAAGGTCTTCTCATAGAAGACCTGAATTTCTTTTTAAAGAAGACCCTAAGGTCGTCTTATAAAAGACCCTAAGGTCTTCTTATTAGAAGACCCTAAGGTCTTTTTATAGAAGACCCTAAGGTCTTCTTATAGAAGACCCTAAGGTCTTTTTATAGAAGACCCTAAGGTCTTCTCTTAGAATACACGAAGACCTTCTCATAGAAGACCCTAAGGTCTCTTAATTTCACATTCCAAACGTCTAATTTCGGTTTAACTTTCATAATCTATTGAGTTTTTCTTGTAGTTGCGCCGTGCAATGTATTACCCCTTTAAAGATCCCCAATTGTGATCCGAGCACTTAAAGGCCCCCCGATATATTCCATTTTCGCAATTTTTAAATTTTTACCTAAAGGTGTTCTCATAGAAGACCTGAAGGTCTTTTCGTAGAAGACCTGAAGGTCTTTTCATTGAGGACCTGAAGGTCTTCTCATAGAAGACCTGAATTTCTTTTTAAAGAAGACCCTAACGTCTTCTCATAGAAGACCCTAACGTCTTCTCATAGAAGACCCTAAGGTCTTCTCATAGAAGACCCTAAGGTCTTCTTATAGAAGACCCTAAGGTCTTCTCATAGAATACCCGAAGGCATAGAAGACCCTAAGGTCTCTTAATTTCACATTCCAAACGTCTAATTTCGGTTTGACTTTCATAATCTATTGAGTTTTTCTTGTAGTTGCGCTGTGCTATGTATTACTCCTTTAAAGATCCCCAATTGTGATCCGAGCACTTAAAGGCCCCTCGCACTCCAGCCCTGATTACAATATTTACATTTTGCTCAATAAAACAATCCCAAGCGAATCCGGTGCCGGCCGAGTGGCAACATTAAAAACAAATTGCAAAGCGCAAAATATCAACAAATAATTATAAAGGCGTTAAAGGTAATTGCAAAATTCTGTAAAGAAGCGAAGGGTGTCTGCCAGTGCCGGTGCAGAGGAGCAACGGATGAATGAGAAAAGCGTTCTGTTTCATTTTTTGCTTTTCTTTAAATTTTCAACAAATTCATTCATAAATAAAAGTGTGAATGATATATCAATGGCAACATATGCTCGAGGAGTATAACTCAATTTGCCACCTCGAGAGTCTTTGATGAATTCGCCCGCCCAGCTGCCGACAATGAATGAATGAGCGCGTGTACGGTAGTAACTAACACGCGACCTGCTAGCTGGATGAATCTTTTTTGTCGATTGTCTTTGATTAAAATTGTGGCCCCCTTCCCTTCCACCCCCCCCCCCCCTTTTGCACCATATCAAGAACAAAACAATAATAAAAATGGTGGAGAAAAAATCGTTTGTGGTTTTGGAATTATCCCATAAAATATGCATACTTTGAAATCTTGATGATAATATGTTGGGGGTACATTTCATGGGGATTGATGTATTCGTGCAGTTGGGGGACACATAGCGGCGTTTGAGTTTTATCTTTTTTTAAGGCGGAATAAAAAGAAACGATTAATTCTATAGCGCCGTCTGCTTAAAATGTATGTAACTTTAAATTCGATGGGGGACTAGTAGATAGTCACCCTGCTTCATGTGTTGCTGATATGTGGAGCAACAGGCCACGAAGAATTAAAGATATATACTACATTCAGAAAGTTTTACAATATGTAAAGGCAATTCTATATGTAGGACTTAGGACTTTCCATGATCTTCCATTGGAGTTTCAAAAGTTTCGCGGACAAAAGACTTTTTAAAAAACTTCCTTAAACAGAAGACCACAGGCCGCTCGCTCGATTATCCTCGTCAGCAAGCAAACGAACATCTTGTGCCGGACAAACAAAATAACAAAACATCGAAGTATATTAAAACCACTAAAGAAAGTCTAAATGTCGAGCAGGGCCAACTTTGTTACTCGTATATTCTACACACCTTTGCATATTTAGTAGAGCTGCATATGACAAATAAAAAATATAACAAATCGGATGAACAATATATATGGAAGCTATAGCTATATCTAAACCGATTTTCACCAAAATTAACATACTTGTTTCTAGGCTCAATTTGGTCGTTAGTGCCAAATTCCATCCCATTTGGGCTTACATTTTACCTTTCATTACATGACCTTTCATTTTTTGTAAACTTGTACTACTTATTTTCTAAATTCAGGCTTCCAACTCTACCGGTTTACCCAAAATTTAAATTGTACCTGATTTAGTACCATATAGTACACATAAGTACGAATTTCCAAAACCACCTACATGGTGAGATAAAAAACTGCAACAAAGTCAAACGCATTAATTTTTAAATTTTTTTATATTTTATTGAATAAAAGCAAAAAATGTCGGAAAAAGAATCAAATTTTAGAATAAGTTTAGATTTGTTCCAATTGGTCACCTTTGGCACGAATTATGGCCTTCAAGCGACCAATGAAACCGTCACACGCTACCCGAATGTTGCTCTGCGGTATTCAGGCCCATTCCAGGCGAAGCGCATGCTTGAAGTGATCGACACTTTGGTATTTTTTACTGCCAACCTAGCTCTCCAAAATACTCGAGACACAATTGTTCAACGGATTGGTATCCGGAGATTTTGGTGGCCATGGTGCGCTGGAAATGAAGCGAGGAACTTCATTTTGTAACTATTCTTGGGTGGCGCGTGCTGAGTGCGATGGTTCTGAGTCCTGTTGGAATATCCAAGGTCTGCGGCCAAAATGTTTACGTGCCCAATCCTTTAATACACCCTTCAGAATATTTTCGCTCGACATCGGCTGCCCACACCATCACCATGGCCGGCGCTTGAGTTCTGGTGGCCAACCGGAGGTGCACATTTTCAGCTGACCTCTTTGGCAAGTAAACACGATCATTTTGTTTGTTTACAAACTGCTGGATAACGAATGTTTTCACATCGGAGAAAACCAAATTCGGCAGTTCACCAACTTCGGCCACCTTCTTGCACTTTTTGGAATTTCAATGGCTCATTTTTCAATATTTGCCGAATGGAATATTGCGATATGCTCAGCTCACGAGCCATTTTTCGGCCACAGTGACGCGGGTTTCGATCAAGTCGCTTTTTTACTTTTCAAAGCATTTCTGCTAATGTTGCTATTTTCTTCCGTCCACTTCCTTGACGTCGGGCTACGCTACCATTATCACGGTAACGAGCTATGTTACGAGACACAATGGGAGCCAGTAATGTTAATTTAAAATTTAAGGACTCCAGCTCCATCCGTTCCTCGAAATTCAAATTCTACCAAATTTAGTACCGTTTAGTACTTTTCGTATTACTGAGCAGACACTTCCAAAACTACCTCCTTACATCGACCCTACTCCTCAAACTTCATTTCCATTCAAAATTTCAAGTTTTTAGCTCTAACCGTTCACATAATACGAGATTCGTACACTTATAGTGCGAAAACTGGTTCGTCAATACCAGGGGTATAATATTTAGTACCTTTTAGTACTTTTCGTACCGTTCTATTTCAAATTTTCAAAAACCCAGCCTTATCTGACCTAGAGTGATCCTCACCAAAAATTTCAAGATTCCAGCCTCATTAGCAAGTTGTAAAGCATCGCTGGCTTTTCTGACAGATAAAAGTATTGAAAATTGTGTCTCTTTGTGGGTGAGGTACCAGAAGCGGTTCGCAAATATATATCATCTTCACAATAAATATTGTGTTAGCCAAAATGTTTGCATGTTTGAAATTTGAAGAGAATTAGATGCTACTATCTGCATAACAGATCTTGTGTTGATGGAAATATTGAGATGTGCCAAACCTGAATGAAATCGGATCTTAATTTCGCGTTTTATGAGCTTTATGAATATTCAAAATTTTGAGCCTTTGTGGTCCAGGTACTAGAAGGAGTGAACCGATATATTTCATCTTAACACCAGACCTTGGGTCAATAAGAATATTGTGATGTGTGCAATTTGAAGACAATCGGACACTTACATCACATTTTATAAGAGTTATAATTTTTTAAAATTTTGACCCTTTGTGGTGGAGGTATTTAATGGAGTGGACCCATATTTTCCATTTTCACAACTGACCTAGCACTGATGCAAATATTAGGATTTGCAAAGTTAGAGCAAAATCGGATTATTATTATCCTTTCTCTTTCTGTGTAATAAAATATTTTCTTTGAAAAATTCGAATTTTTGTGGGGAGGCACCAGAAAGAGTGGTCCAATATTGCCCATCTCCGAACTCGATGTAAGTTTTACAATAATATTACGATGTAAAAGTTTGGATCAAACCGGATACTCCCTTCGAGACTTATTGTGCGCATCTGCCAGCCAGCCAGACGGAAATATCCTGAAACGAATTTGATCCAAAGAGACCTAGGATCTAAAACCGTTATTTCGATTAGGTATCAAATGATATTTACCCTATGTAGCCATATGACTGAGGGTGTACAAATTATCTCTCAAAGAACTATTAGAGGCTTCTGTGATAGCATCTCATTTCAAAGTTACTGAAACTATTTTCCCCTTTTAGGTGGGGTGGTCCCCCTTCTTTTTGTTTAACAAAATCCCAAGAAGGGGGA
Source organism: Musca domestica (assembly GCF_030504385.1). NCBI lineage: Eukaryota > Metazoa > Arthropoda > Insecta > Diptera > Muscidae > Musca > Musca domestica. Next base: position 7,359,966 of record NW_026712324.1, on the reverse strand, counting down.
ACAACAACGGAAAAACAATTAATAAATCAACACTCATGATCGTTCGGAATCGTACACATCATGATCTGCTGCCGGTGTACAGTGATAGTTTTTTTCTATAAAACGCTGCCACTGCAACCATGGCTGACAGTGTTTAGTATTTATAACACTTTCTTTAGCATTTGCGATAATTTGCGAAAATATCAAAAGATGATACATTTATTTCAGTTTTTCTTTACAATGAAATTGGAAAATAGAAAATTAAATAAGATCCCCATTGAGACAATTCCAAGAATCTGAAGAAAAAAACAGAGCGAATACATTTTTATTGAAACAAATACGGTTTTATAAATAAATCCCCTAGGCCACCAAAACAAAAAAGATGAGCAAAAACAGAAAACGTTTCAAACGACAGATAAAAAAAGACTCAATTCTTAAATCGCAAATCCCTAAACACAACATTGTATCTTGTCAATCAATAACAAAACCATGGACCAGATTAAATGAAGATCACCCAGAAATTGAGCAGTCAGCAGCTTCATTTTGTTAGCAATAACGTCGTCATCAACATCATCATCCACCACAGTGAGATTGTCTCGAGCTATTGTTTGGTTAAAGCCACAGGCCAGGATTAGTGCAATGCCAGACAAAAGAGGAAAATTGTGATTTTTTCATTATCCGTTATTTTTTATGACGATCGATCAGGCCGGAGCTATTCTTTATTTTTGAATTTGAGAAAAAATAAAAAACGCCTGTAGGCTTAATAAAAGGTGTTTGGGGCAATGGGCATTATTTAGTCTTGTAATTGTTAATAAATGTTTCAATTTAGGGGGATATTCAATTTTCAAATTGGCAGCAAAACAGCTAAAATAATAAATGGCACATCACGGATGGATGGGGATTATTTAAAAACAAAATGGGTACTGTTTTATTTGTTGGTAAAAAAAAGAAACGGTATGTGATGACGTATTGAAATTTAATTATGCGACCAGTTAAAAATTAAGGCCTAATTTTGGAGTTTTTAATACTATTTTAAATTATGTCATTAAAGAACCAGTACACTGCGCAGACCCAAAAATAGTTCCACGACAAATCTAGCAGATTTTAAAAGTAGACATTAAAAGTGGAAGTAGTGTGTATCAGCGTTTTGAAAGCATACAACGCTAAATAACCTAAGTAAAGGGGGCAAGTTCCTCTAGTTATCCAATTGGAAATGTTCATGAAGTAGATCTTTCCAACTATGAAACTTTTTATACCCTCCACCATAGTATTGAGGGTATATAAAGTTTGTCATTCCGTTTGTAACACCTCGAAATATGAATTTTAGACCCGAAAAGGTATATACAGGGTGAGATATAAAAACTTCAACCAATTTCAGACTGTTGTCATTTCTAAGCCACTCGACCGACAGCTGTTAAAATTATTCCAGTGACAGCTCATTATATTGTTTACAAGTACAAAACATTTTGGTGACAATTTTCCCGAAAAAAAAGTTACTCGTGATGGAATTCAAGCGTGATAGCGTGATTTCTTTATATTTGGCTTGAAAACCACAAGTTGCTATCGTTAGAGAACTCCAGCATTTAAATGTGAATAGATCTTTTGTGTCTCGTACAATCGCTGGTTATCGTGATAATGGTAACGTAACCCGACGTCAAGGAAATGGACGGAAGAAAACAGCAACATACGCAGAAATGGTTCGAAAAGTAAAGTAGCGACTTGATCGAAACCCGCGTAGCATGGGCCGAAAAATGCCTCGTGAGCTGAACATATCGCAATCTTCCATTCGGCAAATATTGAAAAATGAGCTCGGGGAAAAACCATTGAAATTCCAAAAAGTGCAAGAACTTACACCGCAACAGAAAGAAAAAAGACTCTAAAGAACTAAAGAGTTGCTTCACTTGGCCGAAATTGGTGAACTGCCGAATTTGGTTTTCTCCGATGAGAAAACATGCGATGTCCAGCAGTTTGTAAACAAACAAAATGATCGTGTTTACTTGCCAAAGAGGTCAGCTGAAAATCTGCACCTTCGGTTGCCCACGAGAACTCAAGCAAGTGAAGGTGTGGGGCACAATAACAGCCGATGGTCGTTCTGTGCTCGTATTAATCGACCGTGTCATCAGAATAAATGCCGAATATTATCGCGCCATGGTGAAGGTGTGGGGCACAATAACAGCCGATGGTCGCTCTCTGCTCGTATTAATCGACCGTATAACCAGAATAAATGCCGAATATTATCGCGAAAATATTCTGGAGGGTGTATTAAAGCCTTGGGCACGCAAACATTTTGGCCGCAGACATTGGACATTCCAACAGGACTCAGCACGCGACACCCAAGAATGGTTACAAAATGAAGTTCCGCGCTTCATTTCCAGCGCCACCAAAATCTCCAGCACCACCAAAAAAAATTGGACTATTGTGTCTGGAGTATATTGGAAAGCAAGGTTGGTACTAAAAAATACCAAAGTGTCGATCACCTCAAGCAAGCGCTTCGCCTGGAATGGGCCAAAATACCGCAGAGCAACATTCGGGATGCGTGTGACGGTTTCATTGGCCGTTTGAAGGCCATAATTCGTGCCAAATGTGGCCAATTCGAACAAATCTGATCGTATTCTAAAATTTGAAGCTACTTGTTTACATTTTTTGCTTTCATTCAATAAAATTAAAAAAAAAATGTAAAAATTATGGCGTTTGACTTTGTTGCAGTTTTTTATCTCAGCCTGTATATTCTTGATCAGAATAACTTTCTATATCGATTCAACGATAACCGTCCGTTGTCTGTTGATAAAATTCTACTTAAATGTGTTGATAAAATTTTACTTAAATGTGTGTTTGGTCTGCAAGACTTTTGGAATTGAAAATAGACTATATAGGTCCACGTTTAGGTATAGCCCCCATACAACTGTACCTCCACATATTAGTTATTTTGCTGATTTCAGCGACATTATTCATTGGAATTGTTACAAATTTCGTATATAAAGTTCGCAATGAGTACCACAGCCTACGACAGAAAATTGTCTATGAAGGTCCAGGTCTTCTTATAGACCCTAAATATCAGCACATCCCTACATTCGGTATTTTGATGATTTTAGCGACATTATTCACAGGAATTGTTTCAAATTTCGTATTTGAAATTCTTAATGGTTACACAGCCTATGACAGAGAATTGTGTATGCAGGTCCAGGTGTTTTTATAGCCATTAAATATCGGTATATCCCTACATTCGATAATTTGATGATTTTAGCGACATTATTCTTCGAAATGGTTTCAAATTTCGTATTTACCTGTGACAGACAATTGCCTATGCGGATCTAGGTCTTAATATTGCCTCCATATAACAGTGCTGATTTCAGCGACGTTATTCACCGGAAAGTTTCGTATTTAAATACTATAATTTCTATGACAAAAATTGCCTATGCACATTCACGTTTTCAAAAGGATGCTAATAAAACGGTAACTCCCAATATTCTGCATTTTTGAGATTTTCAAAAAATTATTTTTTTTTCTTTGAAAATTTCCAAATTCGTTCCACTTGGGGAGGGTATTTTACTTGTTTTTTTCTTAAATCTGTGCCACCCAAAATGTCTCATTCAACCGTCGTATGAAACTCTTTCATACTGGTTCCATTGTTACTTGTCAATATTTTTTAATGAATGAAAAGGTGAAAAAATGCCAATTCATCACCTCAGCCCATGTTATCATTATAGCCCAGATCAATGTAACTGATTTCAAGTGCATAGCCACCAACAGCTCGAAAAAAGATTGCATTAACAATACAACATACAAAAGTGAGGAGGAGTTTTGATTTTAAGCACCACGTTGCTATGGAAATAACGTCATACGGATGTTCATGAATTTTAGCAAAACTTGGGACAACCATGTAAATTTAAAATTAAGTTTCATCCGAGACGAACATTGAGACCACTCTACATGTAAAATGTCTTCTATAAATGGAATATACAATGAATGTACGGCCGGCTAGATATAATAAATTTCAAAGAGGAACTATGTTGAGGTATGGCGAACATTGGGATAACAGTAAAAAAGTAGCTAAGTTATTTTTTTATACTTTTTATACCGTCTACCATTTGAAAGAAACTTGAACTTTCAACAAAAAAAGCAGTACAGAAAGTCTTAAAGTCGGGCGGGGCCGACTATATGATGCCCTACACCACTTTGCTAATTTAGTAGAGCTCCGCATAACAATTAAGAGTTTTTATGGGAGAATTCAATCATACACGCTATGAGTATTATAATTTAAAGTTCAAAGGACTAAATATGCCGAAGCATTTGTATCTTTTAAATTCGGAATTGTATTGGCCATTTGGTGCACAATTAATTTGAAATCGGATAAAGCTATATCCAAATCTGAACCGATCTCGATAAAATTTGGCAAAGATATTTCTGAGCTGTATTTGATATATTTTCCTGAATATCGTTGTTACGGAGTGCATATTACGGTTGTGGGTAACAAATATAACAAATCGGATGAATAATATATATGGAAGCTATAGCTATATCTGAACCGATCTTCACCAAATTTGGCATACTAGCTTCTAGACTCAATTCGGTCGTAAGTGCCAAATTCCATCCCATTTGGACAAATATTAGACGTTTGGTGCACAATAAAAGGTAAATCGGACGAAGTTATATATGGGAGCTATATCCAAATCTGAACCGATCTCGATAAAATTTAGCAAATGTATTTCTGAGCTGTATTTGATATATTTCCCCAAATATTGTTGTTGCATAGTGCATATTACGGCGGCGGTGGACAAAAATAACAAATCGGATGAAAAATATATATGGGAGCTATAGCTATATCTGAACCGATTTCGATCAAATTTGGCATACATATTTTCAGGCCTAACTTGGGTGTATATGCAAAATTCTATACAATCCGGGCTGATATTACACGTTTGGTGCACAATAAAAGGCAAATCGGACGAAGATATATATGGGAGCTATATCTAAATTTTGACCGATTCAATAGGGTTTGTCCTTGGGCCAAACAAAAGATCTTTGCAAAATTTCATCTGGATCGGGCAATAAATGCGACCTGTACTTTGTTTACAAAAATACATGGACAGACGGACGGACGGACATGCAAAAATCGACTCAGAATGTGATTCTATGCAGATCATCAAAAGGAACTCGTTTCCTTCTGCCTGTTACAAACAAATGCACAAAGACATAATACCCTGACCACATTGTGGTGTAGGGTATAATCAGTCGGAAAATACCGCTTAAATGAAAACCGTAATATGTGGGACTATGCGAAGACGTGGTCCTCCATAAGTAATTTATGTCGTAGGCTGTAGTAACGGTTTCGAACTATATATACGAAATTTGAAACAATTTCCCTTTTTGGACAATTCTCTTCTAGGGGGTAAAGTACTTGAAAGGAACCCTATGTGTAGATATTAAGACAATTCCATTAAAAAAATTGGCTGAAATCGTGGTCCTATATAGACAATTCTCTTTCAGAGGGTTACGTACTCACAAAGAACTCCTTGTGTAGAATTTCAGACAATTCTCCTTGTGTAGAATTTCAGACAATGGCTAAAATTATCAAAATTCCGAATATCGGGGGTACCGTTATATAGGGGCTATACGATATCGTGGACCTATATAGATAATTCTCTTTCAATGGATAAAGTACTCACAAAGAACTCCTTGTGTAGAATTTCAGACAATTCCATTAAAAAATGTGGCTAAAATCACCAAAATGCCGAATATCGGCAGGTATCGGTATTTGGGGGCTATACGATATCATGGACCGATATAGCCCGTCTTCGAACTTCTACTCCAACAAAAAACAGATCTATGCAACATTTTAGCTACCTATCTTGTTTCGTTTTGACTGTATCAAGAACAACAGAGGGCCTGACAGGGCTAAATCGTAGTTACGATGATCAATAATATATATACTTTGTTGGGTATATAATTAGTATTTCTATGAGTTACAAACGGTATGACAAACTTAATATACCCTCCATACTATGTATGGTGGAGGATTTAAAAATAAAACCTAATCGGTCCAGCCGTTGTTGCAATTACCAACGAACGACATTTGATTTTTATATATTCGATATATACACTTGAGCTCCATGGTGTAGGGTACCGATAAAAATGTAACAGTTTAAAGTCAATAACATACGCACAAACTTTTTGTTCAACCCAGACTGATCTCTTCTCACCACTTGGCCAGAAATACAATATTGGGAGTACTTAAAATTCCAGCGCGTGTGTGGTGTTGAACGAATCGAATTTATGCGTCAGTCTATCAGTCACTATTTCAATTGCAGGCAACATAACCACAAAAATGATGATGATCATCATCATTATGGCTGCTATTGTGATTTTGGATGAGTTGTGATTGGTTAGGTTTGTTTCACCTGGATAGTTTAAGCAACTCAATCAATGCTACCAGACATGAACAATATTGCAGGTACGAAGAAAAAAATCATATTTTTCTTTTATTCAAAAAGTCATCCGGCCCAGTTATACCAAAATCGTTAGTATTAATGTTCATAATTTTTTGGATTTTCAGACAATCATTGAAAAAAACCGCGAATGTTTTTAATCCCCGCGAAATCACAAATAGACGAACAGATCAATTCTGACCGTTACGTAGATTCCGATAGTAAATATATCGGATATATATAGCGAAATATATACAATGTGTATATACAAAGGAAGGGAGTGTTAGCTCGAATGCTTATTTCTCACGAATGGCTGGACCGATTTTGGCAAATTTTGTCAACTCAGAATGTCCTCTTAGCATAATAGAACAAAATCTAAAAAATCGGATAAAAAGGTGCCAATAATGATGTAAATATAGATTTTATAATACTTTGTGACATTTCTTTTTATTTTTTCATATTTTTTATCGCATGCGATTTTTTTCAATTTGACTTATAATATTGAGGTATACATTTTGTAATATTTTTTCACCTTACAACACAGGTTGGGGTTATTATATACAGATTGCAATTATCGCCCGATCCTCACGGAAATTTCCACAAGGGTAGGGATCGGCTCAGAAGGGCTAGGTCTATTCAAAGATGTCCGCAATATATTTTGGAGGTTAAAATGGACCAACAACTAAAAATGTTCCTGATTTTGCAGCCGTTATAAAGGTCACAAATAGAAACCAACGGACACGAAATCTCGCATGAAGTTAGAGTCTAGGACAGAGGGTATAGTGGACCACTACTTTTGTGTGAAAAATACCAACATTACATAATTTGGAGATACAGAGTGGCTTCTTGTAATATTGGGCAAATGTCCCTGGTCAAAATGCTAAGGGTAATATATGTAGTGTTGTAGGGTATCACATGACCGCACTACTATACGGGGCCGACCATGTGATACCCTACAACACTACAATATGTTAAAAGCACTCTTATGTCCAAATCCGGAGTCCCGGAGCACTACCCAGATATTACCCTTAGCATTTTGACCAGGGACATTTGCCCAATATTTATGCACTCTGTTGTGCTGTTAATTGTTGTTGTCCATTTTACAGCTAAATATAATCCAATGGTCATCCAAAATGCTAGAATTCTTCCCTGTCCTTAACTGTCTTCTCAGGCGTGTGGATTGGGTTCAATTGTGTGATCAGGACATTTTTTCGGTTTTTGGTTCATTTGAACCCCTAAATATTTTGCAAAAAGCCACTCTGTATCTCCAAATTATGTAATGTTGGTATTTTTATACCCTACACCATAAGGTGGTCAGGGTATTATGTCTTTGTGCATTTGTTTGTAACAGGCAAAAGGAAACGAGATAGACCCATAGTTCCTTTTGATGATCTGCAAAGAATCACATTCTGAGTCGATTTATGCATGTCCGTCCGTCTGTCCGTATGTCCATGTATTTTTGTAAACAAAGTACAGTTCGCATTTATTGCCCTATCCAGATGAAATTTTGCACAAATCATTTGTTTGGTCCAAGGACGAACCCTTTTGATAATCGGTAAAAATTTAGATATAGCTCCCATATATATCTTCGTCCGATTTGCTTTTATTGTGCACCAAACGTGTAATATCAGCCCAAATGGTATGAAATTTTGCACATACAACCAAATTAGGCCTGAAAATAAGAATACCAAATTTGATCGAAATCGGTTCAGATATAGCTATAGCTCCCATATATATTGTTCACCCGATTTGTTATATTTGTCCTCCGCAGCCGCAATATGCACTCTGTAACAAAAAATATTTGGGGAAATATATCAAATACAGCTCAGAAATACATTTGCTAAATTTTATCGAGATCGGTTCAGATTTGGATATAGCTTCCATATATAACTTCGTCCGATTTACCTTTTATTGTGCACCAAACTTTTAATATTTACCCCAATTGGATGAAATTTAGTACTTACGACCGAATTGAATATAGAAGCTAGTATGTCAAATTTGGTGAAGATCGGTTCAGATATAGCTATAGCTCCCATATATACTGTTCATCCGATTTGTCATATTTGTTACCCACAGCCGTAATATGCACTCCGTAAGAACGATATTCAGGGAAATATATTAAATACAGCTCAGAAATATCTTTGCTAAATTTTATCGAGATCGGTTCAGATTTGGATATAGCTCCCATATATAACTTCGTCCGATTTACCATTTATTGTGCACCAAACTTTTCATATTTATCCCAATTGGATGAAATTTAGCACTTACGGCCGAATTGAATATAGAAGCTAGTATGTCAAATTTGGTGAAGATCGGTTCAGATATAGTTATAGCTCCCATATATATTGTTCATCCGATTTATTGTATTTGTTACCCACAGCCGTAATATGCACTCCGTAACAACGATATTCAGGGAAATATATCAAATACAGCTCAGAAATATCTTTGCTAAATTTTATCGAGATCGGTTCCGATTTGGATATAGCTCCCATATATATTTTTACCCGATTTCAAATTAATTGTGCACCAAATGGGCAATACAAGTCCGAATTTAAAAGATACAAATGCTTCGGCATATTTAGTCCTTTGAACTTTAAATAATTATAATTTTCATAGCGTGTATGAATGAATTCTCCCATAAAAATTTTAATTGTTATGCGTAGCTCTACTAAATTAGCGAAGTGGTGTAGGGTATCATAAAGTCGGCCCCACCCGACTTTGAGACTTTCTTCACTGGTTCACACAAAAGTAGTGGTCCATTATACCCGCTGTCCTAGACTCTAACTTACTTGTTTTTCTATAATTTTTCTTCTTGAGGCTTTTACTTGGGTTACTTGGGTTCCACCATCGGTTGTCCCGATTTTGGCACTTTTAAGAGGAATTCTTCTCGTACAGCCTTATAGACACCTAAACTCAAAATTTTTAAAACTATATTTTTTTTAAATATGCCACCTTCAGATTCACAAACTGTATATTCTTCAGAAGTTCCTTTCAAGGAGTTATTTAGCCAACAACTACTTAAGCCTTGGCACGTTTCGTATCATCATTTGACCATGATAAAGCGTGAAATTATTGATTCTGATGATCGTGTGATGACAACAAGAAAAGGGTTGGAAAACCTTCCTACCTTCTCCTGACCACAAATACCCTTTTACTGCAATGTCATCGTCATGATCATCATTCTTACCATCATCGCCTTCGTGATTGTAAGACACTTCCACAAGGGATTTCTCGGGCGATCATTTCTTCCATGGTGTTGATTTCGGTTAAAGTGTTCACGACATGTTGGTAATCATTTGGGTAAATGAGCCAACTTGTTGATGACAAGGCGTCAAAATATTATAAAACTCATACAACTAAATATTAGGAATAATTATGCTGATACTGCTGCTTGCAACGATGGCGATGACGATGATGATGAATCACTTAACTGCATATATATGGGAGCACATTGCCATCGTTAAACGAAGGTAAACTAATAAATGTGGTAAAAAAATTAATTCCTACATGTCGTGAGTAGTTAGAAGGTGTTTTTGAATTTCACTGGTCAACAAAAAAATAACAACAGAAGAAAGCAGCTGATTATGAAAGTAGATCTAAACAAGTGGAAACGCAGCAAGTTCGGCGCGCCTAATTTTGAATACCCAATGCAACGAAATTGGGAATTTTCAAAAATTTCCGTTAAAAAATATCTTCAAATCTTAAAAATATCGAATATATCCTTTACAGAGTGAGATGAAAAAACTGCAACCAACTTCAGACTGCTGTCATTTTAAAGCCACTCGTCCGACAGCTGTTATAATTAGCAAATAGTACAAAAGCATTTTGGTGACAATTTTCCAGCATTTAAAATTGAATAAATCTTTTGTGTCTCATACCATCGCTCGTTACCGTGATACTGGTAGCGTAGCCTGACGTCAAGGAAGTGGACGGAAAAAAAAACAGCAACATCAGCAGAAATGGTTCGAAAAGTAAAGGAGCGACTTGATTGAGACCCGCGTCGCAGTGATCGAAAAATAACTCGTGAGCTGAACATATCGCAATATTCCATTTGGCAAATATTGAAAAAATGAGCTCGGGGTAAAGCCATAGCAATTCCAAAAAGTGCAAGAACTTACACCGCAACAGAAAGATAATAGACTCAAAAGAGCTAAAGAGTTGCTTCGCTTGGCCGAAAGCGGTGAACTACGAAATTTGGTTTTCTCCGATGAGAAGGCATTCGTTGTCCAGCTAAATAAATGATGAATATTATCGCGAAAATATTCTGGAGGGTGTATTAAAGCCACACATTTTGGCCGCAGACCTTGGACATTCCAACCGTATTCAGCACCATCGCACTCAGCACGCGCCACCCAAGCATGGTTACAAAATGAGGTTTCTCTCTTCATTTCCAGCGCACAATGACCACCAAAATCTCCGGATACCAATCTGTCTGGAGTATTTTGAAAAACAAGGTTGGCACACAAAATACCAAAGTGTCGATCACTTCAAGCCGGGAAGGGGCCAAAATACCACAGGGATACATTCGGGCAGCGTGTGACGGATTCATTGGCCGTTTGAAAGCCATAATTCGTGCCAAAGGTGACCAATTCGAACAAATCTAAACTTATATATTGTACCCATTTTTCTATATATCCGATTTCTTGGCTATTATCATCACTTTAATGGTCAAAAGTGATCTTTTAATGTATTTGTGATTTAGCTGGGATTGAAAATATTCGCAGTTTAGTGGAAATTTTCCTATTTTCTAACATAAAAGTTAGGGTCTATTTTACCCCCTAATTTTGGCGTCTGCGGTATTTTGCCCCATTCTCGGCGAAGCGCTTGCTTGAAGTGATCGACACTTTAGTTTTTTTTTTTCTTTTTTTTTGTGCCAACCTTGCTTTCAAAAATACTCCAGACACAAAAGTTCAACGGATTGGTATCCGGAGATTTTGGTGGCCATTGTGCGCATAAATCACCAAAATATATATACCCTACAACACTATGTGTTGGGGGTATTATAAGTTTGATTGGGCCATAATTTATGTAACACCTCGAAATATTGGTTTCCCATATAGGAAAGTATATATGGATCTTCCTAGCTCGCCGAGCTGAGTCGATCTAGCTATGTATATCCATTCGTCCGTCCGTCCGTCTGTCCATGTTAATTTGTAATCACGCTACAGGTCGCAATTATGGCCCGATCCTTACGAAATTTTGCACGAAGGTGGGGATAAGGTCGGAATATAAGCCTATTTATTTTGGAGCGGATCGCCAAATGTTTAGGGGTTGAAATGGACCAAATACTGAAAAAATGTCGGATTTTGCAGTAGCTATACAGGTCGCAATTACAGACCAATCGACGGAATTTCGCATGTAGCTAGAGTTTAGGGCGGGGAAGAAGCCTACCAATTTGGGTGGTCATCGGATAATATTTAGCGGGTAAACTAGACCATATATTTTGTGTTGAAAAAATTCAAAATTTTTCATTGAACCGCGAATATTTAAAATCCCGGCGAAATCACAAAGCCATGACAAGGTTACTTCTGATCTTTACATTGATGTTAACATCCATCAAATCGGAAATAGCAAAATATGTGCGATATATATGTCAATCAAAGAAGATTTGCTTGAAAGATCTCTTATATATCGAGAACGGCTGAACTGATTTCAAAAGTTCTCATTAATTCAAAATGGTCTCTTGGCAGGAATAAAAAAAAAATATCTAAAAAAATTGCATAAAAATATCTCTCTAAAGATGAAAATATTGATTTTGTAATATTTTCTCATATTTTTTTCAATTTTGTCATATTTTTGGCATATTTTCATTTTGAATTAAACATTTGGTAACATTTCTACAGCTAACAAAACTAAGTAGTTAGGATATCATATACAGATCGCATTTATGGCCCGATCCTTACGAAATTTTGCATGGGGATAAGTTGAGGGTCAGAATAGATGCCTACTCTGTTTGGAGATGATCGCTATATATTTAGGGGTTCAAATGGACCAAAAAACTGCAAAATTGTCAGCAGGTCGTAATTATCGCCCGATCCTCACGCACATTTGAATGAGGGTTACCGCACATTGCAAAAGCCAAGCAGTTTCGGATGGCCATCCAAAAATATTCAATGTGTGAAGGAGTTTGCCAACTTTTGTAGACTAAATACGAAAATGTCCATTCCAGTGACTTTTTGGAGAATTCACAAATACAGGAAAGACGCACTTCTGACTATTTCGTTAACGCTGATTTCGTTGAAGAATATAGTCAAATGTCTGTATCTCATATAGATGCGTTTCAGCCAAAAACCAATAATAAATGTTAATCTTTGCCGCTTCTGAGAGATTATAGGTCTTTGGGAAATATTGGTTCCAGATCTAGGAAAACCATTTACGTGCAACATCTACCAATAAATTGGAAATGAGCAAATTCGTTTAAGTTGCTATTATTCGAAAATTAGAGAACGAAACCTGATGGTTTTCTTTTATTATTTGTCACAATATCTTGTGGAATTCTTTCGAGTATCTCGCCTATATAAACTGTACGGTTTATTATAGTGTTGTAGGGTATTCAACGGTCGGCCCCGCTCGACTGTAGCCTTTGCTTACATGTTTTTACTTGTTTTTTGCTGCAAAAAAAAACTTCATATCATATCAATTCCATCTGTGTTGCTGGTAGTGCCATCTGCTAGTCTTATTTTATTATTTTAATTTGCGATTAATTCGACAAATAATGATGCGTCGCTCCACATATTATATTAAATATAACTTTCCATACTACCCACCTTAAAATGGTTGCTTTGCATTGTCATTCGTCATTGGATTCAAGACACGTTCGAAAAAAGATGTCGATTTTTTTACGTAAAGTGTGATCCGGTCACTTGAATATGATGTGGTTTAAAAATGCACTTGTCACAATTGAAGTGGGTTTCTTTATTTTCACTTTTTTTTCTCTCTTCTCGAAGATATTTCAACCAACCAACCAACAAGCGTATTAAACTCTCGTGGGTCCCCCACAACAATTTGAAAATGTAGCCTATAAATCTTGTGGACAGCTCTGCAGAGGAGAAAAGGGACTATTTGATTTCTGTTTTTAGGCGGACATAACAATTTGAAATAAATCTCATGCCATGACTTTGCATTTGCATTCAGCAGTCTTGTGGGAGTTCCACAATTCATCACAAAACACAAGCAAAAAATTATCAATTGAAGTAAATTTTTGATAAAAAAAAATAATTCAATATTTTTTTCAACACACAAAACAACGGAGAGGTGGTGAGGAACAATGTGTTTATTTAGTTTATTTATTTTGACATTAAATATTGTAGTCTATTTTAAATGCTAATTACTTTGAATTGTATTACTACGTCTAGACTGTGCCTGGGGCAAATGCATACATACACATCGTCGACCCAATGTCATTGTCAGACATAATGACGTCTTAAGGATTTTTTTGTTTTTTTGTCATAGCATTGAGATATGACCCGTCTAAATGATGAGCAATATTTAGACCACCTACTTCACAGATGATTTCAGATGAATTATATTTTAAACTTTAGTCCGAAATTTCTTGTGGCTCATCCTGGTTAACGCTAAATGGTAAACATGTAAACGCTTGCAATAACTGTAAAATCGTTGACATTTTCTTAGATTTATAAAAAATCGTTCATCCAAGTGAATAATAATAATAATAATAATATTTAGCGAAATTAACTTTTTCCAAAAATTACAGAGATAATGTAACAGGTTATGAAAGTAGAGCTAAAACTAGTAAAACAGTCGAAAACTACCGCTCAAATGAAAACCTTTATATGGGGACTATGCGAAGATGTGGTCCTGCGTAAGTAATTTTTGTCATAGAAAATTGAAACATTTCCGGTGAATAATGTCGCTAATATCATCAAAATACCGAATATCGGGAGGTATCGATATATGGAAGCTACACGAAGACGTGAATTTACACAATTGTCAACACCGAATAAAGGGAGGTACAATTATAAGTGGGCTAAACAAAGACGAAAACCTGCATAGATAATTGTCCTTCCACAGTACCATTGCAAACTTTAAAAACGAAATTTGAAAAATTCAGGTTAATAATTAGCTACATTATTAACCACCAATTTTGCATTTCATCAAAATACCGAATAGCGGGAGGTATTGATATATATGGGCTACACGAAGACGTGAATCTACACAATTTTTCGCCATAGGTTGAAGTACGCATTAAGGACTTTAGATACCAAATTTGAAACAATTCGGGTGAAAAAAAACGAATATCGGGGGGTATCGTTATATAAGGAACTTCTTGTGTGGATTTTAAAACAATTCCATTGACAAATTTGACTAAAATTATGAAAATACCGAATATCGGGAGGAGCCGCCTTTCCAGGCGGTAATGCACTAGCAAAGAACTCCTTTTGTGAATTTTAAGACAATTCCATTGAAAAATTTGGCTATCATTATCAAAATACCGAATATCAGGGAGTACCGCTATACGATATCGTGGACCTATATAGACAATTCTCTTCTAGGGGATAAAGTACTCACAAGGAACTGCTTGTGTGGATTTTCGAACAACTACATTGAAAAATTTGGCGGAAATCATCAGAATACCGAATATCGGAGGAACCATTATATGTAGGATATACGATATCGTGGACCTATATCTCCCATATAAAGGTACATCCCTATGATCGGTATTTTGATGATTTCAGCTACATTTTTTAATGGAATTGTCTTAAAATCCATACTAGAAGTTCTTTCTAAGCACTTCACCCCCTGGAAGAAAAATGCCTATATAGGTCCACGATATCGTGTAGCCCACATACAACGCCACCCCCCGATATTCGATATTTTGACCAATTAATGGGACATTATTCAACGGAGTGGTCTCAAATTTCGTATGTAGAACTCGTATTGGGTACTACAGCCTATGACAAAAAATTGTCTATGCAGGTCCAGGTCTTCGTATAACCCCCATATATCAGTATCTCCTTATATTCGGCATTTTAAAGATTTTAGCGACTTTATTCGCCGGATTATTTCAAGATTCGTATTTGAATATTGTAATAGTCTATGACAAAAGTTGCCTATGCAGGTCCACGTCTTCGTATAGACCCTAATGTAACGGCTATATTCGATATTTTTAAGATTTTAACAGAATTGTTAACAGATTTTATTTTTTTGACAATTTCCAAATTCGTTCCAAATGGTGGAGGGTATTCAAAGTTCGGCCCGGCCGAAGTTACTGCTTTTTTACTTGTTAGATTATACTTTGGCCCTTTTTAACCATATTTTGATGAAAGAAGCAAAGGGTTAAAAATGTCGACAAAACAAATCCTCGTATTGTTATCTGTAATATCGATTTGTCGAAGACACCATATACCTAAAATGAACAGATTCCAAGCAGTCTTAATCCGAAAATTTCAGACATAGAAACTAGTTTCAATTGGTAGTTTCAATTGGTTTTGAAACATCAGAAGGGATGAGCCACTTTGCAAAACGGCGAGTTCTTAGAATGCAGGCTAATTGGCTGTCTGGTGCTTAAGATATTTCGTTGTTAATATGCTTTGAAGTCGGTTTTTTTTTTTGTACCGCGATGTCTAGGTTTAGATTTTCCTCGACCAGAAAAATCTAAAACAAAACCTATCGGTATTCTCGATTTCTGGCAGGATTGCTAAACTCTCTTCAAAGGTTGATGGAAACGACGTAGTAGTGATGATTCTGATTTTTCAAACAAGTTTAACTTTTGATCACGCCGGTGTCGTGAAATGGAACATGGGAAACCCCTTATTTGAAAGCTCATATTCTTTAGCTATTGCGGTCTTCTTGGATTCCACACACTCGTTAATAGATGAAAAAACTCCTGGTTTTGTTGTTTACAAGGATAACCACTAGATAATCCTTAACTACTCCATTAAATGGCAGTTTCAGTTTTTTATGTACTTTATACATTAGCCCAAATAAGCAAAATTGCATATCAAATCCTTTCGGTTACAAACGAAATTGAATGTTTAATCTCCAGACAAAGAGATGACTTTCTACATTTTTAAAATGGAAATTGCTGTTTTTTTTTTTTTTGTATTATCTTACCATTTCCTGTAAAGCGTTTGTTTTATGTCACTAAAAAAATAGATTTTCAAATTTGTTAAATTTGTTTTATTATTAGTAGTAGAAGTGATAAAATTTGGATTCTTATGATTTTATCATACATTGCTGTTACTGCTGCGACTAAAATTGAAATGATTTTCTTATCGTTTTATGTTTGTTTTTGTTGGTTTGTTCTTTCAATTTGGATTAAGCTTGTAATTTATAAATTAATGTTTTTCTTTTTTCTATACAATACATCGTTTTAGTTTTGATATACTTAAATAATATTATAATATCTGAATACATATACAATTGCTAAATAGAATAATAATAATAATAATAATAATAATAATGTGATATAAATTAACACAAGAAAAAATATAGGCCCAAAAAGGAAATACTAATAACACATAGAACAAAAGGTAGCTCATAAAACTAAATAAGACACACCCAAATTTTGTTGGCAATAAAAGCATATTCTGATAGCATTGACATTTTCTTTGACATTTATAACCACACCTCAACAAAAAAGTTTTAAGAAAAATAATAGCAACAAAAAGGAATTAAAAGACTCTTATAAAAAATATGGAATTTCAATATTTTTTCGTATTGTTTTGGAATAATAATGTATGAACCTTATTTGGAAATATTTCGTTCTGTCTAAAAAATAATACGAAAATGTACTTGTAATCACACACAAAAAATTATATGAAAGCTGATATAAGTCTATAGGAAAAAGGAGAAGAAAAATCAGTATTTTATCACCTTTTCTGCCAATATAGTTATTTCTGCGTTCATTAAATTTTCTAGCGGGACTTTACAATTTTGTTTATTTTTGACAAGTTTTTTTTTCCCAAGGACGTATGCTTGTTTTTTAATTGGAAAGCTTGTTCAGCCTTTATTCGTAACAAAAAGAAAACATGGCATCAATACAAGATAAAGAACGACCTTTATCTCAGTCTGTTTGTGGCTCATTAAATGTCTTATTTTGAAAAGTATTGACCATTGTTTCTACAGTTAGTTTTCATGGTAGTTTTATTGAGATTTCCAGACAAGGCCCACATTTGCTTTTAAGGTTAACACACGATGACGAATGCCAGAAACACTTGGTTCTTTTTAGGGGGAAGGGGGTTAGGCTAATATAATTCTTCTGTTTTTGCTCTGCTTATATCTTTAGATTCATTCTATACACAATGGAAACTACACATGAAATTCTAAATAGATAAAACATATCTACTAGAATTTCAATTACTTGAATTTCATAATTAGTATTAGAACTATGATTAAGACAATCACTGCTAATATACCCAAAAGTATCAATTTCTTTTTGCGTAATTTATTCTAAAAAAAAAAGAGAAGATAAATGTTTTGCGTTAATTCTCTCCAAAAACACTAAACGAACAATTCTACCTTATAGGAACTGGCCATGCGCAGATTTTCAGATCCCTGAGATACATAGACGCTGGTGTGTTCAACGGACGATTCTATCGAATCGATGATCAGTCCTTGTTCATAAACCATTGAACCTAATTTCTTGTAGATTTCATTAACACCAACAATATTTTCCTGCAAATGACAAAAATGAATCAATTATTTTTTTTAAATAAAAAACTAAATAGTTTTAATACTACATACCTCCAATTCCCGAATGGCTCTTTCTTGTTCCTCCAAAGCTTGTAAATCAATATCTTCTTGCATTTGCGTTTGTTGCTGTGATTTACGTCCAAAGAGATTGTCATCAAAAAATGAATTATTACTGCCATTCGAAGCATTGTTTGTGTTCCCAGGGGGTTTAGAGATGTTGTATTGATTTGCACGTGCTTGGCGCACTTGATTCTTTCCAATATCGAGCGTCTTACGTTGCAGAGTCTGAAAGCATTAAAATAAAGCGTTGATTTATATGTTTGGTTACTGTTAAAATGTATGAAATTTAGGAAACGTATAAAGTACATTTATATACAAATATATTTCATATAATTTCATTAAAAGAAAGGAGTTTTGTATGATAATTTAAGAAACAATTCAATTCAAAATTATGGAGTCTTTGTTTTTAACACGAACATTTGCAATTTGGAAGTGATGAAAGAAATGCTTAAAACTATAATGTTTTGTTTTAATGACTAAAGCGTATTTTCAGTATTTACTAAAACTAAGAAGCAAATTACAATTCCAAAGCCTAGAAATAAATTTATTTAATGTTTTTCACGATAGTCAACCTCAAAACCCCATTGTTCGGGTGGAAGGAAAACAAAAAAAAATGATTCTCACAGAACAATCATATATATGTATAATGATATTATATAATGTTATTCACTATTCTCTTATCTCAATACATTGCCTTTACGGTTGGACTATACACATTATTTTTTAGACAATAACTGTAAAAACATGTCATCTATCAGTTTAATAAAACCGGTTATAACGTTATCATATAAGAGCTTTCTTGTGCATTAATTATACGTTAGGGTACTGGCGTTGTATGACTAATGCGTCAAATACAAAATGATAACACCAACAAAAGCAATAGAAGGCACATACTTTGCCATAAATTATTCACCAAAAATATCGGCGTTTGTTTATTAACTATTGATATATGAACAACAATGGATCATACCTGAAATTTAGTTAAAGCTGCTGTAAATTCATCCACCAGACGATCTCTTTGAATTTTCAAATGACGTTCTTTACATTTTTCGACTTCGTTCAGTTGAATATTGGTATCGGTTACCAATTGATTAGTATACATCATAAGTTGGTGCCTGTAATAAAATAAGAAAATGCAATTTAATTCGAAATGAATTTCAGAACAATAACAAAAAAATACACTTAAATGCGTATCACCCTCGAAAAAAAATATTTAGCACATTTATACTGAAAGCAAGTTAAAATCGCGTTCGCCTATAAAAAATCATTTTATTGTCCATTAAGGAATGAATGTTTCATTCCGTCGAATAAGAACGCCAGAACTAGTGTTCCAAAATTAGTAAGTTTCTGGGTTTTAAGGGACTCTACAGGTATTTGAGGATTCGTACCTATTATGTTCACTTTCCACCAGATATTAGGTTAAATATAATAGCGTGGGAGACCTGATTATTGCAAGGTGTCACTGAAGAAATCTTTGGAATTAACCAAAGCCATTTCCAATTATTTCAAAGGGTTTTTGTGATGTTTTACATATGGACTGAGTTAAAACCTTAATGCACATTACAATTTAAACTGAAACTGGTTAAAAATTACCAGCATTAGGGCGGGATTTGAAACCTTACAACATTATTAAAGCTCCAAATTAAGACATATTTTTGTTTTAAGTGGTTTTCAAAACAAATAAAAAATGGCACAACAATATAAGTTCAGCCTCCTTTCCCAAAACACTCCAAAATAAATCTTTATACAAAAGACAGAAACATTTGATTTTTCTCCTGGAATAGATGACGAAAATATAAATATAATCTTATAGTGGAAGCTGTTTTAAAATATATGGAATATGGTGTTATGCGTATTTCTAATCTCCAACAATATCATTTACGTAGAAGGCTTTTAACAATTTCCTTAACACACAAAATCAACAAGTTTTTAGCATTACTTACAATTGTTTCTTTAAGTCGGGTGAATCCTGAGGTGTGTTACATTGGTTGACCATACGTTGCATAGTAACAACTAAAAGCAAGTTAAATAGTAAAAAAAAAGTAATTACAAAATTAATATTCACAAGTAATTCCATTAGCTAACTTACCATTTTGTTGGATTTTTTGTATGCTGGTGGCAATGGTCTGGGCCAATCTTTGAAAATCAATTTCACTCAAGGTCTGTGAGTTACTATTATTACCGCCACCAATACCACTCCCACCACCGCCCCCACTACCTATGCCATTTTCCATATGCTGCAAATCCATGCTTTCGTAGTTCAGCTTGAAGGCGATTCTTTTGAAATTCCTTTAGACAACAATCAATTGGAGGGCGGTTTACTGAAGCATAAAACATTAAATAAATTAATAACAAATTTGCTGTTAAATATACAACAAAAAGACCTTGTAATTCGATTATAAGGCCTTTGTACCTATTAGGGTATGGGTGCTTGTTGTGTTTTATTTTTTGGTCATTAGTTTCAACCTATATTTTGTTGGTATGTTATATGTAATATATTGTTGTTTTTTTTTTTTTTTCTAAGCACACTCATAGCACATTACATGGAAATTTTGTACGATTAACAGCAGTTATTTTGTACCCAATAAATAACAATTTTTAATTTCTCTGCTTGCTTATTAGTTTATGTCGAAACGATTTCTTGTTTTTGTTACCTTTTAAATACCCTCACAAGTTTTCTTTTTTTTTTTGTTATAGCTGATTTCCCTTCCTTTTTGCTGTAAAAGTGACGTAGTTCGACTTTGTAGTCGTTTATTGACATGCACACGAAAAAATTTTCCAAAATGCGTTTTAATTATTCCCTTTGTAAGTTTTTTGTCGTTGGCTCTCTTTTTATCTTTGTTTTCCGCTACATTAATTTGATTGCAACTTTTATTAACTTATTCATTAAAACACAATCATCTACCTTTAATTATTGTTTGCTTTGTTTTCTTTCGTTTTTTGCAAAGTGTCTCCTACTGACATTTTACATTCTCAGTGTTTTGGCATTGCCACTTTTTTGAAGGTGGCAGCACTGTAACGATGCTTTTGATTTCAAAGGCCACAGTATGTTTACATCCAGCGGGTTTTAATTAAACTTGTCGATAACACATGAGAATATAATGGCTATAAAAGAGGGGAATATAAAAATATACAAGAAACCGATAACCATTTTCAATTAGAAACCATGGTAGAAGAATATAGGTAGACGCGTAGACACAGCTGCTGTGACAATGAACTGTCAAACCAATTTTTTAATTGAAAATGTTGAATGAAAATTTATTTGGCATAAGTTGAGTTTAGGGGCTATGCTTGGATTGACCTGAAATTTTTACCGCAGGTAGGTATTTGTAACCTGATTACGGCAATATAATTTTTTTGTGGGGGAAATACCCGGTTACCCGGTTATTCGACCCAAAAGTTCGGATACAACATCCGGTTTATATCCGGTTCTACGTAACCGATATCAATAATATGGGTATCATTTGAAAGCTTATGAAAATATCTATCCAACAAGTGGTCATATGACGGGGTAATTGGAACCTGTTTCGGAGAAATTTAGGAAAATGTGCATTTTTGTATGAGTAATTTTTGAAAAACCCATAAAAACTCGAAAATGGACCCATTATAGGGTCTTAAAATCTATACACAATATTATAGCTAACACTATTGCCTTTCCAAAATGGTGTCATATGTGTTGATATCTTTTGTAGTTCCGAAGATATTGACTTTTAAAGTCGTTACTTATGAAAGCAGTTTGAGTGAACCCAAGTTTTGTGTCGGGTTTAACGTTCTTGTTAATCTGCTTTGTTTTTAATTTGGTGTTGTTAGAATATTATGGATCGCGTAGTCGGTGTTGGACATATCCCAGAGGAGAAAATCTTAAGCCCCGGCCGAAGGCCGGCTACTTACAAAAATTACAATTTTTAGAAAAACTATGGATCGCGTAGCCGGTGTTGGACATACCCCAGAGGAGAAAATCTTAAGCCCCGGCCGAAGGCCGGCTACTTACAAAAATTACAATTTTTAGAAAAACTATGGATCGCGTAGCTGGTGTTGGACATACCCTAGAGGAGAAAATCTTAAGCCCCGGCCGAAGGCCGGCTACTTACAAAAATTACAATTTTTAGAAAAACTATGGATCGCGTAGCCGGTGTTGGACATACCCTAGAGGAGAAAATCTTAAGCCCCGGCCGAAGGCCGGCTACTTACAAAATGTACAATTTTTAGAAAAACTATGGATCGCGTAGCCGGTGTTGGACATACCCCAGAGGAGAAAATCTTAAGCCCCGGCCGAAGGCCGGTTGCTTAAAAAAGCTATAAAGGTCAAAGTCAAATGCATCTAGACTGGAGAAAAATATAATTTAATGAATTCTATCTCTTATATCCACGGAACCACAAAAGATATCAACACATATGACACCATTTTGGAAAGGCAATAGTGTTAGCTATAATATAGTGTATAGATTTTAAGACCCTATAATGGGTCCGTTTTCGAGTTTTTATAGGTTTTTCAAAAAATACTCATACAAAAATGCAAATTTTCCTAAATTTCTCCGAAACCGGTTCCAGCAACCCCGTCACTGACCACTTGTTGGATAGGTATTTTCATAAGCTTTCAAATGATACCCATTTTATTGATATCGGTTACGTAGAACCGGATACAAACCGGATGTTATATTCGAACTTTTGGGTCGAATAACCGGGTAACCGGGTATTTCCCCCACAAAAAAATTACATTGCCGTAATCAGGTTACAAATACCTACCTGCGGTAAAAATTTCAAAATGATCCGAGCATAGCCCCTAAACTCAACTTGCTCCATTTATTTAAATTTGTATAAATTCTTGAAAAATGCGTATCATAACAACCTCCGATTGGCATCGTATAAGATCTATAACCTTATCTAATCTATTTATTTTTGAAAAAAAAATTTTTTTTATATTTTTATATTTGTTATATTTTTTTTACATATCAATGCTCCCAAGCGTTGATGCATCTACCTGTATTTTTCTACCATGTTAGAAACATTCTATTTTAGAATCTGTAATAATCGACCAGTTATGCAATTTCGTTCGATATCATTAAGGAAAAATCAAATACTTTTGTTGTTTTTATTTATTTGTATTTAAATTATTTATTTTCAACTGACAATTCCAGTCAAACGGCAGTGACACAATATCGACGTAGGTACTCTGTAGCTAAGATATATTTAAAAATATATATATCCAATATTTAAAAGTATTGCGTTACAGTAAGGTTGGCTTTTTAATATTGCATGATTAGACCAAATATGTTTGTTATTGACTTAAGCAGCTATCAGACGACCTATACATATGTAATGTCAAATTTCTCTTCTGTAGAACACATTGACGACATTTCAGTTGTGAAATATATGAGTTATATATATATCACAAATATTTAAAAGTTTTTGGAGAAGTACATTGATTTCAGAATGTTTTCTCAAACATTGTGATAAGATTATGTAAGGTGTTCGTCAACAGATTTAACTACATAATTCTACATAATTTTTCATTCAAAGTTCAAGTTCAAGTTCAAAAAAGGTTTTGATAGCTCATTGTACCATGTATCATGGTACATTTGTACTTTTTCCTGTTTTCATCGCAAAAATATAATTTTATTTCTCTGTTGTGTGAAAATATATAAAATAAAATTTGCGGTAAAAATACATCAATAAAGTATTATATTTTTATAAAATGCAATATAATAAAAAAGTAAAAAGCTGTTAAGTTCGGAGGGGCCGCACATTTCATAGCCTCCAACGTTAGGGGGATAATCCAATTTATATATATTTGTAATTCTCCGAAAATACCTATTTAAATGGGGCTATATGCAATCGAAGTTTTATTTAAACTTTTTTTTTGTAAGAGTCGCGCATGTTAGAAGAAAATAGATAGATGCATCAACGCTTGGAAACATTGATATATTTTAAAATGTTTTTTCAAAAACATTTTTATGTTTTCTTATACGACGCAAATCGCAGTTTTTAATGTTATGTATTTTTTAACAATCTTTGCAAATAATCAATCGGAGATTGTTATATTTTTTTATTTATTATTTTTTACGAATTTTATTTATTTATTTTTTTACGAATTTGAATAAATTTTCATTCAAAATTTTCAATTTTAAACTTATTTTGACAGTTTATTGTCTCAGCAGCTGTGTCAATGCGACTACCTGTATTCGTCTACCATTTTCAAAACTGTGCACACACACATAAACTATTATAAGTTTTGACGGAATGAAAAAATGCATCTGTACCATACTTGAAATAGTCCTTGATCTTGCTCAGAAATTTAGCACCATTTCTGGTGACCTCTTTACAAATAATTTTCTACGTAGTTATATTACTTTTTCATCTTAATCCATAACTCAAAATGAGTTTATCTCGAAACTGGTGAAATATAATGCCATGTTTACGTTAGAACTTTTTGTAGGGTTAACCTACTTTGAGAGGATTTATTTGAAGTAAAAGTAATGGATATGACAATTTAAATCCAAATCCAGTGGGTTAACCCTCATATATATAAACATACTATAAGACTCCTTAAGTTAATGGACAACGCTCTGTGTACGAATTATTGGTAATTCACTTAAAACTGATCCTATTGGCAATCACTATGAAGAAAAAATGGAAAACTAATTCTAATTTGTGGATTGTGGTCTACAAATTGTGGAACATACAAATGTAAATGTAAACTTCCCTTGTCTTATTTCTCATTACCTACATACGTTACCGCTCATACGCTCTATTGCAAATTCAATGTCTCTTACGCACGAATACAACTCTGTTTAAGTTATTGACATTCAATTCGCCACAAAAGTTTTGCTTTGACGAGAAACTCTGCAGCGAATTGGAGTAAATTCTTCGTTTTTTCGTGACACATCTATGTGAGGTGTGGTTGTAATTTTTTGTTAAATTCACTTAAAATATTTAGCAAAACACCAAAATATTTGTAACAATTCATACAATACACTTAGTGAATTAGGAATATATACTTAGATAACCATGGCGAACAGATTACCGGCTTGTGTGATTGATGTGGGCACCGGGTAAGTTGTCGGTCATTGAAGTAGAGAGGAGAAAAAACATGAAAAAAGTTTTTTGCTTCGCTTGGACAAAAAGTGGGGCACAGTGCAACGACTCATGAATGGTCACACTAAATGTAATAAGGATTTATTATTTGGTCCAATTTTAGTTATACGAAATTGGGCTTTGCTGGCAATAAGGAACCACAATTCATTATTCCCTCAGCCATCGCTATCAAAGAGTCGGCCCGTGTGGGTGACACTAATAGCCGTCGCATAACCAAAGGTGTGGAAGATTTGGATTTTTATATAGGCGATGAGGCATTTGATGCAACTGGCTACTCCGTTAAGGTAAGTAAAAACAATAAGATTAATGAATTTGATTATTATAGCTAATAGGAAGGTACATATACAAGTTTTCAACAATGTTTTGTGTGTGCGTGTGTATGTACGTGCACCTACCAATGACTAATCAATTGTTATCTTTATTTGTTGGTTTTTATTTTGTTGTGAATAATCTTGTGAGGAGACTCTTATCGTTAATTTCTGTTCTTATTTTAGTATCCCGTCCGCCATGGCCTGGTCGAAGATTGGGACTTGATGGAACGTTTTCTGGAGCAGTGTGTCTTTAAATATTTAAGAGCTGAACCTGAAGATCATCATTTCTTGCTAACAGAACCTCCATTGAATACTCCCGAAAATCGAGAGTATACTGCCGAAATTATGTTTGAAACTTTTAATGTTCCTGGTCTATATATTGCTGTACAGGTATTTAACGATTTGTACGGAGATATGAGCATGCATTCTAATTCATTTAATTTTGTTTTAGGCCGTTTTGGCATTGGCCGCCAGTTGGGCTTCCAGACCAGTTGAGGAACGTACCCTCACTGGCATTGTAGTTGATAGTGGAGATGGTGTTACTCATGTCATTCCAGTGGTAAGTGGTTACTTAGAAGCAGCTGAACGAATGTGAAAATACAGGGACCAATTTTAACACTTTTATTTCTATTTTTTGAATCGATTTATGAAAACGATTTTTCTTTAAAAATCTATGGAGCCATCTTTCCATTAAAAATATGAATTGTTCAACTGAATCCACATTTACCGATCTCCTTGCAGTACATGTGGAGAAACCGAAAAATTATATATTTTGTTTTTTAATTACCTTTTAAATTAAATTATTTTCTTATTAAAGGCTGAAGGTTATGTCATTGGCTCATGTATTAAACATATACCAATTGCTGGACGCAACATCACCTCATTCATTCAGAGTCTTTTACGTGAACGTGAAGTTGGAATACCACCCGAACAAAGTTTAGAAACTGCCAAAGCCATCAAAGAGAAACATTGCTACATATGTCCCGATATAGCCAAAGAATTTGCTAAATATGATGCCGAACCGGGAAAGTGGATTCGCAACTATACCGGCATTAATGGTGTAACAAAACAACCCTTTACCGTTGATGTGGGCTATGAAAGATTTTTAGGTCCAGAAATTTTCTTCCATCCTGAATTTTCAAATCCAGACTTCACCATTCCCATATCGGAGATTGTCGATAATGTCATACAGAATTGTCCCATTGACGTTCGGAGGCCATTGTACAATAATATTGTGCTTAGTGGTGGTTCAACAATGTTTAAAGATTTTGGACGGCGTTTGCAACGAGACATTAAACGTTCGGTAGATACACGCTTACGTATAAGTGAAAATTTATCGGAAGGAAGAATAAAGGTAAGGAATAAATATATTTAAATAAAATTTACTATGTTAAGTATTGTCAATTTTAGCCTAAACCCATTGATGTTCAAGTCATTACTCACCACATGCAACGCTATGCCGTTTGGTTTGGTGGCAGTATGTTGGCTTCAACTGTAAGTATTTGTTTTTCTCTGTTTTTGCCATACGTTATTTTAATATGTTTTTATGTTCTCCTTTTAGCCCGAATTCTATCAGGTTTGTCACACAAAAGCTGCCTACGAAGAATATGGACCCGGAATTTGTCGTCACAATCCAGTATTCGGTACAATGACATAATCATGCATTATTTTTCCACTTCAAAGGGTCTATTTTAAATATTTTATTGTGAATTCGGTTGATTCAAAATATTGATTCTAGTTGTCTTTTCGCTAAGACAAAAATAATTTCTATTTGGTTTCAAAAAAGTCTTTCTTTTTCTTCCTAATATTTTTTTTTCAATTTCTATTGATTTCACGTCACAGCTGTGTGATGGATCTTGTGTATTTCTTTAGACTAACAAAAAACAAAATATGAGAAAACCCGGTCAGTCTAACCGTCTAGACTTTGTTTTTGCATTTTCTTTCTCGCCTGAGTATTAAATATTATACATATATTTTAATTTTTTTTATAAATAACTTATATATATTTTAAAAGAACAGTACATTTAACTATAAATTTGGCCAAATGAAAAAATAAAATTTTACTAGAAATATATATACATTTCTTCCTCCTTCTATATATTTACTCACCATCCCATGACATCTACATCCTTGAAAATCATTATTTCTCACTATATAATTTTATAATGATGAAAAATAAAGCTTTTCCTTAAATCCTAAGATAAACTGATTCAAACCAATTGGAGCCGATGTAATCTAGCTCTTGAAACTAAAAAAAAAACAATTTAATACATGTATAATTTTTAAAACACACATCCACACAAGCTAACATAATTAATCATTCTTATAACATAAACAGAAGTAACATATTTAACAATTTATTTAGAAAACAATTGCCGCCTTTATTTTAATTTCATTATCAATAAACACCATAGTATAAAAAGAGCAAATTTAAAAAAATCATTTTTTTTGTGTGAAAGTAAATAAGTGAATCAGAATTTAAAACTTCAAAATAATAAAAACATTCGTTAGTTACTTATATTGCAACACTGAAAACGATAGTAATTAATAATAAAAACTCGAGTCAATATAAATTGATAATAATAAACAAAACATTTAAATGGTGTGTTTTCCAAGAAAGAAAAAAGACAACAATTTTTAATTTTTTAACAGCAAACGAAGTATTGTGTTAAAATTGCAATGAATTTTTGAGCTCAATAAAATGGGAGGGAAAATCAAACATTTAAATGGTGTGTTTTACAAGAAAGAAAAAAGACAACAATTTTTAATTTTTTAACAGCAAACGAAGTATTGTGTTAAAATTGCAATGAATTTTTGAGCTCAATAAAATGGGAGGGAAAATCAAATGTATTTAATCTATTTATGCTAAAACTTTTCGAAATGGTTTCCATTACATACCTGTATATTTCCCAACATAAGACATCCGCAGGGAAGATGTCTCATCGATCAATCCACTGGGAACCACCGCGAACTTCTTGGGATGCGGACAAGTAATAACGTGATAGGTCGATCTGCGGTTAGCTATGCGGCCCAGAGTGATCTGTGAATGTAAGTGTTATGTAGTGGAAGAGCATCAAGACCTGCCAGAATGCTGCCCTGAGAAAAAATGACGTGACAAAGGTCCAGCCCGTAAGTCAGCTTAACAATATGCTTTCGTTGTCTTTATGGTGGATAAATTTCCTCACCCAGTACATGGTTGCGGCATCCCTTGGTATTTGTACATCTTTGGAAAATGTAGACAAGTTGTAGACGCTGAGCTTTAACAACACTATTTCAATTTACATTGGTTCCTAAAATAAATGCATTTTCAATACATTAAAATCTGGAGAATAGGTCTTTAGCCTCAATGCATTTCTCACATTTTGGATTTGAGAATTGAATTTATTCATCCGTTAGTCAGCAAATACAGGATCTTTTGAGAGTGTTTATTTTGAACAGTAGTGGCAAAAACACTTAATTCCTTCGAAAAATGTAGCTTTAGAATATCTTTCAGTGGGCGTTATTAAATGATTTAATACTTGTAAAAGCGGTACAAGTAGGAATGTTCTGTTCCCTGTATTAATGAAGTCCGTTGGAATGTTGAAAATGTGCTGAGTATGGACCAAATAAGAGTATTCTACGATTTTTTTATGCGAGGAAATGGATCTCTATATCCTTTGGGTTTTGTAAACATTTTAATTTGCATAAATTTAAAATAAATTCTTTATGGCTTTTAGAACTTTTGTCATAAGATTAAAAGTATAATGAAGAGGAAAGATTTTTTAGTTACTAATAATCCAAAATCCATTTCGAATTGTAACCAATAATTTTAAGGTGTAAAGCTATATCGAAATCATCTGTATCAACAACAGTTGTTCTAAGATCCGAATGGAGCCCAGATCCACTGTCACCCCAGTCTATTATGCTACAAGAGTTCGTCTGCAGAACTACAACATTGTGTAAGATTGTTTGAAATTTCAACGCCGTTTTTCGCAAAAAGAAAACAAACCCCTCTTTTTTATGTAAGCCATGTGAGACGTTTTAATTTATTATATGCTCCATTCAAACACGAAAAGACAAGTGGTATATTTAAATATATATATATTTAATATTATATGCGTATAAATTGGAATAAGTACCCAAAACGAAAAAAAAAAAAATTGCAAAAATTAAACATTTATCAAATTCCTTTAATAAAATTATGCATTGGCAACTAGTAGGGATATAACAAATAAGCAAATCTACATTTCGTTTTATTATAAATATGAATTGCTTCTCTCACAAACTAACAATTTTTTTTTCTTCATAAAGATTAAAGTGATTTGTATGTGTTTATAAAATGTGTATATCATATAAATTGTTATTATTAAATTTCATCTATTTAAAATAGAAAATTTTCAAATATTAATTTTTGTATATGTGTTTTTGATGCTATTGATAAAAAATCGTTTATTCTACATTTATAGAGAGATAGTAGTAAGTAGGTGGTGGCGACAAATATTTCCGATTCTTTTTGCATTTGACTACATTGTTAATGTGATTTGTTCTTTAAAATAGTTACGTAAATTTGGGAAATTTATTAGTAAGAGATAATCTTAAATTCAAATGTACCAAAAGAAAAAAGTCTTTGAGACTTTAGTAGTTTAATAGACATACATATAAAGCCATATACGTTTCAGCTGTAAATTATGTTGTTTTTTATTTTTCATAACTTCCTGAAGTAGGGCGTTTTTTATTTTCATTTTTATTTGCCCATTAATCAAAATAATCTGTAGTATCTTCTTCAGTTGAATCATTTCCATCATTTTCACCTGGCTGCAGATTTTCGGTCGCACTTCGCACACTTTGAATAAATTCTCGCATGGCATGGACAACGTCGGTAAATGATTGACGCAGAACAGCTCCTATTTAAAATGAGAGAGACATTAGTGTTTACAAATGTATAATTGAAATGAGAAAAGTTAAACCTTGTCCTGTGCCAGCCGCTGCATTATCCAAATTCATGTTTAAAGCCTGTAAATGTCGATCTACTTCTGCCACTTCGTTTGCAGCATCGGCTGGAACCTGGGCAGCAACCCGTGCGGCAGCTTGTTCTACATTGGCAACAACCTGTTGCTGCTGCTGAGGATCTGCAGCGTTGGCAGCGGCGGCAGCATTTTGCAAGTTAAAAGTGGGTAATAGGGATTGGAAAAACATGGAAACAGATCGGTTACTGGCTGTGGTAGGGCTACTTGATGATGATTTCCTAAAGAGAAAAACATAATATTAAAATAATATTTTTCGTTTGGAAAAGATTAACCCACCTTTCATAAAAGTTGACGGAATCAAGTGGTGGCAATGGGTCATACATCATAATGGCCTCCTTTTCCTTAGCCACAAAAGGTGCCAATGGTACTTTCTCCTTGTAATCAGAGAGTATAACATGTCTCAATATGGGTCTTGGTGGCTGAACATAACGAGCAGATCTTTTTTGCTTGTAGTCTTGAATGACTTCATCTTTGCTTTCGATACGATCTAAAGCAGCGTTAACATTGCGCTCCAACCAAGGCAGGATGTTATTTTGACGCCAAATTACTTTGGCCCGACAAACATATAATGAAACCAATTGATGGAGGGCTGGAGATTGACTGTGGATTTGTAAAATTTGGAAATTAAAGTAAAACAATTGATGCTAATGTTATATTTACCTTCCAGAAACCTCTGAGTTGAAGTATGAGTTGCTCAATACCCGCTTATCTGTCTGAACTGATAACTCGTCCAGTAAAGGCTTCAAGACTCCCGGAAACATGAGCAAGGCGTACTGCAATGCCTTGTCGGCATTTTCGCCATCTAAGTAAGGAGTAGAAATCAAGATTAGATTCAATACGATTAAATTTTATGTCCAAACAGGATTTCTGAATAAATAAAATGCATACAAATAAAGAAAGAAATATTGATATTAAACACTCTTTAAACTTACCTCCATGCAACAAGAACAATGCTAGGGCATAAGAATATGCCATATTGGGTAATTGCGACAAATTACGTACAACATTATACTCTTCATAAAATTTTACTAGCCATGCATGTTGCTTGCTGCGTATGGCATAATAATCAATTATAAGAACCATTGCCAAGGGGTCTACATCAGGGTTTAGACTCAAAATCAATTTTGAAATTTCAAATGCCGTGCGGCAACAAGCTCTTGCTTCCAAGTACTGGGCATGTTTGAAAAGTACCACGAATAGGGCACGATTCTCTTGACGCCTATAGTCTAGACGACAGTTGCCATTTGTTAGACTGAAGCTTGGATGCAATGATGTCTCTAAAACTAGCACAGCTCTTTCGATTAATTCGGCGGCAAGTGAAAAATCTTCTGTCATTTTGCCTAAAAAGGAAAATTTGAATTTTTAAATTACTTTTAAGAACGGATTAATAAGTTTCTATACTTACACAATTCACTTAATTGTATTAAGGAATCGACGTGATAGGGGCAGCGTCGTATTAAATTTATCAAAAAATCGGAATCGGTTCGTTCTAATGCCGTAAGAAATAGATTTTGTACACTTTGATAATATTGACTGTGCTCAAAGGCAAACCATTGTACTTTATCCATTGATCCCACACGTGCCATTGTTGATGTGGATGTAGCATTATCCGGAGCCTGACATGGTCTCATATTTATAATGTTTTTGGTTACTGGTGGCCACGATTCTTTGGCTGTTACCATGTATGTCGATTTTAGTGTTAATTTTTGACGTCCGCGCTTGTTCCTGAAATTAGTGGAGTATAGAAAAGCTAAAATGGCAGAATAAATGACATATACTCACTCAATTTTGACTACTCTTTTACCGAATGTACGCCGCATTTCATTTTGAGGATTAAGATTTTTTAATTCCACCGCCATTAATGATTTGTCGATTTCAATTCTTGGCGTTGTTAATTTGGGATTTTGTGTAGTGGCCACCGACACTTTGTTGAGTAGAGGGTCTATGTCATTGATAAATTTGTCAGTAAGCTGAAGAGAAAGAATAAATAATGTTAATATAAAGTTGCTTAGAGAAATATTTCTGATCTGAACAACTCCATATTTTAAAAGGTCGTTATACGTATAAATACAACGGGATAGTCTTTTTTCGCAGTTTTCCCGAAATATGGTTCTTTGAATGTAAAATAATTGTTAAGCCTTTCAGGTCCTCATTAACAAAGTTTTGAGAGCGGGTTCTTTGAATGTAAAATAATTGTTAAGCCTTTCAGGTCCTCATTAACAAAGTTTTGAGAGCGGGAAATTGCGGATTAGTAATGGAATTAAACATAGCAATATATAAAATATCAAGTTTTTAGGATGGCTGACTTTCACATATAAACAGTTTAAATGTCCAGAAAGTAAGAACTATTACATCTTTGCGATCAGTATATTAAAGGCAGCTTTTTACACAAGTTCACAATCACCAAGAACTTTAACGCGTTGTGGCTTACTTTACAAATCGTCATTATTATTATAGTACACAGTATTTTAGAATAGACACACATTAGGTTTACAGCTTAATTTACCTCATTATCTTCACTGCTTATATGATTTCCCGTGTACTTGGACTTCTTCTTGCGCTTCTTCTTTTTCTTCTTGGAGGCGGCTGGTCCAGTTTCAAGATTAGTAGCTGCAGATGCATGCTCAGTTTCATTGTCATCCTCTTTTACCTCGCTTTCCGAGGGACTTTGTTGATTCAGCTGAATTTGAAATGAATAGAAGAAAAATCTATGAACCACCTTATTAAAACTAATCCAATATCTTAAACTAAAAGCAACATATCTTGGTCCTATACCATGATATATATGATTGAATATGTATAAAAAACATATGTTATGATTTAACTAACCTACATTCATAACAAATATTTTGTGTATATGTAGATGGAAGACAAGTCAATCGTTTTTTTCTTGGCCCTTAAACACCACCCACCCACACTTACTGAAGACCAAATAAATAAGAAGCAAATAAAAAAAGCAAACGGCAACAAAACAAAGAATCATCTACATATCTTATAACTCTTACCAAATCGAAAAAGTTGGATTTTCCCTTGCCACTTTGCAAATCGGGATCTTCTTCACCCTCACTGCTCAACAGATTATCAACATCTTCATCGTTGGGCTGAAGTTCATCAGCACCCTGCAACTTCTTTAAGACTCTGGATGACATTTTTTATAGATGTCCTTCTTTAGTTTTCCTGGAAAACAACAACTTGGACAAGGTCCTTTTGATGGCTTTCTAGATTAGGATTATACTAATCTATTGATTGTTACTCGATTTTCAGATTTTTTCAAGAGATGTGTCGTTTTGGTAAGATATTCATTGGGCTATTCAATTAAAAGAACGTCATGAGCTAGTTCGTGCTCATATGAAAAATGAATAATAATTTTAATCGATGGTCATATGCAGACAGTTTCAAGAAAGATGAATAAAATTTTTCCAAGATTTCCCTAAAGATAGGAAATAACAAAAAATTCATGTTGTTAGACCGCTGCCTTAAATTGTACGTTTTCATCAAAAGAGGTGAGGCCTCGCCTAGAAACGTGGTAGAAGAATATAGGTAGATACAACCATGGTACAATGAAGAGAAGGTAGGTCAACTTTGAAAAAATTGCAAGTATAGAGGTCTACCTGTTTGGCTTGTAATGTCAGAATGAGTATCAAAATAATAAAAAATCAAACAACTTGTTGCATTTATTTTGAATAAATAATTGATAACCGCGAAAACTGAATGAAAGGCCAACATTTCTTTTCAAAATCATGTTCTATATATCTCTAAAGGTTTATTTCGCTACAAAAACTGTAGATACTCTCGATGCATACGTTGAAATAAACATTTGAAAACACCCGAATTTGAAGTTTTCTGAACAATTTTTTTGTTATTGAAAAGAAAACACATACATAAACAAATAAAGATGACATATTAAGCCAAGAAAATAAAAAAATTAAAATCATATGGTATCATAGCCCTACCTTGATATCATTGTACCATGGATACAACAACGCTTAGAAACATTAATATGTCAAAAATTTTAAAGTGTTTTGTCAAAAATAAGTGGAAATGTATATGTTTTCTTGTACAACGCAAATCAGAGGTTGTAATGATATGCATTTTTCAACAATTTTTAAAAAATTTCAATAATTTTTCATTCAAGATTTTCAATTTCAAAATCGGTTTGATAGTCCATTGTTCCAGCAGCTGTGTCGATGCGACTACCTGTATTCTTCTACCATGTCTAGAAACATATACATTCGAAATTCGTGTGTAGATTGTGAATTAATGAAATGAGAACATTATTAATTACTACTTGTAAAATCGGTCTATCAGTTTTAGTCTAGATTCAAACCTTCGTACTTCCTATATAAAATAATAGATAAATTCAAAGGAAGATAAAAGCGAAACAAAATTTAAGCAAAAAGAAACAAAAATACTATTTAATAAAAAAAAAATGAAGACCGTATTATTTTATTTCACACTTGGTTTTTAAGCAGACATATATATGCACAAATTATACGATAATTTTTTCTGTTGTAAGCATTGTAGAAGAATACAGGTTATCGCATCGACACAGCTGCTGGGACAATGAACTGTCAAAACGATTTTGGAATTGAAAATGTTGAATGAAAAATTATTGACATTTGTAAAAATTGTTGAAAAATTCATATTATAACACCCACCGATTTGAGTCGTATAAGAAAACATTTAAAAATATACTTTTTTTGATAAAACATTTTCACAATTTTGACATATCAATGTTCCCAAGCGTTGATGCATCTACCTATATTCTTCTACCATGGTTGTAAGTCATCGGTTGGCTTCTTATGTAACAAACAAATGGAGTTTGGATCTGGATCAATTTCGGTAACAAATTATAATTAATTATAAATTAAATTAATTAAATTATAAATTATAATTAATTAATTAATTATATTGGTGTACCTGTTTGGCTTGTAATGTCAGGGTTACTATCAAAACAATCAAAAACCCAAACAACTTGTTGCATTGATTTTGAATTAATAATTGAAAATAAGCACTTTGAAAACATCCGAATTTGAATATTATTGAACAATTTTTATTATTGAAAATAATACACATACATAACAAATGAAGTTGGCATACTAAGCCAAGAAAATTATCAAAAAATTAAAATTATATGGTATCATAGCCGTACTTTGATTTTATTTTACCACGGGTAAACCTAAATTCCCTAATACTTCCATATCACGCTTAGATACAAAATTTAACCGGATTAACCCACATTATGAGGATCCCTAGCTTAATCCGGAATTATTCAACTAGATTTGTCATGCAAAGGTGGATCTTCTTACGCCCAGACTTTTTAAAATCATAAATGAATAACGGAAATCATCACTGAGTACAACATTAGTAATACAGTTCACTCCAAAGTCGCAAATGTTTATCTTTTTATCAATAACAAAAACATAACATTTCATTTTCTCTTGACATATATCAATATATCAGAATTTTTATCCTCCTAAGGAATAATCCACTGGATCCAATAAACCCAGTGGTTTAATCTTCAATAGTACATATGTGCTTTTATGAAAGAAAAAAAATATTTTGGTTTCTTGGATTTTATTCTGGTTTGATATCATAATGCTTTCCACAAGCAAATCCTGTTAAAATCGCGCTAAATAGACGGCTTTATCGAACTGCAAGACTCCTTACTGGTTGGGGTTTCACCGAAGACTTAAAACAGGCTTTGTTTATTAGTTACTGCCAAATTTCGTATATTACCTTCGAATTAACTACGGAAGATTGTAGTAAAAATCGATTAAACGATTTGTTTAAAGTCGACCTAAGTACCCCTTGTTGTTTGTTTTGGCGCAAAATTGCATGCAAAAATATGCCGCATGTGTCGCCATATTTAGTGCCGGTATTTCTTGAATAGTTGACATTTTATTCGTTACAGAGTGCAAAAAGCCAACAGTGTATAATTAAAGAGCATGCAATTTGAATACAATTGATATATTTCTCATATTTCTAGTGATATATTGAAAGGAATTACTTTATTCTATCGATTGACATTTTGCACAATTAGTACTATTTTTTGCAACATTGTGTGCAAATGTAAGCACGCTTGTCAATTGCTGTGTGGTTGTCATTCATTTTGTTCCGCTCTTTGTGTGTGCATCGGCGCTCATCATTTGTCTGGGAGAAAAGAACGAAAAATAAAATAAATTCAGTGAATATAATATTTTTAAAAATTGTGTTGGCTTTAAAGCCTTTTTTCACTTTTGTTTAAACCGCAAGAAGGCTGGTAATTTCTTGCAATTCCGTTTAACTGGCCTCGATCATTTTGACCAGCTAAACAATCTCTCTATTCGGATTACTTCGTCGTAAAAAAGTACGTTAATAAAGAGAAGTGCTGCAGCTTGGTTCTTTTGAGCGTGGTGTGGTGGCTGACAGCTGAAATTCAAGCATCAACATGTCAAACATTGTTCTGGATAAAGATACTTTTTTGAGACGAATAAAGCGTCTCTACGACGAGTGGAAGGTGAGTATATTGGAACCTTCAGTTCTGCATTTGTTAAACATTGTGAAATTGTTCCATGTTTATTAGAAAGAAGTGTTGACTGTTTTCATTTTGGTTTGTTTGGTAAATGTTACTTTACATTAAAGGGAACGAATCCCGTGTCCTAGACACGATCGTTAACGCCAAAAAAGTTGGTTGTTTGTATTACGCTAATAAATGTCTCTTCAATCTAGAAATATTGTTGTATTCACCGCGTAATTTGAACTAAATATTAATGAAAACAAAAATATGTTAAACAAAATCCAACACCTTTACGTTTTTAATCGATATTTTCCGTATAATAAAGAGGAACCCGTGACAAATTTACCTTTAACTGTATAGTTAAATTTCTCACTTTATAATGAGCAAATACCTTTATTTTTCATATCTCTATTCTTACAGCAACCTACCATAACTCATGATGATGCCCTTAAAAGGGTCGACTGTATTATGTCAGTTGTGGGCGTGGACGAGGACATTGTATATTCCAAGTCTACAGCTTTACAAACATGGCTATTAGGCTACGAACTAACCGACACGATATCGGTATTTGCGGCGGATGGTGTGTATTTTCTAACAAGTAAAAAGAAAATTGAATTTTTGAAGCAAATTGAAAATTGTAAAGTTGATGGAGTGCCAGAAATAAAACTTTTAGTGAGAGACAGGGTAAGAATTGTAATTGTT
The DNA here is from genome assembly GCF_030504385.1 of Musca domestica. Lineage (NCBI taxonomy): Eukaryota > Metazoa > Arthropoda > Insecta > Diptera > Muscidae > Musca > Musca domestica. The sequence continues at coordinate 7,322,234 of NW_026712324.1, read as the reverse complement.
TCTTCATTTAAAAGATCATTTCCTCATCTTAATTTGTTTCTTTACAGAATGATAAAGACAAAGCCAATTTTGAAAAGCTCAAAGATATCATGAAATCCTCCAAAGAGGGAAAGAAGCTGGGAGTTTTTATCAAAGATGGATATCCTGGTGAATTTTGTGAGTCATGGAAGGCCACACTCAAATCCGCCGGCTTTGAAAATGTAGATATAAGTGGGGCCATAGCTTATATTATGTGCCCCAAAGATGAACCAGAAATAAATAATATACGTAAAGCTTCGTTGGTATCTGTGGATCTTTTCAGTAAATATCTGAAGGATCAAATAATGGACATTATCGATTCGGATAAGGTTTGAAAATATGACCAATTCTCTCTATATTATTTTCAAAATGCAATTATTTTATTTTCAGAAAGTAAAACACTCCAAATTGTCGGAGGGCGTTGAATCGGCTTTGACCGATAAAAAATATGTTACCGGTGTCGATAGTTCATTGCTGGAAATGTGTTATCCGCCCATTATACAATCCGGTGGTCATTACAGTTTAAAATTCTCCGCTTTAAGCGATAAAAATCATCTGCATTTCGGCTCAATTGTATGCTCATTGGGTGCGCGTTATAAATCTTATTGTTCGAATATTTCAAGAACTTTTCTGGTAAATCCTACGGAGGAAATGCAAGACAACTACAATTTTCTTGTCAATGTTCAGGAGGAGATACTCAAATTACTAAAACCTGGAGCTAAACTAAATGAAATATATGACCACGTTTTGGAATATGTTAAGAAGGAGAAACCAAAACTATTGGAGAGTTTCACTAAAACATTTGGTTTTGCCATGGGCATTGAATTTCGTGAAAATTCTATTATAATTGGGCCCAAATGTACAGCTGAGGTGAAAAAGAATATGGTCTTTAATGTTAATGTTGGTATATCTGGCCTCACAAATCCAGATTCTCAAGAGAAGGAGGGTAAAACCTATGCCTTGTTTATAGGTGACACCGTTTTGGTGGGCGATCAATCACCGGCCAGCATAATGACGCCGTCAAAGAAAAAGATCAAAAACATTGGTATTTTTATCAAGGATGACAGCGAGGAAGAGGATGCTGATGAAAAGGAAGAAATCAAGGAAGACAAGAGCCAGACAATGTTGGGAAGAAGCAAACGTAATACAGTTCTCGACTCAAAGTTACGTACAGAAACAAATACGGAAGAAAAACGCAAGCAACATCAAAAAGAATTGGCACAAATACTGAACGAAAAGGCTAAGGAACGTTTGTCTAAACAAAATGATTCCAAAGAGGTTGAGAAAGTACGCAAGAACACTGCCTCCTATAAATCAATGAGTCAAATGCCACGTGAACCGGAAGTACGGGAGTTAAAACTCTATGTGGATAAGAAATATGAAACTGTTATTATGCCCGTCTTTGGTATACCTGTACCATTTCACATTTCCACCATTAAAAATATTTCACAATCCGTGGAGGGTGAATACACGTATTTACGTATAAACTTTTTCCACCCCGGCGCAACAATGGGTCGTAATGAAGGTGGACAGTTTCCTAATCCTGAGGCAACATTTGTCAAGGAACTGTAAGTATGAAAAGAGATTATGAACAAGTAATGAGAAATTAATGAATTTTATTTTCTAATTTTCAGTACATATCGAAGTTCTAACATCAAGGAACACGGAGAAGTAGTTGCGCCCTCTTCCAATTTAAATAATGCCTTCCGTCTTATAAAGGAAGTACAGAAACGCTTCAAAACTCGTGAAGCCGAAGAACGTGAAAAGGAAGATCTTGTTAAGCAAGATACATTGATATTATCCCAAAATAAGGGTAATCCAAAATTGAAAGATTTGTACATACGTCCAAATATTGTAACCAAACGTATGACGGGTAGTTTGGAAGCTCATACCAATGGTTTCCGTTATATCTCAGTTCGAGGAGATAAGGTGGACATTCTTTACAACAATATCAAAAGCGCGTTCTTTCAACCGTGTGATGGTGAAATGATTATTCTTCTACATTTCCATCTCAAGCATGCCATTATGTTCGGCAAAAAGAAACATGTTGATGTTCAATTCTATACTGAAGTTGGTGAAATTACTACCGATTTGGGTAAACATCAACATATGCACGATCGTGATGATTTGGCTGCTGAGCAGGCTGAACGTGAATTAAGACACAAATTGAAGACAGCATTTAAAAGTTTCTGCGAAAAGGTAGAATCAATGACCAAACATCAAGTGGAGTTCGATACACCATTCCGTGAATTGGGTTTCCCCGGTTGTCCCTATCGCAGTACAGTTACTCTTCAACCCACCTCAGGCAGTTTGGTTAATCTTACCGAATGGCCACCATTTGTTATCACCTTGGATGACGTTGAGTGTGTACATTTTGAACGTGTACAATTCCATTTAAGAAATTTCGATATGGTTTTCATTTTCAAAGACTACCACAAAAAGGTGGCCATGGTAAATGCAGTACCCATGAACCTATTGGATCACGTAAAGGAATGGTTGAAGTATGTAGCATAACTTCTATTTTAATATTCCAATTTTTTAAAATTATGTTTTGATAATGTTTTAGTTCCTGTGATATTCGCTATACCGAAGGCATTCAATCCCTTAACTGGGCCAAGATCATGAAGACCATTACTGATGACCCAGATGGTTTCTTCGAACAAGGCGGTTGGTCCTTCTTAGACCCTGAATCGGGAAGTGAAGATGAAAATGAAGAAGCCGAATCTGAGGAAGATGAAGCTTATGAGCCTACTGATTTAGAGTCAGATGCTGAATCTGAAGATGATTCAGAATACTCAGAAGCATCAGAAGATGACAGTGATGAGGACAGTGAGGGTATGTTCGTTTCTAGTTTTCTAGATGTAATTCATAAAACTTAAGAATACAAATTCGTTATCAAACTTCATTTTATTACTTTAAAACTTTTTTGATTTCTTCTTTTCAAATTTGTTTTTATAAATTGTTTTCTTTTTTATTTACAAAACAGAACTTGGTTCGGATGAAGAATCAGGTAAAGATTGGTCCGATTTAGAGCGAGAGGCTGCCGAGGAGGATCGTAATCGTGACTACGAACATTCTGACGGTGACAGAAAACAGAATGGCAAACATCATTCTAAACACTCAAAGAGTTCAAAACACAGGTGAGCTATGAATTGCTAACATTTTGTACTTATCGTCTTAAGGAATTACAATATGTTAAGGGAATTTCTGAGAATTTTTTGTATTTATATTTTACCGGGAAGGGATTACTTGATATGGAATTAATTTTATGTTCCAATACTTAAAATTAGCAATATTAATTAACTTCTACTAAAATGTTGTAATAATTTGTTTATTGACATTATTAAAAACAGTCGGCGAGATCGAGCTGTACAAGAGCAAACCCATAAGAAACATCGTAAATCTCATTCATCCTCTTCGGCGAATGCCACATCGAAATCTACAAAACACACAAATAGGTTTGTGATTTTTGTGTCTTTTTAACCCAAGCTCCTATTGCCACTCATATGTACATTTGAACACATACATTTAAATTGGCTTATAGACAAAAACATTAATTTTATCGTTTTTCTTTTTTTCAAAAAATTAAACACAAAATAAATGTTTGTACCCATACATTTTTTTCTAAATTGTAAACACTTTACGCCTTGGCATGCATTTTTTTTTTGGAAAAATGAAGACGGCTAACCTTTTTTTTGTTTTTTTTTTTTTTTCTTTACTAGCCCCGTCAAATCATCTCACAAGGATAAACACCACGATCGCAGTCGTGACAAACATCATTCCTCGTCCTCGTCGCACAAAGATAAAGATCGCGACAAGAATCGTCACCATCACAGTAGCAGTAGTAGTCATAAACGTTCTCGAGATGATAGTCGAGACGGTGGCCACCATAAATCTAAGAAGTCGCGTCATTAAATCAAACATCGTCGCTCATTTCTAATTTAATAAATAAAACCTTTTTTAAGTTTTCTCTATTTTATGCCACACTATTTTCATTACCTTCTTCTATACCTCCGTGTTCTTTTTTTCATTTACAACCGTTAACTATAGTGTTTCTATTATAACTATTTAAGTTTGTGCCCCTTGTTTGTTTCCTATTTTCTCCATATAGAGTTCAAAACAATTGAAATGAAAAATTTGTTTTGTTAAAGGAAAAATCTTTTCTGTTTATAAAATCGTATTCATAAAAATTTGGTTGTTCGTTATACTTGAATGTTTTGTCTCAAGACAAAAACTCATTTTTTCTCCCCATGTTAAATATATTCGATTTAAAACAATTTTTTTTTTATTATTCCACTGTTGTCTCACAAACGAAAAATTTAATTTTTTCTAAGCAAGATTATAAGTTTATATACAAGAATAGTAACAATAAAAAAAAAATCAGAATGATATGACAACTTTTTATTTGTTTTATGAGGTAAGATCTTTGAATCTAGTTACACTTTTCCATGTACATGGCCAGTCGAGGGAGTCTCGTTGAAATTATACAATATACGTTATAACTTTAGACGTTGATTCCTAGAGGGCAGAAAATATACTCGAAATAAAAATCAAGGAGTTCATATTTCATCCAATCCAAAATAAAAATTCTATAACATACATATGATTTCTGTTTTTTCTTTTGACATACATAAATAGCACCTCATTGTTCACGTATCATAATATCTTTGCCATATAGCTAAAGAAAGTGTATATCATTTGGTACGGAAAATGTCTTTCTGGTTGGCTGGGGCGCATGATAATTCTCAAAAGCAGTATCCGATTCAGTCCAAACTTGATCTCAAACTGAGATCAAGTTCGAAAAGAGTAGTCTTTCCGCTTCTGGAATTCTAGAAATTTTATAAGGTTTAGGCAGTATCGGCCAAGGGGTATTTCAAAGAACCATAACTTTTATAAAATGCGAAATTAGGCACCGATTTTCTTCAAACTTTACACGTTTCTTCTATCAACCCAGAACTAGAGCAAAGTTAACCCATGTCAGTTCACTTCTTCTGGTACCTCACCCACAAAAGTTCCGTAATATTCAGGACAACATTGGTCAACTCCTTTGTATACCTTCCCTACGGGGGTTAAACATTTTTAATAAGAATTACTCTAGTAATATGTCAAATTTGCTATCTCCGTCATTAAAGTTAAAAAGGTGATATGAAAAATGCACATAAAACGAATCATCCAACAAGAATATTTTATACAGGCCTCTTTTGGGCACAAAGCCTATATTCAATTTGGATATCAATTTGGGATATTGTGACAATTGTAAATATAATTTATAATATTCAGTCAGATTTGTTGATAAATTTGATAGTCCTTTGTGCTAGTTTAACATTGAATTTTTGACAAATGCCACTTCTTTATTTTTTAAAAACTTCGATTAAAGTTATTCTTTCTTATTATTAAATGTTGATTAAAAATTTCATATATTCTAAAGTTGCTACATCTCAAAAACAACTTAGCAATCAACCACTAAAAGCATATGACTTTTTTACTTTTTCTTCTTAAATTTTGCACTAATACTACGATAATGTGTTGCAGCAGCGTTCGGTATGGTGACATTATCATGCATATCCTTTGTAAAAGCTGTTGTACCACCACCACCACCGACACTGGTGCACTTTCTCAAACCAAATGGCCGTTTGACATCGAACATATTACGTGTCTTATTGATGGGGAAACGCATTTTATTCTTTAGCCAGCTGGTAAATGCTCTCTCGTTGTCATGCATTTTACGCATCTCTTCTTCGGTTGTCTTAAGGGTCTCCTGCAGCATTGAATGTTGTTTACGACGTAGTTTTTGTTCACGTTCCAAAAGTTGATCACGTGACAGACCATATTCCGATAAATACCCTGTGTATTTGGGTAATTTTTGTTGGGCATTTTTGAATTCGCAACAGGTTTTGTAGTGTAGCTTTAGTTCGGTTACTTCGGGTGGCGGTTGAAAACGACGATTTGCTGCTGTTGTATTATTGTTTTTATATGGTGAACTGGTGGAGCCAACAACATTTGAATGTTTCGTTTTGCGTTTAAACGAAAATCGCTTGTGAAAGGGCATTCTACGGGAACGATGATGACATTTATTGTCTGAGGAGGTTAGCGAGGCTTTGTCACAGTCAAATGTGTCGTCTGGAAGATATGATGCAACAATAATCGAGAGTTTATCATCCTCATCTTCATCGTTTTCGTATTCTGCCTTTTCTGTGTCTTCTTGTACTTCTGTTTTATATGCATGAAGATTCAAAGAGTTTTGGGTTTCTAAAAGATTTTTTTCATTGTCACTATCCTCCAGCAAGGATTCGTTGTAGTTAAAATCCAAGGCATCTTCTTCATTACCATCTTCATGGATTGTAAGACAAGTGTTTTCGTTTTCAATGGATTCGCCTTCCTCCTCCTCATCGTCATAATTTTCATTATCTGATATTAATAGATTTGTTAAGCTTTTATTATCCTGTTCGTCTTCCTCACAGTAGTCAAATGTGATTTGTTTTAACATTTTACGTTGTACGGTGCTTGGACTTTCACAGCTATTGAATGACTCAATTTTATTTTCATTTTCCATATCCATAACAAGAATTTCCTCACATATCTCCTCGATAACTTCTTCCACATGTGGTGGCGCCATCATTTCTTCGTTTTCACAATGATGATCCAAACAAACGCTTGATTCCTTACTATTTTCCTGATTTTCTACATCTCGTTCAGTGACTGATTCCTCTTCCGTTATTATTTCTAATTTTGGGTTGAGATTTTCATTCGGTGTGGAATTTTCAGTTTCGTGAACTGGATTTTGTTCATCTTCCTGGTCTTGGCCTTTTCCCAGTTTATTCTCCAATTCTTTTAGACTTATGCCACTAAGCGGTTCATACACCTCCAAATTGGCAGCAAAACTTACTTTTCGGCTGCCATTCAAGGCCATTAATTCCAAATTATTTTCATTGCCGTCATTGGAATTGGCGCCTTCGTCAATCTGCTCGGCAAACAACTCTTTATTGGCTTCCTTTATTTTATCTACAATGTTGTATTCATTGACTGGTTTCAAAACTAAAAAAAACGATATAACAAATTTTCAAAACTTCTCCACGCATTAGTTTCATACTTACAATAGACCTCACAATCCTCATCTGATTCGGTTTCATGCTCGTATATATCTGTCATGTCTTGTTTTCCTGGACAATTTGCACAAACTGCGTGTTCAAATATTAGAATTACAAGAAACACATATCTTTGGCATAAATTTTTAGGAAAAAATGGTATATTCCAATTTCGTATTCCTACCCAACCACCACCACAACTTCCTCCGCGATTTTTTGTTCGTTTTGTTTTTGGCGAATATTGGTTTCAATCAATTACAAGTCATGCACTTAATATTTTCGTTATTTTTATTACTTTTGGCATTTGTTGTACTACATGGATAATTTGAGTCATAAATTTACTTTTGGCTTTCTTCTTCTCCTAACTTTTTCGTATGATTTTCCAAAGAACCCACAAACTTTTCGTACAAAATTTATTTCAAAAGAAAATTCTATTGTATTGAAATTTTTCGTGTTCAGACAGTGGTATCCAAATAACGTTATGACTGGGAATATTTGTGATGCAAACCTACATCCATACCAACTCTAAAACACCTCAATGGCAAACAATTCAGTTCACCTGGGTAACCGGAGGCGGAGTCAATAAATAAACAAATAAAACAAGCTGCTATACCATGTTTGATCGATGTACTGCGGAATTTCTCATTAACCCTGTGCATAACCTTACAGGGAGTAAAGGATTGTTTAGGATATCGTCTGCACGTGTTTGAATGGTGAATTTCTTTAACATATTTTACCATATTATATATATATAATAATACATTTATATATATAATATATAAAAATAATAATTACAAACATAAATTAGGAGAATGGCTTGGTTAGCTACGTTTTTATACCCTCAGCCATATGGCTACAGAGGGTATATATCATTTGATACGGCCAAAACGTGCCTAGTCGAAATAACGGTTTTAGACCCTAGGTCTCTTTGGACCAAATCCGTTTCAGAACATTTGACGTCGATCTAGCGATGTCCGTCCGTCCGTCCGTCCGTCTGTCTGTCTGTCTGGCTGGCTGGTGCGCACGATAACTCTCGAAGGGAGTATCCGATTTGGTCCAAATTGGCTACATCGTAATATTTTTGTCAAACTTAGATCGAGTTCGGAGATGGGCAATATCGGTCCACTCCTTCTGGTACCTCCCCCACAAAAGGTCGAAATTTTCAAACAATATATTTTTTGCACAGAAAGAGAAAGGATAATCCGAATTAGCTCCAACTTTGCATATCCTAAAATTTGCGTCAGTACTAGATCAGGTGTGGAAATGGACAATATCGGTCCACTCCATCAAGTACCTCCCCCACAAATGGTCAAAATTTTGAATAATTACAATCTCATTAAATGTGATGTAAAAGGCCGATTGTATTCAAATTTCACACATCCTAATATTTGTATTAACCCATGGTCTGGTGTGAAGGGGGAATACATCGGTCCACTCCTTCTGGTACCTCCCCCATAAAATATTGAAATGTTGAGTACCCACGAAGCTCATAAAACGCCAAAGTAACATCCGATTCCATTTAGACTTGGCACATCTGTCGAAATATTTATATCATATTTTGGGTCCGATAGGAAATGGACAATATTGGCCCATTCCTTCGGGATCTGCTCCATAGAGGGTCAAACGTTTGAGTAATCTTAACACTAGTCAAAATATATTTAGATAATCGAACATAGGCTGAGGGTATATATCTGGCGGCAATACCGACCGATACTTTTTAACTTGTTTTTGGTACAATTTACCAGGGAGAAGACCTCAAGCGTCGAAAATATATCAATGACCGAAATTACAAGAAATCTTCAATCTTTCTGAGCTTTTCCGAGTGAATGAACAATGTATATCCCAACAGAAAAAATCCTATATCCAGACTAACCAGCCTATACCAGCTGTTTGGCTAACATAAGCTACAATGAATAATGTCTCAAAAATAACGTATTAGACCCTAGCTATTTTTGGACGAAATCAGTTTCAAGATATTTGGAATTGATCTACTAGTATCCGTCTGTCTCTCTTGTCCCACCAGCAAGGGCACAATTATTCTCGATGAAAGTATCTGATTTCTAAACTTGCTACATCGTAATATTATTATCAAACTTCGATTAAGTTCAGAGCTGTGTAACATCAATTCACTCCTTCTTTCTTGTACTTCCCACACAAAAGGTCAAAAATGTCAAACAAAAACATTTACATGAGAGAAAGTCTAATATCCGATGGGCTTATCTTTGCCCTCCCCAACATTGGGTATAACCACACCGCTCGTATACTGCGACAGAAAGGATAACTCCTTCTGGCATTTTTCAATTAAAAAAAGTAAATATTTTTTCAAAGACCATCGGGCCTTAAGACATGTATTTTTATTAAAGAATACTTTTTGAAGGACAATCCGAGATCCAGACGAGTATTTTTTGAAAAGTATTTTTTAAGGACAGTCAGAAATTCAAACGAAATGTTTAAGGACGTTTATTCAAGGATAATCAGAAATTCAAACGTGACAAAAAATTTTTTTGTCAAGAACTATCAGACCATCAAACCTGATCTTTTTTTAATGTTTTTACGAGGACAATCAGAAATTTGCAAGGAACATCACCAAACATACTTTTATTTGTTGAATATTGTTTTAAGGACTACCAACGTGAAATGTTCAAAGGACTACTAACGTATTTCTTTTTCTAAATAATCTTTTTTAAAAACTATCAAATTATGAAAACTTAAGTTTTTTGAAGGACTATCAGACTATCAAATGTGAATTTTTAAAGACTATTTTTTCTCGGACTATCAGCTCTCCAACCAGGATTTTCTACAACTGTCTTTTCAAGGGCTATTGAATTTTTCTAAGAATATTTTTCACGGAATGTGACAATTAGACAACAAATCGTGGATTTTTTTCAAATTTCCTACTTGATTTTTTACAATGTATTTTCAGAGACTATCATACCACCCAAAATGGATTTTTCAATTTTTTTTCAAGGACCACCAACGTGAATTTTGTGAAAAATATTAAACCCTGGATTTTTTATTTTTTCAATCATTATCAGACTCAAAAAACTTGAATTTTTTAATGAATGTCCCAAGACAATTGGACCACCAATGTTTTTACAAACATTTTAGATTTTTTTAAATATTTTTTAAGGACCAAACGGGACTGTTTGGAGAATATTTTTTCAAGGATAATAAGACCACCAAATGGATTTTTACAATGTGTATTTTTAATTGTTTCTGGATTTTTTTATAAATATTTTTTCAAGAATGGATGGATTTTTAAAACTAAGGACGACTATATGAAAAAATATTCCTCAGTAAACCTCTTTTGATATTGCTGTAAACTGTGGGAGATGGGGGTGATCGTGTGCTAAATCAATGAAGAGAAAAACAGCAAGAATTCGAAAAACTGTGACCAATAGCGACAATAGCTTTGTTGGTACAGTTTAGAAATCATTTTTCAAAATTTCGGCAATGTACGGCCGAGGAAGCGAACCTGGAGCCCGTATGATGATTTGATTTTTGTGCGGCGTTCTGAAACGGATATCTGATTATCCGGAACTTCTTCAAACTAAACAACGACTACAGCGTAATCGAGGAAGAGATTTTTGCTGTCAAAAAATCAAAACTGGAATAAAAAATCAGAACTGGACGCAACGGTGACTATATGTCGATAATAAAGCGGCCATGAAAGCACTAAATTAATATACCATTAAATCTATGGCAATTTTGGAGTGCAGGAATTCTCTAGAAAAAATTGAGTCGTCCTTCAAGCTTCAACAACATCTCTGAAAACGAATCAGCAGATGAATTGCCACGTCGTGGATCCAAGTCAATTGATCTAGAATTCGGTGAAGCCACCGTTGTGCCACTTTTTTCAAGTGATACATAAAATTACTTGGGGAGATTTCAACTAAATGGGCTGCAATGTCCTCAAAAAACTTTGGCTGGTGATCTCTGAAAGGGGATCAAGGTTGCTCATTTCCATGGCGGAATAGGACCTAAAGCTTGTGGTTGCAATAATCACAGGTCACTGAAAAGAAAGGGTGTCCAAATAGAACGAATTGTTTAAATTTGGTGCGATTCGAAGTGTCGTTGTTTGACATTTGAAAATTGTTATTGATTGTTTGCATTCTCATTGTGAAATTGTTTTAGCAAAATGGTGAAAGTTTTGCGGCTAAAATTTGCAAATTGTCATACATTTATAGTCACAATAATGCTCCAAAAGGGACTTCTTCAAAGAGATTAATGGATAAATGCACCGAAACTGGGGCTGTTAGTGATGCAAAGACAACAACGCGCCTTCGACCAGTTCGATCGATCGAAAATATCGCAGCTGTACGTGATGACGTCGCTAGAACTCCTTCCACCTAAATTCGACATCGAGCTCAGCAAATTGCAGCGATTTTTTACGAAAGATTTGCTTCTTCATGCATACAAACGTCAAGTGTCTCAGGAACTGAAACCAGCTCACCATGCACATCGAAGGAAGTTTGTTAATTGGGTATTGGAGAAACAACATGAAAATGCCGATTTTCCCGGTAAAATCATCTTCAGTGGCGAGGCGCATTTCCATGTTGATGGCTTCGTCATTTCTGGGTCGTGTTGTTTCTAGTTTTTTAGACCAGAAATCGTGTTTTTAGATTTTTTCTTTGGTTTTTTTTTGAAGTAGTTGATTTACGCGAATAAGCCGACGGCGACTCAAGCCTTAAAAGAGGAAATTGGAGGCTGCATTAATGAAATACCGCAGCATTTCTGCAAAAAGGTCATTGAAAATTTCATAATATAAAAAAAAGTTCATCAGTCCGAGTGTAACACATCGAAATAATAATTTTGGACCTAACCAAATATATATATTCTTAATGGGCGAAAAAGACGATATAGCCCTGTCCGTCCGACCGTCTGTTGTAATCACGCTAGAGCCAAACGAATAAAGGTAAAATTATTTCAATGAAAATAAATTTTTCAATGAAAATCCACCAAAGGAGTTCCTTCTGAGTATTTTATCCCCTGGAGGAGTATTGTCTATATAGGTCCCCCATATAACGGTACTTCCTTTTCAATGGAATCGTCTTAAAATCCACACTAGAAGTTCTTTCTATGCACTTTACCCCCTGGAAGAGAAATGTCTATATAGGTCCACGATATCGTATAGTCCACATACAACGGTACCCCCGATATTCGTATTTTGACGATTTTAGAGACGTTATTCACCGGAGTTGTTTGAAATTTCGTATTAAGAGTTCGTAATAGGTACTACATTCTATGACAAGCAATTGCATATGCAGGCCCACCCTTCGCATAGCCGATACCTCAAAATATTCGGTATTTTCGTGATTTTGGCGACTTCGCTCCACGCCAGAAGATTGTCTATGCAGGTCCAGGTCTTCGTATAGGCCCCATATATCAGTACCTCCCTATATTCACCGAAATTGTTTGAAGTTTCGTATTTGTAGTTCGTAATAGGTACTACAGCCTGTGACAGAAAATTGTTTATGCAGGTCCAATTCTTTGTATATTCGGTATTGATGATTTTAGCTGCATTATTCACCGGATTTTTTTCAAGTTTCGTATTTGCCTGTGCAGGTCCAGGTCTTCGTATAGACCCTAATATAACTGCTATATTCGGTATTTTTAAGATTTTAACAGAATTTTTTACGGATTTTATTTTTATTTTTTTACAGAATATAAGAGTCAGTCTTGAAATGAAATATAGGACCACTTTAACACAATAAAATTAGAACGTGTTACTTTCTATTTTAACATTACAAAAACAATAGCAATTTCCTTCGTAATGATTCATGTCATTTTTTATACCCTCCACCATACATAGTATGGAGGGTATATTAAGTCCGTCATTCTGTTTGTAACTCATCGAAATAATAGTTTTAGACCCAACAAAGTACATATACTCTTTATTAGCGTAAAACGATTTAGCACTGTCCGTCCTTTGTAATCACGCTACAGTCAAAGGGAATTAACATAGGAAGCTAAAATTTAGCATTTTGAAGATGGGCTATATCGGTTCATGATATCGCATAGCCCCCATTATTCGGTATTTTGATGATTTTAGCCACATTTTAAAATGGAATTGTCTGAAATTCCACACAAGAAGTTCCTTGTGAGTACTTTATCCCCTGGAAGAGAATTATCTATATAGGTCCACCATATCGTATAGCCCCCATATAACGGTACCCCCGATATTCGGTATTTTGAAGATTTTTGCCATATTTTCCAATAGAATTGTTTGAAAACTCACACAAAGAGTTCTTTCTGAGCTCTTTTGCCCTCTGGATGAGAATTGTTTATATAGGTCCACGATATCGTATAGCCCCCATATAACGGTTACCCCCCGATATTCGGTATTTTGAAGATTTTAGCCACATTTTTCAATAGAATTGCATGAAAATCCACATAAGGATTTTCTTCTAAGTACTTCATCCCCTGGAAATTTGGCGAATGTTATTTTTTTTTCAAAATTTCCAAATTCGTTCCAAATGATGGAGGGTATTCAAAGTTCGGCCCGGCCGAACTTACTCCTTTTTTACTTGTGTTTGTTGTGTTTAGATTGTTTTCTACTTACCCAAATTCATGGCAATTAAGGAACAAAAATAAATTTTGGCATCGCCATTAATTGTTTTATGTTAATTTTATTTCCTTTATTCTTCGTCTTGAATTATAATTAAACCTATTTAATGAGTACGTTTGCATGTATGTATGTCATGTGTGTTTAGAATTTATTGCACAGGTTTTTTTTTGGTGTAGAGTTGATTTTCTCTTTTAATTGTTTATCCTTAAGCTCTAGTAAGAAGAAGAAGAAAGGAAGAACAAAAAATAAATGCAAATCATGGTTTCCTTGGAATGAAGCTCGTAAGATTGTTGATTGTGTGTGATTAGTTTCAGTATAAGTGATGACTTATATATGTATATAATCTTTTTTCTAGGTTTTTGTTTAATTTTAGTGTTGAACTTTAGCTTTTTGTTTTGTGTTCCTTAACGATTAAAAAAGTCATTATACAATATTTGTTTTGCATTTATTTTGCCAGAATATTTGCGAATTTATTAACATTTAAAGAGCTGTTTGTTTACTGTTGGAAAAAATAATTTAATTTTCTTCCATTTGGCACATATTTTGAATGAGCGTTTTGGATATGGATATTTGTATTGTTTTATTATTTGAAAACGAGAAAATAGAGTGGAAAAACAATGAAATATTACACAAAAATTGATATTAGATTTTTTGAACCACATTCCCTGTTTTCTTATAATTGGTTTTTAAAATATCAACGTCTGTCGGGGGAAAAACGATTTAAGGGGTCATAGGAAAAGTTGTCCATATAATTTTTTTCGGAATATTACTTCTGTGCAATAAAAATACTTCCCTAATTTGTTGTTTAAGCTTTTTGTGATCCATGTCTTTGGAATATTATATATTTAATGCGGATTTTTTTCCATTTTCAATTATACAAATTTACAAAAAAAAAAATATAATTTAATTAGGCCAAAAGCTTGTGAGTTTATACACAGTATCACTAAAAACAGTATCTCATTCATGTGAAAATCTGTGCACTTTAGTGCAAAATTCGCCTAAACCTTTACAACGTTGCAGTAAAATGTTTGTCTATCCAATAAAATTAAAATTTTGTGTAGAGATCCTAAAAAGCAAATTGCTAGTGATTAAATTGAAAAACAATTATTTTCGTTTTTTTTTTTGGGAAATATTTTATATTAAAGGGACGGTTAATTGGTTGATTGATTGATATAAAGTGCTGATGTATGAAAACATTTTTGTACGTTTCTTGGAAACACTTGTGAAAATATGTCAAAGATATTTATTATAAAATAATTAAATGAGGGAAAATAACACAAAATACTTACTTCACGTGATACTATGCGACACTGTTACGGCGGAGTCGGACAGTCTATCTGAAATCCGAGTGGTAGAAAATAACAATACTTCGGGTTATTATTTTTAATTTTAATCCCTAAAACATCCCGCTTTATTTTACTCTCCACCATACATAGTATGGAGGGTATATTAAGTTCATCATTCCGTTTGAAACTCTTTGAAATAATAATTTTAGACCCAATAAAGTATATATATCAGTGTAAAATTCTTAGACGATTTAGCATTGTCCCTGTGTTGTTTTCATGCTACAGTCAAAACGAATTAAAATCTGTCTTTTGTCTGTAGGCAGGTCAAGTTCGAAGATGGGCTGCATCGGTCCACGATATCGTATAGTACCTTATATAACGCTACCCCCGATATTCGGTATTTTGATGATTTTAACCACATTTTCAATGAAATTGTCTGAAAGTTTACACAAGTAGTTCCTTGTGAGTACTGTATCTCCTGCAAGAGAATTATCTTTATAGGTCCACGATATCATATAGCCCCCATATAACGGTAACCCCCCCATATTCGATATTTTTATGATTATAGCTACATTTTGCAATGGAATTGTCTGAAAATCCACGAAAGGAGTTCCTTGCAAGTACTTAATCCCCTAAAAGAGAATTAACTTTATAGGTCCACGGTATCGTATAGACCCCATATAACGGTACCCCCGATATTCGATATTTTGATGATTTCAGCCAAATTTTTCAATGGAATTGTCTTAAAATCCACACAAGGGGTTCCTTCTGAGTACTTTACCCCTTAGAAGAGAATGGTCTAAATAGACCCACGTTTTAGCATAGCGCCCATATAACGGTACCCCCAGACATTCGGTATTTTCATACTTTTGGCGACATTATTCATCGGAATTGTTTCAAATTTCGTATTTAAAATTTGGAACCATTACTACGACCTATGACAAAATTACCCATGCAGGACCACGCCCCCCTTTCCGATTTTCATTTGAGCGGCATTTTTCGACGGAATTTCTTTTGAAAATTTTCAAGTATCTTCCAAATGGAGGAGGGTATAAAGCTGCTTTTTTACTTGTTTCATTTATTTTTCTCTAGCAAGCATGGAATGTTTATTGGTGGCTTAACAATCTTTGGTGCTTTCTCAAGACGTGCAATTTTCTAAGAGTAATGGCCAAAAGTTTGTTACTACCAAATCGATTGAAAATACAAAAAAACGTCTGGTGTGAAGATGGAATATATCGGTCCACTCCTTCCGGTACCTCCCCCAGAAAGGGTCAACATTTTCAATATCCCAGAAGCTCATACAACGAAATTAGTATCAGATTCTATTCAGACTTGTCACATCTCAATATCTCCGTCAACACATGATCTGTTATAAAGAGAGGTAGAGATCGGACCATTCCTTCTGGTACTTCCCCATAAAGGGTTTTGAATAACCAAAACGATTATAAAAACCGAAATAAGTATCCAATTCTCTAAATATTTCCCACATCACATTATTTTTTCTAACACAAAATCTGCTGTGAAGATGGGATATATCGGTCCACTCCTTCTGGTACAAACAAACATATTTGCTAGCACAAAATCTCTTGTGAAGATGATATATATCTGCGAACCCCTTCGGGTTCCTTCTGGTTCCAATTTTCAATACTTTTATCTGTCATAATTTGAAAAACAAGACAGAGACTCTTTATATATTTGAACTCTAGATAGTTGTTGCATAGTGTGAAAAAGGTGAAAAAAATATCCAAAAAAAAAGTAAATAAAACAAATAAATTAAACTTTTAAATTGATAAAAAAATATTATTATTTTCGAATTTTCTATAAATTGGTGTTTTTTGTTTTTCTTTTTCTCGTAGTATTAAATATTCTTTTTGTATGAGTTTATCGCACAGTTTTCATTTTTGACAAACAAAATTCTTCCGATTTATTCATTATAAAAATATTTTTTTTTGTCGTAAACTACAATTAAATAATAATGTTTATGTATTTTTGAAGAAATGAGCATCTAAATTTAAAATTAATTGTTTTTGGTTTTAATTTAATTTTTTTTTACCAAAAGTGAAAGAAATAAAATAGATTTATCTTTTAAAACCTAAAAGTATATATGAACAAAACAAAAATTAATGACGAATGTTTACATATGTATACTATGTATGTATAATAGAAAAATTTAAGTATGTGTAAAAAAAATTAGGTCGATTTTTTTGTTCTATATTATAAATTAGTATTTTTCTCTTGTCTATACAACCCATATATAATGCTTAATATATATTTGAAAGAAAATTAGGATGCTAAAAAAATATATAAAAGGGCATAGAGGAAATTTCGAATTTGATGACTTAGGACGTTGGTTGGATGAGTTTTGTCTTCGATTTCCAAAATTACTACTTAATAATTATCTAAAGTTATTGATTGCACTGAGAAAGTAGTTTGGAATTATGGGAACGTTTTACAGTGTTGAGTTTTGTTTTGTGTTTGTGTTGCGGATTTTTATGCCTCGATTGATCAACGAAATTTTCCGAAATGTGTTGGCTGTTATAAATTCAAAAAGTCCTTCTACTTGACGAAGAGGAACATTTTTCAGTCAAATAATTGAATAAAAATTGATAATTTTGAATATATACCAACAAAAACTTCCTATAGCAAATTTTGAGATTTATGATTTTATCAAACTTTTGACCTCTTGTGGAGGAGGTGGTATCAGAAGATGTGGGCCGAAAATGCTCATTTTTCATCTGAGATCCCTGGTTAAGTGATATATTAAGTTTGAGTGGAATCGCTAATTTGTTTATCAGGGTTGCAGTTATTCAAGAGGTGCGGGCCGTGGTTAATAAGAAAACCCATATTATCTTTTAATTTGTTTTAAAATTCTGGTAGAGACATTCAAAATACAGAATATCTGGAGGTACCGTTATTAGGGGGCTATACCAATTAGTGGTCCTATAGCGAATATTTTTTGCGGGGAAAGAACAGATCTGCCAAGAACCCCAAATGCTAAGTTTCAGTTGATTTGGTTGGAAATTGTGGCAGAAACGTTCAAAATATCGAACATCGAGTGGTGCCGTTGTATGAGGCTATACGAATTAGTGGACTTGAATCGAACATTTCTTGCACTGAGAGAGCAGGCCTATTATTATTGTCAAGTTTGAGCTGATTTGGTTGAAATTGTGGCAGAACCCTTCAAAGTACCAAAAATCTGGATTTACAGTTATATGGGGCTATACAGGGTGATATGAAAAAACTGCAACCATCTTCAGACTGCTGTCATTTCTAAGCCGACAGCTGTTAAAATTATTCCAGTGACAGCTTGTTATATTGTTTACAAGCGTACAAAAGCGTGATAATACCACAAGTGGCTATCGTTAGAGTGTCTCGTACCATCGCTCGTTACCGTTATACTGGTAGCATAGCCCGACGTCAAGAAAGTGAACGGAAGAAAACAGCAACATCAGCAGATATGGTTCGAAAAGTAAAGAAGTGATTTGATCGAAACGCGCGTTGCAGTGGCCGAAAAAATGCTCGTGAGCTGATTTTATCGCATTATTTAATTCGGCAAATATTGAAAAATGAGCTTACCCCGAGCCATTGAAATTCCAAAAAGTGCAAGAAATTACACAGCAACAGAAAGAAAATCGACTCAAATGAGCTAAAGAGTTGCTTCGCTTGGCCGAATGTGGTGAACTGTCGATGAGAATACTTTCGTTGTATAGCTGTTTGTAAACAAACAATATGATCGTGTTTACTTGACAAAGTGGTCAAAATATTCTGGAGGGTGTATTAAAGCCTTGGGCACGCAAACATTTCCAGCGCACAATGGCCACCAAATTCTCCGGATACCAATCCGTTGGTATAAATTCCAAAGTGTCGATTACCTCAAGCAATCGCTTCGCCAAGAATGGGCCAAAATACCGCAGAGCAACATTCTGGCAGCGTGTGACGGTTTCATTGGCCGTTTGAAGGCCATAATTTGTGCCAAAGGTGACCATTTGGAATAAATCTAAACTTATTTTAAAATTTGATGCTATTTCCGACATTGTTTGCGTTTATTCAATAAATTTTTTAAAAAAAATGTAAAAATAATGGCGTTTGCGTTTGTTGCAGTTTTTCTATATCACCCTGTACCTTAACGTGGACGTGGAATATAGCCCACTTTCAATACCAACCAGCCTGCATACAATATAAACCTTTGTGCCAAATTTTAACGCTCTCGATTAATGTGGACTCTATCGTGATTTCAATAGACAGACAGATGGACGGACATCGCTTAATCGCTTTATAACATTATTCTCATCAAGAATATATATTTTTCGAGAACCCAAAGCAAATATGGTATTCTGTACGCTGATTTCATATGCTTGGGAGTGGGAGGGGAGACCCCACGCATAAAAATAAAAACAGTTTGATACAACTTTTTGACTGCCACCCTTATTATTTAGAGGGAATAACTAACGAGCGCTCCCACATAATAAACCAGTAAAGAAAGTCTTAAAGTCGGGCGGCGCCGACTTTATGATACCCTACACCACTTTGCTAATTAAGTAGAGCTCCACATAACAATTAAAAGTTTTTATGGGAGAATTCAATCATACACGCTATGATTATAATTATAATTTAAAACTCAAAGGACTAAATATGCCGAAGCATTTGTGTCTTTTAAATTCGGAATTGTATTGCCCATTTGGTGCACAATTGATTTGAAATCGAATAAAAATATATATGAGAGCTATATCCAAATCTGAACCGATCTCGATAAACTTTGGCAACGATATTTCTGAGCTGTATTTGATATATTTCCCTGAATATCGTTGTTACATAGAGCATATTACGGTTGTGGGTACAAAATATAACAAATCGGATGAATAATATATATGGAAGCTATAACTATATCTGAACCGATCTGAACCAAATTTGACATACTAGCTACTAGACTCAATTCGGTCATAAGTGCCAAATTCCATCCCATTTGGACAAATATTAGACGTTTGGTGCACAATAAAAGGTAAATCGGACGATGTTATATATGGGAGCTATATCCAAATCTGAACCGATCTCGATAAAATTTAGCAAATGTATTTCTGAGCTGTATTTGATATATTTCCCCAAATATTGTTGTTGCATAGTGCATATTACGGTGGCGGTGGACAAAAATAACAAATCGGATGAACAATATATATGGGAGCTATAGCTATATCTGAACCGATTTCGATCAAATTTGGCATACATATTTTCAGGCCTAATATGGGTGTATGTGCAAAATTCCATACAATTCGGGCTGATATTACACGTTTGGTGCACAATAAAAGTCAAATCGGACGAAGATATATATGGGAGCTATATCCAAATTTTGACCGATTATCTCCAATTTCAATAGGGTTCGTCCTTAGGCCAAACAAAAGACCTTTGCAAAATTTCATCTGGATCGGGCAATAAATGCGACCTGTACTTTGTTTACAAAAATACATGGACAGACGGACGGACGGACAGACGGACGGACGGACGGACGGACATGCATAAATCGACTCAGAATGTGATTCTATGCAGATCATCAAAAGGAACTATGGGTCTATCTCGTTTCCTTCTGCCTGTTACAAACAAATGCACAAAGACATAATACCCTGACCACCTTGTGGTGTAGGGTATAAAAAGGGGAGGAATTTTAAACTCGCGAGTATGAACGATCAAATCTCAACTCTGGTTCTTATATCCTTCACATGTTTTATATTATAATTATTTTATTTATCTAGAAATAGTGATTTCGTTACATTAAAAACGTTTACTCATCCAACCAATTGTAGATGGAAAATTGCTAGTTAGGAATAAGGTAGTACAGAGAGGGTGAATATAAATTAGTTCATGTGTATTGATGTATTCATATTTTGCATTTAAGGAAATATTAGCCAGTTGGATTCAAGTGCTTATTTTCATAATATATCGTTTTGGTTATTAAGAGATATTTTTTAATAGTTTTTCGTTAAAAAAAAACATAATTGTTTTATTTTTGTTTCTTTTTAGCAGTGTTTTTTTATATACTTAATTAAATTAAAAGTAATAATAATTTTCAATATATATAAATATTTTCATTTATTTTTTATTAGTTTTTAGAACTATGCCTTAGAGTAATTTAAAATATATATAGTCTTTCGTATTCATATCTTAAATAAAAAAACAAGAGTATAAAACATTTTACAAATTATCTTGACCGGTATACACATTTCGATGCCATGAAGGTGTAGGACAACAATAACCTACTAACGCTGGTATAGCAAGGTGGACTTCAACACCTTCACCGCAGATCTTTCACCCCGATTGGGTTAATTTTGATTTAATTTCAAGAACAATCATTTGAGATTTTCTTTGTTTCGTTTTTTTTTTTTTAAGAATACAACTTCTACACATTTTTCGTATTTTTTCTTACTTTTCATCAGCGGACATACATGCCTTGCATTGTTTCTCTTTTTGCTTTTTTGTTTTATTAAAATAAGGTGGGTACACTTTTAAATAAACTTTGAAAAAAAAAACAACTTTTCATTGACCCTGTTTTGTTGTGGCCAACCAAAAACAAAAAAAAACAAATAAAAATAAATAAAATAATTATAATATAAATATCCACCATTAAAAACAGTATCCATTACTTTCTCTTTAAGAACTAAATACATATTTTGTTTTTGTTTTTTGTTAATTGTACAAAAATAATGTAAAAAACATTGTAGAGATTACTTTCTTTTGTATGTGTGTGTAGGTGTAAAAGAGTGTGTGGCCTGTTTTCTATTCTTGTTTTTTTTTCTATTTCTTTTTTGTTTTCCTGCAATAAAAACTTTTATGTAAACAACGGTAGATGATAGAAATCAAACCCTCGATAGCCTTTTGCCGCCAGCCATATATAGACCACATGATAGGCTCCGGGTATAAAACAGATTAGACCCGCCACAAAGAATACAACACCCTGAGAGGTATTCGCCGGATCTGCCACGGCAAATGTGCCCATCACAAAGAGTCCAGTGCCCACAATAAGCAGGGTAACAGCTGCCAAAACGGTGCGCCAATTTTCTCGTACCTTTGGATGCCGCCAACAATATGTGCTAACTTCGTCTGTGGAGATGTTGCCATATTCCTGGATAAGTGAATCACTGTCACGTGATGTGGTATCTTCGGTATATTTGTTGTAACCCCTGAAAGAAATAAGAAACATATTGAAATTGATGAGATTCGAAGGCAATACAAAGCTAGATTTAAATACAATTGAAATGATATGCCAAACAAGTTGGGGAATATTGTCGTCCTATATTCTTTTCATGCTCTCATACACCAACAAAAAAAAAGGAAGGAAAAGGTCAAAAGTCGACGATATGATACCCTACACCACTTTACATAGTTAGCAGAGCTCCCGTAACAAAAATAAGTAAAAAAGCAGATAAGTTCGGGCCGGGCCGAACTTTAAATACCCTCCACCATTTCGAAGGAAATTGAAAATTTTCAGAAAAAAAAATCCGAAAACTACCACTTAAATGAAAACCGTTACAAACTCCAGATACGAAATTTGTTACAATAACGGTGAATAATGTCGCAAGAATCATGAAAATACAGAGTATCGGGAGGTACCGTCATATGGAGGCTATAAGAAGACGCGGACCTGCATACCAATTTCTTTGCAATAAGTTGTAGTACCCATTAAGATTTTTCAATACGAAATTTAAAACGTTTACGGTGAATAATGTTACTGGAATTATCAAAATACTGAATATCTGGAGGTACCGTTATATGGAGGCTATACGAAAACCTGCATACAAAAATTTTTATTCATAGGCTGTAGTACCTATTACGAACTTCAAATACGAAATTTTAAATAATTCCGGTAAATAATGTCCTAAAATCATGAAAGTACCGAATATCGGGAGGTACGTGGACCGACAAGGTCCATTTACGAACTTCACCTGCCTACTGATAAACTATGCAAAGTTTTAGCCTTCTATCTCAATTCGATCGAAAAATAGCGTGACTACAACAGATAGACAGACGAAGATAGCTAGATCGTCTTCGAATTTTACGCAGATCCATAATATATACTTTGTATGGTCATTATGAATATTTGGAGGAGTTACAAACGGAATGACAATGTTAATATACCCTCCATAGAATGGTGGAGGGTATAAAAATTATATTGGGAGTTTATGTGAAGTAGATCATACTAACTATGAACCTTATTTGAATGCGTATCATGACTTTAGAGTAGCCATAATTTAGGAACTTTATTCAAATCTGAATCGGTTTTCAACAATTTTGTACCTCTAGTACTTGATATGACTTCGTTAAGAATCACATTAAAAAATAATGCCGGAAAAAGTTTCACAAAATGTAAAAATTCAGTTGAATATGAAAAATTTCATCAAAAATCTAACGAAGCTATCTAAAGCTAGATGAGAATCGAATCTATATAAAAACACCAAATCGGATGAAACTTATATACGGGAGCTATAATTATGTCTGAACCAAATTTTCCCAAATTTGAATTACTTGTTTCTACGATGAAATCAATTGGAATTGCCAAGATTCAGTACAGTTGCGCTGATATTAGCCATTTGGTGCACAATAAAACTGATATTGGATATGTGAGCTATATCCAAATCTGATTTGATCTCAATAAAATTTGACAGAGATATTTCTGGGCCGTATCTTCTATTTTGTACCAAATATCATTCTTCTGGAGTGCATATTACGCATGTGAGGGACTTAAGAACACAAATTAATATCTGAACCGATTTTCACCACATTTGATGTATTTGCTTCTGAACTGAATTCCGTCGGAAGTGCCAAAATTCAGTTTATTTTGGTTGATATTAGCCAATTGGTGCACAATAAACCTGAAATCGGATAATGATATATATGGGAGCTATATCCAAATCTGAACCGCACTTGACAAAATTTTAGACACTTATTTCTGGGCTGTATTTGATATCTGGTACCAAATATCATTGTTGTGGAACGCATATTACGCATGTGAGAGTCTTAAAATCCCAAATCGGAAACATTTATACATGGGAGATATGGCTATATCTTATACGATTTTCACCACATTTTATGCACTTGCTTCTAAACTGAATTGGGTGTGTCAAAATTCAGGTCATTCGGATCATATATGGGAGCTATATCTAACTTTGAACCGATTCTCACCAGTTTCATAGGGTTCATTCTTGGGTCAAACTAATATTGTTTGGAAGTTTTCATCTCAATCTCACAAAAATGCATGCACAGACGGACTGGCATATCACGCTCCCATTTCCATGTTATAAACCAGTAAAGAAAGTCTTAAAGTTGGTCGGGGCCGATTTTATGATACCCTACACCACTTTGCTACCACTGCGCATAACAATTAAAAGTTTTTATGGGAGAATTCAATCATACAGGCTATGATTATAATTATAATTTAAAGTTCAAAGGGCTAAATATGCCGAAGCATTTGTGTCTTTTAAATTCGGACTTGTATTACCCATTTGGTGCACAATTAATTTGAAATCGGATAAAGATATATATGGGAGCTATATCCAAATCGGAACCGATCTCGATAAAATTTGGCAAAGATATTTCTGAGCTATATTTGATATATTTCCTTGGATATCGTTGTTACGGAGTGCATATTACGGCTTTGGGTAACAAATATGACAAATCGGATGAACAGTATATATAGGAGCTATAGCTATATCTGAACCGATCTTCACCAAATTTGACATACTAGCTTCTAGACTCAATTCGGTCGTAAGTGCCAAATTTCATCCAATTTGGGCAAATATTAGAAGTTTGGTGTACAATCAAAAATAAATCGGACGAAGTTATATATGGGAGCTATATCCAAATCTGAACCGATCTCGATAAAATTTAGCAAAGGTATTTCTGAGCTGCATTTGATATATTTCCCCAAATATTGTTGTTACAGAGTGCATATTACGGCTGCGGAGGACAAAAATAACAAATCGGATGAACAATATATATGGGAGCTATAGCTATATCTGAACCGATTTCGATAAAATTTGGCATACTTATTTTCAGGCCTAATTTGGTTGTATGTGCAAAATTCCATACTATTCGGGCTAATATTACACGTTTGGTGCACAATAAAAGGCAAATCGGACTAAGATATATATGGGAGCTATATCTAAATTTATACCGATTATCTCCGATTTCAATAGGGTTTGTCCTTGGGCCAAACAAATGTTGTTTGCAAAATTTCATCTCAACCGGATAATAAATGCGACCTGCATTTTGTTCACAAGAATACATGGACAGACGGACGGACGGACAGACGGACTGACAGGCATAAATCAACTCAGAAAGTGATTCTATGCAGATCACCAAAAGGAACTATGGGTCTATCTCGTTTCCTTTTGCCTGTTACAAACAAATGCACAAAGACATAATACCCTGACCACCTTGTGGTGTAGGGTATAAAAAGCAAATCAAAACGACCTGCAATTGAAAGTAGGAAAGTGATATGAAAATTATTTACTTTCCACTGCAGATGGTAAAGGCAATGCAGTGAGTAAGTCACTGTGTTTGTGTATCGATCGACAAAGTACATTGCAGCTATACCCCACCGTGTATTGCAGAGTAATTCAAGGTTGTTGTTACTAAAAATACAAAACGTTTTTGTTTTCTTTTATTTTAATTGCAATTAATGTAGTAAGCGTTTGTCTGCTACTACTACATAAGTCATCAAGACAATTTTATTTTTATAACAAAAAAATTAAAATAAAAATAAAAATGATGGTGCACACAAATACCAATTGCAGCAGCAGTAGTCGTCTGTTTGTTGATTATTTAAATAAAACGCATTTTTGTATAAATTCAATAAATTCCATTGTAACAAATATAGTCATAACCACAATTATACATGCATTCAGTGCCTTGTCGAATGACATGTCTTGCGATTTGATATTCGTTAATCGTTTAACAAATCAGTACATTTGCGGGAATGTGTTTGGGTATCTTATCGATAGTGCATATCAATTATGAAGAATATGGGATCAGAAAGAGGAAACAATGAGTCAAATTATATCATGTGGAAAAATATTATTGTTGATTTTATGGGGGTCTAGAAAACATTTAAATATAAAAATGTGTTCATGTGTTCAGACACTAATAAACTCCATATGGACGTCTCTTAAGTTGTATATACAGTTGACTCGAAATTTGCCGTTTTAAACGATTCCAAAGGAGCCTTAATATACGACTCTAAAGTCGTTTTTTTGGACGACTCTTGGCCGACGCCGAAGCAGTATTTATGGACGAGTTCAAACTCTTATGTTGTTTTTAGATAAACGATTTCAAAGACACTTTTAAACGCAATTGAAAAATCGTCATAACTCTATGGCCGTTTATACAAGGTGAGATAAAAAAACTGCAACAAAGTCAAATGCCATAATTTTTACATTTTCTTTTTAAATTTTATTGAATGAAAGCAAAAAAAAAAATTCGGAAAAAGCATTAAATTTTAAAATAAGTTTAGATTTCTTTGAATTATTCGGCATTTATTCTGATGCCGCGGTCGATTAATACGGGCGGAGAGCGACCATCGGCTGTGTTTGCGGTCCACACCATCACCATGGCCGGCGCTTGAGTTCTGATGGCCAACCGAAGGTGCACATTTTCAGCTGGCCTCTTCGGCAAGTAAACGATCATTTTGATTGTTTACAAACTGCTGGGCAACGAATGTTTTCTCATCGGAGAAAACCAAATTCGGCAGTTCACCACTTTCGGCCAAGCGATGCAACTCTTTAGCTATTTTGAGTCTATTTTCTTTCTGTTGCGGTGTAAGTTCTTGCAGTTTTTGGAATTTCAATAGCTCTACCCCGAGCTCATTTTTTAATATTTGCGAATGGAATATTGCGATATGTTCAGCTCACGAGCCATTTTTCGGCTACTGCGACGCGGATTTCGATCAAGTCGCTTCTTTACTTTTCGAACCATTTCTGCTGATGTTGCTGTTTTCTTCCGTCCACTTCCTTGACGTCAGGATGCGCTACCAGTATCACGTTAAAGAGCCATGATACGAGACACAAAAGGATTTATTCACATTTAAATGTTGGAGTGCTCTAAAAATAGTCAGTTGTGGTTTTCCAGCCAAATATAAAGAAATCATACTTTCACGCTTGAAATCCATCACGAATAACTTTTTTTGTCTCACCAAAATGCTTTTGTACACTTGTAAACAATACACTGAGCTGTCACTATAATAATTTAAAAAGCTGTCGGACGAGTGGCTTAGAAATGACAGCAGTCTGAAGTTGGTATCAGTTTTTTTCATCTTACCCTGTATGGTAAACTCGGAAGTTATTCACTCTAAAGCCGTCCGTATAGGCTAAAGATAATGACATGGACAACTCTAAATGGTCGTAATAGATGACTCTAAAACCATCGTTTTATACGACGCCTACATAGACGTCGTTATATGGTCGTCGTTTCAGACGTTATTTAGTCCATTTTTAAATCCGATAATTAGTCTTTATGGGGACCTTGAAAGTTGTCCTTGTGGAAAAAATGTAACCTCGCCTTTCCAGACAACCGTAAAGTCGTTTTTATGGTCGATTCTAAATTCGTATTTAATAAAACTCAGCTTAACTCTAATCTAGATAAACCTCCCGGTTTTTTTATTTTTTCCAATGGTAGGGATTTGTATCCTGATTCTGGGAAAATATTTTTTTGTCGGCATGAAACCCTTCTTGTTCAGTTCACTTGTTTTTTGTCTGGGATATTCTCACCAGAAGTTATTTTAAAAATAAATAATATGACAAAAAACTTTTGTTAGCCAAGTGACGAGATCGAGAGCTTTTGTCATAGGAGTTATTTTTAAAATAACTTCTGGGGAGACTATTTCAAACAAAAAACAACGGAACTTATGAGGATTAGTGGCTCTTTCCGAAACCTAGGTATTCCCTGGCTTACCCCCTGTTGCCAACGTAACGTTGTTTTTTTCTTTTTTTTTCAATAATCACATATCTCATATAAAGTGAAGGAAGTAACCAATATAGTACATACCTGACAGGTCGCAAATATTTATATTATATTTATTTAAGTCCGATACGAAATGGACAAAATTGGCCCATTCCTCCGGAACCTACTAGGGACAACAATTTGAATAATCATAACCGAAGTCAAAATATATTAAAACAAGTAAAATAGCATCAGTCGGATTTGCCGACAGATGTATACCCCCAGCCTTAATTTATGAATGTAGCAGATTTGGACTATATCGACTACTTCTTGTACTTTATATGAGATATGTGCACATTTTTGGAAAATGGAAAAAATAGATATAGCGGACCGAAGTATTTCATTCATCTAATACAGAAAAAATATATTGGTATGTGCAAAATTTGAAGGAAATAGAACAATCGTATCCAATTTTATGCGAAATCATAAATTCCGACAAATATTCATATCAGAATACTGGTTAAGAGAAATATTTAGATATAGCAAAGAATCGCCGACTTGTTTCGCAAGTTATGACAATTATAAGTTGGCAGATGTATATCTTCTTAACAACAGAGCTTTTGTCATAGGAGTTATTTTTAAAATAACTTCTGGGGAGACTATTTCAAACAAAAAACAACGGAACTTATGAGGATTAGTGGCTCTTTCCGAAACCTAGGTATTCCCTGGCTTACCCCCTGTTGCCAACGTAACGTTGTTTTTTTCTTTTTTTTTCAATAATCACATATCTCATATAAAGTGAAGGAAGTAACCAATATAGTACATACCTGACAGGTCGCAAATATTTATATTATATTTATTTAAGTCCGATACGAAATGGACAAAATTGGCCCATTCCTCCGGAACCTACTAGGGACAACAATTTGAATAATCATAACCGAAGTCAAAATATATTAAAACAAGTAAAATAGTATCAGTCGGATTTGCCGACAGATGTATACCCCCAGCCTTAATTTATGAATGTAGCAGATTTGGACTATATCGACTACTTCTTGTACTTTATATGAGATATGTGCACATTTTTGGAAAATGGAAAAAATAGATATAGCGGACCGAAGTATTTCATTCATCTAATACAGAAAAAATATATTGGTATGTGCAAAATTTGAAGGAAATAGAACAATCGTATCCAATTTTATGCGAAATCATAAATTCCGACAAATATTCATATCAGAATACTGGTTAAGAGAAATATTTAGATATAGCAAAGAATCGCCGACTTGTTTCGCAAGTTATGACAATTATAAGTTGGCAGATGTATATCTTCTTAACAACAGATCTTGTGTTAGAAATAATGTCTGTATGTGGGAAATTTGAGGAGGTGGATGGATGCATTTGGATGTTTTTTTTTCGAATTCCTTGAGCGTTTTGTTTTTAAAAATCTTGAGCCCTATGTGGGGAGGTACCAGAAAAAATGGTCCGATCTACCATCCATCCATCTACCATCATTATAACAGATCTTGTGTCGATGAAAATATTGAGAAGCTCCAAGTCTGAATAGAATCGGATGTTAATTTTGCGTTTTACGGGATATTTTGATCCTTTGTAGGGTAGGTACCAGAAGGAGTGGACCGATATATCCCATCTTTAGACCAGATTTTGAGTTAGTAGTAATAATGGGACGTGTGTAATATGAAGAGAACGGGATGTTTATTTCGGATTCTTTGCTCGTTTTTATTATTCAAAACTCAGGTTCTTTGTGTGAGAGGTACCAGAACGAATGGTCCGATCTCTACCATCTTTATAAAAGATCTTGCGATTATGAAAATATTGAGATGTGCCAAGTCTGAATGGAAACGGATGTTAATTTAGTGTTTTAAGAGCTTGATGGATATTCAAAATTTCGACCTTTTGTGGGGGAGGTACGTGATGGAGTGGACCGATATTATCAATTTTTGCACCTGACCTAGAACTAACGTAAATGTCAGGATTTGCAAAGTTGGAACAAAATCGGATTATCGATTCTCTTTCTGTGCAGAAAATACACATTTTGGAAATCTCGATCGTTTGTGTGGGAGGTACCAGAAGGACTGGTCCGATATATTCCATCTTAACACCAGACCTTGGGTTAATATAAATATTGGGATGTGTGAAATTTGAAGACAATCGGACTCTTACATCACATTTTATGAGAGTTGTAATTATTTAAAAATTTGACCCTTTGTGGGGGAGGTACCAGAAGGAGTGGACCGATATTGCCCATTTTCACACCTGACCTAGTACTGATGCAAATGTTAAGACTTGCAAAGTTTGAGCTAAATCGGATTATCGTTTCTCTCTCTGTGCAAAAAATATATATATTTTTTAAATTTCGACCATTTGTGGGGGAGGTACCAGAGGGAATGGACCGATATATTCCATCTTAACATCAGACCTTGAATTAACATAAATATTGGCATGTGTGAAATTTGAAGACAATCGGACTCTTATATCACATTTTATAAGAGTTGTAATTATTCAAAATTTTGACCATTTGTGGGGGAGGTACTTGATGGAGTGGACCGATATTGTCCATTTTCACACTTGACCTAGCACTGACGCAAATATTAAGATTTGCAAAGTTGGAGCAAAATCGGATTATCGTTTCTCTTTCTGTGCAAAAAATAATTTTGTTTGAAAATTTCGACCTTTTGTGGGGGAGGTACCAGAAGGAGTGGACCGATATTGCCCATCTCCGAACTCGATCTAAGTTTGACAAAAAATATTACGAAGTACCAAGTTTGGACCAAATCGGATACTCCCTTCGAGAGTTATCGTGCGCACCAGCCAGGCAGACAGACGGACGGACGGACGGCCGGACGGACATCGCTAGATCGACTCCAAATAATCTGAAACGGATTTGGTCCAAAGAGACCTAGGGTCTAAAACCGTTATTTCGACTAGGCACGTTTTGACCGTATCAAATGATATGTTCCCTCTGTAGCCATATGGCTGAGGGTATAATAATCGAACATTGGCTGAGGATGTTCATCTGTCAGCAATACCGACTGATATTTTTTAAATTGTTATAGTCCACATGAATTTAGTTAACGAAAATGATTTATTTGCTCGACAACATATTCGTAATTTTGTTATTTATCAGAAAAATGTAATAACCGGCCCAAGCGTCGTCTATAAGAACAACTTTATTGTAGTACATAATGACGAAACTATTGTCGGATTAACTGTCGCTTATAAAGACGCCTTTCGTGTCATATATTACTATCGATTTTTCAAGAACATGAATGACTACAGAGTTCTGCATCGAAATTAATTTCCAATCGTTGATAAGTACTATTTGCGAGTCGTATTTTAAGACGACTACCGAGTCGAAGATAAAGAACGGTGTTAGAGTCATCTTAAAAGATCTTCATAAAAACCACGACGAGCATTATTATATTATTCTCAACAAAAACAACAACAACAACAGCATTTTGGTCACAGATGGTTGCGTTTTGTGGAATGCGCTGTACTTTTTAAAACTAATGGCCATATCCACAAATCATCTTATCCATGTCAATTAAAGCGAGTCCTAATTGCGTCAATCGTCATGACATAGTTGCAAGATATCAGATACAAATTAAATTGAATGTACTGTGGGTGTGTGAGTGTGTTGAGTTTTTTACATGGATTTGACACATTAAATGAATTGTAGGAAATATGCAATGTTTTCTTATTTGTTTTTGGTTGATCAAATTATTTGTAAATATTTATTGTCAATTTAGTGATGGGGAGCAGCAGCAGCTCAATTTGATTTGTAGTTTTTGCTTTACCATGTTGTAACATGCATTGGCAAAGCGAAGAACATTTATATTACTACGTTTTTTTTATTATTTTATTTGTTGCGTGTGCTAAATTGTAACGACTCAACATTTAAGCTTTTATGTAGGTTTTTTTTTTCTTGCGACATTTAAGTGGTGTTTTAAATGATTGCTAAAATTGTGTGTTAATTTCATTCTATTTAAAGTTGGAAATTTGATAATGTATCCATTCGACGTGTTAAATTTAACGGCATATTTGTGTGGGTTGGAATGCACTCAAGGTGGAGGATTTAATCTTTGAGTTGAATGGGTTTGTGTTTTCGTTTTTTCATTTTTCTTGGGTGGTTGAGGCCAGCAATTTAAAGAGAACTGAGTAAATGGATCTTAGTTCAGTTTTTCTATGCCCTCAACCATATGGCTACAGAGGGTATATATCATTTGATAGGACCGAAACGTTTTGTATCAAAATAGCCGTTTTGGCCAAATTCGTATACCTCTGTCTGGATGGCTGTGCGCACGATAACTCTCGAAGGAGATAGTATCCGATTTGATTGGCACATCGTAATATTATAGTCAAACTTGGATGGAGTTCTATGAGGGGTAATATCGGTCCACTCCTCTTAATACCTCCCACATAAAAGGTCAAAATTTTTCGAGAAAATAATTTACTTCAAAGAAGGAGAAAGGATCATTCAATTTTGTGTACACTTTGCAAATCTGAGTATTTTTGTCAGTGTTAGGCCAGGTGTGAAATATTGGCCCACTCCATCAATTACCTCCCCCACAAAGGGTCAAAATTTTGAATAATTATAACTCTTTTTTTAGCAAAAGATATGGTGTGATTGTCGGATAAATCGGTAGACTCATTCTGGTACCTTTCTCAAAACGGATTACAATTTTGAATAGTCATTAAGCTAACAAAACGCGAAATGAGCATCCGATTCTTTCAATCTCGGCATATTTTAATATTATCACAAATCGGTACCTCCCCCACAACTGGTCAAGTGTGATAATAATAATGAAGCTCATAAAATGCCAAATGTGCATCCGATTCCACTCATCCTCGGCACATTCCTATATTTCTATTGTCTCAAGATCTGGTGTGAAGATGGAATATAGGTCCACTCCTTATGGTTCCATCGCCACAACGGGTCAACATTTTGACAAACAAAGCACTCATTAAATGTGAACAAATCATCGAATTCTCTTCAAATTTCACACATCCCAATATTTCTAAAATTGCAAGATCATAGTACATGAATATGAAAGATATCGGCCCACCCCTTCTCCCCACAAAGGATCATGATTTTAAATACTTATGTCTCTCATAACCTACGAATCAAGTCAGTGATTCGTTTCAAACTTGGTACATCTACATATTTCTTTCAACCAGAGATCTGATGTGCATATGACATTTATTGGCCCATTCCTCCCACAAAAAGTTATAGGTTTGATAATTTTCACATTTATTCGCATAAAATTTAAAATCAATGTTTGATTTTCTTAAAATTTTCCACATCCCAGTCAGTATAAGATGAAGTGGAATTCCACTATATCTGGTAAGATATTGACCAAACCTTTCGGAACCTTACCCATGAAGGGTCAAGAGCTTAAATAAACACAACGCAAGTAATATATATGTGCAAATCAATAGATATTGGCTGAGAGGACTCATCTGTCGATTGATACGTTTTAACTTATTTTATCCTCAGCCATTCTTCTCTCACCCCATTATTGACACCACATTTTCCACATGCACTGTTCTCTAGGAACTGTCAATTTAAAGTATTTTTAAAATTGCAATCCATGTATTTATCTAAAATGTTCAATACATAATTTATTCTTAATCCAATAAAATATTGTCATTAAATATGGCCTGTGTGTGCATGAATGAACACACATTCTCACATATTGATTTCTGGCGTTTGCATTATATAGCTTTTTGATTCATGTGTTTATACGACAAATAATCCACAAATCGATACAAATATTTTTTTTTCGGATTTTACGATATAAACACATTTTTCATGTTACCATAAAACAGTCGACATTTACACAAAGGCATGGAAATATTGTTTAAACGATTTTGTTTTAGCATCATGGAGGAGGAAATAAGTGATATTTTTTGGTATAGAGGTCATTAATTTTTTTTTGTTGGCAGATTGGGTCTTTCCGTGTGGAGATTAAAAGAAAACTGCATTTAGATGGAAAATCTTATATTGAGCTTACGATCTCGTCAATTGGGTAAAAAAAGTTTTTTTCATAGAGGTTATTTTTAAAAGAACTCCTGGGGAGAATATCCCAGATAAAAAACAAGGGAACTGATGAGGATTGGTGCTTTACCCCATGGTAAACATTACCATCATTCTCCATACGTTTTTTTTTTAAAAAAAAAAAAAACTACAATAATGGGATTAAGCTTGACTATTTCGCAACATCAAAATACTACGGTATCCCGAACAAGCATGCCAACACTGCACAATGGTCGCTGTCATTGGCCAAAATTCAAAAAATGAAAATCAGATATTTATTATAAAATGTGCACACATGAACTCTTAAGAGGTTAAGCTTTTTAGAAAACGTAATAATCTTGGCTTCATTCTAACGGGACACTTCGAAAATAGCATCAAAAAAGAGAAAATGTAGTTAGTTGCATATTTCAGTGGGATCAGTGCAAAAGTGGAGCAAAAATAGAAACGTATTAAAAAATTAAATACATTTCAAAATGACAAATCTTGGCATAATTATTGAAAAGCAAGGCATTGACTTATTTTTAGTGCAGTAATTTGTGTGTTAAGTAGTTGGTTATAATATAGGAGATGTGCGTGTTCCGAGTAGCCTTTAATATTAATTTTGACAATAAAATTTGATTTCAGTTAAAGTTTTAATTGATTTCCCTCCTGAATCCTCCAATGTGATTTTTTTCACGCTATTAGTAATAGTCCTAAGATTCTAAAAATGCTAATTTAACACTCAGATTTTTTCAGATGTGTATGTTATGCCCAAAATACTGAAGTGGCTTCACTGCAATTTCGTCAGTTTTATGGTGCGCTTATCTGCGGAAATAACAGGGATTGATACAGATGTAATTGAGAGGTGTTCACTATTGTTACAAGCATTGTCTTTTGGGTCCAATATTAATGTCGAAAAATTTAGGGCCTCTGCACTGGAAACTGCTAAAGAGTTAACAAATAGATATCCATGGTACTATCTTCCACCCACTGTACATACAATTTTAGTACATGCATGCGACATTATAAAATATGGCATGGTATCGATTGGTGTATTATCGGAGGAGAACGTGAAGTCTAGAAACAAAAATTAAAAAGTTTTAGAATAAATCATACCAAAAAAATTCTCTCCTTTCCATAAAAACATCTCTTTTTAACCGTCTTTTTTGAGCTCTGAACCTTTTATAACGGGACAGCGAACGTTACCAAACAATAAAAAATCTATATTATTAAATCCTGTATTTGATTTACTTGAATAACTCTGAAATTTTTAAATATACATTAATAATTTTGATTTAATCTTATATTGATTTATTACTTAAATATTTTTTTCTTGTAAAAATAATTAGGAATTGATTTGTATAAAAAGTACTTCTTCTTTTTGGATGTACCTTTAGACGAGGCCTCTACCTGAAGGCGGGCCGTTCCAAATAATTTTCAAAAATATTATTCTTTAACTCTTTAGAACGTAAAATGTCAAATAACAGAACAATCTGGTATAGAAATGTGACAAGAATTGGGCAAAAAACTCTTACACGGAAGGTACGTTGTAAGGGGAGCATGCCAAAACATGCACCGACCATATCCATTTTTCCACATTTTTTATTTTTATCCCATCAAGGTTCCATAACCAAAGATTCATATTGATATCTGCACTGAAAGTATTTTTGGCCGCTGTTCCCATAGGACCTCGACCACTGTGCACTGTTCTGAAAATGTTTAAGATAAGTTTGGTGGAGCTAAAAAATATCTAACACATCGAAATATTGATCCCAGATCCACGATATATGGATTTTCCCATCTCACTGAGCTGAGTCGATCTACCCTATGTAAAATATTTGGAAACAAAAACAGAAAAAAATCCCGATTTTGCAGTTTTTCTTCAGGTCACAATTATTATCACAATCGAAGCGGAATTTTAGAGTTTAAAACATGAAGGATGGTAATCGTATGATGTTTAGAGGATGAAATGGACCATAACTTTTGTGTAAAAAAATAAGCAGAACAGAACCCTAGTATGTTGGATGGCGATAATAATTAGAGGGTAAAATATATCACTTATGTGTGAAATTGTTTTGAATGCCTATCAGCACGACAGAGGGCGTAAATATTGGGCAAATGCCACCGTTTAAAAATCAAAAGCAACATTCTGCATGGCATTAAAAACGAAACCGACCAAAATTGGTTTGGACCTAATATAGTTTTGTGGGATATCACATGGATATAGGGTATCAGCCAGGCAAGACAAAGCCTTTACTTACTTGTTAAAAAAATATTTTTAGAGTCTATTAATTTTTATTTTTA
The DNA here is from genome assembly GCF_030504385.1 of Musca domestica. Lineage (NCBI taxonomy): Eukaryota > Metazoa > Arthropoda > Insecta > Diptera > Muscidae > Musca > Musca domestica. The sequence continues at coordinate 7,286,021 of NW_026712324.1, read as the reverse complement.
AATTAAAAACCATTGGAAGAATATTTGTGGCTTTTTGCGACTGTTTTTGATGGGAAAAATTCCAAATATTATAATAGCTTCATAAGTGGATATTTAAGGATATTTCTCAAGCTCTATCTTCGTGTTTATTTTTCAAGGACTATAATCTTAATCTTTTAGAGGATTTTTAGAGAATCAATATATTTGACGATTTTCTTTCAAGGCCTTTTAGAGCCAAGGCAAAAATCATTGATTTTATTTTTTTTTCAATTGTGGGTAGTTTTCAAGACATAATAATGATTGGATTTTTTGGAATATTTGTTAAGATATATTTTCGTGATTTTTTTCAAGGGCCACCAAAGCAATAATCATGGTTTTTATAAAAAACTTTAACAAAATAATATTTTTGGTAGATTTTTCGACATTTTCAAAGATTTAAATAATAAATAAATAGCGCGATTTTAAAGATTTTTTTTACGATGTACAAAGCTGTTGTCGTGATTTTTAAGAAAAAATTTTAAAGGACGAACAGATTTAAAATGTTAGCTTAAAAACACAAGTTAAAAAGTGTCAATCGATTTTGTCATGTCCATGACCGTTTACTTAAATATAGTTCGATGTGCCTTATGATTATTTCAACTTTTGCCCTTTTATGGGAGAGACTCCGAAGATGGGATGATTTAATTTTGATATAAATGTAATAAGGTGTCAGATTTGGTCAGATTTCGATTATATATCCTTCAATTTATGTGATATATATGATAATTTTTGAAAAATGTTGAAATGTGCGTGAGGTACTAGATATAGGGGGTCGATGTATAAGTATTGAAAATTGTGGGAAAGATACTGTGTTGAAAGAAATATTTGGATGTGTGTGAAGAGAATAGGATGCTTAGAATTTTATGAGCTTTTCGTTATTCAAAATGTTGCCCCCCTATGTGGTGGACATTAGAAGGAGTAGACAGACATATCTCACTTTCACACCAGATTTTGCATTAATAAAATAAATGGGATGTCTGAAATTTGAAGACATTTGATAGAAATATTGGGATGAGCCAAGTTTGAAAATTATAGGATGCTCACTCCGCGTTTTATGAGCTTAAAGGTTTTCTAAAAGAGTTGATGGATATCTCCCATATTCTACACCACACCAGGTGGTTTGAAATTCGAAGAGAATCGAATGTCCTTTGTGGGGAGGCATATGATGGAGTGGGACGATATTGTACATTTTAATACAAACAAGTTAAAAAGTAGTATGTTCGGCCGGGCCGAACTTTTAATACCCTCCACCATTTGCAACAAACTTGGAAATTTTCAAAAAATAAAATCCTTAAAAAATTCTGTTAAAATTTTAAAAATACCGAATATAGCCGTTATTTTGGTGTCTATACGACGTGGACATACATAGGCATTGTTTGTCATAAGCCATTACCATATTCAAATTCGAAACTTGAAATAAATGGTGAATAATGTAGCTAAAATCATCAAAATACCGAATATAGGGAGGTACCGTTGTATGGGGGCTATACGAAGGCCTGGACCCGCACAGACAATTTTCTGTCATAGACTGTAGTTCCCATAACGAACTTCAAATACCAATTTTAAAACAATTCCGGTGAATAATGTCGCTAAAATCATCAAAATACCGAATATCGGGAGGTACCGTTATATGGGGGCTATACGAAGACGTGGACCTGCACGGATAATTTTCCGTCTTAGGGTGTAGTATCCATTATGAACTTCAAATACCAAATTTGAAACAATTCCCGTGAATAATGTCGCTAAAATCATCAAAATACCGAATATAGGGAGGTACCGTTATATGGGGGTTATATGAAAACGTGGACCTACATGGCCCATTTACGAACTTAACCTGCCTACTGGAAAAATAAACATGTGTGCAAAATTTTAGCCACCTATCTCAATTCATTCGAAAGATAGCGTGATTATAACAAAGAGACGGACAGACAGACAGACGGACATCGCTAAATCGACTTAGAATTTTACGCTGATCAAGAATATATATACTTTGTTGGGTCTGATATGAGTATTTCGAGGAGTTACAAACGGAATGACAAAGTTAATATACCCTCCATAGTATGGTGGAGGGTATGAAATTGGGATCTGCAAAGTTTGCACAAAAGTGGATGATCGTTTCTTGTTTTTTACGATAAATTATTCTCTGTGAAAACTTTTACCTTTTGTGGGGAGGTACCAGAAGGAGTGAACCTATGAATGAATGGACACCAATAGATCGACTCCAAATTTCCTGAAACGGATGTGGCCCAAAGAGATCTAGGCTCTAAAATCGTCACTTCGATGAGGCACTTTTTGACCGTAACAAATGATTTATACCCTCTGTAGGCTGAGGGTATATCCGTACCTCCTACAAATATCAACATGACAATTTTAGAGCAAGATAAATTAATATATTTTTAGAAAGTACTTGCTCATTAAAAACGCACATTTCCTAAGAAACGCCACTTTTTGTGTAAATGAGCGATATGTAGTATTTATTTTCTTTCAGCAATTTCCTTCTCTTTGTCTACACTTTTGCTTCAGATTCTTAATCGCTATTCTAAATGCCAACCTTATAATAAATTCTTCTAATCTGAACTCGCTTGACCGCTCCAGCAACGACATAAATGTCTAATACAGCACAAATTTAAGCGTTGTGATAAAAAAAGAAGGTGACCCCTTTTTTGGGGACATTTTTGTTTGTGGTGAATGTTTGTTTTGTAGATACATACATACATACAACAAATTTTATCTGCTTCTGAAAATGAAACCCTTTCACATGAATTAAAAAAAAAAAACCGTAATTTCTATGGAGATTTTATATATATGACTTTTCAAATTAATATTCAATAATTTATGAAACGCATAGGTTAATGACATCAAAAAAGTAGCCCCAAAACGCAAAAAAAATCACGTGTATCGAAGTTTAAATCCCAAAATTACCACCCTTTTTAAAATTTTCGAATCAAGATTCTTTGGAATCCGTTCAATTTAGCTATACAGTTTCTTCAGCAATACTAAAGATAATACGGGTATTAGTTTGGTCTAATTTTTTTACACTCAAGAGAGTCACTAAAGAGTTCTTTCCGGCCTTTTTTTTTCAAAATATGGTTAAAGGCTTCCTTTTGTCTTTGATGACTTATTGTGAAATTGTATGAAAAAATGTTGTCCTTATCCTTTATAGGATAATTTCGCATAAACTCACATAAGGCACTGCTTTAACCAAAAATGTGCTTTTATACCCTCCACCATAGTATGGAGGGTATATTAAGCTTCTCATTCCATTTGTAACACCTCGAAATATACATTTCAGACCCCATAGAGTATATTTATTCTTTATCAGCATAAAATTCTATGTCAATTTAGCGATGTTCGCCCGTCTGTGGAAATCACTGTATCTTCCGAACGAATTGAAGTAGGTTGATAAAATTTTACTCAGATGTGTGTTTGTTCTGCAGTACTTATGGTATTGAAAATGGGTTATATAGGTCACGTTTTGGTATAGCCCCCTTTTAACGATACTTTCCGATGACTTTAGCGACATATTCACCAAAATTGTTTCACATTTCGTATTTGTAGTTCGTTATGGGTACTACAGTCTGTGGCAGAAAAATTGACTATACGGGTCCACATCTTCCTATGGCTCCCATATAATGGCACCTCCACGGTCCACGCTTTGGTATAGCCTCCCTATATTCGGTATTTTGATGACTTTAGTGACAAATTCACCAAAATTGTTTCACATTTCGTATCTGTCGTTCGTTATGGGTACTACAGTCTGTGGCAGAAAAATTGACTATACTGGTCCACGTCTTCGTATGGTCCCCATATACCTCCCTATATTCGTAATTTTGCTGATTTTGGCGACATTATTCGACAGGTTTCATACTTGAAGTTCCTAATGGGTACTGCAAGCTATAACAGAAAATTGCTTATGCCTGGCAACATCTTCGTATAGTACAGCCTATGACGTAAAATATATGTCCGTCAAGATAAATTTAAATTTAATTAGCAAAGACACAAACCAAGGTGATTTTTTCTCCGGTTCACAAAGGGTTAATAAAGAGAGAGAGAGAGAGAGAAAGAGAGAGAGAGTAGTAAACCAGAGAAAATTAAAGGTAAACTAAATTATATTAGTTTTCATCAAATTTCATAATTTTCCCTACAAATTTCAAATTTCAAATGAAATCGCTAAATAAAAACCTAATTAAAATTTACGTTGAAAAACTTTGAAACCCTTAACTCTACATTTAAACTGAGAATAAAATATTTAAAAATGAAGCGGTGTCGAGGCTGGGCACAAATGAAAGGTCTCGAGGAGTACTTTCCGAATCTGTGGACCTTATAGTCAAAAAGAATTTCAGAATTAGGAATTTTTTGCATTTTCTGAAGAATTATCGCTCAATTTTATGGAAATTGCAGATAAAAGCGTCCACAGAACAGAAACTAACAATGAAGCGGTGTCGAGGCTGGACACAAATGAAAGGTCTCGAGGAGTACTTTCCGAATCTGTGGTCCTTATAGTCAAAAAGAATTTCAGACTTAGGAATTTTTTGCATTTTCTGAAGAATTATCGCTCAATTTTATGGAAATTGAAGATAGAAGCGTCCACAGAACAGAAACTAAAAATGAAGCGGTGTCGAGGCTGGGCACAAATGAAAGGTCTCGAGGAGTACTTTCCGAATCTGTGGACCTTATAGTCAAAAAGAATTTCAGACTTAGGAATTTTTTGCATTTTCTGAAGAATTATCGCTCAATTTTATGGAAATTGAAGATAGAAGCGTCCACAGAACAGAAACTAAAAATGAAGCGGTGTCGAGGCTGGGCACAAATGAAAGGTCTCGAGGAGTACTTTCCGAATCTGTGGACCTTATAGTCAAAAAGAATTTCAGACATAGGAATTTTTTGCATTTTCTGAAGAATTATCGCTCAATTTTATGGAAATTGAAGATAGAAGCGTCCACAGAACAGAAACTAAAAATGAAGCGGTGTCGAGGCTGGGCACAAATGAAAGGTCTCGAGGAGTACTTTCCGAATCTGTGGACCTTATAGTCGAAAAGAATTTCAGACAAGGTCCACAGATTCGGAAAGTACTCCTCGAGACCTTTCATTTGTGCCCAGCCTCGACACCGCTTCATTTTTAGTTTCTGTTCTGTGGACGCTTTTATCTGCAATTTCCATAAAATTGAGCGATAATTCTTCAGAAAATGCAAAAAATGCCTATGTCTGAAATTCTTTTCGACTATAAGGTCCACAGATTCGGAAAGTACTCCTCGAGACCTTTCATTTGTGCCCAGCCTCGACACCGCTTCATTTTTAGTTTCTGTTCTGTGAACGCTTTTATCTGCAATTTCCATAAAATTGAGCGATAATTCTTCAGAAAATGCAAAAAATGCCTATGTCTGAAATTCTTTTCGACTATAAGGTCCACAGATTCGGAAAGTACTCCTCGAGACCTTTCATTTGTGCCCAGCCTCGACACCGCTTCATTTTTAGTTTCTGTTCTGTGGACGCTTCTATCTTCAATTTCCATAAAATTGAGCGATAATTCTTCAGAAAATGCAAAAAATTCCTAAGTCTGAAATTCTTTTCGACTATAAGGTCCACAGATTCGGAAAGTACTCCTCGAGACCTTTCATTTGTGCCCAGCCTCGACACCGCTTCATTTTTAGTTTCTGTTCTGTGGACGCTTTTATCTGCAATTTCCATAAAATTGAGCGATAATTCTTCAGAAAATGCAAAAAATGCCTATGTCTGAAATTCTTTTCGACTATAAGGTCCACAGATTCGGAAAGTACTCCTCGAGACCTTTCATTTGTGCCCAGCCTCGACACCGCTTCATTTTTAGTTTCTGTTCTGTGGACGCTTCTATCTTCAATTTCCATAAAATTGAGCGATAATTCTTCAGAAAATGCAAAAAATTCCTAAGTCTGAAATTCTTTTTGACTATAAGGTCCACAGATTCGGAAAGTACTCCTCGAGACCTTTCATTTGTGCCCAGCCTCGACACCGCTTCATTTTTAGTTTCTGTTCTGTGGACGCTTCTATCTTCAATTTCCATAAAATTGAGCGATAATTCTTCAGAAAATGCAAAAAATTCCTAAGTCTGAAATTCTTTTTGACTATAAGGTCCACAGATTCGGAAAGTACTCCTCGAGACCTTTCATTTGTGCCCAGCCTCAACACCGCTTCATTTTTAAATATTTTATTCTCGGTTTAAATGTAGAGTTAAGGGTTTCAAAGTTTTTCAACGTAAATTTTATTTAGGTTTTTATTTAGCGATTTCATTTTAAATTTGAAATTTGTAGGGAAAATTATGAAATTTGATGAAAACTAATATAATTTAGTTTACCTTTAATTTTCTCTGGTTTACTACTCTCTCTCTCTCTCTTTCTCTCTCTCTCTCTCTCTCTCTTTATTAACCCTTTGTGAACCGGAGAAAACATCACCTTGGTTTGTGTCTTTGCTAATTAAATTTAAATTTATCTTGACGGACATGTAAAATATTCTACACAGTATTTTGATGATATTAGGGACATTATTCACCGGATTTGATTTTTAATTGTATTTTCAATATACTTTTTTATACCCTCCACCAAAAAAAGTATGGAGGGTATATTAAGTTCGTCATTCCGTTTGTAACTCATCGAAATAATCATTTTAGACCCAACAAAGTATATATATTCCTTATCAGCGTAAAATTCTAAGACGATTTAGCCCTGTCCGTCCGTCTGTTGTAATCACGCTACAGTCTAAACGAATTAATATAGGAAGCTAAAATTTTGCACAGATCTCTCTTTTGTCTGCAGGCAGGTCAAGTTCGAAGATGGGCTATATCGGTCTACGATATCGTATAGCCCCCATATAACGGTACCGCCGATATTCGGTATTTTGATGATTTTAGCCACATTTTTCAATGGAATAGTCTGAAAATCCACACAAGTAGTTCCTTGTGGGTACTTTATACCTCGGCAGAGAATTATATACATAGGTCCACAATATCGTATAGCCCCCATATAACGGTACCCCCACGGTATTCGGTATTTTGATGTTTTAGCCACATTTTTCAATGGAATTGTCTGAAAATCCACACAAGGAGAGTCTATATAGGTCCACGATATCGTATAGCCCTCATATAACGGTACCCCCGATATTCGGTATTTTGATGTTTTTAGCCATATTTTTCAACGGAATGGTCACAAGGGGTTCTTTGTACACAAGGGGTTCTTTGTGAGCACTTTACCCCCGACAGAGAATTCTCTATATAGAATTCTCTATATAATAGCTCCCATATAACGATACCCCGCGATATTCGGTATTTTGAAAATCCACACAAGGAGTTCCTTGTGAGTACTTTACACGCAGACATAGATTTGTCTTTATAGGTCCACAATATCGTATATCCCCCCATATCGGCACCTTCCTATATTAGATATTTTAAAGATTTTAAAAGAATTTTTAATGGATTTTATTTATTTTTTTTTTTTTTTGAAAATTTTCTAATTCGTTCCAAATGGTGGAGGGTATTCAAAGTTCGGCCCGGCCGAACTTACTGCTTTTTTACTTGTTTGATTTCCAAATTCCTTCCAAATGGAGTATAGGTAAGATTTAGACATTTAATTTATTCTGTGACCTATAGTAGATTTTTATGGCAAAAAAATAGTAGAAAAATCGACTCTTCTTATAGAACACCAGCACAAGGTCAAATAGGAGTCATCCCATTGCTGTTTCTTCATCTCCGCACGCAGACCTGTTTGCATTCTAAATTATGACAAATTGGTTCACTAGGCAATTGGTATTGGTATTTTATAGGGGAAAACACGCTATGTGAAGACTTACCGCTTCTATAAGACCTATTTGCCTTTATTGGGAGACACACAATGGAAAGTCCTACTTGTCTACTTTTAAAATACCTATTGATCTTCTATGTAAATACCTGCAGATATTCTGCTTTGAAATGAATAATTTATTTTATTCTGTTAACAAAGGACATACATATATTTCATATTTGAGTGCTGCGTGTGTTTGTATGTGTGACCAGTCCACAAACATATTTCCTTATTAATTTTCAAAATCCGCTCCGCACGACGTTGAATACTCGAAATATTATGTTGTCTCTTATTTTGTCTGCTGGGTTATCATCTATCTGTAAGGTGAGTATTGTGACCGAACTGCCGAAAATGAGTTACGGCGCAGCGGGTTTATCTTAACATCGTTCAAAGTACACAAAAAATTTGGACATGAATTTGCAAAAATGTTGTTTGAACCAAGTGTTATGCGATTGTGGCTGTTGTTGTTTTTGTTGTTGGGTGAGTTAGAGACGTTAGAGTGACGAAAATGTTTGAAATTATATAAAAATAATGATGATGGCGATGACGGTGACGGTGAGAGAAGCAGATACAACAGCCGACAACAAATCAATTCGATGTTAGGCAGTATGAGGCAACAAAAAAAAGACAACCTCAAAATCAAACAACAAAAACGCTTTAATTTGTTGGATGACTTTTGAACTCCACCATTATAAAATCGTTTGGCATACACACCACATGAGGCGTAACTTAATTACTTTCGCAGGCTTCCGAGCACCAAGTGGATGGGTATGTTATTTTTACTTACTAATACAATGCTTTACCTTTCTAAATGATGAACTGTTGAGCAATACTGCAAATAAAAATAAGAGGATTATGTTGGTCGATCTTAGCCCTCAAGCGAATCAACAAGGGTGTATTTTTTTGGTCCTTACTTCAAAATATGGGTAAAAGCTCTCTTTAAACGGGATCATAGCAAATAATATTATTCTACACAATTATTTGTCGTTAAGTTCTATTATAGTACCTAAGTTCTACTATAATACCCTCTATCATTTGGAAAGAATTTGAATATTTTCAAAAAAAAAAAATCTGTTAAAAATTACGAATATAGCAGTTATATTGGGGTCCTGTATAGTCAATTTTTTTCATAAGCCATTACAATATTCAAATACGAAACTTGAATAGGGAGGTACTGATATATGGGGGTCATACGAAGACCTGGACCTGCATAGACAATTTTCTGTCACAGGCTATAGTACCTCTTAAGAACTTCAAATACGAAATTTCAAACAATTTCGGTAAATTTTGTACATCCTGCAAAAATACCGAATATAGGGAGGTACAGATATATGGGGCCTATGCGAAGACCTATACCTGCACAGACAATTTTCTGTCATAGACTGTAGTTCCCATTACGAACTCTAAATTCGAAGTTTGAAGCAACTCCGGTGACTAATGTCCCGAAAATCATCAAAATACCGAATATTGGGAGGCACCGTCATATGGAGGCTATACGAAGACGTGGGCCTGCATACGCATTTTGGTGTCATAGGCTGTGGTACACATTACGAATTCTAAATACGAAATTGTCTAAATAAAATGGTCAAAGTATCGAATATCGGGGTTACCGTTGTATGTGGTCTATGCGATATCGTGGACCTATATAGACATTTATCTTTCGGGGAAGAAAAATGTATTTTTCGACAATTCCATTGAAAAATGTAGCTAAAATCATCAATATACCGAATATAGGGTGGAACCTTTATATCGGGGGATATACGATATCGTGGACTTATATAGACAATACTCTTCCAGTGGGTAAGGTACTCAGAAGGAATTACTTTTGTGGATTTTCAGGCAATTTCATTGAAAAATTTGGTTAGAGTCATCAAAATACCGAATATTGGGGCTGCTATACGATATCGTCCAAAATTATTATTTCAACAAGTTAAAAAGTATCAGTCGGTATTGCCGACAGATATATACCCTCAGCCTGTGTTCGATTATTCAAATATAATTTGACTAGTGTTACAATTATTCAAACGTTTGACCCTCTATGGAGCAGGTTCCGAAGGAATGGGCCAATATTGTCCATTTCGTATCGGACCCAAAAATATGATATAAATATTCCGACGTTCCTGGTATGGATTATATCGACTCACTCCTTCACTTTATATGAGATATGTAATAATTTTTCGAAAGTGTTAAAATGTGCGTGATTTACAGGATAGTCTACCGAAATATTCCACTTTTATACTTCATCTGATACATATTAAAAATATTGAGCGAAATATTGGGCAAAATTACAAGAAAAGTTGTTTATGTCCAATTTTATGCGAAATCATAAATACCGATAAATTTCATATTCATATCGGGCTTCTAATTGAGAGAAATATTTGACATAGCAAGTAGTAAAGCATTGCTAAATTGCTTCGAAAGTTATAACATATATAATTATTGAAAATTGTGACCCCAGAAGGGGTTGGCAGATATATATCAACTTCACAACAGATCTTGTGTTAGCAAAAATATTTGTGTGTGTGAAATTTGAAGAGAGTTGGATATTTATATCGCTTCATTTGAGTGTTTTGTTTTTCAAAATCTTGAACCCTATGTATGGGGAAGAAGAAATGGTTCAATCTATACCACCTTTATAACAGATCTTGTGTTGATAGAAATATTGAGATGTGCCAAGTCTAAATGGAATCTGATGTTAATTTGGCGTTTTATGAGTTTCATGGGTATTCAAAACTTCGACACGTTGTGGGGGAGGTACCAGAAGGAGTGGTCCGATACATCCCATGTTAACGCCAGATCTTGGGTTTATAAAAATATTGAAATGTGTGAAATTTGAAGACTTTCGGATCTTTACACCACATTACCTAAGAGTTATAATTATTCAAAATGTTGACCCTTTGTGGGGGAGGTACTTGATGGAGTGGACCGATACTGTCCATTTTCGCACCCGACCTAGCACTGACGCAAATATTAGGATTTGCAAAGATAGAGCAAAATCGGCCATTCGTTTCTCTTTCTGTGCAAAAAATATATTTTATATATATTTTTTCGAAAATTTTGACCTTTTGTGGGGGAGGTACCAAAAGAAGTGGACCGATGTATTGCCTCTTAACACCAGACCTTGTGTTAATAAAAATATTGGGATATGTGAAATTTGAAGGCAATCGGACTCTTACATCACATTTTATAAGAGTTGTAATTGTTCAAAATTTTGACCCTTTGTGGGGGAGGTACCAGATGGAGTGAACCGATATTGTCCATTTTCGCACATGACCTAGCATTGATGAAAATATGAGGATTTGCAAAGTTCGAGCAAAATCGGATTATGGGTTATCTTTTTGTGCAAAAAATAATTTTTTAAAAATTTCGATCTTTGTGGGGGAGGTACCAGAAGGAGTGGACCGATACATTCCGTTTTTGCACCAGACCTTTGGCTAATAAAATTATTGGGATGTGTGGAGTTTGAAGACTATCTGACTCTTACATCACATTTTATAAGAGCTTAAATTATTCAAAATTTTAACCCTTTGTGGGGGAGGTCCCTAATGAAGTGGACCGATATTGTCCATTTTCGCACATGACCTAGCACTGATGAAAATATGAGGATTCGCAAAGTTCAAGCAAAATCGGATTATCCTTTCTCTTTCTGTGCAATAAATTATTTTCTTTGAAAATTTTGACATTTTGTGTGGGAGGTACCAGAAGGAGTGGGCCGATATTGCTCATCTCCGAACTCTATCTAAGTTTGACAAAAATACTACGATGTACCAAGCTTGAATCAAATCGGATACTCCCTTCAAGAGTTATCGTGCGCACCAGCCAGCCAGACAGACAGACGGACGGACGGACATCGGTAGATCGACTCCAAATGTTCTGAAACGGATGTGGTCCAAAGAGACCTAGGGTCAAAAACCATTATTTCGACTAGGTACGTTTTGACCGTATCAAATGATATATACCCTCTGTAGCCATATGGCTGAGGGTATAATGAGTTATAAACGGAATGACGAACTTAATATACCCTCCATACTATGAGGGCAGAAAAACGGACGTAGGATGACTTTAACTCACAGTCTTCGATTTAGTGGGCGGACGCACATACTCTCTGCCAACATTACATTATTACTTGGTAATGAGAAAAATAAGTTATTTTCTTTTGTAAGATTTTAAGGAATCAGCCATTACTTACAAACTTCTTGTAACGAATAATGGGTTATTAGGTTCATAAACCTTCCAAGTTTGTTTGCTGGACTACTACTGAGCTACACTTTATTTCTTTGTTTATCTAACATATCTATTGCTGTATTTATTTATTTATTTATTATATCAGTTATTTGCATTTTCATAGTGCTCTTGGCGAATGCTAATTATTTTGCGCTCTAAGGTGTAAACTAATTGACAGTTTTTTGTTGTTGTTTGTTTTCATGAACAACGCAATAGTTGCAGTTTAATTTTAACTTTGATTGCCACCAGCCAGACAGGCAGCCGAGACAGAAAGTTATCATGAATTAACTATTTTATGGAATATCAAACTAAATATCAACTACGGCTGGATAAGGCAAAACGGCGTTGTTTACTTTGTTCAAAGATCAGATTTCAATTGGAAATTGCCAATGATCAATGGGGTGGATCAATAGGGGTCAAAAATGCAATTTGTATTTGATACAATTGATGTTAATAATCGATGATTACACTGCGCTACACAAAAAATAATGACGAGAAATTAAATAAAAACAAGTAAAAAAGCTGTAAGTTCGGCCAGGCCGAACTTTGAATACCCTCCACCATTTGGTACCAATTTAACAATTTTCAAAAAAAAAAAAAATAAATTAATAAATAAATAAATAAAAGGATTTTAAAATTCTGTTAAAATCATGTAGCCGTATATTAGAGTCTATATGGCGACGTAGACCTGCATAAGCAACTTTTGTCACAAGGCAACTTATATCACAATATTCAAATGCGAAACTTGAAAAAAAATCTGTTTATAATGTAGCTAAAATCGTCAAAATCGTCGAATATAGGAAGGTACCATGGTGGTTATAAAACGTGGATCTGCACAGAAAATTTTTTGTCATAGACTGTTATATCGACCTTCACGAACATCAAATGCGAAATGAAACAATTCCGATAAATAATGTCGCTAAATTCATCAAAATACCGAATATCAGGGTGTACCGTTATATGGGGGCTATACGAAGACGTGGACCTGCACAGACAATTTTCTGTCATAGGCTGTAGTATTCATTACGAACTTAAAATGCGAAATTTGAAACAATTCCGATAAATAATGTCGCTAAAATCATCAAAATACCGAATATCAGGGGGTACCGTTATATGGGGGCTATACGAAGGCGTGGTCCTGCACAGACAATTTTCTGTGATAGGCTGTACGAACTTCAAATGCTAAATTTGAAATAGTTCCGGTAAATAATGTCGCTAAAATCATCAAAATACTGAATATTGGGGGGTACCGTTATATGGGGGCTATACGAAGACGTAGACCTACATGGCTTATTTTCTGTCTTAGGATGTAGTCTTAGGATGTAGTATCCATTACGAACTTCAAATACCAAAATTGAAGCAATTCCGGTAAATAATGTGGCTAAAATGATCAAAACACCGAATATCGGCGGGTACCGTTACATGGGGGCTATACGAAGACTAGGTCCACGTCTTCGTATAGCCCCCATGTAATGTCCCATTTTCAATACCAAAAGTCCTGCAGACATAGTACACATTTGAGTAAAATTTTATCATCCTACTTCATTCCGTTCGGAAGCTAGAGTGATTTCCTCAGACGGACAGAAGGATAGACGGACAGACGGACGGACATTGATAAATCGACATAGAATTTTGTGCTGATCAAGAATATATATACTTTGTGGAGTCTAAAATGTATATTTCGAGGTGTTACAAACGGAATGACAAACTTAATATACCCTCCATACTATGGTGGAGGGTATAAAAAGAAGCCAACGGCGCTCTGAAAATTCACATTGCAAAGTAGCCTAAATAAACATTTTTGGAAATGTTGAAGTTAGTAATCCTTGGAATCTATCTTCGACAATAGTGCATATATGAGGATTATTTTGTAATGTAAAATAATGACGAGAAATGAAATAAATAAATAAATTGTAATCACGCTACAGGTCGCTATTATGGCCCCATCCTCACGAAATCGAAACCAGAGGTGGGTTAAGGTCAGAATAGAACCCCATTGTTTTTGAATAGAACCCCATTGTTTTTGAAATGGGTTAAAAACAAAAAAAATCCTCATTTTTCTCACGCGTAATTTAGCATGGAGTTAGAGTTTAGGACTGGGCAGAAGCCTACCAGTTTGACGGTCATCGGACAATATTTAGCGAAATACGAAAATTTCCGGCGAAATAACAAGAACATTAAAAGATCACTTCTGACCATTAGAGTGGTGCTGATAGCCAAGATATCGGATAAATAGCAAAATACATACAATATACAATGAAAAAACTGCAACCAACTTCAGACTGTTGTCTTTTATAAGTCACTCGTCCGACAGTTGTTAAAATTATTCCAGTGACAGCTCATTATATTGTTTACAAGCGTACAAAAGCATTTTTGGTGAGAATTTTCCAGAAAAATTTTTTTTTCGTGATGGAATTCAAGCGTGATAATGTTTTTTCTTTATATTTGGCTGGAAAATCACAAGTGGCTATCGTTAGAGCACTCCAGCATTTAAAGGTAAATAAATCTTTTGTATCTCGTACAATCGCTCGTTACCGTGATACTGGTAGCGTAGCCCTACCTCAAGGAAGTGCACGGAAGAAAACAGCAACATCAGCAGAAATGGCTCGAAAAGTAAAGAAGCGACTTGATCGAAACCCGCTGAACATATCGTAATATTCCATTCGGCAAATATTGAAAAATGAGCTCGGAGTAAGGCAATTGAAATTCCAAATAGTGCAAGAACTTAGACCCCAACAGAAACAAAGTAGACTCAAAAGAGCTAACGAGTTGCTTCACTTGACCGAAAGTGATAAACTGCCGAATTTGGTTTTCTCCGATGAGAAAACACTGCTTGCTCAGTAGCTTGTAAACAAACAAAATGATCGTGTTTACTTGCCAAATAGGTCAGTTGAAAATGTGCACCTTCGGTTGGTAACCAGAACTCAAGCGCCGGCCATGGTGATGGTGTGGGCCGCCATAACAGCCGATGGTTGCTCTCCGCTCGTATTAATCGGCCGTGGAATCAGAATAAATTCTGAATATTATCGCAAAAATAATCTGCAAAGCAAGGTTGGCACTAAAAAATACCAAAGTGTCGATCACCTCAAGCAAGCGCTTTGCCGGGAATGGGACAAAATACCGCAGAGCAACATTCGGGCAAGGTGTGACGGTTTCATTGGCCGTTTGAAGTCCAAAACTCGTGCCAAAGGTGACCAATTCGAACAAATCTGAACTTATTCTAAAATTTGATGCTATTTCCGAGATTTTTTGCTTTCATTCAATAAAATTAAAAAAAAAAATATGGCGTTTGGCTTTGTTGCAGTTTTTTTATCTCACCCTGTATACAGACTCACGTCATCGTATAGCCTTCATATAACGGTACCTCCCAATATTCCCAATTTATTTTGATGATTTTAGCGACATTATTAACAAGAGTTGTTTCAAATTTCATATTTAGATTTCGTAATGGGAACCACAGTCTATGACATAAACTTGTATGGCCCCATATATCAGTTCCTCCCTATATTCCGTATTTTGAAAATTCAGACAGAAAATAATTCACCGGATTTTTTTCAAGTTTTGTATTTGAAAATTGCAATGGCTTATGAAAAAATTTGCCTCTGCCTTAACGGCTATAGGCTAAATGTGCCTAAGTTCTTCATGTCGCAGTAGTCGGCACTTTTTATTTTTAAGCCCAAATAAATGAAACTATTATAACTAAATGTATTTTGTTTACTTCAAATATATTGTCAGCTATCTTTGTGTACAATTTCGCTAAGAAAAGATGATTTATTCTAATAAAAATTAACAATTCATATTCTTAAGAAAAGTACAATGAAGACGTTGAATCAGTTTAACTAAACAAAAATATTATATTTTAATGAATTAATTTATTATTATTATTATTATTTATTATTACAAAAAATTGGTATGCCGACTGTTGGAACATGCCATACCGACAATTAGCAAGTGGTGCCGACTACTGGCAAAAAAAGCATTGTTTTAAAATGAATTTATGAAATTTAATAAAAAGTTATTAAAACTTTATTATTGCAAAAACTATACAACATTTCGAATCTGAATAAATTAACTTCGATTAAAAACGCGAAAATCCTAAAAATGCCGACTACTGGTAAACTTACCCTATTCGGTATTTTTTAGATTTTAGCAAAATTTTTAACGAATTTTATTTTTTTGAAAATTTCCAATTTTGTTCCAAATGGTGGAAAGTATTCAAAGTTCGGCCCGGCCGATTTTTTTTGCTTTATTAGTGTTATTTTTTAGAAATTATACGGCAAACACAAGACAACTCACTTAATGTGAGTAGAATGTGTATAGATAATTGTTATATCTTCTTCAATATAATTTTTTACAATTCGGAATAAAAAATTCGCAATGGGTGTCATTCTCTCTGGTAGCATATAACGTTATCTTTCCGATTAATGCATTAAAAGTTCGGCCTGGCTGAACTTCTCCTCCCTTTGTCTATATTGCTCTGTTAGGCATTGAAACAAATATTCTTAAAATTCGTAAACGAACTCCCGTCGTTTGGTAATCTAATTTTACCAATTGAAAAATTAAATAGGCGTTATATTTCTGGGTTAACTGATATCATTGCATTGGCGTCATCAAGGTTTTGGTTTTTATTTTTATATTAAGAAAACTCATCACCAAATGAGGTTTGAAAAATATGATACCCGTGATAGGTTACTCCTATGAATATCCGCATGTGTTAATGTTGTTGCTGGACGTTTGTTTAAATAACCGCAAAGGTGTAATAAAACCTGCTTCGTTTCGATTTAATTTAATTTCGAAACCACCGACAAAAGGTGGCAAGTGAAAAACCAAAGTGCCAGTTTTTTTACCCACTTACCCAGTCATCATCATCGAAGATAACACACACACAAATATACAGTGAGACCTCCTAACAGTGGACATCAACTGTCGACCTTTGCCCATTATAAGGTGTCCGCCGATCTGTTTCTCTTACATTTTGTTATATAAACCAATAAATAAAAACTTTTTTTTAACCGTTATTATTTAACATCCCACAGATGGGCGCTTCTTTATAATGTACAAATTTCGGTCGACCGTCGCTGTCCTCTTTTGGGAGGTTTCACTGTATATTGAACATAGAACTGGTTCAGTGAAACAAAAGCATTTTGTGTGTGTGTTTCTAGTGCTGAACAATAATGTATTCCAACGTATATAATTTAACCACAATTATGAAATTTTGTTGGTTGTCAGTTTTTATACCCTACAACACTATGTGTTGGGGGTATTATAAGTTTGATTGGGACAGAATTTATGTAACACCTCGAAATATTGGTTTCCCATATAGGAAATTATATATGGATCTTTCTAGCTCGCCAAGCTGAGTCGATCTAGCTATGTATGTCCGTCCGTCCGTTTGTCCATGTTAATTTGTAATCACTCTACAGGTCGCAATTATGGCCCGATCTTCACGAAATTTAAATGGAGGTGGGGTTAAGGTCAGAATAGAACCCTATTTCTTTTGAAGATGATCGCATAATATTTAGGGGTTGAAATGGACCAAATACTAAAAAAATGTCGGATTTTGCAGTAGCTTTCGTATGTAGCTAGAGTTTAGGGCGGGGAAGAAGCCTACCAATTTTGATGGTCATCGGATAATATTTAGCGGGTAAAATAGACCATATCTTTTTTGTTGAAAAAATTCAAAATTTTTCATTAAACCGCGAATATTTTAAATCCCGGCGAAATCACAAAGCCATGACAAGGTTACTTCTGATCTTTACATTGATGTTAACATCCATCAAATCGGATATATAGCAAAATATGTGCGATATATATGTCTATCAAAGAAGTTATGCTTGAAAGATCTCTTATATGTCGAGAACGGCTGAACTGATTTCGACAGTTCTCATTAATTCAGAATGGCCTCTTGGCAGGAAACATAAAACGTCTAAAAAATCGCATAAAAATATCTCT
This sequence comes from Musca domestica, assembly GCF_030504385.1. Classification (NCBI taxonomy): domain Eukaryota; kingdom Metazoa; phylum Arthropoda; class Insecta; order Diptera; family Muscidae; genus Musca; species Musca domestica. The sequence goes on along the minus strand of NW_026712324.1, from coordinate 7,268,019 downwards.
CTAAAGATGAAAATATTGTTTTTGTAAAATTTTCTCATATTTTTTCAATTTTGTCATATTTTTGGCATATTTTTATTTTGAATTAAACATTTGGTAATATTTCTACAGCTAACAAAGCTAAGTAGTTAGGATATCAGGATATCATATACAGATCGCATTTATGGCCCGATCCTTACGAAATTTTGCATGGGGATAAGATGAGGGTCAGAATAGAAGCCTACTCTTTTTGGAGATGATCGCCATATATTTAGGGGCTGAAATGGACCAAAAAAACTGCAAAATTGTCAGGAGGTCGTAATTATCGCCCGATCCTCACGCACATTTGAATGGGGGTTACCGGACATTGCAAAAGCCAAGCAGTTTTGGATGGCCATCCAAAAATATTCAATGTGTGAAATAGTTTGCCAACTTTTGTAGACTAAATACGAAAATGTCCATTCCAGCGACATCTACCAATAAATTGGAAATGAGCAAATTAGTTTAAGTTGCTATTATCCGAAAACTAGAGAACGAAACATGATGGTTTTCTTTTATTATTTGTCACAATATCTTGTAGAGTTCTTTCGAGTATCTCGCGTATATAAACTGTATGGTTTATTTTAGTGTTGTAGGGTATTCAACGGTCGGCCCCGCTCGACTGTAGCCTTTGCTAACTTGTTTTCTTTTATGTTTTACAATGAATCCCCAACAAGTTCATAAACTACACATCGGCATATATATACAAACCTTATAATATAGGAAGACTATAATGTGTGTGTATGCACTCACAATTTTTCCCCTGGCAGAGCCCATGGCCAACATATCCGACAAAAAAATGTTACCAAACGAATGCTAACAACAAATTTTTTTTAAATAGATTTTTGGAAAAAAAATTGGACATTTTTACAGAATAGCTATTCAACAGTTAGGTCAATGTCTATTGCCTACTGCCCCATTGCTAAAAGAAACAAACATTTTCTCAAGCTTGTACATTTTCCGCTTAGAAATAGAAAGAACGATGTCTAGTTGCTTGCCCAAAGCTATAACCATTTGACTTATGAAGCGGGCCGACAAAGTGTAGGCCAAAAATGTCAACAAATTTTTTCAACCGTTATTTTTGAAGGTGTGACTTCCGCCGCCGTTCTTGGCATTTTGCTAGGCCGCTGCTTGCCTGTCATAATAAAATTTTTAATAACTTCCGTTTACATGTTTTGTTTTTATTAAACGCATGTAAACGTTTTTTGTTTGTCGATAAACAATAATCACAATCTGTACTGGACAACGTAATTTTCGCCACAATGCATTTGATATTCGGGTAACAGAGACGGAAAACTAAATTTCAATTTAGGTGTATATAAATTACACTGTGCAACACTAAATATAACTTCTAGGAAAATTCAGCAGATTATGAAATTAGAGCTAACAAGTAATTATAATATTAACTTTAAATACCCTCCCCACCATTAGCTAAAAAAAACTTTTTTTATAAAAAAGTATCTGAATTCATAAAGTATCCGCTCTAAGCTTTAAATCCCAGTGAAATCGGATAGATAATGAATTAAAAGATTTGGAGTAAGTTGAGTTTAGTAGCTATGCCCGTATCATTTTCAAATTTTTATACCCTCCACCATACTATGGAGGGTATATTCTTGATCAGCGTAAAATTCTAAGACGATTTAGCCATGTCCGTCTGTCTGTCTGTCCGTCTGTCTGTCTGTTGTAATCACGCACATCTTTCGAACAAATTGTGATAGAAGGCTAAAATTTTGCACACATGTATATTTTGCCAGTAGGCAGATTAAGTTCGAAAATGGGCTATGTAGGTCCAAGTTATCATATAGCCCCCATATACCGTACCCCCCGATATTCGGTATTTTGATGATTTTAGCGACACTATTTACCGGGATTGTTTCAAATTTCGCATGTGAAGTTCGTAATGGATACTTCAGCCCATGCCAGAAAATTGTCTGTGCATATAAACAGATTTTTCTTCAAGTTTCGCATTTAAATATTGTAATAACTTATGACAAAAGTTGCCTATGCAGGTCCACGTCGTCGTATAAGCATTCGGTATTTTTAAGATTTTAACAGAATTTTTAACGGATTTTATTTATTTATTATTTATTTTATTTTTTACTTGTTATAACTGGCAGGTACCTTTAAGCTGACTACGGCAAAGTAATTCTTTCGTGAGGTAAATACCCGGTTTGCCGAAAATTAGGATACAAAATCCTGTTTTTATCCTGTTCTACAAAATTTATGTGTACAAAATGGGTATATGCTTTTAAGATTATGGAAATACCTATCCAACTCTACTCACTCCTGATATCTTTTTAGTTCCGAAAATATTTGTACGTATCGGTTTTATAGAACATAATAAAACCTGGATATTGTATCTGAAATTTCGGTCGAATAACTGGGTAACCGAGTATTTAGCCGTGACCGGGTTAAAGATAACTAAATGTGATAAAAATTTTAAAGACGATCCGAGCAGCCAAAATTGAAACAATTCCGCGGGAAAATGTGGCTAGGATCACCAAAATATCTATAGGTTATATGGACAATGTTTTGACACTGGTCTTTGAACCCATTGTGAACTACAAATACTAAATGTTGCAAAAATCCATTAGAAAATGGGGCTTAAATTGAAGTTATCGTTATATGTCCGGTAACTACAAATACCAATTTTTAAATAGAATCTGTCAAAAATGCCTAATATCAACTTTAGAATAATTTCGCTAAAAATGTGGCTAAAGTCATTAAAATACCGAATATCGGAAGATACCGTTAGATGGGGGAAAAACGTGAACCGATATGTCTTATGTTCAATTCCAAACATCCTAGACACAATATATCTTGTGCCTAAGCTCTACGTCAGATAATATGGGCTGTGTATCATGATTTCAACATACATATGGACTTTGCATAGAAAGGCCTTAAAAAAGTTTACGATGTAAACTTTCAAAACGCCGATACACGTGTCTTCTATTTTTAGATGTAGATGAAAAAGGTAGGTTTAAAAGAACATTACATTTTGAAATACTATTTTGACTCATCAATCCATGCAGAGCAAATGTAAGACGGAATTTCTGAAAATTCAAACATAAAGGATAGGAAAGATACCAAAAGGTGTAAAATAGTACATATATCTCTGGATCCATAACAGATAATAACACATATAGTATCATTTTGGAAAGGATGGACCCTTTTTACTCCTTAAATGTTTCAAAAAACCGATTAGAAAATGGGGCTTAAATCGAAGTTATCGTTATATGTCCGATAACTACAAATACCAATCTTTAGACAAATCCTAGGAAAAAACTTCGCTAAAATATACCGCATATACTCTCCACCATTCTATGAAGGGTAAATTAACTTTGTCATTCCGTTTGTAACTCCTCGAAATATTCATAATAGACCCTACAAAGCACATGTATTCTGGATCATCGTAAAATTCTAGCGATGTCTGTCTGTAGATCTATCTATCTGTTGTAATCACGCTACCTTTTGAACGAATTGAGATATAAGACTAAATTTGCATACATGCATAGTGCACCAGTAGGCAGGTTTAGTTCGTAAATGGGCCATGTCGGTCCACGTTTTCGTATAGCCCCCATATAACAGTACCTCCCGATATTCGGTATTTTCATTATTTTAGCGACATTATTTACCGAAATTATTTAAAATTTCGTATTTGAAGTTCGTAATGGGTACTACAGCCTATGCCAAAAACTATTGTATGCAGGTCCACGCCTTCGTATAGCTCCAATATATCGGTACATCCCGATATTCGGAATTTTGATGATTTCAGCAACATTATTCACCGGAATTGTTTCAAATTTCGTTCTGGAAAATCCTAATGGGTACTACAACTTATATGGAAAAAAATCGTATGCAGATCCACATCTTCGTATAGCCCCTATATGACCTCCCGATACTTCGTATTTTCATAATTTTTGCGACATTATTCACCGTAATTGTAACAAATTTCCTATTTTAAGTTCGTAATGGTCAGTACAGCCTACGACAAAAATGTTTGTATGCGGGTCCACGTTTTCGTATAGCCCCCATATAACGGTACCTCTCGATAGTCAGTATTTTGATGAGTTCAGCAACATTATTCACCGGAATTGTTTCAAATTTCGTATTGGAAGATCGTAATGTGTACTACAGCCTAAAGCGAAGGTATTAACAGGTTCAAAATAGTACAACATTGTTATTTAGCGACATCTAGAGCAGCTATGGGCAGCCTCGAACGAAAAAGTATAAACAAACCAACACGAACTCGCAATGAGAATAAGAATCAGTCGTCGATGAGACAGCGACGAATGAAGACGTGTGTGGCTGCACGCATTGCTACCGTTGATGCACTTAGCGAAACAATAGTTTAATTTCCATTTCCATTTTATTTCAGCTTAACTACATGCCAGAATGCTACAATCATATTTTATGTTTAAAAATGCTTTTGATAATATTCAATGCATTTTATGTGGGAAAATAAAAAATATGACGTATTGAGACGTCATTTTAACAATTTTTTAAATGTAAATATTAATATTTTTATTAAATGTTCCCAGCTTCAAAAGCCTTAAATCTCCATATTTTATTTAACTACTTTTGTATCGATTATTTTTAAATTAATCAGTGAATTGCTTTTTTTACATTCAATTTAATTTTTAATTTATGATTTTAGTTGAATTAAATTTATATATTTGTATTTATACAAAACAAAACATTTCCCGCTATAATATGCTAGAACACTGTAATAATAATAATATCATTATGCATTAGTTGCCGCCAACCACTCATGAAATTTCTTTGAGTGGACGTTCACTCTCTCGCACCAATACACGTTCATTTTTTGTTTTGAGCATCCCTGATTTAGAGCATAGACAAATGAAAATATAGACAACGAAATGCTCTCACCGTTTATCTTCGAAAAAAATCGAATCAGCAGATGTCGTCTATATCGTTTCAGGGGTTTGAGTGGGAATATTGAAGTCACTCAATTCTAAAACGTTAAAAATAACAAAAACTGTAGGATATTTGTTAGTTGGAAATTGTTCCATAATAAAATAAATGTGAAAATTACGAGATGACATCAAAAAATTCCGGAATAATCAAGTGAAATTCTTGAAAAACGATGAAATGTGTTTTCGAAGTCGAGTGGCTTGAACGCGTAAATGAGCATGTTGACTATGCAAAACATGATGAGAGCCACCTGGAAAAAAAGACCAAACTAACTTTTCGTTGTCTATATCTTAATTTGTCTATGTTTAGAGTTTTGAAATATTGCTAGGAACAATTTTTTGTGAAGAGAGGAGATGAAAGTACGAAATGTTTTAAAAGTTACAAATGTTGCCACAATATTGATATTTTACAATGGGCGGTATCTGGAACTTTTAAACTTGCCTAGGTGCAATTTTTATGAAAAGAGGTGATATGAGGTGATTGACGTAAATTTAAATTTAAAAATTGCAGATTAGAATGAAACTTCGTACAGACGGATGTCATAAAATAATTAACAGGTACACAATCGTACAAAGTTGAGGAGGTGGATATTATAGGAGTATCCAAAGTAAAGATACAAAATCATATCATATCAATAGTATTCTTTCTCGTGTGAAGACGAAATGCATCGGTTCACCCGGCCTTGTGTCTCCCTCACAGAAAAACCCAAACTTTGAATTCAGTAATTATTGTAGCAAACTTTGATCAGTCGATAAAATTAAAAATATTGGCCAACCGCTTTTGATATATTTTTATACCCTACACCACAAGGTGGTCAGGGTATTATGTCTTTGTGCATTTGTTTGTAACAGGCAAAAGGAAACGAGATAGACCCATAGTTCCTTTTGATGATCTGCATAGAATCACTTTCTGAGTTGATTTATGCATGTCAGTCCGTCTGTCCGTCCGTCGGTCCGTCCGTCTGTCCATGTATTCTTGTGAACAAAATGCAGGTCGCATTTATCATCCGATTCAGATGAAACTTTGCAAACAACATTTGTTTGGCCCAAGGACGAACCCTATTGAAATTGGAGATAATCGGTAAAAATTTCGATATAGCTCCCATATATATCTTCGTCCGATTTGCCTTTTATTGTGCACCAAACGTGTAATATCAGCCCGAATAGTATGAAATTTTGCACATACAACCAAATTAGGCCTGAAAATAAGTATGCCAAATTTGATCGATATCGGTTCAGATATAGCTATAGCTCCCATATATATTGTTCATCCGATTTGTTATTTTTGTCCTCCGCAGCCGTAATATGCACTCTGTAACAACAATATTTGGGGAAATATATCAAATGCAGCTCAGAAATACCTTTGCTAAATTTTATCGAGATCGGTTCAGATTTGGATATAACTTCGTCCGATTTACCTTTTATTGTGCACCAAACGTCTAATATTTGCCCAAATGGGATGGAATTTGGCACATACGACCGAATTTAGTCTAGAAGGTAGTATGCCAAATTTGGTGAAGATCGGTTCAGATATAGCTATAGCTCCCATATATATTGTTCATCCTATTTCTTGTATTTGTTACCTACAGCCGTAATATGCACTCCGTAACAACGATATTCAGGGAAATATATCAAATACAGCTCAAAAATATCTTTGCCAAATTTTATCGAGATCGGTTCAGATTTGGATATAGTTCCCATATATATCTTTATCTGATTTCAAATTAATTTTTCACCAAATGGGCAATACAAGTCCGAATTTAAAAGATACAAATGCTTCGGCATATTTAGTCCTTTGAATTTTAAATTATAATTATAATCATAGCGTGTATGATTGAATTCTCCCATAAAAAAAACTTTTAATTATTAAGTGGAGCTCAACTAAATTAGCAAAGTGGTGTAGGGTATCATAAAATCGGCCCCGCCCGACTTTACTGGTTTCTTCCTGATACAGAAGTTACATGAAATGTGGTGGATATATAGATTTAGAAATTTTCCAAAAACCGTTAATCTCACATAATTTGAACTAGGTCTCTGGTTAGCTCAAATTTTTGCGAACTTTCTGTCCTTTGTTCAAGGCTTCCTGGCCTATAATCATGGTCTCTTTAAAAATATTTTGTTCGAAGACTTTCTCATCAAATATGACGGTTTCTTTAGAAATATTGGTCAAGCATAGTGAGTTAAAAATAAAAACGGATTTTTAAGACTGGTCATAAGCTAACTAAACAGGATAAATCGAGCTACTTAACCCACAAATAAGTATACACATAAAATAAGGAAATTATGTATAAAAGTTAAACATTCCTAAGGACCTAAAATTCCAAACTGGATTTATGCTGTTCTTGATTATCTTTATTTTTACTTGAAATACGCCATGGACGGTAAAATATTATGTCCCTCAGTGTAGAAACAAAGATAGGGGGTGGTCATATTTATTTTGGTTAATATTTGTTTATTGAATTTTGTTGGTCATCGTATAAACTTTCCTTTTATCGGATAGCAAACAATGAATTCGCCAAACAAATTAATAAATTTATTATTGATAAACAAAACAAAAAATGTGTATTAATGTGTGAAATTCTATTAATGGACTTTCCTATAAGTCAGAAGCACATTAATTGATTATTTCATACTTTATTAACGGCTACTTTAATAATTGGGAAAATTATTAAAGTGGTAAAGAAAAAAAAATTGGATGGGGCGCTATTAAAATAACGGAGAGTTCAATTTAAGAGTATAATCTGTGTGTGTTTTAATGTTTTAACCTTTAACTTCTGAAGTGGTGGTAAATTTTACCCTCCCTTCACATTTTCTTGAAATTCTCTATTCTATTACAATGAATAAAAATTTTGTTTACATAAAAAAAAATGATTTTTTACTTATTGTAATTTAAAATATACAAGCTTGCTTTTAAAAAACAAATTATTATCAAATAAAATTTTTAACAAAGTTTTTTTTTCTGTAATATTTAGAGGGGTAAAATTTACCACCACGTTATAAAATATGTCACCTCAATAGTTAAAGGTTAATATGGTCTACATGGTAAAAGCATCAATGCGTCTTCCAAGAACCAATTAGCTCGCTCGACCTTCTACTCACGACATCAATGCCTGGCGGTTTTCTACATCGAATACGAAATAACAGATCCCTGAGTCTCAGCTACATTTAGGACATATATTAAAGTCTCCGAACCCGAAAATATGTTCCCAGGGAAAGTCCCAGTTTTATCTCCTCCATCACGAGGCCATTGTCGTAGAACGAGGACGCGACATCAGTGTGTCGTATAAGCTCTCAGGCCCATGATTGTAAAGTACTGCTTGGACTATCTTTATTGTCTTGTACAAGTTTGCAGCCGTCAAATCTGAAGAGCGGACGTTTAACTCTTGTTTAGTAAAAACTCTCGAGATCTTTTTTTGAAAAAAATTCCCCAATTGGGTACTTGTACCCTGTTTCCGAAAAAGTATTTTTTCTTGGGTACCAGACCCGGATACCCGGAATTTGTCCCGAAAATCCAGGACCAAGACCAGGGTTTGACACCGATCTACTAGACCAATATGGATAGATTTTATTTGAAAGCTAATGAAAATACCTATTCAACAAGTTAACATGATTATTGAAAATGGTTAAAAATTTTCGAAAATTTTTTGGCCCCGGTTTTTTAAAAGTCTTTCAAAATACCAAAACTGTCTCATTTTGGGGGTCCATGAAATATATGTCATCGTATAGTTGACCTATCTTTGAACGCGGTTCGAAGACCCATATGATTTCATCATAAAAATCTTTAATTCGCGAAGAACAGAAAATCTCAAGCTCGTGCCGAAGACCGGCTACATAAAAGAAGTATCAAATTTTAGAATTTTTTTTTTCGAAAAACAGGTGTTGACTTGCCCATAGGAGAAAATCTCAAGCCCTAGTCAAAGGCCTAAAGCAGCATTTGGTACGTTCGGGTTGTCATTTGGATAAGGATAAGAGTGTAAGCTACACTTTGATATATTTTATGGAATCCCATAATGGCCTCTTTTTCGATTTTTTTGGTGTTTCATAACAAATTTGGGTCCAAAAATCAATAATTTAGATTTAACTCCCGAATCGTTCTAAAAAAATAATGTGACCACTTGGATAGGCCTTTTCATTAGCGTTGTATGTATATTAACCATATTGGTTCTGTATAGCCCGGTTCTTGGACCCCGACTTTTGGGTCAAATATCCGAGTTTTCGAATCTGTTTCCGAAGAAATAAGCACTTTCCGGAATCGGGGTACAAATACCTACATCTGGAAAATATTTTAAAAAAATCAGAGAGCTTTTACTTAGCTAGAGCTGTTTCCAATTATGATAATTAATTCTAATTTCCGGAAATCAAAGTCTAATTCTTCGGAGTACTCAATTTTTAAGAGTACTCGAAATTTTTGCTCCGACCGTCTATGGCCATACACTTCTTACCTTTTCTCACTTCAAGTTTCAAGTTAGGTTGTTAAAGTGAAGACTTACTTGTAAAGAAAAATTAAAAACATTGCATTTTTTTAGATATTTTATATAAATGAAAAGCAAGAAACAAAAGAATATAAATATAAAAATGTTCCATTCATAGATTTCATTCAACGCGAAGACATGTCTTTTTGTTTTTTATTTCGCCTTAATATGTAAATTAGCAATGCATGTACGTCAATGAATTATTTCCGGAAAGACAGTAGACGTTTTCAAATCATCGTGGTTAGCAGACAAAAATTTAAAACAAAAGAAAAATGAAAGCAGAAATCGTTGACAACTTGAACAGCGCTTTATAAGCTAAAGAATATTGTAAGCAATATCAGAAAAAAAATAATAATAAGTAAACAACAACGAAAAGAAATGACAAAACTACTGCATGCTAGCTGAGTAAGCAGCAAAACTACCCCTACTATAAGCAAGATATGAAAAAAGCATCAACAGTAGACAAAAAATAATAACAACAATATATGCTGTGCATTACCAGTTAGCCAATAAGTAATTAATGAGATTATATTATACTTCGGTGGTAGGAGGCCTACGCCTGCGCAACCAAAATATTTATTATAAGACAAATCGCTTGGAAAATATGTCCTAAATACACGAAGTAATTGAAACCAAGCGAAATTTTTATAAAAGTGACATATCAAGGTGTGTACTCCTTTATTGACAATTGTTGTTCAAAATATCAAAATTTGAATAAAAAGTTAATGGAAAATATGATTAAGACATGAAAAAAAAGTTGAAATAACGATTTATATTTATCTAGGGGCGGCACCAATAGTGGTCAGACAGTGCCCCTTTTTAAAACCAATGTTTTTTAAGTTATCCAAAGCTCTTTATGTGAGGGTAAGATGAGAAACTGCAAAAAATTTCAGACTGCTGTCATTTCTAAGCCACTCGTCTGACAGCTGTTAAAATTATTCCAGTGGCAGCTCATTATATTGTTTACAAGCTTACAAAAGCATTTTGGTGGGAATTTTCCAGGAAAAATGTTATTCGTGATGGAATTCAAGCGTGATAATTTGATTTCTTTATATTTGGCTGGAAAACCACAAATTGCTGTCGTTAGAGCACTCCAGCATTTAAATGTGAATAAATCTTTTGTGTCTCGTACCATCGTTCGTTACCGTGATACTGATAGGTAGCGTGGCTCGACGTCAAGGAAGTGGACGGAAGAAAACAGAAACATCAGCGGAAATGGTTCGAAAAGTAAAGAAGTGACTTGATCGAAACCTGCGTCGCAGTGACCGAAAAATGGCTCGTTAGCTGAATTTATAGCAATATTTCATTCGGCAAATATTTAAAAATGAGCTCAGGGTAAAGCCATTGAAATTCCAAGAAGTGCAAGAACTTACACCACAACAGAAAGAAAATAGACTCAAAATAGATAAACAGTTGCTTCGCTTGGCCGACAGTGGTGAACTGCCGTTGTCGTTGTCCAGTATTTTGTGAAAAAACAAAATGATCGTGTTTACTTGCCAAAGAGGTCAGCTGAAAATGTGCATGTGGTCGCTCTCCGCTCGTATTTATCGACCGTGGCATCAAAATAAATGCCGAATATTATCGCGAAAATATTCTGGTGGGGGGGGGGGTGGGTTTTTGTATTATTATGAAGAGAGTTAGATGTTTATTTCGCTCTCTTTGAACGTTTTGTTTTCCAAAATCTTGAACCCTATGTGGGGGAGGTACCAGTAGAAATGGACCGATCTGTACCATCTTTATAAAAGATCTGGTGTTGATCGAAATATTGAGATGTGCCAAGTCTGAATGAAATCGAATGTTAATTTCGAGTTTTATGAGTTTCATGGATATTCAAAATGTTGCCCCTTTGTGGGTAGGTACTTGATGGAGGGGACCGATGAAAATTGACAATTTTCGTACATGACCTAGCACTGATGCAAAGTTGGAGCAAAACTGGTTTATCCTTTCTCTTTCTGTGAAGCAAATTATTTTCTTTAAAAATATAAACATTTTGTGGGGGAGGTACCAGAACAACTGGAACGATGTTGCCCATCTCCCAACTCGGTATAAGTTTGATAATAATGTTACGATTTACCAAGTTTGGAGCAAATCGGATACTCCCTTCGAGAATTATTGGGCGCACCAACCAGACAGACAGACAGGCGGACGGGTGGACAAACGTCGCCAGATCGACTACGAATGTCCTGAAACGGATTTGGTCCAAAGAGACCTAGAGTCTAATACCGTTATTTCGATAAGGTACGTTTTGGGCCTATCAAATGAAATATACCCTCTCTAGCCATATGACTGAGGGTATAAAAATGAAAGGTTACTTTGTAATGTAAACACCTCCAAATATTCGATGTAGACCCCATAACGTGTATATAATCATGATCTGCAGGAAAATTCTAAGTCTATTTAACGATATCTGTCTGTCTGTTGAAATCACGATACACTCCACATTTGCCAGAGAGCTTTAAACTTTGGCACAAGTGTGGGTATTGTGTCTATGATGATTGATATTGAAAATGATATTCCTTCACGTTTCCCTATAGTCCCCACATAGCGGTATTTCCACTCTCATATTTTTAAACAGAATTGTTCCAAATGTGATATCAAGAGCTTTTAACGGATTCAACCTCTTGTGGCAGAACATTGGACTATAGCCTTCATATAACGGTATATCCCGATGTTCGGTATTTATACCCTACAACACTATGTGTTGGGGTATTATAAGTTTGATTGGGCCAAAAATTATGTAACACCTCGAAATATTGGTTTCCCACATAGGAAAGTATATATGGATCTTCTATCTCGCCGAGCTGAGCCCGATCCTCACGAAATTTAGAATGGAGGTGGGGCTAGAGCCAGAATAGAACCCTATTGAAATAGGAGAAGATCGCATAATATTTAGGGGTTGAAATGGACCAAAAACTGAAAAATTTACTGATTTTGCAGTTGCTCTACTGGTCGCAATTATAGACCAATCGACGCGGAAGTTAGCATGACGCTAGAGCTTAGGGCTGGGCAGAAGCTTTCCAATTTTTATGATCATCGGATAATATTTAGTGGGTGAAATAGACCATGACATTTGTGTTAAATAAAAGTCAAATTTTGATCGCATAATATTTAGGGGTCAAAATTAACCAAAAACTGAAAAATTTCTTGATTTTGCAGTTGCTCTACAGGTCCCAATTATGGACCAATCGACGCGGAAATTAGCATGGGGCTAGAGCTTCGGGCTGGGAAGAAGCCTACCAATTTGAGTGGTCATCGGATAATATTTAGCGGTTAAAATAGACCATATCTTTTGTGTTGAAAAAATTCATAATTTTTCATTAAACCGCGAATATTTTAAATCCCGGCGAAATCACAAAGCCATGACAAGGTTACTTCTGATCTTTACATTGATGTTAACATCCAACAAATCGGATATATAGAAAAATATATGCGATATATATGTCTATCAAAGAAATTATGCTTGAAAAATCTATTATATGTCGAGAACGGCTGAACTGATTTCTTCAGTTCTCATTAATTCAGAATGGCCCCTTGACAGGAAAGAAAAAACGTCTAAAAAATCGCATAAAAATATAATAATAATAATATATATATATATATATACATATATATATTGTAAAATTTTCTCATATTTTTTCAATTTTGTCATATTTTTGGCATATTTTCATTTTGAATTAAACATTTGGTAATATTTCTACAGCTAACAAAACTAAGTAGTTAGGATATCAGGATATCATATACAGATCGCATTTATGGCCCGTTCCTTATGAAATTTTGCATGGGGATCAGATGAGGGCCAGAATAGAACCCTACTCTTTTTGGAGATGATCGCCATATATTTAGGGGTTGAAATGGACCAAAAAACTGCAAAATTGTCAGCAGGTCGTAATTATCGCCTGGTGTTTTCCAATATTTTTGTTTTGTGTTACACAGTGTTATGAAGGGATACAAATTATACGACTACTTTAAACTAACCTCCATTCCCCGGTGTAGGGTATTAAAACAATGTAATTTAATGAGCTGACTTAACGCTGTCTTACGATTGGACTTTATATGTAAAGTGAAAAAAAATGTAAATAACTGGCAAAAACTGAATTTATTAAAAAGAAAAGAAAAAAAAAACTCTTAATGAATGAAGACGTTTTAAAACGTGTATGCAGCTCATATGTATGTGTGTATGCTGCCTTTTTTCACAACGTGATAATGGCACATGTGACGACAGAGTAGCTCGCTTATGCATTGTATACTAACAAGGTGATAGTATCTGTCTGTCTGTCTGTCTATCTGTTCGTCTGATTGTCTATCTTTATATCTGCCTGTCTTCATTTAACTATTTTATGACTAATTCGCTGGAATGCTAATGCGAACAACCCATTATGGTTGGGCCAGTAAAGCGTGGGCGGAAATAGACAATAATAAGTTGGCGACAACAAATGTCACGAGCGTTATCGAAGTTTTCTTCCAAGCCACCAGCCAGCCAGGCAAAGCAGCACCACTTGTGTGAATTATTTGCTTTTGGCATATTTCAATCAGATAGTTTGAAATTTATTGGAAAATTTTTTTTTTGGTTACCATTGACATGTTTATGATGAGAAATAAAATGGTGTAAGTAATTATAAATAAATATATATACATGTCTACAGGCGATATTAAAGCGGTAAAAGAGTCTTTCACCTACGGCAGATTCTTTACTATATAAAAACAAGTAAGCAAAGGCTACAGTCGAGCGGGGCCGACCGTTGAATACCCTACAACACTATAATAAACGATACTGTTTATATAGGCGAGATACTCGAAAGAATTCCACAAGATATTGTGGAAAATAATAAAAGAAAACCATCAGGTTTCGTTCTGTAAGTTTCGAATAATAGCAACTTAAACTAATTTGTTCGTTTCCAATTTATTGGTATATGTTGCACGTAAATGGTCTTCCTAGATCTGGAACCAATATTTCCCAAAGACCTATAATCTCTCAGATGTGGCAAAAGATTAACATTTATTATTGGTTTTTGACTGAAACGCATCTATATGAGATACAGACATTTGACTATATTCTTCAACGAAATCAGCGTTAACGAAATAGTCAGAAGTCAGAAGTCTTTCCTGTATTTGTGAATTCTCCAAAAAGTCACTGGAATGGACATTTTCGTATTTTGTCTACAAAAGTTGGCAAACTATTTCGCTCATTGAATATTTTTGGATGGCCATCCAAAACTGCTTAGCTTTTGCAATGTCCGGTAACCCCCATTCAAATGTGCGTGAGGATCGGGCGATAATTACGACCTGCTGATAATTTTGCAGTTTTTTGGTCCATTTCAACCCCTAAATATATGGCGATCATCTCCAAAAAGAGTAGGCTTCTATTCTGAACCTCATCTTATACCCATGCAAAATTTCGTATGGATCGAGCCATAAATTCGGTCCGTATATGATATCCTGATATCCTAACTATTTAGTTTTGTTAGCTGTAGAAATATTACCAAATGTTTAATTCAAAATGAAAATATGCCAAAAATATGACAAAATTGAAAAAATATGAGAAAATTTTACAAAATCAATATTTTCATCTTTAGAGAGGTATTTTTATGCGATTTTTAGACGTTTTTTCTTTCCTATCAAAAGGCCATTCTGAATTAATGAGAACTGTCGAAATCAGTTCAGCCGTTCTCGACCTATAAGAGATCTTTCAAACATATCTTCTTTGATAGACATATATATCGCACATATTTTGCTATATATCCGATTTGTTGGATGTTAACATCAATGTAAAGGTCAGAAGTAACTTTGTCATGGCTTCGTGATTTCGCCGGGTTTTAAAATATTCGCGGTTTAATGAAAAATTTTGAATTTTTTCAACACAAAAGATATGGTCTATTTTACCCGCTAAATATTATCCGCCCTAAACTCTAGCTACATGCGAAATTCCGCGTCGATTGGTCTATAATTGCGACCTGTATAGCTACTGCAAAATCCGATATTTTTTTCAGTATTTGGTCCATTTCAACCCCTACACATTTGGCGATCATCTCCAAAAGAAATAGGCTTCTATTCTGACCATAACCCCACCCCACCCCCATTTTAAATTTCTTGAAGATCGGACCATAATTGCGACCTGTAGAGTGATTACAAATTAGCATGGACAGACGGACGGACGGACATACATAGCTAGATCGACTCAGCTCGGCGAGCTAGGAAGATCCATATATACTTTCCTATATGGGAAACCAATATTTCGAGGTGTTACATAAATTCTGGCCCAATCAAACTTATAATACCCCCAACACATAGTGTTGTAGGGTATAATTACCTTTATGAGGATTTCCCGTGAGGAAGGATCTAGGAAGGCCTACACATAGCCATATTCAATTTTTGTCATTTCAAACTTCAGTGAAAAAATACAAAAAATTCTAATAAACAATTTTTTAAAACCTCAACAATCTAAAAATAAACGGTTGTTGTTGCCGTGATTAATGCAAATGCGGAAATTTATTTTTAAACAGAATCAATGAAAGAGAACAAAGCCTTAAAGAGGGATGATACCTCTTAACGTATTTTTTGTTATTAAAAATTAAAAAAATTATCAGATCAATGAATCAAATTGTTAATATCCAATTGATGTACAATGCCCTATAAACATTTGGGGGGATTTACATATATTTGTGTGTGTTTATAAAAAACAACAAATAAACAACAAGAAATGGAAATTAAATTTATTGACTATAAATTTCTTATAGCCATGTCTGGTGAAATGATTTTCATTCAAATGGCATGGCATGGTATGGCAAAACAAGGTGTGAAACATTAGCACATAGTCATATGTTACATTATTTTGGCATTCATATATCAGAGAAAAAATTTGGAAAATGTTTTAAATTATTTGTAAACAAAGGGTGCCCCGAGAGAAGTTCCATTGTGAGGGAAAAGATTTTTGTCTTTTAATGAAGACTGAAGACCTATCAAACATCCTCAAACGATGGAAGAACTCTCAAAAGTCTTCTAACAACAGAAGGCTTCCTTGAGATCTTTTAATGACAGAAAACTTCCCAAGGTTTTAAGGATTCAATATTCTCTTCTAATTAAAGAAAATAGAAGACTTCTTAAAAGTCTTCTGCAGATGGTGGCCCCGTATAGTTCTTCAAAGGCAGGAGTAATCTAGAATATCATCTTAAGACATACAAAAAAGGGATTTTAAAGGTCTTCTAAATAAAGGTTCTCGAGGTTCTTTTAATGACAGAAGAACCCCCCCAAAGGCCTCTTTATGATGGAAGACCTCCCATGTATTAAAGGAATTCTAACAACAGAAGACGTCTTCTAATGAGATAAGTCCTCTTCCAACGGCATAAAACCGCGCCAAAGGACCTCCCAACGGTCTCTAACGATAGCGACAGAAGATATCTTACGGGTATTGTTGAACAACTCTAATTAAATAAAACCTTGGATTTTTTTTTTGAAATTTCTGTAGTTAGATATTTTGAAAATTATTGTATAAACTAAGCGGGCATAGACAATATGGGGATCAATGAAAGATTATGAATGTACCTATTCAACATGTGACCACTTGTTGAATATTTGAATATTTAAAAGGAAAATATTAATCAATTCAATTATATCAATCAATATTTTGATTCGGGATTATTTATGAAATTCGAAAAAACAGTTTTTAAAAAATCCACGCTTAGTAAAGGACTTGAAAAATCAGTAAAGAAAGTCTTAAAGTCGGGCGGGCCGACTTTATGATACCCTACACCACTTTACTAATTTAGTAAAGCTCATCATAACAATTAATAATTATAATTATAATGATTATAATTATAATTTAAAGTTCAAAAGACTAAATATGCCGAAGCATTTGTATCTTTTAAATTCGGACTTGTATTGCCAATTTGATATATATATGGGAGCTACATCCAAATCTGAACCGATCTTGATAAAATTTGGCAAAGATATTTCTGAGCTGTATTTCATATATTTCCCTGAATATCGTTGTTACGGAGTGCATATTACGGCTGTGGGTAATAAATATAACAAATCCAATGAACAATATATATGGGAGCAATAGCTATATCTGAACCGACCGATCTTCACCAAATTTGACATACTAGCTTCTAGACTCAATTCGGAGTTGTATATGGGAGATATATCAAAATCCGAACCGATTTCGATCATATTTGGCATACTTATTTTCAGGCCTAATTTGGTTGTATGTGCAAAATTCCATACGTTTGGTGCACAATAAAAGGCAAATCGGACGAAGATACCTCGCTTGTTTTACAATTTGAAAAAATTAAATAATAACCTGATAATTGCAACATTTCCTAATCAGGCTATCAATTTATTGCAAAATACACTTAAACAAATCTTCAGACCAAATAATATCTCCCGATATTTTGGAGTTTATGTTTTTCTATTTTACAACTTTGTGGTTTATTTATTAATTTGAGCATAAATGTTATTATACTACACACACACACACTACGCATACATAGCCCCATAAATTGCATGCAGACATATCAAGATTTAAATTGTCCATTGCCCCCTCCTTACCAAAAAGGTTATTTCACTTTTTTATTGCCTTCTATATTAAATCACAACTGATATGGAAACATGCAAACCCTCAATTTCTGCACTCATCATGATAAAGTACGCCACAGTAAATGTGTGGAGAAGGAAGGAGCATGGAATATTAATAACACCATTATTGTCCAATGTCGACGTCCATTATCCGTTTCAGTAGTCCGTAACATAGTTGGGCGATCACATGTTTTTGTAACTTCTATCTATCTGAAGATCCAATTGTCGCATGTGACTGCTGGCAGACCATGGCATGGCTGCCATTCATTCCCAACACCCAACAACTTCATGTTGCCATCCATTCATCCATATCGAAATGCGAGTGGTTTTTTATTCAATCTTAACTGTCGACAGCGGTTATTGTACCCACCACCGCCGCCATCATTGCATGACGCCAGAACTATCAGCGTAGTCGTATCTTTTCGAAGGACTTCTTTTGCGGCAAATCATTTTGAAGCTCTGTGCTTTTATTTTTTCTATCTCTTTCTAGTTCACTCTTTTTTTAACTGATTTTCGTTTTCATTTTTCACACTTTGATGACAATAAATTCTCTAAAAATAATTATGTATGCCTGAATATCTCATAGGGAGCTTTTCATTAAAGAAGAAAAACTTACTTTTCCACATATGGTTATAAATTGAAGATCTTGCAAAAGTCTTACATTGAAAGAAGGAGTCTTAATTGCACAAAACTTCTACAAAGAACTCCCTGAAGTCTTCTAAGAGTTCTTCTATCTATAGAAGATCAATAAGAGTTCTTCTGATTACGAAAGACTGGTAAGAGGTATTTTGTTTATAACATGTTAAAAAATACAAAAATCGGAAAAACGTACAAAGTTCAAAATGCCGAACATCGGCTGGTACACTTGTGTGGGGCGCCATACGAAAACCTGGACGTGTATAGGCAATTATCAGCCAGATATGGGAGTGTCTATTATGAAATCTAAATACAATTTTGAGATAATTCAACTGAAAAATTTGTCTAATATCGTCAAACACCGAAATATCGGAAATACAGTTATGTGGGGAATATTCGAACCTGGTCGGATTTAAAGACATTAAATCTGCCGGTACAGTTGTTTAGGGGACTATATGGTCCATTTTCAATACCAAGGTAAGTACATTTAGTACTTCTCATACATTATAAAGTCCGCATTTTTAAAAACATCCAAGTTGTATATACCCCTCACACTGAACCGTCTTATAAACGAACAACGCTTGTATATCATTGACTGTCATTATATAATGTGATCCAATTTTTTATTGAAAATTGTGTTCAAACACGAAGCTCATTTTTTGGTTCAATGGTTACGTAATAAGCAGAATTGTCGTTTTTGGAGTGAAGATCGGAAAGAATAAAGTCGCAGTTTAGTGCGGATTATGGGCTGGTGGCATAATAGGACTGTACTCCTTCAAACATGTATGAGCCCCGAAATTGGAATGTACTTATGGAGGCCTTTCATTTGGGCCCTGCCTTATCCGCTTCATTCTTAGTTTATAAAGTCGCAGTTTAGTGCGGATTATGGGCTGGTGGCATAATAGGACTGTACTCCTTCAAACATGTATGAGCCCCGAAATTGTAATGTACTTATGGAGGCCTTTCATTTGGGCCCTGCCTTATCCGCTTCATTCTTAGTTTATAAAGTCGCAGTTTAGTGCGGATTATGGGCTGGTGGCATAATAGGACTGTACTCCTTCAAACATGTATGAGCCCCGAAATTGGAATGTACTTATGGAGGCCTTTCATTTGGGCCCTGCCTTATCCGCTTCATTCTTAGTTTCTGTTCAATGGACTCTTTTATCTGCACTTAACCTCAAAACTGTACTATGCCGATGATCATTTGAAACGCAGTTGCAGTCAACACGTGCGTGAACAAATTTTGAAATATTCATGAATTTTTTCTGAATTTCAGATTTCAAACATTTTTCTGAAATGTGTGTATTTTTTGAAAAACTTTTCTTGAAAAATCAATCTTTAGGAAATGATTTTCCTTTCCATTCCTTTTCTTTGATTTTTTTCAATATTTTCATTGCAAAACGAAAGCTTAACTTTTTTTATTTACGTTGTAACACAAAGCAAAAGTCAAATGTATTATGGGTGGTCCTATGGTTCGAGGAGGAAAGGCCAAAGGTTTCCTAAAAACCATCCTCCATAAACTATTTCATGTATGTGGTATAATAAAGTAGATGACTGCAATAGTCATATCGCAAATAATGGCAAATAATCACCTTGTCGCAGCAGATTGCGACCGGACAAATACTGGGAGGGCAAAGGTATCATAGACTTAATAATAAGGTGTTTGTTTGCCTAATGGATCTTTGGCGTGACTGTATAACATTGATTGCAAAAGTGTAATACATGGAAGTGTAATAAGGAGAATTCAATAATCCAGCCCGTGCTACATAAACAAAAACGAAAATAAGAAGTAAGCAAAGGCTACAGTCCAGCGGGCCGATCGTTTAATACCCTACAACTCTATAATAAATGATACAGTTTATATAGGCGAGATACTCGAAAGAATTCCTCAAGATATTGTGACAAATAATAAAAGAAAACCATCAGGTTTCGTTCTCTAATTTTCGAATAATAGCAACTTAAACTAATTTGCTCATTTCCCATTTATTGGTAGATGTTGCACGTAAATGGTCTTCCTAGATCTGGAACCAATATTTCCCAAAGACCTATAACCTCTCAGAAGTGGCAAAAGATTAACATTTATTATTGGTTTTTGACTGAAACGCATCTATATGAGATACAGACATTTGACTATATTCTTCAACGAAATCAGCGTTAACGAAATAGTCAGAAGTGCGTCTTTCCTGTATTTGTGAATTCTCCAAAAAGTCACTGGAATGGATATTTTCGAATTTTGTCTACAAAAGTTGGCAAACTATTTCACACATTGAATATTTTTGGATGGCCATCCAAAACTATTTGGCTTTTGCAATGTCCGGTAACCTCCATTCAAATGCGCGTGAGGATCGGGCGATAATTACGACTTGCTGACAATTTTGCAGTTTTTTTTTTCCATTTCAACCTCTAAATATATGGCGATTATCTCCAAAAAGAGTAGGCTTCTATTCTGACCCTCATCTTATCCCCATGCAAAATTTCATAAGAATCGGGCCATAAATGCGATCTGTATGTGATGTCCTGATATCCTAACTACTTAGTTTTGTTAGCTGTAGAAATATTACCAAATGTTTAATTCAAAATGAAAATATGCCAAAAATATGACAAAATTGAAAAAATATGAGAAAATGTTAGAAAATCAATATTTTCATCTTTAGAGAGATATTTTTATGCGATTTTTTTAGACGTTTTTTCTTTCCTGCCAAGAGGCCATTTTGAATTAATGAGAACTGTCGAAATCAGTTCAGCCGTTCTCGACATATAAGAGATCTTTCAAGCATATCTTCTTTGATAGACATATATATCGCACATATTTTGCTATATATCCGATTTGATGGATGTTAACATCAATGTAAAGATCAGAAGTAACCTTGTCATGGCTTTGTGATTTCGCCGGGATTTAAAATATTCGCAGTTTAATGAAAATTTTTGAATTTTTTCAACACAAAAGATATGGTCTATTTTACCCGCTAAATATTATCCGATGACCACCCAAATTGGTAGGCTTCTTCCCCGCCCTAAACTCTAGCTACATGCGAAATTCCGATAGGTCGATAGGTCTATAATTGCGACCTGTATAGCTACTGCAAAATCCGACATTTTTTCAGTATTTGGTCCATTTCAACCCCTAAACATTTGGCGATCATCTCCAAAAGAAATATAATAGAATTCTGACCCTAACCCCACCTTCGTGCAAAATTTCGTAAGGATCGGGACATAATTGCGACCTGTAGCGTGATTACAAATTAACATGGACAGACGGACGGACGGACGGACGGACGGACATACATAGCTAGATCGACTCAGCTCGGCGAGCTAGGAAGATCCATATATACTTTCCTATATGGGAAACCAATATTTCGAGGTGTTACATAAATTCTGGCCTAATCAAACTTATAATACCCCCAACACATATTGTTGTAGGGTATAAAAATGCCAAAGAAGGTAAAAGCCATTATCAGAGATAAACAAGTTAAAAAGCAGTTACATAGGTCGGGGCCAACTTTGAATACCTCCACCATTTGGAACGAATTTGGAAATAAAAAAACTTAAAAAATACTGTTAAAATCTTAAAATCAACGAACATAGCGAAATAGCGAATAAAGGGCGGTACCATTATATTGGGACCTGAATCTGCATAGGCAATTATCTGTCACAGGCTGTAGTACCTATTAGAAACATCAAATACGAAATTTCTAACAATTTCGGTGAATATTGTACCTAAAATCGTCGAAGTACCGAATATAGGGTGGTACTGATATATGGGGCCTATACGAAAGCTTGGACTTGCATGGAAAATTTTCTGTCATAGACTTTAGTTCCCATTACGAACTCTAAATACAAAATTGGAAACAACTCCGGGAAATAATGCTAAAGTCATAAAAATACCGAATATTGGGTGGTACCGTTGTATGTGGGCTATACGATATCGTGGACCTATATAGACATTTCTCTTCCAGGGGGTAAAGTGCGTAGAAAGAACTTTTAGTATGGCTTTGTAGACAATTCCATTATTTTGTGGATTTTCAGACAATTTCATTGAAAAAATTGGCTGCAATTATAAAAATACCGAATATTGGGAGGTACCGTTATATGGGGGCTATACGATATCGTGGACTGATATAGCCCATCTTTGAACTTGATCTGCTTGCAGACAAAAGACTGATCTGTGCATCATTTTAGCTTCCTAACTTAATTCGTTTTTAATTAGCGTGACGGAAGGATAGGGCAAACTCGTCTAAGAATTTTACGCTGATCAAGAATATATATACTTTGTAATGCCTAAATTATTATTTCGATTAGTTACAAATGGAATGACGAACTTAATACTAGACGAACCATCGGGTAAAGAAACAAGTTAAAAAGTATCAGTCGGTATGCCGCCAGATATATATCCTCAGCCTATGTTCGATTATCTAAATATATTTTGACTAGAGTTAAGATTATTCAAACGTTTGACCCTCTATGGAGCAGATCCTGATCTAGCACTGAGGCAAATATTAGGATTTGCAAAGTTGGAGCAAAGTCGGATTATCCTTTCTCTTTCTGTGCAAAAAATATATTTTTTGAAAATTTCGACCTTTTGTGGGTGAGGTACCAGAAGGAGTGGGGGGAGGTTCCAGAAGGGGTGGACCGACAGTGTTAAGATTATTCAAACGTTTGACCCTCTATGGAGCAGATCCCGAAGGAATGGGCCAATATTGCCCATTTCCTATCGGACACAAAAATAT
Source organism: Musca domestica (assembly GCF_030504385.1). Classification (NCBI taxonomy): domain Eukaryota; kingdom Metazoa; phylum Arthropoda; class Insecta; order Diptera; family Muscidae; genus Musca; species Musca domestica. The sequence goes on along the minus strand of NW_026712324.1, from coordinate 7,244,664 downwards.
GATATAAATATTTCGACAGATGTGCCAAGTCTAAATGGAATCGGATGTTAATTTGGCGTTTTATGAGCTTCATGGGTATTCAAAATTGCAATATTTTGTGGGGGAGGTACCAGAAGGAGTGGACCGATGTATTTCCCCTTAACACCAGACCATGGTTAATATAAATATTGGGATGTGTGAAATTTGAAGACAATCGGACTCTTACATCACATTTTATGAGAGTTGTAATCAAATTCAAAATTTTGACCATTTGTGGGGGAGGTACTTGATGGAGTGGACCGATATTGTCCATTACCACACCTGACCTAGTACTGACATAAATTTTAGGATATGCAAAATTGGAGCAGAATCGGATTATCCTTTCTCGTTCTGTGCAAAAAAATATATTTTTTGAACATTTCGACCTTTTGTGGGAGAGGTACCAGAAGGAGTGGACCGATATTGTTCATTTTAACACCAGACGTTGGGTTAATATAAATATTGGGATGTGTGAAATTTGAAGACAATCGGACTCTTATATCACATTTTATGAGAGTTGTAATCAAATTCAAAATTTTGACCATTTGTGGGGGAGGTACTTGATGGAGTGGACCGATACTGTCCATTTTCACACCTGATCTAGCACTGACGCAAATATTAGGATTTGCAAAGTTGGAGCAAATTCGGATTATCCTTTCTCTATCTGTGCAAAAAAATATATTTTTTGAAAATTTCGACCTTTTGTGGGGGAGATACCAGAAGAAGTGGACCGATAGTGCCCATCTCCGAACTCGATCTAAGTTTGACAAAAATATTACGATGTAGCCAATTTGGACCAAATCGGATACTCCCTTCGAGAGTTATCGTGGGCACCAGCCAGACAGACAGACGGACGGACAGACGGACGGACGGACATCGCTAGATCGACTCCAAATGTTTTGAAACGGATTTGGTCCAAAGAGACCTAGGGTCTAAAACCGTTATTTCGACTAGGCACGTTTTGGCCGTATCAAATGATATATACCCTCTGTAGCCATATGGCTGAGGGTATAAAAATGTTGATATAAAAGTATCTGGATTTAAATGCGTTCTACCAGTAAGACCGTGTGAATAAATCAGTTAAACTTTTCAAAAACCTGGAGCTGTGACCCATAACGAACTCCAAACACCATTTTACTTTACTTATGGTATAAGTTGTTGCTGGTTGAAAGAAAAATATTTTCTCTTCTCAACTTTGACATTTGGATATAGTTTCACAAATGCATGGATTCAATTCTGACAATGTTTCACAGACACTACCGAATCGCTGTCCAACGAGAAATGAAATTAAACAATGGATGAATAAACGGAGCAGATGGATGGATAGATGGATGAGCTGTAATGTAATGTGCCGTGCATAGCCATGGTATACACTCTACAACAACAAGAAAGAAGACGACGAGGAAGTTGAGTCGAACGAACGAACCCAATTCAAGGAATAGCTCATCATGTGATGGCCAAATTATTATTAAATGCAGTAACGTTTTACAAAACAACATCTTAGTATCTTTTTATACCCTCCACCATTCTATGGAGGGTATATTAGCTTTGTCATTCCGTTTGTAACATCTCGAAATATTCATGGTAGACCCTACAAAGTAAATATATACTAGATCAGCGTAAAATTCTAAGACGATTTAGCGATGTCTGTCTGTCTGTTGTAATCAGGCTATCTTTCGAACAAATTAAGATAGAAGGCTAAAATTTTGAACGCATATTTTGCCAGTAGGCAGGATAGGCAGTTTGTAAATGGACCATGTCGGTCTATGGTTTCGTATAGCCCCATATGACAGTTCCTCCCGATATTCGGAATTCTGAAGATTTGAACGACATCATTCACCCGAATTGTTTCAAATTTCGAAGTATGTAATGGGTACCACAGCTTATGCCAAAAAATTTGGTATACATGTCCACGCATTAGTATAGTTCCAATATACCGGTACATCCCGATATTCGGTATTTGGATGATTTTAGCGACATTATTCGCCGGAATTGTTTCAAATTTCGTATTTGAAGATTTTAATGGGTAGTCTATGACAAAAAAAAAATGTATACTTATGCAGGTCCACGTCTTCGTATAGCCCTCGTATGAAACGTCATTTAAACGGACTTTTTCGGAATTTGTTGAAATTTTTCAAGTTCCATCCAAATGGTGGAGGGTATTAAACTACTTTTTCTCTTGTTTAAACATGGAAATGTAAGCAGGGAAGTAATTACTTACTAGACTGCGAACTAGAGCCGAATTCACAACTCTATGCCGGCGCTACAATTTACTTAAAAATGAGAAAATTATGTTTTTTGTTTTGTAAATTTTGAAGGAATAACTTATTATATTGAAACTACTAGAAAAAGGTATTTTGTTCACATTATATGTTAAGAAGTTATTTTCACCAAACAGCTTCCAAGTTGATAATGACAACATTGTTGTCAATCACTAGAAAGCAAATGCAATGAATACCAAACAAATGAACAAACAAAATGACGCCAACCTCCTCTTTCAAGGTTTTCTGCAAAGATTTAGGAATTCCTTCATTTGGGGAAGAAAATTCATTAATGGCGGCGATGAGGTGGTTTATACCCAGAAAATGTGCTTTAAACGAAGCGTCATACATTATTGTTGTGTGGAGCCGACAATAATGTTCCGCCTTTGCAGCCACCTTTGTCGCTGACAGTTTGTTGAGAGTAGGACACATGTGATAATGGTGCTGCCATATACAGAAGAAGAGTAAGAGCAGCAACTACAACAACTGTCGCAAAGCAGAAAGCATGCAACAGAAAGCAAGACAATAAAATAAAATAATAACAGGCAGAACAGCAGCTGCAAAATTGATGCCAAAACAATTGTTCGCCAACGGCAATGGTATTTTCTTTTTTCTTTATCCTGTCGGGTTTTTTTCTTCTTTGTGTATTGCTGCATTTTACTTTTTGTTCATTTTTCCCCTTATTTCACAACTGAAATGTTTGAGGAACACTAGTTCTCTGCAAGTATCGTCATGTCCGTTCGGTACATATGCCTCTTTTGTCTCTCTTAGTTTCTTCGTAATTATTTCTGAATCAAATGTTCCACAAATACTTTAATTTTGAATGCGAGAAATTTCGAGAACGATACAGTTGTTTTATGGGACAGATCGTTTCATGTTGACCTCTCCATCCTCTTTCACACTTTGCGAATCTTACATATTAAACAAAATCATTCTTCAAAATTATTCTTTATCAAATTTATATATATATATATATATATATATCGTATTTAGGGTTAGTAATGGGATCTGCAGTCTATGACAGAAAATTGTCTATGCAGGTGCAGGTTTTCACATACGGCCTATATATTAGTACCTTCCTATATTAGGTATTTTGATATTAAAGTTACAATATTTACCGAAATTGTATGAAATCCCGTATTTTGAGTTCCTGATAGGTACTAAAGCCTGTGACAGAAAATTGCCTATGCCGGCCCAGGTCCTTGTAAAGCCCCGATATAACGGTTCCTCCCTTTATTCGGTATTTTGATGATTTTAGCTACATTATTCACCGGATTTTTTCAACTTTGGTATTTAAAACCAAACATCCTACACTCCAAGGGTAATCTTAATTTCAAATTTCAGGATTGCAGCGCTATCAATTCACCCAAATGTATATTGTACCAAATTTAGTTAGTTACCACTTAGTACTTTTCGTGCACATAAGTTCTACACTGAAATTGAAAAATCCGTTTCTTCAGACTCAAGTTTACTATTCGTATATATGAGTACAAACTTCCAAAACTATCTTCTTAACTGTTCACATGCCACGAAATGGTACTAAATGTAGTACATTTTAGTGCTTTACATACACTTATAGTGCGATTTTCCAAGAACCCTAAATCAGTGACATGTCATTCCAAATTTTAGCTTTACTGGGTGGTCAAATACAAAGGGTACCATATCTAGTACCTTTAATATTTTTCGTACAATTCAATTACGAATTTTCAAAAATCGGAGACCTTATGACCAATAGGGACCATCACTCAAAATTTCAAGATTTGAGCTTCAACCGTTTCGTCTGGACGATGATTCATTATGTCATTCAGTCAGTCAATCAATTTACTCGTGCATTAATATAGAAAGTCAATCTAGATTGTGGGAAATTCCAAAGGGATTTGATAGAATTCGGTGTGTTTAGGTTAAATTGCGATGTAAACTTTCAAAACAATATATCCATGTTAAAATAAGGGGTCAGGATGCTGGTGTGTAAGTACAGGGTGAGATTAAAAACTGCAACAAAGTCAAACGCCAACATTTTTATATATATATATATTTTTTTCAATTATATTAAATGGAAGCAAAAAATGTCGCAAATAGCATCAAATTTTAGAATAAGTTTAGATTTGTTCGAATTGGTCACCTTTGATTGCATGCCCAAGGTTTTAATACACCCTCCAGAATATTTTCGCGATAATATTCGGCATTTATTTTGATGCCACGGCCGGTTAATACAAGCGAAGAGCGACCATCGGCTGGTGGCCCACACCATCACTTGAATTCTGGTGGCCAACCGAAGGTGCCCATTTTCTGCTGACCTCTTTGGCAAGTAAACACAATCATTTTGTTTGTTTACAAACTGCTGGACAACGGATGTTTTCTCATCGGAGAAAACCAAATTCGGCAGTTTACCACTTTCGACCAAGCCAAGCAACTCTTCAGCTCTTTTGAGTCTTTGTTCTTTCTGTTGCGGTGTAAGTTCTTGCACTTTTTGGAATTTCCAGGGCTTTGTCCCGAGCTAATTTTTCAATATTTCCCGAATGGAATATTGCGATATGTTCAAGTCGAGTTCAAATTTCGATCAAGTCGCTTCTTTAATTTTCGAACCATTTCTGCTGATGTTGCTGTTTTCTTCCGTCCACTTCCTTGACGTGGGGCTACGCTACCAGTATCACGGTAACGAGCGATGGTACGAGACACAAAAAATTTATTCACATTTAAATGCTGGAGTGCTCTAACGATAGCCACTTGTGGTTTTCCAGCCAAATATAAAGAAATCGCACTATCACGCTTGAATTCCATCACGAATAACTTTTTTTCTGGAAAATTATCACCAAAATGCTTTTGTACGCTTGTAAACAATATAATGAGCTGTCAATGGAATAATTAATAACAGCTGTCGGACATGTGGCCTAGAAATGATAGCAGTCTGAAGTTGGTTGCAGTTGTTTCATCTCACCCTCTATATACTTAACCCATTAGTTGTTAATTATACTTTTGAGGGGTAGTTTTCCCTCCATATTATTGTACGATGGAGGGTATAAAAAGGGTTTGCAATAAAGAATTGCAAAGAAAACAAGTAAGCAAATGCTACAGTCGAGCGGGGCCGACCGTTAAATACCCTACAACACTATAATAAACGATACAGTTTATATAGGCGAAATACTCGAAAGAATTCAACAAGATATTGTGACAAATAATAAAAGAAAACCATCAGGCTTCGTTCTCTAATTTTCGAATAATAGTAACTTAAGCTAATTTGCTCATTTCCAATGGTCTTCCTAGATCTGGAACCAATATTTCCCAAAGACCTATAATCTCTCAAAAGTGGCAGGAGATTAACATTTATTATTGGTTTTTGACTGAAATTCATCTATATGAGATACAGACATTTGACTATATTCTTCAATGAAATCAGCGTTAACGAAATAGTCAGAAGTGCGTCTTTCCTTTATTTGTGAATTCTACAAAGAGTCACTGGAATGGACATTTTCGTAATTTTGTCTACAAAAGTTGGCTAACTATTTCACACATTGAATATTTTTAGATGGCCATCCAAAACTGCTTGGCTTTTGCAATGTGCGGTAACTCCCATTCAAATGTGCGTTAGGATCGGGCGATAATTACGACCTGCTCACAATTTTGCAGTTCTTTGGTCCATTTCAACTCCTAAATATATGGCGATCATCTCCAAAAAGAGAAGGCTTCTATTTTGACCCTCATCTTATCCCCATGCAAAATTTCATAAGCATCGGGCCATAAATGCGATCTGTATATGATATCCTGATATCCTAACAACTTAGTTTTGTTAGCTGTAAAATTATTACCAAATGTTTAATTCAAAATGAAAATATGCCAAAAGTATGACAAAATTGAAAAGAAATATGAGAAAATGTTACAAAATCAATATTTTCACCTTTAGAGAAATATTTTTATGCGATTTGTTGGACGTATTTTCTTTCCTGCCAAGAGGCCATTCTGAATTAATGAGGACTGTCGAAATCAGTTCAGCCGTTCCCGACATATATGAGATCTTTCAAGCATATCTTCTTTGATAGACATATATATCGCACATATTTTGCTATATATCCGATTTGTTGGATGTTAACACCAATGTAAAGATCAGGAGTAACCTTGTCATGGCTTTGTGATTTCGCGGGGATTTAAAATATTCGTGGTTTAATGAAAAAGTTTGAATTTTTTCAACACAAAAAATATGGTCTATTTTACCCGCTAAATATTATCCGATGACCACCCAAATTGGTAAGCTTCTTCCCCGCCCTAAACTCTAGCTACATGCGAAATTCCGCGTCGATTGGTCTATAATTGCGACCTCTATAGCTACTGGAAAATCCGACATTTTTTCAGTATTTGGTCCATTTCAACCCCTAAACATTTGGCGATCATCTCCAAAAGAAATAGGGTTCTATTCTGACCCTAGTCCCACCTCCATTCTAAATTTCGTGAAGATCGGGCCATAATTGCGACCTGTAGAGTGATTACAAATTAACATGGACAGACGGACGGACGGACATACATAGCTAGATGGACTCAGCTCGGCGAGTTAGGAAGATATATATATACTTTCCTATATGGGAAACCAATATTTCGAGGTGTTACATAAATTCTGGCCCAATCAAACTTATAATACCCCCAACACAAAGTGTTGTAGGGTATAAAAATTAGGAGAAGAGGCAAGACTAAATCGAAAATGTTTTTTTTTATTGGTTGAAAAATATTGGCCCGAGTTCATTGGATTTTTATCCGTTTATTAACACCACCTACACGATGAGACATTAATGCCGTCTGTATTTTGCCGGGTTTCCTCAATTCATAAAGCGAAGAGACAACACACATCAATTAATATTAATTGTGAAGAGACAGAAAACAAGCAGTGTGCTTTTTTCTTTTTAATTTTTTTATTTGAGCGCAGTTCAGTTTGCATTCGGCGTTTATTCACGATTGCAGTGGCGTTTATTGAACGTCATTTTTTTTTTCTTTATATATAGATGGGGGGAATTTCATCATATTTTTCAACAGCATCATCTTAGTCATTGTCTGTCTTGCAGTGTTAGAGAGAAAAGTTGTTTTGAGGCAACAAAACCAGAAATAAACAAAGACATGCCGGCAATTCAATGAACCGACGCATTCATTCAGTGATGTCATGATATCAGGGGTGTTAACCAACCGCCGTTCGTTTGAGGTTATAAGGAATTCTGCATGCGAACAAAGATAATTTTTCAGCTCTAAGTACTCCTGATTGGCTGTCTCTGCAAATGAGAGTAAAGCATATGCAAATGTCGACGCAGAAAGTTTGTTTAAAGGGAAACGGATATTCTTGATAAGAGAAGGGGAGTACGTATTTATTCATTCGTTTTAACTGAATTTGTATACCCTCCACCATTCTATGGAGGGTATATTAGCTTTGTCATTCCGTTTGTAACTCCTCGAAATATTCATGATAGACTTTACGAAGTATATACGAGTATATTCTGGATCACGGTAAGATTCTAAGACGATTTAGCGATGTCCGTCAGTCTTTTATAATCAATATTTGGAACGAATTGAGATAGAAGGCTAACATTTTCCCAGTAGACAGGTTTAGTTTGTAAATGGGCCATGTCGATCTATGTTTTCGTATAGCCCCATATATCGGTACCTCCCGATATTTATTCCCAACTGATTTCAGATAATCGAATTTTTTCAATTTTCTAACCAAAGTGGCGGTTTGAAATCAGTTGAGGTTTGGGTATAGCTAACATATATATTTCGGCCGATTTCATACATGTTATGCACCAAACATGATATATATGACTGATACCAATGAAATTCAGAATATGTGGCGGAATTTGGTTACAATAATCAGTTGTGTCATTTTCCTGTTAAATTAATTTAATTAATTAATTTAATTTAAATTAATTTAAAAATATGTTGATTTATTTAAAAAAAATGGTAAAAATCATTAATATTAAAAAAAACTATTTTCAATTAACCCCTTGCGCACCAACACATTGCATTTATATTTTAAAATTTATCTTCACGGGCATGTTCTACAGCCTATGCTTAAAAGGTTCGTATGCAGGTCCACGTCTACCATAGACCCCCATTTAACGATACCTACCGATATTCGGTATTTTGATGATTTAAGCGACATTATTTACCCGAGTTATTTCAAATTTCGTATTCGAAATTTGTAATGGCTACACAGCCTATGCCTATAAGGTTCGTATGCAGATCCACGTTTTCGTATAGCCCCCATATAACGGTATCTCCCGATATTCGGTATTTTGATGATTTTAGCGACATTATTCGCCGGACTGTTTCAAATTTCGTTTTTTAAGATCTTAGTGGGTACTACCGTCTATGAAACAAATTATAGTAATAGTAATGCTAGGTTTTTCGAAATTTGAACTATAAGTGTAAAGTACTAAACGGTACTAGAAATGAAATCCACTATGTTGGTCAACGGATGGGGAGCAACAATACTGAAATTTGGAATGAGGGTCGCTAATGGGTCGTAGGATAGATGAACTTTTTGTAAATTTGATACCATTTGGTATTATGTGAGCGGAAAAAGCTAAAATCTTGTATCTCCCTCTTCCCCTCTCTTTCACTGTACAAAGCAATATAAAACTCGTTTGCTATTGCACACACACGCATAGATTAATCAGAAAAAAGTTTTTTCGACTTATTTTCTCTGTTAGAGCAAACTCATGCTCTATTTTAAGCAATTCTGCTCCTACTCTTATATTTCCAAGAGCAGAGACTCGTGAGTGATCACAAACAAAACAAACAAGTTAAAAAGTATCAGTCGGTATTGCTGACGGATATATACCCTCAGCCTATGTTCGATTAAATAATCGAAATATATTTGACTAGTGTTACAATTATTCAAACGTTTGACCCTCTATGGAGCCGGTTTCGAATGAATGGGCCAATATTGTCCATTTCGTATCAGACTCAAAAATATGATATAAATATTCCAAGGTTCCTGGTATGGATTATATCGACTCACCCCTTACTTTATGATATGTAATAATTTTTAGAAAATGTTAAAAAGTGCGTGATGTACCATATATAGTCTACCGAAATATTCCATTTTTATACTTCATCTGATGTTGAGCGAAATATGGGGCAAAATTACAAGAAAAGTTATTTATGTCAAATTTTATGTGAAATCATAAATTCCGACAAATTTTATATTCATATCAGGCTTCTTATTGAGAGAAAACTATTAAAAATTGTGACCCTTTGTATAAACTTCACAACATATTTTGTGTTAGCAAAAATATTTGTGTGTGTGAAATTTGAAAAGAGTTGGATGCTTATTTAGCTTTATTTGTGCGTTATGTTTTTCAAAATCTTGAACCCTATGTATAGGGGAGGTACCAGAAGAAATGGTTCGACCTTTATAACAGATCTTGTGTTGATAGAAATATTGAGATGTGGCAAGTCTAAATGGAATCGGATCTTAATTTGGCGAGAAGGAGTGGACCGATATTGCCCATCTCCGAACTCGATCTAAGTTTGACAAAAATATTGCGATGTACCAAGTTTGGACCAAATCGGATACTCCCTTCGAGAGTTATCGTGCGCACCAGCCAGCCAGACAGACAGACGGACGGACATCGCTAGATCGACTCCAAATGTTCTGAAACGGGTTTGGTCCAAAGAGACCTAGGATCTAAAACCGTTATTTCGACTAGGCACGTTTTGGCCGTATCAAATGATATATACCCTCTGTAGCCATATGGCTGAGGGTATAAAAATGAAGAGCAGATTCCTTAAAAACTATCAATCTTCGAGCAATCCTGCTCGCTCGCTCTCGTGCTTTTAGAGACTACAAGCATATGAGCACGAGTACGTATCCGAAAAGAGTACTAAATGGTAAAAAAATTTGGTATTTAGGGAGTGGATAGAGTTGGAAATCTGAAAGTTTAAAACGTTGAGGTGGTTTTGGAAATACACATTTAAAAGGTACGAAAAGCCCTAAATCTGTTATGTGGAGACGGGGCAGAGCTGGAAATCTGAAATTAGGGTATTCGATGTTGTTTAGGATAGAATTACCAAAGGGTCTAAAATACTACAAAGCACAACATTTGCTACCATTCTGTATTATGTGAACGAATTAAACCAATATCTTAATATTTCTCACAAGAATTAAGTTTGAGATAGAATTGTTAAAAAAAGGTAGTTTTGGACAGGCGTATAAGAACTTTACTAGATTGAACTGAATTGTTACAATTTTATTTCGAGTGAACGCATGAAGAAATTGGAATTTTGTAATTTGGTATCATTGGTCGCTGGTGGAGTATAGATTAGTTGTACCAAAATGATTTTAGGAATTTCGAACATTAGGTACTAAAGTACTAATTTGGTTCCATGCTACTTATATTTAGAGCTAAAATTTTGAGATTTTATGTGGTATTCAAAGGTGGCAGGTATGTCTCACATTAGAAAGCGTACACAACCGTGCGAACCGGTACTATATGTGGTACGGTACACTATGGTTCTAAATGTTTGTTGAAAATTAGTGCGCGTGTTTTGGAAATGCGTACAATATCCTTTTCAGAAATTGCTAAAAATTTGTTATAGGCAGAAGGAATAGAGATAAATTTGTGAATTTCGGTTTAAGGGCTTGTAGGATTGTGGGAATAGAAATGGAATCATCACTTTTGGCATAAGGATCCAAATGTATACTTTCGTTTGAAAGAGAATTACTAAATGGTACGAAGTTCGGTATAGGAGCAAGACTGGAATTATAAATGATGGCGTATGGGTATAAATATTTCCTAGTCTCATATAAAACGGATCGGGTATCCTCCGATGATATATGTATTTATCTTGCATCATTATTAGTTTCTGTACAGTAAGAATTTTATCTATTATTTCCCTCAATCTGAACGTTAAATTTTCAGAAAATTCTACATATATGTACGCAAAAGTGCTCCCCGAGACTTTTTATTTGAATACCACCTTAATCCAGCTCTATTCTTAGTTTCTGCACACTGCTCCCTGTTAGCTGCAATTCGCCTGGGGCTGAGCAGTAAACGTTCAGAAAATTCGAAAATTTTCTAATTCCAAAATTCTTGTTGCCTTAAACTTCCCTATATTGGGAAAGTACACCCCCAGTCGGTTCAAATCAGCTCTACTCTTACCCGCAAAATTTAATATTTTTTTAATTAGTCTTTAAATGAGGTGAGTTGAGTGGATCTAACGTTTTGTAGATAATTTGTATTTTTTTTTTGCCTTCATTTGTCGATTTTTATATTAATTCACGTTTTTTTTTTCTTTTACACTCTCTCTATCAACTCTCGATTAAAATTGGTGCGAAAATCCGGAAAAGTATTAAAAAGATTTTTTATAGATAATTACAACTATTTTGTAAAAATCTATGGTCCATTGGACTCGGGGGATGTCTTCGAATATTTTCATTTTTTCGTTTCGTTTCGTTTCGCCTTTGTTACTTGTCTATGATAGAGCCTTTTATATAGGATTGGAGAAGTATACAATTCAATCGAAATAATTGGTTATTGCCACTCGGGAGCTTATAGTGTCAATTTGTTGTCATGGTATTGTTTTGCATGACAATGGCCAAAAAAAAAATCAGTGAATAGGGCGAGCACCAACAAGAACTTGGCCTTTTTCCAATTGTCAACCCCCACACACAGCTATAACAACAGCCAATTTTTCGCCTGCTTTCATTCTCTATTTCATTGATTTTTTGTCCTTCTTGTTCTTTGAATAGGCTTTGACTTTTTTTGTTTGGTTGCTTGACCCAAAAAATATAAATAAAGTTCATTTGGAAACCCCATTTAGGGAAGAGTGTAAATGACACCATCACTTCTGACCTCCTACAGAACATGTTGTTGCTTCTATACAAACAATACATGTGTTGGAATAGAAGAGTATTTTCTCCGAATTGAATTGCCGGGAATATTGAAGCTTTATTTGTGTGACCTTGAGGTATGAACGGAAACAGTAGGAAAGTAGGAAAACATCACAATTGGATATCTGACCTCGAAATATTTTTGGTACTTAATGTTTAAAATAGATTGATATAGTTCAACAGGGAAACTTTGTTAACGAAAGTGCTTTGTACCACTGTTGTTTTGTTGCTGAGGAAAATGTTGCAGTTATATCCTTGAACTGGTTTCAATAATGGATTTCATAAAGTTCTACATAAAATTCCAGCAAGAGGAAATAACGGTCCCACACAATATTGTAAGTATGTTAACTAACGCTTGTGTATATTGACACAAACACTGATAACTTTTTCAGTTTTGTATTTCTGCAAAAAGAAGAATTAAATCTTGCCAGGATTTAGAAGAAGTTTGCAAAGTCTACAAAATGTGCAAAATATTCCCTAATACAAGGTAACGCCAAGGTAAACTTCCGATGTTTTTGAATGTAATTATAAAATGCCTCCATTGCCTCCACTGTTTTAGCCCTTTTTATGGCATTTCTTTAGCCAAACCTTCCGGCGGTAGGTCCTCATATTCTTGACGGATATTGTCTTTAAGAGCTGAAAGATTCTGCGACTTGTTGACATAAATCCGCGACTTCAAAAAGCCCCACAAGTCTGGAACGGTTAATCAGGCGATCTTGTTGGCCAGTGCAAATCGCCAAAACGGGAGATTAGGCGCCCGGGAAATGCATCATTTAGCACATCGATTGTGGCACGTGCAGTGTGTGCCGTTGCACCGTCCTGTTGAAACCACTTGTTTTCCAATCCCAAAGCATGAAGTTGCGCAACAAGAAGTCGTTGATCGTTTGGCCCGCGACGTCTACGAAGAAAAAAGGTCCGATGACTCCTCCAGCAAAACCGGACACCATACAGTGACTTTGAGCGGGTGTAAAGGCTCTCCGTAGGTTACACACGGATTTTCAGTGTCCCAGAATCGTAAATTTTACTTATTTACGTACCCGCTAAGATGGAAATGGCCCTGATAACTCATGATTATTTTTGATGAAATATCATCTTCTTCATGGTGGTGATTAACGATAGCTTGAGCGTATGTAAGGCACAATTGGCGGTCAGCAGCTAACAGCTGATGCACCATCTGAACTATGAACGGAAACATCTACAAACCTCGTACCAAAATTCGCTGTTAAGACCGTCGACTTATACCTATTTGCATGGCACGTCTTCTGGGCGATTTCGACGCAGCAATATTCTCTGCAGAACGGATACACCAGGGTCTGCCAGCATCTTTTGTTGTGCCAGTCTCTTCGTCGAAGCGAGCGCCTAAATGTGTTTCAGCGGGAGGCGTTGGACGCCAGGAAATCTGCGACGAGATTGACGTTGTCAAAGTCACCGACCGATTATTGGTCAAATAAATTGTCGTCAATATCCCGCTTCTGGAGCAGTGTAGCGTAACATACATTATTAACGTGTATTTCGCATATGTTTACTCGAAAAATTTCAAAACAGAACTGACATTAGGGGTCAATCGTAAAAATTATAGCATTTATTTTTATAGGAAGATTACTTTTGCGCAACCTTGTACTTTATGGGGTCTACGACGAATATTTAGAGGTGTTACAAACGACAAATTTATTGTATCATCATTTCCATAATGGAGAGTATATAGAAATTATTGTAATTCGCATTCCATTTAGGGAAGAGTGTAAATGACACCATTGTAACAGCCAACACATCACTTCTGACCTCCTACTTGAATTTATTTCTCTTTAGATTTTCCGCGTTTTGATGATTTCGCTGAAGTTGAGCTTTCTGCGGCCCCAGAACTGACATTAGGGGTCAATCGTAAAATTTATAGCATTTTCTGATGGGAGGATTACTTTTGCGAAACCTTCTACTTTATGGGGTCTATGACGAATATTTAGAGGTGTTACAAACGACAAATTTATTGTATCCTCATTTCCATAATGGAGAGTATATAGAAATTATTGTAATTCGCATTCCAAAATGCCGATGATATAACATTGCCAGTCTTTTTTCCTACGACCAATGGTTTACCAAAATTTCTCAATATCAATTAAATTTACAAGGGTCTTCTATAGACACAAGACTTTTTGAGGATCTTGTGTACACAAAAGATCTCTTCTTAAAGTCCACAGGAGGAAAGAGCAACTATTGAAAAATTTCGATGGAAAAATATATGTTGGATGTTGTATAGGCCGAACTCTATTCAAAGGTTTTCATTTTTGGAGAGGTTTTAAAATTGGAGACCTACCGATATCTCTTTTAAAGTCAGAAGACACATTGAAGATTATTTTATGGGGATAAGGTTTTTTAAGGTACCTCTTTCTATATACAAAAGTCTTTAGAAGGCGATTTTCAGTCTCATTTTTCACCATTTCAAGGAACTTCCAGAGACAGAATGATTATACCCTACAACACTATGTGTTGGGGGTATTATCAGGCATGTCACAGAAGTTTTACGAAATCGATTTATTTCACCTTTTCCAAATCGTTACGATTTGCTTTTGCTTCTTCAGCACTCGTACGATTTGACTAATCCGGAAAAAAAATCATTTCACATTTTTGAAATAAAAATATGGTAACTCCATGACAAAAAAAGTCGTAAACAAATTATTGACAATTAAAAAAGGAGTTTAAATTGTTTTTTATAATATAAACACCAAAAGTAAAAATGCCAGGGGCTTCAATACTTGCTGTAATGGATGAAGAAATAAATCAGCGGTCTACTGAAAAAATTCGTCGCCGGACATTGAGGAATGCATCAGATCCTTTATCTAACTCAAATGCAGAGTAAGGATCCACCAGCAATGAGTTATTTTCAAATTTATTTTAATAATAATTTATTTCTACAGATTTATAACTTATTATCGGCTAAATAAAGAAGCTTTTGTTTTAGTTTTGGAAAAAAATTCTCCCCACCTTAAACGTTCCAATATACCGGCTATTATCCAGCTTGCAACAACGCTTAGGTTTTTGGCTACGGGTGCATTTCAAGGAGTTATAGGTAGAGATGTGGAGCTAAGCCTTGGGAGAAGTACAGTTTCTACAATTATGTGGAGAGTTATTAATGCAATTGAAGCTGAAATTTGTCCACATTGGATCAAATTAAGAATGTCTTCCGAAGAAAAAAGAAAGTCGAAATTGTACTTTTTTGAAAATTATGAAATTCCAGGAGTTGTAGGATGCATTGACGGAACTCACGTTAGAATGGTTAAACCTTCCGAATTCATGGATTAGAAAAATAATAGATTTTTTGTAAAATAAATTCCAACAAGTTAAAAAGCAGTAAGTTCGGCCGGGCCGAACTTTTAATACCCTCCACCATTTGCAACGAATTTGGAAATTTTCAAAAAATAAAATCCTTAAAAAATTCTGTTAAAATTTTAAAAATACCGAATATAGCCGTTATTTTGGGGTCTATACGACGTGGACATACATAGGCATTGTTTGTCATAAGCCATTACCATATTCAAATTCGAAACTTGAATTAAACGGTGAATAATGTAGCTAAAATTATCAAAATACCGAATATAGGGAGGTACCGTTATATGGGGGCTATACGAAGACCTGGACCCGCTCAGACAATTTTCTGCCACAGACTGTAGTTCCCATAACGAACTTCAAATACCAATTTTAAAACAATTCCGGTGAATAATGTCGCTAAAATCATCAAAATACCGAATATAGGGAGGTACCGTTATATGGGGGCTATATGAAGACGTGGACCTGCACAGACAATTTTCTGTCTTAGGGTGTAGTATCCATTTTGAACTTCAAATACCAAATTTGAAACAATTCCCGTGAATAATGTCGCTAAAATCATCAAAATACCGAATATAGGGAGGTACCGTTATATGGGGGCTATATGAAAACGTGGACCTTCATGGCCCATTTACGAACTTAACCTGCCTACTGGAAAAATAAACATGTGTGCAAAATTTTAGCCACCTATCTCAATTCATTCGAAAGATAGCGTGATTACAACAGACGGACGGACAGACAGACAGACAGACAGACGGACATCGCTAAATCGACTTAGAATTTTACGCTGATCAAGAATATATATACTTTGTTGGGTCTGATATGAGTATTTCGAGGAGTTACAAACGGAATGACAAAGTTAATATACCCTCCATAGTATGGTGGAGGGTATAAAAACATGTTCATTCTAAGAGAATTTGGTTAATACAATATTTTCTGTTAAATGTATGTATCTTCTGTTTATTTTTTACGTTAAAATCACTAAACATTTCAATTTCACCCTGCTTTTTGAAAGTGATATCAAAACGCAAAATTTTTGCGTTTTCCGTTTTTTAGAGAAGCTAAAACCGTTTTCGTTTTCACTCTTGAACGATTTTACATTCTGTGACATGCCTGTATAAGTTTGATTGGGTCAGAATTTATGTAACACCTCGAAATATTGGTTTCCCATATAGGAAAGTATATATGGATCTTCCTAGCTCACCGAGCTGAGTCGATCTAGCTATGTATGTCCGTCTGTCCATGCTAATTTGTAATCACTCTGCAGGTCGCAATTATGGTCCGATCTTCACGAAATTTAAAATGGAGGTGGGGTTAGGTTCAGAATAGAAGCCTATTTCTTTTGGAGATGATCGCATAATATTTAGGGGTTGAAATGGACCAAATACTGAAAAAATGTCGGATTTTGCAGTAGCTATACAGGTCGCAATTATAGACCAATCGACGTGAAATTTCGCATGTAGATAGAGTTTAGGGCGGGAAAGAATAATATTTAGCTGGTCATCGAATAATATTTAGCGGGTAAAATATACCATATCTTTTGTGTTGAAAAAATTCAAAATTTTTCATTAAACCGCGAATATTTTAAATCCCGGCGAAATCACAAAGCCATGACAAGGTTACTTCTGATCTTTACATTGATGTTAACATCCAACAAAACGGATATATAGCAAAATATGTGCGACATATATGTCTATCAAAGAAGATACGCTTGAAAGATCTCTTATATGTCGAGAACGGCTGAACTGATTTCGACAGTTCTCATTAATTCAGAATGGCCTCTTGGCAGGAAAGAAATAACGTCTAAAAAATTGCATAAAAATATCTCTCTAAAGATGAATATATTGATTTTGTAAAATTTTCTCATATTTTTTCAATTTTGTCATATTTTTGGCATATTTTCATTTTGAATTAAACATTTGGTAATGTTTCTACAGCTAACAAAACTAAGTAGTTAGGATATCATATACAGATCGCATTTATGGCCAGATCCTTACGAAATTTTGCATGGAGATAAGATGAGGGTCAGAATAGAAGCCTACTCTGTTTGGAGATGATCGCCATATATATAGGGGTTGAAATGGACCAAAAAACTGCAAAATTGTCGGCAGGTCGTAATTATCGCCCGATCCTCACGCACATTTGAATGGAGGTTACCGCACATTGCAAAAGCCAAGCAGTTTCTAATGGCCATCCAAAAATATTCAATGTGTGAAATAGTTTGACAACTTTTGTAGACAAAATACGAAAATGTCCATTCCAGAGACTTTTTGGAGAATTCACAAATACAGGAAAGACGCACTTCTGACTATTTCGTTAACGCTGATTTCGTTGAAGAATATAGTCAAATGTCTGTATCTCATAAAGATGCGTTTCAGTCAAAAACCAATAATAAATGTTAATCTTTTGCCACTTCTGAGAGATTGTAGGTCTTTGGGAAATATTGGTTCCAGATCTAGGAAGACCATTTACGTGCAACATCTACCAATAAATTGGAAATGAGCAAATTAGTTAAAGTTGCTATTATTCGAAAACTAGAGAACGAATTCTGGAATTCTTTCGAGTATCTCGCCTATATAAACTGTATCGTTCATTATAGTGTTGTAGGGTATTCAACGGTCGGCCCCGCTCGACTGTAGCCTTGCTTACTTGTTCTTTATCCTGTCGGGTTTTTTCTTCTTTGTGTATTGCTGTATTTTACTTTTTGTTCATTTTTCCCCTTATTTCACAACTGAAATGTTTGAGGAACACTAGTTTTTTTTTTTTTTAATTTTTTGCAATGGGCTTAAAATTGGAGACCTATCGATAATTTTCTAAAAGCGGAAGGCCAAAAAAGAAAATTCTTTATTAGTGGAAGATTTGTTAATTTACCTCTTTCACATATCTACTACAGACAGAAGAACTTTGAAAGAATAAATAGTCTAGAGACATTGCTAAATGTGGACACCACAAAGTTGGACCCTCGACCACGTTTCCACAATGGGTCCTAACCAATTTCACATAGAAGTTACCATATTAAATTTAAGTCTGGTCTCTGTGAAATAGCTTTGCTTTGATGCATTTGCGATGCTCTTTCCCGAAATGTGTACCACAAAGCTGTATCCTTGACCAGGAGAAATGTCCGTGAGGCCAGATTCCGCATAAATTTTAGTCTTAAGACATTACTGTTACTTGTTTCAAAAAACCTATACTAACATTGGGAGTTTGTTTTAGCTTATATATGACTTTAACATTTCTAAGTACTTTTGTCTTATCAAAATTAGAATTATATTTATATTTACCTAACGATAATGAAGCTGAATTTGAATTCATCTCTGGGAGAAAACCTGTGTTGGCAAACGAAAACTCAAACTGATGCACTCAAAACGCACATATTTTGAAGGGCGACTATAGAAACCTCGTCAAGATCTTGTCTTTTTACTACTTCCACAAGTAAGAGAATTTGATGTACTTTCAAAAAGAAATAATTTATAATATTAAGATTTAATCAAAAAAATAAACAGACAAAATTGTTTTGTTGCTCTTCCTTTTAATGCATTTTCCTATCGTCTACAAGACCGTAGTATAATTCTTAAAAGTTCATTGTTTATTGTTCCTCGTTGGAGATTGTTTGGGTCTACATGGTAATGTAAGAAAATACAAACAATGAACTAGATTGTTGACTTTTATTGTTACAGTTCACAATACAATGCCAACAAAAAACAAAAAAAAAAAAAAACAGCTTAATAAACATTTTACATTATGACATGCAGCACGGTCAGAACCAGCTTTCTGGTTGCTTGCTAGTGAACAGAGTCAGGCAATGAAAATGAAATAAAAAACATTTAAGATCAATAAAGATGGGTAGCATGTTCCGCACATGTTTGCATGTAGATGAATGATTAACAAAATACTTTTCATATCATTATAGGGTAGGGCAAAGAGGAGAGCAGTGAGCAAGCTGGGCCAAGGAGGAAGGAAACAAGTTTGATTTTTGGCTTAGTGCCTACCATCTTGGAATCATCGTTGAAGGACGACGACCACACGTTTAAAGTGGGCATGTAAGTAGTATATGTCTGAGGCAGACATGCTTAAAGGGTTTTGCCAAGGTCATATGACAATGAGATATGATGAGGTTAACACCACATAATAAATATTGTAATGTGTTTTTTATACAATAATTCAATTTTTTTATAGAGGTAGGAAACCATCTGAAGTATATTGTGATAGAGTTTTGGGTAAAACAAGTTAAAAAGCAGTAAGTTCGGCCGGGCCGAACTTTTAATACCCTCCACCATTTGCAACGAATTTGGAAATTTTTAAAAAATAAAATCCTTTAAAAATTCTGTTAAAATTTTAAAAATACCGAATATAGCCGTTATATTGGGGTCTATACGACGTGGACATACATAGGCATTGTTTGTCATAAGCCATTACCATATTCAAATTCGAAACTTGAAATAAACAGTGAATAATGTAGCTAAAATCATCAAAAAATCATATCTAAGGAGGTGCCGTTATATCGGAGCTGTGCGAAGACCTGGACCAGCATAGACAATTTTCTGTAACAGGCTATAGCATCCATTACGAACTTCAAATACCACATCTCAAACAATTTCGGTGGGTATTGTACCTAAAATCGTCAAAATACCGAATATAGGGAGGTACTGATATATGGGGCCTATACGAAGACCTGGACCTGTATAGACAATTTTCTGTCACAGACTGTAGTTCCCATTACGAACTCTAAATACGTAATTTGAAACAATTACGGTGAATAATGACGTTAAAATCATCAAAATGCAGAATATAGGGAGGTACCGTTATATGGGGGCTATACGAAGACGTGGACCTGCACAGACAATTTTACGTCTTAGGGTGTAGTATCCATTTTGAACTTCAAATGCCAAATTTGAAACAATTCCCGCGAATAATGTCGCTAAAATCATCAAAATACCGAATATAGGGAGGTACCGTTATATGGGGGCTATATGAAAACGTGGACCTACATGGCCCATTTACAAACTTAACCTGCCTACTGGAAAAATAAACATGTGTGCAAAATTTTAGCCATCTATCTCAATTCATTCGAAAGATAGCGTGATTACAACAGACAGACAGATGGACAGACGGACAGACAGACAGACAGACAGACGGACATCGCTAAATCGACTTAGAATTTTACGCTGATCAAGAATATATATACTTTGTTGGGTCTGATATGAGTATTTCGAGGAGTTACAAACGGAATGACAAAGTTAATGTATAAAAGCTGTAAGTATATACTGATAAAAATATTAGGGTATGCAAAAAAATGTGCACAAAATTGCATAATCCTTTCCCCTATGGATGGATGGATATGGCCCACCTCCGAACTAGATCTAAGTTTGACAATAATATTACTGTGTACCGATTTTGGATCAAATTGGATGCTCCCTTCGAGAGGTACCGTTATATCGGGGCTATACGAAGACATAGACAATTTTCTGTCACGGGCTCTAGTAAGAACTTTAGATTCGAAATTTGAAATAATTCCGGTGGATAATGTCGGAAAAAATCATAAAAATACGGAATGTAGGGAGGTATCGTTATATACTGATAAAAATATTAGGGTATGCAAAAAAATGTGCACAAAATTGTCCGTCAACTACGAATGTCCTGAAACGGATTTGGTCCAAAGAGGCCTAGGGTCTAAAACCGTTATTTCGATAATGCATATTTTTCCCGAATCAAATGATATTTACACTCTTCAGAAAATGCAAAAAATTCCTAAGTCTGAAATTCTTTTTGGCTATAAGGTCCATATATTCGGAAAGTACTCCTCGAGACCTTTCATTTGTGTCCAGCCACGACACCGCTTCATTTTAAATATATTCTCGGTTTAAATGTAGAGTTAAGGGTTTCAAAGTTTTTCAACGTAAATTTTAATTAGGTTTTTATTTAGCGATTTCATTTTAAATTTGAAATTTGTACGGAAAATTATGAAATTTGATGAAAACTAATATAATTTAATTTACCTTTAATTTTTCTCTGGTTTACTACTCCCTCTCTCTATCTCTCTCTTTCTCTCTCTCTCTCTCTCTCTCTCTCTCTTTATTAACCCTTTGCGAACCGGAGAAAAGATCACCTTGGTTTGTGTCTTTGCTAATTAAATTTAAATTTATCTTGACGGACATTCCTCAGCATTTGATTATACTGTGCTACACAAAAAATAAGTATGGAAAAAATCAAGATTATAAAAATAGAGGTAAATATAGAAGTCCACCTGTAGCTTTAAGGTTGAGGGTATAAATATGGAAAAATATTAAGCTATGTACAACTTTTTTCTCACACTAAACCAGAAAAATAATATGCATGGTATCACATATAAACTAAAAATTATTGCCCACAAATTTTCAAAACAAAATTGGTCGTAATTAAAACTTGTTAAGCTTTTAAAAGCTTATTTGACGAAGTAGAGCAAAATATATGAAAACAATTAAGGGCGCTTGAAGCAAAAAAAAAAAAAAAAAAACAGCAACAATGCAATTCAAAGCAACTCCGTCGTTTGGTGCGGGTGTAGCAACAAAGAGTCGCGATAACATTGGAAAATTGCAAAAGATTCCAATTGAGGTATAATGATAATTATAGTTGTATGGAAAGCGAGAATAGATTATTGACATACTTTTATGTTGAGTATGCATGTTGGATATTTTGAAATTGATACATATGCTTAGTAAAGAGGATTGTACAATAGGCAATATCATAAGTTTGTGTTTTAAAAACTAAACAATGTAGAGACCTCTGAAGTATCTGCATAAATAGTTCAAAAAGTTAAAAAGCGGCATGATCGAAATCCGCGTCGCAGTGACCGGAAAATGGGTCGTGAGCTGAACATATCGGAATATTCCATTCGTCCAATTTAGAAAAAATAAGCTCGGGGTAAAGCGATTAAAATTCCAAAAAGTGCAAGAACTTACACCGCATCTGAATGAAACAGAAAATAGACTCAAAAGAGCTAAAGAGTTGCTTCGCTTGGCCGAAAGTGGTGAACTGCCGAATTTGGGTTTCTTCTCCCATGTCAAAATGCCCGAAATAGACTAAGAGTACTCTAGAACAGTACATTCTGAATATGAATATGAAAATATTTTACCCTCAATCGGGATCGAGTAAAGCCTCTTCCCTCTTATTCAACTTGCAGGATAATCTCGCGGTTTAAAATTCTGGTCGGCCTAAATAAACAGCATTTTTACTTGTTTATTTCTAAAAAATTCATTCCTGAATTAATTTAATTAAAACATATTTTATTTGTATTCTTGAATTTGTTTTCTTTTTTTTTTAGAAAACTTGTCAATTCATGGTGTGAAGGCGTCGTTCTTTTACAAGGCGAGCAAGCATACATCAGTTTTAGCAATTGATTTCTATCAGCAATTACAGAATTTCCATTTTAGTGCCAAAAGGGAAAATTAAATTTTTTTCCACAATTATTAAAAATTGCTGATATGACAAAATTTATTGCCAGTCATTAAAGTAATCGATCGATGACCATGACAAACAGTAAAATTAAGAAATTGACCCTGCAATATTTCGCAATTAATACATTTGATGAGTCAGGTAAGTGAAATTGCATTGCGACTAATGAAATGCCGAAATAACCGGCGCTATGACTTTCAACAAATGAGTAAAAAAATAAAAAGAATAGCCAACAGTTGGGAAATTAAAGGGATATTCATTTATACTTGCAAAAACAATTAATTAATTTAATAAAAATTTAAAAAATTCCTTAATATACGAAGAAAAACAAGTATATCATTTAGAATTTTAATTATTGAAACATTTTGAAAATGAAACAAGTAAGCAAAGGCTACAGTCGAGCGGGGCCGACCGTTGAATACCCTACAACAATATAATAAATGATACAGTTTATATAGGCGAGATATTCGAAAGAATTCCACAAGATATTGTGACAAATAATAAAAGAAAACCATCAGGTTTCGTTCTCTAATTTTCGAATAATAGCAACTTAAACTAATTTGCTCATTTCCAATTTATTGGTAGATGTTGCACTTAAATGGTCTTCCTAGATCTGGAACCAATATTTCCCAAAGACCTATAATCTCCCAGAAGTGGCAAAAGATTAAAATTTATTATTGGTTTTTGACTGAAACGCATCTATATGAGATACAGACATTTGACTATAATCTTCAACGAAATCAGCGTTAACGAAATAGTCAGAAGTGCGTCTTTCCTGTATTTGTGAATTCTTCAAAAAGTCACTGGAATGGATATTTTCGTATTTTGTCTACAGAAGTTGGCAAACTATTTCACACATTGAATATTTTTGGATGGCCATCCAAAGCTATTTGGTTTTTGCAATGTCCGGTAACCCCCATTCAAATGCGCGTGAGGACCGGGCGATAATTACGACTTGCTGACAATTTTGCAGGTTTTTGTCCATTTCAACCCCTAAATATGTGGCGATTACCTCCAAAAAGAGTAGGCTTCTATTCTGACCCTCATGTTATCCCTATGCAAAATTTCATACGGATCGGGCCATAAATGCGATCTGTATATGATATCCTGATATCCTAACTACTTAGTTTTGTTAGCTGTAGAAATATTACCAAATGTTTAATTCAAAATGAAAATATGCCAAAAATATGACAAAATTGAAAAAAAATATGAGAAAATGTTACAAAATCAATATTTTCATCTTTAGAGAGATATTTTTATGCGATTTTTTAGACGTTTTTTGTTTCCTAACAAGAGGCCATTCTGAATTAATGAGAATTGTCGAAATCAGTTCAGCCGTTCTCGGCATATAAGAGATCTTTCAAGCATATCTTCTTTGATAGACATATATATCGCACATATTTTGCTATATATTCGATTTGTTGGATGTTAACATCAATGTAAAGGTCAGAAGTAACCTTGTCATGGCTTCGTGATTTCGCCGGGATTTAAAATATTCACGGTTTAATGAAAAATGTTGAATTTTTCAACACAAAATATATGGTCTATTTTACCCGCTAAATATTATCCGATTACCACCCTAATTGGTAGGCTTCTTCCCCGCCCTAAACTCTAGCTACATACGAAATTCCGCGTCGATTGGTCTATAATTGCGACCTGTATAGCTACTGCAAAATCCGACTTTTTTCAATATTTGGTCCATTTCGACCCCTAAATGTTACGCGATCATCTCCAAAAGAAATAGGGTTCTATTCTGACCCTCCATTTTAAATTTCGTGAAGATCAGGCCATAATTGCGACCTGTAGAGTGATTACAAATTAACATGGACAGACGGACGGACGGACATACATAGCTAGATCGACTCAGCTCGGCGAGCTAGGAAGATCCATATATACTTTCCTATATGGGAAACCAATAATTCGAGGTGTTACATAAATTCTGGCCCAATCAAACTTATAATACCCCCAACACATAGTGTTGTAGGGTATAAAAACGGAAGTTAATAGTACACGAAGAAATTCATATGTATGTAATTGAAATTTCAAACAAACCCTTACTGCTATTAAACATTTTGCTATGTACTCGTCACAAATGTAAATAATTACACATGATGTTGTTGTTTAAACAACAATTAGTAGTCCATAAAATAACAGCAAACAATGCCAGCTCAAAGTGTTAAATGTGATTGAACTTTAAAGTGTTATTCGAGCATAACATGAGTGACACATCAGTGCCACTGATTGACTGACATTGTCATCATCGTCATCGTCGTCATGGCTGACAATATTCTAACACATTGTTTTGTCTTTTCAAAACCATGTACGTAACAAAGTCTAGTGCGTCTTTGTATGTATAAACAATGGGAAGGAAAAAAGCGTAACAAAAGCAAACAATTGAAAGGAAATTTAATGCGGTCAATGTTGATATGATTCTAAACCTTTTTCAAAACAAGGGTTTTAAAATCAGATGTGAATTGAGAGCTGGACTGACTTATAAATATGAAACATTGTTTTTCAAAAAAAAATCTTCTATTTCGGATGGGAGATGAATGAAATACACCTAACGTAGATAAGGTGGTATGGAAGTCTTTACGACAAAGCGGAAATACAGGGTGAGATAAAAAAACTGCAACAAAGTCAAACGCCATAATTTTTATATTTTTTTAAATTTTATTGAATGAAAGCAAAAAATGTCGGAAATAGCATCAAAAGTTAGAGTAAGTCTAGATTTGTTCGAATTGGTCACCTTTGGACGAATTATGGCCTTCAAACGGCCGATGAAATCGTAACGCCATTGGTGGCCTTTGTGCGCTGGAAATGAAGCCAGGAACCTCATTTTGTAACCATTCTTGGGTGGCGCGTGCTGAGTGCGATGGTGTTGAGTCATGTTTGAAGGTCCAAGGTCTGCGGCCAAAATGTTTGCGTGCCCAAGGCTTTAATACACCCTCCAGAATATTTTCGCAATAATATTTGGCGTTTATTCTGATGCCACGGTCGAGTAATACGAGCCATTAATGAATACGGCCATCGGCTGTTACTACACCATCACCATAGCCGATGCTTGAGTTCTGGTGGCCAACCGAAGGTGCACATTTTCAGTAAACACGATCATTTTCTTTGTGTACAAACTGCTGGACAACGAATGTTTTCTCATCGGACTGTCAAGCGAAGCTAAGTTGGTTGCAGCTTTTTCATCTCACCCTATAGTTTTTTCAGGCTTTTGAGAAACATGATTTTAAATAATTTGAATAATGATATAGTATTTTAGTTATTTGGATAAATTACGAAATGCACGGATTATGTATTTAAGTTGTTTGGTTAACATGGATAACGTTTGGATATGAAATATCAGTTATTTGGATATAGTGGATAGAGTATTACGGCCAACAAAAGATATTTAATTTTATTTGGATGGTGTAGAAGGTATTGAAGTCATATGAATAACTTGGATTAAGTATTCAATAATTTGAATGGTATTTCAGTCATTTGGATAACGGAGATAACGTATATTATTCACTTTGATAATGTTTCATTTGGATAAAGTAGTATATCACTCTTTGGATAAAGTGGATAGGTATTTCTAAAAGGTACTTTAATAATTTGGATGAAGTATTCCCGTCATTTTGGATAGCTTTGATAAGTTGGTTAATGTGAACAATTTATTTAGCTAATTTTTTTGATAAGATATTTCCGTCATAAGGATAAGGTGGATAACATATCGAATTAATAATTTGGATAAGATACAAAGTGGCGCAAAAGTGACTATTTATTTGAACAATAATCGGTCGGTGACTTTAGCACAACGTGAATTTCGTCCAGATATCCAGACCAAATACAAGTACTTTATTTTTTTAATTGCAGCCAAAAACCAGTAAGGAAAGCTCAAAAGTCGGGCGGGGCCGACTATATAATACCCTAGACCACTATACATATTTAGTAGAGCTCTCGTAAAAAGGTTTATACAGAGCATTTCAGAGCTCTATGTGATATTTGGTACAAAATCAAAATCTATCTAATTCTATCGTGCATTTTACGAACTATAGCTATCTCTGAACCGGGTTTCTCCAAATTTTACGTATTAGCTGACTGAATTCGGTCTTATGTACGACAATTCAGGTGATTTGGGCTGATATTGACCATTTAGTGCACATTTAACCCGAAATCGGATGAAGATATATATAGGAGCTATATCCAAATCTGAACCGATTTCGATAAAATTTAAAACAGCTATTCCTGTGCTCCATCTAATACCTGGTACCAAATATCACGGTTGTGGAGTGAATATTACGAATGTATGGGACTAAAACACTAAATCGGATGAAACATATATATGGTTGCTATATCTATATCTGAACCGATTTTCACTAAATTTGATATATCTGCTTCTAGGCTGAATTTGGTCCGATGTACTAAAATTCAGTCCATTTGGACTTATATCGGCCATTTGGTGCACAATTAACCCGAAATCGGATGAAGATATATATGGGAGCTATATCCAAATCTGAACCGATTTCGATAAAATTACAAACAGCTATTTCTGGGCTGTATCTTATATCTGGTACCAAATATCATTCTTGTGGAGTGCATATTACGAATGTGAGAGGCTTAAACACCAAATCGGATAAAACATATATATGGGAGCTATAGCTGTTTCTGAACCGATTTTCTCCAAATTTGTTGTATTTGCTTTAAGGCAAATCTCGGTCACATGTGCCAAAATTCGGGCCATTTGGGCTGATATTGGCCATTTGGTGGTCAATTAACCCGAAATCGGATGAAGATATATATGGGAGCTATATCCAAATCTGAACCGATTTCGATAAAATTTAAAACAGCTATTTCTGTGCTCCATCTAATACCTGGTACCAAATATCACGGCTGTGGAGTGCATAGTAGGAATGTGAGGGACTTAAAGATCAAATCGGATGAAAGATATATATGGGAGCTATAGCTATATCTGAACCGATTTTCTCCAAATTTGATATACTTGCTTCTAGGCCGAACTAGGTTGGGTGTGCCAAAATTCAGGTAATTTGGACTGATAGTGGACATTTGGTGCACATTTAACCCGAAATCGGATGAAGATATATATGGCAGCTATATATAAATTTGATCCGATTCTCACCAATTTCAATAGGGTTCGTCCTTGGGCCAAAAAAATATTGTTTGGAAAATTTCATCTCAATCGGATAATAAATGCGACCTGCATTTTGTTCACAAGAATACATGGACAGACGGACGGACGGACGGACGGACTGACATGCATAAATCGACTCAGAAAGTGATTCTATGAAGGTTCTCAAAAGTAACTATGGGTCTATCTCGTTTCCTTCTCCATGTTGCAAACAAATGCACAAACACATAATACCCTTACCACTATGTGGTGTAGGGTATAAAAACAGCGGAGGTTTACTTTTGCGCCACCTTGCATTTCAGTCATTTGGAAAACGTAGATATTTTCATAATTTGAAGAGCGTTGCTAAGGTATATTGTTAATTTGGAGAACTTCAATAAGGTGAATAACGTGGACACCAGATTTATCTAATTTGAATTAGGCAATTCAGTTAATTAGATAACTTGGACAAGACATTTGACTAATTTGGATAATCTCAAAACGTCCCATCGTTTAATTTTCCAGAAAGTATTCAATGCCTATAAAATTATAAATATTAAACCAAGCCGTATATGTATATATTTGCTATGTATGTTAGTTGATTGCATAATCATATTTACCAACCCTTTTTTCTATTTCAGAAACAATAAAATTCCCTTTTTCTGAAACCCACAACAAATCAGATATTGTCAATATGTTTGACGATTTTATTTAATCCCTTTAGCTTATGTTATGCTTCTTAAAACATCCCCATTAAAGACCAAACATTTGCAGTATTTAAGAAAACAACTGACAACTGTTTTGAACACTCATGACTGCAAACTATTATATGAATGTCAAAACCTAAGCCAGACAAAAACTGACATACAAAACAAAAAAAAAATATTTCTTTTGAAGCTGAAGCCATAAGAATATCGCAATTAGCAGCACCTATGGGCTTTTTGTTATTATTTCAGGATGGTGGAAGCGTGTGCACAATGACTGCTGATTAGTGTCGAAATCTCGGAAAATATTAGAAAACAAACTAAAAGCAGAAAGACCGAGCATTGGTATCAATACAGGTCAGCCATCGTCCACTTTCCCCCTCTCCGAAAGATAAAACGCAAATCTCACTTACTAGAGTATTTTCATTGAATATTTTCTTTGTTTGTTTATTTAATAGCTTTATAGCATATCTGTTGTACAACATTGAATTGGGTTTGACGTAGGTTTAGCTATTCTACGATTAGCAGGTGAGGCAGCTACTTTACTTTGGTTTTGTCACATCACCTTTCCAACGTAAGCCATTTATTTGATTTTGTGGTTATAGCATAAACGCACACACACCCAGAGACAGACGGACGCAAGTCAAACAAATGCAAATGTAAATAAAGGTGGACCTATTGACGTTTAACCCAACAGCTGGTCGGACAGACGATCGGCGGACGTCCGTTCAAACACTTCGGTCATACTTCCAACCATTAATAAATAAATAATGAACTCTCGTAGTTGTTTTTTTTTACCCCACATTACTTGCATGCACCTCAGTACGCCTATTTTCATTGATGGACGTTTTTTGTTGCTGCGTTTTTCTGCTGTTTTGTTTTGATTTTTAAATAAATACTCTATTTTACTCTTACTCTTACGAATGTGTAGCACGGAAACAACCCACATTTGATTTCGTTGTGTGCGGCTTTATGTAGAATGCAATGATAAGCTTTTGAATACAATATTTAGCAAAGGCTCTTATTACACATCCCCTTTCTTAGCGCATGGATTTTGAAATTTAATTTAAGGTATGTTGTTCGTTTCGCATAGAAGCCTTATATCGAGCTGATAATCCAACTTCTAACAAAAAATTTGATTACAAAATATTGGCAATGATGCATTGTCCAAGTTATCGACTTGACCCATCCACGTTATTAAAATTATTGAATGCCTTATCCAAGTTATGCAAATAACTGAAATACCTTATCCACGTTATCCAAATGACTGCTATACCTTATACACGTTATTCGTAGCTGTATTTATTATCTACACCACAAGGTGGTCAGGGTATTATGTCTTTGTGCATTTGTTTGTAACAGGCAGAAGGAAACGAGATAGACCCATAGTTCCTTTTGATGATCTGCATAGAATCACATTCTGAGTCGATTTATGCCGTCTGTCCGTCCGTCCATGTATTTTTGTAAACAAAGTACAGGTCGCATTTATTGCCCGATCCAGATGAAATTTTGCAAAGATCTTTTGTTTGGCTCAAGGACGAACCCTATTGAAATTGGAGCTAATCGGTCAAAATTTAGATATAGCTCCCATATATATCTTCGTCCGATTTGCTTTTTATTGTGCACCAAACGTGTAATATCAGCCCGAATTGTATGGAATTTTGCATATACACCCAAATTAGGCCTGAAAATATGTATGCCAAATTTGATGGAAATCGGTTCAGATATAGCTATAGCTCCCATATATATTGTTCATCCGATTTATTATTTTTGTCCACCACCGCCGTAATATGCACTCTGTAACAGCAATATTTGGGGAAATATATCAAATACAGCTCAGAAATACATTTGCTAAATTTTATCGAGATCGGTTCAGATTTGGATATAGCTCCCATATATAACTTCGTCCGATTTACTTTTTATTGTGCACCAAACGTCTAATATTTGTCCAAATGGGATGGAATTTGGCACTAACGATCGAATTGAGTCTAGAAGCTAGTATGTCAAATTTGGTGAAGATCGGTTCAGATATAGCTATAGCTTCCATATATATTATTCATCCGATTTGTTATATTTGTTACCCACAACCGTAATATGCACTCCGTAACAACGATATTCAGGGAAATATATCAAATACAGCTCAGAAATATCTTTGCCAAATTTTATCGAGATCGGTTCAGATTTGGATATAGCTCCCATATATATCTTTTTATCCGATTTCAAATTAATTGTGCACCAAATGGGCAATACAATTCCGAATTTAAAAGATACAAATGCTTCGGCATATTTAGTCCTTTGAACTTTAAATTATAATTATAATCATAGGGTGTATGATTGAATTCTCCCATAAAAACTTTTAATTGTTATGCGCAGCTCTACTAAATTAGCAAAGTGGTGTAGGGTATCATAAAGTCGGCCCCGCCCGACTTTAAGACTTTCTTTACTGTTTTTTTTTTTTTTCTAATATTTATTGCCCGTGTTATCCAAATATCTTTACTATATTATCCACATGACTAAAATACCCTATCCACGTTATCCAAATGTCTGAAATACCAATTAGTAAAAAGTACCAAAAATAAAGCTTTGGCGACTCGCTTGTCATCAGTAATATAGTCGTAGAGAATTTACGCCAAAAAATATAAGCATTTCATGAAATTCAAATCGGAAATTTAAAAAAAAAAAATGTGGAAGAGTTGAGAAGTCTATTTATGTCAATTGAGACGTAAACATTCAAATCGTCGTCGATACAAGTATCTGCCTTTTTAATTCTACTTTCACAATCTACTAAGTTTTTCATGGATTTTTTTGTTTGTTTTGTATTGTGCATTATAATATATAATAAGCAATATTAAATTCTGTCATTCTTCAAATATTTGGATTTAGAAAACCGAGTTACTTACGTTTGAAGACAAAGACAATAAAAGCTCTTACGGAATGAATAATACTACGGTAGATTAGTGCAAAATTGAAACGAACACACAAATGAACAAACAAAAATAGTGATGTTAAACAAAACAAACAACAACAAACCAGAAGTAAAGCAGGTGAAAATAGAATCTTAAGTATGACTGGAAAAAAAACTTGCAAATTACAAAAAAAGACGTTAAATTTGTTTCAATCGAAAGACCTTGCAAATACACGTGGCAACATGTAGTCATGCTCAAGTCCGTCAACTGCACTGAAAGAGTATCACGTGTTTTATCAGGGCTGCAAACTGGTTCTGAACCGAATCGCTTTTTCTATAAAATAACCGAAATCGGAAAAAGGTATATATAGGAGCTACATCCAAATCTGAACCGATCTCGATACAATTTAGCAAAGATATTTCTGAGCTGTATTTGATATATTTCCCTGAATATCTTTGTTACGGAGTGCATATTACGGTTGTGGGTAACAAATATAACAAATCGGATGTATAATATATATGGAAGCTATAGCTATATCTGAACCGATCTTCACCAAATTTGACATACTAGCTTCTACACTCAATTCGGTCGTAAGTGCCAAATTCCGTCCCATTTAGACAAATATTAGACGTTTGGTGCACAATCCAAGGTAAATCGGACGAAGTTATATATGGGAGCTATATCCAAATCTGAACCGATCTCGATAAAATTTAGCAAATGTATTTCTGAGATGTATTTGATAAATTTCCCCAAATATTGTTGTTGCAGAGTGCATATTACGGCTGCGGAGGGCTAAAATATCAAATCGGATAAACAATATATATGGGAGCTATAGCTATATCTGAACCGATTTCGATCAAGCATACTTATTTTCAGGCCCAATTTGGGTGTATATGCAAAATTCTATACAATTCGGGTTGATATTACACGTTTGGTGTACATTAAAAGGCAAATCGGACGAAGATATATATGGGAGCTATATCTAAATTTTGACCGATTATCTCCAATTTCAATAGGGTTCGTCCTTGGGCCAAACAAATGATCTGTGCAAAATTTCATCTGTATCGGGCAGTAAATGCGACCTGTACTTTGTTTACAAAAATACATGGACAGACGGACGGACTGACATGCATAAATCGACTCAGAATGTGATTCTATGCAGATCATCAAAAGGAACTATGGGTCTATCTCGTTTCCTTTTGCCTGTTACAAACAAATGCACAAATACATAATACCCTGACCACCTTGTGGTGTAGGGTATAAAAAGTATATATTGTGCCAGACTAATTTTTATATCGCCACTAAATCATTCATCATCTAGATATCTCTCCACAATGATGTTGTGTTCATTGAGCCAATGAAATTTGGCGAAGTGAATGAGCGTAAGTTCAGGAAAACATTTACTAGTCGTTTAAAAAAATACCAAAGTGTCGATCACCTCAAGCAAGCGTTTCGCCGGGAATGGGCCAAAATACCGTAGAGCAACATTCGGGCAGCTTGTGACTGTTTCATTGTCCGTTTGAAGGCCATAATTTGTGCCAAAGGTGACCAATTTGAAAAAATCTAAACGTATTCTAAAATTTGATGATATTTCCGACATTTTTGGCTTCATTCAAAAATGTAAAAATTATGGTGTTTGGCTTTGTTGTAGTTTTTTTTATCTCTCCCTGTAAATGCGACCTGCTTTTTGGTCACGATTTTTCAAACCAAACCAAACATATTCTCTAATTTGAGGCCAATGGCAAATGCGTAACCTATTAGTTTTCAATTTAGCCAACTTACTTGGGATCTTGGATGCGTATGGATACATCATCGGTCGAACGTTGTTTAGAGCGCATTGGTGTTGATATTACCGTGGATCCGTACACACGTATAGCCTCATCGGTCTCTTCTTCGAAGGCATCATGAATGGAAAAACGTTTCTCCTTATTCTGACGGCCAACGGAGAAATTACCGTTGCTATTATGCATTGTGTACGGCAGATTAGTTGCAGTACTGGTGAGGGTGGTGGTAGTTATTAAGTAGGGCCCCTCAACGCTGCTTGGTGTATCGTTTACTTTGATTAGTAGGCGTGAGAATCGTTTTGTATGCAACAAGAGCGTTGTGTTCTACTGCACTTTCACTCCGTCTTCTGGTTATCAGTCGTTTTTGTTGATTTGATGTATTTTTCTGGTCTTTTCTTCTTCTATAAATTTTGTTGTGTGTTATTTATTGCTCTATCCCTTGTTTTTGTTGTTAACAACAATGTTTTGATGTTCTTTCTTCTTGAACTATTTTTTGTTCTCTTGTTTGTTGTTCTTCGTTTTTGTTTTCTTCTTTTCTCTTTACAAAATAAGAAAACAAAACAACAACATGAACATGCAGCTCTGAACACTACCACCACTTAACTCTGCTTCTGCTGCTGCCGTAACAATAACAACAAAAATGGCAACCAACCAAAACACACGGATACATGAAAATGATGGTATGGTATTTTTTTCGTTTTTTGTTTTGTTAAGTGTTTTGGTAAAATTTTACTTCGCACTAAAATAAATTAATTTTTGTTGTTTTTGTTTCTATTTTTTGATTTATTGTCGCACAACACATCAACCGACAACGACAATAGCGCAAACATTGAAATGAAAGAAATGTTCATTTCATAAACACTTTTCTGCTGCACTACACGGCTTCAGAACTGATTTGCTTCACAATTTTCTATTTTTCACAAATAGTTGGTGCAACTTTTCAGCTATATTCACAAAATTTTCTTTTACCTTGCCAAAAAAAAGAAACCTAAGATTCACATTGCCATTTAGAATAACTTTTTGGCCGACATTAAATTTCTTAGAATTTTAATTTTCTATTTTTTTGGAAACATTATTTTTTTTTTTTTTGTTTCTTCAACAACATTATTTTCTTAATTTGCCATTTTAGAAAATAAAATGGACCATGACTTCTTTATTGAAGTTGTTTCGTCGATTTTAAGGCGTCGTTGTTTGCTTCTGCGCCTTTTTAATTTATTGACTCCACAACAGCAACAACTTCGCACCAAGTTGGGCACTAGATATTCTTAACGTTTAAGATTTTTATTTACACAAACTTCCTTGGTCAGCAAAGTTGAAAAACAACTAAATTTTTACAACAACTAGTCAACAAAAAAATGTTTCTTCTACTTCACTACTTCCCGTAATTCGCACTAACAACCGACGTCGTTTCACCCAACAACCACCGAAAAAATAGACTGACTGAGTTAGGGATACGTAAGTAGACTATCGATGTTTTGGTGTTGAAAAGTCTATGGTAAAAATCGTAATATTGACTTTTTGTAATCGATTTTCGATTTTGACATCATATATATGCCCTGTTCCAGAACTGTAAGAATGTAAAAATATTTAAAACGGTAAACGGTTTTCACTTCCTATTTATTTATTATATGAATAAATATAATAATAAATATATAAATAAATATTCTCAGTAAGAATTTATAAAATTTTAATAACACAGTAATGTAAATGTAATGTAATGCCACTTCACCTCCATTTATTGCAATTTGAATTATCGAACAACATTTTGTAATAATTTGTACAAAAGAAAATAAATTATTGGGTTATCGTTCACACCAATTAATTTTTGCTTTGTTCCAGAAATGCAAGAATGTATTAGTTTTTACTTCAATACCCGATTGTTCCTTTATGATATTGGAAACTTTAGAAAAAAAAACTAGTGGAGAAATAGAAAATAAAATAGAAAATAGAAAATAATAAAAAATAGAGAAATAATTTTTAGTTAGATATTTTTTCCACACTTTTGTTTTAGAAACTGATGAACAATCTTTAGAATTAAGGAGCTTAAGGAGTTAATCTTTCTTAGTTTTGAAGTCATTTTTGAAAATGTTAAAATTAATTTTAAAAAGTTTTGAAAAAAAAAATGAAATAAAACGTGTGGATTTGATTTTGGCTTCTCCAATTTTGTCTAAATTCGTACAAAGAATCATGGAAAATGTGGAACGAATTTGCAGTTGGACAAACCTTACGGAAATTAAAATTACAAGATGTGTAATAAAAACATATGATAATTGTAACGTAATTATATTTTAGTAGGAAAAATAACCCTTTTCGGAAAACACGGGTCTAGAATCCTACGACAAAGGGCAATGCATATGGGATTATTCGTCCACGACCTTAATAAACACACTGTGTTATACGTAAATCTTAAAGATAGAATTTCTATTTTTAAATTATTTTATAAACCAAAAATATGTTCTAATTTAATAATTTATTCGTTGCCGACTTTTTAAAAATACAAATGCCGATTTTTTCTGAAAAATTGACGATTTTTCTTCAAGTTATGTTGGCAGCCCTGATTCAGAACATTTATTTCGTGTTGTTATCCAGCTGAATATTGAGAGAATAATTTAAAGGGTTAACTAAATCGACTTTCCAGACTAATCGATTGTAAAAGTGAAAGAACAAACGAAATAGTAAATAAAAAGTGGGAATTTTGTGGAAGTCTATGAAAAGACAATAAATTGAACTCGATTTAGGTGTCCCTAGTTATTATAAATGATCGCTGTAAAGAGTTAAATAAGGGTGGAAATACATAAAGCACATATTTGGCTGGCTTAAGTCATCGGCCGACTTCTTCGTAGATGAGCAAAGGAGTTTTAGGTTGACTTAGTTCGATTTTGGCCATAAACAAAATACGATAACCGATTTTTCCTTAACAATATCGAAAAAAGAATTACAAAACTAATAGATTCTTGCAGGTTTTGGAACAAAGCACAATAAGTCAAGGAAGGCTAAGTTGGAAAATTTTGCAAGCATGGAGACCTACCTGTATGGATTGTAATGCCAGAATTACTATAAAATTCGACAAGTTGCTTATTATCAAATGGCTTAACTCTAGTTTAGTAAAAACTCTTCAATTTTTTCGAAAATTTTTTCAGTGGTAGGTATTTTAACCATGATCCCGGGAAACTATTTTTTTCTTGGGGGACGGACCTGGGACCCCAGATTTTTGACCCGAAAGTCCGGGTTTGAGACCCCGACTAGACCCGGATCCACTTACCCGATATAGACAATATGGGTATCGTTGGAAAGCTTATGGAAATACCTATCCAACAAGTGGTCACATGATGGTAAGATGTTACGGTTCGGAAGTTATAGTCAAATTATCGATTTTTTGGACCCGGATTTTTTATAAAACCCCCAAAAAGTCAAAAAAGGGTCCATTATGGGGGACAACAAAATTGATGCCAAATTATAGCTGACACATCTACCTTTCCAAAAAGGTTCAATTTGTGCTAATACCTTTACTGAGTCCAGAGATATGGGTCTTTCCATCCGCATAACCCGATTCTAACCAGTTCATTAAAACTATGTTTTCAATAAAAAAATGTATATTTTGCGTAAGAATGAAATTCAGAAATCTTTGGTTCGCGTTAGCCGGTGTAGGACATACCCAGAGGAGAAAATCTCAAGCCCCGGCCGAAGGCCGGCTACTTACAAAAGGTATCCAATTAAGAAAACTTTGGTTCGCGTTAGCCGGTGTGGGACATACCCAGAGGAGAAAATCTCAAGCCCCGGCCGAAGGCCGGCTATTTTCAAAAAGTGTCAAATTTAGAAAACTTTGGTTCGCGTTAGCCGGTGTGGGACATACCCAGAGGAGAAAATCTCAAGCCCCGGCCGAAGGCCGGCTATATACAAAAAGTGTCAAATTTAGAAAACTTTGGTTCGCGTTAGCCGGTTTAGGACATACCCAGAGGAGAAAATCTCAAGCCCCGGTCGAAGGCCGGCTACTTACAAAAGGTATCCAATTTAGAAAACTTTGGTTTGCGTTAGCCGGTGTAGGACATACCTAGAGGAGAAAATCTCAAGCCCCGGCCGAAGGCCGGCTATTTACAAAAAGTGCCGAAATTATGAACCTTTTGTTCGCGTTAGCCGGTGTCGGACATAACCATAGGTGAAAATCTCAAGCCCCGGCCGAAGGCCGGCTATTTACAAAAAGTGCCAAATTTAGAACACTTTTGTTATTCCGACGACTGCTACGCGAAATAAACACTTTTTTATTAAAAACATCATTTTAATGAACTGGTTAGAATCGGGTTATGCGGATGGAAAGACCCATATCTCTGGAACCGGAAAAGGTATTAGCACAAATTGTAGCATTTTGGAAAGGTAAGAGTGTCAGCTATAATTTGGAAACAATTTTGTTGACCCCCATAATGGGCCCTTTTTTGACTTTTTGGGGGTTTCATAAAAAATCCGGGTCCAAAAAATTGATAATTTGACTATAACTTCCGAACCATGACAACCCCTTCATGTGACCACTTGTTGGATAGGTATTTCCATAAGCTTTCAATCGATACCCATATTGTCTATATCGGGTGAGTGGATCCGGGTTCAGGCGGGGTCTTGATCCCGGACTTTCGGGTCAAAAATCTGTGGTCCCGGGTCCGTCCCCCAAGAAAAAAATAGTTTCCCGGGATCAGGGTAAAAATACCTACTTCTGGAAAAATTTTCGAAAAAATCTAAGAGTTTTTACTAAACTAGAGTTGTTCCAAAAATTGAAAACGAAAGTTCTTGATTTCAACAATTTTCATATAACTGAAAATAACACACACATGCACACATAAATTGGGTAAAAAACAAAAAAGAGGTGAAAAACATTAAGTTCGGCCGGGACGAACTTTTATTACCCTTCACCATTGGGTAAAGAAAACATTTTTATATAAAAGTATCTGAATTCAAACGTGTTCCATGCTGTTAAACTTTTCAAAAAACCATAAAGTGGGTTAGACCGTTATACGGGGCCACATTTGTCATCTAGCCATTATGACATACAAATACCAATTTTTACACAAACCTGTAAACAAATGTGGCAAAAATCATAAAAATACCGAATATCGGGAGGTATCATTATATGGGGGCTATACCAAAACGTGGACCGATATATTTAATTTTCAATACCAACTTTCCTAAACACAATACAAATTGTTCTGCCAAATTTTGAAGCTTTGCGTCAGATAATGTGGGCTGTATCGTGATTTCAACAGACGGACAGACAGGCAGACTTAGATTTTATGCTGATTATGAATCTATATACTTTATGGGGTCTACGACGAATATTTAAGAATGTTACAGACGTAATGACAAAGTTAATATACCCTCCTTTCCAAGGTGGAGGGTATAAAAAATTAAAATCGATTGGTTTCAGTGCCCTATCTTGATTTCATTGCTTCTAAGTAAATTTGTATATGTTTTCCCAACGACGCCAATCGGAGGTTGTAATCATGACTTGCATGCAACAATTGGTTTTGTTAATTTAGAATTTTTTTTTTAAAATTACTTAAATGCGGAAAACCCACAAAACCTGAATGGAATTTTGGGATTTCGCCACAAAATTGAATCCAAGATAGAGGGACAATATTGTATTTCCCAAAACTTTACATTTTGTCCCTTATTATCGTGAAAAATATGTATTTCTGTTCTCTTTAAATTTGTTCTACCTTCTGCAATTGTGCCATGGTTCTAATGATATGCTTTTTTTTAAACAATTAGTCTGTTCCAGAATGTAAAATTTTTTACTACGATAACCGATTTCGCTTCAATGATATCGAAAAGGCGTGGGTAACTCCTCGAAATATTCATAATAGACCCTACAAAGTATATATTCCGGATCAGCGTAAAAGTCTAATTGATCTAGTGGTGTTCGTCTGTCTGTTGTAATCACGTTATCTTTCGAACGAATTCAGATAGAAGGCTTACACGCATAGTTTACCAGTAGGCAGGTTAAGTTCGTGAATGGGCCATGTCGGTCCACGTTTTCGTATGGCCCCCATATTACGGTACCTTCCGATACTAAGTTTCCGGGAGTTTTTTGAAACTTTTCAAGTTCCTTCCAAATGGTGGAGGATATTAAAAGTCAAGCCAAGAAAATAAAAAAAATTAAAATAAAATCCTTGATTTTATTGAACTATGCATTTTTCTATAGCCGTTACGTTACTTTCGTACATGCGGTATTTTGATTTAAACTGAAAGTTGTCTATGTAGGTTCACGTTTCAGTTTAGCGCACATAAAAAAACGGCACCGCTCACTTAAAAATATTTTTAAAACTTTAACTGCATTTTCCAACTGATTGTATTTTAATATAGAATCTCAATACTTTTATTTATATAAGTTTTCTTTACCTAATGGCGGCCGAACTTTCACTTTTTTCTTGTTCCTTATTAGAATATAATATATATAATATATATCGCGCTTGAAGAAAATTCTTATAACTAAATTCCACAACATCGTAACGTACAATTTCAAGAAAATTCCTTTGTAGAAATCTCAATATTTTCAAAATCATTTGTAGTCGTGTCATCAGGAATATATCCACTGCGAAGGCACAAACGTTGATGTCTAAAAAAAAAATAAATAGAATAATAATATTATTAATTTTAATTACACATCTGCTTACCTCCATTGTCTAAGAGGACCCAGTCCGAATATTAAAAATATTACGAAACCAAAAATGGCACTAACAAAACTTGATAAATAGAACCAAAAATTTTCATCTGATGATTGATGGACACTTTTAATATTTGTGACGGTATCGATTAGACACACCAGAGCCATGACAAGTAGTAACAGGCCATAACGTTGGGCACTAGAGAGGGGGAGTAAACAAAACATTAAAATAGGAAACCTTTCAAATGCATTGTTTTCAAACTAACAATTGTAGTTGTTGAAAATGCTGCTTGGAATCCGGGTTCAACTTAAGCGATGATTTTAGTGTTATAATCACCACCATATAGAATGAAATATCCAAACATAGCAGAATGGCATTTAGACCGAACAAATAAGTCAGTGCAGACCAATTAGTTGCTGGAAGTAAGATGAAAATGTTTTACCTTATATTTTAGTGACAAATATAGCAATACTTACGACTAAACCAACAAAAATCTCCACCAATCCCAGACTTGTAATCAAGGCCAATATTTGAATTTTCCAATATTATCAGTATGAGAGAAAGACAAAGAGGCAGGCCCATGGCATAAACAGCATAGAAAATAAATGGTTTTTTGTTTTCCAGATCTCCACTAGATAAGTGTAGTTTCTTGAACATATTGTAAGAGATTATATTCAACCAAAAGTAGGAGGCCACCAGGAAGTAGTAGGCGATATAACCTACAAGGATTGAAATTATACAGGAGCAGGATATGTAATAAAGCTTTCAATTACCAATGAAACCGCATAGGAAATGTGGTAGTACCACATTTGGCAAGGCAATAATACTCAAGGTTATGCTGCCCACAGCCAGACACACTAGGAAACATATTAAAAGTTTTCCTTGGAAGTTTTGCAAATTTGGAAGTAGAACATAGGCAAGCACGGTGGCAATTATAAAGAGAGTTGTTATGATGCCGGCTGGAAAGAGAAATTAAAAACAACAACAACTACATTTAATAACAATAAACTGAAGACAAATGTGACCTTTTAGAGGAATTATTTGGCCTTAAGATAATTTTGAGGTGTTCTATGGAAAGAAGACGTCGTATTCGGCATTGTTTATGAAAAACATTTTTTATAGATTTTTATAAGATTTTTTATAATTACACAGTGTAACAAAATAACTACAGGAAAAAAAATTTGGCAGGTTATGAAAGTATCGGCGTTATTAACCTAAATAGAGGAGGTAGGAGATGTCCTTCAACCTTTTTCGAATCTTTCGCATAAAGATTCCATGGAATGCAATAATACAGATAACAACAGAAGGATTTTTTTTTTCAAAAAATGTTTAAATATTCCCTTTGAATGAGTTTAAATGGTTTATTTGTCATAAACTCTTACTATAGGTCCCAGAAGACATCAAAAGTCTAAAACTTACTAATAAAATACATTTTTGGGTTTAAAGCCGCACTTTATTTGAATTTAAGACAAATTCGACTACAAAGCATCATTTCAAAAGGATGACGTCAAAGACAAAATTTATTTTTTTATCAAATTTTATTATGAGTTACCATTTATATACATACATCAAGAAAATATTTGCATAAATGTTGGCAAAAAACCCCATACCCCAACATATTTTCTATTTTTATACCCTCCACCATGCATAGTATGGAGGGTATATAAATTTCGTTGCGTCATTACGTTTGTAACTCATCGTAATAACAATTTTAGACATAACAAAGTTTTCTTGATCAGCGTAAAATTCTAAAACGATTTAACCCAGTCCGTCCGTCTGTCCGAAGATCGATCCACGATATCGTATTTGAAAATTTGATATTTTGATTATTTTAGCGACATTATTCACCGGAGTTGTTTCAAATTTCGTATTTAGAGTTCATAATGGGAACTACAGTCTATGACAGAAAATTGTCCATGCAGGTCCAGGTCTTCGTATAGGCCCCATATATCAGTACCTCCCTATATTCGGATTTTAGGTACAATATTCACCAAAATTGTCTGTAGTTTGCATTTGAAGTTCCTAATAGGTACTAAAGCCTGTGACAGAAAATTGTCTATGTAGGTCCAGGACTTCGTATAGCCCCGATATAACGTTACCTCCCTATATTCGGTATTTTGATGATTTCAGCTACATTATTCAACGGATTTTTTTCAAGTTTCGTATTTGGCTTATGACAAAAGATGTCAATGAAGGTCCACGTCTTTGTGTAGACCCCATTAAAACGTTAACATTCGGGATTTTCAATATTTTAACAGCATTTTTTTGGTTTTTGTTTTGAAAATTTCCAAATTTGTTCCAAATGGTGGAGGGTATTGAAAGTTCGGCCGGGCCGAACCTACAGCGTTTTTACCTGGTTTTTGGCCAGTTTATTAATGTATGAAAACATAAAATTTCGTTTTGGGCGAAAAGTATTTAGACAAGAACTTTTCTTACGTTG
Source organism: Musca domestica (assembly GCF_030504385.1). Taxonomy (NCBI): domain Eukaryota; kingdom Metazoa; phylum Arthropoda; class Insecta; order Diptera; family Muscidae; genus Musca; species Musca domestica. Next base: position 7,202,168 of record NW_026712324.1, on the reverse strand, counting down.
CGACTTAAACTTTTAAGAACGCGGATACGTGAGTCTTCTATTTCTAGCTCTACTTTCATAATCTGCTGAATTTGTTATTATATTAAAAAAAATTATTCATCGACTATAAGTCTTCTATACTCAGAATACCTTGCAATGATCTTCTAGACATAAAATGCACGATAGATATCTCACATATAGAGAAACTTCTACCACTTTTACAAGATCTTCGATGGATCTAAACTAGAAAACTTATTTGGTTTCCCATAAAAGTTCTTGTACTTACCAACGCTGCTAACCACTTCCAATGTTATCTCCTCATTTTCCACCGCCACTGGGCATAGCATAGGCGTTAAAATCTTTTCTTTACCATTCTCTTTTGGTGCAAAGGCCATACAATAGTGTCTCCTTTCCAAATGAAGTTCTCCATTAAATATGGACAGCGTACCATTGGCATATAACTGCCATTGAGCACCTCCCACAAGATCCAGAGCATAGGCATTTTGACAGGGTATACCCGATGTTAATATGAAATCTTTAGTTACATCTCTGCTGATGATTGAGCCATTTCCATAGGTGATATTATGATGGGCAGTATAGGGCAAATCAATATGTGATTCTTCGCAACCAAAGCTTAAGTTTGTTATATACTCCCGTACAGGTTGTTGACAACAAAATCTAAGACAGTTGTTCTCCGCATTACAAATGCAGGCACGGGGATGTGGTTCCACTGCAACACGTCGACCATCGAACAGCTCTTTATAATCATAAATGTGAACTTGTTTGGCCGTTATGAATATTTTATTGTCGTAAAAATACGATCCATTGGGGAATCTATGGGCTAGTCTTAAATCAATTGTGTCTTGAAACTTGCATGACGTAAATTCTCTGGCATAGCTATTGTATTCCCAGCTTAATACAATTAAAAACACAAGTAAAATTTTATGATTCATAATTAAAAAAAAACCAAAGAAAAACCGAAACTGTAAAAAACAAGGTAATTGAATATTGATTAGTCGTTGTTGTCATGTAATTATGGATGTAAGAGTGTGCATTTTCAATAATTTCTTTAGAATTTTTATACATTTTCCATAGAGTGAATTCATGGCACCTCTGTAATATATATATGAACACTTCCTTAGTTTTTAAGGCCCAAATAGCTTTTAAGAATAAACCTTAAGGATTAAAATTCATGAAATTTCAGGTTTGAGGTTCCTTGGAATCTGTTCATTTTAGGTATACAATCTGTTCTTCGGCAATTTTACAGATAATGGTACAAGGAATAGTTTGGTAAAAAATTGGAACCGCAAAATATTTTTCAGAATATGGTTTAAAATTTAGTATAACCGTGATCGTAACAAGTTGAAATATATATATACAGGGTGGTATGAAAAAACTGCAACCAACTTCATACTGCTGTGAATTCTAAGCCACTCGTCCGACAGCTGTTAAAATTATTCCAATGACACCTCAAAGCATTTTTGGTGAGAATTTACCAGAAAAGAAGTTATGCGTGATAGAATTCAAGCGTGATTCCTTTATATTTGGGTGGAAAGCCACTTGTGGTTTCATTAAAGCACTCCTGCATTTAAATGTGAATCTCGTACCATCGCTCGTTACCGTGATACTAGTAGCGTAGCCCGACGTCAAGGAAGTGGACAAAAGAAAACAGCAAAATCAAGAGAAATGGTTCGAAAAGTAAAGAAGCGACTTGATCGAAACCCGCGCTGCAGTGGCCGAAAAATGGCTCGTGAGCTGATTCCATTCGGCAAATATAGAAAAATGAGATCGGGGTAAAGTCATTGAAATTCCAAAAAGTGAAAGAACTTACACTGCAACGTAGAGAAAATGCGCTTCGCTTGGCCGAAAGTGGTAAACTGCCGAATTTGGTTTTCTCCGATGAGAAAACATCCGTTGTCCAGCAGTTTGTAGACTAACAAAATGATCTATGTTTACTTGCTGAAAATGTCCATCGTCGGTTGGCCATAAGAACCCCATATAACGGTACCTCCATATATTCGGTATTTTGATGATTTTAGCTACATTTTTCAATGCAATTGTCTAAAATTCATACTAGAAGTTCTTTCTAAGTACTTTATGCCCTGAAAGAGTATTGTCTTTTTATAGGTCCACGATATCGTACATCCCACATATAACGGTACCCCTCAATATTCGATATTTTGATGAGGGTCATTATTCACCGGAGTTGTTTTAAATTTCCTATTTAGAATTCGTAATGAATACTACAGCCTATGAAAACACATTGCGTATGCAACAAATCTTCGAATAGCCTCCATATAACGATACCTCCCGATATTCCGTATTTTGATGATTTTTGTCAAATTTTTCCACGGATTTGTCTAAAAATTAATATTTGAAATTGATAATTGGTTCTAGCTCCTGCGGTGGAACACTGAATATTTAGGTTCACGTTTTCCTATAGCGTACATATAACGATACCCACCGATAATTCGGTATTTGAATAATCCTAGTCACATTTACCCACGAAATTGCTCCAAATCTGGTATTTAAGAAAATAGGGAAGATGAATATCCTTGAATATCCCCGTTTTTTATGGTTTCTTTACTTTTTTTATAATCTCTTCAAATTTTACGGCCCTTTTTTTAACAGAATGCCGTTCAACAAAGATCTCGTTGCCAATACGGTTTAAGCTCAGTTTTTTGAACAGGATGAATTTATGAAGTTTTAAAGAAAATTTATTAAATAAAATTCAAATAGAACCCGCAATCATGTGACAATCTCCACATCGTTTTCCACCGGATACAATTTTAGTTGGCTGCATCGATTACACTCAAACTTACTCGATTTTATATTCACTTCAAATTGTCCGTCACTGTTTTAAATGTCTGACCACCGGCATCCAGACACCAATCGATACTAACAGGTTCGTGCAATGTTAACAGACAGATGCAACCGGCTAGATATTATTGAGAAACATCGCTTGATTATTCTCAGAACAAGAAGACCTTTTTACGCTCTTTGAATATTGATGTCAATATTTTGGGGAATTCCCTTTAATTCTGGTATGTAAAATACGTAGCAGAGTGATGTTTAATTAAATATCAATATAATAACCAGTTTTTAAAAATTTACTATTAATAGACCTGTTTGGGGGTATTTGTAAATAATTCATTGATAAATGCACCCAAACAGCACCTATGTATGCATGTAAGTCCCCAAGTAATAGTGATTTTTATAGCCTCCACCTTACATTATATAGAGGGTAGATTAAGTTCGTCATAGGTGCAGACAGCACATATGTATGCAAGTAAGTCCCCACATTATCGTGATTCACCACACATAGTGTGGAGGGTATATTAAGTTCGTTATTCCGTTTTAACTCATGGAAAAAATAATTTTAGACATAACAAAGTATATATATTCTTGATCAGTGTAAAATTCTAAAACATTTTAGACCTGCCAGTCCATTCGTCTGTCCGTCCGTTCGTCGCTAGAGTCAAAACGAATAAAGACAGGGAGCTAAAATTTTCCACAGATCAGTCTTTTGTCTGCAGGCAGGTCAAGTTCGAAGACGGGCTAAATCGGTCCACGATATCGTATAGCGCCCATATAACGGAACCCTTCCATATTCGGTATTTTGATGATTGTAGCCAAATTTTTCAATGAAATTGTCCGAAAATCCACAAAAGGAGTTCCTACTGAGTACTTTAGCCCATGGAAGAGTATTGTCTATATAGGTCCACGGTATCGTATATCCCTTCCTATATCGGTATTTTGATGATTTAGCAACATTTTTTTTTAACGGAATTGTCTAAATATCCATACTAGAAGTACTTTCTAAGCACTTTTGACCCCTGGAAGTGAAATGTCTATGGGCCCAGGATATCGTATAGCCTACATTCAACCCCCGATATTCGATATTTTGACAATTTTTGGGACATTATTTACTGAAGTTTTTTCAAATTTCGTATTTAAAATTCGTAATGGGTATTATAGCCTATGACAAAAAATTGCGTATGCAGGCCCAAGTCTTCGTATAGCCCCAATATGACGGTACATCCCAATATTCAGTAATTTAATGATTTTGGCGACATTATTCACAGGAGTTGTTTCGAATTTCGTACAGTATTTTTTGCTTACCTGCACAATCAAAAATTGCACGACATCTTGTGCAGCAATGCCCAAAATGCAGGTAGCTTCATTGCACTTATCTGCACAATGAAGCAGGTATCTTTAATTTTACTTACGTGCACAAAAAGTGCAGGTATCTTTAATTTTCTATTCGTATGTATTTGAGCATCAGTGGTGTTTTATCCAGCATAACCATCTTTTAGTGTGGCAGAGGAAGCGAGAATATGTTTTTAATGCATGCTCTTTTCTTGTGTTGTTATTGTTTTTGCGAATACAAAAACAAAACGAAGTGGTAGTTTCTAGTGTCTTTTTTGAGTTTGCAAACAATTTTCTTGTGCAGATAAATACAACTTTTGTAACCACATTAAAAAAAAATTACCAAATTTTCGAGGCAGGAATGTCCAATGTGCAGCTATCGATTGGGCACTTAAATACAATTCAAATAAAGGGATTCAGAAAAAAATGGCATAACAAAAGTTTTTTGGTCTGCAAAGGCCAATGCGCAGCTAATGTTGATGCAGGTAAATAGAAACCACTGTATTTAGAGTTCGTAATGGGAACTACACTCTATAACAGAGAATTGTCTACGCAGGTTCAGGTTTTCGCATATGCCCCATATATGAGTACCTCCCTATATTCGGTATTTTGACGATTTTATGTACAATATTCACCAAGATTTTTTTTCCGGATTTTTTTCAGATTTCTTATTTGAATATTGTAATGGCTTGTGACAAAAATTGGCTATGTAGGTCCACGTCTTCGTATAGACCTCAATATAATGGTAATATTCGGTATTTTTAAGAAATTTACAGAATTTTTAACGAATTTTATTTTTTTATACCCTCCACCTTGGAAAGGAGGGTATATTAACTTTGTCATTCCGTTTGTAACATCCTTATATATTCGTCTTAGACCCCATAAAGTATATATATTCATAATCAGCATAAAATTCTAAGTCGATTTAACGATGTCCGTCTGTCTGTCTGTCCGTCTGTCTGTCTGTCTGTCTGTTGAAATCACGATACAGCCCACATTATTTGACGTAGAGCTCCAAAATTTAGCAGAGCTATTTGCATTGTGTCTAGGATGGTTGGTATTGAAAATGAGATATATCAGTCCACGTTCTGGTATAGTCCCCATATAACGGTATCTCCCGATATTCGGTATTTTGATGATTTATGCCACATTTTTTCACGGATTTGTCTTAAAATTGGTATTTGTAGGTCATAGCGGGTCCCTGAGCGTGTGGCAAAACATTGCATGTATAGGTCCACGTTGTGGTATAGCCCCCATATAAAGGTACCTCCCGATATTCAGTATTTTAGTTTTTTTTTACCACATTTTTTCAGGGATTTGTTAAAAATTGTTATTTGTGGGTCATAATGGTTTCCAGCTCCGGTGGCGGAACATTGCATTGCATAATTTGGTATAGCCCCCATATAACGGTACCTCCAGATATTCGGTAATTTGATGATTTTTGCAACATTTTTTCACGGATTTGTCTGAAAATCGGTATTTGTTGGTCATAATGGTTTCCAGCTCCGGTGGCGGAACATTGCATGTATGGGTCCATAATTTGGTATAGCCCCCATATTACGGTACCTCCCCATAATCGGCATTTTAATGGTTTTTGCCACATTTCTTCTAATGTTTCTTTTACCCTAAGGTGGAGGGTATTAAAAGTTTGGCCCGGCCGAACTTAATGTTTTTTTACTTGTTTTTCGTTCCAACTGCTGAACTTAATGCTTTTTTACTTCTATAACTTGATATACCCCGTAGAATCTCTACACTTATCATGTTTTATATTGAACTTCATATCTCGATATTTTCATCTGCAATATTGCCGAAGACACCGTGCATCTAAAGTGCACGGATTTCAAGGAATCTTAATCCGAAAACTCTCAAAAGTGTGTAAGAGGGAAAGGCTGGGTTAAAGGATTGATGGAATTGATACTTGAATTGAAGTGACGAATATCCATGAAGAGATTAACGTGTCGTCTTTAGTCATTTTTGGCTTCATGACCCTATATTACAGAGACCTTGTGATTATTTCCACCATAACTTTTATGTCAGATTTCGCCATGGAAATGAGCGACCTTGATCTCCTTTCAGAGATCACTGGCCAAATTTTCTTGGAGGCATTACAAGACCTTCCATTTAGCCAGTTTTGTTGTAATTTTTGTCTATATGAGAAGAAGTGTGTTAATTGAATTTAATTCTTTGGTTCCTCTTCTTTTGAGGTTACGACCATGGTAACTCCCTGCATTATCCCCCGGTAAACATTAAGGATTTTCTCCAATTTTTTCCATAAAAATTGCAACAATTGTGGGATTGAGCCAAACGATTTCGCAAGGACAACATGAATCAATGGTATCCCAAACAAAATGCCAACACTGTTCTATTTAATTGTCCAGTTTCTTTCCCATAAGGTCAAAAATTTAAATACCAATAATCATAACACTCATTAAATGCGAAGTGATTGCCCCGGTTCTCTTCAAATATCTTCGCTTATTGAGGGATCTAAATAACTGAATTTTGAAAAATATAATCTTTGGAAGAACATACTAAACTAAAAAGCGAATTTTCAAAGACCATTTTATGGAGTACCGACTGAGCTATAAAAGTGAATTTTAAAGAATATTTTCTAAAGGACACCCGAAGTTACAAAAGTGGATTTTTGAATAATGTTTTGAAGGGCATCTAGTGTGAAGAAAATTAAATTGAAAAAATACTATTTTCTGAAGGACACATGAATCAAGAGAAGTTGTTCAAAAACATGTGGTGAAAGAACATCTTAGCTATAAAAGTGGATTTGTAAAGAATATTTTGTAAAGGTCCACTAGAGCTTTATTTAAAAAAAAACGTTTTCTAAAAGACACGCCGAACTATAAATGTAGATTTTAAACGCTTTTTTAAGAATATTATTTAATTTGGATTTTCTAAAAGTATTTTTAAGGACTATCAGCACTAAATGTATTAAACTTGTATTTTCCTTGTTACTTCTCCTACATACAGGGTGAGATAAAAACAAGTAAAAAACATTAAGTTCGGCCGGGCCAAACTTTTAATACCCTCCACCTTAGGGTAAAAGAAACATTAGAAGAAATGTGGCAAAAACCATTAAAATTCCGAATATCGGGAGGTACCGTTATATGGGGGCTACACCAAAACGTGGACCTATAATTACAATGTTTCGCCACACGAACTAGGACCCTTTATAATCCACAAATACAAATTTTTAGACAAATCAGTGGAAAAATGTGGCAAAAACCATCAAAATACCGAATATCGGGAGGTACCGTTATATGGGGGCTATATCAAATCATGGACCCATGCATGCAATGTTTCGCCACCGGAGCTGGAACCCATTATGACCAACAAATACCAATTTTTAGACAAATCCATGAAAGAGTGTGGCAAAAATCATCAAATTACCGAATATCTGGAGGTACCGTTATATGGGGGCTATACCAAAACGTGGACCCATACATGCAATGTTTCGCCACCGAAGGTGGAAACCATTATGACCTACAAATACCAATTTTTAGACAAATCCGTTAAAAAATTTAGCAATAATCATCAAATTACCGAATATCGGGAGGTACCTTTATATGGGGGCTATACCAAAACGTGGACCTATACATGTAATGTTTTGCCACACGCACAGGGACCCGTTATGACCTACAAATACCAATTTTCAAACAAATCCGTGAAAAAATGTGGCATAAATCATCAAAATACCGAATATCGGGAGGTACCGTTATATGGGGACTATACCAGAACGTTGACCTATATATCTCATTTTCAATACCAACCATCCTAGACACAATGCGAATTGCTCTGCAAAATTTTGGCGCTCTACGTCAAATACTGTGGGCTGTATCGTGATTTCAACAGACAGACAGACAGACGGACAGACAGACAGACAGACAGACAGACGGACAGACAGACAGACGGACATCGTTAAATCGACTTAGAATTTTATGCTGATTATGAATATATATACTTTATGGGGTCTACGACGAATATTTAAGGATGTTACAAACGGAATGACAAAGTTAATATACCCTCCTTACCAAGGTGGAGGGTATAAAAACTGCAACAAAGTCAAACGCCATAATTTTTATATAAATATTTTTTAAATTTAATTGAATGAAATAGCATCAAATTTTAAAATAAGTTTAGATTTGTTCGAATTGGTCACCTTTGGCACAAATTATGGCCTTCAAAATATATATATATATATATATATATATTTGTATATATATATAAATATATATATATATATATATATATATATATATATATATATATATATATATATATATATATATATATATATATATATATATATATATATATATATATATATATATATAAATATATATATATATATATATATATATATATATATTTGTGTGTTTATAAAGTAAATTTCGTATTTCATATTTAAAATTCGTAATGGGTACTACAGCCTATGACAAAAAATTCAGTATGCAGTCCCTCGTCTTCCTATTGCCTCCATACAACCGTACTTCCAATATTCGGTATTATGACGATGCGACATTATTCACCGGAGTTGTTCCAAATTTCGTATTTAGATTTTCGTATATAGGGTATTCAAAGTTAGGCCCGACCGAGGTTACTGTTTTTTACTTGCTGATTTTAATATAAACGGTTTGGTATTCCAAATTTAACATATTCTACTCTTTTATTATTTAATCTTACTTTGATAAATATAGTGGTGGAGCGTTAAAAACTCCATGTTGCTAACAATTATGTTGAACAGGAAGAATATCTCCCATTTCCATTGCTGCAGCATTGGTGTGGTAATCCTCAGGAAAATATCGATCACAACGATGTCTTAAAATGACATATGAAATAAATAAAACAAAAATTGTTATTCGTTCACGAAATACAAAATCAAAAAATCATAGTACCTCCATTTCAATCCAAATAGCAAAAATATTACAATGACAGGAGGGCCATTAAATAATCTGCTTAGATCAACCAACCAATTTGCGCTTGGTGAATCATAAATAAGTGTTATGTTTGCTATGAGTTCAATTAGACAGCATATAGTCACCGCGAAAAGCAAGTAAGCATAAAAATAGTACCTAAGGCAAAAGGGACATAATCAAATTGAAAATTAAGTTTTTATTTTTTTTTATTCAACATACGATTCGGTTGGGGGTGACAGCTTCTTTTCGGTCTTCAGAGTTCTAAAAACAGTAACAAGGTAATAGTAATCCGGACATAGAAGAGTGGCATTTAGGCCAGAACTAAATATCAATGATGGCCAGTTGTAGGCTGAAAGATAAAATGGCAATCTTTTACGTTAAAGGGAAAATGAGGTTAGACAAAAACAAGTAAAAAACATTAAGTTCGGCCGGGCCAAACTTTTAATACCCTCCACCTTAGGGTAAAAGAAACATTAGAAGAAATGTGGCAAAAACCATTAAAATTCCGAATATCGGGAGGTACCGTTATATGGGGGCTACACCAAAACGTGGACCTATAATTACAATGTTTCGCCACACGAACTAGGACCCTTTATAATCCACAAATACAAATTTTTAGACAAATCAGTGGAAAAATGTGGCAAAAACCATCAAAATACCGAATATCGGGAGGTACCGTTATATGGGGGCTATATCAAATCATGGACCCATGCATGCAATGTTTCGCCACCGGAGCTGGAACCCATTATGACCAACAAATACCAATTTTTAGACAAATCCATGAAAGAGTGTGGCAAAAATCATCAAATTACCGAATATCTGGAGGTACCGTTATATGGGGGCTATACCAAAACGTGGACCCATACATGCAATGTTTCGCCACCGAAGGTGGAAACCATTATGACCTACAAATACCAATTTTTAGACAAATCCGTTAAAAAATTTAGCAATAATCATCAAATTACCGAATATCGGGAGGTACCTTTATATGGGGGCTATACCAAAACGTGGACCTATACATGTAATGTTTTGCCACACGCACAGGGACCCGTTATGACCTACAAATACCAATTTTCAAACAAATCCGTGAAAAAATGTGGCATAAATCATCAAAATACCGAATATCGGGAGGTACCGTTATATGGGGACTATACCAGAACGTTGACCTATATATCTCATTTTCAATACCAACCATCCTAGACACAATGCGAATTGCTCTGCAAAATTTTGGCGCTCTACGTCAAATACTGTGGGCTGTATCGTGATTTCAACAGACAGACAGACAGACAGACGGACAGACAGACAGACAGACAGACAGACGGACAGACAGACAGACGGACATCGTTAAATCGACTTAGAATTTTATGCTGATTATGAATATATATACTTTATGGGGTCTACGACGAATATTTAAGGATGTTACAAACGGAATGACAAAGTTAATATACCCTCCTTACCAAGGTGGAGGGTATAAATATACACTTACGGCTTATCCAACAAAAATCTCCACTAATTCCCGACTTAAATTCACTTGAAATATTTAAATAATCCAATGTTAATAAAATTATAGTCAAACCCATTGGTATGCCCACGGCATATACAGCAAAACGTTTATCATCCGTCTGAGAAGTTCTTGCCGTTGCCACTCGCCGTTGGTATAAATTAAAATATATTACATTTAACCAGGAATGTTGGACCGTCTGAAAAAAATAGCCACCATAACCTACGGCATACAATGTCTATATGAATCAGTAAGACAAAGATTTTAAAGAAAAAATACTTTTACCCAAGAGTAAACACAAACATGGTGGAATTGTTGAATTATACGTTTCGACAAGCCATTGAAAGATACTGCCAAAAATTGTGTATAGCAACAGCGATCGTTCAATTTTTCTTACTCGTTGAATGGCCATATAGATGTACATGAGTATTCCTCCTACAGGTGAAAATACTTGTGAATAAAAAAAATATAAATTATTAATTATAGTTCTGAATTTTTCAAGTATATTTCTTAAAGGACAAGACTTGGATTTTAGGAATATTTTCTAAAGGTTGTGTGTACTTGTGTGTGTATGTGTGATATTCAAATCCAGGATTTTAAGGAACCTTTTTTAAATGGACAATCAATCGTACATTTTATAAATTTAAAAACTTTTCCTCTTAAAAAAATCCATGATTAGTATTCTTAAAAAAATATCAAAAATCACTATGAGATGTTTGGAAAATATCCTTAAAATCCATTATAAGTCTATAATTAGTTATTTAAAGATATTTTTGCAAGCGGACAGTCATGGATTAATACTGGATTTTTAAGAATTTCTTTTAAATATTTATTTTTAATGATATTTTCCAAAGAAGTAATCGAATCGGATTTCCGAAGAACAAATCGAGGATTTTTTAATTTTTTTTGCCAAGGAACAGTGGATTTGAGGGAAATTTTCCAAAAATCTAATCGTGGTTTTTGAGAATGTTTTTACAATGTTTTCCAAAGGACTGACGTGGATTTTTAAGGTTAATTTTAAAGGATATTTCGAAGAATTATTTCCAAAGGATTGAGGATATCAATATACATGGATATTTTTCGTGGATCATGGTTTTTAAAGGAATATTTTTTAAGGATATTTTATAAAGCATTTATCGTGAACTTACAATTAATAATTACAACATCCCGGCTGATCTCCTCGTTGTTTATCGTTAAACACAACATGGGAGTCAATATCATATCTATGCCACTCTTTTTTGGTGTCAACATCAGGCAATAGTCCTGCGGTGACAAAAGAGTTTCTCCATTCTGTATTGACAGTGTTCCATTGGCATATAAGTTCCACTCCATATTCATCGAATTGAGGTTTTGACACGGTTTATCCGAAAACAATTCGAAATCTTCCAAACCATTTGTTTCACAGCCAATGTTGGGATTGGTAATATACATCCCCGTGGATTGTTGACAACAAAATTGCAGACAATTGTTTTCTCCATCACAAATACAAGCACGTGCATGCGGTTCTATGGGAATGCGTTTGCCATCATCAGCAACTTCTTCATAATCGTACATTACAACTTGCTTGGCAGGTATGAAAATTTTGCTTTCATATAAATAGGATCCATTGGGGAATCTATGGGCAAGCCTTAAGTCTATCGTGTCTTCAAATTTGCAGGAATTTATTGTGTCGGCACTGCTAGTGTGTACCACATACAATAATGCTAGTAGCGGCAGAGAGGAAATTTTGTTTTTCGGATTCATGGCAGATTATGAAATAAAAAGCTGAAAAAAAGTTTTTTTTGTATTTTTAATTTTTTTTTTTAATATTGAGGTGTAGTTTGAGGTCAGTAGAATTGTAAGAGGTCGTCTATGAAGTAAAGAACTATCAGAGGTCTTATATCAGAAGTCTTCAACCTTTGTGGTTCTGCTAGAATATTTAAAATATTTTTTTTTCAGAGATCTTGAATCCATAGAAGACCAGTCAGGGTTCAGAGTTATGGAGAAGTCTTAAAAAAAATTGGAAACCTATTAGAGGTTTTAAGGGCTTTTAAGAATATATTTTAATGAACTAATGTTGGAGTTTTGAGGATATTTTTCAAAATTATTTTCCAAAGCACTAATCTTAGATTTTTTAAGAATATGTCCAAAAGACTGAGTGTGCATTTTCAAGGTTAATTTTAAGAATATATCCAAAGAACTAATTGTATTTATTTAAGGATATATAAGAATTATTTTCAATGTAACAATTTTGAATTTTTAAGAATTTTTCTCCTCAGAACATGCCGTAAATTTTTAAAGAACTTGTAAAGAAGGTTATCGAAAGAGCACATCGTGATGATATATCTTAGAATTTTGATAAGGACAAATGGTGGAATTTTTAAGGATATTTTTATGACATTTTTTTTTAGAATATTTGCTAAAGCAGTATTCATAGATATTTTAAGGATATTCTTTAGAATATTTTCCATAGGACCGATCTCCGATTTATAAGCATATTTTCTTCATCTGATTATGTTAAGGTACCATTATATGTGCGCTGTTGACAAATGTGTACCTTGATATTCAAGGTTCTTCTACTGGAGCCTAAACGCATTACGAACTATAAATACCAATTTTTAGACTTAAACCATCAAAATACCGAACATTGGAAGGTACCTTTGTCCGGGCAGAATTCGTTAAAAATTCTAAATTATAAATTTGGAACAAAATTCCGTTAAAAAATGTTTCAACAATTGTCAAAATGCTGAAAATCAGGGGCTACAGTTATATGGGGGTTATACCAAAACATAGACTGATATATCTCATTTTCGATACTAACCATCCTAAACACAATACAAACTATTGTACCAAATGTTACTCTAAGTTACATCTACGTCAAATAATAACGGTCTGTATCGTGATTTCAACCGACAGACAGGTAGACAGACGGCCATCGTTAAATAGAATTGACAAATTTAATATACTCTCCTTTCCAAGGTGGAGGTTATACAGATTATATGTTTACGTTTTTCTACACTCCACCATACATTGTATGGAGGGTAGATTAAGTTCGTCATTCCGTTTGTAACTCATCGAAATAATAATCTTAGACACAACAAAGTAGGTATATTTTTGATTAGCGTAAGATTCTAAGACGATTTAGCCCTGTCTGCTATAATCACGCTTGGGTCAAAACGAATAACGAAGATAGGAAGCTAAAATTTTGCACAGATCAGAGTCTTTTGTCTGCAGGCAGGCTATATCGAAGATGGGCTATATCGGTCCACGATATCGTGTAACGCCCATATAATGTTATTCCCCATTATTCTGTATTTTTATGATTGTAGCCAAATTTGTCAATGATATTGTTTGAAAATCCTTCGGAGTACATTACTCTCTGGAAGAATATTGTCTATATAGGTCCACGAGATCGCATATCGCCAACATAACGGTGCCTCTCTATATATTTGTTATTTTTATGATTTTAGCCGAATTTTTTAATGGAATTGTCTAAAAATCCATGCTAGAAATTCTTTTTAAGCTCTTTATCACCTGGAAGAGAAATGTCTATAAAGGTCTACGACATCGTATAGCCCACATACAACGTACAACCCCAAATATTCGATATTTTGACGATTTTAGGGACATTATTCACCGGAGTTATTTGAAATTTCTTATTTGAAATTCGTAATGGGTACAGCCTATGACAAAAAATTATGTATGCAGGCCCACGTCTTCGTATCTCCCAATATTCGGTATTTGGATGATTTTAGCGACATTATTCACCGGAGTTGTTTCAAATTTCGTCTTAAGAGTTCGTAATTACAACTTCAGTCTATGACAGAAAATTGTCTATACAGGCGCAGGTCTTCTTATAGTACCTCTCTATATTCGGTATTTTGATGATTTTAGGTACAATATTCACCGAAATTGTTAGAAATTTCGTATTTGAAGTTCCTAATAGGTACTACAGCCTGTGATAGAAAATTGTCTATACAGGTCTATGTTTTCGTATAGGCCCAATATAACGGTACCTGTATTTTGATGATTTTAGCTACATTATTCACGGGGCTTCTTTTCAAGTTTCTTGCAATGTCTTATGAAAAATGTTTCCTATGCAGGTCCACGCCTTCCTATAGATCCCAATAGAACATATGGTATGTCTTGGATTTTAAGAGAATTTCTAGCAAATTCCAAATTAGTCCGAAATTATGGAGAGTATTCAAAGGCATATTTACAGACTCTTTAACTTGTTGAATTTTTATTTTAAATACCAACGGAAGATTTACTTGATCGCATGTTATTATGAGACCCTGGACAAAAGAAACGGCCGAACTTTATAGTTCTCATAGAAATATATCATTAAAATTAGTTTATTAAAAAAACAAAAATTATTTACGACAAATTTGGTACTTTTCAGAATTCGCTGTAGATTTTCTTAGGACTGCACTGTGCCACTGCCAATTTGTTGAGTATAAAATTTAATGTGTATTCGGTTTACAGATCAAAGCCCCAAAACGATTTTTGGTTTCTCAATATTTTCTAACAACTATGAAAAAATGAAGAATTCATCGTCATATCCATTTAAAGTAGAGTACTACATCCCCAATTGTGAAATTGGTAGGTGGGGGGGGGTTAAGTTTAGGCGAAGTTAATTGCTCTATTATTAAAAAACAATCAACTCTAGTGTGAAGTGTTATCGTATTCAGTTAATTCGATACATAAATATATACATCACATGTTGTAACGCCACTAAACCTATGATTATTATCATTATTTTTTTTTGAAAGTTTATAGCTCATCACGGCTATAAAAGTGAAAGGATTACACAAATTGATAACACAATCGCGTAACCCTTGTCAAGTGTCGGTTTGGTAATTTACTAAAATGAAAGATAAATTTAAAACGTTTATGCGCGACTTTTTTCCTTCGAACGTGGAAAAGGGAGAAATCGGTTCGGTCAAACTGAATATTTGGTTGGCACAAATCACTGGTGTGCCCATAATAGGTCTGAAGAACGAATCGAGTCTGATCAAAAACCTAATTTTGTTATATGGCATTTTTACAACAACTGTAGTGACTTTCATCTACACGGGTTTTGAAATGTACGACTTGTATATGAATTGGCACGATTTGGATAGTTTAACACAAAATACTTGCCTATCTCTTACCCATGTCTCGGGCGCCATAAAGGTTGGCTGGTAGTTGCATGTTTTTTATGTAGATTTGAGAACGGTTTTACATTTTTTTCTCATTTTCATTTCAGACGGTTAACATAATTTTCCATCTGCCACGCCTTGAGGGTGTCATACGCAAACTGAAACATGTCACAAAAACCTATATAAAATCGGAAAAACAAGTAAGTCTGAAGTTTGAAATTGGGTGGTGTGGTGTTAAATGTTTCGAGTTTTTAATTTTAGTTGGTTGTTTTCTACGATGGTGAGGTGGAGAACAAATTGGTTCTTAGTATTTACATAGGCATTGTGGGCTTTACCGGATTCATGGGCATGATAATGTTATATATGAGTAAGTTGAAATATTCAATATATATATTGCGAAATTCCACAACACAGCTTCTTAAGACTAATGATCACACTGAGCGGCAACAATTCAATTTTTTCAATAATTACAGGGAAAATCCAGCAGATTATGAAAGTAGAGTTAAAAATAGTAGACACGTTTATCGACGTTTTGAAAGCTTACATTGCAAAGTAAGACAAGTTCACCCCTCTTTCATATTTTTTGCAATTTTCGGATTAGCATTGCTTGAAGTCCCTCAGACTCAGGTATTAGTATTATGGTCAATATTGCAGATAACAAGTTATAAAGTATCAGTCGGTTTTGCCGACGGAGGTTCAGTTATTCTCATATATAGTTTGACTTCGGTTATGATTATTCAAATTGTTGACCCTCAATGGAGTAGGTTCTCAAGGAATGGGATAAAATTTTCCATTTCCTATGGAACCTAAATATATGTCATATAAATATTGCGACGTGCCAAGTTTGGACTATATTGGTTACTTCCTGCACTCTATAGGATATATGTGATTGTTTTTAGAAGGAGGTTGCATGCTTATTTTACTTCTTTCGAGCGTTTTTATACCCTACACCACATAGTGGTAAGGGTATTATGTCTTTGTGCATTTGTTTGTAACATGAAGAAGGAAGCGAGATAGACCCATAGTTACTTTTGAGGATCTCCATAGAATCACTTTCTGAGTTCATTTATGCATGTCAGTCCGTCTGTCCGTCCGTCCGTCTGTCCATGTATTCTTGTGAACAAAATGCAGGTCGCATTTATTACCCGATTGAGATGAAATTTTGCACATATCATTTGTTTGGCCCAAGGACGAACCCTATTGAAATTGGAGATAATCGGTCAAAATTTAGATATAGCTCCATATATATCTTCGTCCGATTTGCCTTTTATTGTGCACCAAAGGTGTAATAATAGTTCGAATAGGATGGAATTTTGCACGTACGATCAGATTGGACCTGAAAATAAGTATGCCAAATTTGATCGAAATCGGTTAAGATATAGCTATAGCTCCCATATATATTGTTCATCCGATTTGTTATTTTTGTCCACCGCCGCCGTAATATGCATTCTACAACAACAATTTTTGGGGAAATATATCAAATACAGCTTAGAAATACATTTGCTAAATTTTATCGAGATCGGTTCAGATTTGGATATAGCTTCCATATATAACTTCGTCCGATTTACCTTCTATTGTGCACCAAACGTCTAATATTTGTCCAAATGGGATGAAATGTGGCACTTACGACCGAACTGAGTCTAGAAGCTAGTATGTCAAATTTGGTGAAGATCGGTTCAGATATAGCTATAGCTCCTATATATATTGTTCGTCCGATTTGTAGTATTTGTTACCCACAGCCGAAATATGCACTCCGTAACAACAATATTCAGGGAAATATATCAAATTAGGCCTGAAAATAAGTATGCCACATATGATCGAAATCGGTTCATATATAGCTTTAGCTCCTATATATATGGTTATATATATCTTTATATATCTTTATCCGATTTTAAATTAATTTAGCACCAAATGGGCAATACAAGTCCGAATTTCGGCATATTTAGTCCTTTGAACTTTAAATTATAATTATAATCATAGCGTGTATGATTGAATTTTCCCATAAAAACTTTTAATTGTTATGTGGAGCTCTACTAAATTAGCAAAGTGGTGTAGGGTATCAAAAAGTCGGCCTCGCCCGACTTTAGGACTTTCTTTACTGGTTCAAAATTTCGAACACTATTTGGGAAGATACCAGAAGAAACGATCCAATCTCTACCATCGTTATAGCAGATCTTGGGTTAATGGAAATAGTGAGTGTACGTAAGTCTGAATGGAATCAGAAGTTAATTTCACGTTTTACGAGTTATTAAAAATTCTGACCCTTTGTGGGAAAGTTAAAAGAAGAAGTGTATCGATATATTCCATCTTCACCTCGGACCGTGGGTTAATAACATATTGTAATGTGTGTAATTTGAGGAAAATCAGGCACTTACATTAAATTTCAATAAGAGCTATAATTATTCAATATTTTGACTCATTGTGGCAGAGATACTTCATGGAGTGCACCGATATTGTCCATTTTCTCACATGACCTAGAGCTGATGCAAATATTTAGATTTGCAAAGATGAAGCAAAATCGGATGATCCTTTGTGGCCAGTAAAATATTTCTATGAAAATGTCGACCTTTTGTGAAGGAGGTACCAGAAGTAGTGGACTGATATTGTCAATCTCCGATTGTTTGATAATAAAATTACGATGTATCAAGTTTGGACCAAATCGAGTAGCCCCTTCGCTAGATCGACTACAATTGTCCTGAAACGTTATTTCGATGAGGCACGTTTTTGTCTGTATCAAATGATATATACCTATCCTCTCTCTCTAGCCATATGGCTGAATGTATAAAAAGGAAAAATTCTAATTTTGCAATTTTGTTCGCAAAATTAATGCATTAAAAAAAAACAACAATATTTGTATACAGTACAAAAAATTATATATTTTGTACAGTACAAATTATACACATTAACTTGATTTCGCCTCCAAACGGTTAGTGTCAGAATTGAAGCGAATAACAGCAATAATGATATGGCAATAACTACAAATATCAGGTTCTTGTCAAGAATAAATAAATAGGAAGAAAATGATGTGGCTAACTGTGGACGCCATAAATTCGAAAAAAAAAACAATAATACTTTGTAAGTCAAAAAACATTCATAGGTAAAACTCAGCAGATTATGAAATAGAGCTAACAAGAAACCAGTAAAGAAAGTCTTAAAGTCGGGCGGGGCCGACTTTATGATACCCTACACCACTTTGCTAATTAATTAGAGCTCCACATAACAATTAAAAGTTTTTATGGGAGAATTCAATCATAAACGCTATGATTATAATTATAATTTAAAGTTCAAAGGACTAAATATGCCGAAGCATTTCTATCTTTTAAATTCGGAATTGTATTGCCCATTTGATGCACAATTAGTTTGAAATCGGATGAATAATATATATGAGAGCTATATCCAAATCTAAACCGATCTCGATAAAATTTGGCAAAGATATTTCTGAGCTGTATTTGATATATTTCCCTGAATATCGTTGTTACGGAGTGCATATTACTGTTGTGGGTAACAAATATAACAAATCGGATGAATAATATATATGGAAGCTATAGCTATATCTGAACCGATCTTCACCAAATTTGACATACTAGCTTCTAGACTCAATTCGGTCGTAAGTGCCAAATTCCATCCCATTTGGGCAAATATTAGACGTTTGGTTCACAATAAATGCTAAATCGGACGAAGTTATATATGGGAGCTATATCCAAATCTGAACCGATCTCGATAAAATTTCGCAAGTGTATTTCTGAGCTGTATTTGATATATTTTCCCAAATATTGTTGTTGCATAGTGCATATTACGGCG
The DNA here is from genome assembly GCF_030504385.1 of Musca domestica. Taxonomy (NCBI): domain Eukaryota; kingdom Metazoa; phylum Arthropoda; class Insecta; order Diptera; family Muscidae; genus Musca; species Musca domestica. The sequence goes on along the minus strand of NW_026712324.1, from coordinate 7,182,693 downwards.
GCGGTGGACAAAAATAACAAATCGGATGAACAATATATAGGGGAGCTATAGCTATATCTGAATTTTGGCATACATATTTTCAGGCCTAGTTTGTGTGTATATGCAAAATTCCATACAATTCGGGCTGATATTACACGTTTGGTGCACAATAAAAGGCAAATCGGACGAAGATATATATGGGAGCTATATCTAAATTTTGACCGATTATCTCCAATTTCAATAGGGACAGACGGATGGACGGACATGTATAAATCGACTCAGAATGTGATTATATGCAGATTATCAAAAGGAACTATGGGTCTATCTCGTTTCCTTCTGCCTGTTACAAACAAATGCACAAAGACATAATACCCTGACCACCTTGTGGTGTAGGGTATAAAAAGCAGTAAATATTTTTTTTACCTCCACCATTTGGAAGGAATTTAACAAATTTCAACGAATACCGAAAAATACCAATACCATGCAAATGATGACCTTTATACGGCGGCTATAGGAAGACGTGGACCAGCATAAGTTATTTTTTCATTGGCTGTAGTACCCATTAAAATCTTCAAATACGATATTTAAAACAAAGTCAAGTCAGATTGTCTTTAAATTTAGCTCATCTCAATACTACTTCCAACACGAGATCTGGTATGAAAAACCCATAGAACGGACCACTTCTTTTGCCACCTCTGGCTAGTGAAAATTTTGAAAACGCGAAATGAGCATCCGGCAATATTTCTGCCAACACCAAACTAGGTGTGAAAATGAAATATATAAGACAACTACTTCTGGTACCTCCCTTACTACGAGTTTAAATTTTGAAGAATTATAACCGCCATCAAATGCGAAATAAACATTCGATTCTCTCATCTCGATTCGAAGCACAAAACAAATAAAAATAGGGAGCTAAAATTTTGCATAGATCAGCCTTTTGTCTACAGGCAGGTTAACTTCAAAGATGGGTTATATCGGTTGACGAAATCGTATAGCACAAATATAACGGTATTTGGTATTTTAATGATTGTAGCCAAATATTTCAATAAAATAGTTTGAAAATCCACGAACGGAGTTTTTTTCTGAGTATATTATCCCCTAGAAGAGTATTCTCTATATAAGTCCACGATATCGTATATCCTCCATATAACGGTACCTCCCTATATTCGGTAACAGGGTGAGATGAAAAAACTGCAACCAACATCAGACTGCTGTCATTTCTAAGCCACTCGTCCGACAGCTGTTAAAATTATTCCAGTGACAGCACATTATATTGTTTACAAGCGAACATAAACATTTTGGTGACAATTTTCCAGAAAAAAAGTTATTCGTGAAGGAATTCAAGCGTGATAGTGTGATTTCTTTACATTTGACTGGAAAACAACAAGTGGCTATCGTTAGAGCACTCCAGCATTTAAATGTGAATAAATCTTTTGTGTCTCGTACCGTCGCTCGTTACCGTGGTACTGGTAGTGTAGCCCGACGTCAAGGAAATGGACGGAAGAAAACAGCAACATCAGCAGAAATGGGTCGAAAGGTAAAGAAGCGACTCGATCGAAACACGCGTCGCAGTGGCCGAAAAATGGCTCGTGAGCTGAACATATCGCAATATGCCATTCGGCAAATATTGAAAAATGAGCTCGGAGTAATGCCACTGAAATTCCAAAAAGTGCAATAACTTACACCGCAACAGAAATAAAATACACTCAGAACAGCTAAAAAGTTTCTTCGCTTGGCCGAAAGTGCTGAACTGCCGAATTTGGTTTTCTCCGATGAGAAACATTCCAGCAGTTTGTAAACAAACAAAATGATCGTGTTTACTTGCCAAAGAGTTCAGCTGAAAATGTGTACCTTCGGCTGGCCATCAGAACTCAAGCGCCGGCCATGGTGATGGTGTGGGCCGCCACAACATCCGATGGTTGCTCTCCGCTGGTAGTAATCGATAGTGGCATCAGAATAAATGTCGAATATTATCGCTAAAATATTCTGGAGGGTGTAATAAAGCCTTGTGCACGCAAACATTTTGGCCGCAGACCTTGCAGACATTCCAACAGGACTCAGCACTAATTTTTTGGCAATTTCTAAATTCGTTCCAAATGGGGGAACTTTTTGCTTTTTTACTTGTTATTCTTGGTATATATAAATGTTTCTTCCAATTAAGGATCTGATGTGAATATGGAATTTATCGAACACTATTTTTCGGACCTCTCCCACAAAAGAATAAAATTTTGATTAACAATTACTCACGTAATAATTCAAAATAAATGTTCGATTTTCTTTAAATTTTGTATATCCCAATATTTTTATAAGTATTGGATGAAGTGGAATAGCTTGGTTCACTATATCTGGTACCGAACACCCATTTCAATATTTTCAAAAAATTATCAGTGAAGGAAATTGTCGATATTGTCGACATTGACTTAGGTCAGAAACGAATTGGACCGTTACAAGTTCCTAATGACAGAAATAATGTATACCGCTCGAATGCGCCTTAAAGTTCGAACCGATCGACCTGAGGTGCTTTTTATACCCTACAACACTATGTGTTGGGGGTATTATAAGTTTGATTGGGCCAGAATTTATGTAACACCTCAAAATATTGGTTTCCCACATAGGAAAGTATATATGGATCTTCCTAGCTCGCCGAGCTGAGTCGATCTAGCTATGTATGTCCGTCCGTCCGTCTGTCCGTCTGTCCATGTTAATTTGTAATCACTCCACAGGTCGCAATTATGGCCGGATCTTCACGAAATTTAGAATGGAGGTGGGGCTTAGGTCAGAATAGAACCCTATTTCTTTTGGAGATGATCGCATAATATTTAGGGGTTCAAATGGACCAAATACTGAAAAAATGTCGGATTTTGCTGTAGCTATACAGGTCTCAATTATAGACCAATCGACGCGGAATTTCGCATGTAGCTAGGGTTTAGGGCGGGGAAGAAGCCTACCAATTTGGGTGGTCATCGGATAATATTTAGCGGGTAAAATAGACCATATCTGTTGTGTTGAAAAAATTCAAAAATTTTCATTAAACCGCGAATATTTTAAATACCGGCGAAATCACAAAGCCATGACAAGGTTCCTTCTGACCTTTAAATTGATGTTAACATCCAACAAATCGGATATATAGCGAAATATGTGCGATATATATGTCTATCAAAGAAGATATGCTTGAAGGATCTCTTATATGTCGAGAACGGCTGAACTGATTTCGACAGTTCTCATTAATTCACAATGGCCTCTTGGCAGGAAACATAAAACTTCTAAAAAAATCGCATAAACTCTTTGTAGAATTCAGAAAGACGCACTTCTGACTATTTCGTTAACGCTGATTTCGTTGAAGAATATAGTCAAATGTCTGTATCTCATATAGATGCGTTTCAGTCAAAAACCAATAATAAATGTTAATCTTTTGCCACTTCTGAGAGATTATAGGTCTTTGGGAAATATTGGTTCCAGATCTAGGAAGACCATTTACGTGCAACATCTACCAATAAATTGGAAATGAGCAAATTAGCTTAAGTTGCTATTATTCGAAAATTAGAGAACGAAGCCTGATGGTTTTCTTTTATAATTTGTCACAATATCTTGTGGAATTCTTTCGAGTATCTCGCCTATATAAACAGTATCGTTTATTATAGTGTTGTAGGGTATTCAACGGTCGGCCCCGCTCGACTGTAGCCTTTGCTTACTTGTTTTTTGTTGTTTCCTCTATATTTTCAGATCCTGAGGCTGTTGCTGGTAAAATCTTCCCCTATCGTGTCATCTTGCCAGACTGGATGCCACAACAGCTACAACTGCTCTACATGGGTTTGAGTGTCATTATCTTTGCCATACAAATCATTGCTGTGGATTATTTAAATGTGACGATCATCAATCAAATTCGTTTTCAACTAAATATTTTAAATTTGGCTTTCGATGATCTGATTGTTGAGACTCAAGCGAATAGCAGGGAAACCAAAAGTTTGGTGTTATACAAAGATGATCCGGTGAAGAGAATGGATTCCATAGTCGAACATCATTGTCTGCTAAGAGAGTGAGTCAGACTGTGTGTGTGTGTGTGTGTGGGAGTGGATACTTCTTTCCTCCACCAGCTACTTTCCCCAATATCGGATTTTGTTTTGACTCGTTGTTTTTTTTTTTTTTTTGCCTTGTTCTAGACTACGTCAAGAAACTGAGGATATTTTTAGTCAACCTATATTGTGGCAGTTCATGACATCCGTTATTATCTTTGCCATGACTGGTTTCCAGGCAACCGTTCGCTCCAGTGGCAGCAGTGCGGCTGTACTTATTTATGCCTATTGTGGTTGCATTTTTTGTGAACTTTTCGTTTACTGCTGGTTTGGCAATGAAGTCTCCGAACAGGTAAGTTGTGAGCCGTGAGTGAGCAATGACGGAGAATGGAGGGGCGGGTGGAGGGGGCGATGTTGCCAATGGGATGTTAACGATTAGTGACTTGAACATACAATAAGGTTCGCTTGAGAAAAACATTGCAGAGGGTTCAACATGTTTATGTTCTTGCGGTTGGAGGGTTACCTACATCGATGCCTTCCTTGCTTCCTTCCTTCTGTGGCTTACGATGGATGGCAGACACGTGATAAAGAAAAACAAGTTTCCTGTCAAAACCAGTTTTCGAAGGAAGAATCACATTAAAGCCAACGATCTGCCACAACGCTCAGTTTGAAGTCAATGAATGCTTACATACTACCACCAAAGTTAAGATAAGTTTAAATTTCTGTCCGTTTCGAAACAAAACAGAGAGGAACTAAGTAAACCCACAAAAAATAAAAATAATAATAATCAGAAACACGTCTGCGAACATGCGTAGAAAGGTTAAATAACGCATTTAATATATTTTCCTGAGTGATAGGCGGCAAGCTACACATGATATGGCAAAATGTTGTCCAGAATATAAAGCAGAACGGATGAACAGATTAATAATGGTCGGTCCAGTACCCAGTGGCGTATTTTGTTGTTGACAACTGTGATATTAATTTCTTTTGAAAAAGGTGAGAAATGTGGAACAAGAATGATGGATGAGTCCATGGTTAGAGATGCAAGCCGCATATTTAGTTAAAAGTTGAAATGGTAGTGGGAAACAGTGGTATTGATGGAGAGGGTTCGTAAAAAATTAAATATTAAATTATTTGGAAGAATGGATTCTTAGTAATCACAGGTCACAAGTAACAATAATATAATCGTGATTTTCTGGGATACCCTTTTGAAAGCCCAACGCGGCTATAATGATTGACGTCTTAACGAATTAAAAAGCATCAGATGTATACCCTTAGGCAATGATCGACTCTGTTATGATTATTCAAATTGTTGATCCTCTATAGAGCAGGTTCCGAAAGAATGGCCCAATATTGTACATTTCATACCGGACCTAAATAAATATGATATACAGGGTGAGATAAAAAAAACTGCAACAAAGTCAAACGTCATAATTTTTACATTTTTTTAATTTTATTGAATGAAAACAAGAAATGTCGGAAATAATTTCAAATTTTAGAATAAGTTTAGATTTGTTCGAATCGGTCACCTTTGGCAAGAATTATGGCCTTCAAAGGGCAATGACGCCGTCACACGCTGCCCGAATGTCGCTCTGCGGTATTTCGGCCCATTCCCGGCGAAGCGCTTGCTTGGGGTAGTCGACACTTTGGTATTTTTTAGTGCCAACCTTGCTTTCCAAAATATTCCAGACACAATGGATCGGTATCCGGAGATTTTGGTAGCGAGGAACTTAATTTTGTAACCGTTGTTGGGTGTCGCGTGCTGAGTGCAATGTCCTGTTGGAATGTCCAAGGTCTGCGGCCAAAATGTTTGTGTGCCCGCCCAAGGCTTAATACACCCACCAGAATATTTTCGCGATAATATTTGGCATTTATTCTGATGCCACGGTCGATTATGGTACGATGGTACGAGACACAAAAGATTTATTCACATTTAAATGCTGGAGTGCTCTAACGATAGCCACATGTGTTTTTCCAGCCAAATATAAAGAAATCACACTATCACGCTTAAATTCCATCACGAATGACTTTTTATACCCTACACCACAAGGTGGTCAGGGTATTATGTCTTTGTGCATTTGTTTGTAACAGGCAAAAGGCAACGAGATAGACCCATAGTTCATTTTGATGATCTGCATAGAATCACATTCTGAGTCGATTTATGCATGTCAGTCCGTCCGTCTGTCCATGTATTTTTGTAAACAAAGTACAGGTCGCATTTATTGCCCGATCCAGATGAAATTTTGCAAAGATCTTTTGTTTGGCCCAAGGACGAACCCTATTGAAATTGGAGATAATCGGTCAAAATTTAGATATAGCTCCCATATATATCTTCGTCCGATTTGCTTTTTATTGTGCACCAAACATGTAATATCAGTCCGAATTGTATGGAATTTTGCATATACACCCAAATTAGGCCTGAAAATATGTATGCCAAATTTGATCGAAATCGGTTCAGATATAGCTATAGCTCCCATATATATTGTTCATCCGATTTGTTATTTTTGTCCACCGCCGCCGTAATATGCACTATGCAACAACAATATTTGGGGAAATATATCAAATACAGCCCAGAAATACATTTGCTAAATTTTATCGAGATCGGTTCAGATTTGGATATAGCTCCCATATATAACTTCGTCCGATTTACCTTTTATTGTGCACCAAACGTCTAATATTTGTCCAAATGTGATGGAATTTGGCACTTACGACCGAATTGAGTCTAGAAGCTAGTATGTCAAATTTGGTGAAGATCGGTTTAGATATAGCTATAGCTTCCATATATATTATTCATCCGATTTGTTATATTTGTTAGCCACAACCGTAATATGCACTCCGTAACAACGATATTCAGGGAAATATATCAAATACAGCTCAGAAATATCTTTGCCAAATTTTATCGAGATCTGTTCAGATTAGGATATAGCTCCCATATATATTTTTATCCGATTTCAAATTAATTGTGCACCAATTGGGCAAAACAAGTCCGAATTTGAAAGATACAATTGCATCGGCATATTTAGTCCTTTGAGTTTTAAATTATAATTATAATCATAGCGTGTATGATTGAATTCTCCCATAAAAACTTTTAATTGTTATGTGGAGCTCTACTTAATTAGCAAAGTGGTGTAGGGTATCATAAAGTCGGCCCCGCCCGACTTGAAGACTTTCTTTATTGTTTTTTTTTTCAAATCTTGAACCCTATGTGGGGGAGGTACTAGAAGAAATGGTCCGATCTCTACCATTTTTATAATACATCTTGTTTGAATGAAAATATTGAGATGTGGCAAGCCTGAATGGAATCGGATGTTAATTTCGCGTTTTATGAGCTTTATGGAGAATTTTGACCCTTTGTGAGGGAGGTATTTGATGGAGATATTTTCCATTTTTACACCTGCCCTAGCACCGATGCAAATAGTAGGATTTGCAAAGTTGGAGCAAAATCGGACTATCTTTTCTCTTTCTGTGCAGCAGAATATTTTTTTGAAAATGTCGACTTTTGCGGGGCATGTACCATAAGCACTGGACCGATATTGCCCATCTCATAACTCGATCTAAGTTTGATTATAATATTATGATATACCAAGTTTGGACCAAATCGGATACTTCCTTCGAGAGTTATCGTGCGCACCAGCCAGAAGACAGAATGACAGACAGACGGAAGGACGGACATCGCTAGATCGACTTCAAATGTCTTGAAACTGATATGGTCTAGGGTCTAAAACCGTTATTTCAATGAAACACATTTTCCTGCCATAAGGCAGGAACATCGTATTTTCTTTTAATATTTTTCTGCTAGAAATAAATATTTTGAAAAAAGTTCACAATTTTAATGCTGTTCATAGCGATTATCTTTAAAAAAATAAAGGAATACATAAAAATTTTGTTTCTGCTGTTACACAGCTTGTATCAGCCAAAACACAATGGAGTGATGACATCATTTTTGTCTTTTATGATTTGCTTCTTTTATGCATTCGGTTTTGCCAGAATTTTGTGGCTGTCAATGAACTTTTTTCGTTACACTCAGAGACGAATGAGAACTTTGCACCCCCATTTGAGGCAGTGTTTCGTTTGTTGAGGTGATGAAAATGATTATTATTGCCTTAAAAATTAAAAAAAAAAACGAATGAATGAATGCATGCCATTGTTTGTTGTTTGATTTAATTACATGTGGATTTTAGAGAAATTTTTGTTATTGCCAAAAAAAATTTTGTTGTGAAAACTTGTATATTTGCGGGATTTTGTATAGCACTGACACCTTTTTGGAATTTTTTTGTAATTCACATTTTTTTTTGAATACACAATGTAATTGTATTCCAAGTAAATGTTCAAGAATCTCGAAATGCTTATTTGATACCCCACAACGCTCATAATATATTTTAAGAAATCTTCAAATTCCATATATGAAATTTTACGACAATAAGTGTCGGCGGGTCGGCCACTTTTTATACCCTACACCACATAGTGGTAAGGGTATTATGTCTTTGTGCATTTGTTTATAACATGGAGAAGGAAGCGAGATAGACCCATAGTTACTTTTGAGGATCTCCATAGAATCACTTTCTTAGTTGATTTATGCATGTCGATGAAATTTTCCAAACAACATTTGTTTGGCCCAAGGACGAACCCTATTGAAATTGGAGATAATCGGTAAAAATTTAGATATAGCTCCCATATATATCTTCGTCCGATTTGCCTTTTATTGTGCACCAAACGTGTAATATCAGACCGAATAGTATGAAATTTTGCACATACAACCAAATTAGGCATGAAAATAAGTATGCCAAATTTGATCGAAATCGGTTCAGATATAGCTATAGCTCCCATATATGTTGTTCATCCGAAACCTTTGCTAAATTTTATCGAGATCGGTTCAGATTTGGATATAGCTCTCATATATAACTTCGTCCGATTTACCTTTTATTGTACACCAAACGTCTAATATTTGCCCAAATGGGATGGAATTTAGCACATGCGACCGAATTGAGTCTAGAAGCTAGTATGCCAAATTTGATCGAAATCGGTTCAGATATAGCTATAGCTCCCATATATGTTGTTCATCCGATTTGTTGTATTTGTTACCCACAGCCGTAATATGCATTCCGTAACAAGGATATTCAGAGAAATATATCAAATACAGCTCAGAAATATCTTTGCCAAATTTTATCGAGATTGGTTCAGATTTGGATATAGCTCCCACATATATCATTAACTGATTTCAAATTAATTTTCCACCAAATGGGAAATACAAGTCCGAATTTAAAAGATACAAATTCTCCGGCATATTCAGTCCTTTGAACTTTAAATAATAATTATAATCATAGCGTGTATGATTAAATTCTCCCATAAAAACTTTTAATTGGTATGTGGAGCTCTACTAAATTAGTGTGTAGTGGTGTAGGGTATCATATAGTCGGCCCGCCCGACTTTAGGACTTTCTTTACTGGTTATTGTTTCATTTTTTTGTTCATGAAAAAATGTGCAATATTTCCACATTTGTGTCAACAATCCCCACACCATGTGTCGTACAAAAATAAATATTTGCAGTCTTCCTCAAAACAATAACATGATAAAGACCAATATAATATGAAAAAAAAATTTCAATAATAAGATATTGAAAGTAGTAGTATAGTTTATAAATCGGATTTAAAGATATATTTGGGAGTTATATCCAAATCTCAACAGATCTCAATAACATTTGACAAATGCATTTCTGAGCTCTATAAGATATCTGGTACCAAATATCATTGTTGCGGAGTGCATATTGCGTATGTGAGGGACATAAAGACCAAATTGGATGAGACATATGGAAGCTATAGCTATATCTGAACCGATTTTCACCATATTTGATGTACTTGCTTCCAGATTGAATTCGTCCGGATGTGCCAAAATTCAGGGCATTGGGCCTGATATTGGCCATTTGGTACACAGTTAACCCGAAATATGGTATATATGGGAACTATATCCAAATCTGAACCGATCTTGACAAAATTCTGAGCTGTATCTGATATCTGGTACCAAAGATAATTGTTGTGGAGTACATATTACGCATGTGCGGGACTTAAAACCCCAAATCGGATGAAACATATATGGGAGCTATAGCTATATTTGAACCGATTTTCACCGAATTCTAAATACTTGTTTCTAGGATGAATTCAATCGGAACTGCCAAGATTCATGTCATTTGGACTGATATTGGTCATTTGGTACATACTTAACCCGAGGTCGGACGAAGAACTATATATTATATATATGGGAGCTATATCCAAATCTGAACCGAACTTGACAAAATTGTAGGCACTTATATCTGAGCTGTATCTGATATATGAGATGTATCTGATGCAAATTATGCTATGAGGGACTTAAAACCTCAAAGCGTATAAAACATATACAGGGTGAGACGAAGCAAGTAAAAAAAAACATTAAATTCGGCCGGGCCAAATTTTTAATGCCCTCCACCTTAGGGTGAAGGAAACATTAGAGCCCATTATGACCCACAATTACCAATTTTTAGACATATTCATTGGAAAATGTGCCAAAAATCATCAAAATACCGAATATCGGGAAATACGGCTATATGAGGCTATACAAAAACGTGGACCTATACATACAGTGTTTCGCCACAAGAGCTAGAACCCATTAAGACCAACAAATACAAATTTCTAGACAAATCCGCGAAGAAATGTGGCAAAAACCATTAAAATGCCGAATATCGGGAGGTAACGTTATATGGGAGCTATAACAAATCGTGGACCTATACATGCAATGTTTCGCCAAAGGAGCTAGAACCCATTATGACCTACAAATGCCAATTTTCAGACAAATCCGTGAACAAATGTGGCAAAAATCATCAAAATTCCGAATATCGGGAGGTACCGTTATATGGGGACTACACCAAAACGAGGACCTATAATTACAATGATTCGCCACACGAACTGGGGCCCATTATGACCTACAACTACCAATTTTCAGAGAAATTCGTGAAAAAATGTGTCAAAAATCATCAAAATACCGAATATTGGGAGGTACCGTTATATGGGGACTATACCAAAACGAGGACCTATAATAACAATGATTCGCCACACGAACTGGAACCCATTATGACCTACAACTACCAATTTTCAGAGAAATCCGTGAACAAATGTGGCAAAAATCATCAAAATTCCAAATATCGGGAGGTACCGTTATATGGGGACTATACCAAAACGAGGACCTATAATTACAATGATTCGCCACACGAACTGGGACCCATTATGACCTACAACTACCAATTTTCAGAGAAATCCGTGAACAAATGTGGCAAAAACCATTAGAATGCCGAATATCGGGAGGTACCGTTATATGGGGGCTATACCAAATACATGCAATGTTTCGCCACCGGAGTTGGAACCCATTATGACCAACAAATACCAATTTTTAGACAAATCCGTGAAAAAATGTGGCAAAAACAATCAAAATACAGAATATCGGGAGGTACCGTTATATGGGGATTATACAAAAACGTGAACCGATATATTTCATTTTCAATACCAACCATCCTTAACAGAATACAAATTGCTCTGCTAAATTTTGGCGCTCTACGTCAAATAATGAGGGCTGTATCGTGATTTCAACAGACAGACAGACAGACAGACGGACATCGTTAAATCGACTTAGAATTTTATGCCGATTATGAATATATATACTTTATGCGGTCTACGACGAATATTTAAGGATGTTACAAACGGAATGACAAAATTAATATACCCTCCTTTCCAAGATGGAGGATATTAAAATGAAAAATTATGGCGTTGGACTTTGTTGCATTTTTCTATGTCTCTATGTAATTTAGAAAATATTCTCAAAACTTCAAAAGGATTTCAAGTTCTTAGATCAAACTTATAAACGGATCGAATGTTTACATTTACACCACTGTTAACCACAGCTAAAAAAAAAAACTCTATATTGTGATTTTAACCACAAAAGATCTGTCTTTCCCTCTCAATCTCTCCCATTTAGCTGGAAGATAGTAACAGCGAACGGCAACATATATAATGCTTGGTCTAAGGTGTGAAGAAAAACGACATAATACATGAAAACGGCGACATTCAAAATTTGTAACACGTAGCGCAGACACAATTTGAGGCGGGTCTGCCCCAACAAGAACAACTGCAAAAGAAAAAACAAAATTACCGACTAAAAACGCGGGTGACTTAGACGTTGCTGTCTGGTGTCTCTCTGTCTGTCTTTTCTCCGGGTGACGTTAATCTTTTTGACATATGTCGTTGATTTATGAAGTCATTTAAGTCGGAGTAAAGAGGTTGCAGTTTTTCCAGATTAAATTGCTAAAAATAGGCGTGAAGTGTGTGGCAGATTGATTGTTCTCATGGTTGAGGGTGGATACTTGGCAAAGCACGAATTGTGAAAAGATATCGAAATCATGGAGAGTAATAATTTAGAATAATTTATGACAAACTAGAACAAAATATTCTTAATTATATAGAAAAAAAACAACAAAAAAACAATACTGGTAGCGTAGGCCGGCATCAAGGAAGTGGACGGAAGAAAACAGCAACATCAGCAGAAATCGTTCGAAAACTAAAGAAGCGACTTGGTCGAAACTCGCGTCGCAGTGTCCGAAAAATGGCTTGTGAGCTGAACATATCGCAATATTCCATTCGGCAAATATTGATGAATGAGCTCAGGGTAAAGCCATTGAAATTGCAAAAAGTGCAAGAAAATAGACCCAAAAGAGCTTCGCTCGGCCGAAAGTGGTAAACATTCTTTGTCCAACAGTTTGTAAACAAACTTTTCAAAGAGGTCAACTGAAAATGTGCGCCTTCGGTTGGCCACCAGTACTCAAGCGCCGGCCATTGTGATGGTATGGGCCGCCATAACAGCGAAAATATTTTGGAGGGTGTATTAAAGTCTTGGGCATGCAATCGATTTGGCCGCAGACCTTGGACAATCCAACAGGACTCAGCACCATTCGCTTCATTTCCAACGCACAATGGCCATTAAAATTTCCGGATACCAATCCATTGGACTTTTGCGTCTGGAGTATTTTGGAAAGCAATGTAGGCACTAAAAATATCAAAGTGTCGATCACCCCAAGCAAGCGCTTCGACGGGGATGGGCCAAAATACCGCAGAGCAACATTCGGGCAGCGTATTATGGTTCTATTGGCCGTTTGAAGGCCATAATTCGTGCCAAAGGTGACCAGTTCGAACAAATTTAAAGTTATTCTCAAATTTGATGCTATTTCCGAAATTTTTGCTTTCATTGAAAAAAATTAAAAAAAGAAAACTGTAAAAATGATGGCGTTTGACTTTGTTGCTGTTTTTTTATCTCATCCTGTATATATAATGGTTGGATCTAACCCTTGACAATGCATTTCCCCACTACACATTTTAAAATTATTGACCCTTAAAAAATAATTGATTTGAATGTGAATTTTCCATTCTCTTTTCAGAGCAAAACTCTCGGAACCAGCGGATTTCACTCATCATGGTATCATTTTGATCGACGTTATGGCAAATCTCTTCTGATATTTCTCACAAATGCCCAGAGACCATTTGTATTCACAGCTGGTGGGTTTATGGGCCTCTCTTTACCCAGTTTTACGGGAATATTAAGTAAATCGTACTCTTATATTGCGTTGCTGCGACAAATCTATGGCAAATGAAACGAAGAAGAACAAAGAGAACCTTGGATGGAATTAAGTTGGAGATAAGGAGGAAAACGAATGGTTCGACCAACACTCACACACACACACACACCCGCTAGCTGATTTTACTCTCTTTATTGTTGTTGGCACAATCAGTCAGACATTAACCGATTACTGTTGTTTTAATTAAAATGTAAACAAAACAGTCTAAGCACAATGTACAATGAGGGCAAAATACCAAGAACAAAAATGAAAAAAAAAATAATATAAATAAATGAAAAATGTATAAACAAATAATGATTCATTATTAACAAAATCTGAATGAAAAAAAAAACATTGTTTTAATTGCTCAACAATGTAGATTTCCATTTTTTATTATGTGCGAAAAAATTGGGGATTAGAAACATGAAATGGACACCTAAGGTCCCTGGCCCAAATCTCCGTGGAAAAACATTCTTAAAAGAAGCTTAAAGATTTCTTCCTAAAAACTCTTAAAAAAGCTCTGTTATTGAGGAAAATCTGTGATGATGGGTCTGATAGACATCCGGAAAACCCCACACAACGATACTTTAATTGTTCCCATTATACATACATAATTATATTACCATCGAGGGAGCAGATTACAAAGAATATAAATTATTGCTATTATTTTGAAAAAAAAAAAAAAAAAAACAACAATTGTTATTAATTAACATTGGAGATGATGAGGATGATGACTGACTGACAAATTGTCCAAATACATACAAAAACAACAAGGAAACTGATTAAAATAAATATTTTAATATATACATATATATATATATATATATATATATATATATATATATATATATATATATATATATATATATATATATTTTAATCAACAAAAATTTATGTGACATTTTTATGACGCAAATTATTGCTCCAGTGCTGGGCTGGGTGACTGGCTGGCTGGCAGCAGTACCACATTGGAAACAAACACAAGGTTCCTTATTGACATTGAGTCGCCGCCTCAAAAAAAGGGAAAGCAATTGCAAATAAATTCTTGTTGAATTGTTTCAAATGGAGTAGATGGTAATACGATTTTCATATGACACCATCGCCAGCCATTGGTTCGTATGTATATTTACCGCAAAACATGAAAGGAAACATATCTGAAGACAAATCGCACCACAGAGTGGTTGGTAGTTCAATATCCGATTGAAGCGTAAAATTAAAAAAAAAAAACAAGCAAAGGCTACAGTCGAGCGGGGCCGACCGTTGAATACCCTACAACACTATAATAAACGATACAGTTTATATAAGCGAGATATAAACTGCACGTAAATGGTCTTCCTAGATCTGGAACCAATATTTCCCAAAGACCTATAATCTCTCAGATATGGCAAAAGATTAACATTTATTGTTGGTGAATTGTGAATTCTCCAAAAAGTCACTGGAATGGACATTTTCGTATTTTGTCTACAAAAGTTGGCAAACTCTTTCACACATTGAATATTTTTGGATGGCCATCCAAAACTGTTTGGTTTGTGCAATGTCCGGTAACCTCCATTCAAATCTGCGTGAGGATTGGGCGATAATTACGACCTGCTGACAATTTTGCAGTTTTGTTGGTCCATTTCAACCCCTAAATATATGGCGATTATCTCCAAAAAGAGTAGGCTTCTATTCTGACCCTCATCTTATCCCCATGCAAAATTTTGTAAGTATCGGGCCATAAATGTGATCTGTATATGATATCCTGATATCCTAACTACTTAGTTCTGTTAGCTGTAGAAATATTACCAAATGTTTAATTCAAAATGAAAATATGCCAAAAATATGACAAAATTGAAAAAATATGAGAAAATGTTACAAAATCAATATTTTTATCTTTAGAGAGATATTTTTATGCGATTTTTTAGACGTTTTTTCTTTCCTGCCAAGAGGCCATTCTGAATTAATGAGAATTGTCGAAATCAGTTCAGCCGTTCTCGACATATAAGAGATCTTTCAAGCATATCTTCTTTGATAGACATATATATCGAACATATTTTGCTATATGTAAATAAATGTAAAGATCAGAAGTAACCTTGGAATGGCTTTGTGATTTCGCCGGGATTTAAAATATTCGCGGTTTAATGAAAAATTTTGAATTTTTTCAACACAAAATATACCCGCTAAATATTATCCGATGACCACCCAATTTGGTAGGCTTCTTCCCCGCCCTAAACACTAGCTACATGCGATTGGTCTATAATTGCGACCTGTATAGCTACTGCAAAATCCGACATTATTTCAGTATTTGGTCCATTTCAACCCCTAAACATTTGGCGATCATCTCCAAAAGAAATAGGCTTCTATTCTGACCCTAACCCCACATCCGTGCAAAATTTCGTTAGGATCGGGCCATAATTGCGACCTGTAGAATGATTACAAATTAACATGGACAGACGGACGGACGGACATACATAGCTAGATCGACTCAGCTCAGCGAGCTAGGAAGATCCATATATATTTTCCTATATGGGAAACCAATATTTCGAGGTGTTACATAAATTCTGGCCCAATCAAACTTATAATACCCCCAACACATAGTGTTGTAGGGTATAAAAACCAACTGAAAGGTTTAATAATATGAGTAGTTCGTGGAAGTTATGTGCAAATTGTCTAAAGTCTGACGGTAAATATCAGTTGATACGTCCAAAACGTGTGCTATGTCTCTTTGGGCCAAATTCTACCATTAGTATTTGTGTTAGGTCAGGTACGAAAAGTGCCAATATTGGCCCATTTTATCAAGTACCTCTCCCACAAAGGATCAAAATTGTGAATATTCATAACTTTTATAAAATGTGAAATGAGATCCCGATTCTTCTCCAATTTCGCAAATGCCAATATTTTAATAAACATAAGATCTGCTAGTAATAGTGTGAGGTGAAAAAAACTGCAAACAACTTCAGACTGCTGTCATTTCTAAGCCACTCGTCCGACAGCTGTTAAAATTATTCCAGTGACAGTTCATTATATAGTTTACAAGCATACAAAAGCATTTTGGTGAGAATTTTCCAGAAAAAAAGTTATTCGTGATGGAATTCAAGCGTGATAGTGTGATTACTTTATATTTGGCTGGAAAAATACATGTGGCTATCGTTAGAGCGCTTATGTGTCTCCTACCATTGCTCGTTACCGTGATACTGGTAGCGTAGCCCGATGTCAAGGAAGTGGACTTAAGAAAACAGCAACATCATCAGAAATGATTCGAAAGGTAAAGAAGCGACTTGAACGAAACCCGCGTCGCAGTGGCCTAAAAATGGCTCGTGAGCTGAACATATCGCAATATTCCATTCGGCAAACATATAGAAAAATGAGATCGGGGTAAAGTCATTGAAATTCCAAAAAGTGAAAGAACTTACACTGCAACGTAGAGAAAATGCGCTTCGCTTGGTCGAAAGTGGTGAACTGCCGAATTTGGTTTTCTCCGATGAGAATACATTCGTTGTCCAACAGTTTGTAAACAAACAAAATGATCGTGTTTACTTGCTAAAGAGGTCAGCTGAAAATGTGCACCTTCTGTTGGCCACCCGAACTCAAGCGCTGGCCATGGTGATGGTGCGGGTCGCCATAACAGCCGATGGTCGCTCTCCGCTCGTGTTAATCGACCATCGTGGCATCAGAATAAATGCCGAATATTATCGGGAAAATATTCGGGAGGGTGTATTAAAGCCTTGGGTACGCAAACATTATTGCCGCAGACCTTCCAACAGAACCCAGCACATGCCACCCAAGAATGGTTACAAAATTAGGTTCCTCGCTTCATTTCCAGCGCACAATGGCCACCAAAATCTCTGGATACCAATCCGTTGGACTATTGTGTCTAGAGTGTTTTGGAAAGCAAGGTTGGCACTAAAAAATACCAAAGTGTCGATCACCTCAAGCAAGCGCTTCGCAGGCAATGAGCCAAAATACCACAGAGCAACATTCGGCAGCGTGTGACGGTTTCATTGGGCGTTTGAAGGCAATAATTCGTGCCAAAGGTGAGCAATTCGAACAAATGTAAACTTATTCTAAAATTTGATTCTATTTCCGACATTTTATGCTTCCAGTCAATAAAATAAAAAAAATTTTTGCAGTTTTTTTTATTTCACCCTGTATAGCGGACAATATTTGCAATTAACTCCCCCACAAAGGGTCAACATTTTGAATACTTATAACACTTATACCATGCGATGCACTCGTCGGCGATTCTCTTTAAATTAACTATATTTCAAAGATTCGGTCGGGTCAAAATTTTGAATATCTATTGAGCTCATAAAAAGCAAAAATTACATCTGATTCCATTTAGACTTGGCACATCTCAATATTTCTTTCAACACAAGATCTCTTATAAAGCTGGTAGAGATCGGACTATTCCTTCTGGTACCTCTCCCACAATGAGCATCCAAATTTCACACATACAAACATTTTCGCTAAAACAAAATCTGTTGGATATAAATGTTGGTTTTTTTGTAATTTTGCCCATACCAATGTCTTTATCTGTATTAGGCAAAGTATGAAATTTGAATACTTCGGTCGACTATATCTATTATTACTATCTTATATAAAACAAGTAAGCAAAGGCTATATTCGAGCGGGGCCGACCGTTGAATACCCTACAACACTATAATAAACGATACTGTTTATATAGGCGAGATATTCGAAAGAATTCCACAAGATATTGTGACAAATTATAAAAGAAAACCATTAGGTTTCGTTCTCTAATTTTCGAATAATAGCAACTTAAACTAATTTGCTCATTTCCAATTTATTGGTAGATGTTGCACGTAAATGGTCTTCCTAGATCTGGAAACAATATTTCCCAAGGACCTCTCAGAAGTGGCAAAAGATTAACATTTATTATTGGTTTTTGACTGAAACGCACCTATATAAGATACAGACATTTGACTATATTCTTCCACGAAATCAGCGTTAACGAAATAGTCAGAAGTGCGTCTTTCCTGTATTTGTGAATTCTCCAAAGAGTCACTGGAATGGACATTTTCGTATTTTGTCTACAAAAGCTGGCAAACTATTTCACACATTGAATATTTTTGGATGGCCATCCAAAACTGCTTGGCTTTTGCAATGTCCGGTGACCCCCATTCAAATGTGCGTGAGGATCGGGCGATAATTACGACCTGCTGACAATTTTGCAGTTTTTTGGTCCATTTCAACCCCTAAATATATTGCGATCATCTCCAAAAAAAGTAGGCTGACCCTCATCTTATACCCATGCAAAATTTCGTAAGGATCGGGTCATAAATGCGATATCCTGATATCCTAACTACTTAGTTTTGTTAGCTGTAGAAATATTACCAAATGTTTAATTCAAAATGAAAATATGCAAAAAATATGACAAAATTGAAAAAGTATGAGAAAATTTTACAAAATCGATATTTTCATCTTTAGAGAGATATTTTTATGCGATTTCTTTAGACGTTTTTTCTTTCCTACCAAGAGGCCATTCTGAATTAATGAGAACTGTCGAAATCAGTTCAGCCGTTCTCGACATATAAGAGATCTTTCAAGCATATCTTCTTTGATAGACATATACATCGCACATATTTTGCTATATATCCGATTTGTTGGATGTTAACATCAATGTAAAGGTCAGAAGTAACCTTGTCATGGCTTCGTGATTTCTCCGGGATTTAAAATATTCGCGGTTTAATGAAAAATGTTGAATTTTTTCAACACAAAAGATATGGTCTATTTTACCCACTAAATATTACTCGATGACCATCAAAATTGGAAGGCTTCTGCCCAGCCCTAAGCTCTAGCCCCATGCTAACTTTCGCTTTAATTGGTCTATAATTGCGACCTGTAGAGCAACAGCAAAATCAGGAATTTTTTCAGTTTTTGGTCCATTTCAACCCCTAAATAGTATGGAATCATCTCTGACCCTAGACCCACCTCCATTCTAAATTTCGTGAAGATCGGACCATAATTGCGACCTGTAGAGTGATTACAAATTAACATGGACAGACGGACGGACGGACATACATAGCTAGATCGACTCAGCTCGGCGAGATAGGAAGATCCATATATACTTTCCTATGTGGGAAACCAATATTTCGTGGTGTTACATAATTTTTGGCCCAATCAAACTTATAATACCCCCAACACATAGTGTTGTAGGGTATAATGAAGGAAGTAATATAGTCCAATATAGTCCAATCCTGGCACGTCGCAATATTTATATCATATTTATTTAGGTCCCATACGCAATGGACAATATTGGCCCATTTCTCGGAAAAAGGGGGTAACAATTTGAATAATCACAACAGAAGTCAAAATATATTTAAATAATCGCGCATTGGCTAATCTATTGGTAAAACCGACTGATACATTTTAACTTGTTGAAGAATATTTTTTGACAAGGAACATTGAACCAGTAAAGTCAAAATTATTAACTTCCAAAAAAGATGTGGCAATCGTTTTACAGAAACTGTTTTGGTTCTCTCATTGTTATTAATCATCGGAGAATACAGGCTTTCGTACACATACTTTTCGTATTAGCCGCATTAATGTCATACACGATTTATATTCAAAATTTATGTTTTTTTTTTTAAATTATTTTCCAAAAAAGGCTTGTAGATTTGAATGTTGTGATTGGGCGACCAGATGTCGAATAATTTATCATTGTTTTCCAGGAAAGACATAACTGTATGCATGAGCACATTTTCATTAAAAGAAATATTACATTGAGCAATTTACTGAGACGAAACAAAGGATATGAATTTAAAACACACACAGCAAATATGTATGGCGAACATGTCCAGTCAAACGATAAAGAATGGCGCCCACATGAAGTGGCGTGATAATGGCACACATATATAGCAGGCCATATGCAACATTGGAGTCTTAAAACCAAAAGTAAGACAATTAAAAAAGAAATTAAAATTATAATCAATAAAACTGGAATCACACCAAGAGAATTCTTCAAAAAAAAAAAAAAAAAAAAAAATACAATTATTTTATTTAGGAAGAAAGTGAGTCCCCCTTAATCAAACCGTGTTCGAGAACATGAGCCGAAAAAAGAGATAATTTAAGAGAAAATTAAAATTCTCTTCTTCTTTATATTTTACGATTCCATTTAATTGTTGAATGTTTGCCAAAATAATTTATATAGAAAATGGATAAGAAATATTTGTATAAATAATGACTTAACACTGCTTTGTTCTTGATTTAAATAAACATAGAGAAATTTGACTGTAAAGAGATATTTATTCTTGAGCAGCGCTGTCCTTAATTCTAGCCACGTTCCATGCAACAGCATTCATCCAGTACTTTTGAAAGTACCGCCTGTCAGAGTAGACAGACCACTTTGAATTCAAATTATGATATCTTGATACCTTAAACTACAATCTCAATTGAGCAGCGATTCTATATTCAATTGCCATCCATCATCATAAAACTGGGACGAGTGAATAATTGAACCGCTGATGGAACTGCCAACGGTTTGTAATAAAAATGAAATGTGCGGATTTGCATTTGGTTTTGAATGCAAAAATAAAGACAAATTGATAAGCTGTTCGAATACACATTTATGCCTATTAAGTGTAGCCCCGGATTCATAAATGCTCTTCAATAATTCATTATGGGTTTGTTGTTCTTGTAATACCCCCAGCCATGTGACTACCCAGAGTATATATCAAAAAGTGCCTCATCGGCCAAAACGTGCCTCTCGAAATTACGGTTTTAGATCCTAGGTTTCTTTGGACCAAATCCGTTTCAACACAAAATTGGAGTCGATGTACCGATGTATGTCTGTCTGCTGGCTGGTGCGCACAATAACTTTCGAAGGGAGAATCCGATTTGGGCCAAAGTTGGTACATCGTAACATTATTATCAAATCTAGAACGAGTTTGGAGATGAGCAATATCGGTCCTCTCCTTCTGGTATCTGCCACCTAAATCTCAAAGTTTTAAAAAAAATACTTTACTGCACAGAATGAGAAAGGTTAATCCGATTTTGGTCAAACCTTGCTAATCCTAATATGTGCATCAGTGCTAAGTTGAGTGCGAAAATGGACAATATCGGTCCACTCCATCAAGTACCTTCCCCATTTAAACCATTAAAAGTATTATAAAATGTGATTTAAGAGCCCGATAGTCTTCAAATTACACACATCATAATATTTTGATTAACCTATGGTCTGGTGTGAAGTAGGAATATATCGCTCCACTCCTTCGGGTACATCCTCCACAAAGGCTCAACTTTTTGAATAACCTAAACGATTATAAAATCCGAAATAAGTATTCTATTATCTTCATATTTCACACATCCCATTTTTATACCCTCCACCTTGGAAAGGAGGGTATATTAACTTTGTCATTCCGTTTGTAACATCCTTAAATATTCGTCTTAGACCCCATAAAGTATATATATTGATAATCAGCATAAAATTCTAAGTCGATTTAACGATGTCCGTCTGTCTGTCTGTCCGTCTGTTTGTCTGTCTGTTGAAATCACGATACAGCCCACATTATTTGACGTAGAGCGCCAAAATTTAGCAGAGCTATTTGCATTGTGTCTAGGATGGTTGGTATTGAAAATGAGATATATCGGTCCACGTTCTGGTATAGTCCCCATATAACGGTACCTCCCGATATTCGGTATTTTGATTATTTATGCCACATTTTTTCACGGATTTGTCTGAAAATTGGTATTTGTAGGTCATAACGGGTCCCTGAGCGTGTGGCAAAACATTGCATGTATAGGTCCACGTTGTGGTATAGCCCCCATATAAAGGTACCTCCAGATATTCGGTATTTTAGTTTTTTTGCCACATTTTTTCACGGATTTGTCTAAAAATTGGTATTTGTTGGTCATAATGGTTTCCAGCCCCGGTGGTGAAACATTGCATGTATGCGTCCATGATTTGGTATAGCCCCCATATAACGGTACCTCCCGATATTCGGTAATTTGATGATTTTTGCAACATTTTTCACGGATTTGTCTGAAAATTGGTATTTATTGGTCATAATGGGTTCCAGCTCCGGTGGCGAAACATTGCATGTATGGGTCCATGATTTGGTATAGCGCCCATATAACGGTACCTCCCGATATTCGGTATTTTGATGGTTTTTGCCACATTTTTTCACTGATTTGTCTAAAAATTGGTATTTGTGGGTCATAATGGGTCCTATTTCGTGTGGCGAAACATTGTAATTATAGGTCCACGTTTTGGTGTAGCCCCCATATAACGGTACCTCCCAATATTCGGTATTTTGATAATTTTTTTTTACGAATTTCTCTGAAAATTTGGTAGTTGTAGATCATAATGGGTCCCAGTTCCTATGGCGAGTCATTGTAATTATAGGTCCACGGTTTGGTATAGCCCCCATATAACGGTACATCCCGATATTATGTAATTTGATGATTTTTGCCACATTTTTTTCACGTATTTGTCTGTAAACTGGTATTTGTAGGTCATAATGGGTTCTAGCTTCGTTGGCGAAACCTTGCATGTGTAGGTCCATGATTTGGTATAGCCCTCATATAACGGTACCCTCCGATATTCGGTATTTTGATGGTTTTTGCCACATTTCTTCTAATGTTTCCTTTACCCTAAGGTGGAGGGTATTACAAGTTTGGCCCGGCCGAACTTAATGTTATTTTACTTGTTTTTAAATACGTTTGTCTATTTTCCTCAAATAATCACTTTCGTAAAAGTATGGCTGGCAAGATGTCAAATGTGGGCACATTTTTTCGCATCTTAATATATTTGCCAAATTTTAACTAGATGTTAGGACATTTTCTAGCCAAAAATAGTGGGTTCCTTAAAGGAATTTCCTAAACATGATTCGTGGTTTTATACCCGCAGCTATATGGCTAAACATGCCTCATCGAAATAACAGTTTAAGACCCTAGGTCTCTTTGAACCAAATCCATTTCAGGACATTTAAAGCGATGTCCATTCTTCTGTCTGGCTGGCTGGCGCACACGATAACTCTCGAAGGCAGTATCCGATTTGGTCCAAACTTGGTATATCGTAATATTATTGTCAAACTTAGACAGAGTTCGGAGATGGGCAATATCGGTATGCTTTTTCCCATAAAAGGTCGACATTTTCAACCAGTAAAGAAAGTCTTAAAGTCGGGCGGGGCCGACTTTATGATACCCTACACCACTTTGCTAATTTAGTAGAGCTGCGCATAACAATTAAAAGTTTTTATGGGAGAATTCAATCATACACGCTATGATTATAATTATAATTTAAAGTTCAAAGCCGAAGAATTTATATCTTTTAAATTCGGACTTGTATTGTCCATTTGGTGCACAATTAATTCGAAATCGGATAAAAATATATATGGGAGCTATATCCAAATCGGAACCGATCTCGATAAAATTTGGCAAAGATATTTCTGAGCTGTATTTGATATATTTCCCTGAATATCGTTGTTACGGAGTGCATATTACGGTTGTGGGTAACAAATATAACAAATCGGATGAATAATATATATGGGAGCTATATCTATATCTGAACCGATCTTCACCAAATTTGACGTTCTAGCTTCTAGACTCAATTTGGTCGTAAGTGCCAAATTTCATCCCATTTGGGCAAATATTAGACGTTTAGTGCACAATAAGAGATAAATCGGACGAAGTTATATGTCGGAGCTATATCCAAATCTGAAACGATCTCGATAAAATTTAGCAAATGTATTTCTGAGCTGTATTTGATATATTTCCCCAAATATTGTTGTTACAGAGTGCATATTACGGCTGCGGAGGACAAAAATAACAAATCGGATGAACAATATATATGGGAGCGATAGCTATATCTGAACCGATTTCGATCAAATTTGGCTAACTCATTTCCAGGTCCAATCTGATCGTACGTGAAAAATTCCATACTATTCGGACTGATATTACACGTTTGGTGCACAATTAAAGGCAAATCGGACGAAGATATATATGGTAGCTATATCTAAATTCTGACCGATTATCTCCAATCCAATTTCAATAGGGTTCGTCCTTGGGCCAAACAAATGATTTGTTCAAAATTTCATTTGGATAGGGCAATAAATGCGAACTGTACTTTGTTTACAAAAATACATGGACAGACGGACGGACGGACAGACGGACGGACGGACGGACATGCATAAATCGACTCAGAATGTGGTTCTATGCAGATCATCAAAAGGAACTATGGGTCTATCTTGTTTCCTTTTGCCTGTTACAAACAAATGCACAAAGACATAATACCCTGACCACCTAGTGGTGTAGGGTATAAAAATGGATAATAGAGACCGACTCCTTCCAGTACCTCCCTCACAAAGTGTGAATAATCTCAATGCTTCTAAAATGTGAAATAAGAATCCTATTGCCTTAAAATTTAGCATATCCCAACATTTCTAACAACTCAATTTCTGGTATGTTGATGGGATGGGTCGGATCACTCCTTTTGGTACCTCCCCACAACGGGCTAAAATTTTGAATACCTATATCTCTTATGAGACACGAAATAACCACCAATTCTCTTCAGTTTTCACAAATCTAAATATATCGGTCCACTCCTCCTGGTTTTTTTAGTGATCAGTATTAAACACATTTTATAATTTAATAATTTTCAAAATAAAAGTTAATAATAATTTAAATAATTTTAATTTATAACAACTTGCTGAATCATTTGTTCCGTCAGATGTTTTTTTGTTTGGCACAATATTTATTGTAAAATAAGTTTTGTTTTCTTGTTATTTTGTTCTTAACTTTTTGAAATGTTTTTCACATTCTCAATAAACAACTGATTGCATTTGTTCCAAGGCTATGATGAAAAATAAAAATAAAAAAAAAATATTGTCGCATTCCGTGGCAGTCTCGGAGAATTTTTCTTGGCATTTCTTATCACTACTACTATTTTCTAGCTTAAAAAAACGAGATGAACGATTTTCTTAAAAAAAAAAAAAAATAGAAAAAACTAACAACTTGAGCCAGAAGATAATTCTTGAAAATAGGTAAACTAGCGAGAATGATAAGGGCTAAACAAACAAAACAAAATGCATTGTAAATAAATGAAAATTGATGTGAAACAAATAAGAACAATGCAAAGAAACTTCAGACATGACATGAGTCATTAAAATAATATGCGATAATAATTGTGGGGGTTTTGCTCCGCTTTACTCTTTATTTACAGGTCTTTACATATTTTTTAATATCGCAAATGGAGTAAACAATGTAGTATGTCCATGTGTTTGCGTAAGAAGGAATCGCTTAGAATATTATTTAACCAGTAGGGAAAGGTCAAAAGTCGGGCGAGGTCGACTATATGATACCCAACACCACTATGCGTATGTAGTAGAGCTTCCGTAACCAAACAATTTATATTGGTAATTTATGTGAAGTATATCATAATATGCACCAAATACAGTGCACGTTATGACTTCGATAAGGATTATATTCAAAACCACTAAGGAAAAGTCAAAAGTCGGGCGGGGCCGGCTATATGATACCCTACACCAATATACGTGTTTAGTAGAGCTCCCGTAACAAAGTAATTTTTTTTGAAGTAGATCATACCACCTATCAACATTTGGGCTTAGAGCAGTTATAGTTTGGTTTTAGAGAGTACTAATATACGGGAGGCATATCCATTGGGAGGCATTGGCCATTTTGGATACGTAGGAACTATATCCAATTCTTAGTCGAACTCGATAATATTTGACGAAGGTATTTCCGATATATCAATGAATATTACGAATTTGGGGAACTTAAACACCAAATCGGATGAAACATATATATATAGCTATATCTGAACCGATTTTCAATTTTTTGATGTACCCGTTTCTAGAATGAATTCGGTCGGATGTACCAACATTCAGGACTTTTGGTCAGATATTGGCCATTTGGTGCACAATTAACTCGAAAACCTGGCGTGAATGAGTATGGACTGAATATGAAGGAATGTATGGGGCCACTCCTTCTGGTACTTCCCTCATAAGAGTTCAAACTTTTGAATAAGAAAACGCTTATAAATGCGTAGTAGGCATCTAATACTCTTCAAATCACAATATGTTCGTTAACAAGAGATCTCCTGTGAAGATGGGTTATATCGGTCCACTTCATTAAGTAGCACAATTCTGAATATCAATGTAGCTCATAAAACGAAAAATTATCATCCAATTCCATTCAGACTTGGCACATCTCAATACTTGCATTAACAAAAGATCTGTGGTAGAGGTCTGACTACTCCTTCCGGTACCTCCCACATAGAGGTTCAAGATCTTGAAAAACAAAACAAAAAAAAAAAAAAACCCTCAAAGAAAGCGAAATAAGCATCCAGCTCTCTTCAAATTTCTCACACACAAACATTTTTGCTAACAAATGATCTGTTGTGGAGATGATATACAGGATGAGATAAAAACAAGTAAGCAAAGGCTACAGTCAAGCGGGGCCGATCGTTGAATACCCTACAACACTATAATAAACGATACTGTGTATATAGGCGAGATACTCGAAAGAATTCCACAAGACAAATTATAAAAGAAAACCATCAGGTTTCGTTCTCTCTAATTTTCGAATAATAGCAACTTAAGCTAATTTGCTCATTTCCATTTTATTGGTAGATGTTGCACGTAAATGGTCTTCCTAGATCTGGAACCAATATTTCCCAAAGACCTATAATCTCTCAGAAGTGGCAAAAGATTAACATTTATTATTATTTTTTGACTGAAACGCATCTATATGAGATACAGACATTTGACTATATTCCTTCACGAAATCAGCGTTAACGAAATAGTCAGAAGAGCGTCTTTCCTGTATTTGTGAATTCTCCAAAGAGTCACTGGAATGGACATTTTCGTATTTTGTCTACAAAAGTTGGCAAACTATTTCGCACATTGAATATTTTTGGATGGCCATCCAAAACTGCTTGGCTTTTACAATGTCCGGTAACCCCAATTCGAATGTGCGTGAGGATCGGGCCTGCTGACAATTTTGCAGTTTTTTGGTCCATTTCAACCCCTAGATATATTGCGATCATCTCCAAAAAGAATAGGCTTCTATTCTGACCCTCATCTTATACCCATGCACCATTTCGTAAGGATCGGGCCATAAATGCGATCTGTATATGATATCCTGATATCCTAACTACTTAGTTTTGTTAGCTGTAGAAATATTACCAAATGTTTAATTCAAAATGAAAATATGACAACATTGAAAAAATATGAGAAAATTTTACAAAATCAATATTTTCATCTCTAGAGAGATATTTTTATGCGATTTTTTCAGACGTTTTATGTTTCCTGCCAAGAGGCCATTCTGAATTAATGAGAACTGTCGAAATCAGTTCAGCCGTTCTCGTCATATAAGAGATCCTTCAAGCATATCTTCTTTGATAGACATATATATCGCACATATTTTGCTATATATCCGATTCGTTGGATGTTAACATCAATGTAAAGCTCAGAAGTAACCTTGTCATGGCTTCGTGATTTCGTCGGGATTTAAAAAATTCGCGGTTTAATGAAAAATATTGAATTTTTTCAACACAAAAGATATGGTCTATTTTACCCGCTAAATATTATCCGATGACCACCCTAATTGGTAGGCTTCTTCCCCGCCCTAAACTCTAGCTACTGCATAATCCGATATTTTTTCAGTATTTGGTCCATTTCAACCCCTAAACATTTGGCGATCATCTCCAAAAGAAATAGGCTTCTATTCCTTCTATCCCTAACCCCACCTCCCTTTTAAATTTCGTGAAGATCGGACCATAATTGCGACCTGTAGAGTGATTACAAATTAACATGGACAGACGGACATACATAGCTAGATCGACTCAGCTCGGCGAGCTAGGAAGATCTATACATACTTTCCTATATGGGAAACCAATATTTCGAGGTGTTACATAAATTCTGGCCCAATCAAACTTATAATACCCCCAACACATAGGGTATAAACAGCAACCAACTTCAGACTGCTGTCATTTCTAAGCCACTCGTCCAACAGCTGTTACAGTTATTCCAGTGACAGCTCATTATATTGTTTACAAGCGCACAAAAGCATTTTGGTGAGAATTTTCCAGAAAAAAAGTTATTCGTGATGGAATTCAAGCGTGATAGTGTGATTTCTTTTTATTTGGCTGGAAACCACAAGCGGCTATCGCTAGAGCACTCCAGCATTTAAATGTGAATAAATCTTTTGTATCTCGTACCATCGCTCTTTACCGTGATGCTTGTAGCGTAGCCCGACGTCGAGGAAGTGGAAACAGCAACATTAGCAGACATGTTTCGAAAAGTAAAAAAGCGATTTGACCGAAACCCGCGTCGCCGTCCAAAAATGGCTCGTGAGCTGAACATATCGCAATATTCCTTTCGTCAAATATTGAAAAATGAGCTCGGGGTAAAGCCATTGAAATTCCAAAAAGTGCAAGAACTTACACCGCAACGGAAAGAAAATAGAGCTAAAAAGTTGCTTGGCCGAAAGTAGTGAACTGCCGAATGTGGTTTTCTCCGATGAGAAAACATTCGTTTTCCAGCAGTTTGAAAACAAACAAAATGATCGTGTTTAATTGCCAAAGAGGTCAGCTAAAAATGTGCACCTTCGGTTGGCCACTAAACTCAAGCGCCGGTCATGGCATAGACAAATGAAAATATAGACAACGAAATGCTCTCACCGCTTATCTTCGAAAAAAATCGAATCAGCAGATGTCGTCTATATCGTTTCAGGGGTTTGAGTGGGAATATTGAAGTCACTCAATTCTTAAACGTTAAAAATAACAAAAACTGTAGGATGTTTGTCAGTTGGAAATTGTTCCATAATAAAAGAAATGTGAAAATTACGTGATGACATCAAAAAATTCCGGAATAATCAAGTGAAATTCTTGAAAAACGATAAAACGAAGCATGTATACTATGCAAAACATGAAGAGAGCCACCCGGATAAAAAGACAAAACTAACTTTTCGTTGTCTATATCTTCATTTGTCTATGGTCATGGTGATGATGTGGGCCGCCATAAGAGTCGATGGTCGCTCTCTGCTCGTATTAATCGACCGTGGTGTCAGAATAAATGCCGAATATTATATTGAAATTATTCTGGAGGGTGTTTTAAAGCCTTGGGCACGCAAACATTTTGGCCACAGACCTTGGACATTCCAACAGAACTCAGCACCATCGCACTCAGCACGCGCCACCCAAGAATGGTTACAAAATGAGGTTGCTCGCTTCATTTGGCCACCAAAATCTCCGGATACCAATCCGTTGGACTGTATTCGGGCAGCGTGTGACGTTTTCATTGGCCGTTTGAAGGCCATAATTCGTGCCAAAGGTGACCAATTCGAACAAATCTAAACTTATTGTAAAATTTAATGGTATTTTCGAAATTCAATAAAATTTAAAAAACAAAAAAAAAAAAAAAAAATGTAAAAATTATGGCCTTTGACTTTGTTGCAGTTTTTTATCCCACCCTATATATCTGCCAACCCCCTCTGGTACCACACCCACAAAGTGCCACAATTGTCTGCGATTCTTTACAACATGCTATATCTAAAAATATTTCTCTCAACCAGAAACCTGAGATGAATATGGAATAAAATTGGATATAAATGTTCGATTTTCTTGTAATTTTGCCCATACCAATAATTTTCTCTGTATTAGATGAAGTGTGAGAATAGAATACTTCGGTCGACTATGTTTGCTACATCATGCACATTTTAAAATTTTCTCCTATAAAGCGAAGGAATTAACCAACATAGTCCAAACCTGGAACGTCGCAATATGTATATCATATTTATTTAGGTCCGTTACGAAATGGACATTATTGGTCCATTTCCCCAGAATCTACTCCATAGAGGGTCAACAGTTTGAATGATTATAACTGAAGTCAAAATATTTTTTTGTAATAGAACGTTGGCTAAGGGAATTCATATGTCGGCAAAACCGACTGATACTTTATAACTTATTTTACTATAATATTTTCTTGCGTAGGTAATTCAGCTAACAAATTAATGATGTCATTAATACTTTTATCCGTAGGGTAATATCTTATAAATATGTGTAAGTTGAATGAACTTGTTGTCCATGATAATGGAATTACCATTGTAATGGAATATTTACATACCTGCAAGTGAAACCTTCCGTGAGAGCAATGTAATCTTTTCGTCTCTCTTTCTTCGTGGACTTATGAAACGGGAAAAAATCTGAAAGTAAATTAAATTAAATGTTTGTATTAATTTAAAATGAATATTTGTGGAAAAATAATGTATGGATTTATGAATGTAGAAAACTACGCAAAAGAATCTTCCAGTACAGAAATGCAAAAAAAAAAAATAAATAAATAAACAACACACACACAAATCGAGAAACATGCATTTTGTGTTAGCCGCTTGACAGTTGTGAGAACGTGTCCAGCAATTATAATTGACATTAGTTTTGTTCCCTTACTTTCTTGTTTAACATAAAATTAGTAACAGAGTGAAATGAAATAAAAATCACTGCTGAGAAATGAAGGCAACGTTAAAAAACCGTTAAAAATTTTCCATGGATTCTTTAAAAAATCCACGTTTATAATTTCGAAGTTCCTTGGAAAATATTCTTTAAAAAATCCACGTTTATAATTTCGAAGTTCCTTGGAAAATATTCTTTAAAAAATCCACGTTTATAATTTCGAAGTTCCTTGGAAAATATTCTTTAAAAAATCCACGTTTATAATTTCGAAGTTCCTTGGAAAATATTCTTTAAAAAATCCACGTTTATAATTTCGAAGTTCCTTGGAAAATATTCTTTAAAAAATCCACGTTTATAATTTCGAAGTTCCTTGGAAAATATTCTTTAAAAAATCCACGTTTATAATTTCGAAGTTCCTTGGAAAATATTCTTTAAAAAATCCACGTTTATAATTTCGAAGTTCCTTGGAAAATATTCTTTAAAAAATCCACGTTTATAATTTCGAAGTTCCTTGGAAAATATTCTTTAAAAAATCCACGTTTATAATTTCGAAGTTCCTTGGAAAATATTCTTTAAAAAATCCACGTTTATAATTTCGAAGTTCCTTGGAAAATATTCTTTAAAAAATCCACGTTTATAATTTCGAAGTTCCTTGGAAAATATTCTTTAAAAA
The DNA here is from genome assembly GCF_030504385.1 of Musca domestica. Lineage (NCBI taxonomy): Eukaryota > Metazoa > Arthropoda > Insecta > Diptera > Muscidae > Musca > Musca domestica. The sequence goes on along the minus strand of NW_026712324.1, from coordinate 7,150,993 downwards.
ATCCACGTTTATAATTTCGAAGTTCCTTGGAAAATATTCTTTAAAAAATCCACGTTTATAATTTCGAAGTTCCTTGGAAAATATTCTTTAAAAAATCCACGTTTATAATTTCGAAGTTCCTTGGAAAATATTCTTTAAAAAATCCACGTTTATAATTTCGAAGTTCCTTGGAAAATATTCTTTAAAAAATCCACGTTTATAATTTCGAAGTTCCTTGGAAAATATTCTTTAAAAAATCCACGTTTATAATTTCGAAGTTCCTTGGAAAATATTCTTTAAAAAATCCACGTTTATAATTTCGAAGTTCCTTGGAAAATATTCTTTAAAAAAATTTGATGAGAAACCATCAAATTATCTAACAATCAATAGGTGGCAACCACGCTTTTTTTGTTTATCAAATAAAAATGCCGGCAATTTAAAATACACAAATTTTATGTGAAGGAACAAAGCTAAGGTCATTAATATTTATTAATTTCTCTGACTTCTCAACAATAACAAAAATAAATTGTACTGTTTTTTTTTTTTTTTAGTTTTGAGAGCATTCAAACTATGCCACCAATTTTAATTAAAAAAATTTAATAAACCTTAAAAATTTATGAAAAAAATGTACGTTGTTAAATTTTTATGCGGCTTTTGCTATATGTATACATGTATGTATCAGGGACCTACGGGGGGTTGGGGCCCGTGATTTCTACGAAATGATTTTTTTTGCCACCTTAAGTGGAAAAGTTAACTTGTTTTTATTTAAACATTTCTCCACCCCACCACCAAAACGACACACTTACTTTCACGTCTCTAGTATTTATGTATGCATGTACAGTGAGCGTCAAAAGAAAGTTTACACCAACATGCACGTTATTATTAACGTTTTATTTATGCTTCTGTGACATTATGTGGTCATCACATATTTCTGCAATGACAGCTCTATTACTCTGATCCTAGCTCAAAAATTCACGCAGCAACAACAAGTGTTATTAAAAACAAGTAAAACATGAAGTTCGGCCGGTCCGATCATTTTGTATGGAAAACATTTTTATATAATATTATCTAAATTCAAGCGTGTTCCGCTTTAAACTACAAATACCAGTAAGACTATTTGGATAATGCAATATAACGTTTCAAAACCAGTAAATAAAGTCTTAAAGTCGGGCGGGGCCGACTTTGTGATACCCTACACCACTTTGCTAATTTAGTAGAGCTCCATATAACAAATAAAAGTTTTTATGGGAGAATTCAATCATACAAGCTATGATTATAATTATAATTTACAGATCAAAGGACTAAATATGCCGAAGCATTTGTGTCTTTTAAATTCGGACATGTGTTGCCCATTTGGTGCAATAATAATTAAAAATCGGATAAAAATATATATGGGAGCTATATCCAAACCTGAACCGATCTCGATATAATTTGGCAAAGATATTTCTGAGCTGTATTTGATATATTTCCCCGAATATCGTTGTTACGGAGTGCATATTACGGCTGCGGAGGACAAAAATAACAAATCGGATGAACAATATATATGGAAGCTATAGCTATATCTGAACCGATCTTCAGCAAACTTGATATGCTAGCTTCTAAACTTAATTCCATCCCATTTAGACAAATATTAGACGTTTGGTGCACAATAAAAGGTAAATCGGACAAAAATATATATGGGAGCTATATCCAAATCTGAACCGATCTCGATAAAATTTGGAAAGGACATTTCTGAGCTGTATTTGATATATTTCCCGAAATATTTTTGTTGCAGAGTGCATATTACGGCTGCGGAGGACAAAAATAACAAATCGGATGAACAATATATATGAGAGCTGTAGCTATATCTGAACTTTGAAATTTGGCATACTTATTTTCAAGTCCAATCTGATCGTACGTGCAAAATTCCATACTATTCGGACTGATATTATACGTTTGGTGCACAATTTCAATAGGGTTCGTCCTTGGGCCAAACAAATGATCTGTGCAAAATTTCATCTGGATCGGGCAATAAATGCGACCTGTACTTTGTTTACAAAAATACATGGACAGACGGACGGACGGACATGCATAAATCGACTCAGAATGTGATTCTATGCAGATCATCAAAAATAACTACGGGTCTATCTCGTTTCCTTTTGCCTGTTACAAACAAATGCACAAAGACATAATACCCTGACCACCTTGTGGTGTAGGGTATAAAAACCATAAAGTGAGTGAATCCGTTATATGGGGGACCATACTAGAAAAGGGTACCTATACAGACAACTTTATACTACAAGTTTCATGCTTTTTTTTTTTTGAGCTTCATGGGTATTCAAAATTGTAAACCTTTGTGGGGGAGGTACCAAAAGGAATGGTTCGATCTCTTCCATCTTTATAACTGATCTTGAGCTGATAGAAAAAATTGAGATGTACATAGTCTGAATGGAATTGGATGTTAATTTCGCGTTTTGTGAGCTTCATGGATATTGAAAATGTTAACCCTTTTGTTGGGGAGGTACCAGAAGGAGTGGACCGGTATAATCCATCTTCACACCAGACCTTGGGGTGGGTAATACAATCGGTTCATTCATTCCCTCTCTCTTTCTTTGCAGTAAAATATTGTTTTTGAAAAAAAAATAAATAAATAAAAAAAAAATACTTACAATTTGTTTATTTATTTAAAGTTGTGTTTGTCGCTGAAGGTATGTCTGGCCACTACAATGGTTTTATAAAAACTGAAGCGTTGATCATATTGAGATGATAAACAAATAAGAATATAACAAATGTCTTGTGTCGTCAAATGATATCATTATTAAATCCTATTGGTTGAAAATCAGGTGATATGATTTTAATATTACAAAATATATGTATGTATTTAAATATGTGTGTATGGTCAATGTGGAGAGTTTTTGAAGCGCATTCAAATTGAAATAAATTCAAACACGACAGATGAGTTGGAGTCTTCGCTGGACTTTTGAAATGTCTCTTAGGGATAGAGAACGCCTAGACTTAGGGTCGTGTATATGTCTTCTACAAACTGAAGGCTCTTAAAAAGTCATCCATATATACACTGGTGGCCAAAACTAAAGCAACTGAAATTACAAGGAGAATGAGAACCCTGTAACTTTTTCAAAAATTAAGAAAATGAGAAAGTTTTTCTTGTTTTAAATTAGGTACTTTATTCACTTTTTAAAAACCTAAAACATAAAACCAAAATTAATTTTTATATAAAAAATAATGGTTGGTAAAGTCAATTAACCCGATTTTGGCTTGGACAAAACAAAAGCAAGTCTTTTGTACATTCATATAACCGCTGCAATTTCAGTTGTTTTTACTGTGATATTTATCGCTTTTTGCTTCCTTCGATAATTTCGCTTGTCATAAATCCTTTTTGAGAAGTTTTTTACAACATTATGTGTTTTTCTTTTCGTTTTTTAAGTACTGCCTAAAAAATTTTAAAAATGGCTAAAAGCAAATACAGTACCTGAATAAAACAGCAAATTATCAGTGACTATCAAAACAACATATCACAGAAAATGATTTCCGAGAAATATTTCATAAATATTTATGTGATTTCATAATTATTTCTGTATACTAAATCGGTTTTTTGAACCCGGATCAGTAGTAACAGTCTATAACGGATGAAGGCCGTGAAAAACTTCAGCCCGTACTGATCCACAAATTGTGAGAGAAATAAAAAACAACTATTTAAGAGTTCAACTGGATTGGTGAGAGAGAAATCAATGGATATAAGCTCGAGATCAGTGCGTAGACGAGTAGTGGCAGCTGGTCTGCATGCCCGTAAGACATCAAAAAACCATTTATATCTGAAAAAATCAAAAAGGCTTTCGGAAACGATAATATTAAGTGTAATCAAGCTCAATGGAAAAAACATTATTTCTGGGATGAGTCTACGTTTAATATTAAAGGCTCCGACGTGAAAAATTTTACGGTGAGAAGACCAAAAAATGAAGGACTCAAGCCGCAGTGTTGCAAAGGTACAGTGAAGCATGAGGGAGGGTCAAAAATGGCGTGGCACTGTTTTTCTTTCTATGGACTTGGGCCTATCCATAAAATAAAGGAAGTTGTGGATCGGTTTGTTTACAAAGATGTGTTGGACATCACGTTGTTCCCTTACGCTGAGTAAAATATTCGGCTGATTTGGGTGTTTCAGCATGACAATGATCCCAAACTTGTATTAAAACTTGTCAAATATTAGTTGCTGGAGTCAAAAATTCATGTTTTGTTATGGCCGGCACAATCACCTGACCTAAACTCCTTAGAACACCTTTGGAGTATCGTAGATAGGAAGATCAAGAGAGATTCGGAAATAAATAAGCACAACATTTTCTAAAGAATTCGGGGTGCCTGGGAAAGCACACCCAAGGATCAAATTGAGCGTGTTATAGATTCAATGCCTCGTAGGTGTGCAGCTGCTATCAAAAATAATGGCTATGCTATCGACTACTAGCCAACATTTAATTATTTTAAAATAAAAAATCAAAAGTTGCTTTAGTTTTGACCAAGCAAAAATTGGGTCATTTTAGTTTTGCACATATTATTTTTCGTTCAAAATTATTTGTGTATTTTTATTTTTAGTTTCTTAAAAGTGAATTGAACCCCTCATTCAAAACTGGAAAAATAATTACGATTTATTTATTTTTGTAAAAGTTACAGGACATTTATTGTCTTTGCGATTTAAGTTGCTTTAGTTTTGGCCACCAGTGTAGCTAACCCTTAAAAGGTGCTCTGTAGACAAAAGGTACGTGAAGGAATAGGACGATAAATTCCATATTTACATCTCTGGTTGAGAGAAATACTAATATAAACCAAGTTTGAATAGAATCGCTAACTTGATTCGCAGATTATGAGAGATATATGCCATTTAAAATTGTAAGCCTTTGTGGGAGAGGTGCCAGAAGGGGTAGGCCGATATATATTATTTTCACATCAGATTTTGTGTTAGTATATATATTGGGATGTGCCGAGTTTGAAAAGAATCGATTGCTTATTTCGCGTTTTATGAGCTTTAGGATCATTCAAAATTGTAACCCTTTGTGGGGGAGGCACCAGAAGGTGTGGTCCGAAAAAAAAACCCATCTTCACATCAGGTCTTGTGTTAATAAAATTTGAAGAAAATCGAATTTTTTTTTTCGTATTTTATGAGTTTCATGGTTATTCAAAATGTTGACCATTTGTGGGGAAGGTGCCAGAAGGTTGGGTCCAATATATTCCATTTTCAGATCTTGTTTTGATAGATATTTCGCATTTTATAGGAGTTATCATTTTCACATCTTTCCTAGCTCTCATAAAAATATTAGGATTAGCAAAGTTTGCATAAAATTGTATGATATTTCATTGTTTAATAAAGTAAATTATTTTTTTTGTTAAAAATGTTTGTGAGGCAGGCATCAAATGGTTGATAATAATATTAAAATGTACCAAGTTTGGATCAAATCGTATGCTTCCTTTGAGGGTTTTCGTGCACACCAGCCGACCGGCAAGACAGACGGATGGACACCCCTAGATGGACTCCAATTATCCTGAAATGGGTTTGGTCCAAAGACACCTAGGGTCTAAAACCGTTATTTCGATTTGCTCGTTTCGTTTTGGTCGTATCAAACTATATATACCCTCTCTAATCATTTGGCTGAGGGTATAAACAAGTATTCTGAATGAGTCTTCAACTTTTCCACTCGAGCCAATTGCGAATGAAAAGATTTAATAGTCTTTAATAGTGCTAAAAAATACGAAACGTACTAATAGGTACAATTTTTTTTTTACGTGGGAAAGCTATAGTGGTGGAGATCTAAGATTTGGTTTTATGCTCACGTTGTTATACATCTGGTACTGGTCGATACCGCTATATTGAGCTCACGTCAAAATAGCTCAATCGTTTGACGGCCGTTATGTTTGAACTACCCTTAATCATGAGGTTGACAAAACTACAGGGTGAGATAAAAAACTGCACCCAACTTCAGACTGCTGTCATTTCTAAGTTACTCGCCCGACAGTTGTTGCAGTTATTCCAGTGACAGCTCATTAAACAAATCAAAACTTATACTAAAATTTGATGCTATTTCCGACATTTTTTGCTTTCATACAATAAAATTTAAAAAATGTACAAATTATGGCGTTTGAATTTGTTGCAGTTTTTTATCTAACTCTGTAAATACTCTGTTGCGCAAGTTATAACAGATAAAAGTATTGAAAATGTGCGTGAGGTACCGGAAGGGGTTAGAAGATATATATCATATATTAGCTAAAATGTTTGTATCTGTGAAATTTGAAGAGAGTTGGATGTTGTTTTCTCTTTCTTTGAGCTTTTGTTTTTCAAAATTGTGATCCTTTGTGGAGGAGGTACCAGTAAGAATGGACCGATTTCTACCATCTTCATAACAGATCTTGTGTTGATGGAAATATTTAGCCTGAATCGAATCGGATGTTAATTTCACGTTTTATGAACTTCGTGGATATTCAAAAATTTGAACATTGGTGGGGGAGTTACTAGTGGGGGTGGGCCGATGTTAACCATCTTAACACCAGACCTTGGGTTAATAAAAATATTGTGCTGTGTGCAATTTGAAGACAATCGGACCCTTACATCTCATTTCATGCGAGTTATAATTATTCAACATTTTGACCCTTTGTGGTGGAGGTACTTGATGGAGTTGACCGATATTGTCCATTTTTGCTCCTGACCAAGAACTGGCGCAAATAACAGGATTTGAAAAGATGGAGAAAAATCACTATATTTTTTCTTTCTGTATAGCAAACTAATTTTTAATTCATTGGCCGTTTAAAGGCCATAATTCGCGCTAAAGGTGACCAATTCGAACAAATCTAAACTTATTGTAAAATTGTCTTGTTAATCTCACCCTGTATACCTTCTCTAGCCATATGGCTGAGGACATAAAAAGCCCTAGATCATAGATCTTTTAAAGGTCTTCTGGCCATGGTAGATCTTTGAAATATCTTTTAAATGCCTTCTGCGCACAGATTTCCTTTCAATGGTATTTTGTTAGTGGAAGGGGACACTTAACTCGGACTTTTAAAGAGTTTTCTGCAGAACTTCAAAAAAATACACACATATATATATATATATAAAAGTTTCTTCTTCCGTATTTTTCAATAATACATTCGTTACCAGTTCACTTTGATATTTTTTCTCCAAAAGAGAACATGACTCTTTGAAGAGATCGCATGAATTGGCAATTCTCACCACCACTTGGCTGTTTAAATGAATGGCCCAAGAGCTCTCTCGATCGTATCAATTTAGTTTCTGTTCGACCGCCTAACAGTATGGGTGCCACACAAAAATGTGATCACGCAAAGTAAACGGACGCGTTATGAGACATGTAAGGAAGGGCTAACGTTTCTGCCGGCATAAAAACACGTGAAATATGCAACGCCCGCAAGAGGCGCGTGAACTTGAATGTGATATTAGATGCCTCATGCATGAAGTCACTTAGGAAAAATGCAAAAGTGAATTAAAAAACTCAAATAAATACAGGCAAAGGAATAATCAATAATTTCGGAATTTGTATGTTACTCGTATTACTCATACAAAATAATTAACAATAAGTATTTGAAAAGGTGTTAAGTTATTCCGTGTAATTAAACGGTATATATGTAGGTATGTGTTGCGGGGTTTTCGTTTTGTTTCCCGTTTTGTTAAAATGTATAATAATTAATGTCGAAGTAATATTTAATTCTACCAAATATGTGCAATAAATTATAAAAGTATTTACAAAATAAAAGTATTGCAAGGAAAGTGTCGTTTAACTGAAATTATTCTCAAAAAAAAAAAAAAACAAATGCAATCAAGAAAAAAAGTAAACATGTTATGAATTTTCAATTCAAATGGTGTTCCCAAAGTATTAAAAAAAACGTAATAAAAATATGATTCAAGCGATTTTTTCTATTGCCACTCTATCTTAAAAATTGATAAGAGCGCCAGGTGATAAGGCCCGTTCAAACGCCTAATAATTTAGCAATAATTCCTTCTGTGCTTTCTATTTAAAAAAAAAAAAAAAAAAAATATATATATATATATATATATATATATATATATATATATATATATATATATATATATATATATATATATATATATATATATATATATATATATATATATATATATATATGTGTCCGAGCCGAAATACTTTGACTCTACCTTAAAACAAAGATAACGGCGAAAATAAACAAAGAACAATAAATGATATATTGCCCAAACAAATAGAACAGTGTGGCTTGTTTGTTCGGGATACCGTAGTATTTTGTTGTTGCAAAATGGTCTGGCTTTATCCCTTTATTGTTGTTTTTATAAAAACAACGTTTGTTTATAGTGGAGAACGATGCTAATGTTTACCAAACAAATATGAGGAGTGTTTTGTGATTCCACGAAATTATTGTCGCTGAACGAAATTTTCAGAAAAATCAGGCTTGTTTTGCGTCAAAATTGGAACTTTTAGACATATACAAAACTGGTAAGGCTTAAAATGTCTGTTTCTATTCACAACAATAGCCATTAATAAGTAATGTAAACAAAGAAACTTGTGCATTACCAGTAAGATGAAAATAATGGGTTATTTCTTTAACAAATAACAAAAAAAAAAAAAAAAAAAAAACAAGTTTAAAAGTATCAGACGGTTTTGCCGACAGTTATATAGTTTCAGCCAATATTCGATTAATTAATTATATCTGTGTTGTGTTATAACCTTCTATGACTTAGGTTCCGAAGGAATGGTCCAAGATTGACAAGTTCATATCGGACTGAGAAAAAAACAAGTAAAATAGTATCAGTCGGTTTTGCCGACAGATGTATACCCCCAGCCTTATGTTATAAACGTGACATATTTGGATTATATCGACTACTTCTTGTACTTTACATGAGATATGTACACATTTTCGGAAATATGCGTCAGGTAACAGATATAGCGGACTGAAGTATTCCATTTTCATACTTCATCTAATACATATAATATATAATAATGGGTATATGCAAAATTTGAAGAAAATCGAACATTCGTATCCAATTTTATGCGAAATCATAAATTCCGACAAATTACATATTCATATCAGAATACTGGTTAAGAGAAATATATAGATATATCAAGTTGTTAAGAATCACCGACTTGTTTCGCAAGTTATGGCAACTATAAGTTGGCAGATCTTGTGTTGATGAAAATATTAAGAAGCTCCAAGTCCGAATAGAAGCGAATGTTAAATTTGCGTTTTACGAGTTTCATGGATACTAAAAATGTTGACCTTTTGTGGGGGAGGTACCAGAAGGAGTGGACCGATGTATTCCATCTTGGCACCGGACCTTGGGTTAATAAAATTATTGGGATATGTGAAATTCGAAGACAATCGGTCTCTTACATCAGTTGGAACAAAATCGGATTATCGATTCTCTTTCTGTGCAGAAAATATACTTTTTTTGAAAATCTCGAACATTTGTGTGGGAGGTACCAGCAGGAGTGGACCGATATATTCCATTTTAACACCAGACCTTGGGTTACATTAAATATTGGGATGTGTGAAATTTGAAGACAATCGGACGCTTACATCAATTTAATGAGAGTTTTAATTATTTAATATCTTGAGCCTTTGTGGGGGAGGTACCAGAAGGAGTGAACCGATCTTGTCCATTTTCACACTTGACCTAGTACTGAAGCAAATATTAAGATTTAAGCAAAATCGGTTTATCGTTTCTCTTTCTGTGCAAAAAAAAATATATATTTTTTTTAAATTTCGACCATTTGTGGGGGAGGTACCAGAAGGAATGAACCGATATATTCCATCTTAACATCAGACCTTGGGTTAACATAAATATTGGCATTTGTGAAATTTGAAGACAATCGGACTCTTATACCACATTTTATAAGAGTTGTAATTATTTAAAATTTTGACCATTTGTGGGGGAGGTACTTGATGAAGTGGACCGATATTTTCCATTTTCACACTTGACCTAGAACTGACGCAAATATTAAGATTTGCAAAGTTGGAGCAAAATCGGATTACCCTTTCTCTTTCTGTGCAAAAAATATTTGTTTTGAAAATTTCGACCTTTTGTGGGGGAGGTACCAGAAGGAGTGGACCGATATTGCCCATCTCCGAACTCGATCTAAGTTTGTCAAAAATATTACGATGTATCAAGTTTGGACCAAATTGGATAATCCCTTCGAGAGTTATTGTGCGCACCAGCCAGCCAGACAGACAGACAGACGGACGGACGGACGGACGGACGGACATCGCTAGATCGTCTCAAAATGTTCTGAAACGGATTTGGTCCAAAGAGACCTAGGGTCTAAAACCGTTATTTCGACTAGGCACGTTTTCACCGTACCAAATGATATAAACCTTCTGTAGCCATATGGCTGAGGGTATAATTATATAGATATTGTGACGTGACAGGTTTGGACTATATTGGTTAATTTCTTCACTTTTTATGAGATATGTGATAGTTTTTAGAAAATGTTAAAATGTACGTAAGGTACCAGATATAGTCGACCGAAGTATTCCATTTTCATACTTCATGTAATACAGATGTGCAGATATTGATATATGGGCAAAATTACAAGAAAATCGAATATTTATTTCAAAAATGTGGAATCATAAATTCCATATTCATCTCAGGGGTCTGGCTGAGAGAAATACTTAGATATAGCAAGTTGTAAAGAATCGCTTACTTGTTTCGCAAGTTATGACAGATAAAAGTATTGAAATTTTTTTTCGGTGAGGTACCAGAAGATGTTTGCAGATATATATCATCTTCACAACAGATCTTGTGCAAGGAAAAAATTTTTATATATGCGACATTTGAAGAGAGTTGGATGTTTATTTCGTTTTCTTTGAGCGTTTTATTTTTCAAAATCTTGAAACCTATGTGTGGGAGGTACCAGAAGGAATGGTCCGGTGTTGATGGTAATATTGAGATGTGCAAAGTCTGAATGGAATCGAATGTTAATTTTGCGTATTATAAATGTTAAAACCTTTGTGGGGTGTTAACCCTTTGTGGGTTAGGTACAAGAAGCAATGGACCGATATGTTTCATCTTCACACTAATAAAAGTATTGTGATGTGTAAAATTTGGAGACAATCACATCACATTTTATAAGAGTTATAATTATTCAAAATTTTGACGCTTCGAGGTACTTGATGGAGTAGGGCGACATTGTCCATTTTCGCACCTGACGAAGCACGGCTGGATTTAGGATTAGGATTTGAAAAGTTGGAGCAAAATCGGTTTATCCTTTCTCTCAGCTAGCAGACTATTATCATCAAACTTAGATCGAATTCTTAGATGAGAAATGTCGGTTTGTATAACTACAGGGTTGTTCAATATACGCCACGCGATAGCTCTGAAATAGTTGAAATTTACATTCAACAACATTTTTATAGACACAAGATCTGGTGTAAAGACAATCAAATTTCAGAGATCATTTCATTTCAGATCAAATTTTAGAATAAGTTTAGATTTGTTCGAATTGGTCAACCTTGGTACGAATTATGGCCTTCAAACACACGCTGGCCGAATGTAGCTTGAGGTGATCGACACTTTGGTATTTTTTAGTGCCAATCTTGATTTTCAAAATAGTCCAGACACAATAGTCCAACGGAATGGTATACGGAGATTTTGGTGGCCATTGTGCGCTGGAAATGAAACGAGGAACCTCATTTTGAAACCATTCTTGGGTCTGCTGCCAAAATGTTTGCATGGCCAAGGTTTTAATACTCCTCGTCCTCCAGAATATTTTCGCGTTAATATTCGGCATTTATTCTGATGCCACGGTCGATTAATACGAGCGGAGAGCGACCATCAGCAGTAATGGCGGCCCACACTATCACCATGGCCACGCTTGAGAAAACCAAATTCGGAGAAAACCAAATTCGGCAGTTCACCACTTTCGGTCAAGCGAAGCAACTCTTTGGCTCTTTTGAGTCTATTTTCTTTCTGTTGCGGTGTAAGTTTTTGCACTTTTTGCTACGAGCTACGCTACCAGTAACGAGCGGTGGTACGAGACACAAAAGATTTGTTCAGCTTTAAATGCTAGAGTGCCAGCCAAATGTAAAGAAATCCCACTATCGCGCTATATATATATATATATATATATATATATATATATATATATATATATATATATATATATATATATATATATACATATATATATATATATATATATATATATATATATATATATATATATATATATATATATATATATATATATATATATATATATATATATATATATATATATATACATATATATACATATATATAAATGATATTTCTTGGCCAACACCGAAATTGACAATAATGCCCCACTTCTTCGGAACCTGCCCCATAAAGGGTCAATACTTTGAACAGTCACAACGCAACTTAACTAAAATACCTGCAGTCGAAATATTTGAATTTTGATGTTAATTTCGTATATAAACCTCTTAATCTAATTTCAGTAAATATGTTGTAATAATCATCCATTCATGCTTTTGGAAAGTTAATAGGTCTCATATGTCGTCTTGGCCTTCGAAAAGCCCTTATACACAAAGCATTGTTAGAAATCCATTACATCAAACAAGCCACTTTAGAAGTTTGCCGGTAGTTTTTTTTTTTTTTTGTGAATGGATGACGATGGAAATTAGTCATTTCCGTTTGAAATAGAAACAAATGTAAACGGCTGGCGGGCCATTGGCATTTTTATATTTTCCCATTATCGATTAATACGAATTGGGCGGATGCATAATTTTTCCAAATGCTTTACAAACACAACAAGCCGTCAATGACATAAGTGAGATGAACAAGCAAACATCTGTTTTTATTCGTCGTCTAGTTTACACACGCTACACAGGGCAACACAATTTAACAGAAGCAATTGTTTCGGTTTTGTTTTTGTATTTTATGAACCCCGCCAAAAACCCGTGAGCCTTATGAAAAGAATAGCGCATTAAACCCATTAAAAAAGTTGAAAGGTCATAATGTCGGCAGGGCCGACTTTATGATACCCTACACCACTGTGAACATTAAGTTCAGCTACCGGTGTGTAATTTATGTAAAGTAGATAATACCAACTATGAGACTTTACTAAATGCGTATTATGGCTTTAAAGCAGCCATAATTTGAAACGGAGGAAAGAAAAATATGAAAGGCATACGCAATTTATGATATATTGAATCGATTTACACCAAATTTGACGGAAGCATTTGTACCTCTCGTATCAACTAACGTTAATGTAGAGTGCCTGATATGACTTTGAGAGGGATTATATCAAAACCAGTAAAGTCTTAAAGTCGGGCGGGGCCGATTTTATGATACCCTACACCACTTTGCTAATTTAGTTGAGCTCCACTTAATAATTAAAAGTTTTTATGGGAGAATTCAATCATACACGCTATGGTTATAATTATAATTTAAAATTCAAAGGACTAAATATGCCGAAGCATTTGTATCTTTTAAATTCGGACTTCTATTGCCCATTTGGTGCGAAATTAATTTGAAATCGGATAAAAATATATATGGAAACTATATCCAAATCTGAACCGATCTCGATAAAATTTGGCAAAGGCATTTCTGAGCTGCATTTGATATATTTCCCCAAATATTGTTGTTACAGAGTGCATATTACGGCTGCGGAGGACAAAAATAACAAATCGGATGAACAATATATATAGGAGCTATAGCTATATCTGAACCGATTTCGATAAAATTTGACATACTTATTTTCAGGCCTAATTTGGTTGTATTCGGGCTGATATTACACGTTTGGTGCACAATAAAAAGCAAATAGGACGAAGATATATATAGGAGCCATATCTAAATTTTTACCGATTATCTCCAATTTCAATAGGGTTCGTCCTTGGGCCAAACAAATGTTGTTTGCAAAATTTCATCTCAATCGGATAATAAATGCGACCTGCATTTAGTTCACAAGAATACATGGACAGACGGACGGACGGACAGACGGACTGACATGCATAAATCAACTCAGAAAGTGATTCTATGCAGATCATCAAAGGAACTATTGGTCTTTCTCGTTTCCTTTTGCCTGTTACAAACAAATGCACAAAGACATAATACCCTGACCACCTTGTGGTGTAGGGTATAAATATTAGTATGGGTAAAATCACAAGAAGATCGAACATTTATATGCAATTTTATGCGAAATCACAAATTCCATCAAGTTTCCTCAAGTTTCTGGTTGAGAGAAATATTTAGATTTAGAAAGTTATAAAGAATCGCTGACTTGTTTGGCAATTGTGCGATGGAAATGAGGCGAGGAACCTCGTTTTGAAACCATTCTTGGGTGGCTCGTGCTGAGTGCGATGGTGCTGAGTCCTGTTGGAATGTCCAAGGTCTGCGGCCAAAATGTTTGCGTGCCCAAGGCTTTAATACACCTTCCAGAATATTTTCTCGATAATATTCGACATTTATTCTGGTCAATTGATACGAGCGAAGAGCGACCATCGTTTGTTATGGCGGCCCACACCATCACCACGGCCGGCGCTTGAGTTATTGTGGCCAACCGAACGAAGGTGTACGTTTTCAGCTGACCTCTTTGGCAAGTAAACACGATCATTTTGTTTGTTTACAAACTGCTGGACAACGAATGTTTTCTCATCGGAGAAAATCAAATTCGACAGTTCACAACTTTTGTCCGAGCGAAGCAATTTTTTAGTTATTTTAAGTCTATTTTCTTTCGGTTGAGGTGTAAGTTCTTGAACTTTTTGGAATTTCAGAGACTTTACCCCTGCGACGAGGGTTTCGATCAAGTCGCTTCGTTACTTTTCGAATCATAACCTTAGATACAAAAGATTTATTCACATTTAAATGCTGGAGTGCTCTAACGATAGCCACTTTAGGGTTTCCAGCCAAATATAAAGACTATCACACTATCACACTGGAATTCCATCACGAATAACTTTTTTTTCTGGAAAATTCTCACCGAAAATGCTTTTGTACGCTTTTAAACAATATAATGAGCTGTCACTGGGATAATTTTAACAGCTGTCGGACAAGTGGCTTAGAAATTACAGCAGTCTCAAGTTGACTGCAGGTTTTTCGTGTCACCCTATATAAATATATATATTATATTTCGAGGTGTTACAAACGGTATGACAAACTTAATATAACCTCCATAATATGGTGTAGGATATAAAAACGAGAAAATATTTCCAATTTCTCTTGATCAATCTTTATTCGAGCTGACACCTAAATTAACATAATATTTATTTTGATGCAAAATGTGCAAAAAAAACTAATAATAAAATATACATCTAGGTATAGTCCTTGACCAAAACAAAGCTTAAGAAGTCCTATCAAAGTTCGGAGATTCAAAAAAAAATTCATAATAGCTAATTAAATCAAACTAAATAGCTAATTTGTTTTCATTTCAGTTATATCCATCAAAATGCATCTAAAAACAACTCTTCACGTTATACTTGCCTGCACATTCTTTGCATTTTGTATGGGCTCGGGAGATATAATTCCAAAATGTGCTTTCGAAGATACTGTCGATTTGACAAAGAGTCAAAAGTTCAATAATGGTTCCTATTTGTATGAAGATATTCTGATAACTCCCGATCAGATCAATATCTATGATTATGAAGAGATTTATCAGGGCATTCGACTGCCAAGGGAACCACATCCGCGAGCGTGTCTGTGCCAGGGACAACGAAGTTGTGTTCGCTTTTGTTGCCATCCCGCCCGGGAACTTATTGCCAACTATAGTCGTCGATGTTCCGGTGAAATGTTGCAGAAAGAGCTGGAATACGATCCATACATAAATGTGACGCTCAACAATGGCTCAGTGGTGAGCAAACATGTTACAAAAGAATTTACTGTGATCCAGGGTGTGCCCTGTGCTGGAGCCTATGCTTTGGCGCCCCAATACGATGAGGAGGACAGTTGGGTTATTTTCGAAAATGGTACCCTGCTGCGACACTATGACATGGCTTATCTAAGTAAAAGGGACTACTGCCTATTGCCAATGGAATTGGATACTGGGGAATGGGTTTTGAATCCCATGAACTGTCCCATTCTAAATGAAGCCTCACTTTCATTGCAGATCAATAATATCGGTGAGTCAAAACTGGTGGAACAGACTTTGTTTTTAGGCATATTCAAACTTGTTTTCATTACAGCCATGGCCGTGTCGGTTCCATTTATTATTTTAACCATTATTGTTTATGTTTTTATACCGGAGCTACGCAATCTGCATGGCAAGTGTCTGATTTCATATCTTTGTCCCCTGGCCGTTGGATATTCGATTTTAAGTACCATCTCACTATCCGAAGTTGTATTTCCCAATCTGGTATGCAGTTGTTTGGGTAAGTTGGTCATTTTGCTCTTTTTCTTGAAATATTTTCCAATAGTTTACGACCGAATTAAAAAAAAAAAATATTTTCATTTTCAGGTTATGTTGCATATTTTTGTTTCATGAGTGCCTTCTTTTGGCTGAGTGTGATTAGTTTCGATTTATGGCAAAATTTCCGCCTAACCGGTTCCATGCGTTTTGGCCAGCGTAAACGTTTTTGCTTATATTCCATCTATGCCTGGGGCATACCAGCATGTCTGACGCTTATAGTTATAGCCTTGCAGAATTCCAACATGAATGAATTGTATAAACCCGGCATTGGAGACAATTATTGTTGGCTGAAAAGTGAGTAAAGTAAATGAAAAGAACATCGAACCGTTTCGGGCCGACTACAACACTGTGCCACAAAATTCTAATTATGAAAGTAGAGGCAACAAGGTAAACACATTAAGTTCGGATGTGCCAAACGTTCAATACTTCATCCATTTGGCATTTTTATTTTTAAAAAGAAATATCGATTCTCAAACACCAAATTTGGTAAAAAAAATAGTAAAGAAAGTCCTAAAGTCGGGCGGGGCCGATTTTATGATACCCTACACCACTTTGCTAATTTAGTTGAGCTCCACTTTATAACTAAAAGTTTTTATGGGAGATTTCAATCATACACGCTATGATTATAATTATAATTTAAAGTTCAAAGGACTAAATTTGCCAAAACATTTGTATCTTTTAAATTCGGACTTGTATTGCCCATTTGGTGCGAAATTTATTTGAAATCGGATAAAAATATATATGGGAACTATATCCAAATCTGAACCGATCTCGATAAAATTTAGCAAAGGTATTTCTGAGCTGCATTTGATATATTTCCCCAAATATTGTTGTTACAGAGTGCATATTACGACTGCGGAGGACAAAAATAACAAATCGGATGAACAATATATATGGGAGCTATAGCTATATCTGAACCGATTTCGATAAAATTTGGCATACTTATTTTCAGGCCTAATTTGGTTGTATGTGCAAAATTCCATACTATTCGGGCTGATATTACACGTTTGGTGCACAATAAAACGCAAATCGGACGAAGATATATATGGGAGCTATATCTAAATTTTTACCGATTATCTCCAATTTCAATAGGGTTCGTCCTTGGGTCAAACAAATGTTGTTTGCAAAATTTCATCTCAATCGGATAATAAATGCGACGTGCATTTTGTTCACAAGAATACATGGACAGACGGACAGACGGACTGACATGCATAAATCAACTCAGAAAGTGATTCTTTGCAGATCATCAAAAGGAACTATGGGTCTATCTCGTTTCCTTTTGCCTGTTACAAACAAATGCACAAAGACATAATACCCTGACCACCTTGTGGTGTAGGGTATAAAAACTCCCTCTAAATGTGATCGCAACCAATCACAATATCCTACACAATTTATTTGCTACAAAGTCTCACTATAGATTCCATTAAAAATAAAAACAACTAAAAAACAAAAAGTTCGGCCGGGCCCCCACCATTGCGTAAAAAAAAATATTTTTATATAAACGTTTCTGAATCCAAGCGTTTTCCTCTTTAAACTACAAATATCAGTATAATAATGTTGTTAAACTTTTCAAAAAACCATAAAGTGGGTTAAATGCGGGGGCCATACCAAAACGGGAACCTATATAGAAAATTTATACTTTAGGGATTTTCATCTACCAAATCTTCTTAAATACCAAATTTGAAACAAATTCGTGGTTAAATGTGACTAGGATTATCAAAATACCGAATATCGGTGCATATCGTAATAGAGGGTAAGATAAAAAAGCTGCAACAAAGTCAAACGCCATAATTTTAAATTTTATTGAATGAAAGCAAAAATGTCGGAAATAGCATCAAATTTTAGAATAAGTTTAGATTTGTTCGAACTGCTCAGCTTTGGCACGAATTATGGTCTTCAAACGGCCAATGAAACTGTCACACGCTGCCCGAATGTTGCTCTACGGTATTTTGGCCCATTCCCGGCGAAGCGCTTGCTTGAGGTAATCGACACTTTGGTGTTTTTTAGTGCCTTTCCAAAATACTGCAGACATAATTGTCCAACGGATTGGTATCCAGAGATTTTGGTGGCCATTGTGCGCTGGAAGTGAAGCGAGGTACCTCATTTTGTAACCATTCTTTTGGTGGCGCGTGCTAAATGAGCCCTGTTGGAATGTCCAAGGTCTGTGTCCAAATTATTTTGATGCCACGGTCGTCTACACCTTCACCGTGGCCGGCGCTTGAGTTCTGGTGGCCAACCGAAGGTGCACATTTTAAGCTGACCTCTTTGGCAATTAAACACGATCATCGATTGTTTGTTTTCAAACTGCTGGACAATGAATGTTTTCTCATAGCAGAAAACCGAATTCGGCAGTTCACCACTTTCGACCAAGCGATGCAACTCTTTAGCTTCTTTGAGACTATTTATGGAATTTAATAGCTTTACCCCGAGCCAATTTTTCAATATTTGCCGAATGGAATATTACGATATGTTCAGCTCACGCTACTGCCGCTACTGCGACGCGGGTTTCGATCAAGCCGCTTTTTTACTTTTCGAACCATTTCTGCTGATGTTGCGGTTTTCTTCCGTCCACTTCCTTGACGTCGGGCTAAATTACCAGCGTTCACATTTAAATGCTGGAGTGCTCTAACGATAGGCACTTGTGCTTTTCCAGCCAAATATGAAGAAATCCGACTATCACGCTTGAGTTCCATCACGAACTTTTTGTGGAAAATTCTAAGCAAAATGCTTTTGTACGCTTCTAAACAATGTAATGAGCTGTCTCTGGAATAATTTTAACAGCTGTCGGACGAGTGGCTTAGAAATAACAGCAGTTTGAAGTTGGTTGCAATTTTTTGATTTCACCCTGTAAGTGCGCTATAGCAAAACTCATCTCATTTTCAATACCAGTTATCTCATACACAAGACAAGTTGTGCTGCCAAATTTTGAAGCTCTACGTCAAATAATGTGGGCTGTATCGTGGTCGAACTTTGAATAGCCTGCACCATTCGGAACTAACTTGCTAATTTTCAATAAATTAAATAAATAACCGTTGAAAAATACTACTCCAATTATAAAAATGGCGGCTATAGCGTATAGTCACCGTTATACGAAGACGTAAATCTGCATGAGAAATTTTTGTCATCGACCATTACGACATTCAAATACGAAACTTGAAACAATTTGGCTGAATAATGCCGCTAAAATCTGGAAAATACCGAATATAGGGAGGAACCGTTGTACGGGGGCCTGGACCTGCATATGCAATTTTCGGCCAAATATGGTAGTACCCATTAGGAACTTCAAATACATAATATAAAACAATTCCGGTGAATCAGGTATCTAAAATCATCAAAATACAGAATATCACTAGATACACTTTCTATGTTCTATGCAAGAGCGTTTAATAAGTTGGGGAAAAATTCTGCAAATCCGGGTTAAAAGTGTTACTAAAACACTAAAAATACCTTGAATCTTTAGGTACAGTTATACGGAGGCTATATCAAAACGTGGACCAGACGGACGGACATCGCCTAATCGACATAGAATTTAATGCTAATTAAGAATATGAAAGTAGGTTGATAAACATTTTACTCAGATCTCCTCCACATAACTGTACCTCCAGATATTCGGTATTTTAATCATTTCTTTCACACTCTTCACCGCTAATGTTTCAAACTTTGACTTTGAAGTTCCTAAAAGGAACTTGACAGAAAATTGCTCTTACGTCGTCTTCGTATAGTCTTCATATAACGGTACCTCTTTATATTCGGTATTTTGAAGATTTTAGCGACATAATTCACCAGAAATTGTTTGAAATTTCGTATTTGAAGTACCTTACAGGTACTACAGTCTGTGACAGAAAATTATCTTTGCATGTCCGGGTCTTCGTAGAGCCCCCATATATCGGTATTTTGATGATTTTATATGCATTGTTCATCAGATTTTTTTCTAGTTTCGTATTTGAATAGTGTAATGGCCTATGAAAAAATTGCATTTGCAGGTCCACGTCTTATTATAGGCCTCAATATAACGGTAACACCTAGTTTGTTAAACGATTTTTATACCCTACACCACAAGGTGGTCAGGGTATTATGTCTTTGTGCATTTGTTTGTAACAGGCAAAAGGAAACGAGATAGACCCATAGTTCCTTTTGATGATCTGCATAGAATCACTTTCTGAGTTGATTTATGTCAGTTATGTCAGTCAGTCCGTCCATCCGTCCGTCCGTCCGTCCGTCCGTCCGTCCGTCCGTCCGTCCGTCCGTCCGTCCGTCCGTCCGTCCGTCCGTCTGTCTGTCCATGTATTCTTGTGAACAAAATGCAGGTCGCATTTATTATCCGATTGAGATGAAATTTTGCAAACAACATTTGTTTGGCCCAAGGACGAACCCTATTGAAATTGTAGATAATCGGTAAAAATTTAGATACAGCTCCCATATATATCTTCGTCCGATTTGCGTTTTATTGTGCACCAAACGTGTAATATCAGCCCGAATAGTATGGAATTTTGCACATACAACCAAATTAGGCCTGAAAATAAGTATGCCAAATTTTATCGAAATCGGTTCAGATATAGCTATAGCTCCCATATATATTGTTCATCCGATTTGTTATTTTTGTCCTCCGCAGCCGTAATATGCACTCTGTAACAACAATATTTGGGGAAATACATATATCAAATGCAGCTCAGAAATACCTTTGCTTAATTTTATCGAGATCGGTTCAGATTTGGATATAGCTCCCATATATAACTTCGTCCGATTTACCATTTATTGTGCACCAAACGTCTAATATTTGTCCAAATTGGATGAAATTTGGCACATACGACATACGACGAATTTAGTTCAGAAGGTAGTATGCCAAATTTGGTGAAGATCGGTTCAGATATAGTTATAGCTCCCATATATATTGTTCATGCGATTTATTGTATTTGTTACCCACAGCCGTAATATGCACTCCGTAACAACGATATTCAGGGAAATATATCAAATACAGCTCAGAAATATCTTTGCCAAAATTTATCGAGATCGGTTTCGATTTGGATATAGCTCCCACATATATTTTTATTCGATTTCAAATTAATTGTGCACCAATTGGGCAAAACAAGTCCGAATTTAAAAGATACAAATGCATCGGCATATTTAGTCCTTTGAACTTTAAATTATAATTATAATCATAGCGTGTATGATTGAATTCTCCTATAAAAACTTGTAATTGTTATGCGGAGCTCTACTAAATCAGCAAAGTGGTGTAGGGTATCATAAAGTCGGCCCCGCCCGACTTTAAGACTTTCTTTACTGGTTTCTAGTTACGTATTTGAATAGTGTAATGGCCTATGAAAAAATTGTATTTGCAGGACCACGTCTTATTATAGGCCTCAATATAACGGTAACTCTTAGTTTGTTAAACGATTTTTTTTGCGTATTAATTCCAAATGATGGACGGTTTTTAAAGTTCGCCCCGGTCCTGCTTTTTAATTGTTTGATATTTTTTCATAATCTACTGCGATTTCCCGCAGTTATTTTTTGTGTAATCATTGTTTTTTTTTTATAAAAATGGGATTTTTTCTTCTTTCAGCCAACGATTGGTCTGCCATGATGTACTTCTTTGGGATCAATCTAATAATTGTACTTATCGACATAACCTTTTTCACCATGACCTATTTCAAGATCACGGTAATGCAAAGGGACATTGACAAAATTATTCGAAACGATACGATTGAAGGAAGACACCAGCTGAGGACACACAAGAACAAGTAAACGTCAACATCAATTGAATTTGGCAAATTCTTTTTGGTTTTGATTTTGGTTTGATTTTTGCATTATCTCTTTCAGTTTTGGTCTATTTTTGCGTTTGTTCCTCATCATGGGTGTCTCTTGGCTACTGGATATTGTTTCGTACATTGAGACCATAGTCTATCCCAATGACATTAATCCCATCTATTATGTTTCGGATTTTATGAATGCCATCTTGGGTCTGCTCATCTTTGTTTGTTTTGTTCTAAAGCCCAAGGTTTTGTCGTTAATCAAAAAGAGGTAAGTTCCGTTCTGAATTGCTGATGCTTTTTATTGCAGCCGATATGTTTCATAAAAAATCGGAAATGTTTTATATGACTTTCTTTATTGTGGCTTAAACTATTTACTTTTATTTGCATTTGCATTCCGAAAACAAAAACAAAACAAAAAAAAAAAGATTTTATGGTAAGCCAGATGAAACTGACAACTCTACCCATTCTGAATCCGAGGAAGAGGAAATCTCTTTGAATATTATTGGCTCAGGTACAGAATTTGTAAAATAGTTCGAAATTTGCTTTACTTTGCATGTAAATAATTAATTTTTGTTGTGTGTTTTTGTTGTTGGCAAAAATTTTTATTTTGTTATTTTTGTTTGTGTTGCCACGATTGCCCTAATTATTGAGCTGCCATCAGGGCTGCCATGGTTGTGGATTGCACGGTTTTTATAAATATTACACTCTCTACACCCCATCTATCTCCATAAACTCTTCGTATAGCTAATGGTGAATGCAATTTCAATTTCAAACTAATATTTTTATTTATCATCTAATAAAGCATTAAATGCAAGTGGAATTTCTGAATATACATCGTTGAAGAAGAAGAAAAACATGTTATTTATAAAAACAAGTAAGCAAAGGCTACAGTCGAGCGGGGCCGACCGTTGAATACCCTACAACACTATAATAAACGATACATTTTATATAGGCGAGATACTCGAAAGAATTCCACAAGATATTGTGACAAATAATAAAAGAAAACCATCAGTTTCCGTTCTATAATTTTCGAATAATAGCAACTTAAAATAATTTGCTCATTTCCAATTTATTGGTAGATGTTGCACGTAAATGGTCTTCCTAGATCTGGAACCAATATTTCCCAAAGACCTATAATCTCTCAGAAGTGGCAAAAGATTAACATTTATTATTGGTTTTTGACTGAAACGCATCTAATGAGATACAGACATTTGACTATATTCTTCCACGAAATCAGCGTTAACGAAATAGTCCGAAGTGCGTCTTTCCTGTATTTGTGAATTCTCCAAAGAGTCACTGGAATGGACATTTTCGTATTTTGTCTACAAAAGTTGGCAAACTATTTCACACATTGAATATTTTTGGATGGCCATCCAAAACTTCTTGGCTTTGGCAACGCCCGGTAACCCCCATTCAAATGTGCGTGAGGATCGGGCAATAATTACGACCTGCTGACAATTTTACAGTTTTTTTGGTCCATTTCATCCCCTAAATATATGGCGATCATCTCCAAAAAGAGTAGGCTTCTATTCTGATCCTCATCTGATCCCCATGCTAAATTTCGTTAGGATCGGGCCATAAATGCGATCTGTATATGATATCCTGATATCCTAACTACTTAGTTTTATTAGCTGTAGAAATATTACCAAATGTTTAATCCAAAATGAAAATATGCCAAAAATATGACAAAATTGAAAAAATATTGGAAAATTTTACAAAATCAATATTTTCATCTTTAGAGAGATATTTTTATGCGATTTTTTTAGACTTTTTTTCCTGCCAAGAGGCCATCCTTTAATCCATTAATGAGAGCTGTCGAAATCAGTTCAGCCGTTCTCGACATATAAGAGATTTTTCAAGCATATCTTCATTGATAGACATATATATCGCACACATTTTGCTATATATCCGATTTGTTGGATGTTAACATCAATGTAAAGATCAGAAGTAACCTTGTCATGGCTTTGTGATTTCGCCGGGATTTAAAATATTCACGGTTTAATGAAAAATTTTGAATTTTTTCAACACAAAAGATATGGTCTATTTTACCCGCTAAATATTATCCGATGACCACCCAAATCGGTAGGCTTCTTCCCCGCCCTAAACTCTAGCTACATGTGAAATTCCGCGTCGATTGGTCTATAATTGCGACTTGTATAGCTACTGCAAAATCCGACATTTTTTCAGTATTTGGTCCATTTCAACCCCTAAATATTATGCGATTATCTCCAAAAGAAATAGGGTTCTATTCTGACCCTAGCCCCACCTCCATTCTAAATTTCGTGAAGATCGGGCCATAATTGCGACCTGTAGAGTGATTACAAATTAACATGGACAGACGGACAGACGGACGGACGGACATACATAGCTAGTTCGACTCAACTCGGCGAGATAGGATGATCCATATATACTTTCCTATGTGGGAAATCAATATTTCGAGGTGTTACATAATTTTTGGTCCAATCAAACTTATAATACCCCCAACACATAGTGTTGTAGGGTATAAAAACAAATTCAATTAGGTCCTGGGAAAAAAAAAAAAACTTTTTTTAGGAAAAAGACTTTTGAAATAAGGCTTTAAAATATGTAACTATGTCCATACAAATATTTTCTTCCTTCAGAGTAGACAGACAAAGAATTCCAGAATTACAGCCTTATTTTAAAAGTCGCTAAAAGTTGATTTTTTTATATTCATAAATGACCCATGTCGGTCCACGTTTTCGTATAGCCCCCTTATAACGCTATATCCCGATATTCGGTATTTTGATGATTTTAGCGGCATTTTACACCGGAAATGTTACAAATTTCGTATTTGAAGATCTTAATGGGTGCTGCAATCGACGAAAAAAATTACTATGCAGCCCCTCGTTTTCGTATAGCCCCCATATACCCAAATTTTTCAATGAAATTATCTGAAAATTCACAAAAGCAGTTCCTTCTTAGAAATTTACCCCGTGGAAGAGTTTAATCTATATATGTTCACGATATCAAATTTGAATTTGAATTTCATGTTCCTACTAGAAACTTGATAGAAAATTGTTCTTACGACTTAGTATAGCCCCTATATAACGGTACCTCCCTATGATCGGTATTTTGATGATTTCAGCTACATTTTTCAATAGAATTGTCTAAAAATCCATACTAGAAGTTCTTTCTAAACACTTTACCCCCTGGAAGAGAAATGTCCACGATATCGATAAATTGCGTATGCAGGCCCACGTCTTCGTATAGCCTCCATATAACGGTACCTCCCAATATTCGGTATATTAGTGATTTTGGCGACATTATTCACCGGAGTTGTTTCAAAGTTCGTATTGAGAGTTCGTAATGGGAACTACAGTCTATGACAGAAAAGTGTATATGCAGGTCCAGGTCTTTGCATAGGCCCCATATATCCCTATATTCAGTATTTTGACGATTTTAGGTACAATATTCACGGAAATTGTTTGAAATTTCGTACTAATAGGTACTACAGCCTGTGACAGAAATTTGTCTATTCGGGTCCAGGTCTTCGTATAGCCCGATATAATGGTCCCCCCTATATTCGGTTTTTAGATGATTTAAGCTACTTTATTCACCGGATTTCTTCAAGTTTCGTATTCGAATATTTTAATGGCTATACAGGTCCACGTCTTCGTATAGCTCCCAATATAACGGCTATATTCGGCATTTTTAAGATTTTTAACGGATATTATTATACCCTCAGCCATATGGCTACAGAGGGTATATATCATTTGATACGGTCAAAACGTGCCTAGTCGAAATAACGGTTTTAGACCCTAGGTCTCTTTGGACCAAATCCGTTTCAGAACATTTGGAGTCGATCTAGCGATGTCCGTCCGTCCGTCCGTCCGGACTGGCTGGCTGGTGCGCACGATAACTCTCGAATGGAGTATCCGATTTAGTCCAAACTTGGTACATCGTAATATTTTTGTCAAACTTAGATCGAGTTCGAAGATGGGCAATATCGGTCCACTCCTTCTGGTACCTCCCCCACAAAAGGTCGAAATTTAAAAAAAAATATATTTTTTTTTGCACAGAAAGAGAAACGATAATCCGATTTTGCTCAAACTTTGCAAATTTTAATATTTGCATCAGTACTAGGTCAAGTGTGAAAATGGACAAGATCGGTCCACTCCTTCTGGTACCTCCCCCACAAAGGGTCAACATTTAAAATAATTAAAACTCTCATAAAATTGATGTAAGAGTCCGATTGTCTGCAAATTTCACACATCCCAATATTTAATGTGACCCAAGGTCTGGTATTAAGATGGAATATATCGGTCCACTCCTTCTGGTACCTCCCACACAAACGATCGAGATTTTCAAAAAAATGTATATTTTCTGCACAGAAAGAGAATCGATAATCCGATTTTGTTCCAACTTTGCAAATCCTAATATTTACGTCAGTTCTATATCAGGTGCAAAAATGGATAACATCTGTCCACTCCATCAAGTACCTCCCCCACAAAAGGTCGAAATTTTGAATATCCAACAAGCTCTTATAACACTAAATGATCATCCGATTCCATTAAGACTTAGCACGTCTCAAAACTTTTATAAACGCAAGATCTTTTATAAAGATGGTAGAGATCGGACCATTCGTTCTGGTACCTCCCACACAAAGGACCTAAGTTTTGAATAATCAAAACGAGCAAAGAATCCGAAATAAACATCCGATTCTCTTCAAATTACACACTTCCCATTATTTCTACTAACTCAATATCTGGTGTGAAAATGGGATATATCGGTCCACTCCTTCTGGTACCTCCCCCACAAAGGATCAAAATTTTGAGTATCCATGAAGTTCATAAAACGCAAAATTAATATCCGATTCTATTCAGACTTGGAGCTTCTCAATATTTTCATCAACACAAGATCTGCCAACTTATAGTTGTCATAACTTGCGAAACAAGTCGGTGATTCTTAACAACTTGCTGTATCTAAATATTTCTCTTAAACAATCTTCTGATATGAATATGTAATTTGTCGGGATTTATGATTTCGCATAAAATTGGATACGAATGTTCGATTTTCTTTAAATTTTGCATATACCCATATATTTTATCTGTATTAGATGAAGTACCTGACGCATATTTCCGAAAATGTGCACATAGCTCATATAAAGTACAAGAAGTAGTCGATATAATCCAAATCTGTCACGTTCATAACTTAAGGCTGGGGGTATAAATCTGTCGGCAAAACCGACTGATACTATTTTACTTGTTTTTTTATTTTTTTAACATTTTTAAATTTTTCCAAATGGTGGAGGGTATTCAAAGTTCGGCCTGGCCGGACTTAGTGTTATTTTACTTGTTTGGTCTATTGAGGGTTAAACAATACTTGGAATAAAATCAACATTATGAGGTTGCTGGGTACTTAAGAAAAATTGGGAAAATACCACGTTTAATGGTCTGTAGTTTCGTAAAAACATTATTTATAACTTATTATTAACAATGATTTTGTGTTCAAGTTTATAACAAAATATTGGTGTATTTTAGTACCTTTTGTTTTTTTTTTCCTAACGCTCTTTTCAACAATTAACCAGCAAGGGATTGTATTTAATGGCATGTAGTGTTGTTATATGTTTTTGGCATTTAAGTAAAATAAACGCTCTAAAAATCAAAAATTAAAATAAAAAAAAAAATCAAATCGAAACAAGACTAATTTTGTCTTCTCTTACAGATGTCAGCAAACAAAGGGAGGCGCTCAAATGAGACCAATGGTAAAACGGACCACAACATCGCAACTCAGCCTAACGAACATCAAGATGACTCCAATTCCGACACGTTGTTCGAACATGCAAAGCTGAATTGCCAATTCCATAGCATATTCATATGTCGAATAAAACCTTCGCCCTGCCAAAAAGCTCTAATGTAAACATACTATTATTTATACAAAATTCAATTATTCATTAAATTATTAAAATATTCGCGTTAAATTACACTGCGACAAAATTTTTTTTTAATAATTACAGAAAAAATCGCGAGTGGATTATGAAAGCAGCGGTGAAAATAGAAAAACTCGTGTATGATGATCAAGAAACTAATCCTTAAATGTTTATATGTAATATTGCCGAATACCTAAATTGTAAGGACTCCAAGGAAGCTTGATGTGAAAATTTCAAAAATGTAGAAGATGTTGATGATATTTGCCTCCTCTATTTAGGTTGCTTAGCGATGTTACCATTTAAAGCTCTGATACACGTGTCTTCCATTCTTAACTCTGCTTTCATAATCTGCTTAATTTTTCCCGTAATTATTGAAAACATTTAAATCTGTTTCACAGTGTAATTGTTTGGAAAATAGACATACACTAATATTAACAAAAGTATTATGACAGCTGTAAGTGTGCTTGTATGAACGTATTTGCAACCTGCAACATAGTGTATTACTGTAAGGTGTAGTGACAATAGAAGATTATTTTTTTACTGTTTTGTAAAATAAAATTAAACGACTTTAAAACCAAAATTTTTTTTTGTTCTATGTAAGTGAAAGATGCCTAAAATAATTGGGCTTTTTAACGAAATTATTACAAAATTACAATGAATAAATTAAGACATATGTTTTGAGAAAGAAATGGATTTGTATTAAAAATCCTGGAACGGACCCCATGCAATTCTACAAAAATCATCACTTATACCTCTTTATATAGATTATATATAAGTTTGTAGCATTTATTTTTACTTAATTTATTTGTAGAATAGTTTGTAATTTCAATAAATCAACATTACGTTTTTTACAAAAATTTTTACAATGTATGTGAACGTCTTTCCCAAAGGTATTGGAAAAAAGAATCTGAAGTATCCGCCCGTTTTTCCGACAGATGTATACCCTCATAGCAATAACCGTATCATTAATATATATATATTTTAATTTGTATTGTAATATGTTGACTTTTTTCCATTCGCACCTGACCTAAGTGTAATATAAATATTGTGGGATTACTCTTTATCCACTTCATATGAGACTAGCTGAACCCGGTGCGCTTCGCTACCCCTTTTTATACCCTCCACCATAGTATGGAGGGTATATTAAGTTTGTCATTCCGTTTGTAACACCTCGAAATATACATTTTAGACCCCACAAAGTATATATATTCTTGATCAGAATAAAATTCTATGTCGATTTATCAATGTCTGTCCGTCTGTCCGTCTATCCGTCTGTCCGTCTGTCCGTCTGTGGAAATCACTCTAGCTTCCGAACGAAATGAAGTAGGTTGATAAAATTTTACTCAAATGTGTACTATGTCTGCAGGACTTTTGGTATTGAAAATGGGCCATATAGGTCCACGTCTTCGGATAGCTCCCATATAACTGTACCTCCAGATAATCGGTATTTTGATGATTTTAGCTACATTATTTACCGAAATTGCTTCAATTTTGGTATTTGAAGTTCGTAATGGATACTACAGCATAAAACAGAAAATGGGCAATGTAGGTCCACGTCTTCGTATAGTCCCCATGTAACGGTACCCCCCGATATTCGGTATTTTGATCATTTTAGCCACATTATTTACCGGAATTGCTTCAATTTTGGTATTTGAAGTTCGTAGTGGATGCTACAACCTATCACAGAAAATTGTCTGTGCAGGATCACGCCTTCGTATAGCCCCCATATAACGGTACCCCCGATCTTCGGTATTTTCATGATTTTAGCGAACCTATTTACCGGAATTGTTTCAAATTTCGCATTTGAAGTTCGTAATGAATACTACAGCCTATGACAGAAAATTGTCTGTGCAGGTGCACATCTTCGTATAGCCCCCATATAACGGTACACCCCGATATTCGGTATTTTGACAATTTTAGGTACAATACCCACCGAAATTGTTTGAGATGTGGTATTTGAAGTTCGTAATGGATGCTACAGCCTGTGACAGAAAATTGTCTATGCTGGTCCAGGTCTTCGCACAGCTCCAATTTAACGGCACCTCCTTATATACGATATTTTGATGATTTTAGCTACATTATTCACCGTTTATTTCAAGTTTCGAATTTGAATGTGGTAATGGCTTATGACAAACAATGCCTAAGTATGTCCACGTCGTATAGACCCCAAAATAACGGCTATATTCGGTATTTTTAAAATGTTAACAGAATTTTTTAAGGATTTTTAAGGTGGAGGGTATTAAAAGTTCGGCCCGGCCGAACTTACTGCTTTTTAACTTGTTGATTTTATACACATTCAAAATTTTATATACGAAAGGCGTTGTGGGTCAATGCTTCTTAATAAAATCATATTCCAATCTGAACCGATTTCAATATAATTTGACAAAATTTACTTTTACATCAAATTCCGTCACATCTTCCATATTTCATTGAAATTGGTGCGTCACATATGGGAAATCGACCGAGAAAATATATACGGAAGATGTATCCAAATCTTAACCGATTTTCAATTAATTTGTCAAATTTATTATTGTAACCAAATTCCGCCACACATTCTGAATTTCATTGGATTCGGTTATATATATCCTGTTTGGTGCATAACATACATGAAATCGGCCGAAATATATGTGGGAGCTATACCCAAACCTCAACCGATTTCAATATAATTTGGCAATTTATTTTTTTTTTGTCTGCACCAGATTTTGTCTCTCTCTGTCCGAATTTCATAGGAATCGGGCATACATAACGCGTTGGGTGCATCACATATGTGAAATCGGCCGAAAATATATATGGGAGTTATATCCAAATCTGAACCGATTTCAATACAATTTGGCAAATTTATTTGCGTACCAAATTTAGGCACTCATGCCAAATTTCATTGACATCGGAAATACGTATCGTGTTTGCTACATCAAATATGTGAAATCGCCCGAAAATATATATGGGAGCTATATCCAAATATGAACCGATTTCAATATAATTTGACAAATTTATTTTCTGATCAAAATCCCGTCACACATTCCAAATTTCATTGGAATCGAACATACATATCGTGTTTTGTGCATCGAATATGTGAAACCGGCCGAAAATATATATATGGAAGCTATATCCAAATCTGAACCGATTTCAATATAATTTGGCAACATTTATTTTTGTTTCAAATTTCGTTACGCCTTCCAAATTTGGACGCTGTAGCTGTATTCGATCAGTAGTTATGTACATATAAAATCTAAATTTTTGGGAGGTACCTCCGATTCTGATGCTATATCTCCAGTTTCAAGTGGAATTTCAAAAAATTTTATAGCCTATGTTACTTTCAGGCGATGTTGTAGTATACTTGGAAATTTTCATAAAAAATCGGTTCAGCGGTTTTCGAGTCCATAAATTACAAACAAAGAAACATACAAACATTTTCCTCTTTTATAGATATAGATAGATATGTAATAATTTTAAGAAAATGTTAAAATGTGCGTGAGGTACCAGATATAGTCGACCTAAGTATTCCATTTACATACTTCATCTAATAGAGATAGAAGACAGAAATATTAGTATGGGCAAAATTACAAGAAAGTCGAACATTTATATCCAATTTTATATATAAATTCAATATTTATCCCAGGTGTCTGGTTGAGAGAAATGATTAGATATAGCAAGTTGTAAAGAATCGCTGACTTGTTTCGTAAGTTATGACAGATAATATTATTGAAAAATACGACCTTTTGTGGGTGAGATACCACAAGAGGTTCGCAGATATATATCATCTTCACAACAGATCTTGTGCTTGCAGAAATGTTTGTATATGTGAAATTTAAAGGGAGTTGAATGCTTATTTGGTTTCTTTGAGCTTTTTGCGTTTCAAAATCTTGAACTCTATGTGGGACAGGTAGCAAAAGAAATGGTCCGATCTCTACCATCTTTATAACAGATCTTGTGATGATGGAATATTGAGATGTACCATGTCTGGAATGGAATCGGATATTGACTTCGCTTCTTATGAACTTCATGGATATTCAAAAATTTGAGCGTTTGTGAGGGAGGTACTAGAAGGAGTGGACTGATATATTCCGTCTTACTACCAGATCTTGGGTTCATGAAAATAGAAGGATGTGTGAAATTTGAAGACAATCGGACTCTTACATTACATTTTTTAAGAGCTTTAAATATTCAAAATTATGACCCTTTGTGGAAGATAGAGTGGACCAATGGAAGATAGAGTGGACCAATATAAGTGGCACTTGATAGAGTGGACCAATATTATCCATTTTGGCACGAGTCCTAGAACTGACGCAAATATTAGGATTTGCAAAATTAGAGCAAATTTAGATTATTGCTTCCCTTTCTGTGCACAAAATATATTTTTTGAAAATTTCGACCTTTCGTGGGGGAGGTACCAAAAGGAGTGGTCCGATATTGTCCATCTTAACACCAGACTCTGGGTTAATATAAATATGGGATGTGTGAAATTTGAAGGCAATCGGACTCTTACATTAAATTTTATGAGAGTTGTAATTATTCAAAATTTTGACCATTTGTGGGAGGCACTTGATGGAGTAGACAGATATTGTCCATTTTAACACCTGACCTAGCACTGGCGCAAATATTAGGATTTGCAAAGTTGGAGCAAAATCGGGTTATCCTTTCTCTTTCTGCGCAAAAAAACATTTTTTGGAAAATTTCGACCTTTTGTGGGGGAGGTACCAGAAGGAGTGGACCGATTTTGCCTATCTCCGAACTCGACCTACGTTTGACAAAAATATTACGATGTACCCACTTTGGGTATCGTGCGCACCAGCCAGACAGACGGCCGGACGAACAGACGGACATCGCCAGGTCGACTCCATATGTTCTGAAACGTATTTGGTCCAAAACCGTGGAGTGGACAAATATATTCCACCTTCTACATTTTGATTTTGGTATATTTCGTGTTATCAAAGGTATAATTTTGAAAAATTGTAAACATATGATGGCACAAGATTATCTTCTTAATTCTACCATGAAACGTACTTCAACTTATCGAATTTTAACGCCAATGTGCCTACACAGACCGGTCATACTACAAAACAAATACGAAACACTGTTCACTAATATACGTATATTGGACGGGAAATGTCCACATCAGCACTGGCAAAGGAGAAAAAAATAAATTGTTTTTCCACCAATACAAAACTGTAAATAGAAAATCTTCAGGGTGGTGTAACATTCAAAGTGCAAATATTTATACCCAACACCACAAGGTGGTCAGGGTATTATGTCTTTGTGCATTTGTTTGTAACAGGCAAAAGGAAACGAGATAGACCCATAGTTCCTTTTGATTTATGCATGTCAGTCCGTCTGTCCATGTATTCTTGTGAACAAAATGCAGGTCGCATTTATTATCCGATTGAAATGAAATTTTGCATACAACATTTGTTTGGGCCAAGGACGAACCCTATTGAAATTGGAGATAATCGGTCAAAATTTAGATATAGCTCCCATATATATCTTCGTCCGATTTGCCTTTTATTGTGCACCAAACGTGTAATATCAGCCCGAATGGTATGGAATTTTGCACATACAACCAAATTAGGCCTGAAAATAAGTATGCCAAATTTGATCGATATCGGTTCAGATATAGCTATAGCTCCCATATATATTGTTCATCCGATTTGTTATTTTTGTCCTCCGCAGCCGTAATATGCACTCTGTAACAACAATATTTGGGGAAATATATCAAATACAGCTGAGAAATACATTTGCTAAATTTTATCGAGATCGGTTCAGATTTGGATATAGCTCCCATATATAACTTCGTCCGATTTACCTTTTATTGAGCACCAAACGTCTAATATTTCCCCAAATGGGATGGAATTTAGCACATACGACCGAATTTAGTCTACAAGGTAGTATGCCAAATTTGGTGAAGATCGGTTCAGATATAGCTATAGCTCCCATATATACAGTTCATCCGATTTGTTATATTTGTTACCCACAGCCGTAATATGCACTCTGTAACAACGATATTCAGGGAAATATATCAAATACAGCTCAGAAATATCTTTGCCAAAATTTATCGAGATCGGTTCAGATTTGGATATAGTTCCCATATATATCTTTAACTGATTTTAAATTAATTTTGCACCAAATGGGCAATACAAGTCCGAATTTAAAAGATAATTTGTATCTTCTTCGGCATATTTAGTCCTTTGAACTTTAAATTATAATTATAATCATAGCGTGTATGATTGAAATCTCCCATAAAAACTTTTAGTTATAAAGTGGAGCTCAACTAAATTAGCAAAGTGGTGTAGGGTATCATAAAATCGGCCCCGCCCGACTTTAGGACTTTCTTTACTGGTTTTATTTATGTTTTTTTTCTACACATTTAATATTGATACATCCCAAAAAACTACATTTAGTCTTTGTTAGCAATATAAAACTGATTTATTGTTTTATTATTATACTGACGATGGGATTATTATACGAACGGTGGAAAAAATATTAAATTTGCCATCTGATTTTATTTCGAAACTCTTAATTTCCCATCAGTAAAAGACCACTTGCATCACCATCGTTGAATGCAATCGGAATCATTTGTACTATGATCTAATGCACAGATACGGATACTCTGTCTGATATAGAGAATGTTATAAAATTTGTAACCTTACCTTACAACACTGTATTTTTTCGAAACTCCTAAAATTGGTCCCGTTGGAACTAGTAAAGGTACGTATTTTTCAGCAATACTTTACAAACTGAACTTGCCTAAGCGGACTGCAAAATTATGTTGTTTAAAAACTGAACTTGGCTGAGCGAAATGCAAAATGATGATTGTATGAGTTGTTATTAACCCTGTACTGTCGCAAGGGGTGCATGTGTACTTAAAAGTATCGTAAAGTAGACAGAATTAGTTTATGAGTGCCGCGGCTTTGCTACAAAAATTATGTTATGGCACAATACGATGTTAAATGGTGATCTTTCCTGACTAGAATTTGTATCACATTCATATCAAAACGTGGAACTATTTCTACTTGCATATGGCAATAATCCATCCAATGAGAACACGAAATTCATTAGGACTTCAATCAGTGAAATAACGAATATGAAGAGGCACTGTAAAGTAGAGTGAATTTAACATGAAAAGGATTAGTCCCTTCCAAAAATTCTTCCGTATCCTTAAAGATACCTTAAATCATTGGTCTATTTATACGGGGGTCTGATATAAATATATGTAAGTCCGATATAGAACAGTGTGGCTTGTTTGTTCGGGATACCGTAGTATTTTGTTGTTGCAAAATGGTCAAGCTTTATCCCTTTATTGTTGTTTTTATAAAAATATAAAATATAAATATTACAAAGTGCCAGATTTGGACTATATCGAGTACTTCATTCATACTTTGTATGAGATATGTGCAAATTTTTGGAAAATGTGAAAATATGCGTAGGGTACCAGAGATAACAGAACGAAATATTCCACTTCATGTAATACAAATAAAATATTGGTATGGGCAAAAACTGGTTCAGAGAAATATTTAGATATAGCAAGTTGTAAAGAGTCGCCAAAATGTTGAAAATTGTGACCCTTTGCGGGTGAGATACCAGAAGTTATAGTCCGATCTCTACCGTATTTACAACAGTTCCTGTGTTGATGGATAAATTGAGATGCGCCAAGTCTGAATGGAATTTGATGTTAATTTCGCGTTTTTTGAGCTTCATAGATATTCAACCCCTTTTTTTGACTCTTTGTGGGGGAGGTACCAGAAGTAGTTGACCGATATACTCCATTTTCACAACAGACCTTGTGTTGATAAAAGTTTTGTGATATGTGTAGTTTGAAGACAATCGGACTCTTACATCACATTTAATAAGAGTAATAATTATTCAAAATTTTGACCCTTTGTGGGGGAGGTACTTGATGGAGTGGACCGAAATTGTCCATTTCCGCACCAGACGAAGCACGCAAATAATAAGTTTATGCTTTCTCTTTCTGTGCAGCAACATATTTTTTTTTTTTTGAAATTTCGACCTTTTGGGGGAGAAGTACTTCAAGAGGTTTCAATGTTTGATAATAATATATGTACCAAGTTTGGACCAAATGGGATACTGCCTTCGAGAGTTACCGTGCGCACCAGCCATCCAGACAGGCGGGCGGGTAGACATCGCTACATCGACTCCAAATGTCCGGAAACGGATTTTGTCCAAAGAGACCTAGGGTCTAAAACCGTTATTTCGATGAGGCACGTTTTAATGTACACCCCCTTTAGCCATATGGCTGAGGGTATAATTAGGCTTGCTTACTCATAGACTAAGGAAAATATAGACGAAGAAATAATCAGCAGATGTCGCCTATTCGGTTTCAGGAGTGTATGACTGGAAATATTGAAAGCACACAATTCTAAAATGTTAAAAATATCATGAACTGTATGATATTTTTCGGTTGAAAATAATTTTCAATTGAAAATGTTCCATAATAAAAGATAAGTGAAAATTACTTGTTGACATTGAAAATTACGGGTATAATCAAGTGAAAATCTTGATAAACAATAAGATAAACAAGTAAAAAAGCTGTAAGTTCGGCCGGGCCGAACTTTTAATACCCTCCACCATTTGGTACAAATTTGGCAATTTCCAAAAAAAAAAAAAATAAAATAAAATAATAAAATCCGTTAAGAATTCTGTTAAAACCCTAAAAATACCGAATGCTTATACGACGACGTGGACCTGCATAGGCAACTTTTTCATAAGTTATTACAATATTTACATGCGAAACTTGAAGAAAAATCTGTTTATAATGTAGCTAAAATCATCAAAATACAGAATATAGGGGGTACCGTTATATGGGGGCTATACGTAGACGTGGACCTGCACAGACAATTTTCTAGCATGGGCTGAAATATCCATTACGAACTTCACATGCGAAATTTGAAACAATCCCGGTGAATAGTGTCGCTAAAATCATCAAAATACCGAATATCGGGGGGTACGGTATATGGGGGCTATACGAAGACGTGGACCTACATGGTCCATTTTCTGTATTATGCTGCAGTATCTATTACGAACTTCAAATACCAAATTTGGAACGATTCCCGTGAATAATGTCGCTAAAATCATCAAAATACCGAATATCGGGAGGTACCGTTATATGGGGGCTATACGAAGACATAGACTTGCACAGACAATTTTCTATCTTAGAGTGTAGTATCCATTTGGAACTTCAAATACCAAATTTGAAACAATTCCGGCGAATAACGTCGCTAAAATCATCAAAATACCGAATATAGGGGGGTGGCCCATTTACGAACTTAACCTGCCTACTGGAAAAATAAACATATGTGCAAAATTTAAGCCATCTATCTCAATTCATTCGAAAGATAGCGTGATTACAACAGACAGACGGACGGACAGACAGACGGACATCGCTAAATCGACTTAGAATTTTACGCTGATCAAGAATATATATACTTTCTTGGGTCTGACATGAGTATTTCGAGGAGTTACAAACGGAATGACAAAGTTAATATACCCTCCATAGTATGGTGGAGGGTATAAAAACAGTAGGTCGAGCGTGTAAACCAGCATGTTGACTGTCCAAAAGCGTGCTGAGATCTACCTGCATAAAAAGACAAAACTGACTTTACCTTGTCTATACATTCATTAGTCTCAGACAAGAGCCCAATACGCTGTAATGAAAAATGAAGCATATTTTTAGGCATTGACAAGATCTTTGCTAAAGCAATCGTATTTAACATGAAAGAATTTAAAATTGAAAAAAAAAAAAATGGTCAGGCATAGAAATTTTTGTTAATTTTGTTGATGGACGGTTCCAAAAACTTCTATACATGACTAGAATTTTTTGGAACCGTCCATCAGCATAAGATTCTATGTAGATGTAGTTCCGTTCCGTTCGTCTTTGAAAATCACACTAACTTCCGAACGAAATTAAATAGGTCGACAAACTTGTATAACCCCATATAACTGTACCACAGGATATTCGATTTTTTATATTTTAACGGCATATTGTCAACGATATGTTTTTACATTTTGCAAGTATCTTTCAAATAGTGGAGGGTATTAATGGTTCGGCCCGGTTGAGCTTAAGTTATTTTTTGCTTGTTAAATAAAAACATATTGCAAGTGTTTCTTTGCGTAACTACATATAAACAGACAGTAAGATAACATGTAAATTGGTATACAAACTCTGTCCATTGGTATACAAAAATCCAATGGGTTAACCCCTATATTTGTAAACTTACTGAAAGACTGCAACGCTTCTTGGTGTACAGTACAAATGAAACAGAAGAAAGAAAAAACATGCTAAAAGGCACATACAGGGTGAGATGAGAAAACTACAACCAACTTCAGACTGCTGTCATTACTAAGCCACTCGTTCGACAGCTGTTAAAATTATTCCAGTTACAGCTCATTATATTGTTTACAAGCGTACAGCCTTTTGGTGAGAATTTTCAAGAAAAAAGTTATTCGTGACGGAATTCAAGCGTGATAGTGTGATTTCTTTATATTTGGCTGGAGAACTACAAGTGGTTATCGTTAGAGCACTCCAGCATATAAATGTCAATAAATCGTTTGTGTCTCGTACCATCGCTCGTTACCGTGATACTGGTAGCGTAGCCCGACGTCAAGGTAGTGGACGGAAAAGTAAAGAAGCAACTTGATCGAAACCCGCGTCGCAGTGACCGAAAAATGGCTCGTGAGCTGAACATATCGGGATATTCTATTCGGCAAATATTGAAAAATGAGCTCGGGGTAAATCCATTGAAATTTCAAAAAGTGCAAGAACTTACATCGCAACAGAAAGCAAATAGACTCAAAAGAGGTAAAGAGTTGTTTCGCTTGGTCGAAAGTGGTGAACGGCCGAATTTGGTTTTCTCCGATGAAAAAACATTCGTTGTCCAGCAGTTTGTAACAAACAAAATGATCGTGCTCACTTGCCAAAGAGGTCAGCTGAAAATGTGCACCTTCGGTTGGCCACCAGAACTCAAGCGCCGGCCATGGTGATGGTGTGGGCCGCCATAACAGCCGATGGTCGCTCTCCGCTCGTATTAATCGACCGTGGCATCAGAAAAAATGCCAAATATTATCGCGAAAATATTCTGGAGGGTGTATTAAAGCAAACATTTTGGCCACAGATCTTGGACATTTCAACAGAACTCAGCACGCGCCACCCAAGAATGTTTATAAAATTAGGTTCCTCGCTTCATTTCCAGCTCATAATGGCCACCAAAATCTCCGGATACCAATCCGTTGGACTAGTGTGTCTGGAGTATTTTGGAAAGCAAGATTGGCACTAAAAAATACCAAAGCGTCGATCACCTCAAGCAAGCGCTTCGCCGGGAATGGGCCAAAATTTCAACATATGGGAAGCGTGTGACGGTTTCATTGGCCGTTTGAAGGCCATAATTCGTGCCAAAGATGAAAAATCAAACAACTCTTAATATAATGACGTTTGACTTTCTTGCAGTCTTTTTATTTCACCCTGTATACTTTTTGGGGTCTAACATTTATATTTCGAGGTGTTACAAACGGAATGACAAACTTAATATACCCCCCATACAATGGTGGAGGGTATAATAAAGAACACCTAATTGACTTCAACAAAGACCAGGTGGAAAGCTGTCATAGACTAATGTGGCACTTGATCCGCCCTCTATTCGTTGTTTGACCCTTAACTATGAAAAAACTACCTAATTCTTTACAAAAAATTTCCTGAGCGAACACTCGTATTTGTTCATTGTTCAAATCAAATCACTCTCAGAACAATGAAAAATATGTCCCATCCCTAACAAATGAGAGCATTTATCGAAAAAAAAAAATATTACATTTAAAAATTAAAAATAGAAAAATTTTATGAAATTTTAAAAATTATTGGGAAGACTGAAAATTATGAATGAAAACTACAATGTTGAATGGCGTATGTACATTCAAACGAAAGTACATTTTGTTTTCTCTCTCATTCGAGGTATGCATTTTGTCGACGAGTTGAAATTTCCACAGAAAACTGAAAACAAAAGAGGCAATATTTTCAAAATGTTTGTATCTGAAGAACAAAATGTTTGACAAGTGTCTCTCCAGCAGAATTTAGAAATAGAAAAATACAAAAATATGTTCGAAATATCAATATTTACACAAAATGTTGAAAACGTGAATGAAATTTGTAAAATTAATAATATTATAAATCTTTGGGAGAAAAACAATAGTTTCTTCTATTCATATTAGTGAAAATTTCATGTATCTTCGTATAAATTCGTATTAAAATCAACAAACAACATTTTTCAAAAAGGGAATTATTTTACTTCGAATTTCGAATCGTGCCGTATGAATGGCATTCTGAGAGCAAACAACGTTATTGAAAGTGTAATGAGAACATAGCATAAATTTAATTTGAAATTTAACGGAAATATGTAAGTACGCTCAACTTAAAGGAGCCATACATTTTTTTTATCGATAATCTATCCAACACGTCAAGACGATATGCATGAAATCGTGGCATGACAACGAAATGGTTATTATTTGCGTTTTTGTTGTCAACACCATTGGGGACATTTGTACCACTAAAACAGCTAAAAGGGCAAAAATATTCTCCTAACTTATATAGAAATAATTGTATATAGTTTCTTGTTCAGTTCTCTTTGTGTGCACATTAGCACAGCGATATGTTTAAATAGCTGGGTGTGACATTCGTGTTATCGATTCGATTTAACCCTATGTGTGGGCAAAAATAAATGTTTGTATTAACGATAATGTTTAATATTTGGGTATAAAAATAATTGTGAACTTATTTGTTTCAAGTAATTTTTCAAATAAAATTTGTTTTAATTTCTAACATTTTTGCATATGACGAATGAAATATATGACGGAATGAGCTTTTATCTTTGGTATTCGGCGGATTTTATGACCATATATACGGAAAAACTATAAAAGAATATTTTTACAATCATTGAGAGCACATAAATCTAATTTTTGATATTCACAAGTCAAGTACATTTAAATCTCAGTAACAATTTGAGGAGAGTATAAGCCATTCTTAGCATTACTAGTAATGACAAACACATACCCGTTGCATTAGCAGCTGGCTCAAAAATAATGACTTACTTCTATAGATTTTTTCTTATTTGCCATGACGATCCCGTATTTAAAGATTATGAAAAATAAATTCCCATTGCATTACCTGTAAAGGCATGATGGAATGCGGGATAAATGTATCAAAGGTTTTCCGAAAATCAAAATTGATCGTTATGAAAAATTTTAAAACGGTACAAAAATTGTTAAACGTTACCATTTGGTATACTATGTAAAAGAATAGAGCTAAAAAATTGGTATTACTATCAAGTTGCGATTGGAAGTTTGATATTTGATGGTGGGTTTGGAAAAGTGTTCTACTGTTGTTCGAAAAGTTTTAAATTGACCTAAATTAAGGATTGAGAAATGGAAAGGTATTGCAAATAAGTATTAAAATTACTAAGGGAAGTACTAAGTCTTACTTAACTTGGAATTGTGGAAACGCATAGATATTTAGCCCTACAAGCCTACCTTGTGTAAACAAATCAGAATCTATATATATATATATACATATATATATATATATATATATATATATATATATAGATTCCGATTTTTTTACACAAAGTAGGCTTGTAGGGCTAAATATCCGCATAAGTGCCACAATTTATTTATACCCTATATATATATATATATATATATATATATATAGATTCCGATTTTTTTACACAAAGTAGGCTTGCAGGGCTAAATATCCGCATAAGTGCCACAATTTATTTATACCCTCAGCCATATGGCTAGAGGGGGTATAAATCATTTTATATATACTCCAAAACTTGCCTCATAGAACTAATGGTTTTAGATCCTAAACCAAATCCGTTTCAGGACATCTGAAGTTGACCTAGCAATGTCCGCCCGTCTGTCTGGCTGGCTGGTACGCACAGTAACTCTCGAAGGGAGTATCTGATTTGGCCCAAACTTAGTTCACCGAAATATTATTATCAAACTTAGATCGTGTCCGGAACTGGACAATATCGGTAAACTCCTTCTAGTAGTTTCACACCCCCCCCATCCCTCACCACCCAAAAAATTTAAAAAAAAAAAAACCAAAAAAAATATATATATATATATATATATATATATATATATATATATATATATATATATATATATGTAAAAATAATGATTGATATATTGAGATGCGATAAGTCTGAATGAAATCGGATGTTATTTTCGCGTTTTATGAATATATATAAATATAAATATATATATATATATATATATATATATATATATATATATATATATATATATATATATATATATATATATATATATATATATATATATTTATATTTATATATATTCATAAAACGCGAAAATAACATCCGATTTCATTCAGACTTATCGCATCTCAATATTTCAATCAACACAAGATCTGCTCTAAATATGTTAGAGATCGGACTATGACTTTTGGTATCTCACCCACATAGGGTCACAATTTTCAATATTTCGGCGAATCTTTACTACTTGCTATATCTAAATATTTCTCTCAACCAGTGCATATGCAAGTAGTAGTAGTTCCACGTTTTGATATGTATGTGATACGAATTCTAGTCAGGAGAGATCACCATTTAACATCGAATTGTGCCATAATAGAATTTTTGCAGCAAAGCCGCGGCGGCTTTATGCACACATAAACAAATTCTGTCTACTTCACGATACTTTTAAGTACACATGCACCCCTTGCGACAGTACAGGGTTAATAACAACTCATACACTCATGGTAGAAGAATGTAGGTCGGCGCATCGACACAGCTGCTGGGACAACGAATTGTCAAACCGATTTTGGAATTAAAAATGTTGAATGAAAAATTATTTAAATTTATAAAAATTGTCGAAAAACGCATATTATAATAATCTCCGAATG
Source organism: Musca domestica (assembly GCF_030504385.1). Classification (NCBI taxonomy): domain Eukaryota; kingdom Metazoa; phylum Arthropoda; class Insecta; order Diptera; family Muscidae; genus Musca; species Musca domestica. The sequence goes on along the minus strand of NW_026712324.1, from coordinate 7,108,090 downwards.
ACGTCGTATAAGAAAACATATAAAAGTCTATTTATTTTTGGAGAAACATTGAAAAAATTTGGCATTTCAATGTTCCCAAGTGTTGATGCATCTAGCTGTATTAGTCTACCATGCACACAAACATTATTTTGCAATCCGCTCAGGCAAGTTCAGTTTGTAAAGTGTTGTTGACTAATACGTACGTTTACCAGTTCCAACGGAACCAATTTTAGGAGTTTTTAAAACAAATGCAGTGTTGTAAGGTAAGGTTACAAATTTTATAACATTCTCTATATCAGACAAAGTATTCGTATCTGTGCATTGGATCATAGTACAAATGATTCCGATTGCATTCAACGATGGTGATTGAATGCAAGTGCAAGTGGTCTTTCACTGATGGGAAATTAAGAGTTTCGAAATTAAATGAGATGGCAAATTTAATATTTTTACCACCGTCCGTATAATAATACCATCGTCAGTATAATAATAAAAAGATAAATCAGTTTTATGTTGCTTACAAAGACTACATGTATTCATTGGTATGCATCAATATTAAATGTGTAGAAAAAAAAAAAAACATATTTGCAAATTGTATACACAGCTTTACAGCTTTGTATTGGTGGAAAAACAATTTATTTTTTTCTCCTTTGCCAGTGGTGATGTGGAACTTGTTGAATAGTGTTTCGTATCTGTTTTGTAGTATGGCTCGTCTTCGTAGGCACATTTATATGCGCTTCTCGTATAGACGCTTCGTATAGACCCCATATAACGGTAACTCCCTATAGTCGGTATTTTGATAATTCTAGCGGTATTATTAACCGGAATTGTTTTAAATTTCGTAATAGGTTCTAAGGTCTATGACAAAAAATTACTTTTGAAGGAAAATGTCTTCGTATAGCCCACATATAAAGTGTTTCATTTGAGAAGAATTTTTACGATTTTTTTAAGTTCCTTTAAATGGTGGGGAGTAATCAGTAATAAGTTCGGCCGGCCGAACTTACTTGCGTTTTGACTTGTTTCTTTTGCGATTTATAATCGAATTCGTCACGAAACTCTTAATGTCCTTTACGATTCTTCTCTTTTCCGAAAAAAAAACAAAACTTTTAGAATATTTGGCAATCTCGCACATTTTTGTTCCGAGTTCGACATCAGAATTGGAAACATGTGCAGATTTATTTTTTATTCATGAAAAATATTAGCTCGATAATCAGCTCTCAGTTGATGGAGTGTCGAGCGACATCATCACCTACAGCTGCAATATTTTTGGTCGATCGAACTGGTCGAAGGCGCGTTGTTGCCTAACAGACCCAGTTTTGGAAATTTAATCTCTTTACAGTTGACTCTTTTGAGCATGGTTGTGACCCGAAATTGATAGCCGCAAAACTTTAACAATGAAATTTATTATACACGTATTTCCATAATCAACACACACGCAAGAGTGAGCTCATTGATACAAAGCACACAAGGAGGGGACTAACAGACTGTATGACACTGTACACCACTCTAAATATTTCATAGCATTGCTTCAGCATTCCATTTCTTACAGCGGAAACCTTAACAAGTAAAAGAGCAGCATACCCTCCACCATTTGGATAGAACTTACAAAATGTTAAGAAAATTTCGTCGAAAAATACCGATTAAATGCAACCGTTATATGAGAGAGAGAGAGAGAGAGATCTATATGAAGACGAGGAGCTGCATGCGCAATTTTTCGTCATAGGCTGTAGTAATTTTTAAAAAAAAACAAGTAAAAAAGCAGTAAGTTCGGCCGGGCCGAACTTTGAATACCCTCCACCATTTGGAACCAAAGACATAAAAGTATAAAGATAGGACAAGACAGAGTAAAATATGGCAACCCTATGAAAAATACCTCTGTTGTTATGATATCGTAACAACATAGTTACCAATGTTAAGCAATTTAAACCGCTAAGGCAGTATGCAATTATTTGGGAAGGTATATGGAATAGAATTTTGAAACCAATATTTTGGATTGTCCAAACTTTTATCTGACATTATTTCCTATAATTGTGTTTTTTATATTAACATGCCTCCGTCAGGAGCTGTTATTCAAGGTAGCATAGCCACAAACCATTTGCTCAGAATGCATTTTGTCTAGTCTTTACCATTTTAGGTCTTTGTTGGAACGAATTAGAAAATTTTCAAAAAAATTAAATCCAATAAAAATTCTTTTAAAATCTTTAAAATATCTAATATAGGAAGGTGCCGATATATGGGGGGATATACGATATTGTGGACCTATAAAGACAAATCTATGTCTGCGTGTAAAGTACTCACAAGGAACTCCTTGTATGGATTTTCATATAATTCCATTGAAAAATATGGCTAAAATCATCAAAATGCCGAATACCGGGGGGTACCGTTATATGGAGGCTATACGATATTGTGAACCTATATAGATAATTCTCTACCGAGGTATAAAGTACCCACAAGGAACTACTTGTGTGGATTTTCAGACAATTCCATTGAAAAATGTGGCTAACATCATCAAAATACAGAATATCGGGGGTACCGTTATATGGGGGCTATACGATATCGTGGACCGATATAGCCCATCTTCGAACTTGACCTGCCTGCAGACAAAAGAGAGATCTGTGCAAAGTTTCAGCTTCCTATCTTAATTCGTTTAGACTGTAGCGTGATTACAACAGACGGACAGACGGATGGATGGACAGGGCTAAATCGTCTTAGAATTTTACGCTGATCAAGAATATATATACTTTGTTGGGTCTAAAATGATTATTTCGATGAGTTACAAACGGAATGACGAACTTAATATACCCTCCATACCTTTGTTGGTGGAGGGTATAAAAATGCTGTAAAAATGTCTCTAATATGATCAAACTGGAAACAATTTCTATGAATAATGCCGCTAATATCATCAAAATACAAAATAAGGCCATATGAAGATTTTGGACCTACATAGACAATTTTTCGTCATAGGTTGTACTACCCATTACGAACTTTAAATACGAAATTTGAAACAATTCTGGTAAAAAATATCGTTAAACCATCCAAATAGCAAATATCGAAAGGCATAGTTGTAATGGGGGCTACACGATATGGTGGACCAATATTCTCTTCCAAAGGGTAAAATACTCAGAAGGAACTCCTTGTGTGGATTTTCAGACAATTCCATTAGGAAAATGTGACTAAAATCATCAATATACTGAATATCGGAAGGAACCGTTATATAAGAGATATACGATATCGTGGACCCATATAGGCAATTCTCTTCCAGGGAGTAAAGTACTCACAAGTAACTCCTTTTTTGGATTTTAGGACATTTCCATTACAAAAAGTGGCTAAAATCATCAAATGGTCATAGTCATGGGTACCGTATATGGGGGCTATACGATATCATGGACCGATATAGCCCATTTTCGAACTTGACTTACTTGCAGACAAAAAACAGATCGGTGCAAAATTTTAACTTTCCGTCATAGTTCATTTTGACTCTAACGCGATTCGTCCTAGAATTTGATGATGGAAAAAATGTATACTTTGTTAGGTCTAAAATTATTATTTCGATGAATAACAATCGGAATGACGAATTTAATATACCCTCCATACTATGTATGGTGTAGGGTATAAAAAGAGTAATACATGAAGAATGAGAAAAAATAGAACTCACTGTATGTATGTGAGAACATGCATGTATAATGCATCTCATATGAGCATTATCGCATGCTGAAGCATAGCGAACTTAAAAAAAAATACAAAAACAACTGTGAGTCAGTTGACGTGAATAACCTTACACGACTTGTTCGGAGAATTTTGTGGTGACTGTACCCAGGGGAGCTCAAAACAAGAATTGTCGTTGTGTGCGTGAGAGTAACAGAATATGCACTGTAAGAAATGGCAGGCAAGATATACATGGTCTGACGGTAAAATGAAAAAAAAAAATACGCAAAAAAACAAAGTGTGTTAATTCAAAAGAAATTTTATAGATAGCAGTCAATACTGATTCGAGTTTATGGGTTGCAGTTTTTGTATGTTTTTGCAAGAGAAAAAAAATTGAATTCGATACATTTCACGATCTTTTAATTTTGCAAGAATAATCTTTTATTCATCTGCAAAAAAGATGTGAGGAAATATTTTGTTAAATTTAATTATATTTCAAATGAAAAATTAAATAATTCAGTGGAAGCTCAAATAAGTTTCAAAGACCAAAATAAAAGCTAATAATATTAAAATATAAAGTGCGTTTTAAACAAAATGGTATGAAATAACTAAAATTTGATAAAAAAAAACATGCAGTATTTTTTAGTTAAAAATATAGGAATACGAAATAAAAGATAAAATTCATCAATTAAGTAAAATATTTGTAGAGAAAACCACTTGTCATTGAATATATATTTATACATAAGGCAAAAAATGTATGTATTATTTAGCAATGTCGTCTTGAATTCAAAATTTCTAGTACTTGGAATAAAAAAACGTAAACTGTGTGCTGAGTGTTTGAATAACAGTTAATTTTATGAAGAAATTTTAAAATATTGCAATTATTTACATTCCATACAGGAAATATATAAAGCTTGTAAGTTTTGGAAGATCATATCTAATCATACAATGTATAATTTTCACAAATTAAGACTGTTGCTTTAAAAGGAAATGCCAGCATTTCTTATTAATAAAATGCTCCTCAGCTGTGTGGAGACTAATTTGTTTCTATATTTAGAGCAAATATACTTTAGGTCAGAAAATATTTGTTCGCAAATATAAGTTGAGGCAAAATATGATGCACATTTATATGATATATCTTTTAGATAAGGATAATCATTTTTGTCGATGCTTTTCCAAAACTCATCAAGTTCGATTTCTTGTGGGGCTTCCATTTCGCTACGTAGTATTATCAATTCCGTTTGATATTGTAGCGGATATTGAGATACATCACATGTAAATGGATTTTCGTACATGTCCAGCATTGGTTGAATTAGTTTGAAATCGTTGAATCTTTGTTGCATGTTATTAGCAAGTTCTTCTATGATTGATATATGTTCTTGTTTTTTTAAGCAATAGTCTTGGCTTTGAATTTGTGCAGTTCTCGGAAAACTTGTGAAGATATCTGACTTTAAATCTTCCTTTAAAAAATTTAACTTATTTTTAAAGTCAACAACTAACTTCCACAAATTATTTAAAGTGGAGCCTTTTCCTTGCAGTTTTTTGTTTAATTCATTCAGAATGCATGATATGTCTGCCAAAAATGCCAAGTCAGTTATGAAATTTTTATCTTTTAGTATGTTGTACTCTTCCATTTTTTCCAATTCTAAGAACTCCATTATTTCATTCTTTAAAGCAAATAATCGGTTTAAACAATCGCCTCGACTTAACCACCGTACCTCACTGAACATAATTAAATCATTATATGGCGCCGATTTATCTTTCAAGAATTTTACTAGTTTTCGGTGTGTTAAAGAGTGATGTCCCCCTCTAATCTTTTTAATAATTTGATCCGCCTTTTTCATTGGTGGAAGGTTGGTCATAAATTTTGATGCTAGGGCTACCTGATGGATTATGCAGTGGAAGTTTTCAAATTGAAAATCATACTTGTTTAATTGGCCAATAAATCCATCTTTTTTTCCACACATAACATACGCACCGTCAGTGCAAACACCAGCCAATTTATTAGAGTCCACAATTGAAAGAAGTTTTTCATTTACGACATCAAAAAGTACCTTTCCAGTTACATTGGAATGTAACGGAATTGCTTCAAATGTTTTATAGTCATTGTCTATGCATCGAATACAAATAACTAACTGGCTTATGTCATTTATGTCGACGCTTTCGTCCATCGCAAATGAAAAATATACGCAACTTTTTAATTTGTCTATTAACTGTTTTTCAATAATTGATCCTAACAGGAGGCAGTTGCGGGCAACACTCTGACGGGATAAAGGCAAAGATTGTGTAAATTTTAGGTCACGACTAAGATTGTTCATGGTGTTCATGAGAATTTTTTTTATATACGGGCCATCAGTAAACGGCCTTCCCTGCCTAATAATGTCAAGACATATATTTCTTGAAATTTCTTGTTTTAATTGTTTCTTACTGGTCTTATTTTCATCTTTATCTAAATTATATAGCCAGTTTTTTATTTGTTGCACAAAACTGTTCTTTTTTTGTACAAACAAATTTCTTTTTTCCTCTTCACTTAACTCGGAAATCTCTCTATGAAAATTAATAAAATGATTTTTAATGTCACGCTCTAATTTATTTTTTATTGTTTTAAAGCAAAACAAACATTGAGCTTGGTCATATGCATTACTAATCATAAAATATTTCCCCCGTGCAGTGCATACATGAAAATAATGCGCACACCATCCGCTAACATGTTGCTTTGTTGACATCTCAACAGCGACTGATTCACTGAGAATAAGAATGTGTGTGACTTCGCTCATGTTCTAGAACACGGTTTTGAGCAATCTGCTGTACCGCAGTAATGCATGACGAAAGCAGTCAACTGCAGACACTCATTTAATCTCAAATGTACAAAAGCACTTATTGGAAGAGAGAAGGAAAAGGAGGGTGAAACTCTTTGCCGAAGTTTGCAAGGCAGATCTATTGGTTGGCGCCTCAGCAATTTGTCAAAACAAAAACCTGTGTTTGTACCATATATGAATAAAAATGTTTAATATAATTCCCAAAACCAAATTTAAAAACAAATACATTTTTTAAGAAATTTAATAAAGATTCGCAATTTTAAATTTTGATGCGAATACCCAGTACAATTGCCTCTACAATTACGCTTTGTGTTTAATTCGCAATACTTCTTTGTTTGATTTCTCTTGATTGCAACTTCGCGTTGATATAGAGCAGGGATGCCAAATTCCGTAAAATGTTATTTTTTATACCCTAAGCCATATGACCACGGAGCGTATATATCATTTAATACGGCCAAAACGTGCCTCATCGAAATAACAATTTTAGACCCTAGGTGTCTTTGGACCAAATCCGTTTCAGGACATTTGGAGTCGATATTGCGATGTCCGTCTGTCATCTCGAAGGGATTTGGTCCGAACTTGGTACATCGTAATAGTATTATAAAACTTAGATCGAGGAAATGGGTCATATCGGTTCACTCTTTCTGGTACCTCCCCACAAAAGGTCGAAATTAAAAAAAATAAATATTTTTCTGCACAGAAAGAGAAAGGATAATCCGATTTTGCTCCAATTTTGCAAATCCTAATATTTGCATCAGTGCTAGGTTAGGTACGAAAATGGACAATATCGGTCCACTCCATCAAGTACCTTCCCCACCAAAGGGGTCAACATTTTCAATAGTTATAACTCTTATAAAATGTGATGTAAGAGTCCGATTGTCTTCAAATTACATACATCACAATATTTTTATTGACCCAAGGTCTGGTGCGAAGACGGAATATATTGGTGCACTCCTTCTGATATCTCCGCCATAAAGGGACAAAATTGTGCAAAAGACACAAAACTATCATCCCATTCCAAGACTTGGCATACATCAATATCTTTATCATCACCAGATCTGTTTTAAGGATGGCAGAGATCGGAACATTTCTTCTGGTACCTCCCCCACAAAGGGTCAACATTTTAAATAACCAAAACGATCATAAAATCCGAAATCAGCTTCCGGTTCTCTACAAATTCCACACACGCCATTATTTTTACTAACAAAAGATCTGCTATGAAAATAGGATATATCGGCGCACTCATTCTGGTAACTTCCCCACATGGTGTTCAAAATTTTGGAAAACAAAATGCGATTTAAGTGTTCGACTCTCTTTAACTTTTACACATCCAAACATTTTTGTAACGCAAAATCTGTTGTGAAGATTATAGATATCTGCCAACCCCTTCTGGTACCATACCGACAAAGGGTCACAATTTCCAATGCTTATATTTGTCATAAATAAAATTGGATATAAATATTCGATTTCCTTTAAATCTTGCACATATCAATATTTTTTATCTGTATTAGATGAAGTGCAATACTTTGGCCAGCTACATCCGGCACCTCACGCATATTTCCAGATTTTCCAAAAATTTGCATATACCTTATATAAAGTATGGGAAGTGGACGATATAGTTCAAATATGACATGTTGTAATATATGTATCAGACTTAGTTCAGATACGAATTGTACAATATTGGTCAACTTCTTCAGAACCGCCCCCATAAAGGATGAACACTTTGAATAATCATAATTCAAAACTGGGGGGTATACATCTGTCGGCAAAACCGACTGATACTATTTAACTTGTTTTTATTTTATTTTTAATATTTAGATGTGGCATTGGAACGTACGCTGGGACAAATCTTTTAAAAATATTAGATGATTTTCCAAAATCCGTATCAAACGTATGAAAAATATACCGAAATTTTCATTTCTTGTTTTGCGAATTTGAATCGAATTCGTCACGAAACTCTAATGTTGTTTCAAATTTCGGAATCTTGGGAAATCTCACACAATTATGTTCCGAATTCGAAATCAGAATCGGTAACTTGTGCAGAGTTATTTTCCGAATCCAGAAAAAAAAAAATTAGCTGGGGATTTTGTTTGGTTGTTGGCAACCCCGAACTTATACTGTTTACATTTATTATATATATGTGCACTCAAATACATACATACGTATATATTCGTTTCTAGATTGTACACAAATTCTTTGGAAAAAACAATTTACATTAATCAGCGAATATTGTTGCCCCCTCGTTTGAACTCAACACAAAGCATTATCTAAATAAACAAATATATATATATATATATATATGTACGTCGTTCGTAGACAAACCCAGTGAACTAAACTGTCCGAGTTCGGTCGGACTTCGAACCGAAAGTCTAATGAAACTTCCGATTTCGGATGCGTGTTCTGTCCGACTTCTCACCGAAAGTTATATTTAGTTGTTGATGTGTTGTCGGACCGAAAGGACGGACGGAAGTTTGAAGTTTTAGCCAACTTTCGAACCGAATTCGCAAAATGTGAACTCTTAAGCGAGTAACCAAAGGGGTCATTTTGTCCTTTTTAACATTTATTAAAAATACATTGGTGCGAAAATTTACCACCGAAAGTTATAGAGCATTAAGACAAAAGATGTCAAAGACAAATAAGTTCTTTATGAAATCTGACATTTGTGGTCACCAAAGAAAGGAAACCTCTAATTTCCATTAGATAAAACATTTGCCCAATGCTTTAATGCACTCTCCAGAATACTTTCGCGATAATATCGGCATTTATTCTGATGACACACTCCATTAATACGAGCGGAGAGTGACCATAGGCTGTTATGGTGGCAGACACCATCACCATGGCCGGCGCTTGAGTTCTGGTGGCCAACCGAAGGTGCACATTTTCAGCTGACCTCTTTGGCAAATAAACACGATCATTTTGTTTGTTTAAAACTGCTGGACAACGAATGTTTTCGCATCGGAGAAAACCACTTTCGGTCAAGCGAAGCTCTTTTGAGTCTACTTTCTTTCTGTTGCGGTGAAAGTTCTTGCATTTTTTGGAATTTCAATGGCTTTACCCCGAGCTCATTTTTCAATATTTGCTGAATGGAATACTGCGATATGTTCAGCTCACGAGCCATTTTTCGGCCAAAATGCTTTTGTACGCTTGTAAACAATATAATGAGATGTCACTGGAATAATTTTAACAACTGTCGGTCGAGTGGCTTAGAAATGACAGCAGTCTGTAGATGGTTGCAGTTTTTTCATCTCACCCTGATTATGCAGTTGCTCTACAGGTCGCAATTATAGATCAATCAAAGCGGAAGGGTTGGGCTAGAGCTTAGGGCTGGGCAGAAGCCTTCCAATTTTGATGGTCATCGGGTAATATTTAGTGGGTGAAATAGGCCACAACATTTGTGTTAAATAAAAGTCAAATTTTCCATTAAACCGCGAATATTTTTAATCCCGACGAAATCACAAATAGACGAACGGGTCAATTTTGACCGTTACGTAGATGCCGATAGTAAGTATATCGGTTATATATAGCGAAATATATACAATGTATATATACAAAGGAAGGGGATGTTAGTTAGAATGCTTATATCTCAAGAATTGCTGGACCGATTTTGACAAATTTTGTCAATTCAGAATGCCCTCCTGTCATTAAAGTATAAAATCTAAAAAAATCGCAGAAAAATATGCCAATAATGGTGTTAATATGGATTCTGTAGTATTTTGTGAATTTTTTTTTTATTTTCATATATTTTATCGCAATCGATTTTTTCAATTTGACTTATAATATTGAAGTGTATATTTTGTAATATTTTTTTTACCTTACAACACAGGTTGGGGATATTATATAAGTATTGCAAATATCGTTCGATCCGCACGAAAATTTTCGCAAGGGTACGGTTGGGCTCAGAAGGGCTAGGCCTATTGTTTTCAAAGATGTCCGCAATATATTAGGGGTTGAAATGGACCAACAACTAAAAATTTTCCTGATTTTGCAGCCGTTATAAAGGTCACAAATAGAAACCAAAGGACACGAAATCTGGCATAAAGTTAGAGTTTAGGACAGCGGGTACAATGGACCACTAATTTTGTGTGAAAAATACCAGCATTACTTACAGGCGATATCCGAAATACACAAAAGGCTAACTTCTGGCTTTTTTATGCTGATTTCGTTGACGAATATAGGCAAATATCGTAGACAAGCAAATCATAGAGATGAGTCTAAATTTGGAGATACGGAGGGGCTGCTTGCTTTTGGAGATGATCGCAAAATATTTAGAGGTTCAAGCGAACCAACAGAAAAACTTCCTGGTCACAATATTGAAGCCAATCGACACGCCTGTGAAGAGAGTTAAGGACAGGGAAGAATTCTTGCATTTTGGATGACCATTGGATTATATTTAGCTGTAAAATGGACTACAACAACTTGTTAGTTGCCCGACGGAGGGCAGAAATATTGGGCAAATGTCCCTAGTCAAAATTCTAATTTCAAAAGCGACTAACATATGGTAGTGTTGTAGGGTACAACATAGTCGACCCCGCACGACTATAGCCTTTGCTTATTGTTTTATTTGAAAATATTCAATGAGGTTGTTAATAAAATTTGTGATATATTTTGCTTGTTTTTTTTTTAATTATGCAGTATAAAATATTAAAATTTTAAATTCCAAAATGTAAGATTTCAAATATTTAAATTTTTAGGCGATTTTTTTTTGGATTTATCCTTTTCTGTCTAGATACAATTGCGAATTTATCTGAATCATTAAAATTATACCAGCGGTTCTTGAGTTATGAGCATAGTAACTAAGACAACTTTTATACTTTCTTTTATATATATAATAGATTTGAGAAAAGTTTGTGCAATATAAGTGTTTCTCAAGCGTTGTTAAAAAAAATGTTCTGATAAACTATTTTTATAATATTATTCTCAAGCTGTATTGTATTTTGGTATGTTGGGAGTGTTGGTGATGACACAGACATTCCATGGGATACTCTTTGCCTACCCCTGCTTTAGAGATGTAAATGAATATACATTTACATCTTACAACAAATGTTGATTGCAAACAATTGAATTAGTCGTCTCTGAGACTTCATTCCGGCTAGCACAACGTAGATTTTTTACTGCGCCTTTACTAAACTGTCGGGAATCAATTATACAAAAACATTAATGTGAAAAAAAACGTTAGTACCATGCATGGCATAATTACAGAGGATAGAAGGAAGCTACCCCATAAATACAATTTTTTCCCTTCTTTCGCGGGTTTTTTTTTTTTTTCAAATACAAAAAATTTGTTAAAGAAAAATTTGACACTATAATGCTAGGAACACAATTGGAGCGAACGACGAATTTTTTCGCGGCGTATGTTCGTCGTCAAAAATAAAACACATGTGTGTATATGGAAGTGCACACAATCACGGCACCGGCGAAAATTTCGTCGGTCGCCGCGAACTCAATTAGCTTTATTTCTATTTCATACGCCGGCGACCGGCGAACAAAACAGTACAAGGTGGCCATACTTGTACGAATTTTATGTGTTTTAGTAAATAAAGTTACTTTTTACTTTAAAATTTGTTATGGTCACTCTACTATCTGTTACTCGTATAAAAAAAACATAATTAATTTGTTTATTTATTTGTGTACTTGCGCCTGAGTGAAGATGGATATCAGTGAATTTATAATAGAGAAGATGGACATAAGTGAAATTATAATAGAGAACGTAAAGAATTATGTGTTCTTGTATAATTCATTGTAGTCAACAAATGAGCAAAAAGTAAACAACTTCATCAGCTGTTTTTTAATTTCGTCGGTATTGTGTTCCATACGACGAATTTTCGCGGCTCATTTTGTCGCCGCGTAGGGCGAAATTCGTCGTTCGCTCCAATTGTGTTCCTAGCATAAGACTCCATCACAGAGTTGCGTTTTTGTAGTATCTTTGAAGTTGAGTAACCTTTCTTACTGAGCCATGGTACAATGGTACAATAACAAGGTAAAACCACAGCTCAGATTTGCTCATTTTCACTTGGGAGAGAAACTTGCTCGCAAGCAGGATTACACAAAAAGTGGCAGTTTGAACCGAGTCTACACTTTTGTGTGGGAGCACTCCTGTTTGATAAATTAGATTGGGAGCAGAAACAACATAAAAAGATCAAGAGTTTGCTTTAAGCTGGCCATAGACGAACGATAAATTCGAGCAATTTGTTGGGTTTGTGGTCGCGTTTTTACGTCTGTGGGGTAGTTTGCGAACAAATTGCAAGTTTTTGAAAATTTTCAAAAACTTGCAATTTGTTGGCAAACAAATCATACGTGTGTGGGCTACTGCGCAAATTTTAAGCCATTTTGCCATTTCTGTTGCTCTTCAACCATTGTAACGAAAGGTCATGTAGTGCACACAAAAAATGGCAAGCAAAGACTTTATGATAGAATTTTTTGATGTGTTAAAAAATGAAAATGCCATTTGGCAAACAAAAAGTGAAAAATATAAAGACAAATTAGAAAAACAAAAATCATGGGAAAAACTCGTAACAAAATGGAAAATTTTTATAATCCCTTGGAGTAAGCATTTCCATATTTTTGAGCGTTGCTACATGGGAATGCTTTTTTCTTTCGAGCAACCACTCTTCACTCCATTTTCTTTTTTTTCGATTTTTTTCTTTTCTTGTTTTTTATTTTCCATGTCGAAACATGTATATATAATTAAAAGCGCAGCTGCATCAGCCACTGCATCGTCGCACATGTTTTTTTAAGTTTCCTATCAACAGAAAAAACCAATTGTTAAATAAAAAATTTTCTGCCACAAAATTCAAACAGAAGCACAAACCGAAGTTCAAACACAAAATGAACATCATCCGCTTCGTAGCATATGCTTACTCTTCAACGTCGGCCGAATTATGATTTGTTCGAGAGTGTGTGGAGAAACGATATGCAATAAATCGCAGCAATAAATTTGCAAATCACACCAACAAATCGTTCGTCTATGGCCAGCTTTAAGAATGAAAATGAGTTGAATATTTTTCTGTGTGGCGATTTATGTGTGCTTGTGTGCAACAGCAAACCGGTTTTAATGTTGCTGTGAACTTTGAAGAGACGGAGGCAGGGCGTTCAGCTCGATCGTGTACAAAATTAAATAACACAACAGCAGAGTGTATTGCAAGGAACCGGAGGGTATTGTTATTGTATACAAAACACGTTCCTAGTAGATTTCGAGCCCTGCTGTCATAATTTGTTAGGATGGCGCTTGCAGAGTTGATGTGAACTGTAATTCTAAATATATTTTCCAAAATTTTATATAATTCAAAAAATTGAAAAACTTACGGCTTTTAGTTTAAAGTTGGTGGATGCTCATGTCTACGCCAGCGTTCGAAAATAAACAGTATTGTGCTGTACCGCTCCGAGGTGGAGTGGTACACTAAGATAATGTACCGTACCGGAGCACAACCCTTAAAAATATTTTAACGATTCTGTACGGGAGCATAACGAAAATCGTACTGTACCGCAGTCGGAGCACTGAAAAACGTCTGTACCGCAGTCGGAACACTACAAAATCGTAGTGTTCCGCAGCCGGAGCACTACAAAATCGTAGTGTACCACATAGCAGAACATTAAAAAAAATAATGTACCGGTAGTGTACCACATAATTCAATTAAATTAAAAAAATATTGATTTTTTTGTCATGTATGTTTAGATTTGTTGCGAAATTGAAGAAAGTAGAAAATTGAGAATAGGTAGGACCAAAGAATAAAAAAGGACCAAATCTGAAGTGATAATAATTTGTATTTTAGTGGTTGCGTTGTAATGGGTTATTATGCAAATAATTTACCTGTTATTTTGTGGTACCGAAAAATCAATGAATGTAAGTGAAAAAAACAAAACTAGCAAGTTAAAAAGCAGTCGTATTTGGACTTCGTAATGGATGCTACAGCGTATGACAGAAAATTGTCTATGCTGGTCCAGGTCTTCGTATAGGCCCCATATGTCAGTACCTCCCTATATTCGGTTTTTTGACGATTTTAGGTACAATACTCACCGAAATTGTTTGAGATGTCGTATTTGAAGATCGTAATAGATGCTACAGCCTATGACAGAAAGTTGTCTTTGCAGGTCCAGATCTTCGTATAGCTCCGATATAATAATACCTCCCTATATATGGTTTTTTAATGATTTTAGTTACATTGTTCACCGTTTATTTCAAGTTTCGAATTTGAATATGGTAACGGCTTATGACAAAAAATGACCATGTAGACCCCAATATAACGGCTATATTCGGTATTTTTAAGAGTTTAACATTGTTTGAACATTTCCAAATTCATTCCAAATGGTGGAGGGTATTCAAAGTTCGGCCCGGCCGAATTTACTGCTTTTTAACTTGTTTTTAGTGACACTGTACCGGTACAGTACACTATGCTTGTGTACTGTTTGTTTTCGAAAGCTGGCCGCCTCCTGCTGGGGTATACTCAGGGTGGCAGGGTTCGTCACAGAAATTTATATTTTGCAGTGACGGAGAGGGAAGAAAATCAAGTTTTACTTTAGTTTACAAATTCAATGCCTTCCCTTTTATTACTATTTTACTGTATATATATGTACACAATGTGATTTATCAAAAGTCTGCTACTCGTGGTCTTCGTCGCCTCTGCGTACTGGTCGTCTCCGGCAATTGGTGGTTCCGTGATGATACCTCTTCCGGATTGTATTCCTCTGCTCAGGCCACTCGATGGGAAAAGTCGTCAAAACCAATGTGCGGGGGACCTTTCGGACCTCCTGAAAGCCCTCTCGGTCGTAAAACTTCAAATATTATTTTCGTGAGACCTTCCGGCCCTCTCTGTCATAGAAAGCACTAATTTTAGGTTCGTGAGACCTTTCGGCCCTCTCTATTCAAAAATCTTCAAATATTGTATTCTGGAGACCTTTCGGCCCTCTTGATGGAAAGAAACACTAAATTTAATAGTCGGGAGACCTTTCGGCCCTCTCGATCGGAAAGCACTAATCTTTATATTCGGGAGACCTTTCGGCCCTCTCGATCGTAAAAACTTCAAATATTATAGTCGGGAGACCTGTCGGCCCTCTCGATCGTGAAAACTTCAAATATTATAGTCGGGAGACCTTTCGGCCCTCTCGATCGGAAAACACTAAATTGTATATTCGGGAGACCTTTCGGCCCTCGATTGAATGAAACACTAAGTTTATAGTCGGGAGACCTTTCGGCCCTCTCGATTGAATGAAACACTAAGTTTATGGTTGGGAGACCTTTCGGCCCTCTCGATCGTGAAAACTTCAAATATTATAGTCGGGAGACCTTTCGGCCCTCTCGATTGGAAAACACTGATTTTTATATTCGGGAGACCTTTCGGCCCTCTCGATTGAATGAAACACTAAGTTTATAGTCGGGAGACCTTTCGGCCCTCTCGATTGGAAAACACTGATTTTTATATTCGGGAGACCTTTCGGCCCTCTCGATTGAATGAAACACTAAGTTTATAGTCGAGAGACCTTTCGGCCCTTTCGATCGTGAAAACTTCAAATATTATAGTCGGGAGACCTTTCGGCCCTCTCGATCGTGAAAACTTCAAATATTATAGTCGGGAGACCTTTCGGCCCTCCTGATCGGAAAACACTAATTTTTATATTCGGGAGACCTTTCGGCTTTCTCGATCGTGAAAACACTAAATTTTTATTCGGGAGACCTTTCGGCCCTCTCGATCGTAAAAACTTCAAATATTAATTTTCACTAGCACTTTAGGTTGGGGATTGGGTTGGGGTTACTTTTAATATTTCCTCAGAACAGTAAACTTACCCAAAGATTTTGTCCACCAGCTGCCAGCAATTCACTTTTTTTTTTCCACCGCCGATATTTCCCGAGACTTTGCTATCGCCGTCTTCCGATTTAATGTCCGCGCACGATGGACGTTCTTTACTCACTCTTCCCAAATTCGCTCAGCGCATCCCATTTAAAGCCAGGGTTCAGCCACGGCGAATTGGCGGCTTCGCTGCTATATCTAATTTTCTCTGCAGTAATCGCTCTACTGCCCATTGGCTACCGTCGTCGAACAACTGTACCTTGTTTACCAAATGTAGAAATGTAGATTATTGCGAACTATCACTGTTTTATCCGATGGCAGTCACTAGATAGTGTCTACACCAGAGGGCTGCAACGAGTATGCAAAAATTCAACCACTCTCGGTTTCTTACACGATTTTTGTTGATGCAGTCGTTTAGTTTGATATGAACGAAATGACCGTTTTCGCATCGAATCGAATCGGATCGAAATGAAAGCTCAGTTTGAATAACTTCACTCACAATCAAAAGAGTGTTCGAGACGGTTTGATATGTTCAGCAACATGAGTTGATCGAACACATGAATGTAAATGAGCAATCACAACCGTGGTTGTTTTCTTTGAATGGAGTTCCCTCAGCGTCATTGTTTATTCAACCATTCAATCAAGTTGGGACAGTTTATTTTGACTTTTTTTGATATTTGAAATGGAAGAATGTTGTGGTAGTGCGACCGAAATTGTTGCAAGTAGAAACTACACAGGTGTAGGTAAAAGAAAAGTTCGAAGTTTGGGAAAAATCTTGATAAAAATTTTAAAATAAAAAAATATTTAAACATTTTTTGTTTACTAAATACCAATGATGTGTTTCGGTATTGAAAATATTAATATTGTTTTTTAGAAATAAGTCACTGAAGTCTAACATACCAAAAACCCAAATAAAATGAAAACATTGTCTGTTTATTAAATATAATTTGCACCAATTTTTTAATGGGGACAGCTTTTAGTTATGAAATCCTTTGTAAAATTACAATCATGATTTCGCTCAGTTTCGAACATTTGTGTTTTAATCAAATCAAATCACTCACTTAACTGGGATGAATCAAACCGACAAGACTCCTCATAGATGATCGACCCGTTATGAACAATTCAACATAAGTTCGTAAACAAATAACTCATTGGAGCTGTTTGATTGCGAACACAACACTTCGATCAATACATGTTTGATCACAACTTTTTCGTTTGGCTTGAGCAACTCGAATAAACATGTTAAATCTGACCGACTGATTGAGTTTGATTGTATTTCTACTGTGTGTGATCAAGCATACTCAATCAAACTCATTGCAGCCCTCTGGTCTGCACACGCGACACCTCCCTTCAACTTTCTTGTCGACACTAAGTACTTACTACGAGACAATAGAAAGTAGACAACAGTAGTTTTGTTATTGTAAATGTAAATACTATCGCATTTATTAGTATTAGAAGCGTCGCAGAAGTGGCATCTTCAAATGGAAGTGAGTTACTCAATTCCAAATGCTTGCAGGGTCTACCCGAATTTGAACTCCCACTCAAAAACTAGCAAACATGCCCATTTCTATTCGAGTAACATCGAAAAAATGAGTTCGCTCAAATTTTTTCTACTCCCGGGAGTGCACTCACTCGAATTCGATTGAGTTTCACTCTTTGAGGAAAATCGAACGATTTTTTTGGAGGTCTGGTAGAACAAATTTACAAAAAGAAAAAATGACTAAAATGCATGCCCGTTTCTGTCAAAATCATTTATGACGACAAATATCAAGTTTTATTTACTTATTTTTTTAAGGTTTTACTGAATTCCACAAAAATAATAAATTTGAACTAGAAATTGAATAAAGACTATTTAGGTTAACACTTTTTAGTACTCAACATGGAAAATTTGTTCAGTTTGACAAAATTTTCAAGTAAAAATTTCATAGATCCCTCCAAATTTTGAGATTTTCAAGGTCTAATATATATTTTTTTAATTTTGAAGTTCACAGAGGAGGATATTAGTAATCATTGTACAATGGACCTACATCAATTTTTTCTGTCCAAAACTATTTCAACGTCTCCATAGGTGAGCCCGAAAAATCAACAGTAACCTCAATATTAAGTTTCGGCAATAGTAACATTTAGTAGGGATAATCCAAAATAAATCTACATCTCTCCATACTAGACACCAACAGTGATCGAAATTTAGTACTATTTAGTACTTTTTGAACAATTATTGTAGGCATTTCCAAAACCATTCTGTATTCCAAATTCCAGCCCTATTTCTACACCTAATACCGAATTTAGTACCATTTGTATTTTTCGTACATTTTAAACCACAGCCATACGGCTAAAGAGTATTGATACACACACAACGTGCCTCATCGAAATGATGATTTTAAGCCCTAGGTCTCTTTGGACCAAATCCGTTTCAGGACATTTGGAGTCGATCTAGCGATGTCCGTCCATCAGTCCGCTGGCTGGTGCGAACGATAAGTCTCGAAGGGAGTATACAATTTTGTACAAACTTGGTACATCGCAATATTTTTATCAAACTTAGATCGAGTTCGGAGATGGACAAGATCGGTCCACTCCTTCTGGTACCTTCCCACAAAGGCCCGACTTTCTCCAACTTTCCAAATCCTAATATTTACATCATTGCTATATAAAGTGCGAAAATGGGAAATATGTTTTAAAGCCTTGGGCACGCAATTATTAGACAACTTTCAGCACGCGCCACCCAAGAATAGTTACAAAATGAGGTTCCTCGCTATATTTCCAGCGCACAAATGCCACCGAAGTCTCCGGATACCAATCCGTTGGACTATTGTATTTCGGAAAGCAAGTCAACTGGACTAGACCAAAGAGATCTTAACGCAAGGCTGAAAAAACGGAGATATGTCTTTTCACTACCAAAAGAAAATTGGGGTACCTCGATGAACATGTCTTCCTAAACAAGACATTCAATATTGGCAAAAATGTTAAATATCTGTGCAAAATTTGCGGTTCAATTCTAAGAGTCCGTGGGAGAATGTGGCTTAACAATCAAAATACAGAATACAGGGTGAGATAAAAAAACTGCAACAAAGTCAAACGCCCTGTATACTTACACGCCCTGTATATTTACATTCATGGTAGAGGGTATAAAAACTATGCTGTAGAAACTGGAATTATTTATTGTTCTGTTATAGAAGCTGCAAGAATCGATAAGTTTTGCATTTTTATTCCCCCACAGGGGGTCAAAATTTTGAATATTAATAACAATTATAAAATGTTGTAAGAGTCCGATTGTCTTCAAATTACACACATCACAATATTTTTATTAACCCAGGGTCTGGTGTGAAGATGGAATATATAGGTCCACTCCTTCTGGTACCTCCCCTATAAAGGACCAACATTTTGAATGTCCATGATGCGCGAAATTAACATTCGATTACATTCAGACTTGGCACATGTCAATATTTCTATCAACTAAAAATCTGTTATAAATATGATATAGATGGTACCACTCCTTCTGGTACCTCCCCCATAAAATATCAATGTTTTAAATAACCAAAACGATTATGAAATCCGAAATAAGCATCCTTTATATTCACAAATCTTATTATTTCTGCTAACACAAGATCTGCTGTGAAGATGGGGTACATTCGTGCACTCCTTCTTGTACTGCCCCACAAAGGGTCAACATTTTGAATATTCATAACATCCGATTCCATTCAGACTTGGCCCATTTAAATTTTTCCATCAAAATGGTGGTAGAGATCGGACCATTTCTTCTAGTACCTCCCCAAAATATGGTTCAAGATTCCCAAAAACCAAACTCTCAAAGAAAGCGAAATAAGCATCCTACTCTCTTCAAATTTCACACACACAAACATTTCTGATAACAAAAGATCTGTTGTAAGGATGATATATGTCTGCGAACCAATTTTGATATAAATCTACCAATAATATTATTTATCTGTATTATATGAAGTATGAAAATGGAATACTTCGGTGGAATACTTTGTTGTTTATTGTTTTTTTTTTTTTTTTTTTTTTTGAGATCCTAATAGGAAAATGTGTTATGGCAGGTTTTTCACATTTTTGCCGTTCTGAAACAGCACTTATATTAATGTAATTCTACATTTCCTTTTGACTCTGACTGTATATACCATTTTTCTCTTTTTTAGAACAATATATGCATCGATTATATCATATACTACTGGTTTCCTATGCCTCATACAATTGGGCGTTTGCTGAACCACTTATCTCCCTTAAGCCAAGACCATTATGCAATTTCGACGAAACGGCCAATTTAACAAATGCACATCGTTTTTCAAACGGATCGTATCTTTACGACAATGTTATAATTCCACCTGAACAAGTCACCATATATGATTATATAGAAGTGTTGGGCGGACAAAGGATACCATATCCACCACATCCCCGTGGCTGCGTATGCCAAAATGGTGGTTGCATTAAATTCTGTTGCCATCCGACTAAACAATATCTCAACTCCGAGGGTAAATGTCGTCGCATCGAACATGAAATATCGAATAGTTTTTATGTAAATGTTACTTCCAATAAGGGTGGGACGATGCCGCGCAATGCTATTAATGACTTTATTAAATTGAATGGAAGACCCTGTCAATATCCCGAAGCTCTGCTGCCAGAGATGCACAAAGAGGACGGATGGCAAATTTTAGAAAATGGTATGCTGACATTGCCCCATTATGGAACAGTTGTATCCAAAGGAGAATACTGTCTGACTCTATTACGGACAACGGACGGCGAATGGTCATTGACGGCAATGGTCTGTCCCGTACCCAATGTCTTGTCAACATGGAAACGGGTTTCTAATTGGGGTAAGTGAAATTTGAATAGTATAAATACAAAAAATGGAATGTTGTATGCAAATATTTCACATTTAAATCCTTTTACCATAGGTGTGGTGTTTTCAACATTGTGTCTGATTTTAACTGTGATAGTTTACCTTGCAATACCCGAACTGAGAGGGAGCATCTATGGTTGGTTTATAATAAGCAGTCTGTTGTCATTGGTCATTGGCTATACGGTTTTGGCTATTATTTCATTGTCGGAATATACATTTCCCGAGATGACATGCAGTCTTATTGGTAAGTTTAATGGCAGTTATCAAGTATACCTGTGTGAGTTAGTAAAGCAAGCCATACCACAAATGCAAAATAAGGACATCAAATAGGTTTGTAAAAAAAAAAATTACTAAAATACAATCATGAATAGGAACATTTTTCAAAAAAAAAGGAAAAAGTTAAAAGGTGTCAGATACATGTAATGAATATTGTCCCCCTTTGTGGGGTGACAAATCTTGCGTTAGTAAAAATATTGGGATGTGTAAAACTTAGGGAGAATCGGGTGCTTATTTGACACCCTGTAAGAGTTATTATTATTAAAAAATTTGACCCGTTGTGGGAGAGGTACCAGAATTAGTGGTTCTATATATATATCTGTTCTCCACTCCACATCAGAGGAGGAGGTACCAGAAGGAGTCTTCCGTTATATTGTTTCTTTTATACCAGATATTGGGTTAGTGGAAATATTAAGATGTGTCAAACTAGAAGACTATCGGACTGATATTTCACATTTTATAACAGTTATTGTTCCAAATTTGGACCCTTTGGGGTTCAAACCTAGATCGAGATCAGAGATGGGCAATATCGGTCTACTCCTTCTACAAAAGGTCGAAATTAAAAATTTATATTTTACCGCAAAGAAAGATAAAGAATAATCAGATTTTGCTCCAAGTTTGAAAATCCTAATATTTGTATCAGTGCGGAAATGGACAATATCGTCCTAATCCATCAAGTATACCCCCCCCCAAATTAACATCCGATTCCATTCTGAATTTTCACATCTCAATATTTCCATCAACACAAGATCGGACCATTTCTTCTGGTATCTTCTCCACATAGGTTTCAGGATTTTGAAAAACGAAAAAAGCATCCAACTCTCTTCACACATGCAAACATGTTTGCTTACACAAGATCTTTTGTGAAGATGATATATATCTGTGAATCCTTCTGGTACCTCACCAACAATTTTCAGTACTTGTGTCTGTCATAACTTGCGAAACAAGTCATACATTCTTTACAACTAATATTTTTCTCTACCGGAAACCTGAGATGAATATGCATTTTATGATTTCGCTTTAATGTGAATATAAATTAGCGATTTTCTTGTAATTTTGCCCATACCAATATTTTCATCTGTATTAGATGAAGTATAAAAATGGAATACTTTAGTCGACTATATCAGGTACCTCACCCAAATTTTAACATTTTTTTTAAAAATTATCACATATCTCATATAAAGTGAAGGAAGTAGTCGATATAGTTCAAACCAAGCCATGCAAGAGTTCAGCTCAACTTATATATTTGTACAGAGTTTTTATACCCTACAACACTATGTATTGGGGGTATTATAAGTTTGATTAGGCCAAAAATTATGGATCTTCCTAGCTCGCCGAGCTGAGTCGATCTAGCTATGTATGTCCGTCCGTCCGTCTGTCCGTCTGTCCATGTTAATTTGTAATCACTCTACAGGTCGCAATTATGCCCCGATCTTCACGAAATTTAGAATGTAGGTGGGGTTGAGGTCAGAATAGAACCCTATTTCTTTTGGAGATGATCGCCAAATGTTTAGGGGCTGAAATGGACCAAATACTGAAAAAATGTCGGATTTTGCAGTAGCTGTACAGGTCGCAATTATAGACCAATCGACGCGGAATTTCGCATGTAGCTAGAGTTTAGGACAGGGAAGAAGCCTACCAATTTGGGTGGTCATCGGATAATATTTAGCGGGTAAAATAGACCATATTTTTTGTGTTGAAAAAATTCAAAATTTTTCATTAAACCGCGAATATTTTAAATCCCGGCAAAATCACAAAGCCATGACAAGGTTACTTCTGACCTTTACATTGATGTTAACATCCAACAAAACGGATATATAGCAAAATATGTGCGATATATATGTCTATCAAAGAATATATGCTTGAAAGATCTCTTATATGTCGAGAACGGCTGAACTGATTTCGACAGTTCTCGTTAATTTAGAATGGCCTCTTGGCAGGAAAGAAACAACGTCTAAAAAATCGCATAAAAATATCTCTCTAAAGATGAAAATATTGATTTTGTAAAATTTTCTCATATTTTTTCAATTTTGTCATATTTTCATTTTGAATTAAACATTTGGTAATATTTCTACAGCTAACAAAACTAAGTAGTTAGGATATCAGGATATCATATACAGATCGCATTTATGGCCCGATCCTTACGAAATTTTGCATGGGGATAAGATGAGGGTCAGAATAGAAGCCTACTCCTTTGGAGATGATCGCCATATATTTAGGGGTTGAAATGGACCAAAAAACTGCAAAATTTGTGAACAGGTCGTAATTATCGCCCAATCCTCACGCACATTTGGATGGGGGTTACCGGACTTTGCAAAAGCCAAGCAGTTTTGGATGTCCATCCCAAAATATTCAATGTGTGAAATAGTTTGCCAACTTTTGTAGACAAAATACGAAAATGGCCATTCCGGTGACTTTTTGGAGAATTCACAAATACAGGAAAGACGCACTTCTGACTATTTTGTTAACGCTGATTTCGTTGCGTTTCAGTAAGAAACCAATAATAAATGTTAATCTTTTCCCACGTCTGAGGGATTATAGGTCTTTGGGAAATATAGGTTCCAGATGTAGGAAGACCATTTAAGTGCAACATCTACCAATTAATTGGAAATGTGCAAATTAGTTTAAGTTGCTATTATTCGAAAATTAGAGAACGAAACCTAATGGTTTTCTTTTATTATTTGTCACAATATCTTGTGGAATTCTTTCGAGTATCTCGCCTATATAATCTGTATCATTTATTATAGTGTTGTAGGGTATTCAACGGTCGGCCCCGCTCGACTGTAGCCTTTGCTTACTTGTTTTATATTGTACAGAGTTTAGCAACAAAGTAGCCTTAATCAACATTACACATACAAGCCAAATCGATTGGAAAATGTTTTTAAGAACCCTGAAATAGAGCAAAATCAGAAGATACCTTTATATGGGCGCTACTCCAAAACTTTGAACATCTTCTGTGAATAGGTTTTCTATCCCCTTATAAGCCAAGATGCCAAATACTCCCTGGAAATAGCCAAAATCAGGTGACATCTTCATATGAGGGTTATACAAAACTGTGACCTATGTTGGATATTTTCTTCTTTCTAAAAACTCAAATCACAAACTTTTGCCAAAATTGTTTTGAAAACTGTTAAAAAAAATTGAAAATAAAAAAATATGGCTTTATCCCTTTATTGTTGTTTTTATAAAAACAACGTTTGTTTATTAGTGGAGAACGATGGTAATGTTTACCAGGGGGTAAGGCAGGGAATACCTAGGTTTCGGAAAGAGCCACCAATCCTCATCAGTTCCCTTGTTTTTGTCTGGGATATTCTCCCCAGAAGTTATTTTAAAAATAACTTCTATGACAAAAAAAACATTTTTTACCCAAGTGACGAGATCGTAAGCTCAATAGAAGAGGAACCAAAGAATTAAATAAAACTAAAAATCTCTTGGAAAGTCTTCTAAATCTTACAACCGCACTTATAAACATTTACATCTTTCTCCACTCGTTATGCTTTCGTTCAGCCTGAACGAAGTAGCATAACCATGTAAGTTGGTTTTGTCTGTTACAACAAAACCCCTTCGTAATGTTTACCCCCTGGTAAACATTACCATCGTTCTCCACTAATAAACAAACGTTGTTTTTATAAAAACAACAATAAAGGGATAAAGCCAGACTATTTTGCAACAACAAAATACTACGGCATCCACACTGTTCTATTAATAGACAAGGCACGGTCGACGAAGGGGTTTTTGTTGTAACAGACAAAACCAACTTACATGGTTATGCTACTTCGTGCAGGCTGAACGAAAGCATAACGAGTGGAGAAAGATGTAAATGTTTATAAGTGCGGTTGTAAGATTTAGAAGACTTTCCAAGAGAATTTTAGTTTTATTTAATTCTTTGGTTCCTCTTCTATTGAGCGTACGATCTCGTCACTTGGGTAAAAAATGTTTTTTGTCATAGAAGTTATTTTTAAAATAACTTCTGGGGAGAATATCCCAGACAAAAACAAGGGAACTGATGAGGATTGGTGGCTCTTTCCGAAACCTAGGTATTCCCTG
Source organism: Musca domestica (assembly GCF_030504385.1). Classification (NCBI taxonomy): domain Eukaryota; kingdom Metazoa; phylum Arthropoda; class Insecta; order Diptera; family Muscidae; genus Musca; species Musca domestica. Next base: position 7,082,690 of record NW_026712324.1, on the reverse strand, counting down.
CCTTACCCCCTGGTAAACATTACCATCGTTCTCCACTAATAAACAAACGTTGTTTTTATAAAAACAACAATAAAGGGATAAAGCCAGACTATTTTGCAACAACAAAATACTACGGTATCCCGAACAAACAAGCCACACTGTTCTATAAAAAAATATATATTAAAATTTGCCCTGGAAACCCAAAACCCTTTGGGATTTTCCTCAATTAACCGAATATTCTCCTACACTTAGAATTTCGCACCCACCCTGATAGGGTATATATATCGTATATATATATATATATATATATATATATATATATATATATATATATATATATATATTCTGCATCAGCGTAAAATTCTAAGACAATCTAGCAATGTCCGTCTGTCTGTCTGTTGTAATCACGCTATCTCTCACGCTATTTTGCATACATGCATAGTTTCGTATAGCCCCAATATAACTGTAGCTCCCGATTTTCGGTATTTTGAGGATTATTACCGGAAGTGTTTCAAATTTTGCATTGGGAGATCTTAATGGTTACTACAACCAATGAAAAAAAATGTCATATGCAGGACCACGTCTTCGTATAGCCTCCATATAACGGTACCTCCCGATATTCGGTATTTTCATGATTTTAGCGACATTATTTGCCGGAATTATTTCCAATTTCGTATAAAAAGTTCGTAATGGGTACTACAGTTATAAGCGTAGTAACTAACATAACTTTGTGTGATATGTTAATAGATAGATTGACAAAAAAAAAAAAATAAATAAATAAATAAAATTAAAAAAGAAAAACAAATAGAAACAAGTAAGCAAAGGCTATAGCCGGGTGGGGTCGACCATGTGATACCCTACAACACTACAATATGTTAGAAGCCCCCTTATGTCAAAATCAATTTTGGAAGATTTAGCTTTTGAAATTATTTCACGGAGCACTGCCTAGATATTAGCATTTTGGCCAGGGAAATTTGCCCAATATTTACGCACTCCGTCGTACTGTTAGTTGTTGTGGTCCATTTTAAAGTTAAATATAATCCGATGGTCATACAAAATGCTTAATATTTTGCACTCATCTCCAAAAGCTAGAAGCCCCTCTGCATCTTCAAATTTAGACTTATCTGGTCTACGATAAAAAAAAGCCAGAAGTTCACCTTTTGTGTATTTCAGATATCATCTGTAAGTAATGTTGGTATTTTTTCACGCAAAAGTAGTGGTCCATTCTACCCGCTGTCCTAAACTCTAACTTCATGCGAGATTTCGTGTCCGTTGGTTTCTATTCGTGACCTTTATAAGGGCTGTAAGATCAGGAATGTTTTTAGTTGTTGGTCCATTTTAACCCCTAAATATATAGCGGACATCTTTGAAAACAATAGGCCTTCTGAGCCTAACCCTACTTTTTTAAAAATGTTCATGAAGATCGGACGATAATTGCAATCTATATATAATAACCCCAACCTGTGTTGTAAGCTGAAAAAATATTACAAAATATGCACTTCAATATTATAAGTAAAATTGAAAAAATCGCATGCGATAAAAAATATGAAAAAATAAAAAAAATGTCACAACATACTACAAAATCTATATTAACATCATTATTGGCATCTATTTATGCGATTTTTTTTTAGATATTTTACTTTTATGCCAAGAGGGCATTCTGAATTGACAAAATTTGTGAAAATCGGTCCAGCCTTTCTTGAGATATAAGCATTCTAGCTAACATCCCTTTCCTCTTTATATATACATTGTATATATTTCGCTATACATATCCGATATATTTAACATAGGCATCTACGTAACGGTCAGAATTGACCTGTTCGTCTATTTGCGATTTTGCCGGGATTAAAAATATTCGCGGTTTAATGGCAAATTTTACTTTTATTTAACACATATGTTATGGTCAATTTCACCCACTAAATATTACCCGATGACCATCAAAATTGGAAGGCTTCTGTCCAGCCCTAAGCTCTAGCCCCATGCAAACTTCCGCGTCGATTGGTTTATAATTGCGACCAGTAGAGCAACTGCAAAATCAGGATTTTTTTCAGTTTTTGGTCCATTTCGACCCCTAAATATTATTCGATCATCTCCAAAACCAATAGGGTTCTATACTGACCCTATCCCAACCTCCGTTTTCAATTTCGTGATGATCCGGCCATAATTTACATGGACAGACGGACGGACATATATAGCTAAATCGACTCAGCTCGTCGAGCTAGGAAGATCCATATATACTTTCCTATGTGGAAAATCAATATTTCGTGGTGTTACATCATTTTTGGCCCAATCAAACTTATAATACCCCCAACACATAGTGTTGTAGGGTATAAAAAATATATTAAAATTTGCCCTGGAAACCCAAAAACCCTTTGGGATTTTCCTGAACTAACCGAATACTTCTTCTATCTTTGGAACGAATTGAGATAGAAAATTTTGCATACATGCATAGTTTACCAGTAGGTATGTGAAGTTCGTAATGGGTACTACAGCCTATGACAAATTTGCAGGTCCACGTCTTCGTATAGCCCCCATATAACTGTAGCTCCCGATTTTCGGTATTTTGGTGATTATTACCGGAATTGTTTCAAATTTTGTATTGGGAGATCTTAATGGTTACTACAACCTATGAAAAAAAATGTCATATGCAGGTCCACGTCTTCGTAAAGCCTCCATATAACGGTACCTCCCGATATTCGGTATTTTCATGATTTTAGCGACATTATTTGCCGGAATTATTTCCAATTTCGTATTAAAATTTCGTAATAGGTACTACAGTTATAAGCGTAGTAGCTAACACAACTTTGTGTCATATGTAAAAAGATAGATTGACAAAAAAAAAAAAAAAAAATAAATAAATAAATAAACAAAATTAAAAAAAGAAAAACAAATAAAAACAAGTAAGCAAAGGCTATAGCCGCGCGGGGTCGACCATGTGGTACCCTACAACACTACAATATGTTAGAAGCCCCCCTATGTCAAAATCAATTTTGGAAGATTTAGCTTTTGAAATTATGTCACGGAGCACTGCCTAGATATTAGCATTTTGGCCAGGGAAATTTGCCCAATATTTACACACTCCGTCGTGCTGTTAGTTGTTGTGGTCCATTTTACAAAAGCTAGAAGCCCCTCTGTATCTTCAAATTTAGACTTAAGCCAGAAGTTCGCCTTTTGTGTATTTCAGATATCATCTGTAAGTAATGTTGGTATTTTTTTCACGCAAAAGTAGTAGTCCATTCTACCCGCTGTCCTAAACTCTAACTTCATGCGAGATTTCCTGTCCGTTGGTTTCTATTCATGACCTTTATAAGGGCTGCAAAATCAGGAATGTTTTTAGTTGTTGGTCCATTTCAACCCCTAAATATATAGCGGACATCTTTGAAAAAAGTAGGCCTAGCCCTTCTGAGCCTTACCCTACCCTTGTGAAAATGTTCATGAAGATCGGACGATAATTGCACCTATATGTAATAACACCAAACTGTGTTGTAAGCTGAAAAAATATTACAAAATATAAACTTCAATATTATAAGTCAAATTGAAAAAATCGCATGCGATTAAAAATATGAAAAAATTAAAAAAAATGTCACAACATACTACAAAATCTATATTAACATCATTATTGACATCCTTTTATGCGATTTTTTTTAGATATTTTACTTTTATGCCAGGAGGGCATTCTGAATTGACAAAAATTTCAAAATCGGTCCAGCCATTCTTTAGATATAAGCATTCTAGCGAAATATATACAATGTATATATAAAGAGGAAAGGGATGTTACTCTTTATATATACATTGTATATATTTCGCTATACATATCCGATATATTAGGCATCTACGTAACGGTCAGAATTGACCTGTTCGTCTATTTGCGATTTTGCCAAGATTAAAAATATTCGCGGTTTAATGGTAAATTGTACTTTTATTTAACACAAATGTTCTGGTCAATTTCACCCACTAAATATTATCCGATTACCATCAAAATTGGAAGGCGTCTGTCTAGCCCTAAGCTGTAGCCCCATGCAAACTTCCGCGTCGATTGGTTTATAATTGCGACCAGTAGAGCAACTGCAAAATCAGGATTTTTTCAGTTTTTGGTCCATTTCGACCCCTAAATATTATTCGATCATCTCCAAAACCAATAGGGTTCTATACTGACCCTATCCCAACCTCCGTTTTCAATTTCGTGATGATCCGGCCATAATTGCGATCTGTAGCGTGATTACAAATTTACATGGACAGCTAAAACGACTCAGGTCGGCGAGATAGGAAGATCCATATATACTTTCCTATGTGGGAGGTGTTACATAATTTTTGGCCCAATCAAACTTATAATACCCCCAACACAAAGTGTTGTAGGGCATAAAAAAACTACAAATGTGCATTTGAAAATAGCAAGGCAAAATGAAAAAAAAAAATCATGCAGTATAAAACATTACAATTGTAAATTCCAATTCCAATTTTTTTTTTTTGTTTTTTTTTTTTTTTTTTTTGTCTGAATCGTTAAAATTAGGCCAGCGGTTCTTGAGTTATAACACAACTTTCCTTTGTATATATAGATATGTGCAAATTCTTGAAAATGTGGAAAAATACGTCGGGTAACAGATATAGCGAACCGAAGTATTCCATTTTCACACCTCCTCTAATACAGCTAAAATATTGGTATGTGTAAAATTTGAAGAAAACAAGTAAAAAAGTATCGGTCGGTTTTGCCGACAGATGTATACCCTCAGCCAATGTTCGATTATTTTAAAATCTTTTGACTTCTGGTTAGATTAATCAAATGTTTAAACCTTTATGCAGTTGGTTCCAAAGGAATTGGCCAATATTGGCCATTTCGTGTCGGACCTAACTAAATATGATATAAATATAGCGACGTGCTAGGTTTGAACTGGGTTGTGTTAATGGAAATTTTGGGATGCACCAAGTCATGAATAAAATAATATAATTATTCAAAATGTTTACCCTTTGTGGGGGAGGCACTTGATGAAGTGGACCAATATTATCCATTTTTGTACCAGACCTAGAACTGGCGAAAATATTAGGATTTGTCAAGTTGGAGCAAACCCGGATTACAGCTCCTCTTTCTGCGCAGAAAAAAATATTTTTTTTTGTTTTTTTTTTTTCTATTGGAAAATTTTGACCTTGTATGGGGAAGGTACCGGAAGAAGTGGACCGATATTGTCCATCTTAATACCAGACCTTGGGTTAATATAAATATTGGGATGTGTGAAACTTGAAGACAATCGGACTCTTACATCAAATTTTATGAGAGTTGTAATTATTCAAAATTTTGATCATTTGGGGGGGGGGGGGGAGGTACTTGCTGGAGTAGACCGATATTGTCCATTTTCACACCTGACCTAGCTCTGACGTAAATATTAGGATTTGCAAAGTTGGAGCAAAATCGGATTATCCTTTCTCTTTCTGTGCATAAAAATATATATTTTTTGAAAATTTCGACCTTTTGTGTGGGAGGTACCAGAAGGAGTGGGCCGATATATTCCATCTTAATACCAGAACTTGAGTTAATATAAATATTGGGATGTGTGAAACTTGAAGACAATCGGACTCTTACATCAAATTTTATGAGAGTTGTAAATATTAAAAATTTTGACCATTTGTGTGGGAGGTACTTGATGGAGTGGACCGATATTGTCCATTTTCTCACCTAACCTAGCACTGACGCAAATATTAGTATATGCAAAGTTGGAGCAAAATCGGATTATCCTTTCAATTTCTGTGCAAAAAATAATTTTTTTGAAAATTTCGACCTTTTGTTGGGGAGGTACCAAAAGGAGTGGACCGATATTGCCCATCTCCAAACTCGATCTAAGTTTGACAAAAATATTACGATGTACCAAGTTTGGACCAAATCGGATACTCCCTTCGAGAGTTATCGTGCGCACCAGCCAGCCAGACAGACGGACGGACGGACGGACATCGCTAGATCGACTCCAAATGTTCTGAAACGGATTTGGTCCAAAGAGACCTAGGGTCTAAAGTCGTTATTTCGAATAGGCACGTTTTGACCGTATCAAATGATATATACCCTCTGTAGCCATATGGCTGAGGGTATAATGAAGGTATGTGTGAAATTTTGATAACTTACACAAAACTTACATATTCATATTTCTGGTTGAGAGAAATATTTAGATATACCAAGTTGTAAAGAATCGCCGACTTGTTTCGCAAGTTATGACAGATATAAGCATTGAAAATTGTGACCCTTTATGGGTGAGGTATCAAAAGGAGTTGGAGTTGTGTTAGCAAACATATTTGGATGTGTGAAATTTGAATAGAGTTGGATGCTTACCTCGTTCTAAATATAATCCTATGTGTGGGAGGTACCTGAAGAAATGTTCCGATTTGTACCATCTTTAAAACAGATCTTGTGTTGATGGAAATATTGAGATGTGCCATGTCTGAATGGAATGTTAGTTTAGAATTTTATAAGCTTCATGAATATTCAAAATATCGTTAACAAAAATATTGTGATGTGTGTAATTTGAAGACAATCGGACACTTACATCACATTAGGCAGTACTAATGCAAATATTAGGATTTCCAAAGTTAGATCATCCTCGTATTATCCTTTATCTTTCTGTACGGTAAATTATTTTCTTTGAAAATTTTCTTTGACATTTTTGGGGGCGGGTACCAGAAGGAGTGGACCGATATTGACAATAATATTACAATGTACCAAGTTTGGACCAAATCAGGCAGACGACGGACGGACATCGCTAAATCGACTCCGCTGTTGTGCAAAAAAAAAAAAAAACAAATTGGTTTATTCATGTACACCCTCTGTAGCTATTTGGCTTATTCATATACCCTCCATCTAGTGATGCATTTGTAAATGTCAAATTTCTGTTTCGCAGGTTATGTGGCTTATTTCTTTTATGAGAGTGCCTGCATTTGGTTATCCGTGATTGGCTATCACTTATGGCGTTCAAGTGTCCGAAATAAGGAAACAGCTTCTGTGGATCTGGTAAAACATGGTAAAAGATCCTATTTCCAATGCTTTTTATTTACATATCTGTTAAGTTTTGGCTTAACTTTTGCATTGGTGATCATACAAAACTCGAATATACCCAATGACTTTAAGCCGGGAATTGGTGTTGAATACTGTTGGTTAGATGGTGAGTAGAACATGCATTTTTTTCAAAATCGCTTTCTTAGCTAATTGGAGATATTTTTTTTTCGTTCCACTTACAGTACACATCTGGGCGGCGTTGCCTTACTTTTTTGCCCTGAATGGTGTAATTTGTGTTTGCGGAATAATGTTTACTTACCTGGCGGCCAAAGTTGAAAAGACGGAAATGGAAAAATACAATGATCTCAAACCAATTGTTAGTGAAATCTCCGATCTAAATCTAAGCGGTCGTTTTGCATTTGTACGGGATAATCGAAGAATGTATGTATAAAAGTTACAGATGATTCCATGAAGGAATAATTGGAGATTGCAGATTTCAACATGTCGTTCCAATGAGTTTGCACTGTCATCGCCAAATTGATTAGGTGCAAAAATCAAGAAATTGATTTGCAATTTCTTTCTTATTGAATGTACCATCGATTTTATGGTGCTAAAATCACCAAAATAACGAACAAAGAGACATACCTTTAAATGGGAGCTATACGAAGACATGGACCTGCATACGACATTTTTTTTGACATAGGCTGGAGTACCCATTACGAAATTTAAATACGAATTTTGAAAACAATTTCTGTGAGTAACGTCGGTAATATCATCAAAATACCGAATAAAGGGAGGTATCGTAATATGGGATCTGTAAGAAAACGTGGACCGACATGGCCTTTTATCTCAATTCGATAATGTCACTAAAATAATCAAAATACTAAAAAAAACCGTTATATGGGAGCTCTACGAAACCGACATGGCCTATTTACGAGCTTATCCTGTCTACTGGCAAAACACACACGTCTGTGCTAAATTTTAGCCTTTTATGCATATATAGATATAGTTGGAAAGATTATTAAATACCTATCCAACAAATGGTCACATAATGGAGTTATTTGAAGAAGTTCGTAAGTTATAGTCAAATGATTGATTTTTGGAACCGGATTTTATTTAAAACCCCCAAAAAGTCAAAAAAGGTCCCAATAACGGGGTAACAAAATTGACGTCAAATTAAAGCTGACACTCCTACCTTTTCAAAATGCCACAATTTGTGCTAATAAATTTTTTGGATCCTATATTGCCTATATCGGTTAAGTGGATCCGGGTCTAGCCCAGGTTTTCAACCTTTTGGGACTAAAATCGTACCCAAAGAAAAAAGTAATTTCCTGGAATCATAGTAAAAATACCTTCTTCTGAACCCAAAATTTTGAAAAAATTAAAGAGTTTTTACTTAACTAGAGTTGTTCCTCGACCAATAGCCAAAGAAGTCATTTTAGTATAAATGTATCTGAATTCAAACGTGTTCCAGTTTAAACTGCAAATACCAGTGAGATTGGTTAGAGAATACCGTTAAAGTTTCCAAATATCAATTAAGTGGTTGATATGGTGGCCTTATCAAAATAGGGAACTGTATTGACAAAATTGGGTAAATGTGACTAGGTTCATTAAAATACTGAATAACGGTAGGTATCGTTATATGGAAACTGTGGGCCAGTATGGACGATGTTTTGACACCGGTTGTTGAACCAATTGTGCACTAAAAATACCAATTTTGAAAAAAATCCGATAGAAAATGTGGCCGTCGTTAAAGTCGTTAAAATACTATATAACTGCAGGCACCGTTATATGTGCGCTATAGGAAAACGTGGTTTACATTCACAATGTTCTGCCACCGGAAAACCTAGTACGAAGTGCAAATTTCAATTTTTAAGCACAACCGTGGGCTAAAGCTATAAAAATACCGAATATCGGGAGGTACCGTTATATGGGGCAGTACGAAAACGTGGACCGATATATCACATTTTCAATACCAATAATCCTACACACAATTGGTCTGTTCTAGAACTGTTGCTACGATAACCGATTTCCCTATATGATATCGAAAAAATTGCAAAACTAGTAGGTTCTGGCAGGTTCTGGAACAGATCAAATGCTCACACTTGTGCCAAAATTTAAAAGCTCTACGCCAGATAATGTGGGCTGCATAGTGATTTCAAAAATTCGTCTACCACGAATATTAAGAGGTGTTACAAACGGAATGACAAATTCAAAATTTAAATATGAAATTGTAATTTCGCCGAACAATGTAATGAAAGAATCGATGAGAAAGGCAATAACAACCAAATATCGACATTGATTTTTTTGTTAGTTTTTTTAAAACCGCAAAATTTTTTCCTTCATGCGATTTTCGGAATAAGTTTTGAACTGAATTTGAGTTTTTAATTTGGAAATATTTTTTTTTCAGGATTTCCAACTACTCCCTGCTGTTGCTTGCATTTGTTATAGTCTGGCTTTTAAATATATTATCGTATTTGGGTGAAATGTTGAGTCTAGATAATGGCAATCCTCTTCTCTACACTACAGACATTGCTAACTTCATTGAGGGTCCCTTAATATTGTTTGTACTTGTGATACAAACTAAAGTTCTGTTCTGTCCTAGGAGATAAAAATATATATACTCAGCCGTTTATGTTCATGACCTCACAGAGAGTCAGAGTCATTTTCAATGTTATTTAATTTTTCTAAGCAGTATTTTAAGACGATATTTTTTTGATGTTTTCTGAGTTGTGTTCTTCCCTCTCCTTGTTCGTTTTTTCATCGTCTTTTCGCTGCTTCAATTTATTTTCGTTTTCCGTTTCGTTTTCTCTTATGTTCTATTGTTCTATTTGACGAACCACACGTTTCTACTACGTCAAGTACCAAATTCGCTTTTTCGGAAAGGACATTCAACACATCTGTTCAATATTGAACATTTTGTTTTCATTTCATTCTTGAAGTAATGTCACAGAGTCTTGTAAAAGTTTTATCTTGGCATTTGACCGAAACTACGAGGTCATGCCAATCTTCGTAGCATATACGCCTCATGTTAATGGATATTCAAAACAATATTTGAAAATTTATCTTTCCTCTATATAGTATCCTGTGTCTCCGATATTTAGCTATATTCGTTACAGAAATCACCATCAATATGAAGGTCCATGATTTCGTTAATTTTCGAAATTTTCATATAAAAATGGAGATTTATTTCACCAGCTAAATATTAACAGATAACCATCCAAAATGCCAGGCTTCAGCTCTGTCCTATACTCTGACCTCAAGCTCCAAATCTATTGATCCTTAGTTGAGAACTGTAGAGCCACGAATTCCAAATCTAGACAATTTTTAGATTTTTTAAATATTTTGAGACCATCTGCCATAACACCTGCCAAAAAAATGGCAGGTGTACAAAATACTTTGTACATACTTTTGATACATACAATAGCAATAAACAATAAATATTCTAAAATTAAATATTTCCCAGCCGCCATAAAATATCACATGTGAAGTATTCAGTGATCTTGTGCGCTGACGCATACGATAATCTGTGAGATAATAAAGGTTATGTCCATTCAATGTAGCCCTGCAATGTTCTCCATTCAATATTAGAATAGATAAGAACAATTGTGTGGCTGCGACTAGGTTAAGTTAGATTAGTTTCAGTAGTACGTAAGGAATATATTTAGAAATAAAATCAGAATTGAATCAACAGCCAAACCTTTCGGTTGGTTTTCTTTTCTCACTCAGCAGGGTACCACGCTGCCTAATGCTAGACAAGGTTGCTAGCAAAAGTGATTCATTCGATATCACGCCGGTAGCAAAGACGTTTGAGGCATTGTTCCACCCCAGCGTAATAGAGTGTTTCTCAGAAGCTGCTGATCATCAACAGGGATCCCGCAAATTGCATAGCACAAAAACAGCTTTACACGTTGGATCGTCAATTACATGTGTGGGCGCTAGTTGTACGAGGAATTCCGAAACTAGAAGTCGAATATTCGTAGAGTGAAACAGTGAATTCCCCAATGAGAGTTTATATCTTTGAAACTATTTAACTTCCTACTTTCTGGCATTGAGTTAATAACGAACGCAGTTGACGATATCTGCGACGGCTACATATTTCACAACATGGACAGCAGAGATGAGGCTTTTACTGAAATTACAGGTCGATGGTGTTGTAATTCCGTCCACCAATTACTCTAAGGTTTATGGTTTTATTGAGCCTTTTTAAACAATATAATGATATAAACAGACTTTCAATCATTTTATGTAAGACCTATGATTATAAAGCATGTTCAAAATTTACAATAAATGTTTGCAGTATCAAGCTTTTGCTTTAAAGAAAAATAATTAATTAAATCATTAATTGTTATTATAATTCCTAGCCATTCCCAGGAATCATCCTATATTTTAATGATCACGGATTTGCTGAATAAATTTTGAAATCAATTCATAGACGTGCAAACCAAGGGGTTTAATTTTGGATTCTTCATACACTACCGGTTTTATATAAAAATAATTTTGTTTTACTTGGAAGATTTGTCAAAATTCTAGAAAAAGTTCCAAGTATTCCGTATACACTTCCCAAAACCTGGCTAGCCTGTTGGTTAAATTTTAATAAATTGTTGAATGTAATACGTAAATATTTCATAATATTATCTGAAGGTATATCTACATCATTTATGGATAGCTCTAAAGCTTTACTTTCAGGAACCACATATTTCTTGGTCTCGATTTTAGATGGATTGATTTTAATGTCCCCAGTTATCATAAAATCGCGAAACCTTATTTAAGTGATGCTTAACTTTTCACATTGCCATATTTGGTGATTCATCGGGAGCATATATGTAGTAGTCAGTATATAGAATCCCACAAGAATCTCTTTCTAAATGAAGAATATCATACATTTATATATTATATAAATGTGGAGCCAGTATAGATCCTTGGGTTAACATCGTCCAAGTCTCATATACCAATTGCTCTACAGAGTAGCTTTAAAACCGAAAGCATTAGTTGCACAAATACAAACAAGAATAAATATGAATTTTACACAAAATAAAAAGTATATAGGCGATACGTACGTGTTGTTAATAAGGCACTGGTGGTTTGGGTTTCAATATAACACTTGTATTAATTCAAAAACTCTTGAGGTCTAAATTTATGTTTCATTTATCAAAACAATTATTTTTGTGTGCAATTTTTTAGATTTTTGCTTCTTCTTTCTTAGCGATCGATATTCATTGATAACAATAATTAATCGATGGGGTTTCGATTGCTGGCTTATCGGTGTTGAATCATTAGTGGGATTCTTTAACTCATTTTTTGAGTTATCGACAAAAATCGAAAACTTTCAAACCCAAAATGTTAACATAAAAACGAAGTTATAGTTGACAACATTGGTGTCTAACGGTAGATCTAAAGGTACGGTCAGACTGAGCAAATATTTGAACCAACATTGTTTTCCCATATTTGACTGAACAAAGGTGAATTGGCGGTTGTTATGATATGCAATTTTTTTTAATTTTTACAAATTTGAATAATTGCCCGACTTCTGCCAATTTTGTGTATGTATTTGTTCTTTTGAAAAATAAAAACAAAATATTTTCAAAATCAATGATTGGAAGAAACTTAAATTGCGGGGCGCGTATTAAAACTAGTGACCAGATTAGCCATAGAATTGAAAGATTGAAAACTTAGGATCATATTTTTGAGAGAACATCCAGGCATTTCATTTATATATCGCGCTATTTGACTCATTTCGAAAATGAATGAAAAAATATCAAATAAATGAAAACAAATTCTTGCCAATACTTGTGAATAATTCTGATAGGAAGCGGGCATAGCCTCAGAGCTCTATTTTTGTAGTTTTACAAATCTGTTCTACCTCCTTAATGTACCATGGCTGTATTCCTCTGCCATGGTTCATACGTTTTATTTAATACATATGAAGTGTTTTTATTGTTCGTGGTAATGTAATTAAACTTGGTGAAGAATAAAATAAATAAAATATAGTCAACTAATATGAGGTAAGTAAAGAGTGTTTATTATTATTATTTTTTTAACACTGCCTTTTTCACTGTCATACATCCTGAACTACAGAAACTGGGTCAGACAGATAGACTGACATCGTTAAATCGACTTAGAATTGTATGCCGAATATGAATATACAGGGAGAGATGAAACAATTGCAACTAATTTCAGACTGATGTCATTTGCCAGATGCCACTCGTCCGACAGCTGTTAAAATTATTCCTGTGGCAGCTCGTTATATTGTTTACAAGCGTGCAAAAGCATTTTGGTGAAAAATTTCCTCGTTACCGTGGTACTGGTAGCGTAGCCCGACGTCAAGGAAGTGGATGGAAAAAACAGCAACATCAGCAGAAATGGTTCGAAAAGTAAAGAAGCAACTTGATTAAAACCCGCGTCGCAGTGGCCGAAAAATGCCTCGTTAGCTGAACATATCGCAATATTCTATTCGGCAAATATTGAACCAGTAAAGAAAGTCCTAAAGTCGGGCGGGGCCGATTTTATGATACCCTACACCACTTTGCTAATTTAGTTGAGCTCAACTTAATAATTAAAAGTTTTTATGGGAGAATTCAATCATACACGCTATGATTATAATTTAAATTTCAAAGGACTAAATATGCCGAAGCATTTGTATCTTTTAAATTCGGACTTGTATTGCCCATTTGGTGCGAAATTAATTTGAAATCGGATACAAATATATATGGGAACTATATCCAAATCTGAACCGATCTCGATAAAATTTGGCAAAGATATTTCTGAGCTTTATTTGATATATTTCCCTGAATATCGTTGTTACAGAGTGCATATTACGGCTGCGGAGGATAAAAATAACAAATCGGATGAACAATATTTATGGGAGCTATAGCTATATCTGAACCGATTTCGATACAATTTGGCATACTTATTTTCAGGCCTAATTTGGTTGTATGTGCAAAATTCCATACTATTCGGGCAGATATTACATGTTTGGTGCACAATAAAATGCAAATCGGACGAAGATATATATGGGAGTTATATCTAAATTTTTACCGATTATCTCCAATTTCAATAGGGTTCGTCCTTGGGCCAAACAAATGTTGTTTGCAAAATTTCATCTCAATCGGATAATAAATGCGACCTGCATTTTGTTTACAAGAATACATGGACAGACGGACGGACGGACGGACTGACATGCATAAATCAACTCAGAAAGTGATTCTATGCAGATCATCAAAAGGAACTATGGGTCTATCTCGTTTCCTTTTGCCTGTTACAAACAAATGCACAAAGACATAATACCCTGACCACCTTGTGGTGTAGGGTATAAAAATGAGCTCGGGGTAAAGCCATTGAAATTCCAAAAATATGCTAGAACTTACACCACAACAGAAAGAAAGTAGACTCAAAAGAGCTAAAGAGTTGCTTCGCTTGGCCGAAAGTGGTGAACTGCCGAATTTGGTTTTCTCCGATGAGAAAACATTCGTTGTCCAGTAGTTTGTAATCAAACAAAATAATAGTGTTTACTTGCCAAAGAGGTCAGCTGAAAATGTGCACCTTCGGTTGGCCACCAGAACTCAAGCGCCGGCCATGGTGAAGGTGTGGGCCGCCATAACAGCCGATGGTCACTCTCCGCTCGTATTAATCGTCTGTGGCATCAGAATAAGTGCCTAATATTATAGCGAAAATATTCTGGAGGGTGTATTAATGCTTTGGGCTAAATATAAAGAAATCACGCTTGAATTCCATCAGCAATAACCTTTTTCTGGAAAATTCTCATCGAAATGCTTTTGTACGCTTATAAACAGTATAAAGAGCTGTCACTGGAATAATTTTAACAGCTGTCGGATGAGTGGCTTAGAAATGACTGCAGTCTGAAGTTGGTTGCAGTTTTTTCATCTCACCATGTATATACTTAATGGGATCTACGACATATATTTAACAATGTTACTAAAGGAATGTCAAAGTTAATATACCCTCCTATTCAAGGTGGAGCGTAAGGTTTATTTTATTGAGCCTTTTTTCAAAAACGTTATAATTGGAGAGAGCATCTAAATTCACAATACAGTTATACCGAACACCTAGCTTGAGAAGAGTTGGAAAAATATAATGATTTATAATACATCAGTTTTAAAATTCCTTGCTCCCTGAAACTCATAAGGTGGAGGGTATAAGAATTCGAATCAGCTGATGTCATCTATGTCGTTTCAGGGGTATGAGTAAAAATATTGAAGTCACCCTAACCATTTAGGATGTTAAAACCAGAGATGCCAAACTGCTTCCACTTAAAAATCGCTTCAGATACGTTTTTTTTTTAAATCACCGTAAATCGCTACTGACTAAGCTTAAAAAAGACTATGAAAACTACCACAAATCTCAACTGACAAAGACCAACAAACACTATGTAAACTTGTAAAAGGGGCAAAAAAAAATCATTCGTTACACAGAAAGAGGAAAAAATTAAAAAAATAAGCATATACATTCATACGTATTTTAAAATTCAGTAAATTAATTTAAAAGTAAATATATGTTTTTTTTTTTTAATCTGACTTGAACACAAACTACAAAACCTAATCAAAAAGAAGAATTGATCTCACCCCCACATATGTACAGTTTGTCAAATAATTCTTTGCAAAATGCAAAAAAAGTCGTAATTTTGATATTTAAATTGAAAATGTATAAACAAAAAGGTGACAGTTACTATTGACATTAATAAAAAAAACATGTAATTTTCTATATAAAGCAAACCAAAAAATAACAAAAACAAGACAGAAGCAAATATTCTCTTGTCAATTAAATCTTTGCAAAATGTAAACATAGGTCGAAAAGGAAAACAAAACTAAATAACGGTACATCATTTTCGAAAAAAAAAAATTTGGTCTGCTTCTTTAATTTGCTCTCCACTAATATTTTAATACGATTCATTATTTGGACAAGTGCACATTTAAACAGAAACTGCGATTTTAACCATGCCTGGAAAACGAGTTGATGATAATTTAATTCAGTTAGTTTACGGCAAAAGAATTGGCGGAAATGTTTAATATTAAATTGAGAACCATATATAATATAATTAATCGTGCAGAAAAAGAAAATCGTCTGCACCTTAACAATTCTAAGGGAAGACCACCAAAACTCAGCAGACGCGATCAGTCCAAAATTTAAAAAAAAAAATATAAGAAAATCCGCAAACAAGTCTGAGGCAGTTGGCATTGGACATAAAAAATGAGTGTCATAAGGAAGTGAGCCACGAGACTGTTAGAAAAGTCTTAAAAATCCACAAGTACTCGTCTCATGTAGCCAGAAAGAAGACTTTGCTTTCTGCTGTTAACATTGAGAAGCGGCTTACATTTTCTATTAATAATGTTACAAATGCTGAGGAGTACTGGAACGACGTAATTTTTTGCGAAAAGACAAAAATCATGTTATATCATCATGACGGACCCAGTAAAGTATGGAGAAAGCCAAACTCTACACTTCAACAAAAAAATATAATACCAACAGTTAAGTTTGGCAAGCTCTCTGTAATGGTGTGGGGTTGTATTTCTTCAAAGGGCGTTGGGGAGCTGCGTATTTTTAACGAAACTATGACGAAAGAATATTATCTGGACATTCTGAAAAATGAATTATCCAGGAGTGCCAAAAGTTTCGGGTTTTTTGATCGTCAAAAGCCAAATAAACTTAAGTATAAGTTGTATCAGGACAACGACCCCAAACACAAATCGTTACTTTGCAGGACCTGGTTGCTTTATAATTGCAGCAAAGTTATTGACGCTACTCCCCAAAGTCCAGACTTAAATCCCATAGAAATTTTGTGGGCATTATTGAAGAAAAAGGTTGCAAAACGCGGTCCTACCAATAGAAACGCTTTAGTCAAAGCAATACAAGAAGAATGGCTGAAAATTCATGAATATTACGATATAAATGGACTAATACAGTCAATGCCGCGTCGGCTAAAGGCAGTCATGGATGCTAATGGACACCATACCAAATATTAACCTTCATAGTAAAAAAATTTTAAAGTTTCTGTTGTAATTCTACTATGAGTTTTCGTTTTGCAAAGAATTTATTGACAAGGAAATATTTGCATATGTACAATCAACCGTTTCTCAGTTTATTTCCAAACTCATCAACTTCTACATAGAAAGGTTCTTTACAAGGTCTATAAAAGGTCGGCTAGTAATCTAATCTCTGAGTTTGCGGTCAAAATTCATACAAGTAATAAGTTTATTGTCAAATAGTTGTTACAAGTAGTCTTCTTGTCCAAGCTTATATAGGCTTTGGTCCGTTATTCTTTTTTGTTTGCTTTAAATGTTATGACAATAAAAATCGCTACAACCACTACCTTAAACAGACAAATCGCTACTGTAGCGATTTAAAAAAGAAAATCTCTACAACACTTAAATAGTGGTTTTCATGCGTCAAAAATCACCAAAAGTAGCGGGAAAACTACCAACTTGGCATCTCAGGTTAAAACTTTTAACCACTGTA
The DNA here is from genome assembly GCF_030504385.1 of Musca domestica. Classification (NCBI taxonomy): domain Eukaryota; kingdom Metazoa; phylum Arthropoda; class Insecta; order Diptera; family Muscidae; genus Musca; species Musca domestica. The sequence continues at coordinate 7,065,265 of NW_026712324.1, read as the reverse complement.
AGAGATTAATGAACTTTTCGAATTCGAGCGACTCGACCATGCACACACCCAGGGCTGCCAACAAAATTTCAAGAAAAATCGTATTATACGTGAAAATCGGCAAATAATCGGCAAAGTATATATGATTAAATTAATTATAACAAAACACAAGTGTTTATTACATATGCATTTCAATAAAAATAAGCAAAAAAATTTAGCTCCTTCTATGGAGAAGGTTCTGAAGGAAATGGGCCATTCTCATCCATTTCGTATCGCACCTAAGAAAATATGATATAAATAATGCGACGTGACAGTTTTGGCCTATATTGGTTACTTTCTTCACTGGATATAACATATGTGTTAATTTTTTAAAATGTTGAAATATGCGTGAGTTACCAGATATAGTCGACCGAAGTATTCCATTTTCATACTTCATCTAATACCGATAAAATCCCATGTTCATCCCAGGTTTTTGGTTGAGAGAAATATTTAGATATAGCAAGTTGCAAAGAATCGCTGACGTGTTTCGCAAGTTATGACAGAAAAATGTATTTAAAATTATAACCCTTTGTTCGTGAGGTACCAGAAGGGGTTCGCAGATATATATCATTCACAACCGATCTTGTGTTAGCAAAAATATTTGGATGTGTGAAATTCGAAGAGAGTTGGATGCTTATTTCGATTTCTTTGTGCGTTTTGTTTTTCAAAATCTTGAACCCTATGAGGGGAGGTACCGGAAGAAATGGTCCGATCTCTACCATCTTTATAAAATATTTTGTGTTGATGGAAATATTGAGATGAACCAAGTTTGAATAGAATCGGATGTTAATTTCGCGTTTTATGAGCTTCATGGATATTCAAAATGTTTACCCTTTGTGGCGGAGGTACCAGAAGGAGTGGACCGATATGTCTCATCTGCGAACTCGATCGAAGCTTGTTAATAATATTACAATGTATGAAGTTTGGACTTAATTGGATACAGCCTTCGAGAGTTATCCTGCGCACAGCCAGACAAACGGACGGACGGACATCGCTAGAACGACTTACAATATTCTAAAACGGATTTGTTCCAAATTGACCTAGGGTCTAAAACCGTTATTGAGATGAGGCACGTTTTGGCCGTATCAAATGATATATATTATATAGCCATATGACTGAGGGTATAAAAATTAGTGGCCACAAAGTCAGTTAAATGAATAGTATCTCTTATAACGTCATGTTTGATGAAATTATTCAAAACGATTCTAAAAAGAACTGCATTGGGTTAAGTAAATTATGAATTTCGGTAGATGATTTTTCAAATAATTTGTAGGCGTTGACAATATGTGCCAAAAACAAGTAAAAAAAACAGTAAGTTCGGCCGGGCCAAACTTTTAATACCCTCCACCTTAGGGTAAAGGAAACATTAGAAGAAATTTGACAACAACCATTAAAATGTCGAATATTGGGAGGTATCGTTATATGGGGGCTATACCAAATCGTGGAACTACACATGCAATGTTTCGCCAACGGAGCTAGAACCCATTATGACCTACAAATACCAATTTTTAGACCAATCCGCGAAAATATGTGACAAAAATTATCAAAATACCGAATATAGGGAGGTACCGTTATATGGGGGCTATACCAAAACGTGGACCTATAATTACAATGACTCGCCACACGAACTGGGACCCATTATGATCTACAACTACCAATTTTTAGGGAAATTCGTGAAAAAATGTGTCAAAAATCATCAAAATACCGAATATTGGGAGGTACAGTTATATGAGGACTATACCAAAATGTAGACCCATACATGCAATGTTTCGCTACCGGAGCTGGAACCCATTATGACCAACAAATACCAATTTTTAGACAAATCCGTGAAAAAATGTGGCATAAATCATCAAAATACCGAATATCGGGAGGTACCGTTATATGGGGACTATACCAAAACGTGGACCTATACATGCAATGTTTTGCCACACGCACAGGGACCCGTTATGACCTACAAATACCAATTTTCAAACAAATCCGTGATAAAATGTGGCATAAATCATCAAAATACAGAATATCGGGAGGTACTGTTATATGGGGACTATACCAGAACGTGGACCGATATATCTCATTTTCAATACCAACCATCCTAGACACAATACAAATTGCTCTGCTAAATTTTGGCGCTCTACGTCAAATAATGTGGGCTGTATCGTGATTTCAACAGACAGACAGACGGACATCGTTAAATCGACTAAGAATTTTATGCTGATTATGAATATATATACTTTATGGGGTCTACGACGAATATTTAAGGATGTTACAAACGGAATGACAAAGTTAATATACCCTCTATCCAAGGTGGAGGGTATAATGACAGATATATTTTAATTGTTTCTGTATATTTTAGATTTTAAATTAAAATGTGGGGCAGTTTGAGATGATCACTAAAATGTTGTCCTTTTTGAGGCAAAAATCGAAAAAATCGGCATTTCTCAATTTTAGAGTGCATAATCGTCAAAATGCCAATAAATCGGAAAAAATGGCAGCCCTGCACACACCAGACCGCTCAAAAACTATTGTTGCGACATCTGTTAGCTAACGCTTTCGTTTCGTTGAAAGCTTTTATTGTACATATTTTCATTAGTCTATGTTGAAACCGTGATGCTCAAACGAAAAGCTCAAAAAGCTTTTGTCTATGAAAAACCAGTATCTGTATTCGATGAATTTTGTTGTTCGGCAGAGAATAGACAATGCAGGCTTGGCGTTCATGCATGAAAGGAAAGAGTAGTTGGCCCAATGATCGCAGCGGCTTGTTTTTGTCGCACCTCTCCAGAAAACAAAACTCTAGTTGTTTAGATGAGAGAACGATTGTCGCAACTAATAGATAAGTCGGGTTAGAGGCGCTCAGTAATCATTGAAACTTGCTTTGGAGTGGCGGTTCGTGGTTGTGTTCGCAATAAAACGAAGTCCGTTTTTGTATTATTTGTTTATTTGTTACCAAATGTTTTAGCCAAATTGAGATTGGTGGGCGATTAAAATTCAATCTAAGCTACCAAACCTAAAAAGTACGCATAACGATACAAAAAAAAAAAAAATAAAATAAAATAAAATAAAATAAGTTTTAAAAGAAAATTGCAAATGAATTCAATTAAAAAAGTAGGGAACATAAAAAAGCAAAAACAAAAAAGTATTAATTTTTAAAGTTTGGCTTGGTGAATAAGTGTCATTGGAAACGTAATAAAAGTATGATCAAATGGCAGTAGCAAATTATTAACTCACCTCATAAATCCATAGGCTTACAAAAAATCCGAATCGCTGTCAGCCAGCCAGCTTCAAAATAGAAAAACTGAAAATAATAATAACAAAAAAAAAAAAAATACAAAAACAATAAATAAATAATAGAAAAATACTCTAAAACGTGAACGAAAATTTATTGAAATCCAGTTTTTTTGTTTCTTTAATCTCTTTTTGTCTTGTCTTGTTTTGTTTGATGTTTCAACTTTGGGTGAGGTAATCATGCAGAATGGAATCAATGCCATTGTTTTTCCGGCGTATCATAGAAACTAGTTTCGACGGTTTTTGGTATTGCGGCTACGACGATAGATGATAATAGAAAATCCAGCAACAATCCAAATTTGAATAAATATCAACGCCACAATTGTCATCTCATCACCAAATTTATTTATATTAATGCTAATTTTGACGTGCTCTGCATAATATCTTTATTTTTATTTGCTTTTATACACATTTACCGGTATTCACTCAATGTGTCATTTTCGTATTGGCACAAACCAATCAGTTTCCAAATTAATTGTACGGTTTCGAATTGTTTGCTGAAATATACATTTGTATAATATGTCTCATCATAAGTTCATAAAGATACCAGTCAGAAAAGGTCAAAAGCCGGACGGGACCGACTATATGATAGCCTACACCACTATGCGTATTTAGTAGAGCTACCGTAACAAAAAACCAGTAAGGAAAGTTCTAAAGTAGGGCGGGCCGATTTTATGATACCCTACACCACTTTGCTAATTTAGTTGAGCTCCACTTAATAATTATTACGGCTGTGGATAACAAATACAATAAATCGGATGAACAATATATATGGGAGCTATAACTATATCTGAACCGATCTTCACCAAATTTGGCATACTACCTTCTAGACTAAATTCGGTCGTATGTGCCAAATTCCATCCCATTTGGACAAATTTTAGATGTTTGGTGCACAATAAATGGTAAATCGGACGAAGTTATATATGGGAGCTATATCCAAATCTGAACCGATCTGGATATAATTTAGCAAAGGTATTTCTGAGCTGCATTTGATATATTTCCCCCAATTATTGTTGTTACAGAGTGCATATTACGGCTGCGGAGGACAAAAATAACAAATCGGATGAACAATATATATGGGAGCAGATATAGCTATATCTGAACCGATTTCGATAAAATTGTTCATACTTATTTTCAGGCCTAATTTGGTTGTATGTGCAAAATTCCATACTATTCGGGCTGATATTACACGTTTGGTGCACAATAAAAGGTAAATCGGACAAAGATGTATATGGGAGCTATATCTAAATTTTGACCGATCATCTCCAATTTCAATAGAGTTCGTCCTTGGGCCAAACAAATGATAGGTGCAAAATTTCATCCGGATAGGGTAATAAATGCGAACTGTACTTTGTTTTCAAAAATACATGGACAGACAGACAGACGGACGGGCGGACATGCATAAATCGACTCAGAATGTGATTCTATGCAGATCATCAAAAGGAACTATGGGTCTATCTAGTTTACTTTTGCCTGTTACAAACAAATGTACAAATGTACAAAGGCATAATACCCTGACCACCTTGTGGTGTAGGGTATAAAAAGTAAAAAAACTGTGAGTTCGACCGGGCCGAACTTTGAATACCCTCCACCATATGGTACAAATTTGGCAATTTTCAAAAAACTAAAATCCATTAAAAATTCTGTGAAAATCTTAAAAATACCGAATGTAGCCGGATATTAGAGTCTATACGACGACGTGGATCTGCGTACGCAACTTTTGTCATAAGCCTGCACAGATAATTTTCTGGCATAGGATGTAGTATCCATTACGAACTTCAAATACAAAATTTGAAATAATTCCGGTAAATAATGCAGCTAAAATCAACAAAATACTGTATATCGGGGGTACCGTAATATGTGGGCTATACGAAGACGTGGACCTGCACGAACTATTTTCTGTCAGAGGCTGTAATATCCATTACGAACTTCAAATGCGAAAATTGAAACAATTCCGGTAAATAATGTCGCTAGAATCATCAAAATACCGAATATCCGTAGCGGTACCGTTATATGGGTGGATATACGAAGATGTGGACCTGCACAGACAATTTTCTGTCATAGGCTTTAGTAAAGTAATTAAAAATGTCTCTTAACAGTTGTTCCAGAAATAAACAAACAGAACAATGTTGACAACTTTGAGCATGCGAAAACCACTTACAAACACCTAATATAAGAGCGTTCGCTCTGAAATTTGCTATCGCAAATTGGAAATGGCAGCGTACGACGCTTTTCATTGTTTCATTTCATTTCATTGTTTTAAATACAGCGTTTAGATTAAAATGTACGTAGTTTAAAAAAAGGTGGCACAAAAATTCAAAAAAGTGGCTCATTTAGGATCAAAATAAAAAAGTGGCAAAATTGGAAGAAGATGTATATCGAAGTTACATAGAAATCTGAACCGATCTTCAAAAAAAGTTGGCAGAGGTATTTTCGAGCTGTATCGGATGTCCGGTATCATCTAATATCTTTAATGTGGAGGGCACATTATGCATGTAAGTGACTTTAACACCAAATCGGATGAAACATATGTATGGCAGCTATAGCTATATCTGAGTCGATTTCCGAATTTGTAATACTTGCTTCTGGGCTGAATTTCGTCGGAAGTGCCAAAATTAAGTCCATTTGGGCTGATATTAGTTATTTCGTACACAATAAACTGATATCGGATAAAGACATATGTGGGAGCTATATCCAAACAAAATTTTAAGCATTTATTTCTGAGCTGTATCAGATATCTGGCACCTGAGATCATTGTTGTGAAGTGTTCAAATCCGATGAAAAATATATGTGAGCTAAAGTTATATATCAGAACCGATTTTCACCAAATTTGAAGCACTCGATTCTGGCGTAAGTGCCAAAATTCTGTCCATTTGGTGCACAATAAGCTTGATATCGGATAAAGATATATATATGGGAGCTATATTAAAATCTGAACTTATTTCTGAGCTGTATCTGATATCGGGTACCCGAGATCATTGTTGTGAAGTTCACATTACGCATGTGATAGACTTTAACTTTAAATCGGATGAAACATATATATGGCAGCTTTAGCTTGCTCCATATCAATTTGGTGCAGAATAAACCTATATCGGATAAAGATATATGTGGGAGCTATACCCAAATCTGAACCGCTCCTGACAAAACTTTAGGCACTTTTTTCAACCGATTATCACCAATTTCAATGGGGTTAGTCCTTGGGCCAAACAAATATTGTTTGGAAAACTTCATCTCAATCGGATAATGAATGCATTTCGTTCATAAAAATACAGTAAAAGATGTACATAAATCGACTAAGAAAGTGATTCTACGACGATCCCCGACCTTCTTTCTAATATTCTTCTATGAGAAGACCTTCTGATCTGCTTCTATAAAAAGACATCGTGGTATTCTTCTATAAGAAGATCTTGTGATCTTTTCACAAAAGAGAAGACCTTGTTGACTTTTTCTAAAATAAGACCTTGTTTTCTTCTATAAGAAGACCTACTGGTCTCCTTCTATGAGAAGACGTTCCGGACTTCTACTATGAGAATACCTTGTGATCTTCTTCTATAAAAAAAACCTTCTGGCCTTTCTTCTATAGGAAGCCATTCTTTGTGCATGAGAAGAATTTGTGGTATACTTATTTAAAGAGGCCTTGTGGTCATGTTATATACTATGAAGTCCTTGTGGTCTTCTTCTGTAAGAAGACATTGTGCTCTTTATACCCTACACCACATAGTGGTAAGGGTCTTATGTCTTTGTGCATTTGTTTGTAACATGGAGAAGGAAACGAGATAGACCCATACTTACTTTTGAGAACCTTCATAGAATCACTTTCTGAGTCGATTTATGCATGTCAGTCCGTCTGTCCGTCCGTCCGTCTGTCCATGTATTCTTGTGAACAAAATGCAGGTCGCATTTATTATCCGATTGAGATGAAATTTTCCAAACAATATTTTTTTGGCCCAAGGACGAACCCTATTGAAATTGGTGAGAATCGGATCAAATTTAGATATAGCTCCCATATATATCTTCATCCGATTTCGGGTTAAATGTGCATCAAATGTCCACTATCAGTCCAAATTACCTGAATTTTGGCACACCCAACCGAGTTCGGCCTAGAAGCAAGTATATTAAATTTGGAGAAAATCGGTTCAGATATAGCTATAGCTCCCATATATATCTTTCATCCGATTTGGTGTTTAAGCCTCTTACATTCGTAATATGCACTCCACAAGAATGATATTTGGTACCAGGTATTAGATGGAGCACAGAAATAGCTGTTTTAAATTTTATCGAAATCGGTTCAGATTTGGATATAGCTCCCATATATATCTTCATCCGATTTCGGGTTAATTGTGCACCAAATGGCCGATATAAGTCCAAATGGACTGAATTTTAGTACATCGGACCAAATTCAGCCTAGAAGCAAGTATATCAAATTTAGTGAAAATCGGTTCAGATATAGATATAGCAACCATATATATGTTTCATCCGATTTAGTGTTTTAGTCCCTTACATTCGTAATATTCACCCCACAACCGTGATATTTGGTACCAGGTATTAGATGGAGCACAGGAATAGCTGTTTTAAATTTTATCGAAATCGGTTCAGATTTGGATATAGCTCCCATATATATTTTCATCCGATTTCGGGTTAAATGTGCACTAAATGGTCAATATCAGCCCAAATCACCTGAATTTTCGTACATAAGACCGAATTCAGTCTAGAAGCTAATACGTCAAATTTGGAGAAACCCGGTTCAGAGATAGCTATAGTTCGTAAAATGCACGATAGAATTAGATAGATTTTGATTTTGTACCAAATATCTCATAGAGCTCTGAAATGCCCTGTATAAACCCTTTTACGAGAGCTCTACTTAATATGCATAGTGGTGTAGGGTATCATATAGTCGGCCCCGCCCGACTTTTGAGCTTTCCTTACTGGTTTTCTATATGAAGACCTTGTGCTTTTCTTATATAAGAAGATCTTGCGGTCTTCTCCATAAGAATACCGCATAGTATTATTCTTCCAATTAGTAGATCGTCTGTTCTTCCATAAGAATTCATTTTGGTCTTCTATAAGAAGATCTTCTAGTTTTCTGTGATCTTCAGGTCTTCTATTAGAAGACCTTCTGTTTAATTTTATATATCAAAACTGATTTATATATCTTTGGTCCTAACCTAGAACTCTCTTCAAGATAGATCAAAACCGAATATATGGAGTTGTCCCCTAAAAATTGGGATCTGGTCATTGGCAGAGAAAATTCTCCAATATTTCGTTATCTTTCCCGCATGCCGTGCATATGCACATCAAATCTTATGCAGATGAGCTTGTAGACCCAGATGCCCCGAAAGGATGTCTGTTACGCCAATAATCTCTTTCTTACCTAGTAACAAAAGATTCTGCGTTTTTATCTCATGGGAGTTGCCCTAGAGGATTTTTGTGGGTCTTTCTATGCTTTTATTTTCTTCATAGGGTCGATTAAATCCTCGCCAAAAATATTCAATGTAGTTCCACTTGTTGCCGCCAAAGCACCTATATAATGGTACCTCCTGATTTTTGTTACTTTCAAGATCAAGTTGAGCCTTCGAGTTGCAACGGATTTTAACAATCAATCTTAGATTGACTTTTTTTGTCACTTACTTCCGGAGGTGAGGGGAATATATGGATTGCAAAGATTCGATTTGTTGTTTTGTTTTTCTCCCAATTCATTGGGAAATGCCTAGGGTCCATTGCATTGTCTGACTCCAATATGATTCATTTTGAAGTTTTGCATAAAAGCTATTGCAGACATGTATGTTCCAATTTTTTTTATTCCATTTTCTTTTTTAAAAATTGATTCCGACCATAAAGAAAATATTTTGTATATTCTTATATAATTTTTTGTTATCCAAAAAGTCATCTTCAAAGCCAACCAAATACAAAAAAACAATCTTTCATACACTCAATTTCAATTTTTAGGTTTCTCCAAACTGTATATTACGAGCTTTTATAATGACCTAGTTTCATTTTTCTTGAGGAGCAGTTCATATCAAAAAAGTTCAGCGTGTTTGGCTGTCGGTGTACTTAACTTGTAATTAATACGCTTGAGGGCATAGGTTGGTAGTTTACTACCACAAACGGACGGAGCAAAAACGTAACAACTTCCGTTATTTAGAAATTATTTCGAGCACAAAAGTCAAGTGAAAAAGTTGCTAACAACAAATAAATAAACTTGGAAACACAGTTAGAAATCCAACTACTTATGATAGAAATATATATATATAAACCAAGTTGCGGATCTTCTGTGAAAAGATCTGCATATAATCTATAAGATAATACCTACGAGGACAATACCGGAGAAGATTTTCAAAACTTCGGAGGAAAAACATACGGATCTCCAAGAAACATATCGACAGACCTTTAATTGAAATTCTTACTTCAGGCGGAAAAATGGCAAAATTTTGTTATTGATCAATAAAAATCGCGTTGCGAAAAAAATCAGAATTTCCATAATTACAGAATTATAAAAGCGGTTACATAGGGTATATATCATTTGATAAGGCCAAAACGTGTCTCATCGAAATAACGGTATCATTCCCTAGGTCTCATTGGATCAAATCCGTTTCTGAACATTGGAGTCGATCTAGTGATGTCCGTCCGTCCGTCTGTCTGCTGTGCACGATAACTCTCGCAAGGAGTATCCGATTTGGTCCAAACTTGACACATTGTAATATTATTATCCAATAACTTAGGTCGAGTTCGGGGATGGGCAATATCGGGTACCTCCCACCACAAAATGTCAAAATTTTCACAGTAAAAAAATTTACTTCAGAGAACAAGAAAGGATTTTTGATTTGGGATTTTAGCAAATCCCAACATTTTTATCAGAGTTAGGTTAGGTATGAAAATTGGCAATATCGGTCCACTCCATCGAGTACCTCCTACACAGCAACATTTGGAATGATTACAGGGTGAGATGAAAAAACTGCAACCAACTTCAGACTGCTGTCAATTCTAAGCCACTCGTCCGACAGCTGTCATTATATTGTTTACAAACGTACAAAAGTATTTTGTTGAGAATTTTCCAGAAAAAAAGTTATTCGTGATGGAATTCAAGCGTGACAGTGTGATTTATTTATATTTGGCTGGAAAACCACAAGTAGCTATCATTAGAGCACCCCAGCGATTAAATGTCAATTAATCTTTTGTGTCGCGTACCATCGTTCGTTACCGTGATACTGGTAGCGTAGCCCGACGTCAAGGAAGTGGATGGAAGATAACAGCAACATCAGCAGAAATGGTTCGAAAAGTAAAGAAGCGACTTGATCGAAACCCGCGTCGCAGTGGCCGGAAAATCACACTCAGTACGCGCCACCCAAGAATGACTACAAAATGAGATTCCTCGCTTCATTTCCAGCGCACAATGGCCACCAAAATCTCCGGATACCAATCCGTTGGACTATTGTGGCTAGAGTATTTTGAAAAGCAAGGTTGGCACTAAGAAATATCAAAGTGTCGATCACCCCAAGCTAGTGCTTCGCCGGGAATGGACCAAAATACCGCAGAGCCACATTCGGGCAGGGTGTGACAGTTTCATTGGCCGTTTGAAGGCTATAATTCGCGCCAAAGGTGACCAATTCGAACAAATCTAAACTAGCGGTACCTCCCGCACAAAAGGTCAAATTTTTGAATAACAAAAACAATCCTTAAATTCGAATTGAGTATCCAATTGTCTTAACATTCCACACATTCCAATATTGCCACTAAAAGAAGATCTGGTATGAAGGTGGAATATATATGAGCACTCATAACTTTGGCACCTCCCCCACAAAGGTGTCAAAAATATTACTAACCCAAGATAAGGTGTTTAAGATAGAATGTATGGGTCTACTCCTCCTGGTAACTCCTCTACACGGTAAAAATTGTCAGTATTTATATCTCTCATAACTTGCGAAACAAGTCAGAGATTATTGTAAAACTTGGTGTATCTAAATATCTCTCTCAACCAAGGATGTGATGTGAGTAAGGAATCTATGGGCCCATTCTTTGTGATACCTTCCCCACAAAAGTTGAACATTTTGAATATCATTTATTCGAATAAAATTGGAAATAAATATTCGATCTTCTCTAAATTTTGCACACAACAATATTTTTTTTTTTTTTTGGGCATAATATAAAGTGGAATACTTCGGTACGCTACCTAAAGTATATATTTGATTTAATATTCCTGGCTGCACTGAATTTTATGACAAACGTGTTGATGTTTTACCAAAGTAATCCTCGTATTCTCGCATCTGAAATATTGTCGGAGACACCACATATCTAAAATAAATTGAAAACTGAAATATTTAGAAAATGTGGAGAATTTGACCCCTCCATTTGGGTTACTTTGTTATGTAAACTTTCAAACTCAACTTTTATAACCTGCTGGATTCTTCCTGCAAATGTCAAAACAATTAATTCATGCAGCTAATTTTTAAACCCTACAACACTATGTGTTGGGGGTATTATAAGTTTGATTGGGCCAGAATTTATGTAACACCTCGAAATATTGGTTTCCCATATAGGAAAGTATATATGGATCTTCCTAGCTCGCCGAGCTGAGTCGATCTAGCTATGTATGTCCGTCCGTCCGTCTGTCCATGTTAATTTGTAATCACTCTACAGGTCGCAATTATGGCCCGATCTTCACGAAATTTAGAATGTAGGTGGGGTTAGGATCAGAATAGAACCCTATTGCTTTTGGAAATGATCGCCAAATGTTTAGGGGTTGAAATGGACCAAATACTGAAAAATTGTCGGATTTTGCAGTAGCTATACATGTCGCAATTATAGACCAATCGACGCGAAATTTCGCATGTAGATAGACTTTAGGGAGGGGAGGAAGTCTTTGGGTGTTCATCGGATAATATTTAGCGGGTAAAATATACCATATATTTTGTGTTGAAAAAAATTAAAATTTTTCATTAAACCGTGAATATTTTAAATCCCGGCGAAATCACAAAGGCATCACAAGGTTACTTCTGACCTTTACATTGATGTTAACATCCAACAAATCGGATATGTAGCAAAATATGTGCGATATATATGTCTATCAAAGGAGATATGCTTGAAAGATCTCTTATATGTCGAGAACGGCTGAACTGATTTCGACAGTTCTCATTAATTCAGAATGGCCTCTTGGCAGGAAAGAAAAAACGTCTAAAAAAAATCGCATAAAAATATCTCTCTAAAGATGAAAATATTGATTTTGTAAAATGTTCTCATTTTTATACCCTACAACACTATGTGTTGGGGGTATTATAAGTTTGATTGGGCCAAAAATTATGTAACACCTCGAAATATTGGTTTCACACATAGGAAAGTATATATGGATCTTCCTAGCTCGCCGAGCTGAGTCGATCTAGCTATGTATGTCCGTCCGTCCGTCTGTCCGTCTGTCCATGTTAATTTGTAATCACTCTACAGGTCGCAATTATGGCCCGATCTTCACGAAATTTAGAATGTAGGTGGGGCTTGGACCAGAATAGAACCCTATTGCTTTTGGAGATGATCGCCAAATGTTTAGGGGTTGAAATGGACCAAATACTGAAAAAATGTCGGATTTTGCAGTAGCTATACAGGTCGCAATTATAGACCAATCGACGCGAAATTTCGCGTGTAGATAGAGTTTAGGGCGGGGAAGAAGCCTACTAATTTGGGTGGTCATCGGATAATATTTAGCGGGTAAAATAGACCATATCTTTTGTGTTGAAAAATCAAAATTTTTCATTAAACCGTGATTTTAAACCCCGGCGAAATCACAAAGCCATCACAAGGTTACTTCTGACCTTTACATTGATGTTAACATCCAACAAATCGGATATATAGCAAAATGTGTGCGATATATATGTCTATCAAAGAAGATATGCTTGAAAGATCTCTTATATGTCGAGAACGACTGAACTGATTTCGACAGTTCTCATTAATTTAGAATAGCCTCTTGGCAGGAAAGAAAAAACGTCTAAAAAATCGCATAAAAATATTTCTCTAAAGATGAAAATATTGATTTTGTAAAATTTTCTCATATTTTTTCAATTTTGTCATATTTTTGTCATATTTTCATTTTGAATTAAATATTTGGTAATATTTCTACAGCTAACAAAACTAAGTAGTTAGGATATCAGGATATCATATACAGATCGCATTTATGGCCCGATACTTACGAAATTTTGCATGGGGATAAGATGAGGGTCAGAATAGAAGTCTACTCTTTTTGGAGATGATCGCCATATATTTAGGGGTTGAAATGGACCAAAAAACTGCAAAATTGTCGGCAGGTCGTAATTATCGCCCGATCCTCACGCACATTTGAATGGGGGTTACCGTACATTGCAAAAGCCAAGCAGTTTTGGATGGCCATCCAAAAATATTCAATGTGTGAAGGAGTTTGCCAACTTTTGTAGACAAAATACGAAAATGTCGATTCCAGTGACTTTTTGGAGAATTCACAAATACAGGAAAGACGCACTTCCGACTATTTCGTTAACGCTGATTTCGTTGAAGAATATAGTCAAATGTCTGTATCTCATATAGATGCGTTTCAGTCAAAAACCAATAATAAATGTTAATCTTTTGCCACTTCTGAGAGCTTATAGGTCTTTGGGAAATATTGGTTCCAGATCTAGGAAGACCATTTACGTGCAACATCTACCAATAAATTGGAAATGAGCAAATTAGTTTAAGTTGCTATTATTCGAAAATTAGAGAACGAAACCTGATGGTTTTCTTTTATTATTTGTCACAATATCTTGTGGAATTATGTCGAGTATTTCGCCTATATAAACTGTAAGGTTTATTATAGTGTTGTAGGGTATTTTGCTTACTTGTTATTATTGCCGTTATTAGAATAATTAATAATTTTAAATTTTCTACTTCCTTCACAGTTTTAAAATGATAAACGCACATATTATACGAATTGTTTTGCTCGTCGGCTGCTTTAAAACCTACCAAGCTGTCGTTAGTGTTTCATATTGCAATTTTGAAGATACCGTCGATTTAACTCATTCTCAGAAATTCACAAATGGATCCTATTTGTACGGCGACGATTTGATAATACCTGCCGAGCAGGTAAGCATCTACGATTACGAAATCATCTACGACGGAGATCGAATATCACGAGAACCACATCCGCGCGGTTGTGTCTGTCGACCGGGTGAGCGTAGCTGCATCAAATTTTGCTGTCATCCGCAAAGGCAAGCCTTGTCGAACAGCAGCCGCCAGTGTGAAGAGTTGTACGAAGTACCAAAATTTAATCACAACATGAAGGTGATCTCTCTGAATGGTACACGACGCATTGTCGATATAACCAAAGAGTTTACCATGGTCCTGGGCATACCGTGTGACAATGCCTATCCGTTGAATCCATTGATGAATTTGCACGAAAAATGGAATCTGCTGGAGAACGGGTCGTTGGTTTTGTACTATAATTTACGTATTTTAAGTAAGAGTGAGTATTGTTTTATGCCCGAGCTGAGGAGCGACAATGCCATCATTGGGGGCAGTCCATGGGTACTAAGTCCAATGATATGTCCGGTAGCGAAACCGGTTTCCATTTCAAGACTCTTCAATAATGTGGGTGAGTATTGCGGACAAACTTTCTTCCTTAGCTTCCATAAAACATACGAACATTTTATATTCCCCCTCTCCGTTACTCCAGCTGATTGCATATCCATAGTTTTCCTGGTACTCACAATTCTGGTAATCTTGGTGAAGCCCGAGAAAATCAATCTGCAAGAGAACAGTTTAATGTGCTTCCTGGTTGCGCTAACCATTGGCAATATCATTGTGGCTTCGACCTATATTTCTGATACCCAATTGACGGGTATCTGGTGCAGTATTGTAGGTATGGAAGCAGTTAAAAAATTTAAATTTTGACATTTATTGAAGCTTTAATTTGGTTAACAGGACTTGCAGGCTATTTCTTTTCGGTTGTATCTTTCTTTTGGCTAAATGTAATCTTTTTTGACCTGTTGAAGAGCATAGTGAATAGAGAAAACCACTTTGTCACATATTTAGCCTACGGCTGGGGTGTTCCAGCGGCCCTCACTGCAGTACTACTGATAATTCAAAACTCCAATATGCCCGAAAAATATAAACCCGGATTTGGTGAGGAATCCTGCTGGTTCAATTGTAAGTATGAAAAAAAATGTACCTATAAAAGAAGGACTTCTATTCAGAGATGAGAGAAAATGGACACAAAAAGAATGTCTTCCCATCGAAGACCTCGAAGACCTCTTCTCAATGAATAGCATATGGTTGTCTATTCCAATAAGAGCAGGAGGTCTACTCAAAGAAGACCATAGGGCTTTCAAATAGCAGATCAGCTGGCCTCCGCGGGTTTGCGCATTAAAGAGCAAGAAGTGTAGCACACGAACTTCAAATAAACGACGAGAGGGCCTCCTAGGAGAGCACGAGGTCTTCTCATAAAAAAGCATGAGGTATTCTCTTAGAAGAGCAAGAGGTTTTCTCATAGAAAAACGAAGTCTTTTCCTTGAAGAACACGAGGTTTTCTGATAGCAGAGCACGAAGTCTTCTCGTAGCAGAGCATGAGGTCTTCTCATAGAAGGAGGAGTTAATCATCTAACAGAAGACGAGGAGCTCATCTTATAGAAGACAAGCGGGAGGTTTTCTCATAAAAGATGATTTTTTTCATAGAAGAGCAACGATGAATAGTTCTTCGACTAGAAGGCGAGAAGGTTTTCGCATACAGGGTGAGATGAAAAAAAAATGCAACTGCTGTCATTTCTAAGCCATTCCTCCGACAGCTGTTAAAATTATTTCAGTGACAGCTTATTATATTGTTTACAAGCGTACAGAAGCATTTTGATGAGAATTTTCCAGAAAAAAAGTTATTCGTGATGGAATTCAAGCGTGATAGTGGAAAGCAACAAGTGGCTATCGTTAGAGCACTCCAGCATTTAAATGTGAATAAATATTTTGTGTCTCGTACCATCGCTCATTACCGTGGTACTGGTAGCGTAGCCCGACGCCAAGGAAATGGACGGAAGAAAACAGCAACATCAGCAAAAATGGTAAGGAAGCGACTTGATCGAGATCCGCGTTGCAGTAGCCTAAAAGTGAGCTCGGGGTAAAGCCATTGAAATTACAACAGAAAACATTCGTTGTCCAGCAGTTTGTAAACAAACAAAATGATCGTGTTTACTTGCCAAAGAGGTCAGCTGAAAATGTACACCTTCGGTTGGCCACCAGAACTTAAGCGCCGGCCATGCTGATGGTGTGGGCCGCCATAACAGCCGATGGTCGCTCTCCGCTCGTATTAATCGACCGTGGCATTAGAATAAATGCCAAAGCCTTGGGCACGCAAACATTTTGACCGCAGACCTTGGACATTTCAACAGGACTCAGCACGCGCCACCCAAGAATTGTTACAAAATGAGGTTTCTCGCTTCATTTCCAGCGCACAATGGCCACCAAAATCTCCGGATACCAATCCGTTGGACTATTGTGTCTGGAGTATTGTGGAAAGTAAGGTTGGCTCTTAAAAAAATAACAAAGTGTCGATCACCTCAAGCAAGCGCTTCGCCGGGAATGAGCCAAAATACCATAGAGTAACATTCGGACAGCGTGTGACGGTTTCATTGGCCATTTGATGGGCATAATTCGTGCCAAAGGTGACCAATTCGAATAAATCTAAACTTATTCTAAAATTTTATGCTATTTTCCACATTTTTTGCTTTCATTTATTAAATTTAAAAAAAAATGTAAAAATTATGGCGTTTGAATTTGTTGCAGTTTTTTATCTTGCCCTGTAGAAGACGGAAAAGACTTTCGTATGGAAGACGAGAAGGTCTTCGCATAGAATCCACTATTATTTCTTCAATCTATAAAAGTTGTCATGTTATTTATTTATCTTCCAGCTAATAATTTCTCAGCTCTATTCTACTTGTATGGCCTAAATATATTCCTATTGTGTTTGAATATTTTCTACTACATTACGACATGGCACAAGATGAAATCTGTTCTACAACATCAACCCACAAGGAAGGACGATTTGGTGAAGAGGTAGAGGGAAAAGAATTCGTAAAAAATCTCAAAATATTAAATTTAAATTGTGTGTTTTTTTATTACTTTGCAGTGCCGATCAGTATGGCCGTTTATTAATTCTCATGATAGTATTGGCTTGTTTCGAAACCATATCGAATATCGAAAGTGTTCTACATCCGAATAGTGAAACCATATGGTATTTTGTGGCAGATTTTGTTGATGCCCTGGAGGGTCCGGTGATCTTTTGGATATTTGCTGTGAGACCAATCATTGATATAAGGTATGGAATTTATTTGTGATTCGTTAAATTTAAAAAAGAAAAATAATGAAATATTCAATTTTACAGAAGAAATCGTTTCCTGGAAAACGGCAATCGGTATGATCCCTTGGACGAGGGCATTACTTTATCTGATGCTCCGGGTTTTAAAGCGGAAAATGGCCATCAAATTTATGACCGTTTTTAAAACGCTGGCAACGGAGCAGTTCCCGTTTCAGAGGAGAGAAAGCAATATTTTAAACCAAATAAAGACATCATTAATGTTTAAGGCGAAAATATCAAACTGGTTTTCCAAGAAGTACTCTGCGCGCATACCGCGCATTGAGCGTGAAAAGAAAGTACTTAACATTCAAAATTATGTTAGCCATTATAATACAATTTTAATAACTTTAAATGATTATTCGAATAAGACATTGTTCCTTTTGGACGCTCTGCAGACATGCAGAAATATATATATATATATATATATATTATAATATAGGTATATTTAAAAATTATATAAGTATTAAAAACAATGTAAATAGTTCCGTCTTAGTATTTAAAAGCAATCGTTTGGAAAGCCAAGTATCTTTCATGTTCTACCACGACATTATGTTTTTTTTTTTGTTTTTAACAGCAGATGAATTGTTTTGTATGAATTATATTTCCTTGAAATAATACTCTGGGCTGTGACTTTAAATATACTCAGATATCATGATGAATAAAAAAGCTAAGATGTTGAGTCATTTCTTAGCTAAGTTGGAATACATTTATGTCTATTTTCATACAACGGTCGTACAATTTTGAAGTACTGTCACAAGGGAGCTATACCTATATTGCATATTATTTCATAAAAGCAAATGTACCCACATAGAGACCAAAATGCCAAAATAACAGCTAATTGAGCTGGATAATGGGGTCAAATTCTTAAAAATTAGATGGGAGCTATCTATGCCTAAAAGTGAACACATTCGGACTCATAAATCTATGAAAGAGTAGTGAAATAACTGACTGATAGACCTAGAATCAACGACAGACGAAAAGACTGAAGCTAGAATTTTTAAATTTGACGAGGGAGGAGGGTAAACAAATTTATCTATACTGGATATTTTTTATTTGAGGTGGATAATGGGGTCAAATTCTTAAAAATTAGATGGGAGCTATCTATGCCTAAAAGTGAACACATTGGCACTCATAAATCTATGAAAGAGTAGTGAAATAACTGGCTGATGGACCTAGAATCAACGACAGACGAAAAGACTGAAGCTAGAATTTTTAAGTTTGACGAGGGAGGAGGGTAAAAAAATTTTTCTATACTGCATATTTTTTATTTACAGGGTGAGATGAAAAACTGCTACCAACTTCAGACTGCTGTCATTTCTAAGCCACACGTCCGACAGCTGTTAAAATTATTGCAGTGACAGCTCATTATACTACTTACAAGCGTACAAAAGTATTTTTGTAAGAATTTTCAAAAGAAAAAGTTATTCGTGGTGGAATTCGTGATGGAATATATTTGGCTTGAAAACCATAAGTGGCTATCGTTAGAGCACTCCAGCATTTAAATGTGAATAAATCTTTCGTGCCTCGTACCATCGCTCGTTGCCGTGATACTGGTAGCGTAGCCCGATGTCAAGGAAGTGGACGTAAGAAAACAGCAACATCAGCAGAAATGGTTCGAAAAGTAAAGAAGCGACTTGATCGAAACCCACGTCGCAGTGATCGAAAAATGTCTCATGAGCTGAACATATCGCAATATTACATTCGGCAAATATTAAAAAAAAGAGCTCGTGGTAAAGCCATTGAAATTCCAAAAAGTGCAAGAACTTCCACCACAACGGAAAGAAAATACACTCAAAAGTGCTAAGGAGTTGCTTGGCTTGGCCGAAAGTGGTGAACTATCGAATTTGGTTTTCTCCGATGAGAAAACATTCGTTGTCCAGCAGTTTGTAAATAAAAACAACATTTACTTGTCAAAGAGGTCAACAGAAAATGTGCACATTCGGTTGGCCACCAGAACTCAAGCGCCGGCCATGGTGATGATGTGGGCCACCATTACAGCCAATGGTCGCTCTCTTTCTCATTAGAATAAATGCCGAATATTATAACGAAAATATTCTGGTGGGTGTATTAAAGCCTTGGACAGGCAAACATTTTGGCCGCAGACCTTGGACATTCCAACAGGACTCAGCACCATCGCACTCAGCAAGCGCCATCCAAGAATAGTTACAAAATGAGGTTCCTCGTTTAATTTCCAGCGCACAATGGTCACCCAAATCTCCAGATACCAATCCGTTGGACTATTGTGTCTGAAGAATTTTGGAAAATAAGGTTGGCATTAAAAAATACTCAAGCTAGCGCTTCGCCGGTAATGGGCCAAAATACCGCAGAGCAACATTGTGACGGTTTCATTGGCCGTTTGAAGGCTATAATTCATGCCAAAGGTGACCAATTCGAACAAATCTAAACTTATTCTAAAATTTGATGCTATTTCCCACATTTTTTGCTTTCATTCGCAAAACTTGCTTCACTTTGGTAAAACAATTTCACAATGAGTATGCGTTGTTATTTCGTGCAGCACTCCATTTTTGCTTACCTTGTACTGGCAAACAGTAACAATTGTTCATCAAATGTCAAAAAATGACACTTAAAATTGCGCCAAATTTAAAAATTTAGTTGGAACACCCTTTACAAAAAGTACATCATTCAAAAGTCAACAACCTGTCATAATCAATTGTTATTTTTATTAAAATATCTAATAAGAGCTGTGTTGTGCGAGCGGAGCACGTGCTTAGCCGGGGTTTTGCCAAACATTTTATTTTTCATGCGAACTCAATGAAGAAGCGCTGCCAGACAGCGTTGCATTGAGTCACTGCAAATTCTAAGACTTGATTTTTTTTTCTTCTAAATAACACTGGGCGACACAAAAAGTAGTTGCAAGGAAAAACTGGTAGAAATGTCTATTCGAATTTCGAAATTTTAAATCGGGAGGTAACCAAAGTTACTGTCATTTTTATTTTTTATACCCTACACCACAAGGTGGTCAGGGTATTATGTCTTTGTGCATTTGTTTGTAACAGGCAAAAGGAAACGAGATAGATCCATAGTTCCTTTTGATGATCTGCATAGAATCACTTTCTGAGTTGATTTATGAATGTCATTCCGTCTGTCCGTCCGTCCGTCTGTCCATGTATTCTTGTGAACAAAATGCAGGTCGCATTTATTATCCGATTGAGATGAAACTTTGCAAACAACATTTGTTTAGCCCAAGGACGAACCCTATTGAAATTGGAGATAATCGGTAAAAATTTAGATATAGCTCCCATATATATCTTCGTCCGATTTGCCTCTTATTGTGCACCAAACGTGTAATATCAGCCCGAATAGTATGAAATTTTGCACATACAACCAAATGAGGCCTGAAAATAAGTATGCAAAATTTGATCGAAATCGGTACAGATATAGCTATAGCTCCCCTATATATTGTTCATCCGATTTGTTATTTTTGTCCTCCGCAGCCGTAATATGCACTCTGTAACAACAATATTTGGGGAAATATATCAAATGCAGCTCAGAAATACCTTTGCTAAATTTTATCGAGATCGGTTCAGATTTGGATATAGCTCCCATATATAACTTCGTCCGATTTACCTTTTATTGTGCACCAAACGTCTAATATTTGCCCAAATGGGATGGAATTTGGCACATACGACCGAATTGAGTCTAGAAGGTAGTATGCCAAATTTGGTGAATATCGGTTCAGATATAGCTAAAGCTCCCATATATATTGTTCATCCGATTTGTTGTATTTGTTACCTACAGCCGTAGTATGCACTCCGTAACAACGATATTCAGGGAAATATATCAAATACAACTCAAAAATATCTTTGCCAAATTTTATCGAGATCGGTTCAGATTTGGATATAGTTCCCATATATATCTTTATCTGATTTCAAATTTATTTTGCACCAAAGGGGCAATACAAGTCCGAATTTAAAAGATACAAATGCTTTGGCATATTTAGTCCATTGAATTTTAAATTATAATTATAATCATAGCGTGTATAATTGAATTCTCCCATAAAAACTTTCAACTCAACTAAATTAGCAAAGTGGTGTAGGGTATCATAAAATCGGCCCCGCCCGACTTAGGACTTTCTTTACTGTTTTTTTTTTATATTCGTCTTTGGCAAAAATCCAGGGAATATTTTTTGTTAAAAAACTAACCCTCAATCGAGAGACTTTTAGTTTAAAAGATGTAAAAATTGTCGCCCCATTTTGGTTGACTCCCTATGCAATTTTTAAAAAAAAAATATTATTTCGACGCATAGTGTAACGAAATGAGTCAGCAAATGATTTGTGGTAATTTATTTATTTTTTTTTTTTTAGAAAATTTGGTGTTTTGTAATCTTATTTCCATTTGTCAACCTGATTTAGAAATGACTAAATTAATATATAATAAAAACACATCGTAGTCGTAAAAAATATCTACTGTATAATATATAGATTGTAATCTCTTGATCGATTTCATTAAGTATTTCAAAAAAAAAAACTTGTTTTTAGTGACCTAAAAGCTCAGCGATTAAAGTGGTTCTTTGTAAAAATTTAATTTCATTTACATGGCAAATAATATTTGTATTATTCATAGTCACACAGTGGCTATGAAGATGAACAATTTTGCGGAAGCAGAGGATCGTTTTTCGTTCAATAGAAAAAAAGGGTAAACTATAGAAAAAAAAATACCCCCAGTGAACCAGTAAAACCTTTTTCATAATGCAGTTAAACTTATCAAAAAACCATTAAGTGAGTGTGGACGTTATATGGGGCCGTACCAAAACGGGAATCTTATAGACAATTTTATTCGTCAAGGATTGTCATCTATCAAATCTTCTAAAATACCAAATTTGAAACAATTATGTGGGTAAATTTGGCTAGGATTATCAAATATATATGTATATATATACCAAAACGTGGACCAACACATATAATGTTTCGCCACACGAGCTACAACCCATTACGAACTACAAATACCAATTCCTGGACAAATCCGTTACAAAATGTGAGAAAAAAACCATAAAAACACCGAATATTGGGAGGTACCGTTATATGGGGGCTATACAATACAATGTTTCGTCATACGAGCTAGAATCCATTATGACCCACAAATAGCAGTTTTTAGCAAATTTGTTTGTATACCCTCCACCTTGGAAAGGTGAAAACTACTAATAATCCCATTAAACTACTGAGGATCGATTTTTTTCTATAGAAAAAATACCCTCAGCTAACTTAGGATCGATAGTTTTTATAGCAAACTGAAGATCGATTTTTTTTCTGTAGAAAAAAATTGATTGCTAGAAAAAATAGCCTCAGCAAAATGCGAATCGATTTTTTTTCTGTAGAAAAAAATTGTTTTAGCAAACTAAAGAAAAAATACCTCAGTAATCTGAGGATCGATTAAGTTAAATGTAAGTTCGGCCGGGCCGAACTTTGAATACCCTCCACAATTTTTAACGAATTTGGTAAATCTAAAAACAAAAACAATCTGTTAAAATCTTAACAAGTAAAAAAGCTGTAAGTTCAGCCGGGCCGAACTTTTAATACACTCCACCATTTGGTACAAATTTGACAATTTCCAAAAAAAAAAAATCCGTTAAAAATTCTGTTAAAATCTTAAAAATTCCGTAATGCCTATACGATGACGTAGACCTGCATAGGCAACTTTTGTCATAAGTTATTACAATATTTAAATGCGAAACTTGAAGAAAAATCTGTTTATAATGTAGCTAAAATCATCAAAATACCGAATATTGGGGGTACGGTATATGGGGGCTATACGAAGACGTGGACCTACATGGTCCATTTTCTGTATTATGCTGCAGAATCTATTACGAACTTCAAATACCAAATTTGGAACGATTCCGTTAAATAATGTCGCTAAAATCATCAAAATACCGAATATCGGGAGGTACCGTTATATGGGGGCTGTACGAAGACGTGGACCTACATGGCTCATTTTTTAATTTAGGATGTAGTATCCATTACGAACTTCAAGTGCCAAATTTGAAACAATTCCTGTGAATAATGTCGCTAAAATCATCAAAATACCGAATATCGGGAGGTACCGTTATATGGGGGCTATATGATAACTTGGACCTACATGGCCCATTTACGAACTTAACCTGCCTACTGGCAAAATATACGTGTGTGCAAAATTTGAGCCTTCTATCTCAATTTGTTCGAAAGATAGCGTGATTACAACAGACAGACAGACATACGGACAGACAGACAGACAGACGGACATGGCTAAATCTTCTTAGAATTTTACGATGATCAAGAATATATATACTTTCTTGGGTCTGAAATGAGTATTTCGAGGCGTTACAAACGGAATGACAAAATTAATAAAACCTCCACAGTATGGTGGAGGGTATGAATAATGTGGCTAAAATCATCAAAATACCGAATATCGGGAGTACCGTTTTATGGGGGCTATACGAAGACGAGGACCTGCACAGACAATTTTCTGTCTTAGGCTGTAGTATCCATTTCGAACTTCAAATACCAAATTTTAAACAATTCCGACGAATAATGTCGCTAATATTAAAATGTCAAAATACAGAATATCGGGAGGTACGTTATATGGGGACTATACCAAAACGTGGACCTACATAGCCCATTTTTTATGCCAAAGATCCTGCAGACATAACATACATTTGAGTAAAATATTATCAATCTACTTCAATTCGTTCGGAAGCTAGAGCGATATCCACAGACGGGCGGACTTGACTAAATCGACATAGAATTTTATGCTGATCAAGAATATATATACTTTGTGGGGTCAAAAAGGTACAATTCGAGATGTTACAAACGGAATAACAAACTTAATATACCCTCCATACTATGGCGGAGGGTATAAAAATGCCTCGGTAAACTGAGGATCGATTTTTTCTATGGAAAAAAAAATTGTCTCCGTAAATTAGGAATCGATTTTTTTCTAAAGAAAAAATGCCTCAGCAAAATGAGGATCGAAAATTTTTTATAGAAAAAATACCCTTTACGAAATGAGAATCGAATTTTCTTCTCTGTAGAAAAAAAAATTCTCATAATAATGAGGACTATTTTCTCCCTCACAGCAGTACTAAAAGGGACACTGTGCTGGATGGTATACCCTCCGGTTCACTATTATTTTGGTATATAAGTCGGACCAAAGGCACATTTTATTGATGAAAAAACATTGACATAACCCAATGTGCCCTCCTATAGTCAATGTGTGGTTTACAACTCAGCCACTCACTCTCCGCCTCTCTGCGGCATACCTAACCATTGAATCTACATTTATTGTTTTAAATTCCCTGCAGTCAAATCAATACCATTGCAGCGTGAACGACGGCTCGTATAAATGACGCGCATAATTTTCTTATTGCTGTTGTTAGCGATTTCTTCGGCGTTGGCAATACGGACGGGCAAAGAAAAATGTCCTTTCAACGACACGGTGGATCTGTCAAACTACATGCCCTACGACAACGGTTCCTATAGCTATCAAAATATTATAATACCCAAAGCTAATGTCAGTATCTATGAGTATCGCTTGGAATTTCTGGATATTCGGCGTCCCGTACCTGGTCACCCTCGAGCTTGTGTATGCGGTCCCAGGCACCATGGAAAATATTGTATCAAATTGTGTTGTGAACCTGGAGAATTCTACAATGAAACTTCATTGAGCTGTATGGAAATTCCGCGATATCAAAATGTGCCGAGTGAAATGACAATTATGGCCGAGGATTATGAACAGAAGTTGGTAAATGTGTTTCAGAAATTTACATATCAAGTGGGTCTGCCATGTGACAAGCCAAAAGTTCTATCCAGCGATTTGGACACATGGGACATTTTAGAGGTAAGTCATAACGTTCGGATGGAAGCTGAATCACAGGAAAAAAAATTGAACGGTCGGATAAAGTTGTAGTGAGTCAGATGCTGCAGTTACAGTAATTTAGATGAGCAATAAGGTTTATTTTTATAGCGCCAGCAGTTTCAAGCAAGCTTATCATTGGAAATATTGAGAGAAATAAAAGAGATTCTTAAAAAAGAATGTATCTTTCCCCGTCTATGACAAATAGTTAAGAACTAGAAGACGCCTCCAAGATTCTGTATAAGGCAGGGTCCTTTCTAAATTCTCTAATGTATAGGAGAACATTTGGTCTCTTGGTATGCGACATCTCTTTGTGAAATCCATCGTATTTTGGTGATTGATAAACTACCATCAGACCATCTGTTAATAGCATTGGAACCTTTTCTTGATATTTTGTACCAGAAATACCAGTTAAAGTGTAAAGTTGGTCATACATACAATAATTTTCTCGCCTTTTATGAGCTGATCTTCGAGCTACTTTAAGATAAGAAGAGCTTTGTCCTCGTGGATGTGACAGAAGTAGAAAACCAGCTGTTCTTCCGTAAGACATTTTTGTAGGAGAAGGCAACCTGCTCTTTTGATCTCTCCATGAAGAGACTCTTCCTCTTTCTAAGATAAGCCCCTTAAACTTTTATGAGAAGGTAGTTTCGCCTTCTAAGAGAAGACCATTCAGCCTTCTATGGAAGACCTTCTAGTCTTCTATGGGAAGACCTTATAGTCTTCTATAGGAAGACTCTTTGGCCTTCTATGAGAAGATCATTCGGCCTTCTATGGGAAGACCTTCTAGTCTTCTATGGGAAGACACTTTTGTCTTTTATGCGAAGACTCTTTGGTCTTTTATGGGAAGAGTCTTTGGTATTCTATGAGAAGACTCTCTGGCCTTCTTGGAGAAGACCCTCTGCTTTCCTATGGGAAGATACTGTTTTTCTATAAAGAGACCCTCAGATATTCTATGGGAACGCCCTGTGGTCTTCTATGAGAAGACCATTTAGCCTTCTATGGAAGACCTTCTAGTCTTCTATGGGAAGACCTTCTAGTCTTCTATAGGAAGACCTTCTAGTCTTTTATAGGAAGACCTTCTAGTCTTATATGGAAAGATTTTCTAGTCTTCTATTGGAAGACTCTTTGGCCTACTATGAGAAGACCATTCGGCCTTCTATGGGAAGACCTTCTAGTCTTCTATGGGAAGACCCTTTTATATTTTATACGAAGACTCTTTGGTCTTCTATGGGAAGACCCTTTGGTGTTCTATGAGAAGACTCTCTGGTTTTCTATGAGAAGATCCTCTACGTTTTTTATGAAAAGACCCACTGGTCTTCTATAGGAATACCCTCTGGTTTTCTATGAGAATATCCTCAGGTCTTCTGGAGAAGACCCTCTAGTTTTATGGGAAGACCCACTTATCTTCTTTAAGAAGGGAAGACCTTCTAGTCTCCTATAGGAAGACTCTTTGGCCTTCTATGAGAAGACCATTCGGCCTTCTATGGGAAGACCTTCTAGTCTTCTATGGGAAGACACTTTTGTCTTTTAAGCGAAGACTATGGGAAGAGTCTTTGGTATTCTATGAGAAGACTCTCTGTCCTTCTTGGAGAAGACCCTCTGGTTTTCTATGGAAATATACTGTTTTTCTATATGAAGACCTTCAGATTTTCTATGGGAACGCCCTGTGATCTTTTATGAGAAGACCATTTAGGCTTCTATGAAAGACCTTTTAGTCTTCTATGGGAAGACCTTCAAGTCTTCTATAGGAAGACCTTCTAGTCTTCTATAGGAAGACCTTCTAGTCTTCTAAAGGAAGACATTCTAGTCTTCTATAGGAAGAACTCCTAGTCTTCTATAGGAAGACCTTCTAGTCTTCTATGGGAAGACTTTCTAGTCTTCTGTAGGAAGACTCTTTGGCCTTCTATGAGAAGACCATTCGGCCTTCTATGGGAAGACCTTCTAGTCTTCTATGGGAAGACCCTTTTATATTTTATACGAAGACTCTTTGGTCTTCTATGGGAAGACCCTTTTGTGTTCTATGAGAAGACTCTCTGGTTTTCTATGGGAAGATCCTATAGGTTTTTATGAAAAGACCCACTGGTCTTCTATAGGTATTCTATGAGAATATCCTCAGGTCTTCTGGAGAAGAAAAGACCCACGGATCTTCTATCTTATCTTCTTTGAGAAGATCCTTTGGTCTTTTATGGGAAGACCCTCGGGTCTTCTCTGAGAAGGCCCTCTAGGTTTCTATGAGAAGAACCTTTGGTTTTTTTGAGAAGACCTTCGTTCTATGAATATATTGCTATCCATCTATGAAGAGTCCTTAAGCTTTTCTTTGCTGACCCTGTGGTCTTCTATGAGAAGAGCCTCGGGCCTTCTCTAAGAAGGCCCTCCAGGTATCTATGAGAAAAGCCTTTGTTTTTTATGAGAAGACCTTCGTTACTTCTATGTATAATATTGTATATCCATCCATGAAAAGTCCTTAAGCTTTTCTTTGCTGCTGGATTCTTAGTAGAACATGAGAGAGAGAGAAAAAGAAAAGTTAAATGATAAAATTTAGATTCAACGGGGAAAACATTATCCGAATTCAACATTGCCATAATAATGCTTTTTTATACCCTACACCACAAGGTGGTCAGGGTATTATGTCTTTGTGCATTTGTTTGTAACAGGCAGAAGGAAACGAGATAGACCCATAGTTCCTTTTGATGATCTGCATAGAATCACATTCAGAGTCGATTTATGCATGTCCGTCCGTCCGTCTGTCCGTCCGTCTGTCCATGTATTTTTGTAAACAAAGTACAGGTCGCATTTATTGCCCGATCCAGATGAAATTTTGCAAAGATCTTTTGTTTGGCCCAAAGACGAACCCTATTGAAATTGGAGATAATCGGTACAAATTTAGATATAGCTCCCATATATATCTTCGTCCGATTTGTCTTTTATTGTGCACTAAACGTGTAATATCAGCCCGAATAGTATGGAATTTTGCACATACAACCAAATTAGGCCTCGAAATAAGTATGCCAAATTTGATCGAAATCGGTTCAGATATAGCTATAGCTCCCATATATATTGTTCATCCGATTTGTTATTTTTGTCCTCCGCTGCCGTAATATGCACTCTGTAACAACAATATTTGGGGAAATATATCAAATGCAGCTCAGAAATACCTTTGCTAAATTTTATCGAGATCGGTTCAGATTTGGATATAGCTCCCATATATAACTTTGTCCGATTTACCATTTATTGTGCGCCAAACGTCTAATATTTGTCTAGAAGGTAGTATGCCAAATTTGAGGGTCGGTTCAGATATAGTTATAGCTCCCATATATATTGTTCATCCGATTTATTGTATTTGTTACCCACAGCCGTAATATGCACTCCGTAACAACGATATTCAGGGAAATATAACAAATACAGCTCAGAAATATCTTTGCCAAATTTTATCGAGATCGGTTCAGATTTGGATATAGTTCCCATACATATTTTTATTCGATTTCAAATTAATTTCGCACCAAATGGGCAATACAAGTCCGAATTTAAAAGATACAAATGCTTCGGCATATTTAGTCCTTTGAATTTTAAATTATAATTATAATCATAGCGTGTATGATTGAATTCTCCCATAAAAACTTTTAATTATTAAGTGGAGCTCAACTAAATTAGCAAAGTGGTGTAGGGTATCATAAAATCGGCCCCGCCCGACTTTAGGACTTTCTTTACTGGTTGTTATTGTTTTAGAAATGCAAAAGCATAATTTTAACTTTTCTTTAGGACGGTACTCTTATGATCTCCAATTATGATGCGCACTTAGACACGGTTAGTTATTGTCTAACGCCAAAATGGGATGATTCCTTAAATTTAAATGTTTTTATGCCGATGAGCTGTCCAATGAAGTCTGAAGTTCAATTTTCAACAATTCTGAATACCTATGGTAAGTAAGTGTTTGTTTTTATTGTGGCTCAATCTCTAAACACTGTTTTAAACGAATTTCGACAGGAATGCTGTTATCGGTGTCATTTCTAGTACCAACAATTGCCGTTCATTTGCTGTTGAAGGAACTCAGGGAAAATTTGAAGAATAAGATATTGATTTGCTATCTACTTTCTCTGACTGTGGGCTATTTAATTATATCTCTGATTAATATAACCCAGGCACGATTTGATTTTGTTTCATGCAGCATAATTGGTAATTACAACAAATTACGTGGTAAATGTGTTGGTAAATGTAGTTATGTCTTCATTTCTAGGTTATATCGGCTATTACTTCCTCATGGCAGCCTTTGTTTGGATCAGCGTTTTGTGTTTTGAGCTATGGTATAATTTCAAAGCCCAATCATATGAATTCTGTACCAGTCGATGTTTGCGCCGTTTCAAGATCTATTCAATGTATGCATGGGGCTTATCCGCCCTTATGACAGCTATTGTCGTATGGACACAGTTATCGGATTATGTTGATGATTTATATAAGCCCGGTATTGGTATTAAAGTCTGTTGGCTTGATAGTAAGTATGATAAAAAAAAGAGCAAAGCTATCCTGGATTCGAGATATTTATTTCAAATTACGTTTTAAATATTCTATGCAACAGCCAGAAAATGGTCAGCTGCCTTGTATTTCTATGGACCAAACACGATCATTTTGATCTTTAGTGCAATCACATTTGTCTACGTGACCATGAAAATGTATCGAATGCGCTGCGATTCTATTACGAAGATACAAAAACAGAGTTTTTTCCAGGAAAAGTAAGTAGAAAGAAAAGGAAAGTATTGTTACCAATTGCAACTAATTGAAAAAACCAGTAAAGAAAATCCTAAAGTCGGGCGGGGCCGATTTTATGATACCCTACACCACTTTGCTAATTTAGTTGAGCTCCACATAATAATTAAAAGATTTTATGGGAGAATTCAATCATACACGCTATGATTATAATTATAATTTAAAATTCAAAGGACTAAATATGCCGAAGCATTTGTATCTTTTAAATTCGGACTTGTATTGCCCATTTGGTGCAAAATTAATTTGAAATCAGATAAAGATATATATGGGAACTATATCCAAATCTGAACCGATCTCGATAAAAATTGGCAAAGATATTTTAGAGCTGTATTTGATATATTCCCCTGAATATCGTTGTTACGGAGTGCATATTACGGCTGTAGGTAACAAATACAACAAATCGGATGAACAATATATATAGGATCTATAGCTATATCAGAACAGATCTTCATCAAATTTGACATACTAGCTTCTAGACTCAATTCGGTCATAAGTGCCAAATTCCATCCTATTTGGACAAATATTTGACGTTTGGTGCACAATAAAAGGTAAATCGGACGAAGTTATATATGGGATCTATATCCAAATCTGAACCGATCTCGATAAAATTTAGCAAATGTATATCTGAGCTGTATTTGATATATTTCCCCAAATATTGTTGTTACAGAGTGCATATTACGGCTGCGGAGGACAAAAATAACAAATCGGATGAAAAATATATATGGGAGCTATAGCTATAACTGAACCGATTTCGATCAAATTTGGCATACATATTTTCAGGGCTAATTTGGGTGTATGCGCAAAATTCCATACAATTCGGGCTGATACTACACGTTTGGTGCACAATAAAAGGCAAATCGGACGAAGATATATATGGGAGCTATGTCTAAATTTTGACCGATTATTTCCAATTTCAATAGGGTTCGTCCTTGGGCCAAACAAATGATCTGTGCAAAATTTCATCTCAATCGGATAATAAATGCGACCTGCATTTTGTTCACAAGAATACATGGACAGACGGACGGACTGACATGCATAAATCAACTCAGAAAGTGATTCTACGCAGATCATCAAAAGGAACTATGGGTCTATCTCGTTTCCTTTTGCCTGTTACAAACAAATGCACAAAGACATAATACCCTGACCACATTGTGGTGTAGGGTATAAAAAACACCATTTTGATTTTGCTAGCGATACAGGCCTGGGGACGCGAGCCCTATACTATGGGTATTACTATATTTTTAAGAAAAAAGATTTTAAAAACGTGGATTTTAAAAATATATTTTTCAGAGTCAAACTGGGAAGCGTGGATTTTTTAAAATGTAATATATTTTTAAGGATCATCAAGGGCACCAAACATGGATTTATAAGAATTTTCTCCAAGGAACAAGACAACAAAACCTGGTTTATAAAAATTATGATTGAAGGATTTTGGTCCCAGAATATTCAGGCCCAGAAAACCTGATTTTTTAGATAATTTATCAGGACCATTCGAGCTCTATAAGCAGGATTAAAAAGAGTATATTTTAAGAACTATCAGAGCCACAAAACCTTTACCTTTGAAAAAATGTTTGGAAGGATTGTCAAACCATTTGAGAGTATTCTTCTAAGAAAAGTGAAGGCCACAAAATCTGCTTCTTTAGAATGTTTGTAAAGATAAACCTGGGATTTTGGAATCATTTTTCAAGGATTTCTGTTTCGTGGCATGTTTTCGAATATTTTCCAAATGCCATTAGGACTTTATTATTTAGATTATATATTTCACGGACCATCAGGATCTCCAAACCTGGTAATACACTTTAGCTAAACGGAATCGTAAAAGTTAGTATTGAGGAAGATTGATTGATTGAAATTAAAACAAGTAAGCAAAGGCTACAGTCGAGCGGGGCCGGCCGTTGAATTCCCTACAACACTATAATAAACGATACAGTTTATATAGGCGAGATACTCGAAAGAATTCCACAAGATTTTTAGATGTTTTTTCTTTCCTAACAAGAGGCCATTCTGAATTAATGAGAACTGTCGAAATCAGTTCAGCCGTTCTCAACATATAAGATATCTTTGAAGCATATCTTCTTTGATAGACATATATATCGCACATATTTTGCTATATATCTGATTTCTTGGATGTTAACATCAATGTAAAGATCAGAAGTAACCTTGTCATGGCTTTGTGATTTCGACAGGACTTAAAATATTCGCGGTTTAATGAAAAATATTGAATTTTTTCAACACAAAAGATATGGTCTATTTTACCCGCTAAATATTATCCGATGACCACCCAAATTGGTAGGCTTCTTCCCCGCCCCAAACTCTAGCTACATGCAGTCTATATTTGCGACCTGTATAGTTACTGCAAATCCGACATTTTTTCAGTATTTGGTCCATTTCAACCCCTAAACATTTGGCGATCATCTCCAAAAGAAATAGGCTTCTATTCTGACCCTAACCCCACCTTCGTGCAAAACTTCGTAAGAATCGGGCCATAATTGCGACCTGTAGCGTGATTACAAATTAACATGGAGACGGACAGACGGACGGACGGACATACATATCTAGATCGACTCAGCTCGGCGAGCTAGGAAGATCCATATATATTTTCCTATATGGGAAACCAATATTTCGAGGTGTTACATAAATTCTGGCCCAATCAAACTTATAATACACCCAACACATAGTGTTGAAGGGTATAAAAATATATATATACAGTATCAGTCGGTTTTGCTAACAGATATATACCCTTAGCCTAAATCTTGAACCCTATGTGGGGAAGGTACCAGAAGGTATTGTCCGATCTCTATCATCTCTATAACAGATCTTGTTTTGATGTTCGTATTGAGATGTTCCAAGTCTGAATGGACTCGGATTTTATGAGCTTGATGAATATTTACCAGGAGGAGTGGACCAATATATACCATCTTAAAATTTGGCCTTGGGTTAACAACAATATTGTATTGTATGCAATTTTAAGTCAATCGGACATTTTACAAGAGTTATAACATTTCACAATTTTGACCCTTTGTGGGGGAGGTACTTGATAGAGTATACCGACATATATTTTCTCAACTGACCTAGCGTGATGCAAATATTAGGATTTACAAAGTTGGAGCAATATCGGATTATCTTTTTTCTTGCTGTGCAGTAAAATAATTATTTTTTTTTTTTGAAAATTTTGATCTATTGTGGGGAAGGTACCAGAAGGTGTGGACCGATATACTCCACCTTCGCACAACACCTAGGGTTAGTAAAAACATAGTGTGTTGTGTGTAATTTGAACAAATGA
This sequence comes from Musca domestica, assembly GCF_030504385.1. Classification (NCBI taxonomy): domain Eukaryota; kingdom Metazoa; phylum Arthropoda; class Insecta; order Diptera; family Muscidae; genus Musca; species Musca domestica. The sequence continues at coordinate 7,031,747 of NW_026712324.1, read as the reverse complement.
CTCTTACATCACATTTTATAAGAGTTATAATTATTCAAAATGTTGACCCGTTGTGGGGGTGTACTTGATGGAGTGGTCCGATATTGTATATTTTCGCACCTGACCTGGCACTGATGCAAATATAAGAACTCGCAAAGTTGGAGCAAAATCGAATAATTCTTTCACTTTCTGTGCAGTATATCAATTTTTTTTTTGAAAATTTTGACATTTTTTGAGGGAGGTACCAGAAGGAGGGGAACGATATTGCCCATCTCCGAACTCGACATTAGTTTGACAATAATATTACAATGTACCAAACTTGGATCAAATCGAATACTCTCTTCGAGAGTTATCATGCGCACCAGCCAGATAGACGGACGGACGGACATCGCTAGATCGAATGTAAATGTCCTAAAACGGATTTGGTCCAAAGAGACCAAAGTTAATATAAGTTTTAGTATAAACCCGACAGATATCTGTATCTTTAGATATTCTGTATGTTGATGATTTGTTTCAGTTTTCAACTGGATTGTTTTTTTGGATTTGGTATTTTTGAACTTCGCAATGGGTACTTCCTGCTATGACAGAAAATTATACGTACAGTTCCACGTCATTGTATAGCCCCCATATAACGGTACCTCACGAAAATCGGTATTTTTATGATTTTATTTATATTTTTTTACAAAATTTCAATATTCTTGGTCAACATTTTTAATATCCATGAAGTTCATAAAAGGCGAAATTAACATTCAGTTCCATTCAAACTTCGCAAGACCAACACAAAATTCGGTATTTTTATGATTTTATTAATATATTTTACAAAATTGCATTATTCTTGGTATTTGGAGTTCGTAAGCGGTACCACCTTCTCCGACAGATAACACTGTGCGACCCAAAAAACAATAACGGGGATAATCAAGTCGATTATGAAAGTAGATGTAAAAAAAACCTGTGTATCGACGTTTTGAAAGTTTACATCGGGCAAGTTCCCCTCTCTTTCATACTTTTGGAAATTTTCGGATTAAGATTTCTGGGAATTCATAGTATATAGTGTCCGTCGCAATATTGTGGATAAAAATATGTGGAATAATTTGGCCGAAAGTTGAAACCCTCAGGCCGGTCAATAAAGGGGTATTTTTTGGTCCTTTTTAATATAGTTGATAACATCCTTTATACGGGATCGTAGCAAGTAAAATCATCGACGTTTCAAAAAAAAAAAAAAAAAAAAAACACCGAAAATTATCTCTAATTTATAACCTCAGTCATATGACTACCCTCAGTAATTTGATGCGGTCAAAACGAGCCTCATCGAAATAACCGTTGCAGGACATTTATGGTCGATCTAGCGATGTCCGTCCATCAGCCTGTCTGGCATGTGCACACGATAGTATTCACACGGGAGTATTCAATTCGGTCCAAACTTGGTATATCATAATATTATTATCAAACTTAGATCGAGTTCGGAGATGAGCAATATCGGTCCACTCCTTCTTCCTTCCTCCACCACAAAAGATCGATATTTTCAAAAAAAAAAAAAAAAATCCTGCGCAGAAAGTACAAGGCTAATCCGATTTTGCTCCATCTTTGCAAATCCTGATATATGTATCAGTCCTAAGTGAAAATGGACAATGTCGGTCCACTCCATCAAATAAACCACCCCACCACCTCCCCCCAAAACACTCAAAATTTTGAATAATTACAACTTTTATAAAATGTGATATAAGAGTCCCATTGTCTTCAAATCACAATATTTTATTAACCCAAGGTCTGGTGTGAAGATGGAATATATCTGTCCACTCCTTCTGGTACGTTTACCACAAAAATTCAACATTTTTAATATCCATGAAGTTCATAAAAGGCGAAATTAACATCCAGTTCCATTCAGACTTCGCAAGACCAACACAAGATTTGTTGTGGAGATGGTAGAGACATTAGAGCAGACATTTCTTCTGGTACCTCCCCCACATAGGGTTCAAGATTTTGGGAAACAAAACGCTCAAAGAAAGCGAAATAAGCATCTGAAGGTGATATATATCTGCGAACCCCTTTCTGGTAGGGTCACAATTTCCATACTTTTATCTGTCATAACTTGCGAAACAAGTCAGCGACTCTTAAGAACTTGCTATATCTAAATATTTATCTCAACCAGAAACCTGAGATAATTACTTAGGAGAATTTTTGCATAAACCCATATATGTGTATTTTAGTAATTATAAATTCCCGGCCATTAAGGATGATCTCGAGTTGTGATGTATTCTGGGACTTATAGCAGATCGATCTGTAGAACGGTTAAACATGTTTTTTAAGAACTCCAAAAATATTTTTTTTTAAATAACCCATGCAAATCTTTCAGTGTTGTTATATTAGTTCGCCTCTTCCTTTTAATGGGTATAACCTGGATAATGGACATTCTGTCGTTCTGTGTACGCAACTACCCACAATTCGATATGTTTTTTGTTTTGACAGATTTCTGTAATGCCATTCAAGGTGTTCTCATATTCATTTTATTTGTTATGAGACGTAAGGTGACGTCACTTCTTAAAGCCAAGTAAGTCGAATGTAAAAAGTACTAATTTCATATTCATATGCATATAAAACTAAAACAAATGTCCTCTTTGCAGATTCTTGGGAAAAACTGTCAAAGGAAATTGTGACGATTCGATACAATTTCATAGTACCCTGTCGATGAGTACCAAAGTGACGTAAAGGAGGTTAATGCGTAGAAAATCATGTTTTAAATTTGTAAATGTCTTGTTAAATTTGATGAATAAATAAATAATTTCGTTGCAAAATTCACACAAAACACAAGTTGTTATTTAAAATTTACTCAAAGTACATTTTCAGAATATAATACCAAAGGTAATATGAAAACAGGGTTTTAAGTGGGAATCTTGTTTTTTTTTTCTGGGACAGTGAAACCTTCGCAGTGTTACTATGGATAGTTGCCAATCATTTTGTTTTTTTTTTTTTTTTTTTTTTTTGAGAATCCTTTTTGTCGGAAGTATTCATTGAGTGGGATTATTATAGAATTAAGAGCGAAAATGATTGGTAAAATAGGTTCTACTGTTTACGTTTTTGTATCCAACAACTCCCTGTTGACCTCTTCTACCAAAGGATTTTAATTTTAAATTCTATATCCCAATAAAGAAGTGAAGAGCAAATTGAAAAGGAATCCAGTAGATCGTTTTTTTTTTCTCTGACATGAGGGTTATACAACATTAGATTGGATGTCCCAAGACCTAAAATGGTCACACAATACATTAGGGAAAAATCAAAAAAGAAAAAACATATTTAAAAAAAAAAAAAAAAAAAAGGCCTAAAGTCGGGCGGGGCGATTTTATGATACCCTACACCACTTTGCTAATTTAGTTGAGCTCCACTTAATAATTAAAAGTTTTTATGGGAGAATTCAATCATACACGCTATGATTGTAATTATAATTTAAAATTCAAAGGAATAAATATGCCGAAGCATTTGTATCTTTTAAATTCGGACTTGTATTGCCCATTTGGTGCGAAATTAATTTGAAATCGGATAAAAATATATATGGGAACTATATCCAAATCTGAACCGATCTCGATAAAATTTGGCAAAGATATTTTTGAGCTGTATTTGATATATTTCCCTGAATATCGTTGTTACGTAGTGCATATTACGGCTGTAGGTAACAAATACAACAAATCGGATGAACAATATATATGGGAGCTATAGCTATATCTGAACCGATCTTCACCAAATTTGGCATACTACCTTCTAGACTAAATTCGGTCGTATGTGCCAAATTCCATCCCATTTGGGCAAATATTAGACGTTTGGTGCACAATAAAAGGTAAATCGGACGAAGTTATATATGGGAGCTATATCCAAATCTGAACCGATCTCGATAAAATTTAGCAAAGGTATTTCTGAGCTGCATTTGATATATTTCCCCAAATATTGTTATTACAGAGTGCATATTATGGCTGCGGAGGACAAAAATAACAAATCGGATGAACAATATATATGGGAGCTATAGCTATATCTGAACCGATTTCGATAAAATTTGGCATACATATTTTCAGGCCTAATTTGGTTGTATGTGCAAAATTCCACACTATTCGGGCTGATATTACACGTTTGGTGCACAATAAAAGGCAAATCGGACGAAGATATATATGGGATCTATATCTAAATTTTTACCGATTATCTCCATTTGCAATAGGGTTCGTCCTTGGGGCAAAAAAATGTTGTTTGCAAAATTTCATCTCAATCGGATAATAAATGCGACCTGCATTTTGTTCACAAGAATACATGGACAGACGGACGGACGGACTGACATGCATAAATCAACTCAGAATGTGATTCTATGCAGATCATCAAAAGGAACTATGGGTCTATCTCGTTTCCTTTTGCCTGTTACAAACAAATGCACAAAGACATAATACCCTGACCACCTTGTGGTGTAGGGTATAAAAATAATACGCACCACCATTTGTAAGGAACTAGAAAAATGTTAAAAAATTCCGAAAAATACCGTTGAAATGAAAACCGTTATACAGGGGCTATACGAAGACGTGGACCTGTATAATTATTTTTTTTGTCATAGGCTGTAGTACCCATTAAGATCTTAAAATATGAAATTTGTCGCTAAAATCATCAAAATACCGAATATTGAGAGGTACCAATATATAGGTGCTATACGGAAACATAGACCGACATGGCCAATTTACGAGCAAAATATATCCCTCTATCTCAATTCTTTCGCAAGATAGCGTGATTGAAACAGACAAACGGACAGACAGAGGGGCATCGCTAAATCGTTTTAGAATTTTACGCTGATCCAGAATACAGGGTGAGATGAAAAAACTGCAAGCAACTTCAGGCTGCTGTCATTTCTAAGCCACTCGTCCGACAGCTGTTAAAATTATTCCAATGACAGCTCATTATATTGTTTACAAGCGTACAAAAGCATTTTGGTGACAATTTTCCAGAAAAAAAGTAATTCGAGATGGATTTCGAACGTGATAGTGTGATTTCTTTATAGTTGGCTGGAAAACCACAAGTGGCTATCAGCTATCAGTTATAGCGCTCGAGTATTTAAATGTGAATAAATCTTTTGTGTTTCGTACCATCGCAAGGAAGCGGATGGAAGAAAATAGCAACATTAGCAGAAATGGTTCGAAAAGTAAAGAAGAGACCCGAGACTCGAAACCCGCGTTGCAGTGGCCGAAAAATGGTTCGTGAGCTGAACGTATCGAAATATTCCATTCGGCAAATATTGAGAAAAGAAATTCCAAAAAATGCAAGAACTTACACCGCAACAGAACGAAAATAGACTCAAAGGAGCTAAAGAGTTGCTTCGCTTGGCCAAAAGTGGTGAACTGACGAATTTGGTTTTCTCCGATGAGAAAACATTCGTTGTCCAGCAGTTTGTAAACAAACCAAATGATCGTGTTTACTTGTCAAAGAGGTCAACTGAAAATAATTCGTGCCAAACGCGCTGTACATGTCAAATTTCAATGAAATTTGGAATGTGTGATGAAATTTAGTCTAACAAATTATTTTCCCAATTATATTGAAATCGGTTCAGATTTGGATATAGTTCCCATGTATATTTTCGGATGTTCATGTGTATTCCCAATTTCAATGATATTTTCGGTCGACTTTATGTATTCGATGCACGTTATATTTCCCCAACATCAATGAAATCCGTAAATAAATGCACCAATTATGGGTCGGAATTTGATATGAAAATAAATGATGTCTACTTATATTAAAAGGGGTTCAGACTCAGATATTATTTTATTAAGGAACCTAGGCCCCCAACGTCTTCGCTGTGGTACTAGTCTAACGGTAAAAAAATTGCACAACAATTTATTAGAGGCTACGATTATTACGGAAGAATCTTTCCCATAGCAAAAATAATGCGGTTTAACTTGAAAAGATTGCAGTCTACTGTCGTGTGATACCCCTTCCCGGCGAAGCGCTTGCTTGAGGTGATCGACAATTTGTTATTTTTTAGCTCCAACCTTGCTTTCCAAAATACTCCAGACACAATAGTTCAACGGGTTGGTATCTGGAGATTTTGGTGGCCACAGTTCGTTGGAAAAGAAGCGATGAACCTCATTTTGTAACTATTCTGAGTCCTTTTGGAATGTCCAACGTGGGTGGCCAAAACGTTTCCGTGCCCAAGGCTTTTACACCGTCCATAATTATTTTGCGATAATATTCGGCATTTATTCTGATGCCACGGTCGATTAATACGAGCGGAGAGCGACCATCGGCTGTTATGGCGACCCACATCATAACCATGGCCGGCGCTTGAGTTGTGGTGGCCAACTGAAGGTGCACATTTTCAGCTGACCTCTTTGGCAAGTAAACACGATCATTTTGTTTGTTTACAAACTGCTGGACAACGAATGTTTTCTCATCGGAGAAACCAAAACTTGGCAGTTCACCACTTTCGGAAGCAACTCTTTAGCTCTTTTGAGTCTATTTTCTTTCTGTTGCGGTGTGAGCTCTTGCTCGGGGTAAGGCCATTGAAATTTTTGGAATTTCTCATTTTCGATCAAGTCTCTTATTTACTTTTCGAACCATTTCTGCTGATGTTGCTGTTTTCTTCCGTCCACTTCCTTGACGTCGGGCTTCGCTACCACTATCACGGTAGCGAACGATGGTACGAGACACAAAAGATTTATTCACATTTAAATGCTGGAGTGCACTGAAGATAGCCACTTGTAGTTCTTCAGCCAAATGTAAAGAAATCACACTATCAAGCTTGAATTCCATCACGCATTACTGGAAAATTCTTACCAAAATGCTTTCGTACGCCTGTAAACAACATAATGAGCTGTCACTGGAATAATTTTAACAGCTATCGGACGTGTGGCTTAGAAATGACAGCAGTCCGAAGTTGGTATTTTAATATCACCCTGTAGTGTCCATTCCAAAACCACCTCCTAATCAAAAACCAACCACCAACAGGGACTCCAATGGCAAAATTTCAAAATTCCATTTTCATCCGTTCACCCTAAACAAAATTGTTCCCAATATAAATTAGTACAGTTCGCACACTTAGCACTTACTTCCATATATCAAACCAACTTTTTGTGCATTTGTTTGTAACATAGAGAATGAAGCGAGTTAGACCCATATTTTATTTTGATGATCTGCATAGAAAAACATTCGATCTATGCATGTCCGTCTATAAGTCTGCCCATGTCATTCTGACTAAAAAGTGTATTATCAGGTCAAATAGGATTCACTTGGATGAATATATGCTCAGGTGTAGGGTATCACAAATTCGACCCCGTCCTATTTTTGGCCTTTCTTTACTGGTTTTTATATTTATAATGGTTAATCGAGCTATATGTGGTTTTTGTTGTGTATTCTGTGCCTCTCCCATATTCTCTCCCTTCCTCTCTCTCCGACAACTACCAACTAGCAGTAACTCAACACATCCATATTTTAATTTGCTCCAGTTAAATGTAAATGTAATATTTATTCCTGGGGGTACCGCCGGCCAACATTTTGGAATATACGACAAGAGGGTTGGGATTCAATTTGCGATAATTAAGAAAATGGATTTCCCGCAATGACTTGAGATGACAAACTTCACCTCAAATCATTTCTCCAAACACAGGGCGCTACAACGAACGTACCATAAAATCATAATTAAATTGTAGTTAGCAATAATTTATTCTTGAATGACAAAGACATATAAAGTAATTACAAACACACACACACATTTATATATATGAATAGAAGGCGAATCATGACACTTAATAATAATTTTAAACAACAATGTATTATTTGTGGATGAGTGGAACCAGCAAACATATCAGGTAGTTTATTCATTACCCATGAGAAATTCGTTAGGCGCAAGTGCCACTTTGATTCATCCATACATCTGCATTACCAGCATTCCAAAAATAATTCATAATAAAATCAAAATTATATATATATAGCATTCCAAATAATGAATGCGGCGATTCAGAGTGAACACGCCCGACTGCCATCTATATTTCTAACTATTAACTATTCCAACAGGACTCAGCACAATGCAATGGTGCTGAGTCCTGTTGGAATGTCCAAGGTCTGCGGCCAAAATGTTTGCGTGCCCAAGGCTTTAATACACCCTCCAGAATATTTTCCCTATAATATTCGGCATTTATTTTGATGCCACGGTCGATTAATACGAGCGGAGAGCGACCATCGGCTGTTATGGCGGCCCACACTATCACCATGGCCGGCGCTTGAGTTCTGGTGCACATTTTCAGCTGACCTCTTTGGCAAGTTTAGCTCTTTTGATGTATTTTATTTCTGTTGCGATGTATGTTCTTGTACTTTATATACCCTCCACCTTGGAAAGGAGGGTATATTAACTTTGTCATTCCGTTTGTAACATCCTTAAATATTCGTCTTAGACCCCATAAAGTATATATATTCATAATCAGCATAAAATTCTAAGTCGATTTAACGATCTCCGTCTGTCTGTCTGTTGAAATCACGATACAGCCAACATTATTTGACGTAGAGCGCCAAAATTTAGCAGAGCTATTTACATTGTATCTAGGATGGTTGGTATTGAAAATGAGATATATCGGTCCACGTTCTGGTGTAGTCCCCATATAACGGTACCTCCCGATATTCGGTATTTTGATGATTTATGCCACATTTTTTCACGGATTTCTCTGGAAATTGGTATTTGTAGGCCATAACGGGTCCCTGAGCTTGTGGCAAAACATTGCATGTATAGGTCCATGATTTGGTATAGTCCCCATATAACGGTACCTCCTGATATTCGGTATTTTGATGATTTTTGACACATTTTTTTACGAATTTCTCTGAAAATTGGTAGTTGTAGATCATAATGGGTCCCAGTTCGTGTGGCGAATAATTGTAATTATAGGTCTACGTTGTGGTATAGCCGCCATATAAAGGTACCTCCCGATATTCGGTATTTTAGTTTTTTTGCCACATTTTTTCACGGATTTGTCTCAAAATTGGTATTTGTTGGTCATAATGGGTTCCAGCTCCGGTGGCGAAACATTGCATGTATGGGTCCATGATTTGGTATAGTCCCCATATAACGGTACCTCCCGATATTTGGTATTTTTATGATTTTTGCCACATTTTTTCAGGGATTTGTCTGAAAATTGGTATTTGTAGGTCATAATGGGTTCTAGCTCCTTTAGCGTAACATTGCATGTATAGGTCTACGATTTGGTATAGCCCCCATATAACGGTACCTCCCGATATTCGGCATTTTAATGGTTTTTACCACATTTCTTCGCGGATTTGTCTAGAAATTGGTACTTGTTGGTCTTAATGGGTTCTAGCTCTTTTGGCTTAACATTGCATGTATAGGTCCACGTTTTTGTATAGCCCCATATAGCCGTATTTCCCGATATTCGGTATTTTGATGAATTTGGCACTTTTTCATGAATTTGTCTAAAAATTGGTAAATGTGGGTCAAATGGGCTCTAATGTTTCCTTTATCCTAAGGAGGGGGGTATTAAAAGTTTGGCCCGGCCGAACTTAATGTTTTTTTACTTGTTAGTATTGCAATGGCTTTACCCCGAGCTCATTTTTCCATATTTACAGAATGGAATATTGCGATATGTTCAGGTCACGAACCATTTTTGGGTCACTGCAACGTGGGTTTCGATCAAGTCGCCTCTTTACTTTTCGCACCATTTCTGCTGATGTTGCTGTTTTCTTCCGTCCACTTCCTCGACGTCGGGCTACGCTACCAGTATCACGGTAACGAGCGATGGTTCGAGACACAAAAGATTTATTCACATTTAAATGCTGGAGTGCTCATACGATAGCCACTTGTAGTTTTCCAGCCTAATATAAAGAAATCACACTATCACGAATAATTTTTTGCTGGAGAATTTTCACCAAATTGCTTCTGTACCCTTGTAAACAATATAATGAGCTGACACTGGAATAATTTTAACAGCTGTCAGACGAGTGGCTTAGAAATGACATCAGTCTGTCATCAGTCAGTTTTTCCATCTCACCCTGTATATATAAAGAAGGCAGAAGTAGGGAGAGAGGGTGTTATGGTGGATGGTATTTTATGTTCGTTCATTTATTTGCTATTTTTATCCTTTTGGTTTTTTCTCTCTTTTAATAACTGCATGTCAATTGGTTTGCTGATCTTTCGATTATCTTTTACCTTTTTTTTACTTATATGTATTTACATATGTATTTATAAGAAACTGCTTTGCGGTTTTATTGGTCTTAAGAGAGTTCATTTGCTGTTCTAAGCTTTTTTATGTGCTCTTCCTCGACATGATGGGCATGCATGCGATGTCTTGACACTTTTCGTTTGCAATTGCAGTCTTCAGTTTGGACCATTTGCCAGCGGACGTGTTGTTTTGCAGTGCAGTGAAATGCAATGGCCAGTGATCATACGGTGTTGGTAGTAGTTTTCATTTCCATTATGGTCATCATATTTGGTATAGGTCTGTTTTTGGTGCCAATACTTGGCGCGCCGGAAATTGAACACAGCGAAAAGTGCCCTTTCCGTGATACCGTCGATCTTACGAATCACACGCGTCTTCAAAACGGTTCATATCTTTACGATGGCATTTTGATAGCGGCAGATCAATTGTCCTATTACAAATATCGATTGCAGTTCCTTAACACCACCCAGCCAGCTGAGCTGCATCTGAGAGGGTGTATTTGCGACAATTCTAAGAATAGATTCTGTACGAAATTGTGCTGTGAACGGGGTAAGTTTTTCAATCAGACGTCGCGTCGTTGCGAAACGTTGGCGAATACCAGCGGCGTGCCAGAGGAAATGGAAATTTTGCTGAAAAATAAGTCACACAAAACTTGGAATATTTTTAAACATTTTGTCATACAAATCGGTGCGCCATGCGAGAAACCTCAGGTTCTCTCAATGACAGATGATCCTTGGATATTGTTTGAGGTAAGAAGAGATGTATGCATGGGTGTAAGGAAAATAATTGATCGTTTGTTGACACTGATTCAGAGCTTTAGTATTTGTTATTATTATTAGTATTTGTATTTTTGTTCTGTTCAGTTTGTATACGGAGATAAAGAGCCGCGGTTTGATTACACAGGGGGATTTTGCTTTTGTTGTTTTTACAAATTACACACTGAAACAGAAAAAATAATTACACGAAATAACTTAATGGTTGATCTGAGGATCGAGTTTCGGATATGTCTGATTTTTCTTATATCTATAATATACCTTTTCTCTTGTCCCACTGAAATTCTTCATCTTTACGATGTCAATGAAGTTTGTTCGAAGTATGTATTTATACTCTATACCACAATGTGGTCAGCATATAATAGCATTTGTTTGTAACATGGGGGAGGAAGCGAGATAGTCCCAGATTTCATATAGATCAGATTTGGATATAGATCCAAATTTATTAATATAAGTCCAAATTTAATAAATTTTGGCACATATGACCGATTTCAGCTTGGAAACATGTATGTCGGATCGAAAATCGTTTCAGTTCAGTTCGGCCAGCTATCAGCTACAGCATAGCAATATGTCTGCAAAATTTTATAGAGATCGGTTCAGATTTGGATAAAGTTTGGATACATATTTCTTCATTCTATTTCACGTTTATCATTCACCAGAAGTATAATATCAGTTCAAATATGATAGGCTTTCTGAATTATAGATCTGAAATATACGTTTTAAATTTAACATGCTCAAAGTCGAGAGATACACCTGCCTCCGTCAAACTTATTGAAAATCGACTCTGACTTGGATATACCGCACATATATTAGCTATTTCCGGTTTCAAATTATAACTGATCTACGAGTAAGATCATAATAAGCGTTCAAAAAAAAGATCATCTAATTCATATAAATTCCCAATGTAAATGTTTATTAGTTACGAGTTGACCCCGACCCCGCCCAACTTCTGACCTTTCTTTACTGGTTAATTTTTAACAAAATGTTTATTCACAAACAACATTAGATAGTCATTCAAAAAAAAAAAAAAAAAACTTTTGAAAATTTCACGATTTTAGATAGTTTTTTCGGAGATAGTTTTTCAAACCACCTCAAATAGAAATAGTCCTTTAAAATGTATTTTAAAACAAGTAAGCAAAGGCTATAGTCGTGCGGGGCCGACCATGTGATACCCTACAATGTAGAAGCCCTACTACAATGTTAGAAGCCCCCTTATATCCAAATCTCTTTTGGAATATTTCGCTTTTGAAATTGTGTCACGGAGCACTGCCCAGATATTACCCTCAGCATTTTGAACAGAGACTCCGTCGTGCTCTTATTTGTTGTGGTTCATTTTAAAGCTAAATGTAATCCAATGGTCAACCAAAATGCTAGAATTATTCCCTGTCCATAACTCTCTTCTCAGGCGTGTCGATTGGCTTCAATTGTGTGATCAGGATTTTTTTTTTCTATTTTTGGTCCATTTTAACCCCTAAACATATTGCGGACATCTTTGGAAATAATAGGCTTAGCCCTTCTGAGCCTAACCCTACCCTTGTGAAAATATTCGTGAGGATCAGATGATAATTGCGGACTGTATATAATAACCAAAACCTGTGTTGTAAGGTGAAAAAATATTACAAAATATACACTTCAATATTAAGTCAAAATGAAAAAATCGCATGCGATAAAATTTATGAAAAAATTAAAAAAATTGCACATAATTCACTACAAAATAATTCACATAATTCACTACAAAATCTACAAAAACACCATTACTGGCATCTTTTTATGCAATTTTTTTTTTTTAGATTTTATTCTCTTATGCCAATAGGGAATTCTGTATTGACAAAATTTGTCAAAATCGGTCCAGCCATTCTTGAGATATAAGCGTTCTAGCTAACATCCCCTTCCTTTGTATATATGTATTTTATATATATCGCTATATATATCTGATATATTTACCATCGGCATCTACGTAACGGTCAGGATTGACCTGTTCGTCTATTTGTGATTTCGCCGGGATTAAAAATATTCGCTGTTTAATGGAAAATTTGAAGTTTATTTAACATAAATGTTATGGTCTATTTCACCCACTCAATATTACCTGATGACCACCAAAATTGCTTCTGCTTCTGCCCAGCCTGAAGCTCTAGCCGCATGATAGTTTCCGCTTCGATTGGTCCAAAAGTGCGTCCTGTAGAGCTACTGCAAAATCAGGAAATTTTTCAGTTGTTGGTCCATTTCAACCCCTAAATATAAAGAAATAGGGTTCTATTCTGGCTCTAGCCCGACCTCCATTCTAAATTTCGTGAAGATCGGGCCATAATTGCGACCTGTAGAGTGATTACAAATTAACATGGACAGACGGACGGACGGACATACATAGCTAGATCGACTCAGCTCGGCGAGATAGGAAGATCCATATATACTTTCCTATGGGGGAAACCAATATTTCGAGGTGTTACATAATTTTTGGCCCAATCAAACTTATAATACCCCCAACACATAGTGTTGTAGGGTATAAAAATAAACAAAAGAGATGGCAATGTAAAATTTTTAAAATCCCCGATCATATATGGTTGTCTATTGGTAGAAATTAGAACTGAAATTAAAAAAGGAACATACAGGGTGAGACGAAAAAACTGCAAAAAACCAAATTCGGACTGCTGTCATTTCCAAGCTACTCGTCCGACAGCTGGTAAAAAAATATTCCAGTGACAGCTCATTATATTGTTTACAATCGCACAAAAGCATTTTGGTGAGAATTTTTCAGAAAAAAAATGTTATTCGTGATGGAATTCAAGCGTGATAGTGTGATTTCTTTATATTCGGCTGGAAAACCACAAGTGGCTATCGTTAGAGCATTTAAAGCATTTGAATGTGAATAAATCGTTTGTGTCTCGTACCATCGCTCGTTACCGTGATACTGGTAGCGTAGCCCGTCGTCAAGGAAGTGGACGGAAGAAAACAGCAACACCAGCAGAAATGGTTCGAAAAATTAAGAAGCGACTTGATAGAAAACCGTGTCGCAGTGGGCAAAAAATTACTCGTGAGCTGAACATATCGCAAAATTCCATTCGGCAAATATTGAAAAATGTGCTCAGGGTAAAGCCATTTTAATGAAAGTGCCAGAACTTACACCGCCACAGAAAGAAAATAGACACAAAAGAGCTAAAGAGTTGCTTCGCTTGGCCGAAAGTGGTGAACTGCCGAATTTGTTGTACATCAGTTTGTAAACAAACACCATGGTGATGGTGTGGGCCACCATAACAGCCGATGGTCGCGGAGGGTGTATTAAAGTCTGGGGCACGCAAACATCCTGGCCGCAGACTTTGGACATTCCAACAGGACTCAGCATATCGAACACAGCACGCGCTACCCATGGCTACAAAATGAGGATCCTCGCTTCATTTCCAGCGCACAATGGCCACCAAAATCTGCGGATACCAATCCGTTGGACTATTGTGTCTGGAGTTGGCACTAAAAAATACCAAAGTGTCGATCAGCTCAAGCAAGCGCTTCGCCGGGAATGGGCTAAAATACCGCAGAGCGACATTCAAGCAGCGTGTGACTGTTGAAGGCCAAAGGTGACCAATTTGAACAAATCTAAACTTATTCTAAAATTTGATGTTATTTCCGACATTTTTGCTTTCATTCAATAAAATTTAAAAAACATATATAAAAATGACTTTGTTGCAGTTTTTTTCTCACCCTGTACAAATTTTTTTTAATTTTTTGTATATATAGTCCTTGAAAAATAGTCCTGAAAATGATCATTTTTAAAATCCGCGATCACAGATTGTTGCTGGAAAATAATTTTGAAAAAATCTACGATTGAGAATATGTTTAAAACTTGTTTTTTATTATATCCAAAACTAAGAAATCCATTCGTTATAAAAAGGGTGCCCCAACTAGAATGCAATTTGTAAAATTTCTATGAAATACCGATATTAAAAAAACAACAATAATATCCTCCACCATGTGCAACGAATTTGGAAAATTTCCAAAAATAAATCCGTAGAAAATTCTTTTAAAATCTTAAAAATACCGAATATAACCGTTATTTTGGGGTCTATACGAAGACGTGGATCTGCATAGACAGGTCAATATTCAAATACGAAACTTCCGATGAATAATATAGCTACAATTATCAAAATATCGAATATAGGGAGGTACCGAATAAATATCGGAGGTACGTTACGCTATACGAAGATGCAGTTAGTTCTGGCGTGTTGAACTCTGAATATCCTCCACCATGTGCAACGAATTTAGAAATTTTCAAAAAATAAATCCGTTAAAAATTATTTTAAAATCTGAAAAATATAACCGTTATATTGAGGTGTATACGAAGACGTGGATCTGCATAGGCAGGCCAATATTCAAATACGAAACTTCCGGTGAATAATATAGCTACAATTATCAAAATATGGAATATAGGGAGGTACCGAATAAATATCGGAGGTACGTTACGCTATACGAAGACCTGGACCTGCATAGACAATTTTCTGTCACAGGCTGTAGTACCTATTAGGAACTTCAAATACGAAATTTCTAACAATTTCGGAGAATATTGTACCTAAAATCGTCATAATACCGAATATAGGGAGGTGCCGTTACATCGGGGCATATACGAAGACCTGGATCTGCATAGAGAATTTTCTGTTACAGATTGTAGTTCCCATTACGAACTCTAAATATGAAAATTGAAACAATTCCGGTGAATAATGTCGCTATCGTCAAAATATCGAATACCGTTGTAGACCTATATATACATTTCTCTCCCTGGGGGAAAAGTACTTAGAAACAACTTCTAGTATGGATTTTTAGACAATTCCGTTGAATATAGGGAGGTACCATTGTATGGGGGATATGCAATATCTTGGACTTATATAGACAATACTCATAAGGAACTCCTTTTGTGGATTTTCAGACAATTTCATTGACAAATTTCGGTACAATCTTCAAAATACCGAATATCGGGAGGTACCGTTATATGGGGGCTATACGTTATCGTAGACCGATATTGCCCATCTTCGGACTTGACCTGTCTGCAGACAAAAGACTGATCTGTGCAATATTTTAGCTTCCTATCTTTATTCTTTTTGACTCTAGCGTGATTACAACATACGGATGGACGGACAGTGGCAAATCGTCAAAAAAGTTTACGCTGATACGTTAGACATAAAATTATAATTTCGATGAGTTACAAACAGAATCCATACTATGTATGGTGGAGGGTATAGAAAATCTTGAAACGTTATTGTATCGTAAAGAAGACAAAATGAGGTCAAGGCATATATGGAACAAGATATCGAGCAGAAAATTTCATAAAGTTTTCAATGGTCGTTTGGCATAAATGTGGAGATATTTCATTAATGTGCGTCCAAATTCCTCTTTAAAGGTTTGAGTCGTCATCAGGTTATTCACTTAAAACATCGACCCAAAAAACGCCAATGTCAAAAATCTAATGGTATTAAATAGCCAATTCTGGTCTCCAAAACTCGAAGTAACACGACACGACAAATGAGTGATGCAGCAATTGAATTATTTCTCTGGTTGTATGACATGTGGCGCCGTCTTGTTGAAACCCCATGCCCTGCACTTTCATTTCTCAATTCTATTCAAAAAAATTAATAAATAAATAAAAAATAAATAAAAAATGGTTATCATTTCATGGCACAGAACACAATTTACTATTTGCGCTTGACCTGCCTAATTGTCATAAAGAGGTCCAATCATTCCTCCAGCTCAAAAACCACAGGATACTCTTCCTTTTCACTCATCATTCAAAGAATTTCCTCACCCTCAATGCGACAATTTTGCCTACTGACGAAGTCATCAAGACGGAAATGGGCCTCGTCACTGAAGATGATTTTATCATATCGATGTTCCTGAGTCAGTTGAATTTTGTATTTCGTCATTCGTCAAAATTCGCTGCATAGTGGATTCGGAGACACCAATTTGCTGACCTCGGTGTCGAATTGAGGTGGATGGAGTTTGATCGACATCATCACGTACGGCTGTGATATTTTCGGTCTATCGAGTTGATCGAAGGCGCGTTGTTGTCTTTACATCACTAGCAGACCCAGTATTGGCAAATTTATCGATTAATCTTTTCGCAGTTTACTTTTTTGCAAACAATAACAATTGTTCAAATTTTTAAAATGGCATTCTAGATTGGACACCCTCTCTCGAAGAGGGCTCCCCATTCGAGCCGGAATTTAATCAACGTAATATATTTATCACACTGATTTCTTCTCGGAATTTCCTAACATAGAGTTAACATTTTTGTCTCAGTCTCTAGTCGGGCTGATTTAAAGATGGGCAAAAAAAGTTATTTTTGTTGTTTTTAACATCCTTTATAGAATGGCGAACTGTGGGTTGAAACCGATTACACCAAATTGGATACGGTACACTATTGCATCTCACCACAGTACAATGGAACGAGCAAAAAACTAGAACTAATGGCCATGAGTTGTCCGATGAAAAATGATCCAGACTCTTCAATGGTATTTAACACTTACAGTAAGTATAAACATAAGTATAAACATAAAGTGTCCGTTAGAATCCCCTCTCGATGGAAAAAAGAAAAGGGGAAAATCCAGCCGATTATGAAAGTAGATGAATAAAAAATTACACGTTTTGAAAGTTTGCATCAAATAATCTAAATTGACACTTCGGATTAAGACTCCTCGGAATCAGTACATTTTAGGTACATAGTCTCTTCGACAATATTGCAGATAAAAATACAAGGTATATTTTTGTTGAAAATGTTAACCCTCATATATTAAGTAGAGCAAATTCTTTTGTTCAGAGGCTCACAACGAAATTTGATGTAGAAAAAAGTAAATATTTCTTCTTTTGACACCTTTCAAATTAAGCGAAATGTTATGCAAAAGGGATAAAAAAGCAAGTTCAATGGAATCAGTCAGTATTACCGACAGCTGCATACCCTCATCCGATTTTCGGTTATTTAAATATATTTTAACTTGCGTAACGATTATTTAAACTGTTGATCCTTCCGGTTCCGGAGGTTCCGAAGGAGTGGGTAAATATTTTTCATTTCGTATCTGATTTGCATTTTATAGCGACTACTTCCTTCACTTTATACGAGATATTTGATAGTTTTCGAAAAGCTCGTGTTTTATGAGAGTTATAATTATTTAAAATGTTGACCCGTAGTGGGGGGGTGGGGTACCAGAAGGAGTAGTCCGATACTGTCTATCTTCACAACAGTTTGAAAGCTCATTTCACGTATTTATGAGGTTAATGGTTATTCCACATTTTAACCAGTTGTGGGGGAGGAACTATATGGAGTGGTCCGTTCAGTCCGCTCTTCATACCAGACCTTGTGAAAATATTGAAATGTGCGAAATTTGAAGAAAATCGTTCTATTCTTATAAAAATTATAATAATTAAAAATTTTGAAGCTTTGTGGAGGAGATACCCGAACGAATGGTCACATATCTAAAATCTACACCCCACATCTTGCTTAAGTAGAAGTATTGGGATGTGGAAATTTGAAAAGAATCGGATGCTCATTTCACGTTCTACAAGCTTCATGGTTATTAAACATTTTGAACCGTTGTGGGAGGTCTACCGATATATCTTATCTTCACACCAGATCTTGAGTTCGCAAAAACATTGGGTTGTGTGAAATTCAGACATATGGCTAGAGAGGGTATATATCATTTGATACGACCAAAACGTGCCTCATCAGGACATTTGGAGTCGATCTAGAGATGTCCGTCCGTCTGTCTGCTGACTGGTGCGCACGATAATTCTCAAATGCAGTATATGATTTGGCCCAAACTCGATATTACGTAATTATACCCTCAGCCATATAGCTACAGAGGGTATATATCATTTGATACGGTCAAAACGTGCCTAGTCGAAATAACGGTTTTAGACCCTAGGTTTCTTTGGACCAAATCCGTTTCAGAACATTTGGAGTTGATCTAGCGATGTCCGTCCGTCCGTCTGTCTGTCTGGCTGGCTGGTGCGCACGATAACTCTCGAAGGGAGAAT
The DNA here is from genome assembly GCF_030504385.1 of Musca domestica. NCBI lineage: Eukaryota > Metazoa > Arthropoda > Insecta > Diptera > Muscidae > Musca > Musca domestica. The sequence continues at coordinate 7,012,810 of NW_026712324.1, read as the reverse complement.
CCGATTTGGTTCAAACTTGGTACAACGTAATATTTTTGTCAAACTTAGATCGAGTTCGGAGATGGGCAATATCGGTCCACTTCTTTTGGTACCTCCCCCACAAAAGGTCGAAATTTTCAAAAAATGTATTTTTTGCACAGAAAGAGAAACGATAATCCGATTTTGCTAAAACTTTGCAAATCTTAATATTTGCGTCAGTGCTAGGTCATGTGTGAAAATTGACAATATCGGTCCACTCCATCTGGTACCTCCCTCACAAATGGTCAAAATTTTGAATAATTACAACTCTCATAAAATGTGATATAAGAGTCCGATTGTCTTCAAATTTCATACATGCCAATATTTATGTTAACCCAAGGACTGATGTTAAGATGGAATATATCGGTCCACTCCTTCTGGTACCTCCCACACAAATTATCGAGATTTTCAAAAATATATATATATATATATATTTTCTGCACAGAAAGAGAATCGATAATCCGACTTTGTTCCAACTGTACAAATCCTGATATTTACGTCAGTTCTAGGTCAGGTGCAAAAATGGATAATATCGGTCCACTCCATCAAGTACCTCCCCCACAAAGGTCGAAATTTTGAATATCCATCAAGCTCTTAAAACACTAAGTTAACATCCGATTCCATTCAGACTTGGCACATTTCAATATTTTCATAATCGCAAGATCTTTTATAAATATCGTAGAGATCGGACCATTCGTTCTGGTACCTCCCACACAAAGGACCTAAGTTTTGAATAATCAAAACGAGCAAAGAATCCGAAATAAACATCCGATTCTCTTCATATTACACACGTCCCATTATTTCTACTAACTCAAGATCTGGTGCCAAGATGGAATACATCGGTCCACTCCTTCTGGTACCTTCCCCACAAAGGGTCAAAATTTTAAGCATCCATGAAGCTCGTAAAACGCAAAATTAACATCCGATTATATTCAGACTTGGAGCTTCTCAATATTTTCATCAACACAAGATATGTTATAAAGATGGTAGAGATCGGACCATTTTTTCTGGTACCTCCCCACATAGGGTTCAAGATTTTTAAAAACAAAACGCTCAAGGAATTCGAAAAAAGCATCCAAATGCATCCATCCCTCTCCCCAAATTTCCCACATACAGACATTATTTCTAACTTATAACTCTCATAACTTGCGAAACAAGTCGGCGATTCTTTACAACTTGATATATCTAAATATTTCTCTTAACCAGTATTCCGATATGAATATGTAATTTGTCGGAATGTACGAATTCGCAAAAATCTGTCACGTTCATATCTCAAGGGTGAGGCTATACATCTATCGGCACAACTGACTGATACTATTTTACTTGTTTTATCAAACTTAGATCGAGTTGGGAGATGGGGATTATCGGCCCACTCATTCTGCTACTTCCACCAAAAAAAAAAAAAAAAAAAAAAAAAAAAAAAAATATATATATATATATATATATATACATATATATATATATATATATATATATATATATATATATATATATATATATATATATATATATATATATATATATATATATAATATATAACAGATCTTGTATTGATATAAATATTAAGATTTGGTACATCTTAATATTTCTATCAATACAAGATCTGTTATAAGGATGGTAGAGATCGAACTATTTCTTCTGCTACATCTCCCATATAGGGTTCAAGATTTTGAAAAACAACTCCCTTTAAATTTTGCATATACAAACATTTTTGATAACCCAAGATCTGTTGTGAAGATGATATATCAGCGAAACCCTTCCGATACCTCATCCACAAAGGGTCACAATTTTCAATACCTTTATTTGCCAAAACATGCGAAAAAAGTCAGCGATTCTTTACAACTTTCTATATCTAAATATTTCTCCCAACCAGAAATTAGAGATGTATATATAACTTATGATTTCACATAAAATTGGATATAAATGTTAGATTTTCTTGTAATTTTGCCCATTTCAATATTTTTATCTGTCTTAGATGATTATGAAATTTGAATACTTCCGTGGGCTACATTTTCTAAAAATTAACATAATGTAAAGGAAAGGGGTTCGCATATACCTGGCACGTAGCAAAATTTATATCATATTTATTTAGAGCCGATACGAAATGGACAATATTGGTCCATTCCTTCGGAACCAAGTCAAAGTATATTTAAATAATCGAATATTACATATGATCGCAAAACCGACTGATACTTTTAAACTAGTTTTTAACTCAACTTTCATAATCTGCTGTATTTTCAATATTCCGTAATAATTGGAAAAAAAATTAATTGAGTCCCACAAATTGTATTTTCTTTCCAGGCATGCTGATATCTGTGGTATTTTTCATACCTACCATCCTAATTCATTTAGCTGTTAAGGAATTGCGCGACAGTTTGACAGGCAAACTACAGACATGCTATCTGATTGCATTGGTGGCAGGATACTCAATTATTGTCTTTATAAACATCTTGCCGGAGCGATGGCCGGAACCAACATGTCAAGCAATAGGTAGGTTCTGCACATACCAAAAATACACCCCTCCTCAACAACATATCTCTCAACTTTATAAAAATTGATTATTTTTAGGATTCTCGGGATATTACTTCTTCATGTCAGCCTACTTTTGGTTGGGCGTCCTTTGCTATGACATGTGGAAAACCTTTGGGGAGTATAGAAAACCTGTGGATAGTAGTCGTGAAATTATGAATCGTTTCATTATTTATTCTGCTTTTGTCTGGGGCACTGCTGGTGTATTGACGCTGATTGTCATCTGGGCCCAGTTAAACAAAGTTGTGCCGAAAATCTATAAGCCCGGCATTGGTTTGGAAATGTGTTGGTTGGATAGTGAGTGAATAAAGATTTAATTCCCTGCCTCAAACACCATTATTAATAAATATCTTGTTTTCTCCCATCATTTAGCTCGTAAATGGTCTGCAGCTTTATATTTTTATTTACCCAACTGTATCATTATGCTGTTTAATATTGCGGCTTTCGTTCAGGTGTCAACGGTGATCTATACAGTTAAGCGAAATGCTTTAAAATATAAAACAAACCAAGATAAAGCTGCAAAAAGGCAGTAAGTTGACAAAAGTTTAAACATCAACGATTATATACTAGCAAAACTTCATAAATCGTTCTAAATTTTCCGACTCTCAAGGTTTTATATATAAGGGGCGCAATAGAAGACTATCGACGTTTTTTGTTGGCTGTTGTTTAAAAAAAAAATGATGGATTATTTTTATACCCTCGGCCATTCTTTGGAGGGTAAAATTCTAAGACGATCTAACGATGTCCGTCTGTCTGTTCCTATGTCTGTTGTAATCACGCTATCTTTCGAAAGAATTGAGATAGAAGGCTAAACTTTTGCATACATGCATAGTTGACCAGTAGGCAGGTTATGTTCGTAAATGAGCCATGACGGTCCACGTTTTCGTATAGCCCCCTCCCGATGTTCGGTATTTTCATGATTTTAGCGGCATTATTTATCGGCCCATGACAAAAACTTTTGTATGCAGATCCACGGCTTCGTATAGCCCCCTGTAACGATACATTCCGATATTCGGTATTTTGAGGATTTCAGCAACATTATTTCTCCTCCAGCAAAACCGGACACCATACAGGGACTTTGAGCGGGTGTGATGGCTCTTCGTTGTGTGCCGTTGCATCGTCGTTGATCATTGCTTTGTAGCACTCACCATTCGCAGTAACAGTTTGGCGCGCGACGTCTTCAAAGAAAAAAAGACCTACGATACAATGACTTTGAGCGGGTGTAAGGGCCCTTCGTGGGTTACACGCGGATTTTCAGTGCCTCAGTAACGTAAATTTTGCTTATTTACGTACCGGCTAAGATGGAAATGGGCCTCATCACTCATGATTATTATACCCTACACCACAAGGTGGTCAGGGTATTATGTCTTTGTGCATTTGTTTGTAACAGGCAGAAGGAAATGAGATAGACCCATAGTTCCTTTCGATGATCTGCATAGAATCACATTCTGAGTCGATTTATGCATGTCCGTCCGTCCCTCCTTCCGTCCGTCCCTCCTTCCGTCCGTCCGTCTGTCCATGGTCCGTCAGTACAGGTCGCATTTATTGCCCAATCCAGATGAAATTTTGCAAAGATCTTTTGTTTGGCCCAAGGACGAACCCTATTGAAATCGGAGATAATCGGTCAAAATTTAGATATAGCTCCCATATATATCTTCGTCTGATTTGCCTTTTATTGTGCACCAAAGGTGTAATATCAGCCCGAATTGTATGGAATTTTGCATATACACCCAAATTAGGCCTGAAAATATGTATGCCAAATTTTATCGAAATCGGTTCAGATATAGCTATAGCTCCCATATATATTGTTCATCCGATTTGTTATTTTTGTCCACCGCCGCCGTAATATGCACTATGCAACAACAATATTTGGGGAAACATATCAAATACAGCTCAGAAATACATTTGCTAAATTTTATCGAGATCGGTTCAGATTTGGATATAGCTCCCATATATAACTTCGTCCGATTTACTTTTTATTGTGCACCAAACGTCTAATATTTGTCCAAATGAGATGGAATTTGGCACTTACGACCGAATTGAGTCTAGAAGCTAGTATGTCAAATTTGGTGAAGATCGGTTCAGATATAGCTATAGCTTCCATATATACTATTCATCCGATTTGTTATATTTGTTACCCACAGCCGTAATATGCACTCCGTAACAACGATATTCAGGAAAATATATCAAATACAGCTCAGAAATATCTTTGCCAAATTTTATCGAGATCGGTTGAGGTTTGGATAAAGCTCCCATATATATCTTTATCCGATTTCAAATTAATTGTGCACTAAATGGGCAATACAATTCCGAATTTAAAAGATACAAATGCTTCGGCATATTTAGTCCTTTGAACTTTAAATTATATATAATCATAGCGTGTATGATTGAATTCTCCCATAAAAACTTTTAATTGTTATGTGGAGCTCTACTTAATTAGCAAAATGGTGTAGGGTATCATAAAGTCGGCACCGCCCGACTTTAAGACTTTCTTATACAGGTTTTTCATGAAAAATGATCTACTTCTTGGCTCATGATTATTTTTCATGAAAAATGGTCTACTTAAGGATGACTTGAGCGTATATTAGACGCGATTGGCGGGCAGCAGCTAACAGCTGATGCCCCATCCGGACTTTGTACGGAAATATCTTCTAATCTTGTAACAAAATTCGCTGTAAATACCATCGACTGCGCTTCCGTGACATCCTCGGCTACAGCAGCAATATTCTCTGCATAACGGATACTCCGGGGTCTTATCTTATCTCCGGGGAATCTTTTGCTATGCCTGTCTCTTCGAGGCTAGCGGCTTAACGTCGCAGGGTTTCACCAGTAGGCGTTGGACGGCCAGGAATTCTGCAACGAAATTCACGTTGAGCCAAAGTCACCCACCGATTATTGGTCAAATTAATAGTCACCATTAATCCGCGATCTGAGCATTGTTTATTAACGAGTATTTCGCATGTGTTTACTACAAAAATTACAAAACAGAACTGACATTAGGGGCCGATCGTAAAATTTATAGAATTTTCTTGTAGAAGGATTACTTTTACTCCTCCTTATATTATCGAACTTTTTTTCTTTTTCGCAACAAAGATCTTCAAAATCTCTCTTTTTTCTGTCCAAAACGCCCCATATCCAAACCCTAGAAACCCACACTGTTGGGGTACCAAATTTTGGGATTCCAGTTCTATCCCTTCACCCAATACCAAATTTAGTACTATTCGTAAAATTATAGTACACATTTCGAAAACTATCCATATCTAAATTAAAGATACCAAGTGAGACCTCACTAACATATTTGAGGATTACAGCCCTATCTCTTGACCCAATACCTTAAGTAGGTTTCGTACAAATCTATGACGCACTTCCAAACCACCATCAAATCTCAAACACAGATACCATCAGAAATCTAAATATCAAATTTCAGAATTTCACCTATATTCATTCACCTAAGATATAATACCACTTAGTACTTTTTGTACAATTATAGCAGACATTTCCGAAACTTTTCGTACAATTATCGTAGAGATTTCCGAAACTACCTTCATATGTCCAGGCTACATATGAACAGGGTCGCTGTTACTTAATTTCATATTTCATGCACTATGTGTGCACCCAATACCGAAATGTACCAAAAATAGTTCTATTTACTGTACTTTTCGGTCACTTGTTGTACACATTACCAAAATCACATTTTAACTCAAACCTACTACCGATCAGGATCCCAATACAACATTTCAAAATTCCTGCTTCATCCGTTCACCCTAAACCAAACTGTTCCAAATTTAGCACAATCTGGAGCAGTTCGCACACCTAGTACACAAAAAAAAACAGTAAAGAAAGTCCTAAGGTCGGGCGGGGCCGATTTTTGATACCCTACACCACTTTGCTAATTTAGTTAAGCTCCACTTAATAATTAAAAGTTTTTATGGGAGAATTCAATCATACACGCTATGATTATAATTATAATTTAAAATTCAAAGGACTAAATATGCCGAAGCATTTGTATCTTTTAAATTCGGACTTGTATTGCCCATTTGGTGCGAAATTAATTTGAAATCGGATAAAAATATATATGTGAACTATATCCAAATCTGAACCGATCTCGATAAAATTTGGCAAAGATATTTCTGAGCTGTATTTGATATATTTCCCTGAATATCGTTGTTACGGAGTGCATATTACGGCTGTGGGTAATATGCACTCCGTAACAACGAACAAATTTGGCATACTATCTTCTAGACTCAATTTGGTCGTATGTGCCAAATTCCATCCCATTTGGGAAAATATTAGATGTTTGGTGCACAATAAAAGGTAAATCGGACGAAGTTATATATGGGAGCTATATCCAAATCTGAACCGATCTCGATAAAATTTAGCAAAGGTATTTCTGAGCTGTATTTGATATATTTCCCTGAATATTTGTTCTTACGGAGTGCATATTACGGCTATAGGTAACAAATACAACAAATCGGATGAACAATATATATGGGAGCTATAGCTATATCTGAACCGATCTTTACCAAATTGGCATACTAGCTTCTAGACTAAATTCGGTCGTATGTGCCAAATTCCATCCGATTTGGGCAAATATTAGACGTTTGGTGCACAATAAAAGGTAAATCGGACTAAGTTATATATGGGAGCTATATCCAAATCTGAACCGATCTCGATAAAATTTAGCAAAGGTATTTCTGAGCTGCATTTGATATATTTCCCCAAATATTGCTGTTACAGAGTGCATATTACGGCTGCGGAGGACAAAAATAAAAAATCGGATGAACAATATATATGGGAGCTATAGCTATATCAAATTTGGCATACTTATTTTCAGGCCTAATTTGGTTGTATGTGCAAAATTTCATACTATTCGGGCTGATATTACACGTTTGGTGCACAATAAAAGGCAAATCGGACGAAGATATATATGGGAGCTATATCTAATTTTTTACCGATTATCTCCAATTTCAATAGGGTTCGTCCTTGGGCCAAACAAATGTTGTTTGCAAAGTTTCATCTCAATCGGATAATAAATGCGACCTGTATTTTGTTCACAAGAATACATGGACAGACGGACTGACATGCATAAATCAACTCAGAAAGTGATTCTATGCAGATCATCAAAAGGGACTATGGGTCTATCTCGTTTCCTTTTGCCTGTTACAAACAAATGCACAAAGACATAATACCCTGACCACCTTGTGGTGTAGGGTATAAACATCTACATATGTCAAACTTACTTTCCAACCTTAATTCTCATAACAAATTTCATGTTTATAGCTCTATCCATTCACATAGAACCATATGGTACCATTATTTTCAGAAGTTTAGTACCATTTTAGAACTTTTCGTAACTTTTTCGTTTTATTACTTTGTTTTTTTTTTTTTTTTTGCCTCTTACAGAGTAATTATCATTCTACGTCTTTTTCTTATCATGGGCATATCCTGGATAATGGATATCATATCGTATTGCTTCCGCAATTATAAGTCGTTGGACTTTCTCTTTAATGTAACCGATTTTTGTAATGCCTCGCAGGGTGTTTTAATATTTTTTCTATTCATATTTCGTCGCGATGTCTTGAAGGCGATTAAACAACAGTAAGTAGTTTTTTGCTGTATTTAAATGTCATTAAAATAAACACGTGTCTTTTTTTAATTTTCTAGATTCGGAACTCGTAAAAAAACTACTGTGAATAAAAGTAACGAAATGGTTCTGACCATACAAAGCCAACTGTCGAAGACCAGTACCATTCCACGTACACCATCTACCCCGCATGATTCTGCACCACTACCATAGAAGACAAACCGAAACAAATGCAGCAGCAAATTTAACAAAATATATGTTTTAAAAAAAATTAAATATATGTGTGCATAGTAAATAAAATGCTTTTGAACATTGGCGAACTTAGGATATTTTTCTCTCAATACAATAGCCGTGGGACTATCCTGAAACCAAATGTTCTAGCCGATTTCAAGCTAATCGTATGCAAAATGCTTAATATAAGCTTGAATTGAGTGGATTTTGGCACCAATGATTTTTATACCCTACACCACAAGGTGGTCAGGGTATTATGTCTTTGTGAATATGTTTCTAACAGGCAAAAGGAAACGAGATAGACCCATAGTTCCTTTTGATGATCTGCATAGAATCACTTTCTGAGTTGATTTATGCATGTCAGTCCGTCTGTCCGTCCGTCCGTCTGTCCATGTATTCTTGTGAACAAAATGCAGGTCGCATTTTTTATCCGATTGAGATGAAATTTTGCAAACAACATTTGTTTGGCCCAAGGACGAACCCTATTGAAATTGGAGATAATCGGTAAAAATTTAGATATAGCTCCCATATATATCTTCGTCCGATTTGCCTTTTATTGTGCACCAAACGTGTAATATCAGCCCGAATAGTATGGAATTTTGCACATACAACCAAATTAGGCCTGAAAATAAGTATGCCAAATTTTTATCGAAATCGGTTCAGATATAGCTATAGCTCCCGTATATATTGTTCATCCGATTTGTTATTTTTGTCCTCCGCAGCCGTAATATGCACTCTGTAACAACAATATTTGGGGAAATATATCAAATGCAGCTCAGAAATACCTTTGCTAAATTTTATCGAGATCGGTTCAGATTTGGATATAGCGCCCATATATAGCTTCGTCCGATTTACCATTTATTGTGCACCAAACGTCTAATATTTGTCCAAATGGGATGGAATTTGGCACATACGACTTTAGTCTAGAAGGTAGTATGCCAAATTTGGTGAAGATCGGTTCAGATATAGTTATAGCTCCCATATATATTGTTCATCAGCTATCGGAGACTTGGAGATTTTGATATAGCTCCTATGTGCAGGGTGGGGCAAAAGTAAACTTCCGATGTTTTTTGGCTGTAATTAAAAAAATAAATTAAAATCGTTGATTCTTCTTGTGGATTATTTTTATTCGCTCTTTTAGTTTTTATACCCTCCACTATTCTATGGAGGGTATATTAGCTTTGTCAGTAGCTCTGTCTGTAACTCCTCGAAATATTTATAATATACCCTACAAATTATATATATTCTGGATCTACGTAAAATTATAATACGATCCAGCAATGTCCGTCTGTTTGTTGGTATCACCCTATATTTCGAATAAATTTAGATAGAAGGCAAACATTTTGGAAACATGCATAGTTGACCAGTAGGCAGTTCGGGCAAATGGGCCATGTCGGACCACGTTTTTGTATAGCCCCCATATAATGGTATCTCCAGATATTCGATATTTTCATGATTACAGCGACATTATTTATGACAAAATTTTTTGAATGTACGTCTACGTCTTCGTATATCCCCCATATAACGGTACATCCCGATATTCTGTATTTTCATGATTTTAGCAACAGTATTTTCCGAAATTATTTAAAATTAAATATGTAAAGTTCGTAATGGGTTCTACAGCCTATGACAAAAATTTTTGAATGCAGGTCCGCGTCTTCGTATAGCCCCATTATGGCGGTACCTCCCGATACTCGAATCGAACATTTAAATCAAATTTTGAGCGAGATCATAAATTCCATTATCATCGTATGTTTCTGGTTAACATAAATATTTAGATAAAGCAAGTTGTAAAGAATCGCTGACTTCTTTGGCAGACAAAAGTATTGCAAATTGTGACACTTTGTGGGTGAGGTACCAGAAGGCCGTCACTGTGTATATGAAATAAATTGGTACAGGTCATATTTATCAAACGAATTGGAATTAGCTCGGTTTCCTAGAGTGCATAACAACTTTGCGCAGTAAATTTGATTGAAATTTTAAAAAAATATAGGAGAGGGGAAGATTACACTTCCTATATTCACAACGGTTGCTTGTAAGACAAGAGATTCAATCCGCTTTTACCTATGCATACCTCTCCACAAGTCATAACTACGTTTACAGAAGCACTCAAACATTCATCGTGCATTGTAACACAAAGAAACAGACAAGCGCTGCTAAATTATCGTATCCATGACCACAATTCACCTGAGAGTTTTTAACAATTTCTCTCTGTTATCCTTGAGATAAATAGGTGTGATTCGAATTTGATCGATATATTCGAAACGCGGGCACCTCGAAAGACTATTCTACAGTACACAGGATGATTACAAAAGAATTATAAAATCGTTTCTCAGTAATGTGTGCTTGGCAGTATATTATTCTAGAAAGACATTTGCTTAAGTCTTTTACGTTATCCAAATGTCCATACATGTTCACTAATACATATGTTAATTGATTTATGATAACAATTAATATTTTTTTTTGTACAGTCGAATCATTTGTTTTTATAACCAGCAAACAAACATAAATATTTAAAAACTAACACAAAAAGTTAGAAAATATCAGTCGGTTTTTCCGATGTTTTTTATACCCTCCACCATACTATGGAGGGTATATTAATTTTGTCATTCCATTTGTAACGCCTCGAAATACTCATGTCAGACCCAACACAGTATATATATTCTTGATCAGCGTAAAATTCTACGACGATTTAGCCATGTCCGTCTGTCTCTCTGTCTGTTGTAATCACGCTATCTTTCGAACAAATTGAGATAGAAGGTTAATCTTTTGCAGACATGTATATTTTGCCAGTAGGCAGGTTAAGTTCGTAAATGGGCCATGTAGGTCCAAGTTATCATATAGCCCCCATATAACGGTACCTCCCTATATTCGGTATTTTGCTGATTTTAGCGACATTATTTACCAGAATTGTTTCAAATTTGGCATTTGAAGTTCGTAATGGTTACTACAGCCTAAGACAGAAAATTATCTGTGCAGGTCCACGTCTTCGTATAGCCCCCATATAACGGTACCTCCTGATATTCGGTATTTTGATGATTTTAGCGACATTATTTAGCGGAATTGTTCCAAATTTGGTATTTGTAGTTCGTAATAGATACTGCAGCATAAAACAGAAAATGGGCCATGTAGGTCCACGTCTTCATATAGCCCCCATATACCGTACCCCCTGATATTCGGAATTTTGATGATTTTAGCTACATTATAAACAGATTTTTCTTCAAGTTTCGCATTTAAATATTGTAATAACTTATGACAAAAGTTGCCTATGCAGGTCTACGTCGTCGTATAAGCATTCGGTATTTTTAAGATTTTAACAGAATTTTTAACGGATTTTATTTTTTTTTTGGAAATTGCCAAATTTGTACCAAATGGTGGAGGGTGTTAAAAGTTCGGCCCGGCCGAACTTACAGCTTTTTTACTTGTTATATAAATATTTTGACTTTCGTTATGATTATTTAAACTCTAGACTAGATATTTCAACTATATCGACTACTTCCATTGCTTTACAATTTTTGGGAAATATTGAAATGTGTTTAAGGTACCAGATATAGCGGACCGTGATACAAATTATTGGGATGTGTAAAATTAAAAGAAAATTAATATGTATTTGCAATGCGAATAATCAAAATGTTGAACTTTTGTGGGGGAGTTCCTAGAAGGGGTTTATCGATCTTTGCTTGAGAAAAATATTAAGATATACCAAGTTTGAAAAGCTCGCTGATTTGTGTCACAAATTACTGTAGATATAAGTATAGGAAACTGTGACCCTTAGAAGGGGATATAGATTGATATTGTCTTTACACCAGCTCTTGTGTTAGTAAAGATGTTGCAATGTGTAAAATTAAAAGACAATTCACATTTTATAAGAGTTATAATTATACCCTCATCAGTCATATTGCTAGGGAAGGTATATCTCATTTGACACGGCCAAAATGTGCCTCATCGAATTAACGGTTTTATACCCTAGGTCTCCTTAGACCAAATCCGTTTCAGGATATTTGGAGTTCATCTAGCGAAGTCCGTCCGTCTATCTCCCTGGCGGGTGCGCACGATAACTCTCGAAGGGAGTGTCCGATTTGGTCGAAATTTGGTACTTCGTAATATTATTGTCACTTAGGACATGTTCAAACAACATTTGTTTGGCCCAAGGACGAACCCTATTGAAATTGGAGATAATCGCTAAAAATTTAGATATAGCTCCCATATATATCTTCGTCCGATTTGCCTTTTATTGCGCACCAAACGTGTAATATCGGCTTGAATTGTATGGAATTTTGCATATACACCCAAATTAGGTCTGAAAATAAGTATGCCAATTTTTATCGAAATCGGTTCAGATATAGCTATAGCTCCCATATATATTGTTCATCCGATTTGTTATTTTTGTCCTCCGCAGCCGTAATATGCACTCTGTAACAACAATATTTGGGGAAATATATCAAATGCAGCTCAGAAATACCTTTGCTAAATTTTATCGAGATCGGTTCCGATTTGGATATAGCTCCCATATATTACTTCGTCCGATGTACCATTTATTGTGCACCAAACGTCTAATATTTGTCCAAATGGGATGGAATTTTGCACATACGACCGAATTTAGTCTAGAAGGTAGTATGCCAAATTTGGTGAAGATCGGTTCAGATATAGTTATAGCTCCCATATATATTGTTCATCCGATTTGTTGTATTTGTTACCTACAGCCGTAATATGCACTCCGTAACAACGATATTCAGGGAAATATATGAAATACAGCTCAGAAATATCTTTGCCAAATTTTATCGAGATCGGTTCAGATTTGGATATAGTTCCCATATATATTTGTATCCGATTTCAAATTAATTTCGCACCAAATGGGCAATACAAGTCCGAATTTAAATGATACAAATGCTTTGGCATATTTAGTCCTTTGAATTTTAAATTATAATTATAATCATAGCGTGTATGATTGAATTCTCCCATAAAAACTTTTAATTATTAAGTGGAGCTCAACTAAATTGGCAAAGTGGTGTAGAGTATCATAAAATCGGCCCCGCCCGACTTTAGGACTTTCTTTACTGGTTTTTATGAAAACAACGTTTGTTTATAAGTGGAGAACGATGGTAATATTTACCAGGGGGAATACCTAGGCATGGACTACCAAGGTTTCGGAAAGAGCCACCTATCCTCATCAGTTTATGTAAAACGAAATTTCATATAAAAGTGGAGAAAGATGAAAATGCTTATAAATTCCAAAAGAATTTTAGTTTTATGTAATTCTTTGGTTCCTCTTCAATTGAGCTTACGATCTCGTCACTTGGGTAAAAAAAGTTATTTTTAAAATAACTCCTGGGGAGAATATCCCAGACAAAAAAACAAGGGAACCGATGAGGATTGGTGGCTCTTTCCGAAACCTAGGTATTTCCTGCCATGCCCCCATAGTAAACATTACCATCGTTCTCCACTAATAAACAAACGTTGTTTTTATAAAAAAAACCACAGTAAAGAGATTAATCCTGACCATTTTGCAACAACAAAATACTGTAGTATCCCGAACAAACAACCCAAAACACTGTTCTATAGTCATTTTTGCTAACACAAATGTTGGATATAAATGTTCGATTTTCTTGTAATTTTGCCCATACCAATATTTTTATCTCTATTAGATAAAGTATGAATATGGAATATGTGAAATTTGGATATTTGAAATTTGAAGAAAATCGGATGATTATTTCGCATTTTATTAGGGGTTTGGTCATTCAAAATGTTGTCCCTTTTTGGGGTGGGGTGGGGTTAGTGGTATTAGAAGAAGTTGGCAGATAAATACCTTCTGTCGAATTTGAAAGGCATTGGATACATATTTCGCGTTTTATATATACTCCAAATTTTGACTTGCTGTGGGGGAGGTACTTGATGGAGTGTTTAGAATTTGAAAAGCATTGGATGCATATTTCGCGGTTAATAAATGCTCCAAATTTTGACCTATTGTGGGGAAGGTACTGACAATTCGTTTGTAAAGAGCATTAACTCCTCAAACTGATGTATTTTCGGTGGTAGCGGACTTAATTGTTCTATGGGTATTAAAAATCACTTAAGAAGTGAAAATATCATTTTTTGTTAAACAACTTATAACAGATGTATACCAACAATATTTGTCCATTTTTGATGAACCTTTATAGTTGATGTACCGTGGAATTGGGCTTATGTTGTGAACCTCGCTTCAGTCTGATATAAATATTACGAAGTGTCAGGTTTGGATTAAATCGACTTTTTCCCCCATTTTATATGAGATATTAGTGCATTTGTTTTAGAAAACTTGGAACTCTTTTCAGCAGTAACCAGAAACAGTTTCAAAGTGGGCCGACATAGCCCATTAAGATACAACATTTTCGAAAAGAATCGCGGACTTTTTCTCGCATATTATAATTATTCAAAATACTGACCCCTTTTGGTAAAGGTATCACAAGAAGTGGACCGATATATCCTATTTCCATCTAGATTTGATGTTGATAGTAATATTAGAATATTAATTCATAGAAATTCAAAATTTTGACCTTTGTGAGGAAGTACCAGAATTGACGATACTTTTTCATGGTATATATTAGGTATACACATTTCTTATGTTTAGAGACTCACAATGAAATCTGATCTAGAATATTTATTCCTTTAAAACTTTCCTCAGAAAATTAATTATTTAGGGAGATTTTGACCATGTTTAAAATAAGAGTTTTGGCCAATATAGTCTCCGTTTAGCTGTACTTTTATAATTTCAACAAACACAAATATAAATTTCAAACTTAAGGTTTTCAACCTATCACATCTTTTGCTGGGTTATGGCAAACATTCATTAATTTTTTATTTTATTTTTTTTAGCTTAGAAAGCTCGTTCAGGAAACTTTTTGCGGTTTTATTGGTCTTAAGAGAATTCGTTTACACTGTCCACTCGTCTTTGTGCACACTCACTCTCTTGGCATAAACACGATGTTGACTAAGATTTCTATGGTAGTCTAAGGTAAATACCCTTAGCAAACGGACGACGGATTGTGACGCCTAGTGATAATTCGCAATGGAAAGCAGCAAAGTTCTATCGGCAGCAATTTTCATGTTCACCATGCTGCTTATAACATGCATAGGTGTTTTTGTGGTACCGGCTTTAATAGATCTGGAATATGAACCCGCGGAAAAATGTCCTTTTCGTGATACCGTTGATCTTTCGAATCACACAGCGCATCGAAATGGTTCATATCTCTATGATGGCATCTGGATAAATGCAAATCAAACGTCGTCGTATAAGCACCGTTTAAAGTTTCTCGATAAACCACAACCCAGCGAATTGCATATTCGTGGTTGTATCTGTGATCGGACCAAACATACCTATTGCGTGAGATTATGTTGCGAACGAGGTAAATATTTCAAGCCCACTTCCCGACGTTGTGAAAAGCTGAGGGATGTTCACCACATGCCAAACGAAATGGAGATTCTGATGAGAAATAAAACACGTACGAAATGGAATATTTTTAAACATTTCGTTATACAACACGGAACGCCATGTGAAAAACCGGAAATCATTTCCCTGACGGAAGATCCTTGGATATTGCGAGAGGTGGGTGGGAGATAAAAAATGTTTCTTTTCTTTTAAATGCGAAGGGAAATTATGTGAATTTATATTTGTAAATCCCCTATCATACATTGAAAGATAACTCTTCTACGAAAATTGTTGGATGCAGAATTCTTGGAATCCTTACATTTTGTGTATATAGTTTCTTCGACAACATTAAAAAAAAAAAAACAAAACAGGGATTATTTCGGCCAAAAACTTTATCCCCCATGCGAGTCACCCGATGGGTCCTTTTTCGAAAATTCGGAAAGTCAAAATACCATACAGGCTGAGATAAAAACAGCAACAAAGTCAAACGCCATAATTTTTACATTTTTTTTCTTAAATTTTATTGAATGAAAGCAAAAAGTTTCCGAAATAGCATCAAATTTTAGAATAAGTTTAGATTTGTTCGAATTGGTCACCTTTGCCACGAATTATGGAATTAAGAATTAACGGCCAATGAAACCGTCACACGCTGCCCGAATCATGCTCTGCGGTATTTTGGCCCATTCCCAGCGAATCGCTTGCTTGAGGTGATCGACACTTTGGTATTTTTAGTGCCAACCTTGCTTTCCAAAATACTCCAGACACAATAGTGCAACGGATTGGCATCCGGAGATTTGCTGGCCATTGTGCGCTGGAAATGAAGCGAGGAACCTCAATTTGTAACAATTCTTGGGTGGCGCGTGCTCAGTGCGATTGGAACTCGCTCTTTTAAGTCTACTTTCTTTCTGCTGCGGTGTAAGTTCTCGCACTTTTTGGATGTTTTTTTTTTTCAATGGTTTTACACCGAGATCATTTTTGAATGTTTGGCAAATAGAATATTGCGATATGTTCGACTCACGAGCTATTTTTCGGCTACTGCGACGTGGGTTTCTATCAAGTCGCTTCTTTACTTTTCCATTACGAATAACTTTTTTCTGGAAAATTCTCACCAAAATGCTCTTGTTCGCTTGTAAACTATATAATGCGCTGTCACGGGAGTAATCTTAACAGCTGTCGGACGAGTGACTTAGAAATGACAGCAGTCTGAAATTTGTTGCAATTTTTTCATCTCACCCTGTGTATAAGCAATTTTCTGTCAGTGGAGATAGTATCCATTTTGAACTCCAAATACCACATTTGATATAATTCTGGTAATAAAAGTGACACAAATCAACAATATATCGAATGTCGGGAAGTACAGTTATATGGGGACTATACTTAAACTTGGATCTATGGAAACATATATCCTGCTCAAAGGATTTTCTCAAAAATGACTATAAACCTCGGGATCGGCCGGTTGTATAAACAACCACTCCACTCGGGGACCTATTGGTCCGTTTTGTTCATCCTAATAAAAGAGGATATTAGTGAAACCATTACCCGATGGACGCACCGACATTTAATTTTTCTATCCAAAACTATTCACAACGTCTCCATATGTAAAGTCTAGAAATCGACAGTGAAATCAATATCAGCCATATCTTTTCAACCAATAAAAAATTTAATAACATTTAGAACACATATCCAAAGCAATCATCTCTCCATCCTAGACAACAACAGTGACCCAAAATTAGTTCCATTTAGTACTTTTCGACCAATTATACGCCTTTTAGAAAAATCTCTATAACTCAACCTCAAATACCAGCAGCGATATTTATGTATAATTTCAAGATTTCAGGACTCGTTATCATAACCCATTACCCAATCTAGTAACACTTAGTGCACAGAAAAAAATCAAATTTCCGGATTTTAGACCTATCCCTTCGCCCAATACCCAGTTTAGTACCACTTAGAACATTTTGAAAAAAATATAGGTCACATTTCCGAACCATCGCCAAATCTCAAAAGCAGATACCATCAGTAATGTAAATATCAAATTTCGGTATTTCATCCCCATTGCTTCACCCAATACCCTATTTAGTACCACTTTGTATTTTTGGTACAAATGTTGAACGTATTTTCAAACCACTTCCGTATGTCCCGCTACACATGAACAGTGATTCTAATAATTAAGATTGTTCACCTGTTCACACAATACCAAACTGTACCAAGTATAGTACTATTTAGTACATTTCGTGCACTTGTTGTACACCAAACCACCTTTATAACACAAACCTACCACCAACATGGACCCCAATACAAATCTTTAAAAATCCTACTTCATCCTTTCACTTTAAACCAAGCTGTTCCAAATTTAATAGCACTTAGTAGAGTTCGCACACGTTTTTGTTGCAATATTTTTATACCCTACACCACAAGGTGGTCAGGGTATTATGTCTTTGTGCATTTGTTTGTAACAGGCAAAAGGAAACGAGATAGACCCATAGTTCCTTTTGATGATCTACATAGAATCACTTTCTGAGTTGATTTATGCATGTCAGTCCGTCTGTCCGTCCGTCTGTCTGTCCATGTATTCTTGTGAACAAAATGCAGGTCGCATTTATTGCCCGATCCAGATGAAATTTTGCAAAGATCTTTTGTTTGGCCCAAGGACGAACCCTATTGAAATTGGAGATAGTCGGTAAAAATTTAGATATAGCTCCCATATATATCTTCGTCCGATATGCCTTTTATTGTGCACCAAATGTGTAATATCAGCCCGAATAGTATGGAATTTTGCATATACAACCAAATTAGGCCTGAAAATAAGTATGCCAAATTTTATCGAAATCGGTTCAGATATAGCTATAGCTCCCATATATATTGTTCATCCGATTTGTTATTTTTGTCCTCCGCAGCCGTAATATGCACTCTGTAACAACAATATTTGGGGAAATATATCAAATGCAGCTCAGAAATACCTTTGCTTAATTTTATCGAGATCGGTTCAGATTTGGATATAGCTCCCATTTATAACTTCGTCCGATTTACCATTTATTGTGCACCAAACGTCTAATATTTGTCCAAATGGGATGGATTTGGCACATACGACCGAATTTAGTCTAGAAGGTAGTATGCCAAATTTGGTGAAGATCGGTTCAGATATAGTTATAGCTCCCATATATATTGTTCATTCGATTTGTTGTATTTGTTACCTACAGCCGTAATATGCACTCCGTAACAACGATATTCACGGAAATATATCAAATACAGCTCAGAAATATCTTTGCCAAATTTTATCGAGATCGGTTCAGATTTGGATATAGTTCCCATATATATTTTTATCCGATTTCAAATTAATTTCGCACCAAATGGACAATACAAGTCCGAATTTAAAAGATACAAATGCTTCGGCATATTTTGTCCTTGAATTTTAAATTATAATTATAATCATAGCGTTTATGATTGAATTCTCCCATAAAAACTTTTAATTATTAAGTGGAGCTCAACTAAATTATCAAAGTGGTGTAGGGTATCATAAAATCGGCCCCGCCTGACTTTAGGACTTTCTTTACTGGTTTTCTGTGTCACAGTGTTGTCATAGTTTCTTGGCTTCCCAACAGGATGGATATCTAGCAATAGATACTGATAATACCACTCTGGATACGGTGAACTATTGTATATCGCCTCAATATGATGGACAAAGTCAAATTCCCAAATTGATGGCCATGAGTTGTCCGATGAAAACTGAAAAAACCCCTTCGATGGTGCTGAATACATATGGTAAGTATACAAAAAAAAAAAAAATAAATAAAATAAAAATAAAATAAAGAAAAAAAATTTGCAAATCGATTGGAATTCAAAATACATGATGTAAATACATTCAATATCGTAAATACAAAAAATATCTCATTCTATTTCTTTTTATTTTAAGAAAATTATTTCCGCACTAATTTCGCTCTCTTCCAGGTATTGCTATATCGGTGGTATTTTTTATACCTACCATCCTTATACATTTAGCGGTGAAGGAATTGCGTAGCTCATTGACAGGCAAACTACAAACATGCTATCTAATTGCCCTGGCAACTGGATACTCAATAATGGGCTACATTAACATGACACAAGGACGTTGGCCAGTCTCAAAATGCCGATCAATTGGTTAGTGTCTCATCATCATGTCTCACCCTCTCCCTGTCTGTCAAACGATTTACATTTTTTTTTTTAGGTTTCACGGGATATTACTTCTTTATGTCAGCCTATTTATGGTTGGGCGTCCTCTGCTACGATATGTGGAAAACATTTCGAGAATGTAAAATCAACAACGAGAAGAATCGGGATAATATGAACCGTTTCATTTTATATTCGGTTTTTGTTTGGGGTACCGCCGGCACGTTCACATTGTTCGTAATATGGGCCCAACTTACCAAGGTCATAATGGAGCAGTATAAACCTGGCATTGGGTTGGAAATGTGTTGGATAGACAGTAAGTAGTAGTAGCAGTATTTTCATTACCATATATATCCTCAGCCATATGGCTACCGGGGGTATATATCTTTTGATACGTCCAAATCGTGCCTCATCGAAATAATGGAACAAATCCGTTACAGGGCATTTGCATGGCGTCCGTCCTTCTGTCTGTCCGACTGGGTGGAGCGCACGATAACTCTCGAAGAGAGAATCCGATTTGGTCCAAACTTGGTATATCATCATCGTCGTATCCTTCTGGTCGCTGTCCCATAAAAACCAAAATTTTCCAAAAAATAAATAAATAAATAAAAAACCAGTAAAGAAAGTCTTAAAGTCGGGCGGGGCCGACTTTATGATACCCTACACCATTTTGCTAATTAAGTAGAGCTCCACATAACAATTAAAAGTTTTTATGGGAGAATTCAATCATACACGCCATGATTATAATTATAATTTAAAGTTCAAAGGACTAAATATGGCGAAGCATTTGTATCTTTTAAATTCGGAATTGTATTGCCCATTTGGTGCACAATTAATTTGAAATCGGATAAAGATATATATGGGAGCTATATCCAAATCTGAACCGATCTCGATAAAATTTGGCAAAGATATTTCTGAGCTGTATTTGATATATTTCCCTGAATATCGTTGTTACGGAATGCATATTACGGTTGTGGGTAACAAATATAACAAATCGGATGAATAATATATATGGAAGCTATAGCTATATCTGAACCGATCTTCACCAAATTTGACACACTAGCTTCTAGGCTCAATTCGGTTGTAAGTGCCAAATTCCATCACATTTGGACAAATATTAGACGTTTGGTGCACAATAAAAAGTAAATCGGACGAAGTTATATATGGGAGCTATATCCAAATCTGAACCGATCTCGATAAAATTTAGCAAATGTATTTCTGAGCTGTATTTGATATATTTCCCCATATATTTTTGTTGCAGAGTGCATATTACGGCTGCGGAGGACAAAAATAACAAATCGGATGAACAATATATATGGGAGCTATAGCTATATCTGAACCGATTTCGATCAAATTTCGCATACTTATTTTCAGGCCTAATTTGGGTGTATATGCAAAATTCCATACTATTCGGGCTGATATTACACGTTTGGTGCACAATAAAAGGCAAATCGGACGAAGATATATATGGGAGCTATATCCAAATTTTGAGCGATTATCTCCAATTTCAATAGCGTTCGTCCTTATGCCAAATAAATGATCTGTGCAAAATTTCATCTGGATCGGGCAATAAATGCGACCTGTACTTTGTTTACAAAAATACATGGACAGACGGACGGGCGGACAAGCATAAATCGACTCAGAATGTGATTCTATGCAGATCATCAAAAGGAACTATGGGTCTATCTCGGTTCCTTTTGCCTGTTACAAACAAATGCACAAAGACATAATACCCTGACCACCTTGTGGTGTAGGGTATAAAAACGCGAAATGACCATCCGATTATTTTAAATTTGTTACATCCCAATATTTCTATCAACACAAGACCAGTTGTGAATATGGAATGTCGGACAGCTCCTTTTGATGCCTCCCCCCAAACGGGTCAAAATTTTGAATATTTATTTCACTCATGAAATGCAAAACTAACATCCGATTCTCTTCAACATCTTAATATTGCTATCAAAACAAGATTTGTTGTGAATATGGTAGATATCGGCCCGCTTCTTATTTCACCTCCCTCAGATTTAAAATGTGGAATAATTATATCTCTTATAAAATGCGAAATAAGAGTCTAATTATCGTAAAATTGCACTCATCCTAATATTTTTATTAACACAAGATCTGGTGTGAAAATGGGATAAATCAGATCACTCCTTCTGGTACCTCGCCCAGAAGGTGGCAAACACTTTGAATAATTACGTCAGATATATAATGGTCAATATTGGTCTAGTCCTTCGGAACTGACCCACACCCCCACAAAAAAAAAAAAAAAAAAGGTGAACAGTTTGAATAATCTTAACGTAAGGCTGAGGGTATACATCTGTCGGCTAAACCGACTGATACTTTTCAACTTATTTTTGATATTAATTAATTCCCGTTTTTAGCTCGTAAATGGTCTGCAGCTTTATATTTTTACTTACCGAATTTTGCGATTATGGTATTTAATATTACTGCTTTTTTCCAAGTGGCCATGGTGATATATGAGGTCAAAAGAGACGTGTCAACCTACGAAACGAATAGAGAGAAAAAACGACGCGAAAAGTAAGTAAGGATTTGTTGTACATCGGTAGGAGCTAAGGCCAAAGCTGTAGTTTGGTATTATAATTTATGTTTAAATTAATATAAGAAAGAGTTTCATAAACAAATAGATAAACAAATATTGTAAACCAAATATTGCAGAAAAAACCAGTAAAGTATGAAAGTAAAACTCACAAGTAACAAGTAAAAAAGCTATACGTTCGGCCGGGCCGAACTTTTAATACCCTCTACCATTTGGTACAAATTTGGCAATTTCCAAAAAAAATAAAATAAAAAAAATCCTTTAAAAATTCTGTTAAAATCTTAAAAATACCGAATGTCTATACGACGACGTATACGTGCATAGCAACTTTTGTCATAAGATATTACAACATTTAAATGCGAATCTTGAAGAAAGAAGAAGAAGAATTTGTTTATAATGTAGCTAAAATCATCAAAATACCGAATATAGGGGGTACCGTTATATGGGGGCTATACGAAGACGTGGACCTGCACAGACAATTTTCTGGCATGGGCTGAAGTATCCATTACGAACTTCAAATGCGAAATTGGAAACAATCCCGGTAAATAATGTCGCTAAAATCATCAAAATACCGAATATCGGGGGGTACGGTATATGGGGCCTATACGAAGACGTGGACCTACATGGTCCATTTTCTGTTTTCTGCTGCAGTATCTATTACGAACTTCAAATACCAAATTTGGAACGGTTCTGTTAAATAATGTCGCTAAAATCATCAAAATACCGAATATCGAGGGGTACCGTTATATGGGGGCTATACGAAGACGTGGACCTGCGCAGATAATTTTCTGTCTTAGGCTGTAGTATCCATTACGAACTTCAAATGCCAAATTTGAAATAATTCCGGTGAATAATGTCGCTAAAATCATCAAAATACCGAATATCGAAAGGTACCGTTATATGGGGGCTATATGAAAACTTGGACCTACATGACCCATTTACGAACTTAACCTGCCTACTGGCAAAATATACATGTGTGCAAAATTTTAGCCTTCTATCTCAATTTGTTCGAAAGATAGCGTGATTACAACAGACAGACAGACACACAGACAGACAGACGGACATGGCTAAATCGTCTTAGAATTTTACGCTGATCAAGAATATATATACTTTGTTGGGTCTGACGTGAGTATTTCGAGGAGTTACAAACGGAATGACAAAATTAATATACCCTCCATAGTATGGTGGAGGGTATAAAAAAGCACCATTTGGAAGGAACTTGAAAAAATGCAGAAAAAAATCCATCGAAAATACCTCTCAAATAAAATCAGTCATATGACGGCTATACGAGGAAGTGATCATGTACATATACGCGATTTTTTGTCGTAGGCTTTGGTACCCATTACGAACTTTACATTTGAACACAATTCCGGTTGAAGTGTCGCTAAAATCATCAAAATACCGAATGTTGGGAAGTACCGTTATATGGGGGCTTTACGAAAATATGGACCACCATGGACCATTCACGAATTTAACCTTCTGGCAAAATACACATGTAGGCAAAATGTTAGCCTTCCATCTCAAATCTTTCCAGACATAGCGTGATTACAACCGACAGACACCCAGACAGCCGCTGATCATAAATATATGTACTTTGTTGGGTCTAACATAGGTATTTCGAGGAGTATGGTGGAGAGTATAAAAAGCAAAGTAAGTTCCACATTTTTTATACCCTCAGTCATATGACTAGAAAGGATAGATATATCAGAACCAAATCCGTTTCAGGATTTTTGGAGTTAATCTAGCGATGTCCCTCCGTCCGTCAGCCTGGCTGGTGAGCATCAACTCTCGAAGGGGGTATCCGAAATCATTCAGACTTGGCACATTTCAATAATTTAATCAACACAATATCTGTTATAAAGATGGTAGAGGTCGGACCATTCCTTTGATACCACCCCCACAAAGCGTCAACGTTTTGAATAACCAAAACCATTTTATTATCCGAAATAAACATCCGGCTCTCTTCATAGTTCACACATCCCATTATTTCTACTAACACAAGAGTGTTATATATCAAGAGAATATATCGACCAACTCCATTTGGTACCTCCCGCACAAATTGTTAACATTTTGAATATCCATGATGCTCATAAAACTCAAAATTAACATCCGATTCCGTTCAGATTTGGTACATCTCAATATTTCCATCAACACAAGATCTTTTTTAAAGATGGTAAAGATTGAACCAAAGTTTTGAATAACCAAAACGATTATAAAATCAAAAATAAGCATCAGTTTCTCTTTATATTTCAAATATCTCATTATTTTTACTTACACCAGATCTGCTGTGAATATGCGATATATCGGTCCACTCCTACTTCGTCAAATGTTTGAATACCCATGAAGCTCATAAAATGCGAAATTACATCCGATTCCATTGAGACTTGGTACATCTCAGAATTTTCATCAACACAAGATCTGTTATAAAGATGGAAGAGATCGGACCATTTCTTCTGGTACCTGCCCCACATAGGGTTCAAGATTTTTAAAAACAAAACGCTCAAATTTCACACATACAAATATTTTTTCTAATGTCCCCTTCGGTACCTCACACACAAATGATAAAAATTTTCAATAATTTTAGCCGTCATAACTGGCGAAACAAGTCGGCGATTCCCTACAACTTGTTATATCTAAATATTTCTCTCAACCAGAAACCTGAAATGAATATGGAATTTATGCTTTCGCATGAAGTTGAATATAAAAAATATTCGATTTTCTTGTAATATTTAGCAGGTGAAATAGACCATAACATTTCTGTTAAAGTAAAGTCAAATTTTCCACAAAACCGCGCATATTTTTAATCCCGGCGAAATCACAAATAGGCGAACAGGTCAATTCTGACCGTAACGTAGATGCCGATAATAAATATATCGGATATATATATATATATATATATATAGCGAAATATATTCAATGTGTATATACTTACAAAGGAAGAGATGATAGCTAGAATGCGTTTATCTCAAAAATGGCTGGACCGATTTTGACAAATTTTGTCAATTCAGAATGCCCTCTTGGCATAAAAATATAAAATCTAAAAAAATCGCTTAAAATAATGTCAATAATTATGTTAATATAGATTTTGTAGAATTTTGTGACATTTTTTTAATTTTTTCATATTTTTTATCGTATGCAATTTTTTCAATTTGACTTAAAATATTGAAGTGTAAATTTTGTAATATTTTTTCACTTTACAACACAGGTGGGGTTATTATATGGGGGCTATATGAAAACTTGGACCTACATGACCCATTTACGAACTTAACCTGCCTACTGGCAAAATATACATGTGTGCAAAATTTTAGCCTTCTATCTCAATTTGTTCGAAAGATAGCGTGATTACAACAGACAGACAGACACACAGACAGACAGACGGACATGGCTAAATCGTCTTAGAATTTTACGCTGATCAAGAATATATATACTTTGTTGGGTCTGACGTGAGTATTTCGAGGAGTTACAAACGGAATGACAAAATTAATATACCCTCCATAGTATGGTGGAGGGTATAAAAAAGCACCATTTGGAAGGAACTTGAAAAAATGCAGAAAAAAATCCATCGAAAATACCTCTCAAATAAAATCAGTCATATGACGGCTATACGAGGAAGTGATCATGTACATATACGCGATTTTTTGTCGTAGGCTTTGGTACCCATTACGAACTTTACATTTGAACACAATTCCGGTTGAAGTGTCGCTAAAATCATCAAAATACCGAATGTTGGGAAGTACCGTTATATGGGGGCTTTACGAAAATATGGACCACCATGGACCATTCACGAATTTAACCTTCTGGCAAAATACACATGTAGGCAAAATGTTAGCCTTCCATCTCAAATCTTTCCAGACATAGCGTGATTACAACCGACAGACACCCAGACAGCCGCTGATCATAAATATATGTACTTTGTTGGGTCTAACATAGGTATTTCGAGGAGTATGGTGGAGAGTATAAAAAGCAAAGTAAGTTCCACATTTTTTATACCCTCAGTCATATGACTAGAAAGGATAGATATATCAGAACCAAATCCGTTTCAGGATTTTTGGAGTTAATCTAGCGATGTCCCTCCGTCCGTCAGCCTGGCTGGTGAGCATCAACTCTCGAAGGGGGTATCCGAAATCATTCAGACTTGGCACATTTCAATAATTTAATCAACACAATATCTGTTATAAAGATGGTAGAGGTCGGACCATTCCTTTGATACCACCCCCACAAAGCGTCAACGTTTTGAATAACCAAAACCATTTTATTATCCGAAATAAACATCCGGCTCTCTTCATAGTTCACACATCCCATTATTTCTACTAACACAAGAGTGTTATATATCAAGAGAATATATCGACCAACTCCATTTGGTACCTCCCGCACAAATTGTTAACATTTTGAATATCCATGATGCTCATAAAACTCAAAATTAACATCCGATTCCGTTCAGATTTGGTACATCTCAATATTTCCATCAACACAAGATCTTTTTTAAAGATGGTAAAGATTGAACCAAAGTTTTGAATAACCAAAACGATTATAAAATCAAAAATAAGCATCAGTTTCTCTTTATATTTCAAATATCTCATTATTTTTACTTACACCAGATCTGCTGTGAATATGCGATATATCGGTCCACTCCTACTTCGTCAAATGTTTGAATACCCATGAAGCTCATAAAATGCGAAATTACATCCGATTCCATTGAGACTTGGTACATCTCAGAATTTTCATCAACACAAGATCTGTTATAAAGATGGAAGAGATCGGACCATTTCTTCTGGTACCTGCCCCACATAGGGTTCAAGATTTTTAAAAACAAAACGCTCAAATTTCACACATACAAATATTTTTTCTAATGTCCCCTTCGGTACCTCACACACAAATGATAAAAATTTTCAATAATTTTAGCCGTCATAACTGGCGAAACAAGTCGGCGATTCCCTACAACTTGTTATATCTAAATATTTCTCTCAACCAGAAACCTGAAATGAATATGGAATTTATGCTTTCGCATGAAGTTGAATATAAAAAATATTCGATTTTCTTGTAATATTTAGCAGGTGAAATAGACCATAACATTTCTGTTAAAGTAAAGTCAAATTTTCCACAAAACCGCGCATATTTTTAATCCCGGCGAAATCACAAATAGGCGAACAGGTCAATTCTGACCGTAACGTAGATGCCGATAATAAATATATCGGATATATATATATATATATATATAGCGAAATATATTCAATGTGTATATACTTACAAAGGAAGAGATGATAGCTAGAATGCGTTTATCTCAAAAATGGCTGGACCGATTTTGACAAATTTTGTCAATTCAGAATGCCCTCTTGGCATAAAAATATAAAATCTAAAAAAATCGCTTAAAATAATGTCAATAATTATGTTAATATAGATTTTGTAGAATTTTGTGACATTTTTTTAATTTTTTCATATTTTTTATCGTATGCAATTTTTTCAATTTGACTTAAAATATTGAAGTGTAAATTTTGTAATATTTTTTCACTTTACAACACAGGTGGGGTTATTATATATAGATTGCAATTATCGTTCGATCTTCACGAAAATTTTCACAAGGGTAAGGTTAGGCTCAGAAGAGCCATTGTTTTCAAGAAAATTTTCCTGATTTTGCAGCCGTTCGATCATCTCAAGCAAGAGGCCCCTCTGAATCTTCAAATTTAGACTCATTCGTTCGCCTTTTGTGAATTTCGGATATCGCCTGTAAGTAATGTTGGTATTTTTTTTTACACAAAAGTAGTGGTCCATTCTACCCGCTGTCCTAAACTCTAACTTCATGCAAGATTCCGTGTCCTTTGGTTTCTATTTGTGACCTTTATAATTGCTGCAAAATCAGGACCTTTTTTAGTTTTTGGTCCATTTCAACCCCTAAATATATTGCGGACATTATTGAAAACAATAGGCCTAACCCTACCCTTGTGAAAATGTTCGTGAGGATCGGTGAAAATCGCCCCAACCTTTCTTGAGATATAAGCATTCTAGCTAACATCCCCTTCCTTTGTATATAAACATTGTATATATTTCGCTATATATATCCGATATATTTAATATCGGCATTTACGTAACGGTCAGAATTGATCTTTTCGTCTATTTGTGATTTCGCTGGGATAAAAAATATTCGCGGGTAAATGGAAAATTTGACTTTTATTTAAGACAAATGTTATGGTTTATATTACCCGATGACCAAATTCAAAATTGGAGGGCTTCAGCTCAGCCCTAAGCTCTAGCCCCATGCTAACTTCCGCGTCGATTTGTCTAAAATTGAGACCTGTAGAACAAGTTTTGGTCCATTTCAACCCCTAAATATTATGCGATCATCTCCAAAAACAATAGAGTTCTTTTCTGACCCTACCCCCACCTCTATTTTCAATTTCGTGGTGATCGGGCCATAATTGCGACCTGTAGCTTGATTACAAATTAACATGGACAGACGGACGGACGGACATACATTGCTAGATCGACTCAGCTCGGCGAGGTAGGAAGATCCATATATTGTTTCCCATGTGAGAAACCAATATTTCGAGGGGTTTCATAATTTTTGGGCCAATCAAACTTATAATACCCCCAACACTTAGTGTTGTAGGTTATAAAAATATTATAAAAAACCATAAAATTGGACCATAAACATTTAAAAATACAGGATGGTGTTCAAAAGAATTTTATAGCAGTTACTCTACGAGGAGTATTTTAAAAATATCAGAACTATACATAATATATTTAATAAATAACAAATAGTCAGTCACATAATAATGAAACTGAATGTGTTTTTTTTTTGTTGGTTTCTTTCTTTTAGTGTGCTTATCATTCTACGTCTCTTCCTGATCATGGGCATATCCTGGATAATGGATATCATATCGTACTGTTGCCGCAAATACGAATCGCTGGACTTTCTATTCGGCATAACCGATTTTAGCAATGCCTCACAGGGTGTTTTGATATTTTTCCTATTTATACTTCGACAAAATGTTTTAATTGCAATTAAGGAACTGTGAGTTAATTAAATTTTAATGTCCATTATCGTCGTATAAATAGTGTTTTTTTTTGCAGTTTGTACAGATTTGGAATAATCAAACGGCCTCCTGCTCCTCCCATAAAATGTCAAGGCATTGGCCGGACAACAGAAGGACAAACGTCGAAAAAGAATACTTCTTCAGCAAGAATATCTTCTAGATTTTCTGTTTCGACGGCACCACCATAAAGGGCAATTATGTTGTTTATGTATTTCAGAATGGCTTCTAAGATACAAGTACATGTTATATGTTTATATTGACGATAAATGTTTATAAGCAAATACATATTTGAAGTGTTGTACAAAGTCAGAGTTTTTTTCTTTTTATACCCTCCACCATACTATGGAGGGTATATTAACTTTGTCATTCCGTTTGTAACTCCTCGAAATACTCATGTCAGACCCAACAAAGTATATATATATTCTTGATCAGCGTAAAATTCTAAGTCGATTTAGCGATGTCCGTCTGTCTGTCCGTATGTCTGTCTGTTGTAATCACGCTATCTTTCGAATGAATTGAGATAGATGGCTAAAATGTTGCACACATGTTTATTTTTCCAGTAGGCAGGTTAAGTTCGTAAATGGGCCGTGTAGGTCCACGTTTTCATATAGCCCCCATATAACGGTACCTCCCGATATTCGGTATTTTGATGCTTTTAGCGACATTATTCACCGGAATTGTTTCAAATTTGGTATTTAAAGTTCGAAATGGATACTACACCCTAAGACAGAAAAATGTCTGTGCATGTCCACGTCTTCGTATAGCCCCCATATAACGGTACCTCCCTATATTCGGTATTTTGATGACTTTAGCGACATTATTTAACGGTATTTTTTCAAATTTCGTATTTGAAGTTCGAAATGAATTCTACACCTTAAGACAGAAAATTGTTTGTGCAGGTCCACGTCTTCCTATAGCCCCCATATAGGGGTACCTCCCAATATTCGGTATTTTCATGATTTTAGCGTCATTATTTACCAGAGTTGTTTCAAATTACGTATTTGGAGTTCGTTATTAGAACTACAATCTGTGACAGAAAATTGTCTATGTAGGTCCAGGTCTTCGTATAGGCCCCATATATCAGTACCTCCCTATATTCGGTGTTTTGACGATTTTAGGTACAATACCCATCAAAATTATTTGAGATGTGGTATTTAAAATTCGTAATGGATGCTACAGCCTGTGACAGATAATTGTCTATGCAAGTGCAGGTCTTCGCATAGCTCCGATATAACGATACCTCCCTATATGCGATATTTAGACGATTTTATCTACATTATTCACTGTTTATTTCAAGTTTCGACTTTGAATATGGTAATGGCTTATGACAAACAACGCCTATGTAGGGGTCCACGTCGTATAGACCCCAATAGACGGCTTTATTTGGAATTTTTCAAAATTTTAACAGAATTTTTTAAGAATTTTATTTTTTGAAAATTTTTAAATTCGTTCCAAAAGGTGGAGGGTATTCAAAGTTCGGCCCGGCCGAACTTACTGCTTTTTAACTTGTTTTTAATTTAACTTTCGGTACACATAGTACATTCGAGTCTTTAATTGTATGGTCGATGTTGAAAAAGTTGTACCATTATAGGTATATGTACGAAAAAGTACTACTCCTGGAAAACTTTCTGTTTTACCGTTTTCCATAAGTATGAAATCCTTTGAGCCACGAATATTTAGTTGAAACTAACTTTCATTTTTTTTTTTGCACGGGAAGGAATAGCTAGTACAATTTGATATCCAAAGTGTAGGTACTAAAATAGTACAACAATTACATCCTCAGCCATATGGATTCAGGATATTTGGAGGGATGTCCGCCCGTCTGTCTGTGTGTCTGGCTGGTTTGCACGATAACTCTCGAAGGGAGTATCGGATTTGGTCTAAACTTGGTGCATCGTGATATTATTATTAAACTTTGATCGAGTTCGGAGATGGGCAATATCGGTTCACTCCATCTGGTCGACATTTTCAAAAAAAATATTTTTTACACAGAAAGAGAAAGGATAATCCAATTTAGCTCCAACATTGCACTTCCTAATGTTTGCATCAGTGATAGATTAGGTGCGAAAATGAATAATATCGCTCTACTCCATCAAGTACCTGCCGCACAAAGGGTCAAAATTTTGAAAAATGCTAACACAAAAAGTGATGTAAGAAGAGAGAATTATACAGATAATACTATTTTTACTAACCCAAGGTCTGGTGGTATACCACTCCTTCTGGTAACTGGTAGCAAAGGCTTTAATGGGGCGGGAACATTTTGAATTTTGAATTTTGTACCCGAAGAAGTGGTCCGATATTTTTCCATCTGCGAACTAGATGTAAATTGCATAATAATATTACGATGTACCAAGTTTGGGATAAATAAAAAAACAAGCAAAAAGCAGTAAGTTCGGTCGAGCCGAACTTTGAATACCCTCCATCATTTGGAACGAATTTGGAAAAAATTCTGTTAAAATCTTAAAAATACAGAATATAACCGTTATATTGGGGTCTATACCAAGACGTCGACCTATATAGGCAACTTCTGTCATAAGCCATTATAATTTTCAAATACGAAACTTAAAAAAAAAAACGGTGAATTAGCTAAAATCATCAAAATACCGGATATGGTGAGGTACAGTTACACGGGGCTATATGGTGGAGGGTATGAAAAAAATAAATTTCAGCAGAAAATTTATATATTAAAAACAAGTAAAAAAACATTAAGGTCGGCCGGGCCAAACTTTAAATACCCTCCATCTTAGGGTAAAAGAAACATTAGAAGAAATGTGGCAAAAACCATTAAAATGCCGAATATCGGGAGGTACCGTTATATGGGGGCTACACCAAAACGTGGACCTATAAATACAATGTTTCGCCACACGAACTAGGACCCATTATGACCCACAAATACCAATTTTTAGACAAATCAGTGAAAAAATGTGGCAAAAACCATCAAAATACCGAATACCGGGAGGTACCGTTATATGGGGGCTATACCAAATCATGGACCCATACATGCAATGTTTCGCCACCGGAGCTGGAACCCATTATGACCAAAAATTCAGAAAATTTCAGATAAATCCGTGAAAAAATGTGGTATAAATCATCAAAATACCGAATATCGGGTGGTACCGTTATATGGGGACTATACCAGAACGTGGACCGATATATCTCATTTTCAATACCAACCATCCTACACACAATGCAAATTGCTCTGCCAAATTGTGGCGCTCTACGTTAAATAATGTGGGATGTATCGTGATTTCAACAGACAGACAGACAGACAGACGGACATCGTTAAATCGACTAAGAATTTTATGCTGATTATGAATATATATACTTTATGGGGTTTAAGACGAATATTTAAAGATGTTACAAACGGAATGACAAAGTTAATATACCCTCCTTTCCAAGGTGGAGGGTATAAAAATCCATAATTATAAAATTTATTTTCTAAAATATTAAAAATTTTCCGAAACTTCACTATTATAACAGGATTCCAAAACATAGTTTATTATGGCTGGGGCCTTAACAATTAATGCCGGTGTTTTTAGTGTTCGAATGTGTAACGGAATTCGGAACAAAAATAAATTTGGCAAATTATATTGAAATCTGTTCAGATTTGGATATAGCTCCTTTATGAATTTGATACCCAAACACGTTATGTATCTCCAATTCCAATAAAATTTAGAATGTCTGATGGAATTCGGTCTATAATTTATTATCCAAATTATATTGAAATCGGTTCAGATTTGGATATAGCTCCTACACGCAGAAAAATATATGTTAGAAATATGTTTGGATCCAAACATATATTTGTTTGGGACTGGTTGCAAACAAATATATTTTTGGATGCAAACATAATTTGTTTCGGTGCAAACAAATATTTGTTTGCAACATTTTGTAACATAACTCAATTTTATTTGTTAGGTACCAACATATTTTATATGTTAGAACATATTTTTTTATGGGTGCGGAGAGGATTTTTTTCAAAGAGCTAAACAACAGAGCTCTCGATTACTTTTGAATTGGTGTTATAGGTGACTTAAAAGAAGACAGGAGGGTGAGAAGTCTGTTTTTGCGTTGATGATGTGTTGGCTTGGTTGGCCGCACAACAAAGCAGAACCGAAACATTTTTTGCTCTCTTCCAAATATAACTGTAAATAGAAGTTGTATGTATGCATGAACATTAGTAAGAAGTAACGTCTCAGCAACAACTAGAAAATACACACCGCACAACAACAACAACGAAAAAACTTTTTGCATGATTTTTCGTTGCTGTTGTGCGGTGTGAATTTTCTAGTTGTTGCTGAGACGTTACTTCTTACTAATGTTCATGCATACATACATACATGCGTTTTTCGCATTAACACCGACATATATACAGAGGAGTCAATTTTTTTGTGTGTTGTTGTTGTAACGTTTTCTTTCTCAAGTAGGCATTTTTTGGTGCATGGACAATAGAAAAGAAATAAACGTCTCAGCAACAGTTTCCATCCCTCTTGCCGCGCACACACCACACATAGTTACAGCAGCGATCGGCAGTGTTTGCTTGGTGAGAGCAAAAGAGCGTAATATTGGCGCGTGTCTCAAGTTGAGATGGGATGGAAACTGTTGCTGAGACGTTTATTTCTTTTCTATTGTCCATGCACCAAAAAATGCCAACAACAACACACAAAGAGCTGTTTGGATGTTTTTTTGTTGCTGAGACGTTGCTTCTTACTAATGTTCATGCATACATACATGCGTTTTTCGCATACACACCGATTTGCTTGATGAGAACAAAAGAGCGTAACATTTGCGCGTGTCTCATGTTGGCATTCTGGTTGTGTTCTTTTTTTATTCTTTTTATTTGTTTTGTGCCTTCGCGTCGTGTCACAAGTGTTGTAATAAATGTTGATACCAACTGTTTTGGGGGAAGACAAATTATTTGTCGAAGCGCCGGAGCCTTTAAATCAGGGGTGCTCAAGAAGAAATATCTCTTTTCAGTCAAATTTCTCTTTGCTTATTTAAATCAAGAACAAAACAGTGTTAAGTCATTATTTATACAAATATTTTTTATCCATTTGCTTTATAAATTATTTTGGCAAACATTCGTGTTTAAAAACAATTAAATAGAACCGTAAAATATAAAGAAAAACAGAATTTTAATTTTCTCTTAAATTATCTCTTTTTTCTGTTCATGTTCTAGAACACGGTTTTGAGCACCGCTGCTTTAAATCTACAAAGCTTTATAAAAGCAGCCAAATTAGAGTTAAAAATTGATGCCTCAAGAAAAATAACAGCCTTAGTGTTTGGTGCAACCATTAAAGAAGACCAGTTTGAAAAAGTAATTCATCAATATATGTCAACACCTACTTTTCAAATTGAGTTGCAATTTGGAGGTAAGTAAACTGGATTTACAGCCTGTTTCTTTATGTCGGAACAAAAAAAATTTCGTTTCAAAATAAAGAAACAGGCTGTTAATATTTTTTTCTTTTTTTTAATTAATATATTTCTTTTTTTAAATAATATATTTAATTTTCATTTAGACTCCGTTCGATCAGTGGCACCAGCATCGACAGTTAGTGGCACTCTATCGGAGTGTGAATCCGTAGGTGGTTTTGGGGATCTTACCCCAAAAACAAATGTTATTTCAACTTTAAAGACTGACATAGAGTCCATCAAGTCAATTCCGGCTGTCAACAAAATATGGAGAATTTTTATTGCCGAAAAACGCCTGCAAAATAAAGATAGGGTGAATATTTCGAAGGCCCTTATTGACGAATGTCTAAAAGAAGACCCTAACAGATTGTAAGTATTTTACTTTATTGAAAAAATAGTGATTGTAATAAAAGGAAAAATAATAAATTAATAAATAAAAATAATAACAAATATTAAGAATAATATTAATAATAATAAATTAAAAAATTAATATAAAATAAAAGTTTTATGAAAACTGGCACGATATAAATTATAAACTTATTAACAAATGTTTATTTTATTTTATCAATAACAACAATATATTATTTATAAAAATTAAAACATAATAAATTAATATTAGAAACATAAGAATAATTTTAAGCATAATAAAAATTGTAATAATTAAAATAATAAAATAATATCAGTAATAAAAAATTGTTAAAAATAATAATATTAAAATAAAAATTCTAATTATAAAGATATTAAAGAAAATAAAAAACTATGTTTCAGTATAAATTATTTATTTTCTTTAATATTTTTATAATTAGAATTTTTATTTTAATATTATTATTTTTAACAATTTTTTATTACTGATATTAATATTATATTAATTATTACAATTTTTATTATGCTTAAAATTATTCTTATGTTTCTAATATTAATTTATTATATTTTAATTTTTATAAATAATATATTGTTGTTATTGATAAAATAAAAATGTGTTAATAATTTAATATTAATTATTAATATCAATATTTTTATTGATTTTAATCAGTTTTATTATTATTTTTTTAGTATTTGCAAAAGTTTTATATTTTTTTGCTTTTATTATTTTTTAATACTTCAATAATTATTGTTATTTATTTATTAAAAAAAAAAATATCTTTCAGACTTAAACGTGAAGATTTTGAAGTTCTGAAGTTATATTATATATTATAATATGTATGAATTTCTTTTATGTTAAATAAAATGTGAATATCAAAAATTGATTTTAAAACTAGTTTGCATTATGGTTGAATTATATCTGCAGTAAGTATACAAATGGACCCAATCATAAATTTATGTTTGCACCCCAATATATATTATGTTTGGACCCAAACATAAATTATATCTAGGTCCAAACACAACTTATGTTTGGACCCAAACATAAGTTCGTTTCCAGTCAAACATACATTATGTTTGGATCTAAACATAAATTATGTTTGCACCCAAACATAAATTATGTTTGAACCCGAACAAAAAATATGTTTGGACCCAAACATTAATTATGTTTGGACCCAAACATTAATTATGTTTGGACCCAAACATAATTTGTTTGCAGCACCCAAACATATGTTATGTTTGGGAATGTTTGCAAACATATATTTGTTTGCTGCAAAATATGTTTGGGACATATGTTAGAGAGGCTTATATTTTTTTGCGTGTATATACATTTGATGCCCAAACAAGTCATGGATCTCCAATTTCAATAAAATTTAGAATGTCTAATGGAATTCGGAATTTATTATCCAAATTATATTGAAATCGGTTCAGATTTAGATATAGCGCCTATATACATTTTCGGCCTATTTCATGTATTTGATGCCCAAACACGTTATGTATCTCCAATTCCAATAAAATTTAGAATGTCTGATGGAATTCGGTCTATAATTTATTATCCAAATTACATTGAAATCGGTTCAGATTTAGATATAGCTCCCACATATATATATATATATATATATATATATATATATATATATTCGGCCGATTTCATGTATTGGATGCACAAAACACGCTATGTATCTCCAATTTCAATGAAATGTGGAATGGTTAACGGGATTTGGAACAGAATAAAATTTGCAAAATCATATTGAATCGTTTCGGATTTACATATAGCTCTCTTATATATTTTCAGCTGATTTCATGTATTTGACGTTATATTTATCCAATTTCAATGAAATCTGGAAACAAATTTATAAAATTACAGTACAGATTTGGATATAGTTTCTATATAACTTTTTTCGCCTGATTTCGTGTATTTGATGCACCAAACATATGATATGTTTCTCAAATTTCAATGAATATTGGAATGTGTGACGGAATTTGGCTAAGTACTCGTAGGCTAACAGTAAAAAAAAAACTACAAAACAATTTAATTGAGTCTACGATTATTACGGGTATGATATGTATTGCTACCTAAAATCTCTCCAATATCTACAAAAATGCAGTTTAACTTGAAAAGATTGCAGTTTCCTCTACCGTTGGCATTTACTATGACAAATAATAAATCCCTGAGACAAACTCTTCTTGTATGCGGACTAAATTTAGCATGTTCCTGCTTTGCTCATGATCAGCTTTACGTGGAATGTTCATGTGAGGGTAGACCTAACGATATGTTTGCTAACGCTTCTATAAAATATATAGGGAAGCCTTTTTGGATACTTCTACCAGACGGTCTTTGAAATAAAAATTTTGTTATTTTTATAATTACTGTCACTTACGGGCTTAGCCCTACAGAGAGCGCAATATAAAGCCAAAGATGATGCATACTTATAAATATCTTAAAAATTCATTTTCTATAAATCATGCCAATGCTGCTGTGGCATATGCAATATTCAGTTTAGAACAAGATCTACAACAAAAATGATGTTGTCAATAAAAAACGTCATAATTTTTCTATTGCTACAAGTGAAAAGACTGCAATTGGCGCCTTTAACAAACGGTGCGTTGTGTCCCTTTAAGGACACAATTGATCTCAGCGGTAAGCGGCCACTTGAAAACGGTTCATATATCCACGAAAACGTGTTGATATCGCGCACCCAAGTCGCCGAATATAAATTTCGTCTGTACTTCGGCAACAATGCACGGGAAACTGAAACACATTTACGTGGTTGTGTCTGTGGTAAACCAAAGATGTGCGTGAAGTTATGCTGTCGCCATGATGAGTTCTACAACGAATATACTTTTCGTTGCGAAAGAATACCCAAAGATACGAAAATAAATGTTTACATGAACATCGCCATGGACAGTGGAAAGAAGCAGCGGGTGAATATATATCAACGTTTTGTATTGCAAATGGGTAGGCCCTGTCAATATTTGGAATATTTATTGGGCGACAAGGATTTGTGGGAACTAAAGGAGGTGGGTAGGGAGGGAATGTTTTAAAATGTATTCATTATTGAAGATGTAACATGTACAAACACGTAGTAGTAACGAGTA
This sequence comes from Musca domestica, assembly GCF_030504385.1. Taxonomy (NCBI): domain Eukaryota; kingdom Metazoa; phylum Arthropoda; class Insecta; order Diptera; family Muscidae; genus Musca; species Musca domestica. Next base: position 6,974,438 of record NW_026712324.1, on the reverse strand, counting down.
AAAGATGTGTTGAGTGTGAACACCATTACCAAATAATTAAAGAAAATAAAACCAGTAAAGAAAGTCCTAAAGTCGGGCGGGGCCGATTTTATGATGCCCTACACCACTTTGCTAATTTAGTTGAGCTCCACTTAATAATTAAAAGTTTTTATGGGAGAATTCAATCATACACGCTATGATCATAATTATAATTTAAAATTCAAAGGACTAAATATGCCGAAGCATTTGTATCTTTTAAATTCGGAATTGTATTGCCCATTTGGTGCGAAATTAATTTGAAATCGGATAAAAATGTATATGGGAACTATATCCAAATCTGAACCGATCTCGATAAAATTTGGCAAAGATATTTCTGAGCTGTATTTGATATATTTCCCTGAATATCGTTGTTACGGAGCGCATATTACGGCTGTGGGTAACAAATACAATAAATCGGATGAACAATATATATGGGAGCTACAACTATATCTGAATCGATCTTCACCAAATTTGGCATACTACCTTCTAGACTAAATTCGGTCGTATGTGCCAAATTTCATCCCATTTGGACAAATATTAGACGTTTGGTGCACAATAAATGGTAAATCGGACGAAGTTGTATATGGGAGCTATATCCAAATCTGAACCGATCTCGATAAAATTTAGCAAATGTATTTCTGAGCTGCATTTGATATATTTCCCCAAATATTGTTGTTACAGAGTGCATATTACGGCTGCGGAGGACAAAAATAACAAATCGGATGAACAATATATATGGGAGCTATAGCTATATCTGAACCGATTTCGATAAAATTTGGCATACATATTTTCAGGCCTAATTTGGTTGTGTGTGCAAAATTCCATACTATTCGGGCTGATATTACACGTTTGGTGCACAATAAAAGGCAAATCGGACGAAGATATATATATGGGAGCTATATCTAAATTTTTACCGATTATCTTCAATTTCAATAGGGTTCGTCCTTGGGCCAAACAAATGTTGTTTGCAAAATTTCATCTCAATCGGATAATAAATGCGACCTGCATTTTGTTCACAAGAATACATGGACAGACGGACGGACGGACAGACGGACTGACATGCATAAATCAACTCAGAAAGTGATTCTATGCAGATCATCAAAAGGAACTATGAGTCTATCTCGTTTCCTTTTGCCTGTTACAAACAAATTCACAAAGACATAATACCCTGACCACCTTGTGGTGTAGGGTATAAAAATGACAGATGTCGTCCGGGACCGACTATGTGATACTCTACTCCACTATGCGTAATTAGTAGAGGTACACGTAACGAATGTAGTGAAGTGTCTAAAACCTATGTTAAATTCGATTAATTTGAGATCGGATTTTCATATATATCCAGGCCCGCCAGAACATCTGCTTGAGAGCGGAAAGCATGTGCCAACGCCTGGAGTACCTCTCTATGTTGTCGTTGTCTCCTTCGGCGTATTCTGGCGGTAGCGACCGCAGACACGCTACGATTAACAGATGCCCGGGTGTCAGAGTTTCTACGAGGTGGTTGGGGTCTGGAGACAGCGATGATATGGAGCGACTGTTAAGCACCACTTTTATTCCTTTTTATGGCTGCTTCCCACAGGCCTCCGACGTGAGGAATCCTCGGAGGAATAAAGCTGAATTGTACGTTCAGTAATCCACCACGGCGGCGTGGTTCGCGAGGTACTTATCCTGTTATATCTAAATCTGAATCGATTTCCACTTAATTTAAAATATTTATTTTGTACAAAATGTTGGAGAATGCTCAAAATTAAAAGCAAGTATATTCTATATATCGAAGCTATAGCTAAATCTTAGCCGATATGGCCTATACTTGGCAGACGACTTTATTTTGAGTCCAAAATCGTATTTGTTATTTCTTATAACGTATTCCAAGAATTCAGTCTTAATGTTCTGATTTTGATTCCGAATCCCATATAAATTCCGTAGGAAATGTATTTTGCCCAGACCAGTCCATATCGAAAAGCTTTGTCGAAAGTAGTTCAAATAGAGCATAAAACTTTTCCAAACGATGCCAAATAAAATTGACTTAAATGTTATTTTTTTTTTTAATATGTAGTTCTGTCAGGTATAAATCGTCAACATACCGAATTTCTGGCATAAACTGTAGGTTCCCATTATGAACTCTAAATACTAAATTTGAAATAACTCCGGTCAATAATATCGCTAAAATCATTAAAACACCGAATATTGTGAGGTACCGTTATATGGAGGCTATACGAAGACGTGCGCCTGCATGCGCAATTTTTTGTAAAATGCTGTACTCGTAGTACCCATTACGAATTAAAATACGCAACAAAGTCAAACGCCACATTTTTTACATTTTTTTACGTTTTTTTTTTATTTTATTGAATGATATATATATATATATATATATATATATATATATATATATATATATATATATATATATATATATATATATATATATATATATATATATATATATATATATATATATATATATATATATATATATATATATATATATATACATACATAGGGGTGTAGGGTGTCATATAGTCTGGTCCGCTTTTTATACCCTACACCACACGGTGGTCAGGGTATTATGTCTTTGTGCATTTGTTTGTAACAGGCAAAAGGAAACGAGATAGACCCATAGTTCCTTTTGATGATCTCCATAGAATCACATTCTGAGTCCGTCCGTCCGTCCTTCCGTCTGTCCGTCCGTCTGTCTGTCCGTCCGGCCGTCTGTCCATGTATTTTTGTAAACAAAGTACAGTTCGCATTTATTACCTTATCCAGATGAAATTTTGCACAAGTCATTTGTTTGGCCCAAGGACGAACCCTATTGAAATTGGAGATAATCGGTCAAAATTTAGATATAGCTCCCATATATATCTTCGTCCGATTTGTCTTTTATTGTGCACCAAACGTGTAATATCAGTCTGAATAGTATTAAATTTTGCACATACAACCAAATTAGGCCTGGAAATAAGTATGCCAAATTTGATCGAAATCGGTTCAGATATAGCTATAGCTCCCATATATATTGTTCATACGATTTGTTATTTTTGTCCTCCGCAGCCGTAATATGCACTCTGCAACAACAATATTTGGGGAAATATATCAAATACAGCTAAGAAATACATTTGCTAAATTTTATCGAGATCGGTTCAGATTTGGATATAGCTCCCATATATAACTTCGTCCGATTTAACTTGGATTGTGCACCAAACGTCTAATATTTGCCCAAATTGGATGAAATTTGGCACTTACGACCGAACTGAGTCTAGAAGCTAGTATGTCAAATTTGATGAAGATCGGTTCAGATATAGCTATAGCACCCATATATACTGTTCATCCGATTTGTCATGCACTTTGTCATGCACTCCGTAACAACGATATTCAGGGAAATATATCAAATACCGCTCAGAAATATCTTTGCCAAATTTTATCGAAATCGGTTCCGATTTGGATATAGCTCCAATATATATTATTATCCGATTTCAAATTAATTGTGCACCAAATGGGCAATACAAGTCCGAATTAAAAAGATACAAATGCTTCGGCATATTTAGTCATTTGAATTTTAAATTATAATTATAATCATTGCGTGTATGATTGAATTCTCCCATAAAAACTTTTACTTATTATGTGGAGCTCAACTAAATTAGCAAAGTGGTGTAGGGTATCATAAAATCGGCCCCGCCCGACTTTAGGACTTTCTTTACTGGTTTTTTCATGTTATATTTAAAATTATCTACATTTCAATTAATTTTTTTTATGATTTCAGAATGGTGAACTTTTTATTAGCCGCACTGGCGATATAATCGATACTGTCAGCTACTGTCTTTCACCATATTGGAAGGAGGATTCGAAAGAGCTTCAATTGATGGCCCTGAGCTGTCCCATACTAAATGAAGCAAAATTCTCACTCGCTTTGAACACATACGGTGGGCAAGAGGGAAAAGATTTTAGATATGTTTGTAACACAAAAAATGATTTCATTTCTTTGCAGCTATGGCAATATCAGTGATCTTTCTGGTGCCTACTACACTGATATATCTATTTGTAGGTGATCTAAGTCGCGACATAAGAGGCAAACAATTGATTTCCTATTTTATTTCCCTGATTGGAGCCTATTCGATATTCAGTTTTATTAATATCTCGGAATATGTATTTGAGGATTTTTACTGTAAACTGTTGGGTAAGTGGTACGAAACGCATCAGTCGGTTTTGTTGACAGACCCAGAGTCATGGACTGAGGCTATATATTTGTCGACAAAATGCTTCTGATATGTTCGCACTAATTTGTGTTTTGTTTGCTTTTAACATATTTTGCCCCCAAATCATTCTCAGGTATATCCAGCTATTTCTTTTTCACCTCCACCTATCAATGGTTATCAATATTATGCTATGACATGCTGCTGAACTTCAGGCACTTGAAAGAAAATTCCTTATATCGAAGGCACACAAAACGTTTTGTTTACTACTCCAGTTATGGCTGGGGTACGGCTCTGCTGTTTACTTTGATTGTAATATGGGCCCAGTTGTCGGACAAGGTGCCGGACAAATTTAAACCAGGCATTGGCAATGAAGCTTGCTGGTTGGATAGTAAGTTTGGATGGGAAGAGTTTGTAATTTTGTTTTTTATATCCTCAGCCATAGGTCATGATGCGGCTAAAACGTGCCTCATCGAAACAACGGTTTTAGATACTCGGTCTCCAAATCCTAGCATGTTTGAAATCGATCTAGCGTTGTCCGTATGTCCTTTTGTCTGTCTGGCTGGTGCGCATGATAACTCTCCAAGAGAGTATCCGATTTGGTCCAAACTTGGTACATCTTAATATTATTAACAAGCTTAGATCGAGTTCGGATGTAGGCAATATCCTTCCCCTCCTACTGGTACCTCCCATACAAATGGTCGAAATTTCCAAAAAAAAAAAAAAAAATATTTTAGAAAGAATAATTCGATTATGCTTCTACCTTGCAAACCCTAATATTAGCATCAGTGCTAAAATAAAGCTCATAGAACGCGAAATAAACATCCGATTCCAGTAATAACTTGGCACATCTCAAAATTTCTATCAACAAAAGACCTGTTGTAAAGATGGTAGAGATCGGACCATTCCTTCTGCGATCTCCCACACAAAGGGTAAAAGTTTTCAATAACCAAACCGATTATAAAATCCGAAATAAGCACCCGGTTCTCTTCATACATCAAACATCGTATTTTTTACTTACACCAGAAACTCGTTCTTCGTCAAATTTTTGAATACCCATGGAGCTCATAAAACGAGAAGTTGACATACGATCCCATTCAGACTTGGTACATCTCAGTATTTCCATCAACACAAGATCTGTTATAAAAATGGAAGAGATCGAACCCTTTCTTCTGCTACCTGCCCCACATAGGGTTGAAGATTTTTAAAAACAAAACGCTCAAAGAAAGCGAAATAAGCATCCAACTCTATTTTCAAATTTTACACCTACACACACATTTTTACTAACACATGATCTGTTATGGAGATGATACATATCTCCGAACTCCTGCTGGTACCCCACCCACAAAGGGTCACAATTTTCAATACTTTCACCTGTCATAACTTGCGATTCTTTACAACTTGCTATATCTATTTCTCTCAATCAGAGATCTGAGATGAATATGACATTTATGATTTCTCATAAAATAGGACATAAATATGCGATTTTCTTGTAGTTGTGCCCATACCAATATCTGACCACCTGTATTAGATGAAGTAAGGAAATTGGAATACTTCGATCGATTTTATCTGTTAACATATCTCATATAAAGTGAAGGAAGTAACCAATATAGGTTAAACCTGACACGTCGCAATATTTATATCATATTTATTTAGGTCCGATATGAAATTGATGAATTTGGTCCATTCCTTCGGAACCCACTTCATAGAGGGTAAATAATTTGAATAATCGTAACAGAAGCCAAAATGTATTTAAATAATCGAACAAATGGCAGAGGGTATACAACTGTCGGCACAACCGACTGATACTTTTAAACTTTTTTTTACACCTTACAGCCAACCAATGGTCTTCGGCCATTTACTTCTACTGGCCAAATTTGATAATTATGTTGGTCAATGTCGCAATATTTTTCTCCTTGTCATTGCATATTTATCGCATCAAACACGACGTGGCCGCAATGAAACTGACAAAGAAATTTTTCGGAGAATAGTAAGTAGAATTTGTTTTTGGAGTTTTCTATGTTTGCTGCTGATTCATTTAATTTATAATGACCACAAAACCACATTGATGTGATGTGAGGCATTCAATTATTATTATCCTGCAGTTGTGTTATAATTCTACGCCTCTTCATTGTAATGGGCATCTCATGGATTATGGACATATTATCGTTTTGCCTGAGAGATTTTGAAATATCCGATTATGTGTTTATGGCCACCGATGTTTGCAATGCCCTACAGGGAGTATTCATTTTTATAATATTTGTACTGAAACATAATGTGATTCAGGCAATCAGGAAAAGGTATATCGACGTTGCCTTCAAAAAGGAGAAAACGAAAGTGATTTTTTTTCTCATTTCAGCTGCTTTCGTGGGGATTTTATTGCAGTTAATTCGAGAGAACGTGCCACATCGAGTTAATTTCTGTTCTCAAAGTTTTATGAAATAAACATAATCAACATATTGAATAAGTTAATTAAAATGAAAAATTTTGGAATGAACGGTCTTGGTGTCCTCCATCAGCCCACTTTAGTACTACCTCGATTCTTGGCCCGGAGAATCTAAAACAAAACCAGTAAGGAAAAGTCAAAAATCGGGCGGGGCCGACTATATGATACCCTACACCACTATGCATATTTGGTAGAGAATTTATTTCAAGTAGATCATACCACCTATCAACACTTGGCTTTAGACCACTCATAGTTTGCTATAGAGTACGGGATATAACTTGGAGAAGGATGATATTAAAAAAATATATATCGGAGCCGAGTTGCACAAAATGGAAATGTACTTTCCGAAAATCACTCCATTTGGACTAATATTAGCCATCATTTGCAGTATCTGTTATCCGGTACCAAATGTCATTCTTCTGGAGTGTATAATACACATGTGGAGGACTTAAAACCCCAGATCGGATGAAACATATATATGGGAGCTATAGCTATATCGAAATTTTAAGTAGTAGTTTATAGGATGAATTCAGTCAAATTCAGTCCATTTGGGCAGATATTAGTCATTTGGTGCACAATAAACCTGATATCGTATAAAGATATATATGGGAGCTATATCCAAATCTGAACTGATTTCTATAAAATTTAAGACAGGTGTTTTCGAGTAGTATCTGTTATCTGGCACCAAATATCATTGTTGTCGAATGCATATTACGCATTTGAGGGACTTAAAACCCCAAGTCGGATGAAACATATATATGGGAGCTACAGCAAAATCTGAACCGATTTTCACCAACTTTAATTTACTTTCTTCTAGACTGAGATCGGTTGGATATGCCAAAATTCAGGTGATTTGGACTGGTATTGGCTATTTGGTGCACAATTAACCCGAAATCGGTTGAGGTTATATATATATGGGAGCTATATCTAAATCTGATCCGATTACTGCCAATTTCAATAGGGTTCGTCCTTGGGCCAGAAAAAAGAGTGTTTGCAAAATTTAATTTCGATCGGATAATAAATGCGAGCTGCGTTTTGTTCACAAGAATACATGGACGGACGGACGGACTGACATGCATAAATTGACTCAGAAAAAAAGTTATAAAGTATCAGTCGGATTTGCCGACAGAGGTATACCCTCTGCCCAAGTGCTATTATTAAAATATTTATGGACTTCTGTCATGACCATTTAATTTGTTGAACCTCTATAGAGTAGTTCCCGAAGGAATGAACCAATACGGACCCTTTCGCATTGGATCTAAATAAATATGATAAAAATATTGCGACTTTATATGACATATGAGATTTTTAGAAAATGTTAAAATGTGTGCGAGGTGCCAGATATAGTCGACCGAATTATTTAATCTCATTATTAACCTAATACAGATAAAAATATAATATTACAGACATCTGATCAGAAAAATAAAGAAAATACAATAAGAGAATGCTGCTGAATGCTACAGATGGCAACAACACATGGTCGGCGTCGAAGCTTGGCGATATTTTGTAAAATTTTGTTATATGTTTAAACAGTATTGTTCCTGATGATCTCTTCCGTTGGAGGACGAAATATCGGAAATAATAAATAATTAAACAACAACAAAGACCTCGAGCTCGTTTTTTTTTATTAAATTTACATTTGTAACAAAAATATAATACATACAAAAATTACAATAAAATCGAAATCATAAATTCCATGTGCAACTCGAGTTTCTGGTTTAGAGAAATATTTAGATATAGCAAGTTGCAAAGAATCGCTTACTTGTTTCGCAAGTTATGACAGATATAAGTACTGAAAATTGCGACCCAGAAGGGGTTTGCAAATATGTATCATCTTGAGAACAAATCTTGTGTTAGCAAAAATGGTTGTATGTGTGAAATTTGAAGAGAGTTTGATTCTTATTTTGATTTCTTTGAGCGTTTTTTTCCAAAATGTCGAACCCTATGTAGAGCAGGTAGCAAAAGCAATGGTCCGATCTCAACCATCTTTATAACAGATCCTGTGTTGATGAAAATATTGTAGATGTACCATGTACCATGTCTAGAAGGGAATCGGATGTTGATTTCGCTTTTTATGAGCTTCATGGATATTTAAAATTTTGAGCGTTTGTGAGGGAGGTACCAAAAGGAGCGGACCGATATTGTCAATTTTCGTATGAGACTTAGAACTGAAGCAAATATTAGGATATGCAAAGTTTGACCAATTATCGCTTCTCTTTCTGTGCAAAAAATATGTTTTTTTTTTTTTTTATTTGAAAATTTCCACCATTTGTGGGGGAGGTACCAGAAGGAGTGGACCGATATATTCCATCTTAACAACATTGAAGACAATCGGATTCTTACATCACATTTTATGAGAGTTGTAATTATTCAAAATTTCGACCCTTTGTGGGGGAGGTACCAGAAGGAGTGGATCAATATTGTCCATTTTCACACAAGCCCTAGCACTGACACAAATATTAGTATTTGCAAAGTTGAAGCAAAATCAGATTATCCTTTCTTATTCTGTGCAAAAAAATATATTTCTGATAATTTCGACCATTTGTGGGGAAGGTACAAGAAGGAGTGGACCGATATATTCCATATTAACACCAGTCCTTGGCTTAATATAAATATTGGGATGTGTGAAATTTGAAGACAATCGGACTCTTACATCACATTTTATGAGAGTTGTAATTATTCAAAATGTTGACCCTTTGTGGGGGAGGTACTTGATGGAGTGGACCGATATTGTCCATTGTCACACCTAACATTGCAATGACGAAAATATTAGGATGTGTAAAGTTAGAGCAAAAGTGGATTATCCTTCCACTTTTTGTGCAAAAAATATTTTTTTTTTTGAAAATTTCGACCTTTTGTGTTGGAGGTACCAGAAGGAGTAGACCGATATCGCCCATCTCCGAACTCGAACTCTAAGTTTGACAAAAATATTACGATGAACCAAGTTTGGACCAAATCGGATACTCCCTTCGAGAGTTATCGTGCGCACCAACCAGCCAGACAGACAGGCAGACGGACGGACGGACATCGCTAGATCGACTCCAAATGTTCTGAAACGGATTTGATCCAAAGAGACCTAGGGTCTAAAACCGTTTTTTCGACTAGGCACGTTTGGACCGTATCAAATGATATATACTCTCTGTAGCCATATGGCTGAGGGTATAGTGATTCTATGAAGATTCTCAATTGTAACAAATAAACAAATGCACAAAGACATAATACCGTTACCACTATGTGGCATAGGGTATAATTAAAAAAATCGCCTATACTTGGCCGCAAATTCCCTTAGAATTTTTATATTTCAAATTGTAAAGTTGTCCTACTAAAAGGGTATGAAAAGTAATAAAATGTACTAAAAGGTTTATGCTTGTTTGAAGTGCAATAAATCTATAATGGTAGAAAACTTCTAAAACCGTATCATTTGGTATTATGTGAACGGATAGGGCTAAAAACTTGAAATGTTGGTATGAGAATCAAGGTTGAAAAGTAAATTTAATATATAAAGGTGATTTTGGGAAAGTGTACTAAGTGTGCGAATTGTACAAAATGGTAATAAATTTTGGAACAGTTTGGTTTAGGATGAACGGATAAAGCAGGAAGTTTGAAATTTTGTACTGTGGTCCCTTTTGGAGATGGTTTAGGAAATGTGAACTACAAGTACTCAATAGTACAAAAGTTGGTACAATGCGGTATTGGTTGAAAAAATAGTGCTTGAAATCTGAAATTTGGTATTAGGGTTCACACTGTTCATGTGTAGTCTGAACATATTGTTGTGGTTTCGGAAATGTGTATTACAAGTGCACGCGAAGTGCACAGAATGATGCTATATTTAGTATTGGGTGAAGGGACAGAAATATAATTCTAAAACTGATATTTAGATTACTGAAGGTTATTGAGTTTGAGATTTGGTTGCGGTTTAAAAATGCGTTCTATATTTGTACGAAAAATACAAAATAGTACTAAATTTCGTATTGGGTAAAGGGATGGAGCTGAAATCCTCAAATTTGATATTGAATTCTCTGTTGCTGTCTGAATTTGAGATATAGTAGTGGTTTTGGAAACATAATTTGGTGTAGGGTGAAGGGACATCCTAAATTTTGATATGGATGTCAGTGATGGTGCATGTGGTTGGATGTGCGTATTACAATTTTACTAAATGGTGCTACATTTGATAATTGGTGAAAGGATAGGCCTGAAATCCTCAGATGTATGTTTTCTGTTGGTATTTGAAATTGAGATATCGTGCTGGTTTTCGAAATGTGTATTCGCTGAAGGAGTTGGGCTGAAATCTGGAAATTTAATATGTATGTCACTATTGGTACCTGTGGTTGAGAAAATAAGCTGGTTTTTTGATATGCATACTATTATTGTTGGTATCTGAGGTTGAAATACAGAGATTTTTTGAAAATGCGTACTATAATTGCTCAAAAAGTTCTAAATGGGTGTGGGATTCTGAAATTTGGTCAGTCGAGGTCATTGTTGGTTTCTTGGGTGTAGATATGGTGATGGCCAATATTTATTATGAAAAAGACATTGAAATAGTTTTGGCCAGAATAATTGGATGTGGAACCATTGTGCAGTGGTGGTAAAACTAACATGCCCTTAGACAAACTTTGGAAAAAGTAATATTTTTTCTTTTTTTCGATAAAGGAAAATCTTAAATAGAAATAAAATGCCATCAAACTGGTGCAGCTGTTTTTGAACCCTACAACACTTTGTGTTAGGGGGTATTATAAGTTTGATTGGGCCAAAAATTATGTAACACCTTGAAATATTGGTCCTCCACTTAGGAAACTAAATATGGATCTTCCTATCTTGACGATCTGAGTCGGTCTAGGTATGTATGTCCGTCCGTCTGTCTGTCCGCGTTAATTTGTAATCAAGCTACAGGTCGCAGTTATGGCCCGATCTTCCCGAAAGTGAAAAATTAGGTGGGGTTAGGGTCAGAATAGAACCTTATTGGTTTTGGAGATGATCGCACGATATTTAGAGGTTGAAATGGACCAAAAACCGAAAAATTTCCTGATTATACCCTACAACACTATGTGTTGGGGGTATTATAAGTTTGATTGGGCCAAAAATTATGTAACACCTCGAAATATTGGTTTCCCACATAGGAAAGTATATATGGATCTTCCTAGCTCGCCGAGCTGAGTCGATCTAGCTATGTATGTCCGTCCGTCCGTCCGACCGTCTGTCCATGTTAATTTGTAATCAAGCTACAGGTCGCAATTATGAACCGATCCTCACGAAATTGAAATGGGAGGTGAGGTTAGGATAAGAATAGAACCCTATTGTTTTTGGAGATGATCGCACGTAATTAAGGGGTTGAAATGGATCAAAAACAGAAAAATTTCCTGGTTTTGCAGTTGCTCTATAGGTCACAATTATGAACCAATCGACGCAAAAATTTACATGGAGTAACAATTTGGGCGGCCATCGGACAATAATTAGCGGGTAAAATAGACCTTAACTTTTATGTAAGAAAATAGGAAAATTTCCACTAAACCGCGAATATTTTTAATCCCAGGCAAATCAAAAATACATTAAAAGATCACTTCTGACCACTAAGTGATGCTAACAGGCAAGAAATCGGATATATAGCAAAATCGGTAAAAAATATATATAAAAAAATGATCTTATTTATTCTGCTTATAAATCAAGAACCCCTGGCAGATTTTCACAATTCCCATCAAATTGGAATGGTCTCTCGCCAGAAAAGGATAAAATCTAAGAAAATCGCGGGATATACCAAAAAAAAAGTTATATATTTTGTTTTATTTTTTTTTTTCATTTTTGTCGAATTTTTTTTATCGCATGCGATTTTTTCAATTTGACCTACAATGTTAAATTTTCTAAATTTTTACACCCACCCAACACTACGTTTTGAGAGTATTAAATCTATGTCGCAATTATCGTCCGATCCTCACGAAATTTTGCATGGGGGTAGGGTCGGTATTAAAGCCTACTGTTCTTAGGATGTACATTTATAGGTTTAAATGGCTAAAAAATTTAATTTTTTTTTAATTTTTAGTCGTTCTGTAGGCCACAATTGAAAACTGATCGACACGGAATTTCGCATCGGAAGAGAGTTAAGGACAGGGAAGAAGCCTAGCATTTTGGATGACCATTGGATTATATTTAGCTGTAAAATGGACTACAACTTTCGTGTGCAATTATTTTGAATACTTAACAACACTACGGAGTGCGTAAATATTGGCCAAATTCTCCGGGTCAAAAACTTAAGGGTAACCTCTGGGCAGGGCTCTCTTGCATTATTTGGATAGAAGAGGACTTCGAACATATTGTAGTGTTGCAGGGTATCACATTTTTAAACAATTACAATTTTGAATTGTACATTTTGTAAAGACTATGTATGTGTTGAAGGTATTATATAAAGGTAGGGTTAGGGTCGGAATTAAAGCCAATTGTTCTTGAAGATGCAAATATAGGGATTCAAATGAACCAAATGAAATAAACCAATCGTAGCCAAACGTAATTTGGACCTAAAGGGTCCTCCAATATATTTTAGTGTTGTAGGGTATCACATGGTCGGTTCTGCACGACTATAGCCATTCTTACTTAATTATACCCTCAGCCATATGGCTACAGAGGGTATATATCATTTGATACGGTCAAAACGTGCCTAGTCGAAATAACGGTTTTAGACCCTAGGTCTCTTTGGACCAAATCCGTTTCAGAACATTTGGAGTCAATCTAGCGATGTCCGTCCGTCCGTCCGTCCGTCCGTCTGTCTGTCTGTCTGTCTGTCTGTCTGGCTGGCTGGTGCGCACGATAACTCTCGAAGGAAGTACTCGATTTGGTCCACACTTTGTACATCGTAATATTTTTGTCAAACTTAGATCGAGTTCGGAGATGGGCAATATCGGTCCACTCCTTCTGGTACCTCCCCCACAAAAGGTCGAAATTTTCAAAAAATATATTTTCTGCATAGAAAGAGAAATTATGATCCGATTTTGCTCCAACTTTGCGAATTCTAATATTTTTGTCAGTGCTAGGTCAAGTGCGAAAATGGACAATATCGGTCCACTCTATCAAGTACCTCCCCCACAAAGGGTCAAAATTTTGAATAATAACAACTCTTATAAAATGTGAAGTAAGAGTCCGATGGTCTTCAAATTTCACACATCCCAATATTTTTATTAACCCAAGGTCTGGTTTGAAGGTGGAATACATCGGTCCACTCCTTCTGGTACCTTCCCCACAAATGGTCGAAATTTTCAAAAAATATATTTTCTGCACAGAAAGAGAAAGGATGATCCGATTTTGCTCGAACTTTGCGAATCCTAATATTTGCTTAAGTGCTAGGCCCGGCGCGAAAATGGACAATATCGGTTTACTCCATCAGGGACCTCCCCCACAAAGGGTCAAAATTTTGGATAATTATAACTCTTATAAAATGTAATGTAAGGATCCGAACGTCTTAAAATTTCACACATTCCAATATTTTTATAAACCCAAGATCTGGCGTTAACATGGAATGTATCGGTCTACTCCACCTGGTACCTCCCCCACAAAGTGTCGAAATTTTGAATACCCATAAAGCTCATAAAACGCCAAATTAATATCCGATTCCATTTAGACTCTCAATATTTCTATCAACACAAGATCTGTTATAAAGGTGATATAGATCGAACCATTTCATCTCCCCCAAACATAGGGTTCAAGATTTTGGAAAACCAACCCCTTCTGGGGTCACAATTTTCAATAATTTTATCTGTCATAACTTTCGAAACAATTAGAAAATTCTTTACTACTTGCTATGCTCAAATATTTCTCCCAATAAGAAGCCTGATATAAATATGAATTTTATCGGAATTTACGATTTCGCATAAAATTGGACATAAATATCCTTTGCAATGTTGTCCAAGATTCCGCTCAATATTTTTATTTTTATCAGATGAAGTATAAATGTGGAATATTTCGGTAGATTCTATCTTGTACATCAGGCACATTTTAACATTTTCTAAAAATTATTACATATTTCCTATAAAGTGAAGGAGTTAGTCGATATAATCCATACCAGGAACGTCGGAATATTTATATCATATTTTTGGGTCCGATACGAAATATACAATATTGGCCCATTCTTCCGGAACCTGCTCCATAGAGGGTCAAACGTTTGAATAATTGTAACACTAGTCAAATTATATTTAAATAATCGAACACAGGCTGAGGGTATATATCTGTCGGCAATACCGACTGATACTTTTTAACTTGTTTTTTTTTTAAATTTCTATCCAAGAAATAATAAACAAATTGTGTAAATACTAAAATAATTTGCTTGAACCAATCTAAAAGGTATTTAAGGTGGACTTTCCGCTGGCGAAGGCGAAGTTGGAAGAGTTTGCCGTTAAACAATAAGATCGCCAGTTCAACCCCTCCATCAGGCACTTCAAAATATAAAGGGTTGACAAACACAAATTCAACTCCTGTATTCTAAAAATAGAACGACAGCGGATTGATTTTAACTGTGAGAAAACAGAATGATTTTAGCTTTTGTGGCCAGGTACGAGATAGAGTAGGCCGACATTGCTTATTTTTCACCTGAACAGAGTCTGAAATACATAATTCAATGTTCGGACTATATCGATTGGGCCCCTCCCTTTATATCACATATTCTTTTTTATTGGGTTTGTTTTATTTTCTTTTGAATCTGGACCGATGTATTTCATTTCATTTTTCACAAGAGATTTGGCAATAATATAGGGTGCGAGTGAGGTTGGAAGAAATCGGATACTGAGAACTCACATTTCTGGAGAATTGATTTTATTATTTAAAATGTTGATATTTTTTGGGTACGAGAAGCAGTGGACGAATTTCGTCCATTTTCGCATTTGACCTAAGCGTAGAAGACGGCATTATTTCCAAACCTCCGGTTTTTTTTCTCTGTGAATTCCAAATTATGTTTTTTCTTTACTATACTTGAATATAAAAAATGTTCGAAAAAAGTACACCAGCCTTATCATGTACATTATACATCATGATTTATTTACAAACTTGGTGGTATTATGCGCGCTGTGCTAAAATACTTTTGCGGTCATTAACCACAATTCACATTTCATATTCGATTATTTTCAATAATTGTAGTATTAACCAGCAAAGACTATATGATACCCTACACCACTATCAACTTTGAACCTTTTGTGTACCCTTCACCATACATACAGAGTGAGATGAAAAACTGCAACCAACTTCAGACTGCTCTCATTTCTAAGCCACTCGTCCGACAGCTGTTAAAATTATTTCCGTGACAGCTAGTAATATTATTTATAAGCGTACAAAAGGTTGTTGGTGATAATTTTCCAGAAAAAAAAAGATATTCTTGATAGAATTCAAGCGGGATAGTGTGATTTCTTTATATTTGGCGGGAAAACAACAAGTGGCTATCGTTAGAGCAATCCAGCTTTTAAATGTGAATAAATCTTTTGTGTCTGGTACCATCGCTCATTACCGTGATACTGGTAGCGTAGCCCGACGTCAAGGAAGTAGACGCAAGAAAACAGCAACATCAGCAGAAATGGTTCGAAAAATAAAGAAGCGACTTGATCGAAACCCACGTCGCAGTGGCCGAAAATTGCTCGTGAGATAAGCATATCGACAAATATTGAAAAATGGACTCGGGGTAAAGCCATTGAAATTCCAAAAAGTGCAAGAACTTACACCGCAACAGAAAGAAAAGAGACATAAAAGAGCTAAGGAGTTGCTTCGCTTAGCCGAAAGTGGTGAACTGCCGAATTTGGTTTTCTCCGATGAGAAAACATTCGTTGTCCAGCAGTTTGTAAACAAACAAAATGATCCTGTTTACTTGCCAAAGAAGTCAGCTGAAAATGTGCAACTTCGGTTGGCCACCAGAACTCAAGCGCCGGTCATGGTGATAGTGTGGGCTGCCATAACAGCCCATGGTCGCTCTCCGCTCGTATTAATCGACCGTGGCATCAGAATTAATTTCAGAAATTATCGCGAAAATATTCTGGAGGGTGTATTAAAGCCTCGGGCACGCAAACATTTTGGCCGCAGACCTTGGACATTCCAAAGCGTCACCCAAGAATGGTTACAAAAAGAGGTTCCTCGCTTCATTTCCAGCACACAATGGCAACCAAAATCTCCGGATACCAATACGTTGGACTATTGTGTCTGGAGAATTTTGGAAAGCAAGGTTGGCACAATAAAATGCCAAAGTGTTGATCACCTCAAGCAAGCGCTTCGCCGGGAATGGCCCAAAATACCGCAGAGCAACATTCGGGCAGCGTGTGATGGTTTCATTGGCCGTTTGAAGGCCATAATTCGTGTCAAAGTTGACCAATTCGAAGAAATCTAAAGATATTCTAAAATATAATGCTATTTCCGATAAGTTTTGCTTTCATTTAATAAAATTAAAAAAAAAAGATTTAAAAATTATGTCATTTTTTATCTCACCCTGCATACCCTCCCTAGCAATGTGGCTGAGGGTGTAAATATTAGGAAATAATTTCGATTTGTTTTTTCAAAATTTATGCAATTATTTATACAATGAAAAAAAAAAAAAGATTTCTTTCCTCCGGTGACTTATATTCGATAAGGAATACTTTTGTCTTTGGTACTATACTTCTAAAATGCTGCCCTCACACACCACCACACCAAGTGCGCCTTTCAGATTTGGACGTATAATGTATTCTGGTACCTAGGAGTAGAATTTTATGATGAATAAATCCGTAGATTACTTTCTTTGTTATATTTTGATTTGCTATGAAACCGCTTAAAGTGAGTTGTTAATCATATTTAGAAAAACGGACCGAAAAACTTCATCGCTGAAAGGCGTTACGATTTTTGGACGGAAATAGACCGCGCATTTTTATCTGAAATATTATTAGTATCTCTAACAATATTTCAGATAAAAATCAATGGATTCCAAGGAAAATTAATCCGAAAAATTCAAAATCTGTCTAAGAGGGGTGAACTTGTCTCCGTCCATTTCGGTTAATTTGCAATGCAAATTTTCAAACGCCAATACCTATTCATTTTGGAAAAAACATCAAATTTGAAACAATTTTAGATTTGTTCGAATTCATACGGCCAATGAAACCGTCGCAAGCTGCCCGAATGTTGCTCTGCGGCCCATTCCCGGCGAAGTGCTTGCTTGAGATGATCGATACTTTGGTATTTTTTAGTCCCAACCTTGCTTTCGAAAATATTCCAGACACAATAATCCAACGGATTGGTATCCGGAGATTTTGGTGTCCATTGTGAGCTGGAAATGAAGCGAGGAACCTCATTTTGTAACCATTATAGGGTGGCGCTTGCTGAGTCGTGTTGGAATGTCCAAGGTATGCGGCCAAAATTTTTGCGTGCCCAAGGCTTTTATACACCCTCCAGAATATTTTCGCGATAATATTCGGTATTTAGTCTGATGCCACGGTCGACTAAAACGAGCAGAGAGAGAGACCACCGGCAGTTATGGCGGCCCACACCATCACCATGGCCGGCGCTTGAGTTCTGGTGGTCAACCGAATGTGCACACTTTCAGCTAACGACACACGATCATGTTGTTTGTTTACAAACTGCTGGACAACGAATGTTTTCTCATCGGAGACGGATAAAACCAAATTCGGCAGTTCACCACTTTCGGCCAAGCAAAGCAACTCTTTAGCTCTTTTGAGTCTATTTTCTTTCTGTTGCAGTTTAAGCTCTTGCACTTTTTGGAATTTCAACGGCTTTACCCCGAGCTCATTTTTCATTATTTGCCGAATGGAATTTTGGCCACTTCGACGCGGGTTTCGATCAAGTCGCTTCTGTACTTCTCGAACCATTTCTGCTGATGTAGCTGTTTTCTTCCGTCCACTTCCTTGACGTCGGGCTACGCTACCAGTATCACGGTAATGAGCGATGGTACGAGACACAAAAAATTTATTCACATTTAAATGCTGGAGTGCTCTAACGATAGCCATTTAGGGTTTTCCAGCCAAAAATAAAGAAATCACACTGTCCCGCTTGAATTCCATCACGAATAATTTTTTTTCTGGAAAATTCTCACCAAAATGCTTTTGTACGCTTGTAAATAATATAATGAGCTGTCACTGGAATAATTTTAACAGCTGTCGAACGAGAGGCTTTGAAATGACAGCAGTGTGAAGTTGGTTGCAGTTTTTTCATCTCACCCTGCATATATTTTGTGCTTGAAAACATCCAACCCAATATACCACCATTTTTATATGTATGTTTATTTATTTTTGAAAAACAACAATTGTTTTTGTTTTAATAAAAAAAATCCAAACAATAGAATGCGTATGTATGCGTATGCATATAAATCTACTATACATATTTACATACTAAGCTACTACATCACACTATACATATATATACACATATATGCTACGAAAAAGTCGAAGGGTTAATTTAAAAGTAACAACATATACACCACTCATTTGTTTTGAGAATAACATTGAACTGTAGTATATTTAATTTTTTAAATAATTGTTTTTATTGATAACGCCACAAATGTCCACTGGTGACATTCATGTATTTAGGAATTTCCACAGCAAAATTTATTAGGGCATACCAAGAATGAAGCATATATTGTGTTTCTTATCATTAAATATTTTTTATAATACACTGTGCAACAGAAATAAAAAAATATTACGGAAAAAGTTGAAAGATTTGAAAGTAACCCTAATAGAGAGAGAGCAGGTTTCGACTTTTCTATATTTTGTAAAATTTTTGGATTAAGATTTCTGGAAATTTATGCATTTTAATTAGATAAAGTCTTCGGCATTTTTACAGATAACAATACGAGGATTGTTTTGGTCATTGATGTTAACCCCTGAGCGAGTCACGGAAGGGGTTTTTGGTCCCTTTTCCATAATATGTTTAAAGCCTTTCCTTAAATAGAATCTAGCAACTCAACATATTCTACAAATGTTACTTCGCTATTTTTATACCCTCCACCATACATAATATCGTGAGTATATAAAGTTCGTAATTCCGTATGTAACTCATACAAATAATAATTTTAGACATAACAGAGCATACATATTCTTTATCAGCGTAATATTCTAAGGCGATTTAGCAGTCCGTCGGTCTGTTGTAATCACGCTGGAGTCAAAACGAATTGCGACAGGAAGTTAAAATTCGGCACAGATCAACCTTTTGTCTGCAGGTCAACTTTGATGATGGGCTACATCATATAGCCACCATAAAATGGTACCCCCGATATTCGGTATTTTAATGATTGTAGCCAAATTTTTCTATAGAATTGTCTGAAAATCCACACAGGGAGTTCCCACTGTGTAGTTTACCTACTGGATGTGTATTGACTATCCATATAGTTCTACGATGATTATACCCTACAACACTATGTGTTGGGGGTATTATAAGTTTGATTGGGACAAAAATTATGGAACACCTCGAAATATTGATTTCCCACATAGGAAAGTATATATGGATCTTCCTATCTCGCCGAGTTGAGTCGATCTATGTATGTCCGTCCGTCCGTCTGTCCGTCTGTCCATGTTAATTTGTAATCACTCTACAGGTCGCAATTATGGTCCGATCTTCACGAAATTTAGAATGGAGGTGGGGCTAGGGTCAGAATAGAACCCTATTTCTTCTTCACCGCCCTAAACTCTAGCTACATCCGAACTTCCGCGTCGATTGGTCTATAATTGCGACCTGTATAGCTACTGTAAAATCCGATATTTTTTCAGTATTTGGTCCATTTCAACACCTAAACATTTGGAGATGATCGCTGATGGTTTTCTTTTATTATTTGTCACAATATCTTCTGGAATTTGTTCGAGTATCTCGCCTATATAAACCTTATTGTTTATTATAGTGTTGTAGGGTATTCAACGGTCGGCCCCGCTCGACTGTAGCCTTTGCTTACTTGTTTTAGCTACATTATTCACCGGAATTGTTTCAAATTTCTTATTTGAAGTTCCCAATGGGTACTACAGCCGGTGACAGAAAATTTTCTATGCAGGTACAGTTCTTCGTATAGCCTCCATACAGTACCTCCCTATACTCGGTATTTTGACGATTTTAGCTACATTATTCACCGAATTTGTTTCAATATTGTAATGACCTATGATAAAAGTTACCTATGCTTGATTACGTCTTCGTTTAGACCCCAATATAACAGCGACTTCCTATACTCGATATTTTCTAGTTTTTACCAAATTTGTTTTTCGAATTTTATTTATTTTTGATAATTTCCAAATGCCTTGCAAATGGTGGAAGGTGTTCAAAGTTCGGCCTGGCCGAACTTAAAGCTTTTTATTTTTTTTTATACCATCAACCATATGGTTAGAGAGGGTATATACCAAAACGAGCCTCATAAAAATAACGGTTTTAGACCCTAGGTCTCTTTGGATCAAATACGTTTCAGGACATTTAGAGTCTATCTAGCAATGTCGGTCCGTCCGTCCGTCTGTCTGTCCACTGGCTGGTATGCATGATAACTTCCGAAGGGACTATCCGATTAGGTCGAAACTTGGTACATCGTAATATTATTAACAAGCTTAGATCGATTTCGGAGATGGCCAATATGAAGCGAGGAACCTCATTTTGTTACCATTCTTGGGCGTCCTGAGTGTGATGAGTCCTGTTGGAATGTCCAAGGTATGTGGTCAAAATGTCTGCGCGCCCAAGCCTTTAATACACCCTCCAGAATATTTTCGCGATAATATTTGCCATTTATTCTAATGTCACGGTCGACTTATACGAGCAGGGAACAACTATCGGCTGTTATGGCGGCCCACACCATCACCATGGCCGGCGCTTGAGTTCTGGTGGCCAACCGAAGGTGCACATTTTCAGCTGACCTATTTGGCAAGCTGGACAACGAATGTTTTCTCATCGGAGAAAACCAAATACGGCAGATCATCACTTTCGGTCAAGCGAAGCAAGTCTTTAGCTCTTTTGAGTCTATTTTCTTGCTGTTGCGGTTTAAGTTCTTGCACATTTTGGAAATTCAATGGCTTTACCCTGAGCTCATTTTTCAATATTTGCCGAATAGAATATTGCGATATGTTCAGCAAACGAGCCATTTTTCGGCCACTGCGACGCGGGTTTCTATTAAATCGCTTCTTTACTTTTCGAACCATTTCTGCTGATGTTGCTGTTTTCTTCCGCCCAGTTCCTTGACGCCGGGCTACGCTACCGAGCGATTGTACGAGACACAAAAGATTTATTCACATTTAAATGCTGGACTGCTCTAACGATATCCACTTGTGGTTCTCCAGCCAAATATAAGGAAATCACACTATCACCCTTGAATTCTTACCAAAATGCTTTTGTACGATTGTAAATAATATAATGAGTTGTAACTGGAATAATCTTAACAGCTGCCGGACGAGTGGCTTAGAAATGACAGCAGTCTGAAGTTGGTTGCAGTTTCTTCATCTCACCGGTCCACTCTTTCTGGTACCTCCCCCCACAAAGGGTCAAAATTTTGAATATCTATGAAGATCATAAAACTCGAAATTATCATCCGATTCTATTCAGACTTGAAACAACTCAATATTTCCATCAACACAAGATTTGCTATAAAGATTGAAGAGAGCGGATCATTTCTTCTGGTACCTTCCCAAAACCAAACTCTCAAAGTAAGCAAAATAAGCATCCAACTCTCTTTGTAAGTAGATTGTTTGCAGTTGAACATTTGATTGATTTGAAATTTTGTCGCAAAGTATAATCTTTGGAGCTTTTCTTGTGGCGATGTTCTGCCTCTGCCTCTGTGTTGTTCTTAAACATATAAACATTTTTGTCAGTCAACTCCAAGTAAAATTGTGTATGGAGAAATACTTAAGCATGACACCGACAATAAACCGAAGAATCGTGTAGGGTGCTTACATTTATACCTCGAAATTATTTCTAATTTTATTTTGCGGGCAGTTGTTGTTGTTTTTCGTGAATTCTTTCTGTGTTCGTGTGCTTTATTTCTGTTCCAATTCTCAGAGAAATCAATCGCAATCTAGTGGACTATAGTTTTCTTTTCGCCACCATTTGTTTTCATTCTTTGGTCATGTTTTCGTGTGTAAAGTAATAATATTCGCGGGAAACGATAAAGAAAAAACTCTTCTGCAAATAAAATGAAGCTAATATTTAAACTGTCGATTCTTGTAATTCTAACGGGACTGCTTAAATGTGAAAATCTAGATTTAAATCTCGCTCCACCAAAATGCCCCTATAGAGATACGGTTGATTTGAGTGATGTGACACCTTTTGAAAATGGTTCCTATTTATATGAAAATGTCTTAATACCCAGTGCAGAGGTATACGAATATAATTATCGTTTAGCATTTCGAAATATCGAAGAAGAAGCCGAAACGCATTTGCGTGGCTGTGTGTGTGGCAAACCGAAGAAGTGCATAAAATTATGTTGTAAACATGGTGATTATTTCAATGAATTAACTGGGGAATGTGAATCGATTCCCGAAGATATGAATATACCAATTTATTTGAATGTAACATCGGCGGAGGATGAAGTGAACCTTGTCAATTTGTATCGGGAATTTGTTCCGTTGGTCGGTAAACCATGTTGGAATTTGGAGAGTCTAACATTGGACACGGATATGTGGACTTTAAATGAGGTAGGTGTACTGAGGGAGGAGTTAAGATTTTGGTTAAAAATTATGAAAAAGATTTTGAAGTCTTCGAGAATAGAGATCAATTTGAAGGAGGATATTATATATTTTCACATTTGCCTAAAGTTTGATTCATATTTACTATGTGCCAAGATTGAAGCAAATTGTAGGCAATTAAGAGCGGATCAAAGTTACATCTGAATTGATTTGGGAAAACCACTTGATCGAATTTGTTTAATATTTGTTTCAGAGTTTGGTATTTGTACCCCGATTACGGGAACGTATTTATTTCTTGGGATTAGACCCGGATACTCGGACATTTGACCGGAAAATATGGGTCCAAGACCCGTTTTCGACCTGCATATTCTAAACCGATGTAAAAAATAAAGGATTTTTTATGGTTAGATATTTTCAAAAGATATCCAATATTATTCTATATTCGTTTCTAGTCAGAGTCTTGAACTAGGACTTTCGGGTTAAATATAATGGTATGCAGGTCCTTCCGGCAGGAAAAAAAATACCTTTCCTCAATCAGAATACAAAAAGCTTCAAAAACAAAAATCCAAGAGTTTCTATTAAATTAGTTACCGTTATATATTTTCAAGCATAATTATACCGCATTGTTATCAGTAATATTGCCAAAGACAGTATTTACCTAAAATATAAGGATATCAAGAAATCTTAATCTGAATAGTTCTAAAAATGTGGAAAAGGTAGCAGATTTCCCCTTACACTTAGGTTATTTTGGAATGTTAGAAGTTGAGCGATCTGGCGGGCCAGAGAGTTTATTCACTTGATACATTTTATGTAAAACAAGCAAAAAAGCAGAAAGTTCGGCCCGACATATGGTGGAGGGCCACCACATGGAAAGAATTTTCAAATTAAAAAAAAAAAAAAACAAGTTAAAAAGCAGTAAGTTCGGCCAGGCCGAACTTTTAATACCCTCCACCATTTGCAACGAATTTGTAAATTTTTAAAAAATAAAATCCTAAAAAAATTCTGTTAAAATTTTAAAAATACCGAATATAGCCGTTATATTGGGGTCTATACGACGTGGACATACATAGGCATTGTTTGTCATAAGCCATTAAGCAAATTCGAAACTTGAAATAAACGGTGAATAATGTAGCTAAAATCATCAAAATATCGTATATAAGGAGGTGCCGTTAAATTGGAGCTGTGCGAAGACCTGGACCAGCATAGACAATTTTCTGTCACAGGCTGTAGCATCCATTACGAACTTCAAATACCACATCTCAAACTATTTCGGTGGGTATTGTACCTAAAATCGTCAAAATACCGAACATAGGGAGGTACTGATATATGGGGCCTATACGAAGACCTGGACCCGCACAGACAATTTTCTGTCACAGACTGTAGTTCCCATAACGAACTTCAAATACCAATTTTGAAACAATTCCGGTGAATAATGTCGCTAAAATCATAAAAATACCGAATATAGGGAGGTACCGTTATATGGGGGCTATACGAAGACGTGGACCTGCACAGACAATTTTCTGTCTTAGGGTGTAGTATCCATTTTGAACTTCAAATACCAAATTTGAAACAATTCCCGTGAATAATGTCGCTAAAATCATAAAAATACCGAATATCGGGAGGTACCGTTATATGGGGGCTATATGAAAACGTGGACCTACATGGCCCATTTACGAACTTAACCTGTCTACTGGAAAAATATACTTGTGTGCAAAATTGCTATACTTGAAAAAATTCCGTCTAATAATTTCTCTAGAATCATCAAAATAATGAATGACCATGGACGGTACCCATTAGGAACTTCCAATTCTGCCTTTGAAATATTTCCGCTAAAAAAGTGTGACAAAAATCAGATATGGTGCTACACCAAAACGTTGACCTATATAGCCCATTTTCAAAGTTCTGCAGACATAAAACACATTTAAGTAAAATTTTATTAACCTACTTAACTTCGGTCGGAAGCTAGAGTGATTTCGACATAGATCAAGAAAGCATTGAAGGTTAGATGGGCTTCGAAAAATAATCAATAAAAATTGATGAAATTGAGGTCAGATGGGCTGTGAAAACCATTTAAAAAAATCCGCTGAAAACTACTCCCTATAAAATTTGTGATTTAAGATGAGATGGATTTTGAAAATTATTTACAAAAATGCACTATTTTAAAATTAGAACTCTCCAATGTATCTCAAAATTAATAAATTTCTAATATCTGTTGTTGTTGTGTATTGTTGACCTGTTATATTTTTATACCCTACACCACAAGGTGGTCAGAGTATTATGTCTTTGTGCATTTGTTTGTAACAGGCAAAAGGAAACGAGATAGACCCATAGTTCCTTTTGATGATCTGCATAGAATCACTTTCTGAGTTGATTTATGCATGTCAGTCCGTCTGTCCGTCCGTCCGTCTGTCCATGTATTCTTGTGAACAAAATGCAGGTCGCATTTATCATCCGATTGAGATGAAATTTTCCAAACAACATTTGTTTTGCCCCAACGTGTAATATCAGCCCGAATAGTATGGAATTTTGCACATACAACCAAATTAGGCTTGAAAATATGTATGCCAAATTGTATCGAAATCGGTTCAGATATAGCTATAGCTCCCATATATATTGTTCATCCGATTTGTTATTTTTGTCCACCGCCGCCGTAATATGCATTCTACAACAACAATATTTGGGGAAATATATCAAATACAGCTCAGAAATACATTTGCTAAGTTTTATCGAGATCGGTTCAGATTTGGATATAGCTCCCATATATAACTTCGTCCGATTTACTTTTTATTGTGCACCAAACGTCTAATATTTGTCCAAATGGGATGGAATTTGGCACTTATGACCGAACTGAGTCTAGAAGCTAGTATGTCAAATTTGGTGAAGATCGGTTCAGATATAGCTATAGCTTCCATAGATATTATTCATCCGATTTTTATATTTGTTACCCACAACCGTAATATGCACTCCGTAACAACACTATTCACGGAAAAATATTAAATACAGCTCAGAAATATCTTTGCCAAATTTTATCGAGATCTGTTCAGATTTGGATATAGCTCCCATATATATCTTTATCCGATTTCAAATTAATTGTGCACCAAATGGGCAATACAATTCCGAATTTAAAAGATACAAATGCTTCGGCATATTTAGTCCTTTGAACTTTAAATTATAATCATAGGGTGTATGATTGAATTCTCCAATAAAAACTTTTAATTGTTATGTGGAGCTCTACTTAATTAGCAAAGTGGTGTAGGGTATCATAAAGTCGGCCCCGCCCGACTTTAAGACTTTCTTTACTGGTTTAAAATTAGAACTCTCCAATGTATCTCAAGATTAATAAATTTCTAATATCTGTTGTTGTTGTGTATTGTTGACCTGTTATATTTATTTTTACTTTAAAATATCCCTGAAGATGCTTTCCGGAGGAAATCAAAATATTGGATAAATAAAAAAGGAAAAATTCAAAAATAAAAAAACATAGTTTTTCAATGATTTTAAACAAAGCAATTATCCAAATAAGTAAAATCTCTAAATTTTCCCGTATTTTTTTTTTTTTTTTTGTTCAGGATGGTACTCTCTATGTGCACAACGATGACGCCCTATTGGACACCGTCAGCTACTGTCTGTCACCCTATCGTTACAATGGATCAAATGAATATGTTCTAGTGGCCCTGAGTTGCCCCATCAAAAATGAGGAATCATTTGCAGTCACTTTCAACACTTACGGTAATGTACAGCGTATTCCGCATAATATTCTAGATTTTTTAAATAAAATTATTATTTTCAATTAAATTAAATTAAATCAATTAATTAATTCAATTAATAAATTAATTTCATGCTACATCATCAATAGCCATGGCAATATCCGTGATATTTTTAGCACCAACTGTGCTCATCTATATATTTGTACCGGAATTGAGAGGCAACTTGAGAGGCAAACTACTTATCTGCTATTTAATCTCGCTGATTGGTGGTTATTCCATAATTAGCTTAATAAATATCTCGGAATATGTCTTCGAAGATATACCATGCAATATTCTTGGTGAGTGTTTGAGAGCTAGAGATCCATTTCAAAATATTTTTGTTTTATTCAAATGGAAATAGTAACATGACTGTACTGAAATCGGTACATATATGTGTGTGTAAATGATTCGGATAAGTTATTGTGAACGATTCAAAAATGTTTTTACATTTAAAATCCACGGCTAATTGCTTAATTGGTTCACTATGGGCAATTGCGCATTTCCTTTGGGGATCGGGCAGTGAACTTTGCGTATAAGATTTTATATTTTGCTTTCGAAAAATCTGCGACTTGAAAAATAACGTTCACAAAATCTTAAAAAAAATTTATGAAAAAACAGTATTGATAGATAAGTATTTTTTTGGAAAATACTCTATCAAAATCCACAGTTGGTATACAAATGGGCTTTGGAAAATATTATTTAAAACCAGTAAAGAAAGTCTTAAAGTCGGGCGGGGCCGACTTTATGATACCCTACATCACTTTGCTGATTTAGTAGAGCTCCACATAACAATTAAAAGTTTTTATGGGAGAATCCAATCATACACGCTATGATTATAATTATAATTTAAAGTTCAAAGGACTAAATATGCCGAAGCATTTGTGTCTTTTAAATTTGGACTTGTTTTGCCCAATTGGTGCACAATTAATTTGAAATCGGATAAAAATATATATGGGAGCTATATCCAAATCGAAACCGATCTCGATAAAATTTGGCAAAGATATTTCTGAGCTGTATTTCATATATTTCCCTGAAGTGCATATTACGGAGTGCATATTACGGCTGTGGGTAACAAATACAACAAATCGGATGAACAATATATATGGGAGCTATAGCTATATCTGAACCGATCTTCACCAAATTTGACATACTAGCTTCTAGACTCAGTTCGGTCGTAAGTTCCAAATTTCATCCAATTTGGGCAAATATTAGACGTTTGGTGCACAATCAAAGGTAAATCGGACGAAGTTATATATGGGAGCTATACCCAAATCTGAACCGATCTCGATAAAACTTATCAAATGTATTTCTGAGCTGTATTTGATATATTTCCCCAAATATTGTTGTTACAGAGTGCATATTACGGCTGCGAACGACAAAAATAGCAAATCGGATGAAAAATATATATGGGAGCTATAGCTATATCTGAACCGATTTCGATCTAATTTGGCATACTTATTTTCAGGCTTAATTTGGTTATATGTGCAAAATTCCATACTATTCGGGCTGATATTACACGTTTGGTGCAAAATAAAAGGCAAATCGGACGAAGATATATATGGGAGCTATATCTAAATTTTGACCGATTATCTCCAATTTCAATAGGGTTCGTCCTTGGGCCAAACAAATGATTTGTGCCAAATTTCATCTGGATAGGGCAATAAATGCGATCAGTACTTTGTTTACAACAATACGTGGACAGACGCACGGACGGACAGACGGACGGACGGACATGCATAAATCGACTCAGAATGTGATTCTATACAGATCATCAAAAGGAACTATGGGTCTATCTTGTTTCCTTTTGCCTGTTACAAACAAATGCACAAAGACATAATACCCTGACCACCTTGGGGTGTAGGGTATAAAAATCACAATTTGAAGACATATGACCTTTGAAAACTAGCCAGTGGGTCTTTGTACAGTAGTCTTGCAAAAAAATCATGATTGGGTGTCAGATGATCTCTGAAAGATATTATCAAATTCACGATTTAAGATAAGCGGTTTGAGATCAGTTTTGTTTTGAAAATGATTCTTGGGAACTACTCTTTAAAAATTCCAAGATGAGCTTTGAAAATATTTTTTTTTAAAAAGTAAAAGGATCAAAATAAGATTATCCTTTCTCTTTCTGTGCCGTTAAATTTTTTTTTTTTGTAAATTTTGACCTCTTCTGGGGGAGGTACCAGAAGGTGTGGACCGATATTGTCTATTTTCGGAGTTGGGATTTATGATTTCGCATAAAATAGGGTATAAATGTTCGACTTTCTATTAATTTTGCTCATACCAATATATTTATCTGTATTAGATGAAGTATGTGAAAATACATCGGTCGACTATACAGGGTGAGATGAAAAAACTGCAACCAACTTCAGACTGCTGTCATTTCTAAGCCACTCGTCCGACAGCTTTTAAAATGATTCCAGTGATAGCTCATTATATTGTTTACAAGCCTACAAAAGCATTTTGGTGAGAATTTTCCAGAATAAAAAAATTATTCGTGATAGAATTCAAACGTGGTAGTGTGATTTCCATGCGGAAAATATTGAAAAATGGACTCGGGGTAAAGCCATTGAAATTCCAAAAAGTGCAAGAACTTAGACCGCGACAGAAAGAAAATAGACTCAAAAGAGCTAAAGAGTTGAAGTAGTGAACTGCCGAATTTGGCTTTCTCCGATGAGAAAACATTCGTTGTCCAGCAGTTTGTAAACAAACAGAATGATCGTGTTTACTTCTCAAAGAGGTCAGCTGCTCAAGCGCCGGCCATGGTGATGGTGTGGGCCGCCATAACAGCCGATGGTCGCTCTCCACTCGTATTAATCGATCGTGGCATCAGAATAAATGCCGAATATGATCGTGAAAATATTCTGAAGGGTGTATTAAAGCCTTGACCACGCAAACATTTTGGCCGCAGACCTTGGACATTCCAACAGCACCATCAGCAACATCGCACTCAGCACGCGCCACCAAAAATGGTTACAAAATGTGGTTCCTCGCTTCATTTCCAGCTCACAATGGGCACCAAAATCTCCGGATACCAATCCGTTGGACTATTTTGTCTCGACTATTTTGGAAATCAAGGTTGGCACTAAATAATAACAAAGTGTCTATCACCTCAAGCAAGCGTTTCGCCGGGAAATGGGCCCAAAATACCGCAGAGCAACATTGGCCGTTTGAAGGCCATAATTCGTGCCAAAGATGACCAATTCGAACAAATCTAAACTTATTCTAAAATTTGACGCTATTTACGACATTTTTTGCTTCCATTAAATAAAATTTGAAAAAAAAATGTAAAAATTATGGCGTTTGACTTTGTTGCAGTTTTTTTGTTGATCTCACCCTTTATAGTGTAATAGCAAAAAATCCTGGAAATATGTTTAGTAAAACAAATTTAGCCTAAGTCGCGTCACTAAATGAATCTTTCAGTTATTTTTTTTTTTCAAAAACGTTAAAAAATTCCATTAAAATGTGATCGTTCGTATCAAGTCCAAATATATTACGAAATTTTTTTATTCTTAACTTGAATTCCATGGAATCCTAAAACGATTAAATTAAAAAAAAATAAATAACAAGTAAAAAAGCAGCAGCCGGGCCGAACTTTGAATACCCTCCACTATTTGGAACGGATTAGAAAATTTTCAAAAAAATAAAATCCATTAAAAATTCTTTTAAAATTTTTAAAATATCTAATATAGGAAGATGCCGATATATGGGGGGATATACGATATTGTGGACCTATATAGACAATTCCGTTTCAGGGGTAAAGTGCTCACAAAGAACTCCGTGTGTGGATTGGAAAATCATCAAAATACCGAATATCGTGGGGTACCACAAAGAACCCCTTGTGACCATTCCGTTCAAAAATGTGGCTAAAAACATCAAAATGCCGAATATCGGGGGTACCGTTATATGAGGGCTATACGATATCGTGGACCTATATAGATAATTCTCTGTCGAGGTATATAGTACCCACAAGGAACTACTTGTGTGGATTTTCAGACAATTCCGATGAAAAATGTGGGTAGAATCATAAAAATATCGGGGGGTACCGTTATATTAGGGATATACGATATCGTGGACCTATATAGACAATTCTTTTTGAGGGGGTAAAATGCCCATAAGGGACTCCTTTTGTGAAATTTCAGACCATTCCATTGAAAAATGTGGATAAAATCATCAAAATACCGAATATCGGGGGTACCGTTATATGGGGGCTATACGATATCGTGGATCTATATAGATAATTCTCTGCCGGGGTATAAAGTACCCACAAGGAACTCCTTGTGTGGATTTTCAGACAATTCCGTTGAAAAATGTGGGTAAAACCATCAAAATACCGAATATCGGGGGGTACCGTTATATGGGGGATATACGATATCGTGGACCGATATAGCCCATCTTCGAACTAGACCTGCCTGCAGACAAAAGAGAGATCTGTGCAAAATTTTAGCTTCCTATCTTACCTCGTTTAGACTGTAGCGTGATTACAACAGACGGACAGACGGACGGACGGACAGGGCTAAACCGTCTTAGAATTTTACGCTGATCAAGAATATATTTACTTTGTTGGGTCTGACATGAGTATTTCGAGGAGTTACAAACGGAATGACAAAATTAATATACCCCCCCATAGTATGGTGGAGGGTATAAAAATCGGTGGATGTTCCCCTCCCTACTTTGCTTACCAAACGATGTAAACATTGAAAACACCGATACATTTTTAGCTTTTCTTCCAAAATCTTTTCGGAATGTAATGTAATTTTGGAAAACATTCATTTTAAGCTTTAAAAAATAACTTTGAGTACCATTCTTTAAAAATAATTGAATTGCTCTTGACCAGGTTTTACATGCTACTTCTCCTTTATGTCGGCATTCCTGTGGCTAAGTGTTCTATGCTTCGATATCTGGCTTAATTTCAAGGATCACAGCGTGGACTTTTCAAGACAACGACATAAGTTGCGTTTCCTTTTTTATTCGTTGTATGTTTGGGGTACAGCCACTTTGCTCATGGGCCTAACAATGTGGGCGCAGTGGTCTGATTTGGTCCCAAAGATTTACAAACCAGGAATTGGGGATGATATCTGTTGGTTGGATAGTAAGTGGAACTCTAATAAAAAAAAACAAACACAATTAAAATGATCTACCCTTTTAGCCAACAAGTGGTCGACCGCCCTGTATTTCTATGGACCGAATTTATTGATAATTCTCTTCAATGTTGGCACCTTTACCATCTTATCGTTGCGTATCTATCGCATTCGCAGTGATGTGGCCAAGTTGACACAAAAACAAATGTTCTTCAAAGAAAAGTAAGCGTCTAAGGATAACGTGTACAAAAATTCAATAATGCACTTCAACAACAGGTATCTGCTCTCAATCAATTTCAGTGGCGTCGTAATTCTACGCCTATTCATTGTAATGGGCATCAGCTGGATAATGGACATCATTTCGTTTTGCCTCCGTGATTATAAGATGGCCGATTATCTATTTTTCATAACGGATTTTTGCAATGCCATTCAGGGAGTTTTGATTTTCATTCTGTTCGTCTTGAAACGCAACGTGATAGCGGCCATACGCAAGAGGTAAGGTTTCGAGTTGAAGCATAAGATCTATCTATGATCGCTAAATACTATTTTACCTTTCAGTGTCAGGCAAAAATACCACAGAAAGCCCAGGCCGAGTGTTACCTCAATATCGACACATTTCTCAAAACTTTCATCTAGTCATTCGACAAATGCCTAAATGGAACCCGATATACTCTGAAAAATGAAGTATGATTTATAGGGTTTCATAGCTGTACTTAATATATCACTTATTATCGATGTATTAGAATTTTATTGAAAAAATATGTTAACACAATTTTAAGGAAATAATAGCTTATTTTAAATATTTGTAGTGCAAAATAAAGACATATATGAATAATACCTAAAACGCGATGGAACCATTTCTTCCCCAAGGTCGTCTATGGATAATAGAAAACAAAAAGTTTCTCAGTAGACACCAGAAGGCCTGAAGCTTTTTTATTGACAATAAAATACCTCAAGGGCTGTCTTCTATGCAATAAAAGACCTCAAGATCTTCTAAACACAATAGAAGACTTCATTTAGACCTTGAGGTCTTCTATACACAACAGCAGACCTCAAGGTCCTCTATAAGCAATAAAAGACCTCAAGGTCTTCCATAGACATTACGAGATCGGAATGTTCTCTATAGGCAATAGAAGAGCTTAAGTTCTTCTATACGATCTAAAAATTTTCTACAGACAGCAATAGGCCTCAAACTCTTCTGTAGACAATAGAAGACCTCTATGTCTTCTTTAGAAAATAAAAAAATTCAAAATCTTCTACAGACAATAGAAATCAAGAACTCAAGGTCTTCTTCCATACAATAGAGGACCTCACCTTAAGGTCTTCTGCGAACAATAGAGGACCTCACCCCTGAGTCTTCTATAGACAAAAGAGGACCTCATTGTCTTCTATAGATAATTGAGAGAAGACATGATCTAGAGTCTAGACAATACAAGACATCAAAGTTTCCACTAGACACTAGAAAACCTCAAGGTCTGCTAAATATAATAGAAGACCTCAACGTCTGCTAAATACAATAGAAGACTTCTGTGGACAACAGAAGACCTATTCTATTGTCTATAGACAATAGAAGACCTCAAGGTCTTCTATAGACAATAGAAGACCTCAAAGTATTCTATAGACAATAAAAGACCTCAAAGTTCCTATGGAAGACCACAAGGTCTTCTATAGACAATAGAAGACCTCAAGGTCTTCTATAGACAATAGAAGACCTCAAGGGCTTCTATAGACAATAGAAGACCTCAAGATCTTCTATTGACAATAGAAGACCTCAAGATCTTCTATAGACAACAGAAGACCTAAAGGTCTTCTATAGACAATAAAAGACCACAAGGCCTCTATAGACAATAGAAGACCTCAAGGTCTTCTATAGACAATAGAAGACCTCAAGGTCTTCTATAGACAATAGAAGACTTCAAGGTCTTCTATAGACAATAGAAGACCTCAAGGTCTTCTATATACAATAAAAGACCTCAAGGCCTTCTATAGACAATAGAAGACCTCAAAGTATTCTATAGACAATAAAAGACCTCAAAGTATTCTATAGACAATAAAAGACCTCAAAGTTCCTATGGAAGACCACAAGGTCTTCTATAGACAATAGAAGACCTCAAGGTCTTCTATAGACAATAGAAGACCTCAAGGGCTTCTATAGACAATAGAAGACTTCAAGATCTTCTATAGGCAATAGAAGACCTCAAGGTCTTCTATAGACAATAGAAGAAGACCTCAAGGGCTTCTATAGACAATAGAAGACCTCAAGGTCTTCTATAGACAACAGAAGACCTTAAGGTCTTCTATGGACAATAGAAGACCTCTTCTATAGACAATAGAAGACCTTAAGGTCTTCCATAGACAATAGAAGACCTAAATGTCTTCTATAGACAATAGAAGAAGACCTCAAGGGCTTCTATAGACAATAGAACACCTCAAGATCTTCTATAGACCATAGAAGACCTCAAGATCTTCTATAGACCATAGAAGACCTCAAGATCTTCTATAGACCATAGAAGACCTCAAAGTTTCTATGGACAATACAAAACCTCAAGGTCTTCTATAGGCAATAGAAGACCTTAAGGTCTTCTATAGGCAATAGAAGACCTTATGGTCTTCTTTAGATAATACAAAACCTCAAGGTCTTCCATAGACAATAGAATACCTAAAGGTCTTCTATAGACAATAGAAGACCTTAAGGTCTTCTATAGGCAATAGAAGACCTTAATGTCTTCTATGGAAAATAGAAGACCTTAATGTCTTCTATAGACAATAGAAGACCTCAAGGTCTTCTATAGATAATAGAAGACCTCAAGGTCTTCTATAGTCTCGCTGTAGCCTTCAAATTGAAGACCTCAAGGTCTTCTATAGAAAATAGAAGACCTCAAGGTCTTCTATAGACAATAGAAGACCTCAAGGTCTTCTATAGGCAATAGAAGACCTAAAGGTCTTCTATATTCTATAGACAATAGAAGACCTCAAGGTCTTCTGTAGACAATAGAAGACCTCAAGGTCTTCTGTAGACAATAGAAGACCTCAAGGTCTTCTATAGACAATAGAAGACCTCAAGGTCTTCTATAGACAATAGAAGACCTCAAGGTCTTCTATAGACAATAGAAGACCTCAAGGTCTTCTATAGACAATAGAAGACCTCAAGGTCTTCTATAGACAATAGAAGACCTCAAGGTCTTCTATAGACAATAGAAGACCTCAAGGTCTTCTATAGACAATAGAAGACCTCAAGGTCTTCTATAGACAATTGAAGACCTTAAGGTCTTCTATAGAAAATAGAAGACCTCAAGGTCTTCTATAGAAAATAGAAGACCTCAAGGTCTTCTATAGAAAATAGAAGACCTCAAGGTCTTCTATAGAAAATAGAAGACCTCAAGGTCTTCTATAGAAAATAGAAGACCTCAAGGTCTTCTATAGAAAATAGAAGACCTCAAGGTCTTCTATAGAAAATAGAAGACCTCAAGGTCTTCTATAGAAAATAGAAGACCTCAAGGTCTTCTATAGACAATAGAAGACCTCAAGGTCTTCTATAGACAATAGAAGACCTCAAGGTCTTCTATAGACAATAGAAGACCTCAAGGTCTTCTATAGACAATAGAAGACCTCAAGGTCTTCTATAGACAATAGAAGACCACAAGGTCTTCTATAGACAATAGAAGACCTCAAGGTCCTCTATAGACATTAGAAGACCTCAAGGTCTTCTATAGACATTAGAAGACCTTAAGGTCTTCTATGGACAATAGAAGACCTCAAGGTCTTCTATAGACAATAGGGCGCACTAATATCAATACAAAATAACAAGTTCACTGTGGTACAGACTTTCAAAATTTCGACTACTGCAATAGATGTACAATGTCTTATGGTTTATTTCAAGTAATTTTGAACACAACACAAGGTGGATATAAATGCAGTATGACTAGTAATGGGTGTCATTGAAATGATTTAAACCACATCTCGATATAATGACCCTCCAAGAACCAAGAAAACTCTATGCTAAATTTATGTTTTGGCGTGTCCGCCGGAAGATTTGATACAATGGTTATCCTCAATGCTTTATTTTATAATCTTGAGTTCTTGGTTTTGCGGTTTTCTCAACGTTTTCGAAAGGCAGAAACTCAATTAGTCACTCTTTCAGGGATCTTTCAAAGAAATTGAAAACAGTTCTTACAAACATTTTGAAAACACAACAAGCAAACAAATTATGCGTTTACATAAATTCGGTTTACATCTGAGCATACTTATACTGGGGACTGCAACAAAGGCAACTTCATCTGAAAACCCTGGCCAAAATCTCACTGAAAAATGTCCCTATAAGGACACCGTGGATTTAAGCAATATCAAACCGTTAGATAACGGTTCCTATGTGTATCATAACACTGTTATTGAAGAACATAAATTAGCTCAATATGATTATCGCTTGGCAGCTTACAATGAGCGTAAAAACTCCGAGTTACATTGGCGTGGATGTGTCTGTGATTCGACGAAGCCGTGTGTAAAAGTTTGCTGTGAATGGGGTGAATATTTCGATGAGACCTCATATCGGTGTGAGAAAATTCCCGATCATTTGAATGTTCCGACGGAATTAACAATTATTTCAATGGATACCCCAGATCGCCTCGTGAATATATACGAACATTTTACCTATCAAGTTGGTTTGCCGTGCAAACATCCGGAAAGTCTTACCATGGAAGATGATCAATGGCATTTATTGGAGGTGGGTAATTGAGTAATGAAGTGAGATTTTTATAAATGGCAGAGATGATTCAATTGAAATTCAATTGAATGAATGTGAGCAGCCGTAATTCATTATTTTATTATTATTCATACTAACCACACAGAGACAAGAGTGCGATCCTCATACATTTTATTAAGATTTATTCAAAGGGAAACCCCCATCGTACGCAAGATACTAAAGTACTAAAAGTACTACAAATTTTGTACTTTTATAACTAGAATCTTAAAATTTGGGATGAAGGTCTCATTTTGCTGGTAAATTTGCAGTGCTAAATAATATTATGCGTTTTCTACGCTGTGTACGAAATTAGGTGTCCTTTGGACATTTGTACTAGAAAATTAGTAAAAATTATAAAAGTACTAAAATGTACTAAAAACAAGTTAAATAATATCAATAGGTGTTGCCGACAGATGTATACCCACAGCCAATGTTCGATTATTTACAGGGTGACATAAAAAAACTGCAACAAAGTGTAATGCCATAATTTTTACATTTTTTTTTAATTTTATTGAATGAAAGCAACAAATGTCTGACATAGCATAGAATTTTAAAATAACTTAGATTTAAGTAGATTTGTTCGAATTTGTCACCCATGGCACGAATTATGATCTTCAAACGGCCAATGAAACCGTCACACGCTGCCCGAATGTTGTTCTGCGGTATTTTGGCCCATTTCCGGCGAAGCGCTTGCTTGAGGTGATCGACACTTTCGTGTTTTTTAGTGCCAACCTTGCTTTCCAAAATACTCCAGACACAATAGTCCAGCGGATTGGTATCCGGAGATATTGGTGGCCTACGTGCGCTGGAAATGAAGCGAGGAATCTCATTTTGTAACCATTCTTGGGTGGCGCGTGCTGAGTGCGATGGTGCTGAGTCATGTTGGAATGTCCAAGGTCTGCGGCCAAAATGTTTGCGTGCCAAGGCTTTAATACACCCTCCAGAATATTTTCGCGATAATATTCGGCATTTATTCTGATGCCACGGTCGATTAATACAAGTGGAGAGCGACCATTAGCTGTTATGGCGACCCACACCATCACCATGGCCGGCGCTTGAGTTCTGGTGGCCGAACGAAGGTGCGCATTTTCAGCTGACTTCTTTGGCAAGTAAACACGATCATTTTGTTTGTTTACAAACTGCTGGACAAAATTCGGTAGTTCACCACTTTCGGCCAAGCAAAGCAACTGTTGTGGTGTAAGTTCGTGCACTTTTTGGAATTTCAATGGCTCACTTTTAAATATTTGCCGAATGGAATATTGCGATATGTTCAGCTCACGAGCCATATTTCGGCAACTGCGACGCGGGTTTTGATCAAGTCGCTTCCTCTTCCTTTTTTTGAATTGAATTCCGTCACGAATAACTTTTTTCTGCCGAATTCCTTTTGCTTTTCTACGCTTGTAAAGTAAAATAATTTTAACAGCTCTGAAGTTGGTTACAGTTTTTTCATCTCACCATGTAAATATATTTTGACTTCTGTTATTATTCAATTGTTGAACCTCTATGGAGTAGGTTCCGAAGGAATGGGCTAATATTGCCCATTTCGTATCGGACCGAAATATATATATATATATATATATATATATATATATATATATATATATATATATATATATATATATATATATATATATATATATATATATATATATACATATATATATATATGTATATATATATATATATATATATATATATATATATATATATTGCGACGTGCCAGGTTCGGACTATATTGGTTACTTCCTTGATAATTTTTATAATCGGCCGAAATATTCCATATTTACAATTCATCTAATACAGATAAAAATATTGGTATGAGTAAAATTACAAGAAAATCCAATATTTAAATTCAATTTTATGCGAAATCATAAATTCAATATTTATTTGAGTTTTCTGATTGAGAGAAATATTTAGATATAGAACGTTGGAAATCGCTGACTTGCTTCGCAAGTTATGACAGATAAAAGTATTGAAAATTGTGACCCTTTGTGAGTGAGGTACCAGAAGGGGTTCGCAGATATATCATCTTCACAAGAGATCTTGTGTTAGCCAAAACGACTGTATGTGTGAAATTTGAAGAGAGTTGGATGCTTATTTCGATTTCTATGAGCGGTTTGTTTTTCAAAATCTTGAACACTATGTGGGAGAGCAACTAGAAGAAATGGTCCGATCTCTACCATCTTTATAACAGTTCTCATGTTCATAAAATATTGAGATGTACCAAGTCTGAAAGGTATCGGATGTAAATTTCGCCATTTATAAGCTTCATAAATATCCAACCCATGACCCATTATGGGGGAGGAAGAGAAGAACCGATACATTCCATCTTTACAGCAGATCTTGTGTTGATGGAAATATTGAGATGTCCAAGGCTGAATGGGATCGGATATTAATTTCGCGTGTTATGAGCTTCATAAATATTCAAAATTTTGACACTTTGAGGAGGAGGTACCAGAACGAGTGGATCGATATATTCCATCTTCACACCAGACCTTGGGTTAATAAAATGATTGTGATGTGTGTAATTTGAAGACAATGGAATTTTTATATCACATTTTAAAGGAGTTATAATAATTCAACATTTTCACCTTTTGTGAAAGAGGTACTTGATAGAGTCGACCGACCCTTTGTAACCATATGGCTGAGGGTATAAAAAAAAAACTACAAAAAAAGATCTAAATATTGTACTATTAGCGCAGAATTCCAAAATTTCAATTATAAAATTTACCTGAGACTGCAAAAAATCTTAACTCTACTTTTGGGGTACGAGATGTACTAGGGGGTACCAAGATGGTCAGTGCGAAAATGGTACAAAATTGTAATTGAGTCCTTGCGTAAGTGGAGCTTGACAAAAAGTAGTAGTAATAGGTGCCAAACTTGATTTATAATTACAGAAACACCACCACCAATTGAAGCGAATTTGGAAATTTTCAAAAAAAAGTTGTTAACATCATAAAATACCTAATATTAGGGCCTATACGAAGACGTGGACCTGCATGGTCAATATTCTATCACAGGATGTAGTATCCATTAAGATCTTCCAATACTAAATTTGAAACGATTCTGGTGAATAATACCACTAAGATCATCAAATACCAAATATAGGGAGGTACAGTTTTATGGGGGGCTATACGAAAACGTGGAACTTTTTTAAAAAGCTCTGCAGTCCAAATACACATCGGAGTTAAATTTGGTCTACTTACTTCATTTCATGCTTCCAAACCTCATCTAAATCTCAACCGTCCACACTAACAGTGATCCTAATTCCAAATTTAAAACACTATCCGTTCACCCAATGTGTTTGAATTTCTAAAAACCCATCGTTATCACACCCCCTCGCACCAACATTGAACCACATTAAAAATATCAATATTCTACTTCCTACGTTTCGCCTGTACGTCGACCACTCATTACTAGAATCTTCAATATATATATCTCAATGAAATATTTGTCATTCTCTTCTCACAGGATGGCATCTTATATATTCTCAACGATGATTCCTATCATGATACGGTTAGCTATTGTCTAACAGCATATCGTTACAATGATACAAATGCCAATGTCCTGGTGCCCATGAGCTGTCCGAAGAAAAATGAAATGACTTTTGAGCTGGCCTTTCACAGTTATGGTGAGTCTGAAGAGTCTGTGGCAAGGAATTGAAACCAAAACAAATTTAAAATATCTGTTTTCAATTATCATTTCATTTAGCCCCACTGGTGACGGTGGTATTTCTAATACCCACAGTCGGGATCTATCTCTGGCTAAAAGAGTTACGTGAAAATATGCGTGGCAAATTGTTGATATGCTATATGATTTCACTGATTATCAGTTATTGCATTTTGGGTTATATCAATCTATCGGAGGTGGTATTCGATGACAACATGTGCTGTATTTTGGGTAGGGAATACCTACATACATATGCACAGAAACTAATATTTCTTTTATAATTTTAAAGGCTTCACGTGCTACTTCTTTTTCATAGCTGCCTTCCTGTGGCTAAGCGTTTTGTGCTTTGATATTTGGATAAATTTCAAAGATACCCGCTTCCCTAGTTCAAGCAAAAATCACACACGCTTTATATGGTATTCTTGTTATGCCTGGGGCATTGCCACCCTGCTGACCAGTATGGCAATGTTATGCCAGTGGTCGGACCACATTTCCGAGGATTATAAACCGGGCATTGGTTATGATGTGTGTTGGTTGGACAGTAAGTTTGTCTGAAAATCCTGACCGGAATTTTTAATAAAATTGCTTTTTAATTTGTAGCCAACAAATGGTCCGCAGCAATTTATTTCTATTGGCCAAATTTGATCATTTTGTTATTTAGCATTGTTACCTTTACCCACTTAACGCTGAGGATTTATCGCATACGCTCCGATATGGCTCAAATGACACAGAGGAAGGAGGTGTTCAAAGAAAAGTGAGTAAAAATGTACAAGGAGAAGAACTCTTTTAGGGATAGAAGACCTTCTATCTAGAGAAGATGTCTTCTATCCATAGAAGTGGTCTCCTAACCATAGAAAAAGTGTTCCATCCACAGAAGAAGTGATAGAAGAGGTCTTCTATCCATACAAGAAGTCTGCTATGCATAGAAGAGGTCTTTTATCCATAGAAGAGGTCTTTTATCCATAGAAGAGGTCTTCTATATATAGAAGGGATATTCTATACATAGAGGGTTATTCCCTCCATAGAAGACCTCTTCTAGGGATAGAAGACCCCTTCTATGGAGAGAATAACCCTCTATGTATAGAATATCCCTTCTATGTATAGAAGACCTCTTCTATGGATAAAATACCTCTTCTATGGATAAAAGACCTCTTCTATGCATAGCAGACTTCTTGTATGGATAGAAGACCTCTTCTATCACTTCTTCTGTGGATGGAACACTTATTCTATGGGTAGGAGACCACTTCTATGGATAGAAGACATCTTCTCTAGATAGAAGACCTCGTCTATAGATAGAAGACCTCTTCTGTGGATGGAAGACTTATTCTATGGATAGGAGGCCTCTTCTATGGATAGAAGTCCTCTTCTATGGATAAAAGACATCTTCTATCAATAGAAGTCTTCCTGAAGCAACGATCTACCAAATCCTCTTCTTTTTACAATTAATACACACTTTCTTTGCAGCGCTGTTGTAATCCTGCGAGTCTTCATTATCTTGGGCCTGTCTTGGATATTGGATATTCTATCATATTTTTTACGCAACTATGAAGCCTGGGATTTTCTATCCATATTATCTGATATGCGTAGTGCTCTACAAGGACTGCTTATATTTATTTTGTTCATTTTGAAACATAATGTCTTACAGTCGATAAGGAGGAGGTATGTGTATAATTTGATTTTAAAATATTGTTAGTAGAACTTTTATATTATCCGATTTTAAAAATAGCATTTTCAGACTGCGCAACACGAACAGACCATCGATATTTTCAAGGCTGTCATTTTCGAAATCGTCTGTGACACATGGACCACAAACCGAAATGGAATATATTGAAGTAAATCCAATTGAACCAAGGGTATAATAGTTAGAAATTTGAAAAAAATTTTTAATTTTTCATGAAGCAAAAATAAATTAACAGTAATATTCGGATGAATGAATGTGTGTATGCATGTAAAATATTTTAGAGAAAGAGAAAAACCTTGCACAGCGACATCTACTCGCCAGCGGACAAGTGATAATATTATTTAGGTTTTGTCTTGGATAATTCAAACCGTTTCTGTTTACGTAAAAATTTCAAATATGATTGTGTAAAAACGACTCGAAATGATGAATGGAAAGAAAGACATATAATATAATAAGATGGCACCAAAGACATACAACTATAAAGATTGGACAAAATCAAAGACATAAAACTATAAAGATTGGATAAAATGCATATGGGCTTTAATTTTTCCATCAGGTAATAGATGGCAGGCGACATAACAGAAACGCATTGGAAATTTTTAGGAAAATTTGTTATTCCGATATCGCCGAAAAATGACGGAAATACGCGGGAAAAATATCAGTTATACAGACATG
Organism: Musca domestica; assembly: GCF_030504385.1. NCBI lineage: Eukaryota > Metazoa > Arthropoda > Insecta > Diptera > Muscidae > Musca > Musca domestica. Next base: position 6,931,623 of record NW_026712324.1, on the reverse strand, counting down.
TATCGATAAAAATCAACAAAAACCCTTAAAAAGTGCCAGTTCTGTTAAATTATAATAAAAAAAATAAAAATAAATTATAATAAATTATATACATACACGAAGGGTTTGTCCTTCGGATTTATTTATTTCATAGCAAATACCAAGCGTGCAGTAAACTGCAATCTTTGGAAGTTGAGTGGCATTTCTATTGCAATTAGTAAATTCGAGATAGCAACATATTTCGCCGTAATAAGCGTATTTCAAATCAATTGTTGTGTTGTTTTTTAGTGTTAGCCTAAGGCGTTGTGGGTCAATGGTTCTTATTAAAATCATATCCCAATCTGATCCGATTTAAATATAATTAAAAAAAAATTACTTTTACACCAAATTCCGCCACACCTTTCATATTTCATTGAAATTGGTGCGTCAAATATGTGAAATCGGCCGAGAATATATATATATATATATATATATATATATATATATATATATATATATATATATATATATATATATATATATATATATATATATATATATATATATATATATATATGGGAGCTATATCCAAATCTTAACTAATTTCCAATTAATTTGTCACATTTATTATTGTAACCAAATTCCGCCACATATTCTGAATTTCATTGAAATCGGCCGAAATATATATGTCTTTGTGTCTCTCTCGCTTTGGGTGCATCAAATATGTGAAATCGGCCGAGTATATAAATGGGAGCTATAATCACATCTGAGCGTATTTGAATATAATTTGTCAAATTTATTTTTGTACCAAATTTAGCCACTCATGCCGAATTTCATTGGAATCGGAAATACGTATCGTGTTTTGTGCATCAAATATGTGAAATCTTCGGAAAATATATATGGGAGCTATATCCAAATCTGAACCGATTTCGATTTAATTTGACAAATTCATTTTGGCTCCCAATTCCGTTACTTATTTTAAATTTCATTACAATTGGAAATACATATCGTGTTTGGTCCACCAAATACATGAAATAGGCCGAAAATATATATGTAAATCTGAACCGATTTCAATATAATTTGGGAAATAAATTTTTTAGATAAAATCTATCATACGTTTCAAATTTCATTGAAATTGGGGATACATAGCGTGTTTGGTGCATCAAATGCTTGAAATCGGCCGAAAATGTATATGGGAGCTATATCCAAATCTGAACCGATTTCAATTTAATTTGACAAATTTATTTTCGGATCAAATCCTGTCACACATTCCAAATTTCATTGGAATCAAACATTCATATTGTGTTTGAGGCATCAAATGAACAAAATCGGTCGAAAATATATATGGGAGCTATATCCAAATCTGAACCGATTACAATATAATTTGGCAAACTTATTTTTGTTCCAAATTCCGTTATGTATTCCAAATTTGGAGACTGTATCTTCAACCAATCAATAGATATATGCATATAAAATCTAAATTTTTGGGTGGTACCTCCGAGGTACCTCCACGTATTTGTATTCGTTTGTCTTAACACATCACAATATTTTTATTGACCTGTGAAGATGGAATATATCGGTCCGCACCTTCTGATGTTCATTAATCGTGAAATTAACATCCGATTCCAGACAGATTTGGCACATCTCAATATTTCTATCAATACAAGATCTATTGGTAGAGGTCGGAATATTTCTTCTGGTACCTCCCCCACAAAGGACAAAATTTTTAATAACCAAAACGATAAAAAAAATCGGAATAAGCCTGTGTTTCTCTTCATACTTCACATATCACATTAGTTCTACTAAAACAAGAACGGCTGTGAAGGTGGGATAAATCGGTCCACTCCTTGTGGTACCTCCCCCACAAGTTTCAAAATTTTGAATATACAAGAAGCTCATTGAAAACGCGAAATTAACATCCGATTCTCTTCAGACTTGGTATATCTCAATACAAGATCTGTTATAAAGATGGTAGAGATCGGGCCATATCTTCTGGTACCTCCCCCACATAGGCTTCAAGATTTTGAAAAACAAAACGCTCAAAGGAAGGGAAATTAGCATCCAACTCTCTTCAAATTTCACACACACACATTATTGCGAATCCATTCTGGTACCTCAATACTTTTATCTGTAATAACTTCCGAAACAAGTCAGAGATTCTCTATCTAATTTTTTTCTCTACCAAAAATCTAAGATGAATATGGGATTTATGATTTCACATAAAATTGGTTATAAATGTTCGATTTTCCTTAAGTTTTGCCCATACAAATTTTTTATCCGTATGAGACGGAGTATGAGCTAGTAAAAAAGCAGCTAAGTTCGGCCGGGTCGGGCCTTTTAATACCCTCCACTATTTGGAAGGAACTTGAACAATAGAAAACAAATTCCGAAAACTACCACTTAAATAAAAACCGTTAGATGGGAATTATGCGAAGACGTGGACCTGCGTACAAAAATCTTTGTCATAAACTGTAGTACCCATTACGAACTTCAAATACCAAATTTGGAACAATTCTGCCGAAAATTTCGCTAAGATCATGAAAATACAAAATATCGGGAGGTACCGTTATATCGAGGCTGTACGAAAACGTGGACCGACATGGCCCATTGACGAACTTATCCTGCCTACTGGTACACTATGCATCTATGCAAAATTTTAGCCTTCCATCACTATTCGTTCGAAAGATGGCGTGATTACAACACAGACGGACATAGCAAGATATATATATATATATATATATATATATATATATATATATATATATATATATATATATATATATATATATATATATATATATATATTGCCTATTATGAATATTTCGAACGCAAGTGATTGCGTGCCCAAGGCATAATACCCCCTACAGAATATTTTCGCGATAATATTCGACATTTATTCAGATTCCGCGGTCTATTAATAAGAGCGGAGAGCGGCCATCGGCTGTTATGGCGACCCACACCATCACCATGGCCGGCGTTTGAGTTCCGGTGGCCAACCGAAGGTGCACCTTTTCAGCTAACCTCTTTGGCAAGTAAATACGATCATTTAGTTTATTTACAAACTGTTGTCCAGCAGTTTACTCATCGGATAAAACCAAAATCGACAGTTCACCACTTTCGGCAAAGCGAAACAACTCTTTAGCTCTTTTGAGTCTATTTTCTTTCTGTTGCGGTGTAAATTCTTGCACTTTTTTCGAATTTCAATGGCTTTACCCCGATCTACTTTTTCAATATTTGCCTCACAAGCCATTTTTCGGCCACAGCGGCGCGGGCTTCGATCAAGTCGCTTCTTTACTTTTCGAGCCATTTCTGCTGATGTCCACTTCCTTGACGTCGGGCTACGCTACCAGTATCACGGTAACACAAAAGATTTATTCATATTTAAATGCTGGAATGCTCTAACGCAGGTGGCTTACCTGCGTATTTCCAGTTAAATATAAAGAAATCACACTATCACGCTTGAATTCCATATAGCTTTTTTCTGGATAATAGTCACCAAAATGAATAAAACTCACCAAAATTTTCTGGATAATACTCACCAAATGCACGCTTGTAAAAAATATAACGAGCTATCATTGGAATAATTTTATCAGCTGTCGGACGACTGCAGTCTGAATTTGATTGCAGTTTTTTTCAGCTAACGCTGTACAGTCCAAATCTGGTACCTCACAATATTTATATCATTTTTATTTAGATCCGATACGAAATGGACAATATTGGCCCATTCCTTCGGAACTCAGTCCATACAGGTCAACAATTTGACTAATCATACAAAAAGTCAAAATATATTTAAATAAACGAACATTGTCTGGGAGTAAACATCTGTCGGCTAAATGGACTGATTCTTTTTTTAATAGTTTAATTCAACCCAGTCGGCATCCCTAAACAACTCAACACACTTCACACCAAAAACAGGTTGGATACCAGCCCCAACTAACAACAATGCAAAGACCTGTTCGATGTGGAGGAACACACGAGAACAACACCGGCGACTGTTGTTCTTCGTTGTTGTTGGAAAGCAACAGCAGCAGCAGCACTTGGAGCTGTGGACAACCAACAACTGTTGATAGTTTTGGCCGGCCAAACAACTTTTGTTTCAGTTGATGCGTAACTTTTAAAGAGGACGGTTAACGCAGAAGTTTTGCTGCGGCAGGCGATTCGGAGTGGTGTGTGCCTTATAGTGTTTCTGCTGTTGTTTTTGTATTTTTATGATAGCATTTTTGTTTATAAAAATTTTGAGAATTTGCAAATGGAGAATGAAATAAATTGCTGTTATTAAATTAACAATTGCCAAAAATAAAAGTGTTGATTGGTTATAAACAAAAGAAAGAAGAAATAAAGAAAAAAACCCAATAAAAATAAAGAGCATTGGAAATTTAAAAGGCGAGTGAAACGTAAATTCCATAACAAGAAATAGAAAAGAATTTCGAAATGTGCGTAATACCCGAATTTTGAATTTATTTATTAATAAATAATGTAATACGTTTTCAAACAAAACTTAAACATAGTTGTGAGGCAAAAAAAAAAAAAAAAAAAAAAAACAATATTTTAAGTTTATTATTTATTTGGGAATTTGATATTTTGTTTTTGTTTTAAGTTATATCTCCAGTAAAGATAGCCGTCGTCAGTCAGTGTCCCCAAAGATAATACCAACCCACCAACTGAAGAGGTGTTGTGTGTGTGGTTTCCCAAAGATATGAAAAGGCGAACAAAAACAAATAATCAAGAAAAGTTCACACTGCAAAATGATAATAAATGTTGTTGTTTAAAGTTTGTTTACTTTTTGTTGTTCCTGCTTTTGTTGGTTGCTTCAATTCAAGGGCCAGTCAGGTTGTCAATGGCGTTTCGTGGTTTATGGTTCTGTGGCTCTGTGGTTGTTTCTGATTTCTTGAATTATTCTTTTGACATTTTATCAAAGCAAAATGACCACAAAGTAAAGTGTGAAATAAAGTGACAATTCGTTGTTGTTGTAGCACTTACCTTGTTCTTGTTTATTTTTTTGTTGCCGATCGCAAAATATTGTCAACGCAGGTCACTCACTGCCATTCAAAATTGTATCAAAGTTTCGTTTTTGTCTCGTTTTACTTCTTCTTTATGTGTGTGTTCACCACAATCGTTTAAGTTTGTCAAGTCGTAAACTGAAATTTAATAAAATTAAAAATGAAATACAATAAAAACATTTAAAGAAATTTCAGCTGAAACACTTAAACGGAAATGATAATCGATCGAACGACAAAGAACAAAAAAAATACAACAAAGTTAATCAAAACCAATTGAAAGATATTAGCTTTATTTTGAACACTACACGGCAATCCAAAAAAAGAAAGAGAGAGAGAGGGGGGTTAGTTGGTGCGAAAAACAATACAGGCCAGGATTTTAAAGTCCATTGGGGAGTTGTAAAAGTTATTATTGGTGGTAAAGTTCAAACGAATTATGGACAAAATTATAAAAAAGCCGAGAAAGTAGAGCTAACAAGTTAAAAAGTATCAGTCGGGTTTGACGAAAGATGTATACCCTCCTCAGCCAAAGTTCGATTATTTAAATAGATTTTGACTTCTGTTATGATTATTTAAATTGTTGACCCTCTATGGAGTAGGTTCCGAACGAATGAGACAATATTGTCCATTTCGTATCGGACCCGAATAAATATGATATTAATATGCGACGTGCCAGGTTTGGACTATACTACTGGCTACTTCCTTCACTTTATATGAAATATGTGATTTTTTTTTTTTTTTTTGTAAAATGTTGAAATGTTTTTGAGGTACCAGATATATTCGACCGAAGTATTCCACTTTCATACTTCATCTAATACAGATAAAAATATTGGTATGTAAAATTGTTTGCGCAATCATAGATTCCTGAACATTCCATATTCATGTCAGGTTTCTTGTTGAGAGAACCAGTAAAGAAAGTCTTAAAGTCGGGCGGGGCCAACTTTATGATACCCTACACCACTTTGCTAGAGCTCCTATAAACAACTAAAAGTTTTTATGGGAGAATTCAATCATTTGGTGCACAATTAATTTGAAATCTGATAAAGATATATATGGGAGCTATATCCAAATCTGAACCGATCTCGATAAAATTTGGCAAAGATATTTCTGAGCTGTATTTGATATATTTCCCTGAATATCGTTCTTACGGAGTGCATATTACGGTTGTGGGTAACAAATATAACAAATCGAATGAATAATATATATGGAAGCTATAGCTATATCTGAACCGATCTTTACCAAATTTGACATACTAGCTTCTAGACTCAATCCGGTCGTAAGTGCAAAATTCCATCCCATTTGGAACAATTTTAGACGTTTGATGCACAATAAGAGGTAAATCGGACGAAGTTATATATGGGAGCTATATCCAAATCTGAACCGATCTCGATAAAATTTAGCAAATGTATTTCTGAACTGTATTTGATATATTTCCCCAAATATTGTTGTTGCAGAGTGCATATTACGGCGGCGGTGGACAAAAATAACAAATCGGATGAACAATATATATGGGTGCTATAGCTATATCTGAACCGATTTCGATCAAATTTGGCATATTTGGGTGTATATGCAAAATTCCATACAATTCGGGCTGATATTACACGTTTGGTGCACAATAAAAGGCAAATCGGACAAAGATATATATGGGAGCTATATCTAAATTTTGACCGATTATCTCCAATTTCAATAGGATTCGTCCTTGGGCCAAACAACTGTTTTGTGCAAAATTTCATCTGGATCGGACAATAAATGCGACCTGTACTTTGTTTACAAAAATACATGGACAGACGGACGGACGGACATGCATAAATCGACTCAGAACTATGGGTCTATCTCGTTTCCTTCTGCCTGTTACAAACAAATGCACAAAGACATAATACCCTGACCACCTTGTGGTGTGGTGGTATAAATATTTGAACATAGCAAGTTGTAGAGTATCACTGACCTGTTTTGCAAGTTACGACACATTAAAGTATTGCAAATTGTGACCTTTGGTGGGTGAGGTACCAGAAAAGGTTCGCAGATCTTCACAACAAATCTTGTTTGTGTGTGTGTGTGAAATTTGAGGAGAGTTGGATGCTTATTTCGCTTTCTTTAAGCGCTTTGTTTCTTGAACCCTATGCGGGAGAGGTGTCAGATATGATATGGTCCTATCTCTACCATCAGATCTTGTGTTGATAAAAATATTGGGATGTGCCAAGTCTGAATGGATTTGGATGTTAATATCGGGTGGGGGAGGAACCAGAAGGAGTGGACCGATACATTCCATCTTCACACCGTCGTACCTGGCCTAGCAGTGATGCAAATTTTATGATTTGCAAAGTTGGAGTAAAAAATATTAAAAATAAATATATATATATATATTTTTTTTTTGAACTTTCGACCTTTTTTTGGGGTTGTGGACCGATATTGCCAATATCCGAACTTGATCTTAGTTTGATAATAATATTATGTTTTATCAAGTTTGGACAATATCGGATACTCCATTCGAGAATTATCGTGCGTACCAGCCAGACAGACAGACAGACGGACTAGATCGACTCCAAATATCCTGAAACGGATTTGGTCCAAAGAGTCCTGTGGTCTAAAACCCTTATCTCGATGAGGCATTCCTTGGATTCCGACCATATTAAGTGTTTTCGGCAATATTAAAATATAAATATAAGAATTAGTACACAAGCCACCATATGTATTTTTTTGGCCTCTCCAAAATGTTTAAACCCTAGCCATATGGCTAAGGGTATACCATATGACTAGGGTATAAACATTTTGGAGAGGTGCGAGTTTGTAAAGAACTGAGGAATTATTTCACATATTATGAGAGTTATGGCTATTATGGGAGTGGTACCAGAAATCTGAGAAAAAATCAGACACAGATTTTACATTTGATAAGAGTTATTAGAATACAACCCTTTTAGTCCTCTTTGGACGGTGGGGTTGTCAGAGATGCAATGGCCAAGAATGTGGGGTCGGGATCCTGGGGATCAGATCCCCTCCGAAATTGTTAAATTTGTGTTTTTGGTAAATTTTTCCTAGTTGGGCTGTATTTCTGGATGCGTCACGTGATCTAAGCCGGATTTAAGTATTACTCCTCGAACTATATGACAAACATTTAGAACTGTTTAGACCCTCAGACATATTGCTACATATAACATTTGATACGGCCAAAAAGAGCCTCATCGAAATTTTAGACCCTAGGTCTCGTTGAATCAAATTCGTTTTAAGGCATTTGAAATCGATCTAGAATATATCTAACCCCACAAAAGGTCGAAATTCTCAAAAATAATATTTTACTGTACAGCAAGCGATCGAATGGTGCGATTTTTCTCCAACTTTGCAAATCCTAATATTTTCATCAGTGCTGGGTCAGGTGCAAAATAGGATAATATCGGTCCATTTCATCAAGTACCTCCCCCCAAAGGGTCAAAATTTTGAATAATTATAACTCTTGTATTATGTGATCTAACAGTCCGATTGTCTCCAAATTACACAAATCACAATCATTTTACTAACCCAAGGTCTGGTGTGAAGATGGAATATATCGGTCTACTCCTTCTGGTACCACCCCCACAAAGGTGTCCAAATTTTGAATAAGCAAAACGCATTTATTGTATGAAGTTACCTATTTCTCTAACATATTTCAAAGACCTTGTGGGCTATATTTTCTTTATTATACCCTCAATCATACGTCTAAAGAGGGTATATATCATTTGATACGGCCAAAACGTTCCCTATCCCCAAATCAGTTTCAGGAAATTTGGACTCGATCTAGCGATGTCCGTCCGTCCGTCCGTCCGTCTGGCTGGCTGGAGCGCATGATAACTCTCGTAGAGAGTATCCGATTTGATCCAAACTGGCTACATCGTTCTATTATTGTCAAACTTAGATCAAGTTCGGAAGATGGGATAGGTCGGACCACTCCTTCTGGCACCTGCCCCATTATGGGTCAAGATTTTGATTACTTATTTATCTTATGGAACACGAAATAACCATCCGATCCCCTTCAGAATTCACAAATCTGAATATTTTTTCTAACCTAAGATCTAGTGTGAAGGTGCTATGTGTCGCCTCAATCTGTCTGCTACACACCCCCTTCCACCCATCCACACTAAGGGTCAACTTTTTGAATACTCTCTACGCTAATAAAATGTAAAATAAAAATTTTAAAATTGAAGTTCATAAAACGCGATATAAGCATCCAATTTATTTTAAACTCTGCACATCTTAATATTTCTATCAACGCAAGATCGTAAGTGGAGATGGGATATATCGGACCAATAATTCTGGTACTTCTCTCATAATAGACCAAGATTTTGAAGAATAATAACTCTCAAAGTGTGCAAAGTTTGTGCATTCTAACCAATAATTTTACTAACGCAAGATCTGGTGTGAAGATGACAGGTATCCCCCACAAAGGGGCGACAATATTCAATACATATATCTCTTATAACTTGAGAAACAAATAAACGATTCTTTTCAAACTTGATATATCTGAATATTACTCTCAGCCAGAGATCTGATGTGAATATGGAATTTATCGTCCCACTCCTTCTCTCTCTTCCCCATTACAGTTTAACATTTTGATTAACAATTGTTAGCTCATAATAATATAAATAATTTTTCGATTTGACCCCCATAAAGGGTCAACAGGTTGTATAATCATAACACAAGTCGCAATAGATTGAATTAAACGGATAGTATCTGAGGGTATATATTTGTCGGCAAAACCGACCGAGACTTTTCAACTCGTTAGCCGTGTCAGTTCAAACACTAGAAATAAGCGGTGAGTTTGCAGAGTTGGATTTGATTCAATAAGTTATATCGGTTGATGTTTCGAATACCACCGGTGGGAGCGCACAACCGTATTGTCACGTAGCACACATATTCAAAAATGATTTCAGTGATTTTCCACAGCCAATAAAAATGACCAATGACAAAATTCGGAGTCTTACAATCTATGAGTCAAGAAAGAATACAGGTAGTGCTGTTATAATTTATATTAAATTATAATTTTTATTATTTACGCCACCAATTTGCATATTTTTTGACGAACGCCACATGCGAAGCATTTTAAAATGTTGAAATCGTTTCGACTCTGTTTAACTTGCGTGTAACTTGTGTGTAAATATGTCACTTACATTCAATACACTGTAAATAATGTAGAATTTCAAAGGTCAACACATAAGTATTCGAATACAAAGCATTCGTATTCAGTTTTTGAATCAAGACGACATTGCCGGCGGGAATGTGGTTGAGTGATACGTGCCTGGGTGGGAGGCATTAATTTGGTATTTTTTTATTGTTTAAATTTTATTATAACGATTTATTTATTATTTATTTATTTATAGTTTACATTTATTATTTATATATTATATATATATATATATATATATATATATATATATATATATATATATATATATATCTATCTTCTTCTTCTATATCTATAAAAGAGGAAAATGTTTGTATGTTTGTTTGTTTGTTTGTTTGTTTGTTTGTTTGTTTGTAATTTATGGACTCGAAAACCGCTGAATAGATTTTCCTGAAAATTTCCATATATACTGCAACATCGCCTGAAAGTAACATAGGCTATATACATTTTTGAATTTCCACTTGGAACTGGAGATATAGCATCAGAATCGGAGGTACCTCCCAAAAATTTAGATTTTATATGCACATATCTATTGATTGGTTGAAGATACAGTCTCCAAATTTGGAATACGTAACGGAATTTGGAACAAAAATAAGTTTGTCAAATTATATTGTAATCGGTTCAGATTTAGATATAGCTCCCATATATATTTTCGACCGATTTCGTTCATTTGATGCCTCAAACACAATATGAATGTTCGATTCCAATGAAATTTGGAATGTGTGACGGGATTTAATCCGAAAATAAATTTGTCAAATTATATTGAAATCGGTTCAGATTTGGATATAGCTCCCATATATATTTTCGGCCGATTTAAGCATTTGATGCACCAAACACGCTATGTATCCCCAATTTCAATGAAATCTGAAACGTGTGGTAGATTTTATCTAAAAAATTGATTTCCCAAATTATATTGAAATCGGTTCAGATTTGGATATAGCTCCCATATACATTTTCGGCCGATTTCATGTATTTGGTGGACCAAACACGACATGTATTTCCAATTGTAATGAAATTTAAAATAAGTAACGGAATTGGGAGCCAAAATGAATTTCTCAAATTAAATATATGGATATGGATAGATATAGCTCCCATATATATTTTCGACCGATTTCATGTATTTGATGCACCAAACACGCTATGTATCTCTAATTTCAATGAAATTTGGAATGTGTAGCGGAAATTAAAACAAATATACATTTGTCAAATTATATTAAAATCGTTTCAGATTTGGATATAGCTCTCATATATATTTTCGACCGATTTCATGTATTTTATGCACCATATGCGATATGTATGTTCGATTCCAAAGAAATTTGGAATATGTAACGGGATTTTGATTAGAAAATAAATTAGTCAAATTATATTAAAATCGGTTCAAATTTGGATATAGCTCTCATATATATTTTCGACCGATTTCATGTATTTTATGCACCATATGCGATATGTATGTTCGATTCCAAAGAAATTTGGAATATGTAACGGGATTTTGATTAGAAAATAAATTAGTCAAATTATATTAAAATCGGTTCAAATTTGGATATAGCTCCCATATATATTTTCCGCCGATTTCACATATTTGATGCACAAAACACGATACGTATTTCCGATTCCAACGAAATTCGGCATGAGTGGCTAAAATTGGTACAAAAATAAATTTGACAAATTATATTCAAATACGCTCAGATGTGATTATAGCTCCCATTTATATACTCAGCCGATTTCACATATTTTATGCACCCAAAGCGAGAGAGACAAAATCTGGCACCAGAAAAAATTGCCAAATTATATTGAAATCAGTTGAGGTTTGGATATAGCTAACATATATATTTCGGCCGATTTCATACATATTATGCACCAAACACGATATATATGACCGATTCCAATGAAATTCAGAATGTGTGGCGGACTTTGGTTATAATAATAAATGTGATAAATTAATTGGAAATTAGTGAAGATTTGGATATAGCTCCCATATATATATTCTCGGCCGATTTCACATATTTGACGCACCAATTTCAATGAAATATGAAAGGTGTGGCGGAGTTTGGTGTAAAAGTAATTTTTGTAAAATTATATTTAAATCGGATCAGATTGGGATATGATTTTAATAAGAACCATTGACCCACAACGCCTTAGGCTAACACTAAAAAACAACACAACAATTTATTTGAAATACGCTTATTACGGCGAAGTATGTTGCTATCTCGAATTCACTAATTGCAATAGAAATGCCACTCTACTTAAAAAAATTGCAGTTTCCTGCACGCTTGGTATTTGCTATGAAATAAATAAATCCAAAGGACAAATCCTTCGTGTATGCATGTATTAACGCATTAAATTAGTGCAATATTTATTTTTTTTAATTTTTAAATTTGTTTTTCTTTATCCAACATATGTTCGTAAATAAAATTTTGAATGCATATAAAATCAACAGGGGTAGCGAAGCGCACCGGGTTCAGCTAGTATATATATATATATATATATGATTGAGAGAAATATTTAGTCGTAAAGAGTCGCTGACTTGTTTCGCAGGTTATGACAGATATAAAAACTAGAAATTGTAACCCTTCGTGGGTGAGTTACCAGAAGGGGTTCGCAGATATACATCACCTTCGCAATAGATCTTGTGTTACCAAAAATGTTTGTGTGTGTGTGAAATTTGAAGAGACTTGGATGCTTATTTCGCTTCTTGAAGTCAGAATGTAATCGGATGTTAATTTCGCATTTCATGAGCTTCATGGATATTCAAAATTTTTACTCTTTGTGGGGGAGATAACAGAAGGAGTGGACCAATATATTTCATCTTTACACAAGATCTTGTTATATATATATATTTTTATACCCTCCACCATACTATGGAGGGTATATTAATTTTGTCATTCCCTTTGTAACTCCTCGAAATACTCATGTCAGACCCAACAAAATATATATATTCCTGATCAGCGTAAAATTCTAAGACGATTTAGCCATGTCCGTCTGTCTGTCTGTGTGTATGTCTGTCTGTCTGTGTGTCTGTCTGCCCGTCTGTCTGTTGTAATCACGCTATCTTTCGAACAAATTGAGATAGAAGCCTACAATTTTGTACACATGTATATTTTGCCAGTAGACAGGTTAAGTTCGTAAATGGACCATGTAGGTCCAAGTTATCATATAGCCCCCATATAACGGTACCCCCCCGATATTCGGTATTTTGATGATTTTAGCGACATTGTTTACCGGAATCGTTTCAAATTTGGTATTTGAAGTCCGTAATGGATACTACATCCTAAGTCAAAAAATGAGCCATGTAGGTCCACGTCTTCATATAGTCCCCATATAACGGTACCCCCCTATATTCGGTATTTTGATGATTTTAGCGACATTATTTAGCGGGATTGTTCCAAATTTGGTATTTGAAGTTCGTAATAGATACTGCAGCATAAAACAGAAAATGGGTCATGTACCCCCGATGTTCGGTATTTTGATGATTTTAGCGACACTATTTACCGGGATTGTTTCAAATTTCGTATGTGAAGTTCATAATGGATACTTCAGCCCGTGCCAGAAAATTGTCTGTGCAGGTCCATGTCTACGTATAGCCCACATATAACGGTACCCCCCATATTCGGAATTTTGATGATTTTAGCTACATTATAAACAGATTTTTCTTCAAGTTTCGCATTTAAATATTGTAAAAACTTATGACAAAAGTTGCCTATGCAGGTCCACGTCGTCGTATAAGCATTCGGTATTTTTAAAATTTTAACAGAATTTTTAACGGATTTTATTTATTTTTTTTTTTTTTTTTGGAAATTGCCAAATTTGTACCAAATGGTGGAGGGTATTAACAGTTCGGCCCGGCCGAACTTACAGCTTTTTTACTTGTTTTTTTTTTTTAATGTGCAAGTTCCTTCCAAATGCAGCTGCTTTTTACTAGTTTGTTTTCCCTGTGTCATTGTCTTGTGAATGGACTGAGGTCGACCCTAGATACAGCGGAGCCCAGTTTACTATACAGTCGGTACCCTATATAGGTTACTATACAGTCGGTACCCTGACTGCAAACTTGTAAAACTGATTAGTCTTTATGTTGGGAGAGTGCCAGAGGTTTAGCTATTTTAGAGCGCTGAAACATCGCCTCGTGAGTCGAAGATTCATTGGCAATCGGGTATTTAAGCCGAGGCTCTAACCTAGTCCCGCTGGATGCCCGCGACTGTTTATTTAATTCGTAGCTTCCATGTATATCTTTTGACTTTCCACTATCTGTAATCTATCCACCAAAACGAGATTTCAATCTAAAGGGCACGAAATAATCTAAAAGTTACAATAACTTATTTATCATTGTAGTTGTAGGGATCGATAGACGCTAGAATGTTAAAATGGCGAAAAATCGAGATTTTCCGAATTTCCCACTTTAAAGGTACACAAAGTACTGAATGGTACAACATCGTGAAGAGCGAAAATGATGATGAAAACCAAAAAAAAAAAAAAAAAAAAAAACAAAAAAATCGGTAATATTTCAAAAAACACTTCCAAAAATGTATTTCACAAAAGTTATTCTCTAATTCTTAAAAATGCTAGGGATAAAAAAATAAAAAAAATAAAACAAATCAGAAATTTACCAAAATTCATAACATTATTGTTCGTCAAATTGCAAAAACAAAACTCAAATGTCCGTCAATGTCCCTATCCCTCTCATTCTCTTCGTCTGTTTGTCTGTCTATTGGCCTATGTATGTTTTATAAATGCCTCAGGCTGACCAGTAGCATATTTTTATCAGACGCCACTCAGTTGGCCTCTCAGCCCTAACAGCAAAGAAACACAACTGTTCGCACACATCACACTTAATGGTCCATTGAGTTTTTATTGTTATTCCTCTTAAAAATAATCATTAACAAATTCTGCGTGGTATACGAGGGGAGGAGAGCAAGGGACTGGGTCAGGTGTTTTCTTCAATCAATGTAAACAATTCGAACTAGCGAAAGATATACTGGAAAAGCATAGAGTACTGTTGCCACTGCCCACCAGCTTTTTGTTCAAGATAATTAATTTGTTTATAAGCGAGTTTTTTTGTTTGCTTAACGCTTGCTGGTCAAAATCCAAAAAAAAAAAATGAGTTTTGTTTGGTGATAATGAGTTTTCAATAGTTTAACGATTTTATTATTTGTTTAATGTGTGCATGTACGTGAACAAAAGTAAATGGCAATTGAGTTTTAAACAAATTATTGGTATGTTTTTTAACAGATTGCAAGCTTCGCGAATTTAAAATACACAAAAATATATTGTCAGAAATAGAAGACCTTTTAGAGGTTATTTAAAACAAAGTTCTGAATCGCTTCGGATAACAGAGGACCATAGAAAGACTTTTATTTACAAAGGCCCTTACAACTTCTCTTATTCATAGAGGAACTTCAGGGCTGTATGAAGCAGAGATAGAACTAGGCAAATCCTCTGGAAGATGACTCTTCTATGAAGAACCATAATACCTTCTACTCATTGATGATTTCAGCGAGGTTTTGTCTATTCTCTGTTTATTCTTCTACCCACAGAAGACTCTTGCCCCAGAAGTTTTCCCAACACTCCAAACCCTTATGAGAGTTTTTTTTATTGAAAACCCTTGGAAAGCTTGTATATAAAGAAAATAATATTACAAATTGGTAGTATTCAGTCCAGCCCTAAACTCTAGTTCCATACAAAATTCCGAATCGATTGGTCTATAATTGTGACCTTTAGAGTAATTACTAAATCAAGAAAATTTTCGGTTTTTGGTCCACTTCCACCCCTAAATATTTCGCTTACATCTTACCCAACAATAGGCCTATATTCTGACCTTAACCCCACCTCCATGCAAAATTTCGTTGGGATCGGATCGTATAATTGCGAACTGTAGCGTGGGTACAATATAAAATGGAAAGAGCTAAAGAGTTGTTTCGCTTGGCCGAAAGTGGTGAACTGCGGAATTTGATCGTGTCGAAAATGATCGTGTTTACTTGCCAAAGAGGTCAACTGAAAATTACACCTTCGGTTGGCCACCAGAACTCAAGCGTGGGTCATGGTGATGGTGTGGGCCGCCATAACAGCTAATGGTCGCTCTCCACTCGTATTAATCGACCGTGGCATCAGAATAAATGCCGAGTGTGTATTAAAGCCTTGGACAGCCAAACATTTTGGCCGCAGAATTTGGACATTCCAACAGGACTCAGCACCATTGCACTCAGCACGAATGGTTACAAAATGAGGTTCCTCGCTTCATTTCCAGCGCACAAAGGCCAGCAAAATCTCCGGATACCAATCCGTTGGACTATTGTGTCTGGAGTATTTTGGAAAGCAATGTTGGCACTAAAAAATACCAAAGTGTCGATCACCTGAAGCAAGCGCTTCACGGGAATGAGCCAAAATACCGCAGAACAACATTCGGGCAGCGTGTGTCGGTGTTATTGGCCGTTTGAAGACCATAATTCGAGCCAAAGCTGACCAATTCGAACAAATCTAAACTTATTCTAAAATTTGATGCTATTTCCGACATTTTTTGCTTTTATTCAATTAAATGTAAAAAATGTAAAAATTATGGCGTTTGACTTTTTTCCAGTTTTTGTTATCTCATCCTGTAATACCTCTAAATATTCGTCATAGACCCCATAGAGTATATATATTCATGATCAGCATAAAATTCTAAGTCGATTTAACGATGTCCATCTGTCTGTCATTGGACGTAGAACTTTAAAATTTGGCACAGTAGTTTGCATTGAGTCTAGGATGGTTGGTATTGAAAATGAGATATACCTGTCCACGTTTTGGGGATAGCCCCCATATAATGGTAGCCCCTTTTTTCCACAAATTTGACTAAAAATTGGTATTTCTGGTACGTTATGGGTTCTAGCTCCAGTGGCGGCACATTTTATACATAGGTCCACGTTTTCGTATAGCCTCCATATAAGGGTACCTTCCCATATTTGGTATTTTGACGATTTTTGCCACATTTTTCCACGGGCTTATTAAAAAAACTGTATTTGTTGTTAATAATGAGTTTCAGCTTCGCTGACAGAATATTCGTTATATAGGTCCACGTTTTTGTGTAGCCCCCATATAACGGTTCTACCCGATATTCTGTATTTTGACGATTTTAACCACATTTGTCCACGGATTTGTCTAAAAATTGGTATTTCTAGCTCCGCTAGGGGGACATTGTACATTCATATTTAAGGTTCATGATCTCGTTTAACCCCCGTTTAACGATTCCTCCCGATATACGACATTTTAACGGTTTTAAGCACATTTTTCCACGGATTTGTCTAAAAATTGGTATTTGTAGTTTGTAATGGGATCTAGCTCCTGTGCTCCAGAACATTGAATATCTTAGTCCACTTAGTCTACTTAAGCCACATTTTCTAATAGATTTATTTGTGTGAAATTTAGTATTTGGTCTTCATAATGGGTTCTACAACCGGTGCCAAAACACAGTCCAAATTCGTCAACGGTTCGGCATCTTCTTCTCTATATCTATAAAAGAGGAAAATGTTTGTATGTTTGTTTGTTTGTTTGTTTGTTTGTTTGTAATTTATGGACTCGAAAACCGCTGAATAGATTTTCCTGAAAATTTCCATATATACTGCAACATCGCCTGAAAGTAACATAGGCTATATACATTTTTGAATTTCCACTTGGAACTGGAGATATAGCATCAGAATCGGAGGTACCTCCCAAAAATTTAGATTTTATATGCACATATCTATTGATTGGTTGAAGATACAGTCTCCAAATTTGGAATACGTAACGGAATTTGGAACAAAAATAAGTTTGTTAAATTATATTGTAATCGGTTCAGATTTAGATATAGCTCCCATATATATTTTCGACCGATTTCGTTCATTTGATGCCTCAAACACAATATGAATGTTCGATTCCAATGAAATTTGGAATGTGTGACGGGATTTAATCCGAAAATAAATTTGTCAAATCATATTGAAATCGGTTCAGATTTGGATATAGCTCCCATATATATTTTCGGCCGATTTAAGCATTTGATGCACCAAACACGCTATGTATCCCCAATTTCAATGAAATCTGAAACGTGTGGTAGATTTTATCTAAAAAATTGATTTCCCAAATTATATTGAAATCGGTTCAGATTTGGATATAGCTCCCATATACATTTTCGGCCGATTTCATGTATTTGGTGGACCAAACACGACATGTATTTCCAATTGTAATGAAATTTAAAATAAGTAACGGAATTGGGAGCCAAAATGAATTTCTCAAATTAAATATATGGATATGGATAGATATAGCTCCCATATATATTTTCGACCGATTTCATGTATTTGATGCACCAAACACGCTATGTATCTCTAATTTCAATGAAATTTGGAATGTGTAGCGGAAATTAAAACAAATATACATTTGTCAAATTATATTAAAATCGTTTCAGATTTGGATATAGCTCTCATATATATTTTCGACCGATTTCATGTATTTTATGCACCATATGCGATATGTATGTTCGATTCCAAAGAAATTTGGAATATGTAACGGGATTTTGATTAGAAAATAAATTAGTCAAATTATATTAAAATCGGTTCAAATTTGGATATAGCTCCCATATATATTTTCCGCCGATTTCACATATTTGATGCACAAAACACGATACGTATTTCCGATTCCAACGAAATTCGGCATGAGTGGCTAAAATTGGTACAAAAATAAATTTGACAAATTATATTCAAATACGCTCAGATGTGATTATAGCTCCCATTTATATACTCAGCCGATTTCACATATTTTATGCACCCAAAGCGAGAGAGACAAAATCTGGCACCAGAAAAAATTGCCAAATTATATTGAAATCAGTTGAGGTTTGGATATAGCTAACATATATATTTCGGCCGATTTCATACATATTATGCACCAAACACGATATATATGACCGATTCCAATGAAATTCAGAATGTGTGGCGGACTTTGGTTATAATAATAAATGTGATAAATTAATTGGAAATTAGTGAAGATTTGGATATAGCTCCCATATATATATTCTCGGCCGATTTCACATATTTGACGCACCAATTTCAATGAAATATGAAAGGTGTGGCGGAGTTTGGTGTAAAAGTAATTTTTGTAAAATTATATTTAAATCGGATCAGATTGGGATATGATTTTAATAAGAACCATTGACCCACAACGCCTTAGGCTAACACTAAAAAACAACACAACAATTTATTTGAAATACGCTTATTACGGCGAAGTATGTTGCTATCTCGAATTCACTAATTGCAATAGAAATGCCACTCTACTTAAAAAAATTGCAGTTTCCTGCACGCTTGGTATTTGCTATGAAATAAATAAATCCAAAGGACAAATCCTTCGTGTATGCATGTATTAACGCATTAAATTAGTGCAATATTTATTTTTTTTAATTTTTAAATTTGTTTTTCTTTATCCAACATATGTTCGTAAATAAAATTTTGAATGCATATAAAATCAACAGGGGTAGCGAAGCGCACCGGGTTCAGCTAGTTTGATATATAGACCGATATTCGGAATTTTGATATTAGTCACATTTCCCCTCGAACTTATTTCCAATTTAGTACTTAAGACTCGCAATAGTATAAAATTGTCTATGTAGGCTCCCTTTTTTACGGCCTCCAAATAGCGGCTCCAACCAATATATTGTTTTTTGAAAACTCGAACTGCATTCACCTACCGATCTTACTGGAGTTTGTTGTTTGAAATGGAACACATTTGAATCCAGATACTTTTGTATAAAAATGTTTTCTTTACCCATTGTTGGAGGGTATTGGAAGTTCGGCTCGGCCGAACTTAATGTCTTTTTACTTGTTTTACTATAAATATGTTGAATTGATAAATATTGCTTAGATGCTAGCCACATTTTTATAAAAAATCCTAGCGTTTAGAGAAGATTAAGACTTTTGATGTATTCTGGCAAACATATTGACATTTTCCGACAAATAAATTTTTAGAATATTTTTGGACTTGCTACGATCCCATTTAAAGGGAGTTTTTAAATTTGCTGAACAAAATAATCCCCGTATTATAGTATTGCCAAATTTTACCAACTTTTATATATAAAATACAATTTTTTTCAGGCATTCAAGAATTTACAGCCTTCCTTTATCTTTAAAATGTGTCACCATTTCCAGGATATTCCAAGACGACATAAAAATTATGTGTTTTATTTTTACTTCCTTTGAGGGAAACACATAAATTGCTATCTTTTGTTTTTAATAACGTTCTTCACGAACAAATTCTGTCGCAGAACTTTCCATCGTTGCTGTAATCAAAAACAAGTTTAAAACTGTCTCTGTTTTATTACCAATAAACATCTGGTTTTATCGCAAATGTAAAAACCATGTGGTCGAAACGCCACTTAAGCTCGAATCTTTTTAACTGGTATTGAGGCGGGTTTTACATTTATTATACCCTACACCACAAGGTGGTCAGGGTATTATGTCTTTGTGCATTTGTTTGTAACAGGCAAAAGGAAACGAGATAGACGCATAGTTCCTTTTGATGATCTGCATAGAATTACAGTCTGAGTCGATTTATGCATGTCCGTCCGTACGACTGTCCATGTATTTTTGTAAACAAAGTACAGTTCGCATTTATTGTGATATCCAGCTGAAATTTTGCACAAATCATTTGTTTGGCCCAAGGACGAACCCTATTGAAATTGGAGATAATCGGTCAAAATTTAGATATAGCTCCCATATATATCTTCGTCCGATTTGCCTTTTATTGTGCACCAAACGTGTAATATCAGTCCGAAAAGTATGGAATTTTGCACATACGATCAGATTGGACTTGAAAATAAGTATGCCAAATTTGATCGAAATCGTTTCAGATATAGCTATAGCTGTCATATATATTGTTCATCCTATTTGTTATTTTTGTCCTCCGCAGCCGTAATATGCACTCTGTATCAAATACAGCTCAGAAATACATTTGCTAAATTTTATCGAGATCGGTTCAGATTTGGATATAGCTCCCATAAACATTTTTATCCGATTTCAAATTAACTTCGTCCGATTTACCTTTGATTGTGCACCAAACGTCTAAAATTTAGCACTTACGACTGAATTGAGTCTAGAAGCTAGTATGTCAAATTTGGTGAAGATAGGTTCAGATATAGCTATATATATTGTTCATCCGATTTTTTATTTTTGTCCTCCGCAGCCGTAATATGCACTCTGTAACAACAATATTTGGGGAAATATATCAAATACAGCTCAGAAATACATTTGCTAAATTTTATCGAAATCGGTTCAGATTTGGATATAGCTCCCATATATATTTTTATCCGATTTCAAATTAACTTCGTCCAATTTACCTTTGATTGTGCACCAAACGTCTAATATTTGCCCAAATTGGATGAAATTTAGCAGTTACGACCGAATTGAGTCTAGAAGCTAGTATGTCAAATTTGGTGAAGATAGGTTCAGATATAGCTATAGCTCCCATATACACTGTTCATCCTATTTGTCATATTTGTTACCCACAGCCGTAATATGCACTCCGTAACAACGATATTCGGGGAAATATATCAAATACAGCTCAGAAATATCTTTGCCAAATTTTATCGAGATCGGTTTCGGTTTGGATATAGCTCCTATATATATTTTTATCCGATTTCAAATTAATTGTGCATCAAATGGGCAATACAAGTCCGAATTTAAAATAAACAAATGCTTCGGCATATTTAGTCCTTTGAACTTTAAATAATAATTATAATCATAGCGTGTATGATTTAATCTCCCTCAAAAAAACTTTTAATTATTATGCGCAGCTCTACTAAATTAGCAAAGTGGTGTATGGTATCATAAAGTCGGCCCCGCCCGACTTTAAGACTTTCTTTACTGGTTTTTTGTTTTGCGTATCGTATTGATTTTTAATTATAAAACTCGTCCGTATTTTTTAATTTCTTTCACTGGTTTAACAAAAGCCGGTGTGATCTGAATTGTAAGCAACATTTGCTTGATTAGCTGTAATTATAGGCTCTAGCCAGACGTTTGGATAATACAAACTCAATATGGTAATTTGTTAGAATTTTTGCGTTTGTTTTTGTTTTTATTTTTTTAATAGAACCCAAATTGATTTAATAAATTATAATAAATATAATTATCTCATTAATTATCTGAGTTTTAATAACAAATAAAATAAAACCAATGAAGGAATTTATGGGTCTAGTGGTGACTTGTTTCCGATTTATTTACCGAAATGTAATAAAAATTAAAGTAAAGGTTGAAATCGCTTTTGATGTTGGAACAGTCACATAAAAAAATCTCCTGTAAAAGGCGTCCCACTTAGAAGTCATTTTTAAGTTTTAAATATTGGATTGGTGATTCTTGCCGAAATCTAGGTCTTTCCTGCTTACCCCCTGGTAGACATTAGCATTGTTCTCCACTAATAAACTAACGTTGTTTTTATGAACAACAACAATAATGCGATTAAGCCTAACTATTTTACAACAACAAAATACTATGATATCCTAAACAAACAAACCAGCACTGTTCTAAAACACAGATATTTAAAAAAAATCTTAATTAAATCTGAAATAAGACAGAATGAGTTTATGTCTGGAACAAGATAAGATGCAGATGGCCGCGCGGCTTTTAATGAAATTGCATAAATGCTGCGGTATTTCATTAATGCGGCGTCCAATTGCCTCTTTCGTCGGACCCAAAAACAAAAGTAACAAATAAAAAAGCCGCTAAGTTCGGCCGGGTCGAACTATAAATAACCTCCACCATTTGGAAGTAACTTGAACAACTTCAACAAATTCTGAAAAATACCGTTTAAATGATGAGCTTTATATACGGGGGCTATACGAAGACGCAGACTTGCATAAGCAATTTTTTGTCATAGGTTGTAGTACGCATTAAGATCTTCAAATACGAAATTTGAAACAATTCCGGTGAATAATGTCGCTAAAATCATCAAAATACCGAATATCGGGAGGTACCATTATAGGGGGGGCTATAAGAAGACTTAGCCTGACATACGAAATTTTTAGACATAGATCGTAGTACCCATTACAAACTTCGAATACGAAATTTAGAACAATTCGGGTAAACGATTTCGTTAAAATTCAAGCGTGATAGTATGATTTCTTTATATTAGCCCGGAAAACTACAATTGGCTATCGTCAGAGCACTCCAGCATTTAAATGTGAATAAATCTTTTGTGTCTCGTAGCATCGCTCGTTACCGTGATACTGGTAGCATATCCCGACGTCAAGGAAGTGGACGGAAGAAAACAGCAACATCAGCAGAAATGGTTCGAAAAGTAAAAAAGCGACTTGATTGCAACCCGCGTCATAGTGGCCGAAAAATGGCTCGTGAGCTGAATATATCGCAATATTCCTTTCGGAAAATATTCAAAAATTAGCTCGGGGTAAAGCCATTGAAAGTACTTACACCGCAACAGAAAGAAAAAAGACTCAAAAGAGCTAAAGAATTGCTTGGCTTGGTCGAAAGTGGTGAACTGCCGAATTTGATTTTCTCGGATGAGAAAAAATTCGTTGTCCAGCATTTTTTAAACAAACAAAATGATCGTATTTACTTGTCAAAGAGGTCAGCTGAAAATGTGCAACTTCAGTTGGCCACCAGAACTCAAGCGCCATGGTGATGGTGTGGGCCGTCATAACAAATGGAAGCTCTCCGCCCGCATTAATCAACCGTGGCATCAGAATAAATGCTGAATATTATCGCGAAAATATTCTGTAGGGACATTCCAACAGGACTCAGCACCCAAGAATGGTTACAAAAAGAGGTTCCTCGCTTCATTGCCAGCACACAATGGCCACCAAAATCTCCGGATACCAATCTGTTGGATTATTGTGTCTGGAGTATTTTGGAAAGCAAGGTTGACATTAAAAATACCAAAGTGTCGATCACCTCAAGGAAGCGCTTCGCCGAGAAACGGCCAAAATACCACAGAGCAACAATCGGGCAGCGTGTGACGGTTTTTTGGCCGTTTGAAGACCATAATTCGTGTCAAAGATGACCAATACGAACAAATCTAAACTTATTCTAAAATTTGATGCTATTTCTGACATTTTTTGCTTTAATTCAATAAAATTAAAAAATAAAATAAATAAAAATGATGGTGTTTGACTTTGTTGCAGTTTTTTTTATCTCACCCTGTATATATGTTTCATAGCTAATTTCGTATGACTAGATTTTCATTGAGAATTACCGCTCTTGTTTATTTGGAATTCAAACAAATTAAACTATTTAAAAACTACATAATTTTTAAAGAGAAAATATAAATAAATTAAGATATTAATTACGTATGCATTCATTCATGAAAATCATTAATAATAATTAATTATGTGACATATTTTATGAATTCCAAGCAAAAGGTGGATTGATCTGTTTTTTTTTTTTTTTGATTCTATACATGCTATTAATAAATTTCGAATAACACAAGGCTACAAGAAATGGTACTAAGAAATATATTAAAATACATATTCATTTTAACACACAACCGGTTGGACATATGTTTCTTTGAAATTAAAAAAAAATGTGTTGAATATATCACATATATATATTTATATATCTATATATTTTTATAAATACTGTACGTTTGTAAGTTGTTGTTTAGTGCAATATATGTTTTTATACCCAACAACAATATAAGTTTAATTGGGCCAAAAATTATGTAACACCTCGAAATATTGGCTTCCAACATAGGAAAGTATGTATGGATCTTTCTGTCTCGCCGAGCTGTGTCGATTTAGCTGTGTATGTCCGTTCGTCCGTCTGTCAATGTTAATTTGTAATCACGCTACATATCGCAATTATGGCCCGATCCTCACGGTTTTTTGCATGGAGGTGGGGTTATGGTCAGATTGGAAACCTGTTGGAGATGATCGCATAATATTTTGGGGATGAAATGGACCAAATACTGAAAAATTTCTTAATTTTGCATTTGCTCTACAAGTCGCTCTACAAGACGCGGAAGTTCGCATGGGTTAGAGCTTAGGGCTGGGTACAAGCCTTCCAATTTGGATGGTAATCGGGTAATATTTAGTGGGTGAGATAGACCATAACATTTGTGTTAAATTAAAGTCAAATTTTCCATTAAACCGCGAATATTTTTTGTAATCCCGGCGAAATCACAAATAGAAGAACAGGTTACGTCGTTACGTCGTAGATGCCGATAGTAAATACATCGGATATATATAGCGAAATATATAGAATGTGTATATACAAGCGATAGGGGATGTTAGCTAGAATGCTTATATCTCAAGAATGGCTGGACCGATTTTGAAAAATTTTGTCAATTCGGAATGCCCTCTTGGCATAAAAGAATAAAATCTAAAAAATCGCCGAGCTACCAAAAAATACCAATAATGACTTTCGATTTTTTAGTATTTTGTGATATTTTTATATTTTTTATCGCATGCGATTTTTTAAAACTTATAATAATGATATTTTTTCACCTTACAACACAGGTTGGAGTTATTATATGCAGATTGCTTTTGGAGATGATCGCAAAAGATTTAGGGGTTCAAATGAACCAAAAACAGAAGAATTTTCCGTATCTCACAATGGAAACCAATCGACACGGAATTTTGTATGAGAAGAGAGTTAAGGGCAAGGAAGGATTATATTTGGCTGTAAAATTTACCACAACAACTAACAGCATAAATATTGCCAAAACGGATTTGGACATAAGGGGACTTCTAATATATTGTAGTGTTGTAGGGTATCACATGGTCGGCCCTGCACGACTATAGCCTTTGCTTACTTCTATTAAATATATTTGTTGAACATAAAATTTTTGTGAAATAAACCTTTTTGATAATTTCATCGTCAGCACTTGCCATTAAATTTTAAACCAAATGGAACATTTAGTCAATGCTAATATTTATGCTATGTATCTATTTTTGGATGACGGGCGGATTTTCTCTTTTAATTACCCGTATGATTTATGTGACACTTAAATTGTGACTAAGAATATATATGTAGGCAGCTAAATAAATAAATTTCTTGGCAAAAATGTATGGAAAGTATAAATAATAGAATTAAAAATATTGACAGTTGGCTTTTTTAAATTCTTTGAAATATTTGTAGAAAATCGATTGGAGCTCCCGTAGACCCTCAAAATTATTTAAACATATTCTCAATTGTGCTCAAGTAGTCCTTAAGAATCCTCAAGACTCAAAAAAGATTCCTTTGAAATAAAATTTCAAAAGCGTTAAGATTGTGGCTCAAAATTATTTTTAAACCAGTAAAGAAAGTCTTAAAGTCGGGCGGGGCCGACTTTATGATACCCTACACCACTTTGCAAATTTAGTAGAGTCCACATAACAATTAAAAGTTTTTTTGGGAGAATTCAATCATACACGCTATGATTATAATTATAATTTCAAGTTCAAAGGTCTAAATATGCCGAAGCATTTGATTCTTTTAAATTCGGACATGTATTGCCTTTTTAATATATATGGGAGCTATATCCAAATCTGAACCGATCTTGATAAAATTTGGCAAAGATATGAGCTGTATACATACAAGCTTTGACATACAAGCTTCTAGACTCAATTCGGTCGTAAGTGCCAAATTCCATCCCATTTGGGCAAATATTAGACGTTTGGTGCACAATAAAAGGTAAATCGGACGAAGCTATATATGGGAGCTATATCCAAATCTGAACCGATCTCGATAAAATTTAACAAAGGTATTTCTGAGCTGTATTCGATATATTTCCCCAAATATTGTTCCAGAGTGCATATTACGGCTGCGGAGGACAAAAATAACAAATCGGACGAACAATATATATGGGAGCTATAACTATATCTGAACCGATCTTCACCAAATTTGGCATACTATCTTCTAGACTAAATTCGGTTTTATGTGCCAAATTCCATCGCATTTGGATAAATATTAGACGTTTGGTGCACAATAAATGGTAAATCGGACGAAGTTATATAGGGGAGCTATATCCAAATCTGAACCGATCTCGATAAAATTTAGCAAAGGTATTTCTGAGCTGCATTTGATATATTTCCCCAAATATTGTTGTTACAGAGTGCATATTACGGCTGCGGAGGTCAAAAATAACAAATCGGATGAACAATATATATGGGAGCTATAGCTATATCTGAACCGATTTAGATCAAATTTGGCATACTTATTTTCAGGCCTAATTGCTTGTATGTGCAAAATTCCATACTATTCGGGCTGATATTACACGTTTGGTGCACAATAAAAGGCAAATCGGACGAAGATATATATGGGAGCTATATCTAAATTTTTACCGATTATCTCCAATTTCAATAGGGTTCGTCCTTGGACCAAACAAATGTTGTTTGCAAAATTTCATCTCAATCGGATAATAAATGCGACCTGCATTTTGTTCACAAGAATACATGGACAGACGGACGAACGGACGGACAGACGGACTGACATGCATAAATCAACTCAGAAAGTGATTCGTTTCCTTTTGCCTGTTACAAACAAATGCACAAAGACATAATACCCTGACCACCTTGTGGTGTAGGGTATAAAAAAAAATTTAGTCCATTTAGACCCCTAAATGTACATGTTAAGAACAATAAGTTTTAATTCTGACCCTAACCCTACACCCATTTAAAATTTCGTGAGGACCGGACGATAATTGTGGCATGGATATAATATCCAAAAAACATAGTGTTGCGGGGTGTAACAATTTAGAAAATGTACAATTCAAAATTGAAAGTCAAATTGAAAATATCGCACGCGATAAAAAATATGACAAAAATTTATCCTTTTCTAGCAAGAGACCATTCGGAATTGAGAAGAATTGTGAAAATCGGCCCAGCGGTTCTTGACTTATAGGCAAAATAATCATTTCCCGACCTAAATATAATACCCCCAACACATAGTGCCACAAAATGTACGAGTCAAATTGAAACAAGCATGGATTCCATGTAGAAGAACTTACGACAGCAAGACAGGACAGATGTCTGAAGTTGCTTCCTTTGTGACTTTAGTGCTAGTAATTCACATTTTGATTGAGTAATTTACTCAAACATCACCCACTGTTCGACATTACGAAAACTACCTTGGATTTGAAGTCAGAACAGCAGCAAACGAACCAATCAATAGGTGAGCAATCATTCATCAAATGTGTATCTACCCAACAACGTGACGAATGCTCACTGAAGAAAAAAAAAAACTTAAACAAAAGACCAGTGGTGAGAAATTGGCAAAGTAATTATCGCAGATGGGACTGATCACCTCTCTGTGGCTAAGCTGGATGAACAGAAGGACGGCTGTCTATGAGTGTCTAGATATGTATGACTCTACAAATATTTCGACGGCGGCCTACATTTAACATGTGCTTGCTTTTAGCGTGGTAGATGTCTTGTGAGGTGTGTGGGGTAACCCCTACGTGCGAGCCATGATTATTAGAAATTTTTGTTATTGCAAAAATAGGTTTGAAATATTTTTAAGCGGCAATTTTTTTTCTCCGATTGTTTTTTTTTTTTTTTTGTTATGTGAACCCCCACCCTCACTGCACCCCTGCCGAAAATCAAAAATATCTTCTTTTTCTAATTTAGATGACAGTTTCATGTATTTATAGTTGATATTTCGATTGAATTCCCCAAATCTCTCAATGTCAAACAAAAAAAAAAAAAACACACACACAAAGAGGAGGATGATATGCCATGGCACACATGTTTGACAACAGCAAAAACAAAAAGAAAAAAAGAGCAAACCAATAACCGGTTTAATGACTTCCAGGGAATTCCACTAAAAAATACAACAATTCTGTCTTAGTGTGTAGTCTTAGCCAACATCGCTCAATGACTGACTGCCCGCAAAATATCAATTGTGATTTTTGTTCATTTATTTATTTTGCTCTTGTTTGGTTTCTTTGTTAAAAACACACACACACCAAACAAAATGAATGCTATTTTTCATTTAAGATGCGGAATTCGGCTTTAAATACATCCATTCATTTTACGCTGCATTAAATGTAAGTGCCCTCATTCAAGGATAAGTTTTTTTTAATTACTTCGTCCTTAAGGGAATCATTGTCGGTGACGCAATTCGTTGTGTTTTTCAGACTTATTAGCCCGATATATGAAGTACAAGTTTGAATTTTGGGATACGTGAATAGTGGCCACTCATGTTATAGCTTTAACTTAAACTATGCTCCCATAAGAATATATGTAACAAGTGCAAATGTATCAGTCGGTTTTGCTGACAGATGTATACCCTCAGCCAATGATCGGTTATTTAAATATATATATTAGCTTCTGTTATGATTATTCAAATTGTTGACCCTCTATGGAGTATGTTCCGACGAAATGGACCAATATTGTCCATTTCGTATCGGATCTAGATAAAAACCAGTAAAGAAAGTCTTAACGTCGGGCGGGGCCGACTTTATGATACCCTACACCACTTTGCTAATTTCGTAGAGCTGCGCATAACAATTAAAAGTTTTTATGGGAAAATTCACGCTACGATTATAATTATAATTTAAAGTTCAAAGGACTAAATATGCCGTAGCATTTGTAACTTTTAAATTCGGACTTGTATTGCCCATTTGGTGCACAATTAATTTGAAATCGGATAAAAATATATATGGGAGCTATATCCAAAAAGGAACCGATCTCGTTAAAATTTGGCAGAGATATTTCTGAGCTGTATTTGATATATTTCCCTGAATATCGTTGTTACGGAGTGCATATTACGGTTGAGGGTAACAAATATAACAAATCGGACGAATAATATATATCGAAGCTATAGCTATATCTGAACCGATCTTCACCAAATTTGACATACTAGCTTCCAGACTCAATTCGGTCGTAAGTGCCAAATTCCATCCCATTTGGACAAATATTAGACGTTTGGTGCACAGTAAAAGGTAAATCGGACGAAGTTATATATGGGAGCTATATCCAAATCTGAACCGATCTCGATAAAATTTAGCAAATGTATTTCTGAGCTGTATTTGATATATTTCCCCAAATATTGTTGTTGCAGAGTGCATATTACGGCGGCGGTGGACAAAAATAACAAATCGGATGAAGAATATATATGGGAGCTATAGCTATATCTGTACCGATTTCGATCAAATCTGACATACATATTTTCAGGCCTAATTTGGGTGTATATGCAAAATTCCATACAATTTAGGCTGATATTACACGTTTGGTGCACAATAATAGGCAAATCGGACGAAGATATATATGGGAGCTATATCTAAATTTTTACCGATTATCTCCAATTTCAATAGGGTTCGTCGGGCATCGGGCAATAAATGCGACCTGTACTTTGTTTACAAAAACACATGGACAGACGGATAGACGGACGGACGGACGAACATGCATAAATCGACTCAGAATGTGATTCTATGCAGATCATCAAAAGGAACTATGGGTCTATCTCGTTTCCTTCTGCCTGTTACAAACAAATGCACAAAGACATAATACCCTGACCACCTTGTGGTGTAGGGTATAATAAAATTTTGTCGCGTATTGTAATTTACATCTACTTTTGAAAACCACCAAGCTAAGCTTATACAAATGTGGTGGCTCTTTCTATGCAAATTTTGAAACTATTTTTTTTTTTGAAATTCAATAAAAACAAATGGATATAAAACTAGTTTTTAATATCTCGGACGATTTGTTTATTGTTGTGAAGATTTTCTCTCCTATGAAATCATAAAAATTCATGAGTACCACTTGTTCCTTAAAAAAAACAACAACAAAGAACAAAATAATAATATGACAGAATTTGAATTGAGACTCACGGTATCGAAGCTTAATTAAAATATAACTACATAAAAATGTTAATTTGAAATAAAATTAAAGAGCTTGTTTCTAGTTATTTTTATATATTTCCCCAAAAAGACATCGTAATATGGATCTCTGTTGCCTGTTAATGTCGTGGTGTCAGGCGCTAACTCAACACTCACCTCGTCAGTCAGTCAGTCAGTTAGTATCCGCGCACCCGGTTCGCACATTAACAAGCTGTCGGTCTTGCTGTTCGTCAATTCTCTAGAAAGGCATTTGCATAACTTAAAACACGATTAAAGGTGGACGGAGAAATATATTTTCCTTGTGTTATCTGGACATTTTAAAATTATTCAAGGGTACAAGGGACCATTTGGTTAATTGTGTGTAGGGGGAGAAAACCGCAAAGCGACATTGCATTCACATGAAGTGATGTTAAATTTCTATTAAATTATATAAAATTGTAGTGTGGTAAACGGAAGTGAAAGTGGAGAAAAGTAGGTGCAGAACCGTAACTTGTCTTACAAATAGTCGGATTATTTTAGGAAAAACTAAAAGATTTTTTTTTACACCGAAAGTTTTCTTACGGAGATTAAATGGTCGTCTCCGATCTGTATCTTTCTGGCATAGATCTGTAGGTTTTCCGACATAGAAGGCCAGCAATCTATGGAAAGTATTCTGTCATAGAAGACCATAAGGCCTAATTCCA
The DNA here is from genome assembly GCF_030504385.1 of Musca domestica. Taxonomy (NCBI): domain Eukaryota; kingdom Metazoa; phylum Arthropoda; class Insecta; order Diptera; family Muscidae; genus Musca; species Musca domestica. Next base: position 6,900,079 of record NW_026712324.1, on the reverse strand, counting down.
TAAAAACCGAGGTGTCTCCCACCAAAGTCTTCTTCTATAGATGGTAACAAGGTCATAGATACCCTCCCAAAGAAGGCCACATGTTTCTCTTCCATAGAAGATTACAGAGTCTTTTCTCTTAGAAGACCACAAGATATTTTCCAGTAGAAACCAGTAAAGAAAGTCCTAAAGTCGGGCGGGGCCGATTTTATGATACCCTACACCACTTTGCTAATTTAGTTGAGCTCCACATAACAATTAAAAGTTTTTATGGGAGAATTCAATCATACACCCTATGATTATAATTGTAATATAAAATTTAGAGGACTAAATACGAAGCATTTGTATCTTTTAAATTCGGACTTGTATTGCCCATTTGGTGCAAAATTAATTCTAAATCAGATAAAAATATATATGGGAGCTATATACAAATCTGAACCGATCTCGATAAAATTTGGTAAGAATATTTCTGAGCTGTATTTGATATATTTCCCTGAATATCGTTGTTATGGAGTGCATATTACGGCTGTGGGTAACAAATACAACAAATCGGATGAACAATATATATGGGAGCTATAGCTATATCTGAACCGATCTTCACCAAATTTTGCATACTACCTTCTAGACTCAATTCGGTCGTATGTGCCAAATTCCATCCCATTTGGGCAAATATTAGACGTTTGATGCACAATAAAAGGTAAATCGGACGAAGTTATATATGGGAGCTATATCCAAATCTGAACCGATCTCCATAAAATTTAGCAAAGGTATTTCTGAGCTGCATTTGATATATTTCCCCAAATATTGTTGTTGCATAGTGCATATTACGGCGGCGGTGGACAAAAATAACAAATCGGATGAACAATATATATGGGAGCTATAGCTATATCTGAACCGATTTCGATCAAATTTGGCACACATATTTTCAGGCATAATATGGGTGTATATGCAAAATTCCATACAATTCGGGCCGATATTACACGTTTGGTGCACAATAAAAGGCAAATCGGACGAAGATATATATGGGAGCTACATCTAAATTTTGACCGATTATCTCCAATTTCAATAGGGTTCGTCCTTGGGCCAAACAAAAGATCTTTGCAAAATTTCATCTGGATCGGGCAATAAATGCGACCTGTACTTTGTTTACAAAAATACATGGACAGACGGACAGACGGACGGACAGACGGACGGACGGACGGACATGTATAAATCGACTCAGAATGTGATTCTATGTAGATCATCAAAAGGAACTATGGGTCTATCTCGTTTCCTTCTGCCTGTTACAAACAAATGCACAAAGACATAATACCCTGACCACCTTGTGGTGTAGGGTATAAAAATAAGGTATTTTCCAAAAAAAAGCCACAAGGCCTTCTGCCATAGAAGACCATTATGTTTTATCAAAGAATAAAACAAGGTCAACTGTGATTGAAAAGCAGTCTCATAGAAAACCACACAGCAGACCACAAGCACTTATCTAACTGAGGCCACAAGTTTCTCATCCATAAAATGCCACAAGGTCTTCTACCATAGAATCCGACAAGGTCTTTCCCCATGGAAGACCATAAGGTCTGCTGCTATAGAAGACCACAAGGCCTTCTGCTATAGAAACCGATAACTTGTATACCCTCAGCCATATGGCTAGAAAGGGTATATATCATTTGTTACAGGCAAAACGTGCCTTGTCGAAATAACGGTTTTAGACCCCAGGTTCCTTTGAACCAAATCCTTTTCAGAATATTTGGAGTCGATCTAAAGATGTCCGTCAGACTGTCTGTTTGGTGTGCACGATAAATCTCGAAGGGAGTATCCGATTTGGTCCAAACTTGGTACATCTTAATATTGTTGTCAAACTTAGATCAAGATCGAAGATGGACAATATCGGTCCACTCCATCAAGTACCTACTCCACAAAGGGTTAACATTTTGGTTAATTTTAACCCTTTTAAAATGTGATGTCCACTCAAAGTTTTGAATAACCAAAACGATCATAAAATCCGAAATAGGCATCTGGTTCTCTTCTTATTTCACACATATCATTATTTCTACTAACACAAGATCTGCTGCGAAGTTGGGAAACATCGGTCCACTCCCTCTTGTACCTTCCCCACAAAGGATAAACATTTTGAATACCCATGAAGTTCATAAAACCCGAATTTTACATCCGATTTCATTCGGACTTGTCTCATCCTAATATTTCTATTAACACAAGATCTGTTATAAAGATGGAACAGATCGGAACATTCCTTCTAATACCTTCCCCAAATTTTATACTTGGTACATCTTAATATTTCCATCAACACAAGATCTGTAATAAAGATGGGAGGGATCGGACCATTTCTTCCCCACATAGGTTTAAAGATTTTGAAAAACCAAACGACCAAAAAAAATAAACGAAATAAGCATCCAACTCTCTTCAAATTTCACACATACAAACATATTTGTTAACACCAGATTTGTCATGAAGTTGATATGTATCTGCGAACCCCTTTTGGTACCTCACCCAGAAAGGGTCAAATTTTTTTCAATACTTTTATCTGTCATAACTTGCGAAACAAGTCAGCGAAACAAGTCAGCGATTCAACTTGCTATATCAAAATATGCCTCTCCAGCAGAGACCTGAGATGAATATGGAATATATCTTTCGCATAAAATTGAAATTAAATGTTCGATTTTCTTATAATTTTGCCTATACCAATATTTTTATCTGTATTAGATGAAGTATGAAAATCGAATACTTCAGTCGACTTTATGAGGTACCTCACGTCCATTTTAACATTTTCTAAAAATTATCACATATCTCATATATAGTGAAGGAAGTAGTCGATATAGTCCAAACCTGAAATGTCACAATAATTATATCATATTTTTAGGTACAATACGAAATGGCCAATATTGACCCATTCCATCTGAACCTACGCCATAAAGTGTCAAAAATTTGAATAATCATAACAGAAGTCATATTTGAATCACCGAACATTGGTGAGGGTATACATCTGCCGGCAAAACCGACTGATACATTTTAACTAGTTTCTTCCATAGAAGATCACAAGATCTTCTGTCAAAGAAATCCGCAAGGCCTTCTTCCATAGAAGACCACAAGGTGTTCTCCTATACAAAACCACATGTTCTCGTCCTATAGATGATCACAAGATTTTTGCCCATAGAAGACCGAAAATCTTCTGCATTGAAGTCCCGAAGATCTTCTGTCATAGAAGCACCAAGGAGGTTTTCTACCACAGAAGGTCTTCTTTTTATAGAGAACGAGTGAAAACAAGTAAAAAAGCTGTAAGTTCGGCCGGGCCGAACTTTTAATACCCTCCACCATTTGGTAAAAATTTGACAATTTCCAAAAAAAAAAAAAAAAATAATAATAATAAAATAAAATCCGTTAAAAATTCTGTTAAACTCTTAAAAATACGACGACGTGGACCTGCATGGGCAACTTTTGTCATAAGTTATTACAATATTTTAATGCGATACTTGAAGAAAAATCTGTTTATAATGTAGCTAAAATCATCAAAACACCGAATATAGGGGGTACCGTAATATGAACTTCACATGTGAAATTTGAAACAATCCCGGTAAATAATGTCGCTAAAATCATCAAAATAACGAATATCGGGGGGTACGGTATATGGGGGCTATACGAAGACGTGGAGCTACATGGCCCATTTTCTGTTTTATGCTGCAGTATCTATTACGAACTTCAAATGCCAAATTTGGAACAATCCCGGTAAATAATGTCGCTAAAATCATCAAAATACCGAATATCGGGGGGTACCGTTATATGGGGGCTATATGAAGACGTGGACCTGCACAGATTATTTTCTGTATTAGGCTGTAGTATCGATTACGAACTTCAAATGCCAAATTTGAAACAATTCCGGTGAATAATGTCGCTAAAATCATCAAAATACCGAATATCGGGAGGTACTGATATATGGGGGCTATATGATAACCTGGACCAACATGTCCCATTTACGAACTTAACCTGCCTACTGGCAAAATATACATGTGTGCAAAATTTTAGCCTTCTATCTCAATTTCTTCGAAAGATAGCGTGACTACAACAGACAGACAGACAGACGGACATGGCTGAATCGTCTTAGAATTTTACGCTGATCAAGAATATATATACTTTGTTGGGTCTGACATGAGTATTTCGAGGAGTTACAAACGGAATAACAAAATTAATATACCCTCCACAGTATGGTGGAGGGTATACAAAGAAGACCAGAGACTCTTTCCGTCCACAAAAATCAACACATTGCATATCCAAATATTTCTGTAGACCTGTGTAGTTTACTTTAGAATTTGCAAAAAAAAAAATCAATTGTTTTCTTTCTTTTAGTTTTGTTTTATTTATTTTCTCATCTCCGGATTCTGTTGTTGTTTCTGCGCTGTTTTGCATTTTTTTTTTCCAATCAAATTCAAATGAGAAATTCCAGTGAAGCCGGTTAAATGTGAAATCGACCAAACAACAACAACAACAACATCCGAGTAAATTCCGAAAATCTTTATGTGTTAATCTCGCGGTGTACAAAATTTTGTTTACTTGTAGCTAAAAACGTGTTTAGCTGGTGCAAATATTTATTTTTAGCATTTACTTGATATTGTTTGCTTTAAATAATTGAAACCCAAAAACAAAACGATCAAAGGATTTATTTGAAATTTTGGAAATTTGTCACAGTCGTTTGTAATTAAATGTCTAAACAAAAAAAGTAAAGTTTTGAATGAGAGACCTTGTTCCTAGATACTTCTTGGGATTTAGCAAAATATTCAAAACAAATAAACGATATGACAATGGTCTTCACGAAAATCAGCCATCGACGATTCGAATTTTATTCATTTCGCCCCAAATTATTTCATTATAACCGTGATGTATATAATATATATATAAATATAAACAAATAAAATTAAACAAAATGTTTTGAATTAGAAAAAATTACGAGAATAATAGACCAAATCAAAGTATAATTATACCCTACACCACAAGGTGGTCAGGGTATTATGTCTTTGTGCATTTGTTTGTAACAGGCAGAAGGAAACGAGATAGACCCATAGTTCCTTTTGATGATCTGCATAGAATCACATTCTGAGTCGATTTATGCATGTCCGTCCGTCCGTCTGTCCGTCCGTCCGTCCGTCTGTCCATGTATTTTTGTAAACAAAGTACAGGTCGCATTTATTGCCCGATCCAGATGAAATTTTGCAAAGATCTTTTGTTTGGCCCAAGGACGAACCCTATTGAAATTGGAGATAATCCGCCAAAATTTAGATATAGCTCCCATATATATCTTCGTCCGATTTGTCTTTTATTGTGCACCAAACGTGTAATATCAGTCCGAATTGTATGGAATTTTGCACATACACCCAAATTAGGCCTGAAAATAAGTATGCCAAATTTGATCGAAATCGGTTCAGATATAGCTATAGCTCCCATATATATTGTTCATCCGATTTGTTATTTTTGTCCACCGCCGCCGTAATATGCACTCTGTAACAACAATATTTGGGGAAATATATCAAATACAGCTCAGAAATACATTTGCTAAATTTTATCGAGATCGGTTCAGATTTGGATATAGCTCCCATATATAACTTCGTCCGATTTACCTTTTATTGTGCACCAAACGTCTAATATTTGCCCAAATGGGATGGAATTTAGCACTTACGACCGAATTGAGTCTAGAAGCTAGTATGTAAAATTTGGTGAAGATCGGTTCAGATATAGCTATAGCTTCCATATATATTATTCATCCGATTTGTTATATTTGTTACCCACAACCGTAATATGCACTCCGTAACAACGATATTCAGGGAAATATATCAAAAACAGCTCAGAAATATCTTTGCCAAATTTTATCGAGATCGGTTCAGATTTGGATATAGCTCCCATATATATCTTTATCCGATTTCAAATTAATTGTGCACCAAATGGGCAATACAATTCCGAATTTAAAAGATACAAATACTTCGGCATATTTAGTCTTTGAACTTTAAATTATAATTATAATCATAGCGTGTATGATTGAATTCTCCCATAAAAGCTTTTAATTGTTATGTGGAGCTCTACTTAATTAGCAAAGGGGTGTAGGGTATCATAAAGTCGGCCCCGCCCGACTTTAAGACTTTCTTTACTGGTTAACTCTGTGATTTGATTAGATTAGCTTATATAATTCCTGTTTTTCTAACTAATTGCTATTATAGTAACTCATTTGGGGCTTTTTATACCCTACACCACAAGGTGGTCAGGGTATTATGTCTTTGTGCATTTGTTTGTAACAGGCAAAAGCAAACGAGTTAGACCTATAGTTCCTTTTGATGATCTGCATAGAATCACATTCTGGGTCGATTTATGCATGTCCGTCTGTCCGTCCGTCCGTCCGTCCGTCTGTCCATGTATTTTTGTAAACAAAGTACAGGTCACATTTATTGTCCGATCCAGATGAAATTTTGCACAGATAATTTGTTTGGCCCAAGGACGAACCCTATTGAAATTGGAGATAATCGGTAAAAATTTAGATATAGCTCCCATATATATCTTCGTCCGATTTGCCTTTTATTGTGCACCAAAAGTGTAATATCAGTCCGAATAGTATGGAATTTTGCACGTACGATCAGATTTGACCTGAAAATAAGTATGCCAAATTTGATCGAAATCGGTTCAGATATAGCTATAGCTCCCATATATATTGTTCATACGATTTGTTATTTTCGTCCTCCGCAGCCGTAATATGCACTCTGCAACAACAATATTTGGGGAAATGTATCAAATACAGCTCAGAAATACATTTGCTAAATTTTATCGAGATCGGTTCAGATTTGGATATAGCTCCCATATATAACTTCGTCCGATTTACTTTTAATTGCGCACCAAACGTCTAATATTTGCCCAAATGGGATGAAATTTGGCACTTACGACTGAATCGAGTCTAGAAGCTAGTATGTCAAATTTGGTGATTTGGTTCAGATATAGCTATAGCTTCCATATATATTGTTCATCCGATTTGTTATATTTGTTACCCACAACCGTAATATGCAATCCGTAACAACGATATTCAGGAACATATATCAAAAACAGTTCAGAAATATCTTTGCCAAATTTTATCGAGATCGGTTCATATTTGGATATAGCTCCCATATATATCTTTATATGATTTCAAATTAATTTTTCACCAAATGGGCAATACAAGTCCGAATAATTATAATCATGGTGTGTATGATTGAATTCTCCCATATAAACTTTTAATTGTTATATGGAGCTCTACTAAATTAGCAAAGTGGTGTAGGGTATCATAAAGTCGGCCCGCCCGACTTTAAGACTTTCTTTACTGGTTTTCTTTGAATGTTTGCAGATTGTTTGCCTTCTCGTTTTTTTACGAAATATACATTAAAACGTGCTTATGGTCAATGTTATTTAAATTTTATTATTTTTTTTTAATTACAGAAAAAAAAGAACCGCCAATTCGAAAAGAAAGGTAAGAAAAACTTTGGAAGTTGATATCAATAATGTACAGGGTGAGTAAAAAAACTGCAAGAAAAACCAAGGCCATAATTTTTACATTTTTTTTTTAAATTTTATTGAATGAAACCAAAAAATGTCGGAAATAGCATCATATTTTAGTATAGGCTTAGATTCGTTCGAATTGGTCACCTTTGGCACGAATTATGGCCTTCAAACGGCCAATGAAACCGTCACACGCTGCCCCAATCTTGCTCTGCGGTATTTTGGTCCATTCACTGCGAAGCGTTTGCTTGAGGTGATCATCACTTTGGTATTTTTTTAGTGCCAACGCTGCTTTCCAAAATGCTCCAGACACAATAGTCCAACGGATTGGTATCCGGTGATTTTGGTGGCCATTGTGCGCTGGAAATGGCTGAGTCCTGTTGGAATGTCCAAGGTTTGCGGCCAAAATTTTTGCGCGCCCAAAGCTTTAATTCTCCCTCCAGAATATTTTCGCGATAATATTCGACATTTATTCTGATGCGACGGATGATTAATACGGGTGGAGAGCGACCATCGGCTGCTATGGCGGCCTACACCGTTACCATGGCCGGCGCTTGAGTTCTGGTGGCCAACCGAAGGTGCACATTTTCAGCTGACCTCTTTGACAAATAAACACGATAATTTTGTTTGTTTACAAACTGCTGGACAACGAATGTTTTCTAATCGGAGAAAACCAGTTCATTACTTTCGGCCAAGCGAAGCAACTCTTTTGAGTCTAATTTCTGTTACTTTTTGTTGCGGTGTAAATTCTTGCACTTTTTGTAATTTCAATTGCTTTACCCCGAGAATTTTTCAATATTTGCCGAATTTTTCAATATTTGCCGAATGAAAGATTGCGATATTTTCAGCTCACGAGACACTTTTCGGCCACTGCGACGCGGGTTTCTCATTAAGTCGCTTCTTTACTTTTCGAACCATTTCTGCTGATGTTACTGTTTTCTTCCGTCCACCTCCTTGACGCCAGGCTACGCTACCAGTAACACGGTAACGAACGATGGTGCGAGACACAAAAGATTTATTCACATTTAAATGCTGGAGTGCTCTAACGATAGCCACTTGTAGTTCTCCAGCCAACTATAAAGAATTCACACTATCACGTTTTAATTCCATCACGAATGACTTTTTTCTGGAAAATTTTCACCAAAGTGCTTTTGTACGCTTGACCTGAGCTGTCACTGGAATAATTTTAACAGCTGTCGAACGAGTGGCTTAGATATGACAGCAGTATGAATTTGAGTGCAGTTTTCTTCATCTCACCCTGTAAATGTTCGCTTTTCTTGAAGTTTTGTTCATACCAATATCTGCTCATCTGCATTAGATGAAGTATGAAAATGGAACTTCACGCACATTTCAACATTTTGTGAAAAAATATCACATATTTGATATAAAGTGCGGTACGGAAGGGACAATATTGGCTTCAGGACCTACCCCATCCATAGAGGGCCAAAAATATAAATAATCATAACATAAGTCAAAATATATTTTAATAATCGGACATTGGCTGAGTGTATACATCTGTCGACATACTTCGACAAACGATACTTTTTAACTTCTTAATTTGACACTTAACTAAAAAGAGTATTTCATCTCCCAAAGAATACGCTTTAAAACAATTTATGAAAGGTATTTTTTCCAGAGAAAAAATAACACTCCCATCAAAGCTGGAATTCAATATTCTTAAAAGAAAAAACAAAAACAAATACATTTCTCGATTATGTTTTTTGTGATAGCATTACTACCACTTTGCATGCCGGTGGTATCTGCTATCAATTTAAACGTCACACCTTGCCAGGTTCACCTAGACATGACGTTTGTATAGTTGAAAAAAAAAAAACATCGCGAGTCCGACTGATAGAGATTTGTTCACGTACATCTAATACACAAACACACACACACATACATTTGTACATCACGAGTCATTTTATTATGAATTTATGGTAAAGCAATTGTTTTTGATTTCAATCTAAAAACAAAACACAAACATATACAATTACACTTGCTCAAAGACCCACTGCAATACAATATAACCCAGTGAAATTTTTTGCGGCATTTAGATGGATGTCCGTCCGTCTGTTTATCTGGCTGGTGCGAACGACAACTCTCGAAGGCAGTATCCGATTTGGTCCAAACTTGGTAAATCGTAATATTATTATCAAACTTGATATTGAGATCGGAGATGAACAATACCTCCCACAAAAGGTCGACGTTTTCCAAACAAAAAAAAAAATGTAGGTCCACGTCTTCGTATAGCCCCCATATACCGTATATATATATATATATATATATAGATATATATATATATATATATATATATATATATATATATATATATATATATATATATATATATATATATATATATATTATATATATATATATATATATATATATTGTACAAAATACTTTGTACATACTTTTGAGTGAGATTGAGGCGCTGGGAAAATCCAACAATTAAAAATAAATATTTCCAAATTATCAGTTTCCCAGCGGTCATAAAATATCACATGTGTAGAATTAAGTGATCTTGTGCGCTGTCGCATACGATAATGTGTAAGATAATAAAGGTCATGACCCACACACACAGTATCGATGCGTACAGTGGATAGCCAAGACCACTTGAATGAAGGGACAAGCACCCATGCAATGTTTCTTTTAAATCTAATAATAGATAAGAACAATTGTGTGGCTGCGACTAGGTTAAGTTAGATTAGTTTCAGTAGTACGTAAGGAACATATTTTAAAAATAAAATCAGAATTGAACCAACAGCCACACGATACGGTCGTGTTTTCTCTTCTCCCGCTTAAACATGGTCAATCGAGCCTTCACTTTTTTATAAAGTGGAAATAACTAGCGGCCGTAAAAAAATTGTAGGAGTTTTCCCCCACCAGTGGTAAGAGACTCACTACAAGCAGAAATAGATATTCTCCAGAAATAGAGGAGAATTTCTACACAAAACAAAGTCCGTTAAGGCATTTTAAATATAAGACCATAGGGGCATTTTGAAATAGCCGAAGGGACTAATTTGAATAAAAAAGCCATAGGGGCAAAATAAAAAAAAAAAGCCATAGGGGCAAAATAAAAAAAGCCATAGGGGCAAAAACAAAAAAAAAAGCCATAGGGGCAAAAATAAAAATAAAACGAAAAGAGGACAACAGAAGTCCCAAATAAAATAAAAAAAAAAATATATATATACATAAAAATAAATTTTGAAAAGAGGACATCAATTAGTCCAAGTTAAAACTCAAAAAGAATTCCGAAAAAAAAAAAAAAATGGATCAAGAAGCAAAATTTTTGGTCTTGGCTGACTATTTCTGCACAACATTGGCATCGGCGACTCAATTTAAAAAAATTCGTAACGTGAACAAGTATAAGATTCTTGTTGAAAACACGTATTACGTTTTACAACAAACGTTGAAAAGTTTTAAAAAGTACATTCCTCAGAGAATCCAGGAAAGTTCAGTAGCAGTGGATAAATGCCTTGTGTTAGCGCATAAATTAATGGCGACGAGAACACGAGGTTGCAAGTTGAATGGAGATACTGCACAAGCGGAAATTGAAGAATGCTTAAAACCACCAGGACCCTGGAGAATTGAACTGGAGTACTATTTCCTTAGTCCGGAGGAAGTAGCAATGGAAGCTGAGGAGTGTGCAAATATTGTATTTCCCACCTTTGGGCTGACAACAGAGCAGAGGCCCTCGAAGACCACAAGTTGTGGAAAAGATGCAAAGGGTGATATTACATGCCCTTTGGATGATAAAAGAGAAGCGGAATATTGTATTGGTGATCGAGACACTCTTGAAATGGCTAGAAGATATTGGCTATTTTATCCACATGATTGCGAATGTGACTGGTGTGTTTTTGTTGCAGCTCGAAACTTTGAGGATATGAATATATTCCCGCCGGCAAGTCCTAACTCGGAGGAAAAAGTTAGAGCTCTTACCCAAAATAATGAAGAGGGAAGACTCAATACTGCATCACAATTAGCCGAATCAGCTTCCCGAATCAAAATATTAGAAGATGGCCTGAAAACCGCTAATGATGAAAAACTGGGGCTTGAAGATTTGGTGCAGTCCTTGCTAACTAAATTTGAAAGAGACATACAGGCCATTGAAGAAAAAGCTCAAAAGCAACGGCGTGACCTGGAAAACCAAGTCCAAGATCTGGAAGCTAAGCTGGAACATCAAAAGAAAAAATTGGAAGCCATCGTAGAAAAACTCGACACATCAGAGGAAGTCAGCAGTGACAAAATGGACAAGCATGTACAAAAAGTGTCCTTGGACAATATGAATTTGAGAAGCCACAGGGAACAGAACCACCAACAAGAGAAGAGCAAAAAAAGAAATCCGGTGTATATTGGTACTTCTCTAAAAGACACGTTTGGCAAAGATAACGATAAATGCATCGAGGAAGCGGAGAAAAAAGAGCGCGACAAGGTAAAGAGGAATAGAATTAATAACAAACACCGGGAATCCTCATTGAAGCAACCGCGTATAAAATACATCAGCAATGACCTAACCTTGGATGCCCTACGAAAAAATGACTCCTTGGATGATCGCAGCCAGCAACTACCAAATCACAAGTCGCCAAAGAATTATAAAGCTTGGAAGTTAAAACCGGCAGATAAGGGTGGTGGTATTGGCGAGCGAGGCTGGATAGATAAGTGGAGCCGTTTCCTGCAAGCGGTTACCTAGGATAATTTATATAATATAATCATTTTCAAAGCTATATGTCTAAATATTTTTTATATAATCCTCTTCATGATCCATTTTTAAATACAGTCCACTAAAAATATACACATTTAAGCCGCCCGGGAGAATGTACAAAATACTTTGTACATACTTTTGAGTGCGGCTGAGGCGCTGGGAAAATCTAACCATTAAAAATAAATATTTAAAAATTGTCAATTTCCCAGTGGTCATAAAATATCACATGTGTAGAATTAAGTGATCTTGTGCGCTGTCGCATACGATAATGTGTAAGATAATAAAGGTCATGACCCACACACACAGTATCGATGCGTACAGTGGATAGCCAAGACCACTTGAATGAAGGGACAAGCACCCATGCAATGTTTCTTTTAAATCTAATAATAGATAAGAACAATTGTGTGGCTGCGACTAGGTTAAGTTAGATTAGTTTCAGTAGTACGTAAGGAACATATTTTAAAAATAAAATTAGAATTGAACCAACAGCCAACGATACGGTGGTGTTTTCTCTTCTCCCGCTTACATATGGTCAATCGAGCCTTCACTTTTTTATAAAGTGGAAATAACTAGCGGCCGTAAAAAATTGTAGGAGTTTTCCCCCACCAGTGGTAAGAGACTCACTACAAGCAGAAATAGATATTCTCCAGAAATAGAGGAGAATTTCTACACAAAACAAAGTCCGTTAAGGCATTTTAAATATAAGACCATAGGGGCATTTTGAAATAGCCGAAGGGACTAATTTGAATAAAAAAGCCATAGGGGCAAAATAAAAAAAAAAAAAAGCCATAGGGGCAAAATAAAAAAAGCCATAGGGGCAAAAACAAAAAAAAAAAGCCATAGGGGCAAAAATAAAAATAAAACGAAAAGAGGACAACAGAAGTCCCAAATAAAAAAAAAAAAATATATATACATAGTTTTGAAAAGAGGACAAAGAGTCCCATCTAAAAAATTTTAAATTCATTCAAAAATGTTCAAAGACATAGAAGAAGCTGTCACCACTTTGGCAGACTATTTCGAGGTGTTAACGTCGACGTCAACCTTTGAAAAAGTGAAACACGTCGAGGCATGGAAAGTACTGGTAGAAAATACATATTACCAGTTACGACGGTACTTGAGGATATACCAAAAATATCTTCCAAGCCATATGAATGCATTACCATGTGAGGTGGATATGTGTTTACTGTCGGCAATGAAACTTCTAACAACTCGGAGTCGGAAATCCACAGATATGTACATCGATGATGAAATCGAAGAGTCGATGAAACCTCCATTAGGATGGATGCTCTCCGTAAAATGTGACTATTCAACTTGGGAAGAACAATTGGAAGAAAGCAGACAATTAAACTACGTAGAAAAAAAGGAAGATTACGACAGAGAATTGGAAGATGGTTTGCACGGACAAATGCGAGCCTATGAACACAATTTACAATCTCTGCAGGGGCAAGTAATCAAACTGCGTTCTCAAATAAAAATCGAAGTTGAAAAAAGTGAACGGATATTGAGAAATGCGAAGGCCCACGAAAAATATCTGCTCGCCCAACATGAAGAAAACATGCGGGCCAAGGATGAAGAATTGGAAGAGAAATATCGTGTTCATAAAGGTCAAGTGCGACATCTGGAAACCAAGTTAGAAAATATGAATGAAAAATTAGCTAGTTTGGAAGGAGCGCGGCAAGTCGTCGAAGCTGAGAGAGATGACCTGCCCAAACAACTGACAAATTTAAGAGAGGGACTTAATGCTGATAATCTAAAACAGATTCGCTGCTTAGAAGGTAATATTGTGAAGTTTTTCCCGCCGGCAAGTCCTCAATTTGAGGAACAAGATGATGGAGGAAATTCAGAGGTCGAATCCGCCCCCACCAATGAAGCACTCGGTGAAGAACGAATGGATTTTTACGATGACAACGAAAAGATTGATAATGGGGACTACCTAAATATACATTTGGTAAGAGAAGAAATAAATAATCTTGTTGCAGAAGAGACAAAAGAAGGAAAGCCGTTATGCACAAAAGGCCCCAACATTTACGGCGAATATAATTATTACGACAACGATTCTAACGGAAAAGAACGCATCGAAGAAGTGGGAAAAGCCGAACAAATTTCTCTGGCTCCGGTTCCGAAAGAAATCAATAGCAAACCGTCAATGGCCATTAAAACAGAAGACGACAAACCGAAACTTACCATAAAACCATTGCCAATACTTTTCTACAGTGATGATGACAGTCTGCAACGATGGACTATCAAATCGGCAGCATGGACAATGAAGCCGGCAGATAAAGGTGGCGGTATCGACAAGAGAGACTGGGCAAAGAAATGGAGTCGTTTCCTGAAAGCGGTTACTTAACGAGACATTCATATTATTTTACATAGTATATACATGTTTATATATAGATTATATTTCATATTGTTATATTTGAATATTTCGTGCCAATCATTTTATAAAAAAAAAAAATACAGTCCACTATAAAAATATACACATTTAAGCCGCCCGGGAGAATGTACAAAATACTTTGTACATACTTTTGAGTGAGATTGAGGCGCTGGGAAAATCCAACAATTAAAAATAAATATTTCCAAATTATCAGTTTCCCAGCGGTCATAAAATATCACATGTGTAGAATTAAGTGATCTTGTGCGCTGTCGCATACGATAATGTGTAAGATAATAAAGGTCATGACCCACACACACAGTATCGATGCGTACAGTGGATAGCCAAGACCACTTGAATGAAGGGACAAGCACCCATGCAATGTTTCTTTTAAATCTAATAATAGATAAGAACAATTGTGTGGCTGCGACTAGGTTAAGTTAGATTAGTTTCAGTAGTACGTAAGGAACATATTTTAAAAATAAAATCAGAATTGAACCAACAGCCACACGATACGGTTGTGTTTTCTCTTCTCCCGCTAACATATATATTACAGCACAGGAAGTGAAAGGATAATCGCATCTTCAACTTTGCAAATCCTAATATTTGCATCAGTACAAGGTCGGTTCACTCCATCAAGAACCTCTGCCACAAAGTGTCAACATTTTAAATAATTATAACTCTCACAAAATGTGATGTAAGAGTTCGATTGTCTTCAAATTACACACATCACAATACTTTTATGAAACCAAGATCTGGTATACCTCCCCCACAAAGGGTCAATTCTTTGAATAATTATGAAGCTCATAAAACACGAAATTAACATCCGATTCCATTCAGACTTGGTACATCTCAATATTTCCATCAATACGAAATCTGTTTAAAAGATGGTAGACATCGGACCATTCCTTCTGGTACCTCCCCCCCAAAAGATTAAAATTTTGAATAACCAAAGGATCATAAAATCTGAAATAAACATCCGGTTCTCTTCAAATTACACACATTACAACATTTTTATTAGTCCAAGGTTTGGTGTGAAGATGGGTATAAAGGCCCACTTCTGCTGATACCTCCACCACAAGGAGTCAAAATTTTAAATATTTATGAAGCTCATATAACGCGAAATTAACATCCGATTCCATTCAGACTTGGCACATCTAAATATTTTTATCAACACTAAATCTGTTATAAAAATGGTGGAGATCGCACCATTCCTTCTGTTCCCCATCCCTCACAAAGGGTCAAAATTTTGAATAACCAAAACGATCATAAAATCCGAAATAAGCATCCACTTCTCTTCATATTTCACAGATCATATTATTTCTACTAATAAGAGATATGCTATGATGTTGGGATATATCGATGCACTCCTTCTGGTACCTCCCGAACAAAAATGTCATAAAATGCGAAATTAATATCCGATTTAATTCAGACTTGGTACATCTTAATATTTCCATCAACACAAGATCTGTAATACAGACGGTAGAGATCGGACCATTTCTTATGGTATCTGCCCCACAGGGGGTCAAAGGTTTGAATAACAAAATGCTTATAAAAGCGAAATAAGCATCCAATTCTCTTCAAATTTCACACATACAAACATTTTTGCGACACAAGATCTGCTGTGAAGATGATATATATCTGCGAACCCTTTCTGGTACCTCTCTCACAAAGGGTTACAATTTTTTAATACTTTTATATGTCATAACTCTCAGTATTTCTCTCAAGCAGAATATGAATATGAACGCAATCTGCTAGATTTCCAACATAATTAGTGAAACACTCAAAATTTGTCGCACAGTGTAATTAAAAAAATCCATCTATTTCTTTTAATTGTGTTAACGCTAATGTGCAATGACATTGTTTACTGGGTTACACCATAAAGCTATCAACACTTCAGCTAACAAGTGCCTGTGGTATATTAAGCCATTAGTTGCATGTAATGCTTGTTGTCGTCATGTAATTTAATTAAATTTGTTCTATTGTCAAATAAAGTCGATTGTCGTGGAAATGTTAATAAATAATGGGGAATTTTGGGTGAATTGTTTAATATTTCTGATGAGTGCATCGTTTTCTAACAATTTAATTAAACTATAGATAATATTTTTAGTTATTTTATTACGAATTTACACTTTACTGCTGGCTTTCGATTTCAATATGATCGTGATCATATTTTCACATATGAATGAGACAAATGGGGTCGCTTTTGCTAAAGATTATAAGGTTACATCAATACGCTGTTCTTTCCGGGAAGAAAATAGTTCGGTGAATGTCGGAAGATTGATTTTTGGAAAAATAATTTACTTGGTTCTTTAAAAAGATAATATTTTGAATTGATAAATCATGTGACGAACAAGCTGTATGACAGACATATCGCAAGGTATTTACCTATTCTACAAGAAAAAATAAACAGCGTTGGAAAATCTTTTCTTCCGGCCGAGAAAATATTGAAGTATTCTTCGAAATATTGTTAGAAAATGCGCAAAAGTGAGTAAATGCTCATCGATTAAAAGGTGACACAAGGCCGTTATTACGATGAGGTACGTTTTGGCCGTTTGAAATGATATATACCATCTCTAGCAATATGGCTGAGGCCAAAACGTGCCTCATCGAAATAATGGTTTAGACCCTAGGTATCTGAGGACCAAATCCGTTTCAGAACATTTGGAGTCGATCTAATGATGTCCGTCAGTCTGTCTGATTGGCTGGTGCACACGATAACTCTCGAAGGGAGTATCCGATGGGTAATATCGGTCCAATCCTTCTGGTACCTCCCGCAAAAAAGGTCGAAAAAAAAATAAATAAATAAAAAATATTTTACTTCACAAAAAGAGAAAAGATAATCCGATTTTGCTCTAACCTTGCAAATCCTAATATTTTTATCAGGTGCGAAAATGGACAACATCGGTCCATTCCATCAAGTACCCCCCACAAAGTGTCAACATTTTGCATAATTATAACTAATATATAATATAATATAATATAATATAATATAATATAATATAATATAATATAATATAATATAATATAATATAATATAATATAATATAATATAATATAATATAATATAATATAATATAATATAATATAATATAATATAATATAATATAATATAATATAATATATATAATATAATATAATATAATATAATATAATATAATATAATATAATATATATAATATAATATAATATAATATAATATAATATAATATAATATAATATAATATAATATAATATAATATAATATAATATAATATAATATAATATAATATAATATAATATAATATAATATATATATAATATAATATAATATAATATAATATAATATAATATAATATAATATAATATAATATAATATAATATAATATAATATCATATAATATAATATAATATAATATAATATAATATAATATAATATAATATAATATAATATAATATAATATAATATAATATAATATAATATAATATAATATAATATAATATAATATAATATAATATAATATAATATAATATAATATAATAATATAATATAATATAATATAATATAATATAATATAATATAATATAATAATATAATATAATATAATATAATATAATATAATATAATATAATATAATAAATATAATATAATATAATATAATATAATATAATATAATATAATATAATATAATATAATATAATATAATATAATATAATATAATACTATAATAAATATAATATAATATAATATAATATAATATAATATAATATAATATAATATAAATATAAATATAATATAATTATAATAAATTAATAATATAATATAATATAATATAATATAAATATATAATATAATATAATATAATATAATATAAAATATTATGTAAAAGTCCGATTGTCTTCAAATTACACACTTCGCAATATTTTTAATAACCCAAGGTCTGGTATGAAGATGGAATATCTCGGTCCACTCCTTCTGGGTACCTTCCTCCACATAGTGTCAAAATAATGAATACCCTGAAGCTCATAAAACGCGTAACTAACATCCGATTCCATTCAGGACTTCGAACTCACAATATTTCTATCAACAAAAGATCTGTTATAAGATGCAGAGATCGGACCATTTCTTCTGGTACCTTCCCCCACATAGAGTTCAAGATTAAAAAAAACGCTCAAATATGCATCCAACTCTCTTCAAATTTTACATGCACAAACATTTTTGCTAACACACGATCTGTTGTGAAGATAATATATATCTGCGAACCCCTTCTGGTACCTCACCCACAAAGGGTCACAATTTTCAATAATTGTATCTGTCGAAACAAGTCAATGATAAAACTGGTCATAAATGTTCGATTTTCTTGTGATGTTGCCCATATTTTTATCTCTATTTGATGAAGTATGAAAATGGAAGCAGTCAATATATTACAAACCTGGCAAGTCGCAATATTTATATCTTATTTATTTAGGTACGACAATATTGGTCCATTGCTTCGGGATCTACTACTAGGATTAACAATTTTAAATAGAAATCAAAATATATTTAAATAATCGATCATTAGCTGAGGATATACATCTGTCGGCAAAGTGACTGATACTGATACTTTTTGACTTATTTACTTGCTCAAGATTATAAGGTTGCATCAATACGATATTCCTTCCGGGAAGAAAATAGTTCGGTGAATGTCGGAAGATTCATTTTTGGAAAAATAATTTACTTGGTACATTAAATAGATAATATTTCGAATTGATAAATCGTGTGACGAACAAGCTGTATGACAGACATATCGCAAGGTATTTACCTATTCTACAAGAACAAATAAACAGCTTTGGAAAATCTTTTCTTCCGGCCGAGGAAATATTGAAGTACTTTTCGAAATATTGTTAGAAAATGCGCAAAAGTGAATAAATGTTCATCGATATTAAGGTGACACAAGGCCGTTATTACGATGAGGTACGTTTTGGCCGTTTGAAATGATATATACCATATCTAGCAATATGGCTGAGGCCAAAACGTGCCTCATCGAAATAACGGTTTAGATCCTAGGTATCTTAGGACCAAATCCGTTTCAGGACATTTGGAGTCGATCGATGGGTAATATCGGTCCAATCCTTCTGGTACCTCCCCCAAAAAAGGTCAAAAAAATAAATAAATAAAAAATATTTTACTGCACGAAAAGAGAAAAGATAATCCGATTTTGCTCTAACCTTACAAATCCTAACGTCTAATCACGTCTAATGTTAAAGACATGGGCAAAAAACGCCCATATATCCTTATGGAACGAAGAGGGCGTAGGGAAAACCACGAAAATCCTGTGGGGTGACCCAAATGAGATAAAAACGAACAATCTTTTATTGCTAGGCAAGAAGGAGATCAGTGAGGTGACAGGCATCCTTACGGGGCACCTGGGCCTACAAGCTCATCTATACAAGATAGGTTGCACAGATAATAACATACGCAGGGCGTGCAGGGAAGACGACGAAACTTTGGAACATTTTCTCTGTATATGCCCAGCGTTTGCTAATATCAGAGCCCAATTCTTAGGGAGCGACACTATACCAGACCTTAGTCGGATCATGGTAAATGATATAAAACAGTTAAAGAATTTCATAAAGGCAACAGAATTTCAATTATGACAGACTGTTACTGCACGTCTTCCTCGGTAAAACCCCTCTGACTAGAGCGCACAACAGGCCTATACTGGCTTAAGTGGATGCCCAAAAGGCTTGAGGCGAAATTGTTTTGCCCCTCTTTTTCAACCTAACCTAACCTACAAATCCTAATATTTTTATCAGGTGCGAAAATGGACAACATCGGTCCATTCCATCAATTACCCCCCCCCCCCCCCCCCCCCAAAATGTATAATATAATATAATATAATATAATATAATATAATATAATATAATATAATATAATATAATATAATATAATATAATATAATATAATATAAAATATTATGTAAAAGTCCGATTGTCTTCAAATTACACACGTCGCAATATTTTTAATAACCCAAGGTCTGGTATGAAGATGGAATATCTCGGTCCACTCCTTCTGGTACCTCCTCCACATAGTGTCAAAATAATGAATACCCCTGAAGCTCATAAAACGCGTAACTAACATCCGATTCCATTCAGACTTCGAACATCACAATATTTCTATCAACAAAAGATCTGTTATAAAGATGGCAGAGATCGGACCATTTCTTCTGGTACCTTCCCCACATAGAGTTCAAGATTAAAAAAAAACGCTCAAATATGCATCCAACTCTCTTCAAATTTTACATGCACAAACATTTTTGCTAACACACGATCTGTTGTGAAGATAATATATAAGTTAATGTTAGAAGTTAAAGTTTATTTCACACTGCTATGGTGTTTCTTTATTTTGTTACTAACATTTATGTTGCGGTGCTATGCACCTCTCTTGTTGGATTTACAATTATGAATCCTTCAACTTAAAAACTAATATTATACTGCAGCCTGGTCGTGCTCGTTATTACGCTGAGTCATCACTTGCGGTGCGCTGGTATTAGTGCGCGTGTTTGTGGCGGATGACTGCCCTGGTGTCATATTTCTGTTGATTTGTCGGACTGCTTGCGCACTGCTTGCGCAGCATAATGATGGGAATGTTTACTAGTTGGTTTGCATATTTAGTTTGATGTTTATTAGGGTGAGCCGTTAACTCCTCCCTCTCGAATTATCAAGCGTCTCGATTGATGTGTTTAGAAATATGGCAGATTATAAAGACTGCCGCGTTGATTCAAGTTAATATTGTGGTTTGATAGTTGTTTTGTTTTGATAACAGATTCTGTTGTGCCGGCTGCCAATTGGCTTTCTGACACAGTCATCTCTATTTGAGGTCTAGACATTCCTTCATGTGGGGTCATTTTTATAATTTTCATACTAGTTTTGCGCCTTTGCCTCATTTTTACTGCCATCAGGAGGATGACCAATGCTAATATGAGACTGATGTTAAAACATAAACTGGTCTTGAATTCAGTATTTAGACGCTCGATTCTTTTATTACTTTTCACGTGCAACGTTTTTAGTAGTTGTAGAGATAGTATTTCTTCGGTGTAGTTGTTTCTAGCTGAGTGTTTTAGTAGCGCAGGCAACGGTTTGGAGTAAGCAGCTTCTTCGACGGTGAAATTTTTGTTGCCTATCCTAATTGTAGAATTACTAAATCTTATTAAATAAGTTCCTGTTACATTTTTTTCGTTTCCATTTATGACAATATTTTCTTTTATGTTATTTATCAAAATTAATCCAGGTTCTATTTCCTCTAAATTATTAATGTGATCTGCATTTACTATTGAACAATTATGTGGGCTATTAGTTACTAATTTAGGAATACATGTATTGTTTGTTATATTGGCTACATTAGATTCTAGACATAATTCAATACCATTTATTTTTTGACAAGGACTTTTAATTCCAAATGTTGCTCTTTCACATTTTACAATTTTCTTATAATCAAGATTTAAAACAGTATTTTGATTTTTTACAGGTCTTATGGTTATGACATTACAAATTTCTTTTACAGTTTTGGGAATGCTTATAATGTAAATTATATTAGTACTATTGTTTACAATTTTTATTCGTGCGAAATTTAAAGCTTGTTCAATGTTTTGAAACGGGATTTCATCTTGATTAAATATTTCTTCTATTTTTCTAATTTCTATTTCCGATAAAATAAATGTGTTTACAATGTTGGATTTTGTTAAATGAATGGCCGAATTAATATTCGTTATTTCCTCCTTTAAAATTTCAACTTTGTACTTTGCCTGCAATATGAGGGTATTACGGAAGTCCTCACTAGTCTTTAAAATTTTTGAAATACTATTTGTCGCATTCGTTATCTCCTGCATTCTTTCTATTAGATCTCTGTTGATTATTAACTGGTTATTGCTGTTGTCTGTTAACTCATTGATTTTGTTTTTCAAAAGCATAAGGTCATCATGGTCTGGACTACCTGCCAGCCATTTCCACGCCGTTCCAATCTCATCAAGAGATCTTTTAGATCTCTCTTCAGGCATTAGCCGATTTATAAGGTGAGATAGGGTAGTGATGTCATTATGTAGGAAGGGGAGTAGTGGGTGGTTGTCTGGAATTCCTTTGGCCAAGTCGTCCTTGATCCTCTCTAGAGTGTCATGATATTCCTTGATGTTAATAACATGCAAAATTTTGAATGTCCCTGTTTGTATTTTTCCTATTCCACTCTCTATAAGAACCACTTCTGATTGAGAGTAGTCCAATATTTCTGTGACCCCTAGGCAACCTGTAATTAAGAACTGGAAACCCGGTAAATAAGTAAGTCAGTTTCTGATATGACTCTTATGGACTATTCTCCCTGATTGAGTCAGGACAGTTGAGTGCCTATTCTCCTTTACAACTTCTTCTTTGAAACGTTTAGATAATTTGGTTCCTAATCTCTTGTTCTGTTTGACAAATATTTTCTGACCTTCTTGATATTCTTTTGGTTCTTCCCTAACACGATTATGATTTGCCAAATCATTTTCCTGTTTCCTCAAGAGTCTTTCGTAGTTGTTAAGGCGAGTCCTTTCGTAGTCCTCTGGTCCAAAGGTCGTCGGTCGTCCAAAAAATAGATCTACGGGTTTCTTTCCAATTGACGAATGTATTGTGTGATTGTACTTGTTAACGCTATCTTGCAATAGCTCCTCAAAAGAGTAATCGGGTCGCTCACACTTACTGCAACGCATAATTTCCGATAAGGTCGAATGGAATCTCTCTATTTGCCCATTAACCTCGCTCTTATAAGGCGGTGCCGTAAAAATTTCCATGCCAAGTTCGTCTTCCAACATAAACCGAATGGTCTGAGAATTGAAAGATCGTTCGTTATCAAATACAATTGACTTCGGGACCCCAAAGTAGAAAATTATTTCTCTCAATGGTTTCCTAATGTCTTCAATGCCTTTGCCATTTATCATTCTGGTTACTGCGAATTTTGTAAATTTGTCTATTGCGGTTAAAACTCGAAACTTGTCTGTAGAGAAGATATCTATGTGGATTGTATGCCCAGGATAAGTTGGCATAGGTGTCTTATTAAGTTTGGGAGCGTTCGGATGTCGCTCATACTTATTTTCTTTACATACTTTACAGATATTGATCACATTCTTTATTTTCCTAGTCATGGAAGGGAAGTAATAGCTCTCTAAAATTTGTCTCCTATTCTCGGCATTATTCCTATGTGCTCTGTTGTGAGTCTCAATAATGATTTGTTTTTGTCTCTCCTCATCAGTAACATCTTCAACCATTGTTCGAGCGAATCGTACTTTAATGTTTCTGAAGTGATGAGGGTACAGTGCTTGAATCATAAGCATAACTGGCTCTGAGGTCTTGATGCCGTTGACTACTGTAGGATTTAAGTATCTCTTTAATATGACTTTCAGATCTGATTCCGCTAGACTGGTTTCTTTAATGATATGTCTATGGTAGGAGGGAAATACAATGTTAAATTCATATGAGGAAGCTGATGATTCCTCAATAATGATCTGATTTTTGAAGGTATTTATTGGCACCTCAGCGGAAGGAATTAGGTCTTCCGATGAGTCCTCGGCACTGTGAACCGTGGGCGTTAGGGAGTTAACATCTGTCACTGGTGGTCTCGATAGCGTGTCCGCGACTACATTCGTGCTACCTGGTTTATAAATTAACTCGTAATTATATTCTTCTAACTGTGCCTTCCACTTCTTCATCTTCACATTTGTGTTCTTGTTGCTTAGCGCAAATGTCAAAGGTTGATGGTCGGTAAATATCTTTATGCTTCTTGCTCCATACAAGTAACAATTCAATTCCTTTAAAGCCCAAATTATCGCCAGCATTTCTTTCTCATTTGTCGCATATTCCTCTTCTGCCCTACTGAGAGTTCTAGAAAGGTATGTGATAGGTCTATTGCCTTGCGATAAAACTGCTCCTAAAGCGTATTTCGAGGCGTCAGTAGTGAGTTCAAAGGGCTTATCAAAGTCGGGATAGTTCAAAACGACTTCCTCCGATACCAAACAGTTCTTGAGCTGTTTGAAACTTTCAATCTGTTCGGAATTCAAATTGACACTGATTTTTTTTGACTGGTTTCTCGGGGTTTTCCCTATATCGCCTCTCATCATGGAAGTTAGTGGTTTGGCTATTTGAGCATAGCCCCTTATGAATCTCCGATAATGTCCGGTCAAACCCAGGAACGATCGCAAGTCATGAACTGTTCTAGGTTGAGGGAAATTAACTATGGCCTTAAGTCTGTCTGGGTTTGCAGAAAAACCTCCTTCCTTTACATTGAACCCTAAGAAGTCAATTTCTTCCTTTAAGAATTCACTCTTGTCCAAATGAACTTTCAGATTAGAGTCTTCCAAAGTGCGGAATATTATCCTCAAATTTTCAATGTGTTCCTTTTTAGTCCTACCAAATATCAAAATGTCATCAATGTAGACGTAGCACCGTTTCCCTATATGCTCTCTAAGAATATCATCTAGAGCTCTTTGGAATATTGCAGACGCGTTACGTAGTCCAAATGGTAGTCTTGTGAACTCGAACTTTCCATTCTTGACGGAAAAGGCTGTTTTCTCAATATCGGATTCCCTAAGTGGAATCTGATGGAATCCGCTCTTTAAATCTATGGTGGAAAAGTATTTCTGTTCGCCTAAGTTAGCCAAGATTTCTGTAATTTCAGGTATGGGGTATCTGTCAGGTCTAGTTATCTCATTAAGTTTCCTATAGTCAATAACCATGCGGTATTTTTTCACACCTGAAGCATCTGGTTTTTTTGGTACTATCCAAACTGGAGCATTATATGCGGACCTGGAAGGGCGAATTATCCCGTCCCTTAATAGTTCTTCTATCTGTTTGTCAATTTCGGATTTCAGTGCCATTGGATACGGATAGGATTTTGAATAAACTGGACTATCACTACTCGTATTAATTTCAGCTTGTACGATTGTTGAATAAGTGAGTTTTTTATTGGGATCTGCAAAAAGGTTTGGATGGTCATCCAAAATATTCCTGACTTCTTTTTCATCTTCGGGATTTAGATGATTTAAACGTAGATTCATGTTATTAATCTCATCAATTTGCAGCTCTTTCAAAGGAAATTTCTTTCCATCCAGAATTGTGAGATAGGATCTCCAAGTGTAAATCACTGCATTCAAAGATTTCAGGGTATCATTCCCTATTATCCCATCAAAGGTCTCTAGACCAGGAAGGATGTAAAATTCTAACTTTCCGATCCCGCAATTAAAAATGTCAATAAAACTATGGGTCTCTATACTAACTATGCCGCCTACGGACTTAACATGAAAAGGTTTCTGGTTCTTTAGAGGGTTTCTAATAAATTTGCCATTAATATAATTTTTGTTCGAACCGGTGTCTATAAGAAATTTAAGTTCGTTGCCATTTTTCATTCTGAAAGGGAGGTATGGCAACGTTGAAGCTAGTCTAAAAAATTAACGTCATCTACAATTGCCAACTGATCGTCTAGATCCTCCTCGTACGCTTCGTCATAGGAAACCTCATATTCCTGTTCATCAGAACCATTCATTTCATCCGGCTCTGCATCCTCACGTATTTGGGCCTCAACATTAAACATTCTCTGCTGCTTTTGCGGCTGATGAATATTTCCTGAATTATTTCTCTTAGAGTTAGGCTGAACATTGTTAAAAGCATTACTCAACTGTGGCCTATTCTGATAGTTTACCTGCCTAGTCTGTATTGATTGATCCACGTCCATTGGTACAGCAGGTTTAGGAGGAAGTGGGGGTCTGTATCCTCCGTATTGGGGGTGTCCAAAATTATTCACTACTGGAGGTCGATTCGAAAAGTTCGCCGGCCCTCCGTATTGTTGTTCTCCACTTCGGAAATTCCGATAACGATATTGAGTAGGGCCTCTGTACCTTTGGTCACCTTGAAAATTCCTATCACCAATCGTCAGCTGTGGGTAAAAATGTCTAGGAGGGTTAGTTTGGGGGATCCTGTTTGGTCTAGATCCTTTCTCGGTAGCGTGTTGAATACGCACACCTAGATTACCTAATTTTAAACAGGCATTTAGAGCCTGAGGCAAACTTGTCGGGTTTGTAACACTCATTAAGCTTGGAAGATTACCATTAAGTCCTCGAACAAAGGTGTCCAAAGCCTTGTCCCTATATGTTTGGGTCAATACATCCAAAGCCTCGTTCCCTATATCCAGACAATCAATCTTGTCCAGAATCAAAGACAAATGGTGGTAAACCTTCTGGTAAAAATCTGTTATGGTTTGCCCACCCTGAGATAGGACGGTCATTTGATACTCTAAGGTCGAAATATCTCTCTTATCTGAAAAATGAAGCACTAAACACTTTCTTATCGCTTTCCAATTTAATGGGGTCCGATAAGACTCCAAAGCCGTGTCGGCCTCACCAACAATTTTATGCCTAACAGTGTGTAGAATTGTGAAGTATTTGGTTGTTCCCCTTTGTGACTCATAAATGTTCATGATCCTATCAACAGCTTTCCTCCACGAACTAAATTCTCCTGGCTTGCCCGAGAATTCCCTTAACGTCTTCACTATGTCTGGTATTCTCTCTCCTTCTGAGATATCCCCAGATCCTTCTATGTCGACATCTTTAGTGGCGGTAACATCCTCCCCCTGTTTGAGAAGGTTTGCCACCGTCTCACTTATTATTCGTTTCACCTCATTAGTCTGACTTTCCGTAAAGGGATTAAACCTTACGGGAGCTGCCCCAGAAGGCGAAGATGTCTGTCCTGAAACACTCATAGCTTCGACCCTTGTTATTAAGTTGTCTAAATCTTCCGGCATTGGCCGCTCGAAAAAAAGGAGAAAAAGAAACACCAAATCCTAGTTCTCGTCACAAATCTATTATCAAAATTTCTTTAAACTTATTTCAGCACGGATATGACTCTTTAAATTTGGATGCCACACTCTATTTTTTTGTTTAACTTAATCTAACATTTCATATTTCTTACATTTGTTAATTTCGCACAAATATGATTTTTTTGTAAATTTAGATGTCACACTTTATTTTTTGTTTTACCTTACTCTAACATTTCTTTCTTTTTACTTTGTTATTTTTGTTAAACGTATTCTAGCACAAATATGATTTTTTGTAAATTAGATTTCACACTTTCACTTTCTGTGTTATTCCTTATTTTGTTTAATTTTATTTTAACATTTCTTCTTTTTTACTTTTGTTAAATTTATAATAACTTACTAATAATAATTTGATCATTTTCCTTATATCCCGGTAGTCCGCTAGTTCTTACGTAACATCCTTTTCGTACTCCTACTCAGGAACGGTTCTCGTACCGGCTGTTGGGATGTTTTAATCCTTGTGGTTGTTGGGTTCTAGGATGTGTTGATCCTTGTAGTTGTTGGGCGCCAGTTAATGTTAGAAGTTAAAGTTTATTTCACACTGCTATGGTGTTTCTTTATTTTGTTACTAACATTTATGTTGCGGTGCTATGCACCTCTCTTGTTGGATTTACAATTATGAATCCTTCAACTTAAAAACTAATATTATACTGCAGCCTGGTCGTGCTCGTTATTACGCTGAGTCATCACTTGCGGTGCGCTGGTATTAGTGCGCGTGTTTGTGGCGGATGACTGCCCTGGTGTCATATTCCTGTTGATTTGTCGGACTGCTTGCGCACTGCTTGCGCAGCATAATGATGGGAATGTTTACTAGTTGGTTTGCATATTTAGTTTGATGTTTATTAGGGTGAGCCGTTAACTTATATCTGCGAACCCCTTCTGGTACCTCACCCACAAAGGGTCACAATTTTCAATAATTGTATCTGTCGAAACAAGTCAATGATAAAACTGGTCATAAATGTTCGATTTTCTTGTGATGTTGCCCATATTTTTATCTCTATTTGATGAAGTATGAAAATGGAAGCAGTCAATATATTACAAACCTGGCAAGTCGCAATATTTATATCTTATTTATTTAGGTACGACAATATTGGTCCATTGCTTCGGGATCTACTACTAGGATTAACAATTTTAAATAGAAATCAAAATATATTTAAATAATCGATCATTAGCTGAGGATATACATCTGTCGGCAAAGTGACTGATACTGATACTTTTTGACTTATTTACTTGTTAATACATACGAATTCCAGGCGTTTAGGTAAAATTAAGCCTTTTAACGTGGTCTAGGACTTATAGTAGAATTTTATGATAAATAATTTTGTGGAGTATTGTGACATGCTACGATCACGTTTTAATGGAGTTTTTAATCATATTCAAAAAGAAGGATGAAAAATAACCCTTTGTTGACTCGTTGACTATCTGCAATATTGCAGGAAGGAAATGAACGGAAAAAATGTGGAAGAGGGTGGAACTTGCCCCCTTATTTAGGTTACTTTGTGATATAAGCTTTCAAAACGCCGGTAGACGTGACTTCTTTTTTAGTTCTACTCCTGGATTTTCTCCGTAATTATCTTGTTTTTGTTGCACAGTGTAATTTAAAGATTCTTGCTACATTTTAAAAAATATATGGTCGAAGTTTATATTTTTGAATTCCTTATAGGTAGAAAGACCCCTCCCTTCCTTGCGAAATCTTTGAATGA
Source organism: Musca domestica (assembly GCF_030504385.1). Taxonomy (NCBI): domain Eukaryota; kingdom Metazoa; phylum Arthropoda; class Insecta; order Diptera; family Muscidae; genus Musca; species Musca domestica. The sequence goes on along the minus strand of NW_026712324.1, from coordinate 6,870,956 downwards.
GTACTTACATTATTTTCCATAAAAACTTAGGCCTGAAGACTCAGTAAATACAAGAACTTAAGCCAAACGAGTATTAAAAGGCGACAAATAGTGTGGCTTTTGTAGACACAAAACCAAAATTCGCCGTGGAAGATAATGGTTTCCCTTTAAGCACTCATTCCCCATAATTACAAATTGTGATATTTCACTTTTAATGTTGGTAATCCATTATTTTATATTCATTAAATTAAGTTATGTAATCAAATAAATTTAATCAAATTTATGTATTTTATCCATATAAAATTTGCCATTTGCAAATAGAGTACGTATACGCCCACGGCAATTTTACGACTCCCTGCTTAACAAATTAAACATAAATTATTTTTATTTGCTAAATATTTTATCAACCGAAAAATAAGAGAAATAAATAGGCAAAATGTTCATAAATATTATTTTGACTTGGCACTTTAGGCGACAGTAATTATTCAAATTAATTGCCCACCAAATGATATAAGGGAAGGACAAACATGCCTCCCTTCGGTAAGACTTTATCCTCCACCACACCTCATCTTTCGAAAGGGAGAAAATCAAACATTTCGAAATGGGGGGACATGGGCGGCAGGCAACGCATGCAAATAATTATAAAAAATTTGGTTCGGTGCTGTTCTATCTACAATTGAGTTCTGCCACAGAAGTCAGATAAGAACAGAAGTGTCAAACCTACAAATCCATTCATGGCCCGTTTGATTGTCGGTCTAACGAGCGGACTGAGTGAATGTTTTGATAAATTTATTTGAACAAAGAATAAACGCCCCTCTGAAAAAAAATTATGTTGGGAGGCAACAGAGTTTTTGGGGGTAGGAGACTATACAAATATTTTTTCCGTGGTGTGTAAAAGTTTAGCAGAATGCTCCAATGAGATATGATATCAAAGTGAAACTAGGGTAATTTGAGTGATTTATGAAGATATGGACCAAATTTGGACAAATATTATGTGAACTTGAAACTTGGTATGGTTGGTATGAGAACCAACGTTGGATAGGAGGGTTTCGGAAATGTGTATTAAGTGTGCGAGCTGTACTAAATGGTACTAAATTTGGAACAGTTTGGTTAAGAGTGAATGCATGAGGATGGAATTTTGAAATTTGGCTTTGGGGTCCCTGCTGGTGGTTGGTTTGTGATAAAGAGGTGATTTTGAAAATGTTGGTGGCCATTGTGAATGAGGCGAGGAACCTCATTTTGTAACCATTCTTGGGTGGTGCTGGCTGAGTGCGATGGTGCTGAGTCCTGTTGGAATGTCCAAGTTCTGCGGCGAAAATGTTTGCGTGCCCAAGGCTTTAATACACCGTCTAAAATATTTTCGCGATAATATTCGAAATTTATTCAGATGCAACGCTCGATTAATACGAGCAGAGAGCTGTTATGGTGGCCCACACCATTACCATGGCCGGCGCTTGAGTTCTGGTGGCCAACCGAAGGTGCACATTTTCAACTGACCTCTTTGGCAAGTAAACACGTTCATTTAGTTTGTTTACAAATTGATGGACAACGATTTTTTCCCATCGGAGAAAACCAAATTCGGCAGTCACCACCTTCGGCCAAGCGAAGCAATTCTTTAGCTTATTTGAGTCTATTTTCTTTCTGTTGCGGTGTAAGTTCTTGCACTTTTTGGAATTTCAATGGCTTTACCCCGAGCTCATTTTTCAATATTTGCCGAATGGAATGTTGCGATATGTTCAGATCACGAGCCATTTTTCGGCCACTGCGACGCGGGTTTCGATCAAGTCGCTTTTTTACTTTACGAACCATTTCTGCTGATGTTGCTATTTTCTTCCGTCTACTTCTTTAACGTCGGTCTACGATACCAGTATCAAGGTAAAGAGCGACGCTCTGTTACGAGGGATTTTTTTCTATGGAAAAAATTCGACACTCTGTTACGAGGGATTTTTTTCTATAGAAAAAAGTGGACAATCTGTTATGAGGGATTTTTTTCTATAGGAAAAATTGGACAATCTGTTATGAGGGATTTTTTTTCTATAGAAAAAATCTACCCTCAGAAATGAGGGAATTTTTTTCTATAGAAAAAAATCGACCCTCAGAAATGAGGGAATTTTTTTCTATAGAAAAAAATCGACCCTCAGAAATGAGGGAATTTTTTTCTATAGAAAAAAATCGACCCTCAGAAATGAGGGAATTTTTTTCTATAGAAAAAAATCGACCCTCAGAAATGAGGGAATTTTTTTCTATAGAAAAAAATCGACCCTCAGAAATGAGGGATTTTTTTCTATAGAAAAAAATCGAGCCTCTGTATTGAGGAATTTTTTTCTATAGAAAAAATCGAGCCTCTGTAATGAGGGATTTTTTTTCTATGGAAAAAAATTCGACCCTCTGTAATGAGGGATTTTTTTCTATACAAAACAATCGACCCTCTGTAATGAGGGATTTTTTTCTATAGAAAAAAATCGACCCTCTGTAATGAGGGATTTTTTTCTATAGAAAAAAATCGACCCTCTGTAATGAGGGATTTTGTTTTTCTATAGAAAAAAATCAACCCTCTGGAATGAGGGATTTTTTTTTCTATAGAAAAAAATCGACCCTCTGCAATGAGGGATTTTTTTTTCTATAGAAAAAATCGACCCTCTGTAATGAGGGATTTTTTTTTATAAAAAAATCGACCCTCTGTAATGAGGGATTTTTTTTTCTATAGAAAAAAAATCGACCCTCTGTAATGAGGGATTTTTTTCTATAGAAAAAAATCGACCCTCAGTAATGAGGGAATTTTTTTTATATAGAAAAAAATCAGCCATCAGTAATGAGGGATTTTTTTTCTATTGAAACAAAAATCGGACCTCCTAAAGAAACAAATCGGCCCTCAGTTATAAAAAAAATGAGAACAGATACATGAGAATATTACAGATGCTGGTCTCAACCTTTATGTATGATGTCAAACATTTTACAAGTTGCATCTAACATCATACCATTTCAATCATAATACTCCCCCAACTGACACACAACGTGCTGTTCTTTGTTTACAGCAAAATTAACAAAAAAAAAAAAATAAATAAATACACAAGCACAAAAAAAAAAAACACAAAAAATATCACAAATCGTGACATGCTTCATTATTACAAATTCTGATCAATTAATATTCATTTAATAGTAGAGTTACGTGTCTAATTATTGTTTATTTCCACATTTGAGATGTATAGCAACCAATATCAAAATTCCAACAAAAACGACAACGTCTGAACATTTACTGGGAACCATATGCCAAATTCTCATTCTATATTGGGTTTGAAAAATCCAAACGTTCTTTCGTGGCTCGTTCAGGTGAATCAATTCTCTCACATTTAAATAGAAAACACCAGACTGATACAAAAATTCGAATTTGGGAATTTTTTGTTGCTGTTCTGAATTTGTTAACTAACGAAAATAGAAATTGCAATTTTACCAAGACGCAAACAAACAACACAAATTGAACATAAATCGTCTGTAAACAGCAACGCTGTTAGCAACCTGGCAGGCTGGCTGGCTGCGCACATCAACAACAGAAATTTTGGATTCCAGAGGTTAATGCCAAAGATGTTGTGTTAATGAAAATTATTAGAAATACAGTGGAATGTATTGAAGATGGAAGTTTTGAATGCAATAGGAAAGAAACAGATGGGAAATAATCTGCAAAGTACAGGCTGAGATAAAAAAAAGCTGCATCCAACTTCAGACTGCTGTCATTTCTAAGCCACTCGTCCGACAGCTGTTAAAATTATTCCAGTGACAGCTCATTATATTGTTTACAAGCGTACAAAAGCATTTTGGTGAGAATTTTCCAGAAAAAAAGCTATTCGTGATGGAATTCAAGCGTGATAGTGTGATTTCTTATATGTGGCTGGAAAACTACAAGTGACTATTTTTAAACCATTCCAGCATTTAAATGTGAATAAATCGTGTGTGTGTCTCGTACCATCACTCGTTACCGTGATACTGGTAGGGTAGCCCAACGTTAAGAAAGTGGACGAAAGAAAACAGCAACATCAGCAGAAATGTTTCGAAGAGTAATGAAGCGAGTTGATCGAAACCCGCGTCGCAGTGGCCGAAAAATGGCTCGTGAGCCGAACATATCGCAATATTCCATTCGGCAAATATAGAATGGAAAAGCGATTTAAATTCCAAAAAGTTCAAGAACTTACACCGCAATAGAAAGAAAATAGACTCTAAAGAACTAAAGAGTTGCTTCGCTTGGCCGAAAGTGGTGAACTGCCGAATTTGGTTTTCTCCGATGAGAAAACATTCGTTGTCCAGCTGACCAAAGAGGTCAGTTGAAAATGTTCACCTTCGGTTGACCACCGGAACTCAAACGACAACCATTGTGATGATGTGGGCCGCATAACAGCCGGTGGTCGCTCTCCGCTCGTATTAATCGATAATAAATGCCGAATATTATCGCGAAAATATTCTGGAGGGTGTATTAAAGCCTTGGGCACGCAAACATTTAGGCCGCAGGCCTTGGACATTGCAACAGGACACAGCACCATCGCACTCAGCACGCGCCACCCAAGAATTGTTACAAAAAGAGGTTCCTCGCTTCATTTTCAGCGCACAATTGCCACCGAAATCTCCGGATGCCAATCCATTGGACTATTGCGTCTGGAGTATTTTGAAAAACCATGTTGGAACAAAAAAATTCCAAAGTGTCGATCACCTTAAGCAAGCGCTTCGTCGGGAATGCGACAAAATATCGCAGAGCAACATTCGGGCAGCGTGTGACGTTTGAAGGCCATAGGTGACCAATTCGAAAAAAACGAAACTTATTCTAAAATTTGATGCTATTTCCGACATTTTTTGCTTTCATTCAATAAAATTTGAAAAAAAATATAAAAATTATGGAGTTGGACTTTGTTGCAGTTTTTTTTTTTTATCTCACCCTGTATATATTTTTAATTTCCAATTAATCATGATGGTGGTATTGCATTTGTAGGGTAGATACTAGACGAAGTTTATCTTTATCTTCAAATTCTATTTAAAAATTTAAATTGATTGACTAGCTGTGTGGTTTTTCTTTTAAATTCCTAAAAATCCTAAAACTATTAATTTAATTGAGATTTATTTAAATTTACAAAATCTAGCTCCATTTTTATCTCATCCTGTATATATTTATAATTTCCAATTAATCATGATGGTGGTATGGCATTTGTAGGGTAGATACTAGACGAAGTTTATCTTTATCTTCAAATTCTATTTACAAATTTAAATTGATTGACTAGCTGTATGGGTTTTCTTTTAAATTCCTAAAAATCCTAAAACTATTAATTTAATTGAGATTTATTTAAATTTAAAAACTCTAGCTCCATTAAAAAACTAAACCTAAAATATTCGAGCAACATAATTTTTATTTTACATTTACGTATTTTGGCGGCAATCTTTACTACTTTGCAGTGATTTGAATATTAATGGATTGGGTGATTTTTTTAATTTTTGGAATACGTCCAAGCGATCCAACTTATTGTGCTCTAAAAGACATAGCTTGAATATTAAGTAAATTAAAACACACGTTAAAATTGCCTGTCAATAGGGAAGTGAATATTTAAATACTTTTATGGGCGGACGACTGTTAAATTTTCGGGGAAATACAAAGTGGGCTGATGCCTAATTGATGAAATGCAAAGAAACAAAGAAAAATATAATGGATTAATGATAATACTCTAAGATGGAAGACGGAACTATGTACTAGAATAGAACTTATGATTTAGAAATCATTGCGGTGGGGGAAAATATGTTTTGTAAAATAAACAAGAGTAAAAAAATCACTCGGCTGTGCCGACAGACCTTCAGCTATTGTTCTATTATTTAAATATATTTTGATTTCTGTTATGATTATTCAAATTGTTAACCCTCTATGCAGTAGGTATCGAACCTAATTAAATATACTATAAATATTGCGGCGAGCCAGGTTTGGACCACATTAACTACTTCCTGTTCTTTATATGAGATGTGTGATAATTTTTAGAAAATGTTAAAATGAAAGAAATGAAAATGTTAAAATAGTCGACCGAAGTATTCTGTTTTCATACTTCACCTTATACAGATAAAAATATTGGCGGGGATAAAGCTACAAGAAAATCGAACATTTATATCCAATTTCATGCGAAATAAATAAATATGCAAATAAATAAATAAGTTCCATATTCCAGGTTTGTTTGGGAAAAATATTTGGATGTAGCAAGTTGTAAAGAATAGTTGACATGGTTTGCAAATTATGACAGTATTGAGGTACCAGAAGGGCGAGGTACCAGAAGGGGCTCGCAAACATTATCTTTAGCAAAAATGTTCGTATGTGTGAAATTTGAAGACAGTTAGATGCTTATTTCGCTTTCCTTGAGCGTTTTGTGGAGACGTACCATGGGGGATGTACCATATATATATATATATATATAACAGATTTTGAATTGATGGAAATATTGAGTCTAAATGGAGTCGGATGTTAATTTTGCGTTTTATGAGCTACATGGATATTCAAAAATTGACCCTTTTGTGGGGGAGGTATCAGAAGGAGTGGACCCATATATTCCATCTGTACACCAGACCTTGGGTTAACAAAAATATTGTGATGTGTGAAATTTGAGGAAAATTGGAGGCTTATTTCGGATTTTTATACCCTCCACCATACTATGGAGGGTATATTAACTTTGTCATTCCGTTTGTAACTCCTCGAAATACTCATGTCAGACCCAACAAAGTGTATACATTCTTGATCAGCGTAAAATTCTAAGTCGATTTAGCGATGTCCGTCTGTCTGTCTGTCTGTTGTAATCACGCTATCTTTCGAATGAATTGAGATAGATGCCTAAAATTTTGCACACATGTTTATTTTTCCAATAGGTTAAGTTCGTAAATGGGCCATGTAGGTCCACGTTTTCATATAGCCCCCATATAACGGTACCTCCCGATATTCGGTATTTTGATGATTTTAACGACATTATTCACGGGAATTGTTTCAAATTTGGTACTTGAAGCTCAAAATGGATACTACACCCTAAGACGGAAAATTGTCTGTGCAGGTCTACGTCTTCGTATAGCCCCCCTATAACGGTACCTCCCTATATTCGGTATTTTGATGATTTTAGCGACATTATTCACCGGAATTGTTTGAAAATTGGTATTTGGAGTTCGTAATGAATACTACAGTCTGTGACAAAAAATTGTCTGTGCGGGTCCAGGTCTTCGTATTGGCCCCATGTATCAGTACCTCCCCATATTTGGTATTTTGACGATTTTAGGTACAATACCCACCGAAATTGTTTGAAATGTGGTATTTGAAGTTCGTAATGGATGCTACAGCCTGTGACAGAAAATTGTCTATGCTGGTCCAGATCTTCGCACAGCTCCAATTTAACGGCATCTATTTATATACGATATTTGATGGTTTTCGCTACATTATTCACCGTTTATTTCAAGTTTTGAATTTGAATATGGTAATGGCTTATGAAAAACAATGCCTATGTATGACCCCAATATAACGGCTATGTTCGGTATTTTTAAAATTTTAACAGAATTTTTTAAGGATTTTATTTTTTGAAAATTTCCAAATTCGTGCAAATGGTGGAGGGTATTAAAAGTTCGGCCCGGCCGAACTTACTGCTTTTTAACTTGTTGATTTTTGATTTTGGTTATTCAAAACTAAACGGCTGTTAATTTCGCTTTTATTGAGCTTCACGGATATTCGAAATTTTAATTTATATTCCGCCTTCACACCAGACCTTAGTTTAATAAAAATATTGTGATGTATATAGTTTGAAGACAATCGGCATCACGTTTATTCAAAATTTTAACCCTTTGTGTGGAGGTACTTTATGGAGTGGAGCGAGCCATTTTCACAGTTGACCTAGCGCTAAAGCAAATATTAGGATTTGCAAAGTTGAAGCAAATTTGGATTATCCTTTCGCTTTCTGTGCATTATTTTTTGAAAATGTTGACCTTTTGTGGGTGAGGTACCAGAAGGGATGGACCGATATTGCCCACATCCGAACTCGATCTTAGTGTGATAATAATATTACGATGCACTAAGTTTGGACCAAATCGGATACTCCCTTCGAGAGTTATTGTGCGCACAAGCCAGCAGACAGACGGACGGACGGACATCGCTAGATCGACTCCAAATATCCTGAAATGGATTTGTGCAAAGAGACCCAGGGTTTTAAAAAATTTAATTCGATAAGGCACGTTTTGGCTATACGGCTGAGGGTATAAACACTGCAGTAATATATGCCAGGCATATGAATCCTTAAACTTTCATTAGGTACTAGCAAATGCCCGCTACTTCGTATCTGGAATAAGGAGTTTATATTGAGTGCATTCATATTAAGAGAATTGTTCACCCCAAATAAAATAAATATTATATGAAAGCCCCAATTTATTAATGTCAAGTTACAAATTGTGTAACAATTGTGCAATTGTGCATTATTCGATTTATACAAAACTATCATTTCCAAAATCACCTTCTTACCTACCAACCCAATTTCCAAGCTTTATTATACCCTCAGCCATATGGCTACGGTCAAAACGTGCCTAGTCGAAATGACGGTTTTAGACCCTAGGTCTCTTTGGACCAAATCCGTTTCAGAACATTTGGAGTCGATCTAGCGATGTCCGTCCGTCCGTCCGTCTGTCTGTCTGGCTGGTGCGCATGATAACTCTCGAAGGGAGTATCCGATTTGGTCCAAACTTTGTACATCGTAATATTTTTGTCAAACTTAGATCGAGTTCGGAGATGGACAAGATCGGTCCACTCCTTCTGGTACCTCCCCCACAAAAGGTCGAAATTTGCAAAAAATTTATTCTTTGCACAGAAAGAGAAGGGATAATCCGATTTTGCTCCAACTTTGCAAATCCTAATATTTGCATCAGTTTTAGGTCAACTGTGAAAATGGACAATATCGGTCCACTCCATCAAGTACCTCCCCCACAAATGGTCAACATTTTGAATAATTACAACTCTCATAAAATGTGATTTAAGAGTCCGATTGTCTTCAAATTTTACACATCCCAATATTAATATTAACCCAAGGTCTGATGTTTAGATGGAATATATCGGTCCATTCCTTCTGGTACCTCCCCCACAAATGGTCGAATTTTTCAAAAATAAAATATATTTTTTGCACAGAAAGAAAAATGATTATCCGATTTTGCTCCAACTTTGCAAATCCTAACATTTGCATCAGTGCTAGGTCTGGTGCGAAAATGGACAATATTGGTCCACTCCTTTTGGTACCTCCCCCACAAAGGGTCAACATTTTAAATAATTACAACTCTCTTAAAATGTGATGTAAGAGTCCAATTGCCTTAAAATTTCATACATCCAAATATTTATATTAACCCAAGGTCTGGTGTTAAAATGGGCAATATCGGTCCACTACTTCTGGTACCTCCCCCACAAAAGGTCGAAATTTTCAAAGCATATATTTTTTGCACAGAAAGAGAAACGATGATCCGATTTTGCAAATCTTCCAACTTTGCAAATCTTAATATTTGCAACAGTGCTAGGTCTGGTCCGAAAATGGACAATATCGGTTCACTCCTTCAAGAACCTCCCCCACAAATAGTCAAAATTTTGAATAATTACAACTCTCATAAAGTGTGATTTAAAAGTTCGATTGTCTTCAAATTTCACCCATCCCAATCATTTTATTAGCCATGGTCTGGTGTTAAGATGGAGTATATCGGTTCACTTCTTCTGGTGACTCCCCCACAAATTGTCGAAATATTTTCTGCACAGAAAGGGAAGCAATAATCTAATTTTGAAAAACATAACAGTCAAAGAAAGCGAAATAAGGATCCAACTCTCTTCAAATTTCACACATACAATAATTTTTGCTAACACCAGATCTCTTGTGAAGATGCTATATATCCGCGAACACCTTCTGGTACCTCACCCACAAAGGGACACAATTTTCATTATTTTTATCTATCATAATTTGCGAAGCAACTCAGCGATTCTTTACAATTGCTATATCCATCTGCTATACTTTTTTTTATATATATAATTATTTTTATATATAATAATATTTATATCATATTTATTTAGGTGGGATACGAAAGGGTCAATATTGACCTTTCTTTCAAAACCTACTCCGTAGAGGCTGAAGAGGGCTGAGGGTATACATCTGTCGGCAAAACCGACCGATACTTTTTCACTTGTTCTCATAAAAATTTCAAGCTCACATAATTCCAATTGGCATTAAATTTTGTGTATTTTAGTACTTTTGACATACTTTTTGTCCAAATTTCGGAAAAAAAAACCTTTGGTTCATCTGTCCCACATATTCACGAAGATTATCGCTCTATTCCTTCCCGAAAATACCAAAAATGATTACCATTTAATAATGTTTGTACTTTTAAGTACGTATTTCCAAATCCCCCGCCATGTGTAAGACAAAACCTCACAAAAAGGTGATTCCAATTCCAAATTTTAGACTTCCAACTCAATCCTTTAACCAAATAATAAATATGTAGTACTTTTTAGTATATCCCATATCCCAATAATCCCATACACTAACAGTGGCCCTAATGCCTAATTCAGATATCAAGCAATATAAATACCATTTACACCTACGCCTGCTAAACGTCCTTAACCAGCAGAGACCCCAATACCGACAATTTAAATTTCCGGATCAATTCGTTCAACCAAAACCAAATTGTAACAAATTTAGTATCATCTAGTACACACAAGTACAAATCTTATTCTGAATTTCAGCATTCCAGCTCTATCGGTTGGGCCAAATACCAAATTTAGTACCAAATTTAGTACACATAAGTACGAATTTCCAAAACTTCCTACATAACCCAATCCTACACTCCCACAGTAATCTTAATTCCAAATTTCAGAATCGGTTCAGCCGAATCCAAATTGTACCAATTTCTGTAGTCTGCGGTTACATATCGGTCGTAAAACAATATTTGGAGACAAGTTTGCCACAATGACGAATAAATTCTTAGCAAGCAACCTGGGAAGTTGATGTGTCTACATTCATATTCCGTTGTCAGAAGTTCACACCCAAACTCGTTATTACGCTTCCGAAAGGGAGACCATTATCATCTCCTCATTTTCCCACGTTGTATTTCAATATTCAAGGACAATTAACAAAGTGAAATTACTATTTGGAATGAATTACCAAATACCAATCAACAAAATGTAATTTTGTTGTTCTTATTGTTGTTGTTGTTGAAAGACAACAAAAAATAAACATTCCACAAATATGATGCCAACCAATTGTGTTCGAAGTATTACATGAAAATTCTGTGAAAATTCATTCAATACTTCCGCTGTTATTTATCGATGTTGTGTATTTCTAAATTCTTAAGTTTTCAAAAACGAAAAAATCCTTGTTGACAGATATCCAGGCAAAATTCAGAGACAGAGAGAAGTTGGTGAGGGGTTTCGAAATATCATCATATGTACATACATTTGAACTATTCTTATATTTATTTTTTATCACAGATATAGCAAAAAATTGACCACAAAATAGACATAGAAGCATCGACATACACACACATATATATACATAGTATATTTCGTATGTATATAACCAACGTCATGCGTACTTCGATAAAATATGATACCACACATACGTCACAATAACAACTTAACGCCAAACAATCATATTTCCATCAATGACTGACTGACAAAATAAGTGAGTGACTAACTACTAATCTGCCACAGCTGGAGGAGCATAAGGAAGATCATTGACTAAATTGCCGGCGCAGCTTTATGTGTGGGCAATGCGTCTAAATGTAATGACACGATGTAACATTAACAAGCCAAAACATGACAACTATAATGGATGTGACGGCAAATGTCAAAATGTATGGACGTTTTAGGCTCGAAAAGAAATGTTCGTAGAACTGTAAATTAATCTCTTCAGGTGTTCTATAAGAGTTCATTCATATTCTCTTTGAGAAGACACACAGGTCCTCTATAAAAAGATCTATATGTCATCCAAAAGAAGACATACTTTATATAAGAAGACCTACAGGTTCTCTATAAGGAGACCAACAGGTCCTCTATAAGAAGACCTAGAGGTCCTCTATAAGAAGAATTAGAGGTCCCCTATAAGAAGACCTAGATGTCCTCCATAAGAAGACCTACATGTCCTCCATAAGAAGACCTAAAGGTCCTCTATAAGAAGACCTACAGGTCCTCTATAAGAAGACCTACAGGTCCTCTATAAGAAGACCTGAATGTCCTCTGTAAGAAGACCTGAAGTTCCTCTATAAGAAGACCTGAAGGTCCTGTATAAGAAGAATTAGAGGTCCCCTATAAGAAGACCTAGAGGTCCTCTATAAGAAGACCTAGAGGTCCTCTAAAAGAAGAATTAGAGGTCCCCTATAAGAAGACCTAGAGGTCCTCTATAAGAAGACCTAGAGGTCCTCTATAAGAAGACCTAGAGGTCCTCTATAAGAAGACCTACAGGACCTTTATAAAAAGACCTACATGTCCTCCATAAGAAGACCTACATGTCCTCCATAAGAAGACCTAGAGGTCCTCTATAAGAAGACCTAGAGGTCCTCTATAAGAAGAATTAGAGGTCCCCTATAAGAAGACCTAGAGGTCCTCTATAAGAATACCTACAGGTCCTTTATAGAAAACCTATAGGTCATCTATAAGAAAATGTTCAGGTCTGCTATTAGAAGACATACGTGTCCTCTATATGAAGAAATACTTGTCCTTTATAGAAAACCTATAGGTCCTCTATAAGAAGACACACAGGTCCTCTATAAGAAGACCTACATGTAATCCATAAGAAGACATACTTCTTCTCTATAAGAAAAGAACCTCTGATCCCCTAGGCGAAGAAGATATTTAGGTCCTCTAAAGGAAGATCTACAGGTATTCTGCGCGAAGACCTACACGTCCTCTATAATAACGCCTACGGGTCCTCCATAAGAACGCCTACGGGTCCTCCATAAGAAGACCTACAGGTCCTCCATAAGAAAACCTACAGGTCCTCTATAAGAAGACCTACAGGTCCTCTATAAGAAGACCTACAGGTCATCTATAAGAAGACCTAAAAGTCTTCTATAAGAAGACATACAGGTCCTCCATAAGAATACCTACATGTCATCCATAAGAAGACATACTTCTCTAGGCGAAGAAGACCTATAGGGCCTCTAAAGGATCTGAAGGTCCTCTATAAGAAAACCTGAAGGTTCTCTGTAAGAAGACCTAAAGGTCCTCTATAAGAAGACCTAAAGGTCCTCTATAAGAAGACATACATGCCATCCATAAGAAGACATACTTCTCTAGGCGAAGAAGACCTACAGGTCCTCTATAAGAAAACCTACATGTCCTGTATAAGAAGACCTACAGGTCATCTATAAGAAGACCTGAAGGTGCTCTATAAGAACGCCTACGGGTCCTCCATAAGAAGACCTACAGGTCCTCTATAAGAAAAATTACAGGTCCTCTATAAGAAGTCCTACAGGTTCTCTATAAAAGACCTATAGATACTATATAGAAGACCTATAGGTCTTCTTTAAGAAGACGCACAGGTCCTCCATTAGAAGACCCACATGTCATCCACAAGAAGACATACTTCTCTAGGCGAAGAAGACCTATAGGTCCTCTAAAGGACCTGAAGGTCCTCTTTAAGGAAACCTGAAGGTTCTCTATAAGAAGTCCTACGGGTCCTCTATGTGAAGGCCTACGGGTCCTCTATGTGAAGATCTACAGGTCCTCTATAAGAAAACCTACAGGTCCTCTATAAGAAAACCTGAAGGTTATAAGAAAACCTACAGGTCCTCTATAAGAAAACCTGAAGGTTCTCTATAAGAAGTCCTACGGGTCCTCTATAAGAAGACCTACAGGTCCTCTATAAGAAGACCTTCAGGTCTCCTATAAGAAAACATACCTGTCCTGGGTCCTCTGCAAGAAGACCCATAGGCCTTCTATAAGAAGACATATACGTTCGCCATAAGAAGGCATACATGTCTTCTATAAGGAGACCTATTAGTTCACCATAAGAAGACCTACAGGTCCTTTATGAGGAGACCTACAGGTCTTATATAAGTAGAGCCAAGTCCTCTGGTTTTCTATGTGAAGAAGATTTTTTGGTCTTCTATGCGAAGAGGCCCCTCTGGTCTTCTTCTGTTCGAGAAGACCCTCTGGTCTACTATGCGAAGAAGACTCTCTGGGCTTTTGTTTGGATAGAAATTGACAGATGACGATGCGTCTATTTCACTTTGAGTGTAAACAACCCTCACTTCTAACATTTGATGGGGAAATTCGTAATATTTGCAGAATTATTGACAGTTTGACATTAGTATTTGCTTAAAGATAACTTCGATTATTTATGCGTGTCTGATAGTGGGGCGTGTGTAAATAGACGTAAGGGTGTAAGGACATTATATTTCTTTTTTAAAAATAATAGGTAAAAGTTACATTTATTTACGTTTTACCATGGAGATCCTAAACTACATAATGTCACAAAAGGTTAACTTTTCGTTATCATGATGTCGACATGGAGTTCAGTACACCCTAATATTTTTATAATCGATAATTGATATTAATAAATAAATAAATGAAGTACGTATGTGTGTATAGAAAATATTAAAATGATTAATGACACGCAGACCGTCACCCACCAACAAAATGACGACGACAACATTTAAAGGATACGTCAAAAGACCGTGTAGTTTAACAAATATTTAAAGAGGTTGTTGACAATGCGCCAGCAGGACACAATTAGGTGGATGCGCGCGTGTGTGTGTGTGGAACTAGGCGGCAGTTAGCCAATGAATTGGGACATTGGGATTGGGAAGGAATGTGAAACAGCAGTTATGTTCAAACTGTGGCGAAGTTTCTTGGAATAAGAAATAACAAAAGGAATTAAATTGCCGTATATAATTAACAAAAAAAAAAGGCAGTGTCAAAATCTTGGGCTAGGTGGAAGTGTAAATAAAATAATTTTATCAATATGCTTACGAACAACTCTAATTTTAATAATTTTCTTTACTTTTGCTTTACAGCTTTAATACCCCTCATCAACTTGGAATTTTAAAACCTGCCACCAAAAATGACATCCACCCATCTGCGACGGCTACCCATCATAATTTTAATCTACATATTTATATTTGTTCCGGAACTATGGGCCACGGCGTCCATAGATGAATTGGAAAAATCCCATTTACGCGGTGATTTCCACACGCCATGTTTCTTCTTTCAAACGGTAAATGTTACAGCCGATAAGAGATTTGCTAACGGCTCGTATCTACACGATGGCGTTATTATCCCACACAATCTTATCGGAGTCTATAACTATGTTTACAAGGATCCTGTGACCCAGACACGAGTTGCTCCACATCTGCGTGGTTGTATTTGTAAACTAAAGCCTTGTGTTAATTTCTGTTGTCCCTATGGTCAGGTGCACAATGGCACAGATTGCTATGACGCTTCCAGTGAATTGGATTGGCCACATGAAATAAATGTGACCTTGCGCAATGGTCTCCAGAAAACAGTAGATGTTTTTGAACAATTTGCCGTCGTACCATTTCGTCCGTGCGTGTCGATGTATGCTTTGGATCCAACACAATTTCCTGAGGATGAATGGCAAATGCTTGAGGTGAGTTAAAAAGATTTGAGAATTTCTTGGGATAACTGTTAATGATGACTGACTTACCGGAGAATTCCAGTAGTTTATGAATTAATATAACAAAAAATTAGAGTTTTCAATATAACCGGAATGTTCATGAAAAAATTAAAAAGTTTTGTTTCTGATAGCTCAATAACAATTTTGCAAAATTTTGTACCATTATAGTACAAATTTCTGAAATAAGTACTTTTTAGTACTAATATTCAAAAATCCTGCTCACCGAAAGTCATCCTAAGTCAAAATTGAAATCTGATTATCTGTAATCGCTAAATATTTTACCATACTGTACCATTACAATACCCTAACTGTGGGCCGCACTGAGACCGATTTTAAAGTTTGTACCTTTTAACAATTTTCGAACCCTTAACGTACGAATTACCCCAGACAGATTTATACCCTCAGCCAATGATCGATTGTTTAAATATATTTTGACTTCTGTTATGATTATTCAAATTGTTGCCAATATTGACCAGGGTTGCCCATATTCGACGGACCCATGGGCCCATTCCAATGGACGAGGCTTGTCCGCAGGCAACATTCTTTGCGTCAATTGAATTTTGTACGGGAACAAATGCAAATCAATGCGAATAATCTGTTGTAAAGTGGACCGAGCCATGCCCAACTGCTGAGAACGGCGTTTTTGAGATGTTCTTGGGGACCTCTCAACACTGGCTCGTACGGCAGCGATATTCTCGGCCGATCGCCTTGGTCGACTTTTATATGGCCTCTTCGGATTAGAAAGAGCCTTACCAGTCGAAAATTTTTCGTATAAACGCTTAATGGTGTTCTTAGAAGGCGCACTTCTCACATTTTTTAATGTTTTAAAAGCACGTTGAGTTTTCACAATTGACTTCTTCTGTTGAATGTAAATTTCAACTATTTCGCGTGGCGTGTATTAGTTCATGGTAAAAATCTGCTTGGACTGACGCTTCAAACGCGGTATGTCATTAAGCGATGTGACATCTCTGTCAAAAGTTATGGCGTTGCCAGATGGGTCCGTCGAATATGGACAACCCTGTATGGAATAGGTTCCGCAGGAATGGGTCAATATTTCCCATTTAGTACCTGGACCTAAATAAATATGATATGAATATTGCGACGTGCCAGGTTTGGACTGTACATGAGATATGTGATAATTTTTGAGAAAATGTTTAAATTTGCGTAATGTACCGCATACAGGGTGAGGCAAAAAAACCTCAACAAAGTCAAACGCCATAATTTTTACATATTTTTTAATTTTATTCAATGAAAGCAGAAAATGTCGGAAATAGCATCAAATTTTAGATTAAGTTTATGTTGCTTCCCAGCGAAGGGTTTCCTTGAGGTGATCGACACTTTGGTATTTTTTAATGCCAACCTTGCTTTCCAAAATACTGCAGACACAATAGTCCAACGGATTGGTATCTGGAGATTTTGGTGGCCCATGTGCCCTCAAGAATATTTTCGCGATAATATTCGGTATTTGTTCTGATGCCATGGTCGATTAATACGAGCGGAGAGCGACTATTGGCTGTTATGGCGGCCCACACTATCACCATGGCCGGGGCTTGAGTTCTGGTGGCCAACCGAAGGTGCACATTTTCAGCTGACCTCTTTGGCAAGTAAACACGATCATCGGAGAAAACCCAGTTCGGCAGTTCACCACTTTCGGCCAAGCGAAACAACTCTTTAGCTCCTTTGAGTCTATTTTCTTTCTGTTGCGGTGTAAGTTCTTGCACATTTTGGAATTTCAATGGCTTTAACCCGAGCTCTTTTTTCAAAATTTTCCGAATGGAATATTGCGATATGTTCAGCTCATGAGCCATTTTTCGGCCACTGTGCCACGGGTTTCGATCAAGTCGCTTCTTTACTTTTCGAACCATTTCTGCTGATGTTGCTGTTTTCTTCCGTCCACTTCCTTGACGTCGGGCTACGCTGCCTGTTCACGGTAACGAGCGCTGGTACGAGACACAAACGATTTATTCACATTTAAATGCTGGAGTGCTCTAACGATAGCCACTTGTGGTTTTCCAGCCAAATATAAAGAAATCACAATATCACGCTTGAAATTCGTCACGAATAACTTTTTTCTGGAAAATTCTTACTAAATGCTTTAGCTATAAAGAATCGCTGACTTGTTTCGCAAGTTATGACAGATAAAAGTATTGAAAATTTGGTTCGGTTCGATTCGGTCTCAGTATATATCATGTTGCATTAGCAAACATGTTGCCATGTCTGAAATTTGAAGAGAATTCGATGCTTATTTCGTTTACTTTCAGGAGTTTGCCTTTCAAATCTTGAACCATATGTGGGGGAGGTACCTGAGGAAATGGTCTGATCTCGACCATATTTCTAACAGATCCTGTGTTTATGGAAATACTGAGATGTACCAAGTCCAAATGGAATCGGATGTTTATTTCGAATTTTATTAGCTTCATGAATATTCAAAATGTTGACCCTTTTGTGAAGGAGGTACCAGAAGGAGTAGACCGACATATTACATCCTCACACCAGTTTGAAAGGAATATCTCACACCAGTTTGAAAGGAATATCTCCCCCGTTGCGGGGGAGGTATCAGAAGTTGTGGTCCGTTCTTCTTGACAGATTTGTTAGAGGGCCAATATTATCCATTTTTACACCTTAATTAGTACTGATAAAAAATACTAGGGTTTGCGAAGTATGAACAAATCGGACAATCCTTTCCCTCTTTAATTCTCTTTGAAAATGTTGATATTTTTTTTGTGGTGGAGGTATCAGAAGGAGGAGACCGATATTTTCCGAACTCGAACTCGATGTAAGTTTGAAAATAATATTACAATGTACCAAGTTTGGACCAAATCGGATACTCCCTTCGAGTATTATCGTGCATACCAGCCAGCCAGATGGTGGGTGTACACCATCGACTCTAAATGTCCTGAAACGGATTTGGTCTAAAGGGTCTAAAACCGTTATTTCGATAAGACACGTTTTGGCAGTGTCAAAAGATATATACGTTTTGAAGCCATATTGCTGAGGGTATAATAACATGTACCACTTTGTAGCTTGAAGTACATTTTAGTATTTTTCGTACCCATAAATTATAGATTTCTTAAAACTCCATCTTATATAAAATCTCATACTAATAGTGTCGTCTCGAATAATGATCACAAAACTCCAGACTACAGTATAGCACACCTTGTTCAAAGTTCTAGCTATTGCCTATCACTTGGTAGCAATGATGAACCATTGGCAATAACAAAATGTTTGAAAAAATGGTCAGGCTTAACCCTTCTATTGTTGATTTTATAAAAACAACGTTTGTTTAATAGTGGAGAACGATGGTAATGTTTACCAGGGGGTAAGGCAGGGAATACTTAGGATTTGCGAGATCGTAAGCTCAGCAGAAGAGAAACCAAAGAATTAAATAAAAGCATAATTCTTCTGGAAAAATAAACAAACGTTGTTTTTATAAAAACAACAACAAAGGGATTAAGCCTGATCATTTTGCAACAATACAATACTATGGTATCCCGAACAAACTAGCCAACACTGTTCTAAAATGTTTAAAATTTAAGAACTTTACGGACACTTAAAGAACGAATTTCCAAATAATTCTGCCATATGACATCTCTCGGTACCAAGAATCGTCTCGCCGGGCTTTGATGTATCAGTCGAGCAGGAGCACAGTTAGTAATAACATATAAAAAACATTAAGTTTGGCCGGGACGAACTTTTAATACCCTCCACCTTAGGGGAAAGGAAACATTAGAAGTCATTATGATCCACAAATACCAATTTTTATACAAATTCGTGAAAAAATGTGGAAAAAATCATAAAAATACCGAATATGGGGAGGTATCGTTATATGGGGGCTATACCAAAACGTGGACCTGTACATAAAATGTTTTGCCACACGAGCTAGAACTCAAATACCAATTTTTGGACAAATCCGCGAAAAAATGTGGCAAAAAACATCCAAAAATATCGAATATCGGGAGGTACCGTTATATGGGGACTATACCGTTATATGGGGACTATACCAAAACGATATATCTCATTTTCAATACCAACCATCCTAGACACAATGCAAGTTGTTCTGCTAAATTTTTCTACGTCAAATAATGTGGGCTGTATCGTGATTTCAACATGCAGAGAGGCGGACAGACTGGCCGACAGACGGACTCCGTTAAATAGACTTAGATTTTTATGCTGAATATGAATATATTTAAACTTGGGATGGGATCTACGACGAATATTTAGGGATGTCACAAACGGAATGACACAGTTAATAATCCCTCCTCCTTTCCAATAATTCAGAGAATTTTGAAGGTCTTTCTGGAAGGAGGGGGAATTATTAGGATGTGCAAGAAATTGATCGAGTCCTTCAGCCAGATATACGGATAAACATCTCCGAAACGACTCTAAATATTCTAAACTATATTTCATTCAAAGAGGCATAGAGCAGAAATGTACGCAGGGTGGAGGTAATTCTGAGAATTATGAACGTTTTTGACGAGGGAAGGAAAGGAAGTGAATTGTTTAATTTTCTGAGATGTTTTTGGATTTAAGAAGGGTTTTTTGTAACCTCAGCCTCCTTCCGGAAATCATCACATCTCTGGCATGGGACAGAAAATTATATCCAAGGATGAGAATTCGCCCGATTACCCTCAAATTATCGGCAACATTGCATTTTTCCAACAATTGTTAACTCAGTCAGGTCAGGTGGTCAGGGTATTATGTCTTTGTGCATTTGTTTGTAACACGAGAGATAGACCCATAGTTCCTTTTGGTGATCTGCACAGAATCACATTCTGAGTCGATTTATGCATGTCCGTCCGTCCGTCCGTCTGTCCATGTATTTTTGTAAACAAAGTACAGGTCGCATTTATTGCCCGATCCAGATGAAATTTTGCACAGATCTTTTGTTTGGCCCAAGGACGAACCCTATTGAAATTGGAGATAATCGGTCAAAATTTAGATACAGCTCCCATATATATCTTCGTCCGAATTGCCTTTTATTGTGCACCAAACGTGTAATATCAGGCCTGAAATATGTATGCCGAATTTGATCGAAATCGGTTCAGATATAGCTATAGCTCCCATATATATTGTTCATCCGATTTGTTATTTTTGTCCACCGCCGCGTAATATGCACTATGCAACAACAATATTTGGGGAAATATATCAAATACAGCTCAGAAATACATTGGCTAAATTTTATCGAGATCGGTTCAGATTTGGATATAGCTCCCATATATAACTTCGTCCGATTTACCTTTTATTGTGCACCAAACGTCTAATATTTGTCCAAATGGGATGGAATTTGGCACTTACGACCGAATTGAATCTAGAAGCTAGTATGTCAAATTTGGTGAAGATCGGTTCAGATATAGCTATAGCTTCCATATATATTATTCATCCGATTTGTTACCCACAACCGTAATATGCACTCCGTAACAAAGATATTCAGGGAAAAATATCAAATACAGCTCAGAAATATCTTTGCCAAATTTTATCGAGATCGGTTCAGATTTGGATATAGCTCCCATATATATCTTTATCCGATTTCAAATTAATTGTGCACCAAATGGGCAATACAATCCTGAATTTAAAAGATACAAATGCTTCGGCATATTTAGTTCTTTGAACTTTAAATTATAATTATAATCATAGCGTGTATGATTGAATTCTCCCATAAAAACTTTTAATTGTTATGTGGAGCTCTACTTAATTAGCAAAGTGGTGTATGATATCATAAAGTCGACCCCGCCCGACTTTAAGACTTTCTTTACTGGTTAGATATATATACTTGCCCACATCATCCCTACAATTTTCTCCAATTTGTTTTTTTTTTTTTTTTCAGAATGGTACCCTCTATTTACAAGCCGGAGAAATGTATTTAACGCGAGAGGATTTCTGTATGATGACCAAGGTAGATGTAAATGGTACAAACATTCGTTATTTGAATCCGGCAAATTGTGAAGTTGGCTCCGCCCGTGGTACTGTCAAAATCATCAATGCCTATGCCATGTTGTTCTCCATTCCGTTTATGGTGCTTACCATCATCGTTTACCTGGCCATACCAGAGTTACGCAACCAACATGGCAAATCTCTGGTGTGCTATTTATTTGGTCTCATCGTTGGCTATTCCCTGATGGGTGCAAGCATCTTAAATGTCAGCATGGATGTGTTGGGTATCGAGTGCAAGATTGTGGGTAAGTTATGAGTGGATAAAAACTATATGCTGACAATTAATTAAATGTCCTTTTTGTCGCCAAAAAAAAAAAAAAAAAACAAAAGGTTATACCTGTTATTATTCCTTTATGTCTGCCTTTTTCTGGTTAAACGTCATCAGTTTTGATTTATGGCACAATTTTCGTGGCACCCGTGGCATCAATCGTTCACTGGAGAAGAAACGTTTCATCATGTATTCACTGTACTCGTGGGGCATTCCGATACTGTTCCTCTTGGCAACAATGTATGTCCAAGAGTATGTGGATATACCGGAACGTCTGCAGGACGATTTGAAACCTGGCATTGGAGGAGGACATTACTGTTGGATAAACAGTGAGTAATGCAGCATGACATTTTTTTTGTAGCCTCAGCTTTATGACAATGGTGATGTTAATATGAACAAAGGTCAGTTACAAAAATGTACAGTATTGCTTTCCCCTTATTATACCCTCCACCATACTATGGAGGGTATATATGAAATTTGTCATTCCGTTTGTAACAACAAAGTATACATATTCTTGATCAGCGCAAAAATTCTAAGTCGATTCGGAGATGTCCGTCTGTCTGTCTGTCTATTGTAATCACGCTATATTTCGAACGAATTGAGATAGAAGGCTACAATTTTGCACACATGTTTATTTTGCCAGTAGGCAGGTCACCCCCATATAACGGTTCCTCCCAATATTCGGTATTTGGATGATTTTAGCGACAGTATTCATCGGAATTGTTTGAAATTACGTATTTAGAGTTCATAATGGGAACTACAGTCTGTCACAGAAAATTGTCTACGCAGGTCCAGGTCTTCGTATGGGCCCCATATGTCAGTACCTCTCCATATTCGGTATTTTGACGATTTTAGGTACAATACTCATTGAAATTGTTTGAGTTGTTGGATGCTACAGCCTGTGACAGAGAATTGTTTATGTCCGGGTCCAGATCTTCGTATAGCTCCGATATAACGGTATCTCCCTACATACGGCATTTTGATGATTTTAGCTACATTATTCACCGTTTATTTCACGTTTCGAATTTGAATATGGTAATGGCGTATGAGAAACAATGCCTATGTAGGTCCATGTCGTATAGACCCCAATATAATGGATATATTCGGTATTTTTAAGATTTTTACAGCACTTTTAACAGAATTTATTTTTTGAATATTTCCAAATTCGTTCCAAATGGTGGAGGGTATTCAAAGTTCGGACCGGCGGAATATACTGCTTTTTAACTTCTTATACCTTGAAACACAACGTGTTGGGGGTATTATAAATTTGATTGGACCAAAAATTATGTAATGCCTCGAAATATTGGTTTCCCACATAGGAAAGTATATATGGATCTTCCTATCTCCCCGCGCTTAGTCGATCTAGCTATGTATATCCGTCCGTCTGTCTGTCCATGTTAATTTGTAATCATACTACAGGTCGCCATTTTGGTCCGATTCTCACGAAATTGAAAATGATTGATGAATGGACCTGCTCTATAGGTCGCAACTATAGACCAATCGACGCGGAATATTGCATGGGCCTAGAAGACTTCCGATCTGGATTGTCATCGGGTAATATTTGTGTATATACAAAGGACAGGGATGCTAGCTAGAATGTTTATATCACAATTAAAAATTAAAAAAAAAAAATAACTTACAGGCGAAATCCAAACTTCTGGCTTTTTATACCCTCCACCATGGGTAGGAGGGTATATTAACTTTGTCATTCCGTTTGTAACACCTCTAAATATTCGTCGTAGACCCCATAAAGTATATATATTCATAATCAGCATAAAATTCTAAGACGATTTAGCGATGTCCGTCTGTCTGTCTGTCTGTCTGTCTGTCCGTCTGTCTGTCTGTCTGGTGAAATCACGATAGAGCCCACATTATTTGACGTAGACCTTTGAAATTTGGCACAAGTGTGTGTATTGTCCCTAGGATGGTTGGTATTGAAAATGAGATATATCGGTCCACGTTCTGGTATAGTCCCCATATAACGGTACCTCCCGATATTCGGTATTTTGATGATTTATGCCACATTTTTTCACGGATTTATCTGAAAATTGGTATTTGTAGGTCATGACGGGTCCCTGAGCGTGTGGCAAAACATTGCATGTATAGGTCCACGTTTTGGTATAGCCCCCATATAACGGTACCTACCGATATTCGGTATTTTGATGATTTATGCCACATTTTTTCACGGATTTGTCTGAAAATTGGTATTTGTAGGTCACAACGGGTCCCTGAGCGTGTGGCAAAACATTGCATGTATAGGTCCACGTTCTGGTATAGTCCCCATATAACGGTACCTCCCGATATTCGGTATTTTGATGATTTATGCCACATTTTTTCACTGATTTGTGTAAAAGTTGGTATTTGTGGGTCATAATGGGTCCTAGTTCGTGTGGCGAAACATTGTAATTATAGGTGCACGTGTTGGTGTAGCCCCTATATAACGGTACCTCCCGATATTCGTCATTTTAATGTTTTTTGCCACATTTCTTCTAATGTTCTTTTACCCTAGGGTGGAGGGTATTAAAAGTTTGGCCCGGCCGAACTTAATGTTTTTTTACTTGTTTATGCTGATTTTTTTGCCGAATATAGCCAAATATCGTAGACAAGCAAATCATGTAGATGAGACTAAATTTGGAGATACAGAGGGGCCTCTTGCAATTGATCTCACAATTGAAACCAATCGACAAGGAATTTTGCATGAGAGGAGAGTTAAGGAAGTCTAGTATTTTGGATGACCATTGGATTATATTTAGCTGTAAAATGGACCACAATACCCCTGGACAGTGTTCTATAACATAATTTAAAAAGCGAAATCTTCCGAAAATGGATTTGGACATAAGTGACATTCTAACATATTGTAGTGTTGTATGGTATCACATGGTCGGCCCCGCACGGCTATAGCCTTTGCTTACTTGTTTGAATAATAAGTCTCGTTAAGTGTGAGTGGAGTGAGTGAGGAGTGGATTTTTTAAAAACATTTTTTAAGGACGTGTATTTGTTTCGGTATTTTGGAGAACGCGAATTTTGTAAAATATTTTATATTTTTTTGATATTTTTTAAAGTACGTGGATTTTTATGCCCTGCAAACCTATGTAAAGTAAAGTTTGTAACATCTTGAAATATTAGTTCTGGACATTAGATGTTATATATGGAAAATATCAGCCATATGGCTAGAGAGGGTATAAATCATTTGATGCGGCCAAAATGTGCCTCATCGAAATAGCGGTTTTAAACCCTAGGTTTCTATGGACCAAATCTGTTTCAGTGCATTTGGTGTCGATCGAGGGGTTTGTGTCCGCACTATAACTCTCGAAGGGAGTATCCGAATCGACCCAAGCTGGGTATATAGATCGAGTTCGGGGATGGGCAATATCGGTACCTCTACTTCTTCTCGTACCTACCCCACAAAAAATCGAAAAATCGAATAAAAAAAAAATATTTTACTGCACGGAATGAGAAAGAATATTCGGATTTTGCTCGATCTTTGCAATTCCTAATATTTGCATCAGTTCTAGGTCAGGTGCGAAAATGGACAATATCGGTACATTCCATCAAGTACCTCCCCCACAAAGGTTCAAGATTATTAAAATTATTCTTCAAATTACACACATCATTAAAATTATTTAAATTAATCCATGCTAATGTGGTTTTTGTTTTTAGTATGAAAAATTTTGGGATCGCCTTACAGTATACTATGAATTTGTTATAATAAAATCTTTACACATGACTGCAACATGCTGTATAATCTGTTCTTAGATTGTCATATGCGGAGGGTATACATATATATATATATATCTGTCGGAAAACCGACTGATACATTCTAATTTGTTTTATTTTGTCATCCATCTCTTCAATTACAGTGGACACGTGGGCTGGTTTTGTTTACTTTTTCACGCCGATTTTGTTTATCATGGTGGCCAATATAATAATGTTTGTCATGACGGCAATGAAAATTCATCGAGTACAAAACGAAATGGCCCGCATAATGGCCAAGGAGGACAGCACCAGAAATCTTAAAAAGGAAAAGGACAAGTATAGCCACATTTCCTCAAAAATATATCTGATTTCTAAATAATTTCCTTTCAATGTGTATTCTAGGTTCGGTTTATTTTTACGCCTTTTCCTGGTAATGGGTGTCACTTGGTCCCTGGAAATCATCTCATATTTTGTTGGGTCCGATAGTAAATGGGCGAAAATCTTCTATGCAGCTGATATTTGTAATGCCGTGCAGGGTTTCTTGATTTTCATGCTATTCGTCATGAAACGCAAGGTCAAACAATTGATAACGAATCGGTAAGTGATATCTTGAACGATTTTCATAAAATCTCCCCCTAAATTTGTGGCGTCCATTGTTTTTTTATTTAATTATTTATTTTTTTTAAATTCAAATTTCTTTTATGGTTTAGTAGTTGTCGCGAACGTCCGTCCCGCGATACAAATAGTACAACACTGGCCCAGTCTATGGTGCGACGACGTTTTCACGAAGTCTCCCTACAGATTAAACACATGATTATGATACGACGAGCTCTGTCGAGTAATACCTCGAATTTTCATTCTCACGCAGTATGAAGAATGTTACTGCTAGCGCAGAATGAGAATGGCAGGTTTAGGGGTTTTGTTTTTAGTAAATATTATTTTTTCATCTAGTCCAACTTTTCAAATGGTATAGAGAAAATGTAAGACTGGCAGTGGTACCACCATCTCGTTCCTCTTTTGCTCTCTATTGGTGTCGTGTTGTGTAGATGTTGTAGTAATTTTATATTCTTTTTTTTTTAATTGTTGTAAATACATTTTTTGTTTTTAATTTGCAAAAAGTTTTCCCAAAATGGAGATAATCCGCAGATCATTTAACACCTTTAATATACTCTCTATTCGAACCACAGATTTGATCATTTAACGAAAGTCTTGCCTCGCTGATCTATGAGAAGACCTCTACCTATTCTACGAGTAAACTTTAACTCTCCTTTGCGCAGACCTACTCTAGCTCTATTCTGAAAAGATCTCCTCTCGCTCTCTTCTGAAAAGACCCCTTAGCTCTTTACTGAAAAGACCTCCTCTAGCTTTCTTAAAAGCTGTCCTCTAGCTCTTCTTCTTCGAGAAGACCTCTAGCTCTTCTTCTTCGAGAAGACCTCTAGCTCTTCTTCTACGAGAAGACCTTAAGCTCTTCTACGAGAAGACCTCTAGTTCTTCTTCTACGAGAAGACCTCTAGTTCTTCTTCTACGAGAAGACCTCTAGTTCTTCTTCTACGAGAAGACCTCTAGTTCTTCTTCTACGAGAAGACCTCTAGTTCTTCTTCTACGAGAAGACCTCTAGTTCTTCTTCTACGAGAAGACCTCTAGCTCTTCTTCTTCGAGAAGATCTCTAGCTCTTCTTCTACGAGAAGACCTCTAGCTCTTCTTCTACGAGAAGACCTCTAGCTCTTCTTCTACGAGAAGACCTCTAGCTCTTCTTCTACGAGAAGACCTCTAGCTCTTCTACGAGAAGACCTTTAGCTCTTCTACGAGAAGACCTCTAGCTCTTCTACGAGAAGACCTCTAGCTCTTCTACGAGAAGACCTCTAGCTCTTCTACGAGAAGACCTCTAGCTCTTCTATGAGAAGACCCTTAGCTCTTCTACGAGAAGATCTTTAGCTCTTCTTCTACAAGAAGACCTTTAGCTCTCCTTCTACGAGAAGACCTTTAGCTCTTCTACGAGAAGACCTTTAGCTCTTCTACGAGAAGACCTCTAGCTCTTCTACGAGAAGACCTCTAGCTCTTCTACGAGAAGACCTCTAGCTCTTCTACGAGAAGACCTTTAGCTCTTCTTCTATGCGAAGACCTTTAGCTCTTCTATGCGAAGACCTCTAGCTCTTCTATGCGAAGACCTTAAGCTCTTCTATGCGAAGACCTTAAGCTCTTCTATGCGAAGACCTTAAGCTCTTCTATGCGAAGACCTTAAGCTCTTCTATGCGAAGACCTTAAGCTCTTCTATGCGAAGACCTTAAGCTCTGCTATGCGAAGACCTCTAGCTCTTCTACGAGAAGACCTCTAGCTCTTCTACGAGAAGACCTCTAGCTCTTCTACGAGAAGACCTCTAGCTCTTCTACGAGAAGACCTTTAGCTCTTAAATGAGAAGACCTTTAGCTCTTCTACGAGAAGACTTTTAGCTCTTTTACGAGAAGACCTTTAGCTCTTCTATGCGAAGACCTCTAGCTCTTCTATGCGAAGACCTTTAGCTCTTCTATGCGAAGACCTTTAGCTCTTCTATGCGAAGACCTTAAGCTCTTCTATGCGAAGACCTTAAGCTCTTCTATGCGAAGACCTTTAGCTATTCTTCTACGAGAAGACCTTTAGCTATTCTTCTACGAGAAGACCTTTAGCTATTCTTCTACGAGAAGACCTTTAGCTCTTCTACGAGAAGACCTTTAGCTATTCTACGACAAGACCTTTAGCTCTTCTGCGAGAAGACCTTTAGCTCTTCTATGCGAAGACCTTTAGCTCTCCTATGCGAAAACCTTTAGCTCTTCTATGGGAAGACCTTTAGCTCTTTTATGCGAAGACCTCTAGCTCTTCTATGCGAAGACCTAGAGATCTTTTATGCAAAGACCTTTAGCTCTTCTATGCGAAGACCTAGAGATCTTCTACTAGAAGACTTAGAGATCTTTTACCCGAAGACTTAGATATCTTCTATCCGAAGACCTAGAGATCTTCTATTTGAAGACCCCCAGTTCTTCTATGAGAAAGCTTCCAGCTTATCTATGAGAGGCCCTCAGCTCTTTTATAGGATCTCTAGTTCTTCTATGCGTAGACCATTAACTCTTTCATGCAAATTTTTTGTAGGTTTTGCATAGATATTCTCGATTACGTTTTGTAGCTTTGTATTCTACGTAGTTTTTTCATACCAATTTAGAGGAGTCTGGTATATATATTATCGATTACTGGCTAATCTTTTGGTTTCTGAAAAGAGCTTAGCAAAGAATTTGAAAGCTCTTATAAAAATAAATTTTCACAAAGATATTCGAAGAAAATTAAAAATTCTATATAATAACGTTGTTAAGATCCTGAAAAAATCTGCAAAAAATATTAGAATATTTATAACACTTTACTTTATTCTCCCCTTGTTAAGATATTTCAAGAGACCCGGTACGCCCAAGTCAAATTCCACAAATTCAACGAATTCCATAAATTCGGTGACGACACAGAAATCTAAAATATTTTCCATACCAATGACAACACCTGATCAAATGAAATTTTGAAAAGTAGCTATCGAAAATACATTCAGAATCTTCGAAGAAGGTAAAAAAACAACGTTGCGTAAAGAACAGTAATTATTTGCAATACTCTACACTTATGGGGTGTGGTGATATTTTTTTTGGGACAATATACACTTGCATTGGACCATGGATATAATATATACACAGAATTAATAACATTTCAAATTTCCCCAACCTCTTTGTAAATAATCCTTCATATTTTGAAACAGCAACTAATATTTAAAATATTCTATTTATGTAAATTACTAAACAAGAGAATGCTTTTATATTAATGCATGTTAATGAGTGTACGTGTAATAAAGACAATTTTACAAAATTGTTAATTTTTTTAATTTTCTCTCTGTCTATGTCCTCCCCGCAGATACTCATCGGTGCGTGAGACCAGCAGTAATCAACGACAAAGTCAATATTCTAACCGAACCACAACTAGCAGCATGGGCAATTTGGCCAATAACGTGCAGCAATCCGAGAAGCCTTTGATCCGACATCTAGAAAGTGTTACCAGTTTTGACTAAGTCAACTTTGTGCCAAAATGTGCCTTTTAGTAGCTATGTATCCCACTCGATGAATATGTGTCACATTCATTTCTTATATCGAATCTTCTCTGAGTAATTTTAGTTATTTAAGAATATTTTAGTTATTATTTTAAAAAATAAGATTTATTATCTAGCATAGCATTAGCATTAGGAAAAAAACAACAAAAGACATGAACAAAAGAAAACTAATGGCGAATTTGCTTATGTTAATTTTTTAGTTAGTGTGGATCACTATTTGCTTTTTAGAAGAGAATACAAGAAATAAAAAGAATTTAACGGACACTTGCAAATCACATGAAAAAAGCCAATACCCATAGAAGGTAAATTAAATAATACTGATAATAATAATAATAATAATAATAATAATAAAAATTGTTATTATATTTAATTATTGTAATTACAATTATATAGTTATGTTTGTAAATATAATTATTATAAGAATAAATATAATTATTTATAATGATTATAATTACAATTATAATTATTATAATTCTAATTTAAAAAAAAAAATAAACACAAAAAATCATTTTAAATATTATTTTAAGTGTCTGTATGTAATATCTCAAATCATTCCTTTTTGTAAAGCTAAGTTTCCGATCTATGTAAGCTTATTCTCATTCTACTATAATTGTAAATTTTCTCTGTGGATTTCCTTTGTTGCTATTATTATACCCTCCACCATTCTATGGAGGGTATATTAACTTTGCCATTCCGTTTGTAACCCCTCGAAATATTTATAATAGACCATATAAAGTATATATATTCAGGATCAGCGTAAAATTCTAAGACGATCTAATGATGTCTGTCTGGCTATTTTAATCACGCTAGCTTTCGAACGAATTGAGTTAGATGGCTAAAATTGGATATTAAAAAAATTTGCATACATGCATAGTTTATCAGTAGGCAGGTTAAGTTCGTAAATGGGCCATGCCGGTCCACGTCTTCGTATAGCCCCCGTACAACGGTACATGCAGACATTCGCTCTTTTCATGATTTTAGCGACAGTATTCACCGAATTTCTTTCAATTTTCGCATTTGAAGTTCCTAATGGGAACTACAGCCTGTGACAGAAAATTTTCTGTGCAGGTACAGGTCTTCGTATAGCCTATAGTACCTCCCGATATTCGGTATTTTGATAATTTTAGCCACATTATTCACCGGAATTATTTTAAATTTGGTATTTGAGGTTTATAATGGATACTACAGCCTAAGACAGAAAATTGTCTGTGCAGGTCCATGTCTTCGTATAGCCCCATATAACGGTAGCTCCCGATATTCTGTATTTTGATGATTTCAGTGACATTATTTTCCGAAATTATTTCAAATTTCGTATTTTAAGTTCCTAATGGGTACTACAGCCTATGACAAACATTTTTGTATACAGGTCCACGTCTTCGTATAGCTAACGATATTCTGTATTTTGATAATTTCAGCGACATTATTCACCGGAATCGTTTTACATTTCGCATTGAGAGATCTTAATGGTTACTACAACCTATGGAAAAAATTTCGTATGCAGGTCCACGCCTTCGTATAGCCCCCATATAACGGTACCTCCCGATATTCGGTTTTTTCATAATTTCAGCGATATTATTTACCGGAATTATTTCAAATTTCGTCTTTGTATAGCCCCCGTATTGAGAGATCTTAACGGTTACTACAACCTATGGAAAAAATTTCGTATGCAGATTCACGTCTTCGTATAGCCCCCATATAACAGTATCTCCCAATATTCGGGCTTTTCATAATTTCAGCGACATTATTTACCGGAATTATTTCAATCTTCGTATTTGAAGTTCGTAATGGGTACTACAGCCTATGGCATAAAAATCGTATGCAGGTTCACGTTTTCGTATATCTCTCATATAACGATACATTCCGATATTCGGTATTTTGATGATTTTGGCGACATTATTCACCGGAATTATTTCAAATTTCGTATTTGAAGTTCGTAATGGGTAATACAGCCTATGACAAAGCAGGTCCACGTCTTCTTATATTCTCCATATTACAGTTTTCATTTAAGGGGTACTTTCCGGAAGTTTTTTTTTGAAATTTTTCAAGTTCCTTCCAAATGGTGTAGGGTATTAAAAGTTCGGCCCGGCCGAACTTAGTTGCTTTTTTACTTGTTTTTAACTCATTTCTACATTATTGTTTATTCATATAATAATAAACATATAAACTAACTGTAAGCATATAATGTTATAATGTTATAAAATAAGAATGAAAAAACGGATCAAATTGCACAAAAGCTATTCAAAATTCTTAAATGTTTTGTTGTAAATAAAAAGCCAAAGAATTTTTCAAGTATGAAATAATTTATGGTTTTCATGTTTAAATTACATTTTTTTTTTTTGGTTTTGTTCCCCTAATTTTTACATCGTATAACACTATGTGTTAGGGGTGTAATAACTTTGAGTGGGCCAAAAATGTAGCACCTCGAAATATTGGTCCTGGACATGGGATATTATATGGGCAATGAATTTTCCTATCTCGTCGAGCTGAGTCGATCTAGCTATGTACGTCCGCTCATCAGTATTTTCATGTTAATTTGTAACAAGTTAAAAAGTATCAGTAGGGTTTGCCGACAGATGTATGCCCTCAGCAAATGTTCGATTATTTAAATATATATTGACTTCTCTTCTGATTATTCAAATGTTTGACCATCTATGGAGTATCGGACCCAAATAAATACGATATAAATATTGCGACGTGCCGGGTTTGGACTATATCGACTGCTTCGTTCTCTTTATATGAGATATGTGATAATTTTTAAAAAATGTTACAAGAAAATCGAACATTTATATCCAAGTCATAATTATTATATTCATCTCAGGTTTCTAGTTGAGAGAAATATTTTGATATAGCCAGTTGTATATTGATAATTCTGGGCCTTTGTGTGTAGGGGTTCGCAGCTACATATCCTCTTTACAACAGATCTTGTGTTAGGAAAAATGGTTTCATGTGTGAAATTTGAAGAGACTTGGGTGCCTATTTCGTTTTCCTTGAGCGTTTTTTTTTCAAAATCTTGAACCCTATGCGGGGGAGGTACCAGAAGAAATGGTCCGATCTCTAAAATTTACATTGATGGCAATATTGAGATGTATCATGTCTGAATGGAATCGCATGTTAATTTCGGGTTTTATGAGCTTATGAATATTCAAAATGTTGACCCTTTGAAGGGGATGTACCAGAAGGAGTGGGCCGATATATTCCATCTTTACACCAGACGTCTTCGGGCTTATAAAAATAATGTGATGTGTGTAATTTGAAGACAATCTGATCGCATTGTATAAGAGTAATAATTATTCAAAATGCTGACCCTTTGTGGAGGAGATACTTGATGGAGAGGACTAATAGTGTCAATTTTCGCACCTGATCTAACACTGATGCAAAAATTAGGATTTGCAAAGTTGGAGCAAAATCGGAATATAATTTTTATTTATTTATTTATTATTTATTTTTTTTTTTTTTTGAAAATTATGAAATTTTGTGTGGGACCTACCAGAAGGAGTAAGCCAACATTGCCCATCTCCAAACTCGATCAATGTTTGATAATAATATAACGATGTCTCAATTTGAACAATATCGGATACTCCCGCCGTGAGTTACCGTGTGCACCAGCCAGCAGGCAGGCACGTTTTTACCGTATCAAATGATATACAGGGTGAGATGTAAAAAACTGCAACCAATTTCAAACTGCTGTCATTTCTAATCCACTTGTCTAACAATTGTTAAAAAAATTTGGTGAGAATTTTCAAGAAAAAAGTTATTCGTGATGGAATTCAAGCGTAATGGTGTGATTTCTTTATATTTTGCTGAAAACCACAAGTGGCTATCGTTAGAGCAGCCCATCATTTAAATGTGAATAAATCTTGGGTGTCTCGTACCATCGCTCGTTACCGTGATACAGCTAGCGTAGCCCGACGTCAAGGAAGTGGACGGAAGAAAACAGCAACATCAGCTGAAATAGTTCGAAAAGTAAAGGAGCGATTGATCGAAACCCGCGTCGCAGTGACCGAAAAATGGCTCGTGACCTGAGCTCGTGGTGAAGCCATAGAAATTTCAAAAAAGTGCAAGAACTTACACCGCAACAGATAGAAAATAGACTCAAAAGAGCTAAAGAGTTGCTTCCCTAGGTCGAAAGTGGTGAACTGCCGAATTTGGTTTTCTCCGATGAGAAAACATACGTTGTCCAGCAGTTTGTTAACAAACAAAATGATCGTGTTTACTTGCCAAAAGGTCAACTGAAGGTGCACATTTTCAGTTGGCTATCAGAACTCAAGCGCCGGCCATGGTGATGGTGTGGGCCGCCATAACAGCCGATGGTCACTCTCCACTCGTATTAATCGACCGTGCCATCAGAATAAATGCCCGATATTATCGCGAAAATATTCAGGAGGGTGTATTAAAGCC
The DNA here is from genome assembly GCF_030504385.1 of Musca domestica. Lineage (NCBI taxonomy): Eukaryota > Metazoa > Arthropoda > Insecta > Diptera > Muscidae > Musca > Musca domestica. The sequence continues at coordinate 6,836,935 of NW_026712324.1, read as the reverse complement.
TTGAGCACGCAAACATTTTGGCCTCTGACCTTGGACATTTCAACAGGACAGGCACCATCGCACTCAGCACCCACATCCCAAGCATGGTTACAAAATGAGGTTCCTCGATTCATTTCCAAAATCTCCGGATACCAATCAGTTGGACTATTGTGTCTGGAGCATTTTGGAAAGCAAGGCTGGCACTAACAAATACCAAAATGTCGATCACCTCAAGCAAGCGCTATGCCGGGAATGGACCAAAATACCGCATAGCAACATTCGGGCAGCTTGTGACGGTTTCATTGGCCGTTTGAAGGCCATAATTCGTGCCAAAGGTGGCCAATACGAACAAATCTAAACTTCTTCTTAAATTTGATGCTATTCCTGACATTTTTCGCTCTCATTCAATAAATAAAAGTGGGAAATATGAAAGCTTCCACATCGGACCTAATCCCCATGGGGAGTATTACCGCTTGCTGTGGGGACTGCTTTACAAAAATGTTTAAATGTAGTAAAGTTTTGTTCGCGTTAGGGGAAAAAGGAGAAAATCTGAAGTCCCGGGCGAAGGCCGACTACTAAAACAAGGTACCAAATTTACAAAACTTCGGTTTGTGTTAGCCGGTACCGGACATACACAGAGGCGATAATCTTAAGACCAGTTCAAAGGCCGGCTTTATCAAATCTAGATAACTTAGAAAAAAAAAAATAAAAAAATTGATTAAATTCGAAACCTTAGATTCGAAAATCTCAAGCCAAAAGACTATGACCGAAAAAACAGATCATAATCTCCATAATTGTAATGGAGATTATGTTCGTTATGAAGATGAAATATGTAGGTCTAGTCTTTCCGGTAAAACCCATACAAAGATTACCTAGAGGAAAAAGAATCAAGCTCTGGCCAAGGGCCGGCTATTTACAAAAAGTTTTAATTTAGAAAACTTTGGTTTGCCATAGCCGGGCATACCCAGAGGAGAAAAAAATTAAAATTTAGAAAACTTTGATTCGAAAATCTCAAGCCAAAAGACTATGACCAAAAAAATCGGTCATAATCCCCATAATTGTAATGGAGATTATGTCCGTGGTGAGTATGATACGACACCTGCATAGGTAATGTCTTTTATAAAGATAAAATATGTAGGTCTAGTCTTTCCGGTAGCATCCATACAAAGATTATATGCAATACATGACCAACAGATTCTTAGGGCATCGATTTACAATAAAACGATGTACCTGACTCTTGTTTTTTTATGGAGGACTGGTTAGTTGAATATTTTATGGAGAGCTTCAACTGTACACACCCGGAAACATAACACTGCCACCTATTAGGCAACCAACAATTTGAGGAAATTACCAACAAAAAAGCTGCAACTAAAGCTTTCAAAGCTCATATTAAATTGGTTTAGAACTTTGCTAAGTTAGCAAAAAGCTATCCCCGTTTTCTCATGCATTCGAAAGCGCAACAAGAAAATTTCTCAACCGGTCCCAACACGAGAGGCGACGGTTATAAACAAACAGTTTCTAATCAACGGTAGCACGACAAAGTACAGAAAACGTTTCGCTGGCTGAATGACTAGCTGGCTGGTGGTGATCGCATCCCATTCATTATTCGTTGTGGTCGGTTTCATTTCGTCGCTCCAAAGGCAATGGAGGGATAGATCATTAAGTTCAAATATCTAAATTTAAAACAAACAAACAAACAAATAAGAAATCTGAGCAACAAAGGCCGCCGCACAATAAAAAGAAAGCATAGCCAAAGCAAAAGAAAGAATTTAATCAAAACCGCCTAAAAAGAATGGGAAAATCTAGTGAAAATATGTGAAAAAAAAACTATGTAAAATATATAATTTAAACTGGCATAGAAGAAGATACCACAAATCTACATTTGTTTATTCGGAAGTAATTGCTAAAATAAACCACATTAACTTTGAAAGTCAATTAAAATCAACAATAGCAGCAACAACAACCATAGAGATCCCACAAATCCATAATAAACACATTTTTTATTCTTCAAAATTTTGATTGATAGAGACTACGCAAGGCAAGGTAAGCCATTTGAATCATTCGTGGGGGATACGTATCAATGAGATCACTCACACTCACTCTCGCTCTTTATCTCTTTTCTTGTTTTTGTTCTTCATGGAATTACTCTCACTGTTTTGATCTCTAACTCTCATTGTTTTCATGTTTTGTTTTTTATGGGCCACTTGCACAATTTCCCCCAACCCAACAACAAACCGTTTTTGTTATTGTTCTCATCAAAACCACATTTTGCATTGTGTGTGTGACTGTGCTCCAATTCTATAGCGAGAGAGAGAGAGAGAGATGGAGACCCAAAACCGGCACGCTCATTACTCAGCCACATTACAATCACGAAAAACCCCCGCCATCACCACACTACGTCTCTCCAAGTCCACCGCCATCTCCATTGTTTTGTTTACATTCTTCACGATTCCGACTACGACATGTGCCAAAGAATACCCCTGTCCCTATTCCCAAACAGTGAACATAACGGATGGTCTACGCCTGAAAGATGGATCCTACTCGTTTGAAGGTTTGATTATACCGGCAAATCTCACGGCGGAATACAAAATCAAAATAATCGATGGCATCGAATATTCGGCACCGAAACATTGGCGCGGCTGTGCTTGCCTCCTGAAACCCTGTGTTACCTTCTGTTGTGCCCCGAAAATGCACTACGACGAGAAACATCACAACTGTAGTCTCAACGAAAAGGATGGGCATTCCCAACACACCCACATTGAGGTCACTTTCGGCAATGGAACTACTAGTGCTTTGAATATTAAGGATACGTTTATTGTGCGCTATGAGTTTGGCTGTCAGAATAAAATCGTCGAAAGGAAGAGAAACGAATTTTGGAAATGGGATCTATTTAAGGTGAGTATGGGAAAACATGTTTCTATGAATGTTGAATGCAATATCATCATAGAAAACCTTATCCGGTCAATAGTAGAGGTAGAAGAGGTATTTTCATAGATGAGCTGGAGGTCTTCTTGCAGAAGAGCTGGAGATCTTCTCATAGGAGAGCTGTAGATCTTCTCATAGAAGAGCTGGAGGTGCTCTCATAGAAGAACTGGAGATCTTCTCATGGAAGAGCTGTAGATCTTCTCATAGAAGAGCTGGAGGTCTTCTCATAGATGACCTGGAGGTCTTCTCATAACAGAGTTGGAGGTGCTCTCATAGAAGAGCTGGAGGTCTTCTCATAGAAGAGCTGGAGGTGCTCTCATAGAAGAGCTGGAGTTCTTCTCATAAAAGAGCTGGAGGTGCTCTCATAGAAGAGCTGGAGGTGCTCTCATAGAAGAACTGGAGGTGCTCTCATAGAAGAGCTGAAGGTGCTCTCATAGAAGAGCTAGAAGAGGTCTTCTCATAGAAGAGCTAGAAGAGGTCTTCTCATAGAAGAGCTAAAAGAGGTCTTCTCATAGAAGAGCTAGAAGAGGTCTTCTCATAGAAGAGCTAGAAGAGGTCTTCTCGTAGAAGAGCTAGAAGAGGTCTTCTCATAGAAGAGCTAGAAGAGGTCTTCTCATAGAAGAGCTAAAAGAGGTCTTCTCATAGAAGAGCTATAAGAGGTCTTCTCATAGAATAGCTATAAGAGGTCTTCTCATAGAAGAGCTAGAAGAGGTTTTCTCATAGAAGAGCTAGAAGAGGTCTTCTCATAGAAGAGCTAGAAGAGGTGTTCTCCTAGAAGAGCTAGAAGAGGTGTTCTCATAGAAGAGCTAGAAGAGGTCTGCTTATAGAAGAGCTAGAAGAGGTATTCTCACAGAAGAGATAGAAGAGGTAGGTATTCTCATAGAAGAACTAGAAGAGGCATTTTAGAGCTAAAGGAACTGAATACGAGAGCTTCCCACGAATATAAAAGGGTTCTCACTTTAGACAAGGATGACACCTTTTGTGCCATTGAAGACCATTGGAAACCTGCTTGAGAGCCTTTAATCCAAGAGACATTTGAAAGGTTCTCCATTTCAAATCTCCATTTCCAAGCCTATGACTATATTAAAATTTACCCTTAATTTTTAGAACGGCACACTGAAACGTGACGGCCGCTTGTACTCTACCGATGAGTATTGCTTTACACCGTTAGAGAATAAAAAAACCTGGAGCTTGACACCATTGACATGTGAAAGATTTAAGAAAGGATTTCGGGTATGGATCTATGCCATATGTAAGTATTGTCAAAATAATTTCTACCGCAGACAATGATCGAGAAAATATTTGCAGGCACCAGTTTGGCGATAATTATCAACATTGGCATTATACTGATGTTCATAGCCATAAAGGACGTAAGGAACAGTAATTATGGAGAAGGATTAATATTTCATCTATTTTCACTGACCATGGGTCTGTGTTTCCTGGTGTATTTGCATTTGAAAAATCCCTTGAATTTGTCGCATACAGCGTGTCGAAATATAGGTGGGTACTAACAAAAAATATATGTATACATTTAAATTGAAACTAAATAATTTAATTTATCTTTACAGGCTTCCTGGCATATTTCTTCATAATTGTCTCCTTTTTAATTCTGAACATCATAAGCGGTAGCTTTTGGGCCATATTTTCGCTGAAGCCCATCAAGACTTGGTATTTAAAAGTGTTGTATGGCCTCACATTTGCTGTAGGTTTGGCCTTGAAATATATTGTCAAGGCTGTGCAAGATTCAAATACGGGTCGTCACTTAAAGCCCGGCATTGGCGAGGATTTTTGTTGGTTCGACAGTAAGCAAATGAAAATCTGTTTTTCGATTGGTGTAAATAATCGGTAATTATTGTTTTTAGCACGCTTATGGGGTATACTTTTGTATTTCTACATACCAATACTGATCTCCATGGCTGCTAGCATGTTTTGTTCGGCCCGTGCCTATTTTAAGATCTTCCAATTGCCCAGTGACACTCAGATGGTTGCTGGAAAAGATTTTAAAATAACAAAAACACAGTAAGTATTGATGGCGAAATTTAATAAATACCGCAGAAATGTGGTTTATAAAAGAAATTTATAAAATTAAATCGAAATTTGTAATTATTTTTATAACCTCACCATATGACTAGAGAGGGTCTATATCATTTGAGCCGACCAAAACGTGCCTCATCGAAATAAAGGTTTTAGGACATTTGGAGCCGATCTAGCGATGTCCGTCCGTACGTCTGTCTGTCTGGCTGGTGTGCACTATAACTCTCGAATTATCCAAAATAGATCGAGTTCGGAGATGGGTAATATCGGTCGACTCCTTCTGGTACCTCCTCCACAAAAGGTCGATAAATATTGTACTGCACAGAAAAAGAAAGGATAATCCGATTTTGCTCCAAGATTTGCTATGAACATGGTATTTATGGGTCCACTCCTTCTGGTACACCCCACCCCCACAAAGGATAAAAATTTTAAATATCCATGAAGCTAAAAAAACTCGAAATTAACATCCGACACAATTTACACTTGGCACACCTCAATATTTTTATCAACATAAAGATGGTAGAGATCGGACCATTCCTTTTGGTACCTGCCCCACAAAGAGTCAAAGTTTTAAATAACAAAAACGACCATAAAATCCGAAATATGTATTCCATTCTCTTTATATTTCACACACCCCATTACTTCTACTAAAAAAAGTCAGCCTCAAAATTTTGAATATCCATTAAGGCCATAAAACGCGAAATCGTCAACCGATTCCTTCGAACTCGTCACACCCCAATATTTTTTTTAACACAAGATCTGTTTGGAGAGGGTAGTTATCGGCCTACTCCTTCTTGTACCGCCCCCACAATGGTTTAAAATGTTAAATAACCAATATATAAAATGTGAAATAAGCATACCACTCATTCTAAGCTTCACAAATACCAATATTTCCACTAACTCAAGATCTGGTATGAAGATGGAACATATCAGTTTACTCCTTCTGTTACTTGCCCTACAAAGAGCCAAAGTTTTGTATAATTATATTCCTTATAACATGCGGAACAAGTCAGCGTTTTTTTTTTTTTTTTTCAAATTTGATTTATTTAAATATTTCTCTCACCCTGAGATCTGATACGTATATAGCATTTATTCCACTCCTTCAGTACCTCCCTTACTAGGGGTCAAATTTTGAATAATTATATCCCTTATAACATGTGAAAGAGCAAGCGACATACTTCATACTTTGTGTATCGCTATGTGTCTATTAACCATTGCGATACACGATCGCAATCGATCGTAACAGATATTGCGGTCCACTCTTTCTGGTCAAAGCTTTGGCCAAAAATTCTGTCAAATTTTGAATTGTAAATGAGTGTTCGATTTTCTTTAAATTTTGTACATACCAATATTTCTATCAGTATTAGATTGAGTGAAAACTTCTGTCCTCCTTTGGCACCTAGTGATATTTATATCAGACTTAGGGGCCGGAATAATCAGGTCAAGATATATGTAAACAAAGAGACTTTGGCTGAGGGTATACACCTGTCGGCAAAACCCACTGATAAACTTGTTAGAAATATTTTTATATCCTAAACCACAGTGTGGTAAGGGTATTACGTCTTTGTGCATTTGTTTGAAACATGGAGAAGGAAGAGAGATAGACCCTTTTGAGTCGATTTCTGCATGTCAGTCCGTCCGTCCATATTTTTTGTGAACAAAATGCCCAAGGCCCAAGGACGAATTGAAATGATGAGAATCGGTTCAAGTTTAGACATAGCTCCCATATACATCTCCAACCGATTTTAGGTTAGTTGTGCACCAAATAGCCAATATCAGTCCGAATGACCTGAATTTTAGCACATCCGACCGACTTCAGTCTAGAAACAAGTACATCAAATTTTGTGAAAATCGGTTCAGATATAGCTACATCTCCCATATATAGGTTTCATCCCATATGGTGTTTAAGTCCTCGCATTCGTAATATGCACTCCACAAGAATGATACTTGGAATCAAATAACTTATGGAGCTCAAAACTACCTCTGTCAAATTTTATCGATATCGAATCAGATTTGGATATAGCTCCCATATATATCTCTATCTGATATTAGTTTTATTGTGCACCAAGTGGCTAATATCAACCTAAATGGACTGAATTTTGGCAATTCCAACAGAATTCATTCTAGAAACAAGTACTACGAATTTGATGAAATTCGGATCAGATATAGCTATAGCTCTCACTTATATGTTTCATCCAAATTAGAGATTTAATTTCATCACATGCGCAAATGCACTCCACAAGAATGTAGCTCAGATGAGAGAAGAAATCTCGGTCTTCTATGAGAAGACCGCATGATCTTCTATGAGAAAACTTCCTGGTTTTCTTTGATTTTTTATGAGAAGAATTTCTGGTTTCCTATAAGAAGACCTCATGAGTATCTATGCGAAGTCATCATAGTCTTCTATGAGATGACCTCATGGTCACAAATCAGAAGATATATTGGTCTTCTATTAGAAGCAATATTGGCCTTCTATTAGAAGACCTCTTGGTCTACAATTGGAAGACATTTTGGTCTTCTATTAGAAGATCTCTTCTATGAGAAGATCCCCTGTCTTCTTCTATCCTTTGGGGAACTATTTCTGTCTGATGAGTCCTTTAAATTTATTTTTTAATAAGATCACTATTATAGCTCTGTTCACTATTTTAAAAATTCTCTAATAAAACCCTAACTATAATTTAAATAGGCCTTAAAAAATAGTTTCCACAGAACCCACCACACAATTGACCAATGTCTGCCACTGAAGCAGCTGCCGACTTCAGTGTAGCTGTACAGCATGTAACCTAACCTAAACACACGATTATAGCTCAGATTGTCTTTTAATATAACATTCAGGCAATTAAACGATTAAAACTATTTTTTACACATATTTTATTATGTTTTTATATATATTTTTTTATTATTTATTATTAAACATTTAAATCTATTATTTACCTAATTTTTCCAGCTTTATCTCGTACTGCATTTACATTTTGGTGGTATTCTCTATTTGGATGCGTGAAATGATTGTCTATATAACAGCACGTATAAGAGAACATTTCTTCATTATCGATTTCTGGAGCGGTATATGTGTACTGTCGCTGGCCTGTGTGGGTTTTGTATTTTTGCTGTACAAAAATAAATTCGTTCAGAAATGGTGGAGTGAAAATGTGTAAGTATTCGAAATGAATACATTGGTTCCAAAGCCCAAGTCATTTCAAACTGTTATTGTATTTCATAGCACCGGTACTGCCAAAAACACCGAATACGATTTAACGCCGGACTACTCCTTTTTACGTGTTCAAAATGTCAAAAAATCGGGTAATTTAAAAAAAATATCACTATTTTTGTTTGACAAATAAAAATTAATATTTTATGTTTTATAGAACCAAGTGATAATGCTGAAAATGGAACGGAATAAACATGGAATGCTGTCCCTTCCCATAAAGCCATTGCAACAAATTTTCACAAAAGAAAAGTCTGAAATATAATTTTCTGCAAGTCATTGTTAATCTATGTACTTAATAATAAATATTTATATATTTAATGGTTGATCTAGTAAATGAGGAAGATGTTCCAAAATGTCAAGTGGTGAAAAGACAAAATATTTGTTTGGGAAAATCAAATACATTAGCGTCGATTTTTTAAAAATATTTTTCAAAAGAACATCAGAACCATAAGCATAATTTTTTTTAAATTACATTTTCAGGTTTCTTCGAAGTTATTAGCATGAATTTTTAATGTAATTTTTTAAATATTTTTTTTTTTTTGCAAGGAATGTCAAAGCCATTAGCGTGTGTTTTTATACCCTACACCACATAGTGGTAAGGGTATTATGTCTTTGTACATTTGTTTGTAACATGGAGAAGGACACGCGATAAACCCATAGTTCCTTTTGGTGATCAGCATAAACTCACATTTTGAGTCGATTTATGTATGTCCGTCCGTCTGTCCATGTTTTTTGTAAACAAAATGCAGGCCGCATTTATTATTCGATTGAGATGAAATTTGTTTGGCTTAAGGCGAACCCTATTGAAATTGGTGAAAATCGGTCAAAATTTAGATATAGCTCCCATATATCTTAATTCGATTTTAGATTTCTTGTGCACCAAATGGCTAACAAAAAAATGGTGTGAATTTTGCTACATCCGACAGAATTCAGCCAAGAAGCTTGTGCTTCAAATGTGGTGAAAATCGGTTCAGATATAGTTATAGCTCCCATATATATGTTTCATCCGAATTGGTGCTTAAGTCCCTCACATTCGTAATATACGCCCCACAAAGATGATATTTAGTACCAGATATTAGATTCAGCCCAGTAATACATGATTCAAATTTTATCAAGATCGGTTCAGATTTGGATATAGCTCTCCTATATATCTTCGTTCGATTTTAGGTTTCTTGTGTACCAAATGGCTAATTTCAGCCCAAAGTGAGTGAAATGTTGCACTTCCAAGCAAATTCATTCAAAAAAATAAGACTTAAAATTTGGTGAAAATCGCTTCAGATATAGCTATAGATCCCATATATATGTTTCATCCGATTTGTTGTTTGATTCCCCAACTTTCAGAATATGTACTCTACCATAATCAAATGTTGTACCAGATATCTCATAGAGCTCAGATATAAACCTCAATATGAACCTTTCTTTTACGAGAGCTCTACTAGATCTGTGTAGGGTATCATACAGTCGGCCCCGCCCGAATGTAAGCTTTCCTTACAGGTTAAAAACTTTTTTTAAGTACCATCGAAGTTATAAGGTTGGATTTTTTAAATATATTTTTTCAAAGACTATCGAAGCCTAAATTGTGGATATTTTCAAGGTCCTTCGCACCTATAAGCGTGAATTTTTTTAAACGTAGTTTTTCAAGGATAATCAATCTATTAGCGTGGATTTTCTTAAATATATTTTCAAGGTCATTATAAGATTAAAGCGTGGATTTTAAAAAATATTTTCAAGGTCCTAAGAAGCTTAAAGCGTGGGTTTTCTAAATATTTTTTCAAGGAGCATCAAAGCTGTAAGCGTAAATATTCAAAATTTTTTTTCAAGGACCAACGAAGCCGTAAGATTGGATTTTTTTAAATATATATTTTCGTCCTTCGAAGCTTAAAGCGTAGATTTGTTTAAATATATATTTTCAAGGTCCTTCGAAGCTTAAAGCGTGGTTTTTTAAATATATATTTTCAAGGTCCTTCAAAGCTTAAATCGTAGATTTTTTTAAATATATATTTTAAAGGTCCTTCGAAGCTTAAAGCGTGGATTTTTAAATATATATTTTCAAGGTCCTTCGAAGATTTAAACGTGGATTTTTTAAATAATTTTTTTTGAGGGACTAACGAAGCTTTGAACGTGGATTTTTTAAATAATTTTTTTAAGGAAGCTATAAGCGTGGATATTTTAAATAACTTTTTTATGGAAGCTATAAGCGTGGATATTTTAAATATTTTTTTTTTAAATAATTTTTTAAGGAAGCTATAGGCGTGAATATTTTAAATAATTTTTTAAAGGGATATTTTAAATATTTTTTAAGGAAGCTATAATCAAAATTTTTTCAGGGACCATCGATCGTGGATTTTTTAAATAATTTTTTTAAGGAAGCTATAAGCGTGGATTTTTTAAATATTTTTTTAAGGAAGCTATAAGTGTGGATTTTTTAAATATTTTTTTAAAGAAGCTATAAGTGTGGATTTTTTAAATAATTTTTTTAAAGAAGCTATAAGTGTGGATTTTTTTAATATTTTTTAAGGAAGCTATAAGTGTAGATTTTTTAAATAATTTTTTTAAAGAAGCTATAAGTGTGGATTTTTTTTAATAATTTTTAAGGAAGCTATAAGTGTAGATTTTTTAAATAATTTTTTTAAGGAAGCTGTAAGCGTGGATTTTTTAAATATATTATTTTTAAGGAAGCTATGTGGATTTTTAAAATAATTTTTTAGGGACCATCTAAGGTATAATCGTGGATTTTTTAAATAATTTTTAGGGACCATCGAAGCTACAAGCTTGAATTTTTTAAATAATTTTTAGGGACCATCGAAGCTATAAGCGTGGATTTTTTAAATAATTTTCTTTAAGAACCGTGAAAGCCATAAGCTTGGATTTTTTATATAATTATTTAGGGACCATCGAAACTATAAGCTTAGATTTTGTAAATAGATTTTTAGGGACCATCGAAGCTATAAGCTTGGATTTTTAAATAATTTTTAGGGACCATCGAAGCTATAAACGTGGATTTTTGAAATATATTTTTTTTTTCAAGAACCGTAAAAGCCATAAGCTTCGATTTTTTTATATAATTTTTTTAGGGACCATCGAAGCTATAAGCTTGGATTTTTAAATAATTTTTAGGGACCATCGAAGCTATAAGCTTAAATAATTTTTTTAGGGACCATCGAAGCGTGGATTTTTTAAATAATTTTTCCAAGAATCGTGATAGCCATAAGCTTGCATTTTTTAAATTATTTTTTTCAAGAACCGTGAAAGCCATAACCTTGGATTTTTTAAATATAAATTTTGAAGGACCCTTAGCGTGGGTTTTTTTTAATAATTTATTCAAAGACCACCGAAGCTATTAGTGTGGATTTTTTTATTATTTTTTTTTTTTTTCAAGGACCATCAAAGCCATTAGCGGGGAGTTTTTAAATAATTCAAAGCCAAAATTGTGTTATTTTTAAATTATCTGAATTTTTTAAGCATAAATTCTATAATAGTAATTGTTTGAAGTATTTCAACATTTAACTTTCAGTAAAGAAATTAAACTAAAAACAATTAATTTCAAGAATCTAAACTTTTAAAAAAACACAAATTAATTTACACTCAACAGGATATCAAATTTTAGCTGTCCTAAGTTATTTCCATTTCATATTCCATCGCCGACAAATGCTTCGTCGAAAACACTTAAACGAGTGACATCAACACCCACTCATTTAGCCAGACAGACAGGCTGACAGACATAGAACAGGTGAAAAAGGAAATTACAACATCGGTGGCGGATATTAATAATTAAGGACTTTTACCTGGTGGCCTTTTGGGACCTAAAGCAAAAAACAGCAACACCATGAATGGAAAATGGCGCCAAAAGTTATATGCTGAATAAATATACGCACAAACATATACATGCGAATTTGTGAGTATGAGTGTGTGCACCTCAGAGCATCGAAGACATCTACAGGAGACGGACGAATTAGGAACGTTTAGATGTGTAAATTGTGTAAAGCGAAAAAAAACACCAGAAGAGTGAATCTAGCAAACAGGAAAAGCAACAGAAACTTGTTGGTTAAACGCAGCAACTTAAGTCAACGGCAAAAATAAAATTGACTTGCAATTTATGGAGACATGAGAAAATTTTTAGGTTTAAGTAAGTGTTTATTAGCGTGTTATGGTATGGTATGGATGTTATGGAAATAAATCTATGAAAATATTCTACGAGAAGACCTCTTGGTTTGTAATGAGAAAACTACTTGGTCTTCGGTGAGAAGACCTCCTGGTCTTATATGAGGTCATGATCTTCTATGAGAAGACCTCCTTGTCTTCCCTATGAAGGCGTTTTGCATTCAATGAGAAAACGCATGACCTTCCATAAGAAGACACTTGATATTCTATGGAAAGACCTATTGGTCTTCTATGAGGTCATGGCCTTCTTTGAGAAGGCCTATTGGTCTTCTAAGGGAAGACCTCCTGATTTTCCATGTGAAACGCTTTTGTATTTAACGTAAAGACCTCTAAGTATTCTGTGAATAGACCTATTGGTCTTCAATGAGAAGACCTATTGTCTTCTAAGAGACGACTCTTTGGTTTTCTGTGAAAAGACGTATTGGTCTTTTTTTGAGAAGAACTCTTGGTCTCTTCTTCTTGGTCTTCTATGAGAACCTCTTGGTCTTCTATGAGAAGACCTCTTGGTCTTCCATGTCTATGTCCTTTAGATTTCCTATGAGACGACCTCCTTGTCATTAAGTCTTTTATAGAAGATCTCATGTTCTTCTATGAGATGGTCCTCTATGAGAAGACCGCATGGTCTTCTATGAGAATATGAGGTTTTCTATGATCTTCTATGAGAAAAACTTCTGGTTTCCTATGAGAAGACCTCATGGGTTTGTATGCAAAGACATCATGGTTCTCTACATGGTCTACCGCATGATTACATATCAGAAGACCTATAAGTCTTTTATTATAAGCACTATAGACCTTCTATTAGAAGACCTCCTGATCTTATATTAGAATACATCTTGGTTTTATATTAGAAGATCTCTTCTATGAGAAGATCCCCTAGCCTTCTTCTATCATTTGGGGAACTATTCTTCTCTGATGAGACGTAGTGGTATATTATAATAAGATCTTTTTGTCTCCGCTTTCACAAGTTTTAAAATTATTACCAATTATTAAATTTTTCTCACGGTGAACTTGAAACAATTTGTATCAAATCTATCCAATTCAAAACAATTTATTTTAATATTTTGTGTTAAAATATTTTCTAAATGTATAAAAATAATAACAATAATAATATTTCTTTATCTAAACAAATATACAAATGATATATTCGTCCAAATGTTGCTAATTTATCCTAATATCCATCCACCATTCACCCACACGCACACAAAGAGCGAATATCTTAAGTTTCGAATAAACAAATGCTAGTACAAATATCTTTATGGCAAAATGCTGCTTACCTATTGATTTGCAATAAACAAAAGTGGTGAAAATACACAACAAAGAATTATACACAACACGTATGCAATGATATAAATGTGTATGTATTTAGTTTACCGTGCAATTATATACTTCTTGACAATATAAAAAATCACCCTACAATGACATTGGAAATTTGCAACAAGTGTTGTAGTATACGTGTATGTGTAGATAGTATTGTAGTGCTGTAGTTTTAAAAGTATTTGTGAAAATTCTTGAGTATCCTATTCGACTATATGAGCCGACAAAACCATGAAAAGGTAATGTAAACAAAACTACCCTCTGCATTGTCAGTTATATGAAAATAATGGGATATTCCTAAAAAAAATACAAAGGAAATGAACTCACTACACTCTTTACCGAGTAATGTGTAACGTCGAAACAAAGTGTCGAAATTTTTTTGAAGAATATTTTTTTTTCAGGGGCCATTGAAGCTATAAGCGTGGATTTTTAAAATAATTTTTTCAGGGACCATCGAAGCTATAAGGATTTATTAAATAGTTTTTTTAAGGAAACTATAAGTGTGGATTTTTTAAATATTTTTTTAAGGAAGCTATAAGTGTGGATTTTTTAAATAATTTTTTTAAAGAAGCTATAAGTGTGGATTTTTTTAATATTTTTTAAGGAAGCTATAAGTGTGGATTTTTTAAATAATTTTTTTAAAGAAGCTATAAGTGTGGATTTTTTTTAATATTTTTTAAGGAAGCTATAAGTGTGGATTTTTTAAATAATATTTTTAAGGAAGCTATAAGTATGGATTTTGTAAATCATTTTTTTAAGGAAGCTACAAGTGTAGGTTTGTTAAATAGTTTTTTTAAGGAAGCTATAAGCGTAGATTTTTTAAAATTTTTTTAAGGAAGCTATAAGCGTAGATTTTTTAAAATTTTTTTATGGAAGCTATAAGTGTGGGTTTTTTAAATAATTTTTTTAAGGAAGCTTTAAGTGTGGAAATTCTTGTGTGTGAAATTCTTGAGTATTCTATTCGACTATATGAGCGGACAAAACCATGAAAAGGTAATGTAAACAAAACTACCCTCTGCATACAAAGGAAATGAACTCACTACACTCTTTACCGAGTAATGTGTAACGTCGAAACAAAGTGTCGAAATTTTTTTGAAGAATCTGTTCATTATTTGTAATGGATTGAGGATTGAGAAGACCAAGAGTCTTAAAAGAAAACTAAGTCTTCTTTTTAGATAAGGCCAGCAGATCATTTTTAGGAGACCAACAATTTGTTTTTTTTTTCCTGGAAGGTTAAGGGTCTTCTTTTAGAGACCAGCAAGTCTTTTTTCCTGGGAAGATGAACCAAAACCCCTTAAGCAGGTCTTCATATAGAAATCCAATGGATGTTTTTTTATGAGACCATTGTGTCTTCTTATAGAAGAGCATGGGTCTTCTTATAAAAGGTAAATGGGTCAACTTATAGAAGATAAATGGACCTTCTTATAGAAGACCAATGCTCCTTCTTATAGAGGATCAATGTTTTTTTTTTATAGAAAACCAAGGGATCTTCCGACATTAGACCATCGGGTCTTCTTATAGAAGACCAATGATTTTTCTTATGGAAGACCAACGATCTTCTTATAGCCTCCTTCATTTTACAGAAGACCAATCGGTCTTCTTACAGAATCTAATAGATCTTCCTTTATACCAATGGGTCTTCTTATAGGTGACCAATGGGCCTCCTTATAAAAGAAGACCAATCGGCCTTCTTAGAGAAGACCAATAGGTCTTCCTTTATTCCAATGGGCCTTCTTATAGAAGACCAATGGTTTTTCTTATAGAGGATCAATGGCTTTTTTATAGAAGACCAACGGATCTTCTTACATCAGACCAACGGGCCTTCCTATAGAAGACCAATTGCTTTTCTTATGGAAGACCAATTAGCTTTTCTTTTCTTACAGAAGACGAACGGATGTTCTTGTATAAGACCAACGGGCCTTCTTATACAAAACCAATGGGTCTTCCTATAGACGACCAATAGGCCTTCTAATAAAAGACCAAGATGTCCATTGGTCTTCTTATATAAACACAATATACATTTTATAGAAGACCAAGAGGTCCTCTTAAATAGAACCAATAGACCTTCTATAGAGACCAACGGGTCTTCTTATAAAGGAAGACCAACGGACTTCTTATAGAACTTCTTATAGTCTTCTTCTTCATTTTACAGAAGATCAATCGGCCTTCTTATAGAAGACTTGTAGGTCTTCCTTTATACCAATGGGTCTTATTATAGAAAACCAACTGTTTTTCTTATAGAATACCCATTGGTATAAAGGAAGAAGGCCAATTGGTCTTCTGTAAGAAAAACAAGTAAAAAAGCTGTAAGTTCGGCCGGGCCGAACTTTTAATACCCTCCACCATTTGGTACAAATTTGGCAATTTCCAAAAAATAAAATCCGTTAAAAATTCTGTTAAAATTTTAAGAATACCGAGTTCTTATACGACGACGGGGGCCTGCATATTTTGTCATAAGTTATTACAATATTTAAATGTGAAACTTGAAGTAAAATCTGTTTATAATGTAGTTAAAATCATTAAAATACCGAATATGGGGGGGGGTGGTACCGTTATATGAGGGCTATTCGAAAACGTGGACCTGCACAGACAATTTTCTGGCATGGGCTGAAGTATCCATTACGAACTTCACATGCGAAATTTGAAACAATCCCGATAAATAATGCCGCTAAAATCAGCAAAATACCGAATATCGGGGGGTACGGTATATGGGGCTATATGAAGATGTGGACCTGCACAGACAATTTTCTGTCTTAGGCCGTAGTATCCATTACGAACTTCAAATACTAAATTTGGAACGATTTCGCTAAATAATGTCGCTTAAATCATCAAAATACCGAAAATCGGGGGGTACCCTTATATGGGGGCTATACGAAGACGTGGACCTACATGGCTCATTTTTTGATTTAAGATTTAGTATCTATTACGAACTTCAAATACCAAATTTGAAACGATTCCGGTAAAGAATGTCGCTAAAATCATCAAGATACCGAATATCGGCGGGTACCGTTATATGGGGGCTACACGAAGACGTGGACCTGCACAGATAATTTTCTGTCTTAGGCTGTAGTAGTCATTACGAACTTCAAATGCCAAATTTGAAACAATCCCGGTGAATAATGTCGCTAAAATAATCAAAATACTGAATATCGGGAGGTACAGTTATATGGGGGCTATATGATAACTTGGACCTACATGGCCCATTTACGAACTTATCCTGCCTATTGGCAAAATATACATGTGTGCAAAATTTTAGCCTTCTATCTCAATTTGTTCGAAAGATTACAACAGCAGACAGACGGACATGGCTAAATCGTCTTAGAATTTTACGCTGATCAAGAATATATATAATTTGTTGGGTCTGACATGAGTATTTCGAGGAGTTACAAACGGAATGACAAAATTAATATACCCTCCATAGTATGGTGGAGGGTATAAAAAGACTATAAGAAGGTCCATTGTTCTTCTATAAAAGGACCCATTGGTCTTCTTCTAAAAGAAGGCCCATTGGTCTTATATATGTTAACCCGTTGGTTTTTTATAAGACTCGTTGGTCTTCCACAAGAATGGGTCTTCTTATAGAAGATCAATGGGCCTTCTTATGGAAGTCCAATGGCATTTTTTATGGAAGACCAACAATGTTTCTATGGAGGACCAACGGATCTTCTTATAGAAGACGAATAGTTTTTCTTATGGAAGACCAACGGTCTTCTTGTAGAACACCAATGGGTCTACTTATAGAGGACAACTAGTTCTTCTTATAGAGGACGAATGGGCGTTCTTATAGGCCCAATCGATCTTTTTTTAGAAGACCTAAATGATCTATAGAGACCAACTAAAAGAACCGCTTACGACAACCTGAAGCCCACCAAGTGTCATATCACAACCAATACCCCATGAGCTGTAGGGCACTCACCTTAACTCACACATAGACACATAAATTGTATGGGAAAAAACGATTGCCTCGTTCAAAGGCAAAACGATACGAAATGATTGGGCGAATTTGACACGAACACTGCTGCTGCTGCTGCTGCTGTTTGCCCTCTACGACTATGGACAAAACGATCCCCACCGTTTAGTTGGCGGCGAAATTGAGGCAGGAGTAGTTGGTTGTATTTCTTCGTTGTGCGAAATTCAATTCGTGGTGTTCGAAGGCATTTATATCGTCTCGCTTTAAGGAATTTAACTGTCATATGGCAATAAACCCATCATTCCTTTGAAATATGAAAGCAGCACACCTAAAGGATAAATAGTAGTTTTCTTTTTACGACCTAACGGGCGAATCATGTAGCTTTGAAAGAGAGCCACAAACAGCAAAAGGATTTGAATATTTCCAAACAATAGCGTCATCAGTGGGTGCGCGCGAGACTGTTTTAACCATAAATTGATGTGTGCGTGTGTGTGGATGTGTGTGTGCGCGCCTTCAAATTGTTGCTGTCTGTGTGACATAAACGACAGGATACTTGTCAAGAAATGAAGGATTAATAATTTACTCAAACATTGTTGATATCAATCGGTTCGTTACAAGCAACAGTTGAGGAATAAAATATTCAATATGTGAATATAGTGACCGGAAAATTTTGTGGCCAAACGAGTGGAACATAATAATAACAACAACAACGATAAATTAATTAAGAAAATAAGAAGCCAAAAAAATTGTGGCCTTAACACAAAGAAATGAGAAAAAATTCAATTAATTAATTAAACAAAAAAACCCCAAAGGGAAAATAATTTGAAGCAAACAATTTTTTCTTTGTTTAAAATTTGTTGTGTATTTTTCGCGTTTTTTGTGAAAATTTTTGTTTTTAGTTATTCCATTGGCCCGGCTAAAATAAACAAATCCACAAAACAAAACAACAAAAAAAATAATGTTTTCTCGAAATCAAAAACAAATCAATTCCAAAAATATCGAACACCCAACAATGCTAACGTCGCTCCTGCTGTTGCTGATGTTGGCCCCATGGTGTGTGGGTGCCCAGTACCCTTGCGCTTTTATGGACACCGTAAATATAACCGGTAGCTATCCTCATGAGACCCATTTGGCCAGCAGCAGCAGCAGTGGCGAAGAATTGACCTCCAACCACAGTTACATTTACAAATGGATGGTTGTGCCACCGGATTTGGTGGCCATCTATGACTTCATCATGGTCAATGGGCAGCGTGTGAATACGGCCCGTCATCTGAGGGCTTGTGTGTGCAAACTGAAACCCTGCATAAGATTCTGTTGCAATCCTGGCTTCTATTACAACTTGCAGGACAATGCCTGTCAATCGCTACCCAGCAACGATACAACAAACCTTGATCAACAAGCAATGCCCGTGCGTTTTGGAAATGGTTCGACGATAGCTGTTAACTCCAGTTCACATTTTTTGGTAAATATTGGTGCACCCTGCGAAAATATGAGCCTGGTTTTGAAGGACAATAATCGAGTTAATTGGTTGCTATACGAAAATGGTTCGATTATACACAAGCAGCGTTACTTCTCGAAACATTATTGTTATTCGCCACTAGCGACGCGAAAGGGTAAAGATGACGAGACTTTCGTTTGGCATTGGGAGCCATTGACATGTGTTCCGGATAGATTCCCCTTTACGTTGGGTGTACGCGAATGGACTTATGCGATATGTAAGTACTAATAATCGGCTAAATGTTGGTAAGCTTATCATACATCTTACTGCTACAACTACTAATAACAACAACGAACCCTATGCATTAACGCTGGAACAAAAGTAATTACAACCATGCACTCCTTCTACATTACCAGAAAGCTAGAAAATAATAATAATAATGATAACAATTGAGTTTTTTGCGCAGCAGCAAAAAACATAAACAAACAAGTAAAAAAGCGGCCGGGCCGAACTTTGGATACCCTTCACGTTTAAAATTGTGTTTAAATCTTAAAAATACCGAATATAACCATTCTATTGGGTTCCATACGAAAACATGGACCTGTTGCAATTTTCATTTCAAAAAAACCTGTGAATAATGTAGCTAAACTCGTCAAAATACCGAATATAGGGAGATGCCTTTTTATCAGGACTGCACGAAGACCTAGCTGTAGTATCTATTAGGAACTTAAACTACGAAACTTCAAACAATTTCGGTGACTATTGTACCTAAAATCTTCAAACTTGACCTGCCTGCAGACAAAACACTGATCTGTGTAAAATGTTAGCTTAGTATCTTTCTTCGATTTGGCTCTAGCGTTATTACAACAGGGCTAAATCGTCTTAGAATTTTACGCTGATCGCTTGAATTGTCTTATGGGATTCACATATATAGGAAAGGGATTTTTCAAAATTTGAAGGTAGAAGGGTACGAAGAGTACTAATGTGTATTAAAAATTCGATGTTTCAATTGTATTTGCCTCATCTTCCCACGGAATTATTTGAAATTTGGCATTCGAAGTGGGTAGGGTAAGTGTCTAATTCTCTGCAAAAAAAAAAAAATGATAATATAGGTCAAAGTTCCGATTCAGAATTTGTATTAGGTATTTAGAATATTTCATTAAAATATAAAGTTAAAATATAAAGGATGTATGTGTTAAAGAGGGATCTAGTGTTGACAGAAACATAGGAATGTGTAAAGTTTGAAGACATTTGGAAAGACTTTTGTCTTTAGAAGAAATATGGTGAAGGACCACTTTGGAAGGTTTCTCTCTTTAGAAGACCTTTGGAAAGTTGTTTGTACATAAAGGACCCATGGTGTAACATGTCTATAAAAACATTTTTACACGTTCAGCCATATAGCTAGATATATCATTTGAAACGGCTCAAACGTTCTTTATCGAAATAACGGTTTTAGACCCTAGGTCTCTTTGGACAAAATCCGTTTCTGGCTGGTGCGCACGATAACTCTCGAAGGGAGTCCAAACTTGGTACATTGCAACCTTGTTATCAAACTTTGATCGAGTTCGGATATGGGCATTATCCGTCCACTTCTTCTGGTACCTCCCCTAGAAAAGTCGGCATTTCCAAAAAAATGTTTTACTGCACAGAAAGAGAATAGATAATCCGATTTTACTCCTATTTTGTGAATCCTAATATATGTTATAAAGATGGTAGAGATCGGACCATTCCTTGTGGTACATCCCCCCTCAAAGGGTCAACATTTTCAATAAGCATCCAGTTCTCTTCAAATTTCGCACATGCCACTATTTCACCTAACACAGGATATGAATGTGAAGATGGGATATATCGGCGCACTCGAAGAAAGCGAAAAAAACATCCAACTCGCTTCAAATTTTACAAATCTAAACAGTTTTGCTAACACAAGATCATTTGTGAAGATGATAACAATTTTCAATCTTTTTATCTGTCATAACTTGCGAAACCCGTCAGGGATTCTTTGCAACTTTTGAAGGGAGTAATAAATATAACAGCACGTCGCAATAGTTATATGATATTTATTTAGGTGCGATACGAGATGGAAATATTGCCCCACTCCTTCGGAACCTACTATAGAGAGGGTCAACAGTTTGAATATTCAAAACAGAAGTCACATATTTTTAAATAACCGATCATTGGCTGAGGGTATACATATGTCGGCAAAACCGACTGATCTTTTTTATTTGTTTTTTTTTTTTTGTAATTTTGCCCATACCAATATTTTTATCTGTATTAGATGAAGTATGAAAATGGAATACTTCGGTCGACTGTATCTGGAAACTCACGCACATTTTACCATTTTCTAATAATTATCACATATCTCATATAAAATGAAGGAAGTAACCAATATAGACCAAATCTGTATTAAAACCAGTAAAGAAAGTCTTAAAGTCGGGCGGGGCCGACTTTGTGATACCCTACTAGATTAAGTAGAGCTTCGAATAACAATTAAAAGTTTTTATGGGAGAATTAAATCATACATGCTATGATTATATTTATAATTTAAAGTTCAAAGGACTAAATATGTCGAAGCATTTGTATCTTTCAAATTCGGACTTTTATTGCACATTTGGTGCACAATTAATTTGAAATCGGATAAAGATATATATGGGAGCTATATCCAAATCAGAACCGATCTCGATAAAATTTGGCAAAGATATTTCTGAGCTGTATTTGATATATTTTCCCGAATATCGTTGTTACGGAGTGCATATTACGGCTGTGGGTAACAAATATAACAAATCGGATGAACAATATATATGGCAGCTATAGCTATATCTGAACCGATCTTCACCAAATTTGACATACTAGCTTCTGGAAACAATTCGGTCGTAAGTGCCAAATTCCATCCCATTTGGACAAATATTAGACGTTTGGTGCACAATAAAAAGTAAATCGGACGAAGTTATTTATGGGAGCTATATCGAAATCTGAACCGATCTCGATAAAATTTAGCAAATGTATTTCAGAGCTGTATTTGATGTATTTCCCCAAATATTGTTGTTACAGAGTGCATATTACGACTGCGGAGGACAAAAATAACAAATCGGATGAACAATATATATAGGAGCTATATATATATATATCGATCAAATTTGACATACTTATTTTCAGGCCTAATTTGGTTGTATGTGCAAATTCCATACTATTCGGGCTGATATTACACCTTTGGTGCACCATAAAAGGCATATCGGGCGAAGATATATATGGGAGCTATATATACATTTTGACCGATTATCTCCAATTTGAATAGGGTTCGTCCTTGGGCCAAAAAAATTATTTGTGCAAAATTTCATCTGGATAGGGCAATAAATGCGAACTGTACTTTGTTTACAAAAATACATGGATCGACGGACGGACATGCATTAATCGACACAGAATGTGATTCTATGCAGATCATCAAAAGGAACTATGCGTCTATCTCGTTTCCTTTTGACTGTTACAAACAAATGCACAAAGACATAATACCAAGACCACCTTGTGGTGTAGGGTATAATAATCGTACGTTGGCTGAGGGTATAAATCTGTTGGCGGAACCGGCTGATACTTTTAACTTTATTTCTTTTACAGAAGATCTGTGGAAGGTCTTCCGTGTATAGAAGAGCTTAAGACAACACCTTTAAGGCGTCTTCTGTCTATAGAAGCGCTTAAAAGGCCTTCGGTTTAAAGAAGACCTTATAGTGGTCACCTATCTATAGAACATGTTCAAAAGTTTTTCTGTCTATGGAAGATATCCTCTCTGTGTAGGTCTTTTGTCTCTAGTAAACCCTTAGAAGGTATTTTGCATATAAAATAACTTGAAAAACTTCCAAAGACGACCATAGCAAGGTCATCGTTTAATGATTTTCAGTTTCCAATCATTGACATTTCATAAAATATTCAAATATTCAAAATTTAATGTGATTTATACGAGGGCGTTGATCTATGTACGTCTGAATATAATACACATCTCTGGAAAATAAATCCAGATGATGGGTGCGTTCGTTAAATGTGGTAAAAAAATGCTAAAAAAAAATCACATTCCTGCAGAAAGATTCTTGTCAAATATTCCTCTGATCGATTAATGGCCATCGAAATTGAAAAAAGCGAGCAATGATCTCCTCCGATGGCGTCAAAATAGACGGAATCAATTTGTGAGCAGCATTAGCTGTTGTGAAGTTGAGTTGTTGAAAATGAAAAACAAAAATCTGTGTAAATAAACAGCAAAAATATATTGAATTGCTGGCAGAACAAATAACAACAAATGCTGTTGTTTCCTTATGTTTAAAAGATTTATTTATTGAAAGATTTATTTCAATGTTTCTACAATAACAACTAATGACGTAGTGTCAGATGAATTTTAATGCTGGTTGTGAATTTTTTTGTTGATTATAGAAAAAAAGTTTGTTGCATATTGTTATTATTTTGTAAATTCCAATCATTTTTACCCACAATTGCGGTATTATTTGTTGATTTTTTAACAAAATCTAGAAATAATTGACCTACCTTTGCTTATATTGCAATTTTTGCTTTATTAATAATTACTTTTAAAATATAGGGTGGACGAAGCACCATGAGAACTCTTGCAAGACGTTACAGAAAACAAGCCATATTTACGCTCTGATATTAGTTCATACAATCTCTCCTTAGTTCGTACTTACTAAGGTTGCTGAGTACGAGTTATAGTCATCAACTCCGCGTATACATAAAAGCAGACGGCATATAGCAAAACGTTCCTAATCGAAATAACGGATTTAGACCCTGGTCATTTATAGTCGATCTAGGGATGTCCGTCTGTCTGGCTGGTGCCCACGATAACTCTCGAAGTGAGTATCCGGTATATCTTAAAACTACTGTCAAAATTAAATCGAATTGGGAGATGGGTGATATCGTTCCACTTCTTCTGGTACCTACCAAACAAAAGATGAAATTTTTCATTAAAAAAATTTGCGTCGGTTGCGAAAATGGACAATATGGGTCTACTTCATCAGGTTACCTCTACCACAAAGGGTGAACTTTTAATAATCATAACTCTTATAAAATATGACATAAGAGTCCGATTATGTATCTTCAAATTTAACATATCGAAATATTTCTACAAAGATGGTAGATATGGGACAACTTCATATGGTACCGCCCCAACAAAGGTGAAAAAGGTCGAAATTAAACAAGTAAAAAAGCTGTAAGTTCGGCCGGGACGAACTTTTAATACCCTCCACCATTTGGTACAAATTTGGCAATTTCCAAAAAATAAAACACGTTAAAAATTCTGTTAAAATCTTAAAAATACCGAATGCTTATACGACGACGTGGGCCTGCATAGGCAACTTTTGTCATAAATTATTACAATTTTTGAATGCGAAACTTGAAGAAAAATCTGTTTATAATGTAGCTAAAATCGTCAAAATACCGAATATGGGGGGTACCGTTATATGGGGGCTATACGAAAACGTGGACCTGCACAGACAATTTTCTGGCATGGGCTGAAGTATCCATTACGAACTTCACATGCGAAATTTGAAACAATCCCTGTAAATAATGTCGCTAAAATCATTAAAATACCGAATATCGGGGGGTACCGTTATATGGGGGCTATATGAAGACGTGGACCTACATGGCTCATTTTTTGACTTTGGATGAAGTATCCATTACGAACTTCAAATACCAAATTTGAAACGATTCCGGTAAACAATGTCGCTAAAATCATCAAAATACCGAATATCGGGGGGTACCGTTATATGGGGGCTACACGAAGACGTGGACCTGCACAGATAATTTTCTGTCTTATGCTGTAGTATCCATTACGAACTTCAAATGCCAAATTTGAAATAATTCCGGTGAATAATGTCGCTAAAATCATCAAAATACCGAATATCGGGAGGTACCGTTATATGGGGGCTATATGATAACTTGGACCTACATGGCCCATTTACAAACTTAACCTGCCTACTGGGAAAATATACATGTGTGCAAAATTTTAGCCTTCTATCTCAATTTTTTCGAAAGATAGCGTGATTACAACAGACAGACAGACAGACAGACGGACATGGCTAAATCGTCTTAGAATTTTACGCTGATCAAGAATATATATACTTTGTTGGGTCTGACATGAATATTTCGAGGAGTTACAACCGGAATGACAAAATTAATATACCCTCCATAGTATGGTGGAGGGTATAAAAAAAGAAAAATATTTCACTGCACGGACAGAGAAAGGATTATGATTTTGCTCCAACTTTACAAATTCTAATATTTGCATCAGTGCTAAGTCAAGTGCGTAAATGTACAGTATCGCTCCACTCCATCTGGTACCTTCAACAAAGGGTCAAAATTTCGAATGCCCATGAAGCTCATAATACGCGAAATTTAAAGTCAAAGTGAATAACCAAAACGATCATAAACTCCGAAATATGCATCCCGTTCGCGGAATATATGGGAGCTATATGTAAATCTGAACCAACTTTGACCAAATTTGTCAAAAGTGTTTCTAAGCTGGATCTGATACCTCGTATCGAATATCGCTGTTATAGAGTTCATATCACGACTCTGAAGTGCATAAATCTCAAATCTTCTTGCCTATTTCAAAAAAATTCGGCAGATGTTCTCATCACAACTAGCGTTTAAAAAACGAAATTTGCAAGCTCTACCTCGTCCCTGTGATATGTTACCTCAAAAATATGCCTTCGGCCCCATAGTGCCCTGGAAGAGAAATGTCTATATAGGTCAACGATATGGTATAGACAACGGTATCCCCGATATTCGATTTTGACGATTTGACGATTTTGGGACATTATTCACTGGAGTTGTTTCAAATTTCATATTTAGAATTTGAAATGGGAACTACAGCCTATGACAATAACAATACCCTCCACCATTTGAAACGTATTTGGCAATTCTCAAAAACAATTAAATACGTTACAAAATTCTGTTAAAATCATAAAAATACCGAATGTAGCTGTCAAATTAGGGTCTATATAACATTTCTTATAAGCCATTACAATATTCAAATGCGAAACTTAAAAACAATCGGTAATAATGTAGATATAATCATAAAAATAGCGAATATCGAGAGGTACTGTTATATGGGGGCTATACGAAGATGTGGACCTGCACAGAGAATTTTCTGGCATTGGCTGTAGTATCCATTACGAACTTCAAATACCAAATTTGAAACAATTCCGGTGAAAAATGTCGCTAAAATCATTAAAATACCGAATATCGGGGGGTACCGTTATATGGGGGCTATATGAAGACGTGGACCTACATGGCTCATTTTTTGACTTTGGATGAAGTATCCATTACGAACTTCAAATACCAAATTTGAAACGATTCCGGTAAACAATGTCGCTAAAATCATCAAAATACCGAATATCGGGGGGTACCGTTATATGGGGGCTACACGAAGACGTGGACCTGCACAGATAATTTTCTGTCTTATGCTGTAGTATCCATTACGAACTTCAAATGCCAAATTTGAAATAATTCCGGTGAATAATGTCGCTAAAATCATCAAAATACCGAATATCGGGAGGTACCGTTATATGGGGGCTATATGATAACTTGGACCTACATGGCCCATTTACAAACTTAACCTGCCTACTGGGAAAATATACATGTGTGCAAAATTTTAGCCTTCTATCTCAATTTTTTCGAAAGATAGCGTGATTACAACAGACAGACAGACAGACGGACATGGCTAAATCGTCTTAGAATTTTACGCTGATCAAGAATATATATACTTTGTTGGGTCTGACATGAATATTTCGAGGAGTTACAACCGGAATGACAAAATTAATATACCCTCCATAGTACGGTGGAGGGTATAAAAAAAGAAAAATATTTCACTGCACGGACAGAGAAAGGATTATGATTTTGCTCCAACTTTACAAATTCTAATATTTGCATCAGTGCAAAGTCAAGTGCGTAAATGTACAGTATCGCTCCACTCCATCTGGTACCTTCAACAAAGGGTCAAAATTTCGAATGCCCATGAAGCTCATAATACGCGAAATTTAAAGTCAAAGTGAATAACCAAAACGATCATAAACTCCGAAATATGCATCCCGTTCGCGGAATATATGGGAGCTATATGTAAATCTGAACCGACTTTGACCAAATTTGTCAAAAGTGTTTCTAAGCTTGATCTGATACCTCGTATCGAATATCGCTGTTATAGAGTTCATATCACGACTCTGAAGTGCATAAATCTCAAATCTTCTTGCCTATTTCAAAAAAATTCGGCAGATGTTCTCATCACAACTAGCGTTTAAAAAACGAAATTTGCAAGCTCTACCTCGTCCCTGTGATATGTTACCTCAAAAATATGCCTTCGGCCCCATAGTGCCCTGGAAGAGAAATGTCTATATAGGTCAACGATATGGTATAGACAACGGTATCCCCGATATTCGATTTTGACGATTTGACGATTTTGGGACATTATTCACCGGAGTTGTTTCAAATTTCATATTTAGAATTTGAAATGGGAACTACAGCCTATGACAATAACAATACCCTCCACCATTTGGAACGTATTTGGCAATTCTCAAAAACAATTAAATACGTTAAAAAATTCTGTTAGAATCTTAAAAATACCGAATGTAGCTGTCAAATGTAAGGGGCTATATAGATAACATTTCTTATAAGCCATTACAATATTCAAATGCGAAACTTAAAAACAATCGGTATTAATGTAGATATAATCATTAAAATACCGAATATCGGGAGGTACCGGTATATGAAACCTATACGAAGACGTGGACCTGGACAGAACATTTTCTGTCTTAGGCTGTAGTATCCATTATGAACTTCAAATGCCAAATTTGAAACAATTCCGGTGAAAAATGTCGCTAAAATCATTAAAATGCCGAATATCGGGTGGTACCGTTATATGACAGCTATACGAAGACGTGGACCTGAAAAGACAATTTTCTGTTCTTGGCTGTAGTATCCATTACGAACTTCAAATGCCAAATTTGAAACAATTCCGGTGAATAATGTCGCTAAAATCATCAAAATACCGAATATCGGGAGGTACCGTTATATGGGGGCTATACCAAAACGTGGACCTACATAGCCCATTTTCAATACAAAAAGTCCTGCAGACATAACATACATTTGAGTAACGTTTTATCAATCTACATGAATTCGTTCGGAAGCTAGAGTGATTTCCACAGACGGATAGACGAACGGACATCGCTAAATCGACATAGAATTTTATGCTCATCAAGAATATATATACTTTGTGTATATATATATTCTTGTGTGTGTATTTTGAGGTGTTACAAACGGAATGACAAACTTAATATACCATCCATACTATGGTGGAGGGTACACCACGAGGTGGTCAGGGTATTATGTCTTTGTGCATTTGTTTGTAACAGGCAAAAGGAAACGAGATAGACCCATAGTTCCTTTTGATGATCTGCATAGAATCACATTCTGAGTTGATTTATGCATGTCCGTCCGTCCGTCCGTCGGTCCATATATTTTTGTAAACAAAGTACAGTTCGCATTTATTGCCCTATCCAGATGAAATTTTGCACAAATAATTTGTTTGGCCCAAGGACGAACCCTAATTTAGATATAGCTCCCATATATATCTTCGTCCGATTTTCCTTTTATTGTACACCAAACGTGTAATATCAGTCCGAATAGCATGGAATTTTGCACGTACGATCCTGAAAATAAGTATGCTAAATTTGATCGAAATCGGTTCAGATATAGCTATAGCTCCCCTATATATATTTTTCATCCGATTTGTTATTTTTGTCCTCCGCAGCCGTAATATGCACTCTGTAACAACAATATTTAAGGAAATATATCAAATACAGCTCAGAAATACATTGGCTAAATTTTATCGAGATCGGCTCAGATTTGGATATAGCTCCAATATATAACTTCGTCCGATTTAATTTTTATTGTGCACCAAAAGTCTAATATTTGCCCAAATTGGATGAAATTTGGCACTTACGACCGAATTGAGTCTAGAAGCTAGTATGTCAAATTTGGTGAAGATTGGTTCAGATATAGCTATAGCTGCCATATATACTGTTCATCCGATTTGTTATTTTTGTCCTCCGCAGCCGTAATATGCACTCTGTAACAACAATATTTGGGGAAATATATCAAATGCAGCTCAGAAATACCTTTGCTAACTTTTATCGAGATCGGTTCAGATTTGGATATAGCTTCCATATATAACTTCGTCCGATTTACAATTTATTGTGCACCAAACGTCTAATATTTGTCCAAATGGGATGGAATTTGACACATACGACCGAATTTAGTCTAGAAGGTAGTATGCCAAATTTGGTGAAGATCGGTTCAGATATAGTTATAGCTCCCATATATATTGTTCATCCGATTTGTCATATTTGTTACCCACAGCCGTAATATGCACTCCGTAACAACGATATTCAGGGAAATATATCAAATAAAGCTCAGAAATATCTTTGCCAAATTTTATCGAGATCGGTTCAGATTTGGATATAGCTCCCATATATATTTTTATCCGATTTCAAATTAATTGTGCACCAAATGCGCAATACAAGTCCGAATTTAAAAGGTACAAATGCTTCGGCATATTTATTCCTTTGAACTTTAAATTATAATTGTAATCATAGCGTGTATGATTGAATTCTCCCATAAAAACTTTTAACTGTCATGCGCAGCTCTACTAAATTAGCAAAGTGGTGTAGGGTATCATGAAGTCGGCCCCGCCCGACTTGAAGACTTTCTTTGCTGGTTTTAAGTTTCGTATTTGAATATTGTAATGGCTTATGACAAAAGTTGCCTCTGCAGGTTACATTCTGTATTTTAAGATTCTATTATTATTATTATTATTATTATTATTATTATTATTATTATTATTATTATTATTATTATTATTATTATTATTATTATTATTATTATTATTATTATTATTATTATTATTATTATTATTATTATTATTATTATTATTATTATTATTATTATTATTATTATTATTATTATTATTATTATTATTATTATTATTATTATTATTATTATTATTATTATTATTATTATTATTATTATATTATTATTATTATTATTATTATTATTATTATTATTATTATTAGTTATTATTATTATTATTATTGTTATTATTATTATTATTATTATTATTATTATTATTATTATTATTATTATTATTATTATTATTATTATTATTATTATTATTATTATTATTATTATTATTATTATTATTATTATTATTATTATTATTATTATTATTATTATTATTATTATTATTATTATATTATTATTATTATTATTATTATTATTATTATTATTATTATTATTATTATTATTATTATTATTATTATTATTATTATTATTATTATTATTATTATTATTATTATTATTACTATTATTATTATTATTATTATTATTATTATTTTTTTTTTTTTTTTTTTTGAAAATATCCAAATTTAACTGCTTTTTTACTTGGTCGCACTAGTCTAGCGTGAAGATGATGCATGTCGATAGATTTCACAACATAGACCAAAGTTTTCACATCGCTACATAGGACTACATACAACTAAACTCAAACCTTATATTGAGCGTAGATATATGTTTCCTATTTCACTATTATTTTTTATTTATTTTTAATATGTTTTCCATTTTGTTGCAGGTCTCATCATTACGGTCATCTGTATGATAATTGTACTCTTCATGTATCTGCTGTGCACAGAGTTGAGAAATACATTTTACGGCGTTGCCATAAAAACATACACTCTATGCATAATAATTGGATATTCTCTATTGGCCCATTTGACATTGACCAATCCGATGGATATGACAAAATATGCCTGTAGCAAAATACGTAAGTGTTAAGCGTAAGATAAAGCTAATGCTAGTATATTTATTAAAAATCGACATTTCTTTTCCAGCTATTTTTGCAATGCTCTACTTGATTCTGTCGTTTTATATTTTAACTTTTATCAGTTTTAATTTTTATTTGAGTTTCTTTGGCATTCTGTTGAGTAAGCTGATGTTTTGGTTTATGTTCTTTCCCACGGTGCTGATCACGGCATGCTGGTCCTTTTTTGTCAGCTATACCAGTTACAACAATCGGCCGGTGTTTGGTAGCGATATTTGTTGGTTTGATCGTAAGTAGAATGGGAACAGGATCTTTAATTTCGAATAATATATATTTTTTTTTTCGTTTGTACTTATTTCAGCACGCAACTATTCGATTATTGTCTACTTCTATGCACCGATTTTACTGGCATGTATTTTCAGTGGAATTTTTTATATTCTATCTTTGTTGAGAATAGGCGAAATGACAAATGGAGATTCGAGTAAAATGTCCGTATTTACAACTCATAATTGGTAAGTGGTGAGAAATCGCTATTCGAATATTGAAAATATAGATAGATATTGAAAATATGGATGGGGGTATCAATGGATAGGTTAGCTTTTGAATTTAACCAAGAATAGTGCAAAATGTATTGAAAACCCTTTGATGTCTGCTATGAATCGAAGACCCAATGAGATTTTCCATGGATCGATTTCCATTTTAGGTCTTCTACAGAACGAAGAGCCTTATGAGGACTTTTATGGATCGAATAACCTTTTAACTCTTCTATAGATGAGAGACTCTTTGAAAGCCGTATGGCTTGAAGATCCATTGGAGTCTGTTGAGGAAAACCCACTGTGACCTTCTATAAATAGAATTCCTTCGAGATCCCCTTTGGATCGAATATCTTTTGAGGTCATCTATCAACGTAAGACATTTTTAGATCTTCTATAAATAGAAGACCCTTTGAGAGTTTTTTTATGGATCGAAGGACCTTAGAGTTCCTCTATGGATCGAAAACACTTTGAGAGCCCAATGGCTTAAAAACTCATTGAGGGCTGTTGAGGACTAAAGACGCAGTGTGGCTTCCTATGTATTGAATTCCTTCAATGTTCTCTTTGGATCAAAGACGTTTTGAGATCATCTATGGGTGGAAGACAGTTTAGGATATTCTATGGATAGAAGACTTTTTAATGACTTCTATGGACGTAGGTCATTTTAAATTCGTCAATGTATGGAAGACTTGGAGCACTTCTATGAATCAAAGACCCGATCATGATTCGAAGATCTTTGAAGTCTTCTATAGATGTGCGACATTTTGAGGTCTTCTATGAATAGAATACTCTTTGAGAGCTTTTAAGGGCGAATGACTTATGACCTATGAATCGAAGACACTTGGAGGTCATATGGCTTCACGACCCATTGAGGGCTTTGAGGACTAAAGGTACACAGTGGTCTTCTATGGGTTAAGTTCCTCCGAAGCCCTCTTTGATTCGAGGACCTTTTGAGATCATCTATGGATGGAAGACTCTTTAGGGTCTTCTATGGACATAAGACCTTTTAATGATTTCTATAGATGGACGTCCTTTTGTGGTCTTCTATGTACAGAAAACTTTGAGGACTTCTATGGATCGAAGACCTGTTATGGAATCGAGGACCTTTGAGGTTTTCTATGGATGTAAGATATTTCGAGATCTTCTATAAGTGAAAGACCCTTTGAGAGCTCTTATGGATCGAGGGACCTTTGAGCTCCTCTATGGATCGAATACACTTTGAGAGCCCTATGGCTTAATAACCCATTGAGGGCTGTTGGGGACTAAAGGCTTTCTATGTATTGAATTCCTTCAAGGTTCTCTTTGGATCGCAGACTTTTTGAGGATGAAAGACTGTTTAGAATATGAGGACCTTTGAGCTCTTCTATTGCTCGACACTTCGAGAGTCGTATGACGTAACGGGCCATTGAGAGCTGTTGAGGACTGAGGTTGAGTTTCTTCGAGGACCTCTTTGATTCGAGGACCCACTCTGGTTTTCTATAGAATGAACTCCTTCGAGGTCTTATTTGGATCCAACACTTTTTGAGGACATCTATGGATGAAACTGCTTAGGATATTCTACGGACAGAAGGCATTTTAACGACATCTATTGATGTATGTCCTTTTTTGGTTTTTCTATGTATGAAAGACTTGGAAGACTTCTATGGATCAAAGACCCGATCATGATTCAAAGACCTTTGAGGTTTCGTATAGATGTAAAACATTTTGAGATCCACTGTGGTCTTCTATGGGTTGAGTTCCTCCGAAGCCCTCTTTGATTCGAGGACCTTTTGAGATCATCTATGGATGGAAGACTCTTTAGGGTCTTCTATGGACATAAGATCTTTTAATGACTTCTATAGATGGACGTCCTTTTGTGGTCTTCTATGTATGGAACACTTGGAGGACTTCTATGAATCGAAGACCTGGTCTGTATTCGAAGACCTTTGAAGTTTTCTATGGATGTAAATAGAAGACCCTTTGAGGGCTTTAATGGATCGAAGAACCGTTAAGCTCCTCTATGGATCGAATACACTTTGAGAGCCCTATGGCTTAAAGACCAATTGAGGGGTGGTAAAGACTAAAGACCCACTGTGGTTTTCTATAGATTGAATTCTTTCAAGATCCTATTTGGATCGAACATTTTTTCAGGGCATCTATGGATGAAACTGTTTAGGATATTCTACGGACAGAAGACATTTTAACGATTTCTATTGTTGTAGGTCTTTTTGATTTCTTCTATGTATGGACGACTTGGATGACTTCTATGGATGGAAGACCCAATCATGATTGGAAGACCTTTGAGGTCTCCCATCGAAGACCTTTTGATGTCTCCACTGAATCAAAGACCCTTTGAGGTCTTCTGTGAAAAGAAGATTCTCTGAGGCATTTTATGAATATAAGACGTTTTAAAGTCTTCTATGGAGAGGAGATATTCTGAGGCTGAGAGACCAAAAACCTATTTTGGTGACTTTGGTTTGAAGACCATTCAAGGTCTTTTATGGAGAGAACAACTTTAAAGGTTTTCAGAAAAAATTAGACCTTCAGAAGTCTTCCAGGCATTAACCATTTTAGGTCTACTATATGTAAAAGATCTATGTGGCCTTCTAAAGAAAAAAAGAAGTTCATTTCGAAGTGTTCTAGAAATAGAACCACTTCTATAGACAAAAGTCTTTTTTTTTAGTTTTCAAGGCATTTAGCATTGCAGGGCATAAACTTCCTTTTGAGACATTCTAGAGATGAAAACGCTTTTTGTCTTAAAGATTTTTAGAAGTCTTCTAAGGATGGACGTCATTTTGAGTCCCTCTATAAATGAGTAGCCGTTAGAGGTCAGCTAAAAAAAGAAGATTTTTTCAAATCTTCTTCGGAGAGAATATATTTTGAAATAGAATGCCCTGGAGTTCTTGAATTTTATGGCCTGGGAATGATCCCCATTAAAATTCGTAGTAATCCGCAAGTCTGTCATATTTGATTAAAATTAATGCAGATATAGGTATTGATCGCACTGTTTTGGTACCACATTACACATTTTTTTTCATAATTGTGGAAGAAAACCCCAGTAGATTATCAAATTTGAATTAAAAATAGAAAACGCGTGTATCGAAGTTTTGAATGTTTTTAAAAATAATCTGAATAGACATCCCAACACCTCATCAACATTTTTTAAAATGTTTAAATTAAGATTCCTTGGATCCATTCATTTTAGTCATATGGTGTCTTACAGAGAACAATACGAGAATTCTTTTGATGACAAAGGGTTTTTTTTGGTGATTTTTTTATGGTTAATATGGTTAAAATGTTCCTTTAGAAAGTCAAAGTATTCCTATCTTCTATTTTTCGTTCTACTTTGTAACACAGTGTAGTAATAAATTTAATAAACATTACTTAAAGTCCTTTCTTTTTCTCCGCTTTCAGTTTCCAATCATTTTGGATATTTGTCGGCTATACCCTGTTCGCCTGGCTCGTCTGCATTTGTTCGTTTGTAATCAACTATTATCGCAGGGATTACACACATATCAACTATGTGGTATGTCTTTTTGTGGCCTTTCATGGTTTCGGTGCCATGTATGCATTGTTGGGTAAGAATCAACAGGTCCAGCAGTTTTTGCGACGCATTGACGATGATATGTGAGTAGAGGAAGTTAAAAATGTTTTTTTTTTTCTAAAATAATACTTATGAGTGTTTTTCTGCTCCCACAGGGATAACGATGACATGGCCGAAATATCCGTACCAATGACGACATATTCCTAAGGCGGAAGTGTTTCTCTAGTCATTGCAGTTATAATCAGAAGAAACTATGTGTAGTCATTGTGTAGTTTAAAGCTAAAAAAAATATCAATTTCCGCTAATAAATTTCTGAATAAAATCTATTTATTCAGCAATTTTGTAGTAACAAGATATGTGATTTTTTCATATGGAAGGATATAAAATGGCAATTGATAAGAAGGAATTTCACAAAACATACATAATGTTCGAAATTTAACAGACTTGATCGAAATTGCCATTTTTCTGGGGGCTCATAACACCTATGTAGCAAATATATATTTTTAAGTAGAGAGAGACCGCTAATTTCAAAAAAAAAAAATGGTTGGGTTAACAAAAACCTTAAAATATGATCATAAAATTCTACTATAGGCCCTAGAAGACATCAAAAAATCGAAATCTTACCTAACAGCCAGAAATTCATATATATTGAAGACAAAGCCGAATTTGTGTGAGTCTGTAAAAAAATCTCCAATGAAGCATCATTTTAGAGGCTAATGTCAAAGACAAAAATATTCTTCATCAAATTTCACTATAATTATTGGAGAAAATAAATTTCTATTTTTATCGCAAATTAAAAATATATTAGCATCAATGTTAACAAAAATATTGTGGTACTTGGTTTATTCTGAGAATTATAGTGAGATTTTGTGTAGATAGTTTCTTCTTTCACCTGAAACGATATTTTTTGTTACTTTCGGGCGTCAACTTGAAAAAAGTCCAGGCCTAAATTGATCAAAAAAATTAGGACATATTTTCGGTTTTTTTTTTTTTTTTTTTTTTTTTTTTTTTTTTTGGACCGTTGATGCAGTTAATTTTTTAATGCACAATTGACTCGCTTGAGGGTTAATATCAAAATACTTCTCTTAATTTCATCTGCAATATTGCCGAAGACACTATGTACCCTAAATACACGAACTATGAGGAATTTTAATCCGAACATGACCATAAGTGTTGAAGAGAGGAGAACTACTTCTTTTTTATACCCTCCACCATTCTATGGAGGGTATATTAACTTTGTCATTCCGTTTGTAACTCCTTGAAATACTCATGTCAGACCCAACAAAGTTTGTATATTCTTGATCAGCGTAAAATTCTAAGACGATTTAGCCATGTCCGTCTGTCTGTCTGTCTGTCCGTCTGTCTGTCTGTTGTAATCACGCTATCTTTCGAATGAATTGAGATAGATGGCTAAAATTTTGCACACATGTTAGTATTCCAGTAAGCAGGTTAAGTTCGTAAATGGGTCATGTAGGTCCACGTTTTCATATAGCCCCCATATAACGGTACCTCCCGATTTTCGGTATTTTAATGATTTTAGCGACATTATTCACCGGAATTGTTTCAAATTTGGTATTTAAAGTTCGAAATGGATACTACATCCTAAGACAGAAAATTGTCTGTGCAAGTCCACGTCTTCATATAGCCTCCATATAACGGTACCTCCCGATATTCGGTATTTTAATGAATTTAGCGACATTATTCACCGGAATTGTTTCAAAATTGGTATTTGAAGTTCGAATTGGATACTTCACCCTAAGACAGAAAATTGTCTGTGCAGGTCCACATCTTCGTATATCCCCTATATAAAGGTACCCCCCTATATTCGGTATTTTGATGATTGTTGCGACATTATTCATCGGAATTGCTTCAAATTTGGTATTTGAAGTTCGAATTGAATACTACACCCTAAGACAGAACATTATCTATGCTGGTTCAGGTCTTCGTATAGGGCCCATATATCAGTACATCCCTATATTCGGTATTTTGACGATTTTAGGTACAATACCCACCGAAATTGTTTGAGATGTGGTATTTGAAGTTCGTAATGGATGCTACAGCCTGTGACAGAAAATTGTCTATGCAGGTCCAGGCCTTCGTGCAGCTCCGATATAACGGTACCTCCCTATATACGATATTTTGATGATTTTAGCAACATTATTCAACATTTATTCATTATTCACGTTTATTTCAAGTTACGAATTTGAATATGGTAATAGATTATGACAAACAATGCCTATGTAGGCCTACATCGTATACACCTCAATATAATTTCCTTGTAACTTTTATGTTTTGTTTCGCACAGTGCTATAAACTACTTGAATAACACCATGTTAAAAAAAGCACAGGGTGATATGTTGGACTAGGCAAGACACCCACCATTTTAGTTTGTTATTCTATTACAATAAAAATAGCTGGGTCACACACCGACCGACCAACCTTCAATTGAGTCACAAACCCCGCCCGGGGTAATCCTTTTCAAAAGTTTCCAAAATATCTTAAATTTGTATTGGAATAAATGAATAGGAATAGGTCAATGTTTTGGAAGGTGAAGATGTATCGTGCCCCACTCAAAGACTCCTACGAATGGTATATTAAATTAATCATTTTGTTTTTACCTCAAACTTAAAATAACCATCTAATAACCTCTCTAACCTCTAAATTGTGTCTTCGGCAATATTACTCCGATTAATATGCCAGTGAGACAAATTCCATTTTTTTTGCGACAACTAAGGGGAAAATCCGCCAGTAAATAAAAGAAGATCTAAAACAAGTTAAAAAAGTTTCAGCCAGGTTTTGTCGATAAATATTAACCCTTAGCTAATATTCGATTATTTAATTATATTTCAACTTCTGTTATGATTATTTAAATTTTTGACCCTCTATGGAGTAGGTTCCGAAGGAATGGACCAATATTGTCCATTTGGCAAATATTGTCGGACATAAATAAATATGATATTATACGTTGTAACGAATCGCTAACATATTTCGCAAGTTATGACAGATAAAAGTATTGAAAATTGTGACCCTTTGTGGGTGAGGTACTAGAAGGGGTTCGCAGATATATATCATCTTCACAACAGATCCTGTTTTAGCAAAAATTTTTGCATTTGTGAAATTTGCAGAGAGTTGGATTCATATTTCAATTTATTTGAGTGTTTTCTTTTTTCAAAAAGAGGTTCCAGAGGAAATTATACGATCTCTACCATCTGCATAACAGATACGACAGTATGAATGGAATCGGATGTTAATTTCGCGTTTTATGAGATTCATGGATATTTAAAATTTTGCTCCTTTGTAGGGAGGTACCAGAAGGAGTTGACCGGTATATGCCATATCTACAGCGGATCTTGTGTTAGTAGAAATAATGGGATGTGTAAAATATGAAGAGAACCGGTTGCTTATTTCGGATTTAATAATCGTTTTGGTTATTGAAAACCTTGACCCTTTGTGGGGAGGTACCAGAAGAAATAGTCCGATCTATACTATCTTTATAACTGATCCGTCTGTCTGTCTGTGTGTCTGTCTGTCTGTCCGTCTGTCTGTCTGTGTGTCTGTCTGTCTGTCCGTCTGTCCGTCTGTCCGTCTGTCTGTCTGTCTGTCTGTCTGTTGTAATCACGCTATCTTTCGAACAAATTGAGATAGAAGGCTAAAATTTTGCACACATGTATATTTTCCCAGTAGGCAGGTTAAGTTCGTAAATGGGCCATGTAGGTCCAAGTTATCAAATAGCCCCCATATAACGGTACCTCCCGATAATCGGTATTTTGATGATGTTAGCGACATTATTCACCGGAATTATTTCAAATTTGGTATTTGAAGTTCGTAATGGGTACTAGAGCCTAAGACAGAAAATTATCTATTCGGTATTTTGATGATTGTAGCGACATTGTTTACCGGAATCGTTTCAAATTTGGTATTTGAAGTTCGTAATGGATACTTCACCCAAAGTCAAAAAATGAGCCATGTAGGTCCACGTCTTCATATAGCCCCCATATAACGGTACCCCCTGATATTCGGTATTTTAATGATTTTAGCGACATTATTTACAGGGATTCTTTCAAATTTCGCATGTGAAGTTCGTAATGGATACTTCAGCCCATGCCAGAAAATTGTCTGTGCAGGTCCACGTCTTCGTATAGCCCCCATATAACGGTACCCCCCATATTCGAACAGATTTTTCTTCAAGTTTCGCATTTAAATATTGTAATAATTTATGACAAAAGTTGCCTATGCAGGCCCACGTCGTCGTATAAGCATTCGGTATTTTTAAGATTTTAACAGAATTTTTAACGGTATTTTTTTTTTTTTTTTGGAAATTGAAAAATTTGTACCAAATGGTGGAGGGTATTAAAAGTTCGGCCCGGTCGAACTTACAGCTTTTTTACTTGTTTTTTTTTTACAACCCTTTTATGGGGGAGGTAGAAAAAAGAGTGGACCAATATTGTACATTTTCGAACAAAATCTAAGTATGATAATAATATTACGATGTGCCAAGTTTGGACCAAATCGGATACTCCCTTCCATAGTTATCGTGCGCACCAACCAGATACACCGACGGATGGACGGACGGACATCGCTAGATGAACTCCAAATTTCCTAAAACAGGTTTGGTGCAAAGAGACCTAGGGTCTACAACCGTTATTTCGGTGAGGCACGTTTTGGCCGTATCAAATGATATATACAGTATACAGTTCGTAGATCAAGACCACAAACTAGTTTTTTTTTTTTGTTCTCAGGACAAACTATTTTAGAGTCATTATCCCATTTACCAAAATGGGTTCCAATATTTTGAGCTATATTTCGCAACATTAAATATAAACATTTGATATTTGATCTAAGGCTTTGGACTAGTTCAAGAATCATTGGCTTAAAAAATAATTCATATCGGTCCACTTTTGGTATAGCCCACTGCATAATGGTAAAAACCGCTTTCAATTATTTTCATCATGTTTGTGGTCATATTATCCATTTAATTTCGCCATAATTTGAAATTTCTAGTTCTTATTACCCCTTTATGAAAAAAAGTTATCAATATATGTTCCTTATATAAATTACTCCCTGATCGTTGGCACATTTTACAATCCATGAGGCTGAAAATTTGTATTTTGAGTTTTCAGGGTTGAAAGACTTCCTACAGAAGATATTTAATACAAGTAATATAAAGAGAGCCTCAATGTAAACTAAAAGTATTAAAAAAAGCATTCGAAACCTTTTAAAGTTTAGCTCCTCCGACCTCATACTATAATTTGACAGAAATCACTACAATGTGGAAGTAGGGGGAGCTCTACACCCCTTATGACGCATACAACCCGGAAATTCCTATGTCTTTAAAAACCACTTGCATATAATTAAAATAACGACATTCTTCTAATTATCTTCAAAGCCAATCATGATTTTACTGCATTGGGTTAACCAGATTCAAAATTAAAAAAAAAAACTATTATCAATATATATACACACATATGTTCATCTTCCACAACATCTCTTTATAATGCTATAGTTTTATGGGAAGAAAAAAAAAAAGCAATTTGTTGCCATTTTATTTTATGAGAATGTTTACCTTTAAACAAAAAATCGCTGATATTCTTTTGTAACATTTTTGTCATAACTCTTTGGAAACTACAATTATACAAATATTTGCTCAAACTTAACTACAAGGATAATGATACTCGTCCTTATACCCATTGCACTTCAGTAAGCAATAAGAGCTGCCATAACACGGTAAAAAAAAGGAATAAGAATGGGCCTAGGAATCACATTTACAAACAACTTGAAATTACTCACAAAAAAAAAAAAAAAAAAACAACTCTGATGATGCGTTGTAGTAGAAGATTTTTACGTATACTATTATATACTTGTTGTTATGTATACGGTGGAGGTATATATTACATCAATGTTTGCGTATATTCCCATTGAGGCTTAGTATACATATATGGGACAGAAAGAGAAACGGTGGAGCTTCGCTAAAGTGAACTGAGTGGGAGTTCATGCTAGTGAGAATGCAGGAAGGAAGACGACCGGACAGAAGCCTATAGAGACATTTAGAAGTAAGGCTTTCAGGGAGATCAGAAGAAGACAGATAGAAAGCAGGCTTGTTAGTAAAGAAAGGATATTTGCAGATGCCTAGGGGCTTTGATTTTATAGACGCCCTGTTGCGTTCCCTAATATACGACCAGAAAACTATATATATAGAGGCCCAAGAGGGGTCCTTAAGGTGGCCCCGAGAAGGAAATATTTATAAACACACAACATGTAGTTTTAACACACTCAGAAGGGAGTCGCTATATCTGCTCAGATGGGATTCTACAAAGGCGCACTAAACTCTCTCAATGGTCTATATAGACGCCCAGTAGGCGGTCGTTACAGATGGGCTGAAAGGCGATCAAGACGTCCAGTATTGGGTACTTTAAGATGACTTATAGACGTCTTGAAAGAGGCCTTACAGACACCCATAGGAATAAGTCTTATATTCACGCTCAGTAGGGGAAAAGTCCTAGTCTAGACGTCTAGGAGGGATCATTCCTAAAAAAGGCATTTATAGACTCACAGGTATAGGTCTTAATGCAAAGGGGAAGCCAGAAGGATCCCGGAAGGAGATAAGATCTTTACAGATGCCCTGAAGGGGTTCGGTATAGACTCCCTGGAGAGGTACCTTATATGCGCCCAGAAAAAGAGTCTTTGTAGAAGTCCTGAAAGAAGTATATTTCGATATTCTGATAGAGCCCTTCTGGACGCACAGGAAGGGTATTTACAGAGAAGCCCAGAAAGAGATGTTTATAAACTCCGAAGACATGCTGTTAGAAGATCCCTATGTACAGCCAGAATAAGGTCTATATGGAGTGAATGAAGAGATCTTTATTATAGGCTTCCAAAGTCTCAGATAAAAATCGTAACAAATGCCTTGAATTAGATACTATAAACAATCAGAATATGTTTTTTTTATAAATCCCCTGAATAGGCTTCTAATAGAATCCCTGAACGACGTCCTTATAGATAGCCCTCCAGATTATGTTAAAGACGCCCAGAACGGTTTTTTATAGACACTCTGCAGAGACTTTATAGGCTCCCCAAATAGGTTGCTTATGGACTTCTGAAGAGGATCCTTATATGTGGCAGCCAGAATAAGGTATATATGGAGTGAATGAAGAGATCTTTATTATAGGCTTCTAAAGTCTCAGATAAAAATCTTAACAAATGCCTTGAATTAGATACTATAAACAATCAGAATGTTTTTTTTTTATAAATCCCCTGAATAGGCTTCTAATAGAAGCCCTGAAAGACGTCCTTATAGATAGCCCTCCAGATTATGTTAAAGACGCCCAGAACGGGTTTTTATAGACACTCTGCAGAGACTTTATAGGCGCCCCAAATAGGTTGCTTATGGACTTCTGAAGAGGATCCTTATATGTGCCCGAAAGGGATTTTTATGAACGTAAAAACGGGGTCTTTATAGACGCATTTAAAGGCATCTGCAAGCATGCAGAGTAAGGTTTTTATATAAGTCTTTAGGTGTCCGTAAAGAGGTTTTCCCTAAAAGAGGTTTTCAAAAACAACACGAGGGACAACGCCTAGAGGGCTCTCTTCAGAAGTGTCCAAAAGGGAGTCTTTATGGTTGATCTGAAGGAGATCTTTAAAGAAGCCCGGAGAAAGGTCAGGCGTCAGGAAAGAAGAAGCCCCCTGAACTCCTAAGGGACGGCCGGAAGTTAGTTTTAGCAAATATCTGTTAATTCCCAGAAATACTTTATAGAAGCTGATAACTGTCGAGGTGGTATATTATGATCAAAAAAGATTATTTACAGAGCCAGAGTCATAAATGTTCAATAGGTAGTCTTTATGGTTAACCCGAAGGTGATCTTAATGGAAGACCGTGGTAAGGTTACTGACGTTAGGATGGGAAATTTTTATAGGTAACCAATTTTGAATGCAGCGAGAAGCTCTCAGGTTTAAGTTTGAGGAAATAGTTCTGGTACCCAGAAACGCTTTAAAGAAGACACCTTGAGAAAAGTCCTAAAGGGCGCTCTGATGGAGGTATGCTCTGTATGGAGACATATGCTTAAAAAGGAGTCTTTATAAAGAGTAGATGGGGGTCTCTACGAATAAAGAGATTTTAAAGGCGCCAGTTACAGGCGTCAAGAGGAAGATTGGTATACACGTTTGGAAGGGAATACCTATAGGGTCACAGAAGGGTTTTATTGATATGGACAATTAAGACTTTTTATACACCCCGATATCTCGTTTAATGAACACCATAAAAGGCGTATATAGAAGCGAAGAAAATAGAATACGTACAGAGTCCCAGGAGGGCTATATAGACACTTTACTGTGTCAATGAGAGCTTATAAAAATTTCCATGGTGGCCTTTAAAG
Source organism: Musca domestica (assembly GCF_030504385.1). NCBI lineage: Eukaryota > Metazoa > Arthropoda > Insecta > Diptera > Muscidae > Musca > Musca domestica. Next base: position 6,793,681 of record NW_026712324.1, on the reverse strand, counting down.
TGCGCCAGGGGAAGGATCGTATAGACGTTTCGAAGGGAGTAGGGAGTAGGGACCCTGAAAAATGAGTAAACGCCCTTAGGGGGAGTCCTTATACACCCCCTAAGCGAGGTCTTTAAGGACCCTCGGAAGACAGTTTTAAGGACATCCAGAATGACATCTGACCAGACATGGGGATGGTCTTTATGGAAGTTCAGATAAGGTGTTTATACACATCGCAAAGAATATTTTATGACGATGTAACACTCTTCGACGTCTTTAAGGGCATGCAGATGCGGCCTCGTATCTGCAGTCTTCTCATCAGTAAAATTCATAATTCGTTCCTTCAAGTCAGCAATATCCCTTCTGCTTCGGAGTCTACTGTCTACTTTCTGCTCCTTCTCATACTTTACTCTATCCATGTAAAATCCTGCTGAGGGTCTTTACTGTTCCCTCCAAAATTTCATTACAAAAAACATTTATATGTATGTGTGTATAGGCACATTCAACAGAATATATACAGTAAATAAGGCGCGTACACACAATATCCACTCTCTAAAGGCATAAAGCAGCATACGAACCTAAAAACAATTACAAAAACTACAACGACGAGGACGACGACAGCACGAAGAACTTACGAATATATGTATGGCTGGCGATTTGTAAAGTTACGCGCCAAACATGGCCTACCTCGCCTCAAATGTTAGTGAGTCCATCAGTGATGTATTTATGTACACCATGTTTCACCACCAATACATGTACCAACAAACCACGTGAATTTATGTAAGTGAGTGTGTGTGTGTGTGTGCGTCTGTTGGTTATTTTTGCAGAGAGAAAAAAGGCCAGACCAGAAACATGTTTTCTGGATGCTTTACATGCGGCTGACTGCCTGGCTGATGCTTCTTGTTCTTTTGCTGCTGCTGCTGCTGTTGCTCCCAACCTTCCATTTCAGCCAGATAGAATTACACAGTTGTATTTCATGTCCCCATTATATTACGCATAGTACCTCCACTATCGCCACAATGCCGTACGTTTGTGTTGTACTACTACTGCATCGTTCAATGGGAATTGTACTCTGTCTGGGCCATTTGGTAGCTGCAAAATAGGCGTCAGAGCGCTCACACTACGTATATCATTTTCGTTCGTAATCGTTAAAGGGAATGCATGTCTATGTTCGGGTTGGTGTGCCACACATTTTTATTTTAGGGATATCGAATCGAAAAAATCCCTCTTGGAATATACTTATTTGGATTGTGGTATACAAGTGTATAGAAAGATTTTTCTCGTCACGCTGGGATCTTAAAATGAGGACCCTTAATTGCACCGAGGGGTGGTGACAGTGTAGCACTTTGTCTTGTCTAATTTTATACCCTTCTCCATTTATATTAGGAGGGTATATTAACTTTGTCATCCGTACAAAGTATATATATACTGGATCAGCGTAAAATTCTAAGTCGATTCTTAGCGATATCTACTATCTGTCTGTTGTAATCACGTTATCTTTCAAACGAATTGAGATTAAAGGCTATAATTTTGCACACCTTGTATCTTGACAGTAGGCAGATTAAATTCGTAAATGGGCCATTTCGGTCCACATATGGAAGAAAATTACTTATGCAGGTCCTCGTCTTTGTGTAGCTTATCATATAATGGTTTCCATTTAAGCGGTATTATTCGACTGATTTTTATACCCTCCACCTTGGAAAGGAGGGTATATTAACTTTGTCATTCCGTTTGTAACATCCTTAAATACTCGTCGTAGACCCCATAAAGTATATATATTCATAATCAGCATAAAATTCTAAGTCGATTTAACGATGTCCGTCTGTCTGTCCGTCTGTCTGTTGAAATCACGATACAGCCCACATAGAGCGCCAAAATTTAGCAGAGCTATTTGCTTTGTGTCTAGGATGGTTGGTATTGAAAATGAGATATATCGGTCCACGTTTTGGTACAGTCCCCATATAATGGTACCTCCTGATATTCGGTATTTTGATGATTTATGCCACATTTTTTCACGGATTTGTCTGAAAATTGGTATTTGTAGGTCATAACGGATCCCTGAGCGTGTGGCAAAACATTGCATGTATAGGTCCACGTTGTGGTATAGCCCCCATATAAAGGTACCTCCCGATATTCGGTATTTTAGTTTTTTTTTTGCCACATTTTTTTTACGGATTTGTCTAAAAATTGGTATTTGTGGGTCATAATGGTTTCCAGCTCCGGTGGCGAAACATTGCATGTATGGGTCCATGATTTGGTATAGCCCCCATATAACGGTACCTCCCGATATTCGGTATTTTGATGGTTTTTGCCACATTTTTTCACTGATTTGTCTAAAAAATGGTATTTGTGGGTCATAATGGGTCCTAGTTCGTGTAATGAAACATTGTAATTATAGGTCCACGTTTTGGTGTAGCCCCCATATAACGGTACCTCCCGACATTCGGCATTTTAATGGTTTTTGTCACTTTTCTTCTAATGTTTCTTTTACCCTAAGGTGGAGGGTATTAAAAGTTTGGCCCGGCCGAACTTAATTTTTTTTACTTGTTTTTTAATTATTTAAGTTCTTTCCAAATGGTGCAGGGTATTAAACGTTCGGCCCGATAGAACTTAGCTTGTCAGTCGCAGATCTTCACAATAATTCAAAATGCCAAAATTTGGCAAAACTAAATGAAAACTATGACTAAAATGTAAAAATGACTGAAATCGGCGTTTCCACTACAAGGAGACTATTTCAAAATGTGGACGGACGATGCTCATTTTCTGTGCCAATGATTTTGAATGTAGCCAGAATATCTCTATCAAATTTCAAAGCTCTATCCTAAATATTACAAACTATATCTCAAACTATAGGGGTCCCTTGTATATGGTAAAAACTATATGAGGGCCTCAACAACATTTGGCCTAGGAAGCTAAAACTCCTTTGGGGTTTTAATCTAAGCCCGAAGAAGTAGTATCAAGAATATGTTTGTCTTTGACATCACTCTTCTAAAATATTGCCTTTTTGAAGATTTTTGCACAAACTCATACAAAGTACGGCTTAAAACCTACAACTTGTTTTTATACACTCAGCCATATGGCTAGAGAGGGCATGTACCACTTGATACGGCCAAATTCCTCATCGAAATAACGATTTTAGATCCCAGGTCTCTTTGGACCAAATCCGTTTCAGGATATTTGTAGTTGATCTATCTGTCCGTCCGTCTGGCTGATGAGCACAATAATTCTCGAAGCGAGCATCCGAATTGGTCGAAACTTAGTACTCCGCAATATGATTATCAAACTTCGATCGAGTTTGGAGATGAGCAATATCGGTCCTCATATTCTGGTACATGCCCCACAAAAGCTCGAAATTTTCAAAAAACACATACATTTTACTTCACTGAAAGAGATAGGACAATTTAAGATTTAGCTCTAACTTTGCAAATACTTATATTTTCATCAGTGCTAGGTCAGGTGCGAAAATGGACATTATCGGTCCACTCCATAAAGCACCTCCACCACAAAGGGTCAAAATATTGAATAACTTTAACTTTTAAACCAGTAAAGAAAGTCTTGAAGTCGGGCGGGGCCGACTTTATGATACCCTACACCACTTTGCTAATTAAGTAGAGCTCCACATAACAATTAAAAGTTTTTATGGGAGAATTCAATCATACACGCTATGATTATAATTATAATTTAAAGTTGAAAGGACTAAATATGCCGAAGCATTTGTATCTTTTAAATTCGGAATTGTATTGCCCATTTGGTGCACAATTAATTTGAAATCCAAATCTGAACCGATCTCGATAAAATTTGGCAAATATATTTCTCAGATGTATTTGATATATTTCCCTGAATATCGTTGTTACGGAGTGCATATTACGGTTGTGGGTAACAAATATAACAAATCGGATGAATAATATATATGGAAGCTATAGCTATATCTGAACCGATCTTCACCAAATTTGACATACTAGCTTCTAGACTCAATTCGATCGTAAGTGCCAAATTCCATCCCATTTGGACAAATATTAGACGTTTGGTGCACAATAAAAAGTAAATCGGACGAAGTTATATATGGGAGCTATATCCAAATCTGAACCGATCTCGATAAAATTTAGCAAATGTATTTCTGAGCTGTATTTGATATATTTCCCCAAATATTGTTGTTGCATAGTGCATATTACGGCGGCGGTGGACAAAAATAATAAATCGGATGAACAATATATATGGGAGCTACAGCTATATCTGAACCGATTTCGATGAAATTTGGCATACATATTTTCAGGCCTAATTTGGGTGTATATGCAAAATTCCATACAATTCGGGCTGATATTACACGTTTGGTGCACAATAAAAAGCAAATCGGACGAAGATATATATGGGAGCTATATCTAAATTTTGACCGATTAGCTCCAATTTCAATAGGGTTCGTCCTTGGGCCAAACAAAAGATCTTTGCAAAATTTCATTTGGATCGGGCAATAAATGCGATCTGTACTTTGTTTACAAAAATACATGGACAGACGGACGGACGGACGGACATGCATAAATCGACTCAGAATGTGATTCTATGCAGATCATCAAAAGGAACTATGGGTCTATCTCGTTTCCTTCTGCCTGTTACAAACAAATGCACAAAGACATGATACCCTGACCACCTTGTGGTGTAGGGTATAAAAATGTGATGTAAGAGTCCGATTTTCTTCAAATTTACACATCACAATATTTTTATTAACCCAAAGTCTGATGTACCTCCCCACAAAAGGTCAACATTTCATATAACCCGAAATTAACATCCGATTCCATTCAGACTTGGCACATCTCAATATTTTCATCAACACTAGATCTGTTATAAAGATGATAGAGATCGGGCCGTTCCTTCTGTTTCCTCCCCCACAAAGGGTCAACGTTTTGAATAACCAAAACGATCATAAAATCCGTAATAAGCTTCCGGTTCTTCTCATATTTTACACATCCCATTATTTCTACTAACACAAGGTCTGCTGTGAAGATGGGATATATCGGTTCACGACGTTACACATTTTTTGCACGCCTCTTTTGAATCCTGTCAGACCTAAATCAGACATCGATTAATACAACTATTTCGAAAATTTCCAATCGATATTTTCCCTCACCGGCATTCCTAAGACGCGTATGAGTATTCTGTCTTGTCTGCGTGTGGTCCCTTCCTCCGTCTGCTGATTCCTAGCGTTTGGCCCTCTTCACATGAATGCTACAGATTTACTACGTTTTATTGATTTTTCATGTTTTCTTGTCGTCTTTTGCTTCTTTGACTTTTCCCACCAGTTTTTTTTTTTTTTGCAGATTTGCTTAATGTTTATGCCAGCGAAACGAAACGGAATACTATAATGTAGATATGTAAATGTTGGTGTATATATTATATAATACAACAAAAAAAAGTAACAACAATGGTGACAATCCCGAGGAAGAGCAAGACACTAGCAACGACGATGATGATGACTACATAAAACGAGGACAGATTAAATCCACGACCACCGACGCTCCAGAAACCTCCAACAACTTAAATTTTTTCTGTAAATCTGCACTGTAATAAGGAAAACTATATTGTCACAGAAGTTGTGGGAGAGGTAGCATTTACATCCATACAATATGCATGCAACTACCAGACAAACCAACAAAATGGTTCGTCCACATTTCATTGGTAGATCCATGTACAAGTGTTATCGGTTATGTGTGTTCCATATGCTCCGAGAGAGCAGTGTTCCACAATATGAGAAAAAAAAAAACGAAAACCCACATCGGAGGTGGTGTGGAGCACATGTTGTCTCCGTTGTCCTAATTAGGACAACATCTTATTAAAGCCAACACCATCCGGGTGTTTTACATATACATAAATATATATGTGAGTGTAGATCGTCTGTATGGGCAAAAGGAAGGAAATGCAGCAGACTGTAACGTTCATCCAAGATGAAAATGAAATTTTATTTAAAATATATTTCAGAATTTAAGAGATGTTTTATGTTTCAGTTGTAACATACTGTACTGTATACTGAAAAAAAAATCACGGAGGAGGTTACATCATGCTATCAAAACATGGGTCCGTTCGGTAGAAAATTTATTAAACTGAGAATAAACAGCACAATATCTTCGTGCCGACTAACTAACATTCCCTTCCTTTGTATATATGTGTTGTATATATTTCGATATATATCCGATATACTTACTATCGGCATCTACGTAACGGTCAGAATTGAGCTGTTTTTCTATTTGTGATTTCGCCGGGATTAAAAATATTCGCGGCTTAATGGAAAATTTGACTTTAATTTAACACAAATATTGTGGGCTATTTCACCCACTAAACATTACCCGATGACCATCAAAATTGGAAGGCTTCTGCCCAGCCCTAAGCTCTAGCCCCATGCTAACTTCCGCTTTGATTGGTCTATAATTGCGACCTGTAGAGCAACTGCAAAATCAGGCTTTTTTCAGCTTTTGGTCCATTTCAACCCCTAAATATTATGCGATCATCTCCAAAAGAAATAGGGTTCTATTCTGACCTTAACCCCACCTCCATGTTCAATTTCGTAAAGATCGGGCCATAATTGCGACCTGTAGAGTGATTACAAATTAACATAGACAGACGGACAGACGGACAGACGGACGGACGGACATACATAGCTAGATCGACTCAGCTCGGCGAGCTAGGAAGATCCATATATACTTTCCTATGTGGGAAACGAATATTTCGAAGTGTTACATAAATTCTGGCCCAATCAAACTTATAATACCCCCAACACATAGTTTTGTAGGGTATAAAAACGTCAAAGGGCGGAACATCACTATGCATATTTAGTAGAGCTTACCGTAACAAAAAAAAAATATTGGGACCTAACAAGTGCCCGCTATTTCGTCACCGAAAAACCACCTTAAAATTTAGATTCTTTTTAAGAGTCCTTGTTAATCCTATTTAGTACTCCACATGCATCTCATTCTTGATCAGCATAAAATTCTATGTCGATTTAGCTATTTACGTCCGTCTATCCGTCTGTGGAAATCACTCTAGCTTCCGACCGAAATGAAGTACGTTCATAAAATTTTACTCAAATGTGTATTATGTCTGCAGGACTATTGGTATTGAAAATGGGTTATGGTATAAGTACCGATAAGGGGAGATACTTTGTTGATTTTAGTGACACTATTCACCGGAATTGTTTTAAATTTGGTATTTGATATTCGTAACGGATGCTGCAGCCTATGACAGAAAATTGTCTGCGCAGGTCCACGTCTTCGTATAGCCCTCATATTACGGTAACCCCTGATATTCGGTATTTTAATGATTTTAGCGACATTATTCACCGGAATTGTTTCAAATTTGGTATTTGAAGTTCGTAATAGATACTACTGTATATGCAGAAAATTGTCTGTGCAGGTCCACGACTTCGTATAGCCTCCATATAACGGCACCTCCTTATATTCGGTATTGTGATGATTTTAGATACATTATTCACCGATTTTTTTTCAATTTTCGCATTTGAATATTCTAATGGCTTATGGCAAAAGTTGCCTATGCAGGTCCACGTATAGACCCTAATATAACTGTAGATTCGGTATTTTTAATATTTTAATAGAATTTTAGACGGATTTTATTTTTTTTTTTTTTTCTTAAATTGCCAAATTCGTTCCAAATGGTGGAGGGTATTCAAAGATCGGCCCTACAGAACTTACAGCTTTTTTACTTGTTTAATCATACATTCATGCCTGGTATTTAATTGTAACACTTTCAAGGTGTTATAAATCATTATTCAAGTTTTTCATTTTTGGAAGGAATAATAGGAAAATTTTTGTCATTTACACCAAAAAGTCTTCAAAATCCTTCATTTTAAAGTTGACCGATTGCAGAATGGACGAACAATTATAGTATGCATTCCCAAATTCATCCGCTTTTCTCAACACTATATACCAGCAGTGGTTTCCTTCTTTCTTTTCACCACAGACACTAACAGCGACTTCCATATTAAATCATCAGGTTTCCTGTTCTATCCCTTCACAGAATACCAAAATAGTAATAACCACCTCCAAATCTTAACAACAGAACAGTGACTTTAATATTAAATTTGGGTATTCCAGCTCTATCGGTTCACACATATCACAATTGTACCAAATTTAGTACACATAAGTACGAATTTCCAAAACTCGTACAATGTGTACTATTTCGAAAACCACCTCCATATCTTAACCACAGACAGCAATAGTAACTTCAATATTAAATTTTAGGATTCCTGCTCTATCGGTTCACACATATCCCAATCGTGCCAAATTTAGTACACATAAGTACGAATTCCCCAAAACTTCCTACACACCCCAATCCTATACTTAATATTTCCAAAACTACCTAAAACTTCCAAAACTACCTAAATACGCCAATCAGCCCTAGCCCCATAGAAATTCCATTTCCAATTTCAGAATTCATACTCTATCGGTTCACCGCAATTTCAATTCAATATCCCAGTCCTACACTCCGCCAAATTGTACAAAATTTAGTACTGTTTGATACTTGAGTACACACACCGATGAGTACTTTTTGTAAATTTAAATTTAAATTTTTAAATTTTCGCCCATTTTTACATTTTCGCCCATACTTTCAGATTTTTGAAGTCATAAAATATGTTTTCAATTTTAAGGATGTACTCTTAAAAAATAGTATTTCTTCATTTCGACCACGACCACTGAGACCCCATTATTTTGAAGCCTTTAAACGACAGAAAAAAATTTACTCACCAAATTCATAATCGATTCGTTGTACATTTTTCATTACAAAGATTCAATAGAGACATTCGCAAATACACTGATGTTTAAATTCTTTAAGAGATGTTTAGTACAAATCAAAACTTTACCGCGGCTTATGAGCCAAAAATCTGATTTCTTCTGCAGCAAAATATCTCATCGCTTTATCCAATGGAACAGGGCTCCAAAACTATACTTCTATATAAATCGGCTGATTTTCAACTTCTTCTGAAGTGAAACGAGTCATTGGCGCTTCATCACTTCACAAAAATTGTCCAGCTCATATTTTGGGAGCCTCGAAATTTGACAGCAACTTTTTGTATTGAATTCTGAAAAAAATATGAAACAAAGAAAAAGAAATTAGATTAAAGTACAATATTTTCAAAGTTAATATGTTTTATTTGTATTTTTACCCCACAAAACACAGTAGAATAGATGGAGGCAAAAAGTTACACTCAATTCGAAATTTCATGAAATTTCCGAATTAATATTACTTGGAACATTTATATATTAATTAGACTGTGCAACACAAAGAATAGTTACGTGGGGGAAATCCAGCTGATAATGAAAATAGAGACAAGGAAAAAAGAGACGTGTATCGGCGTTTTAAAGGTTTACATCGCAAAGTAACCCAAATAGACGGAGCAAGTACCCCCTCTCCCAAACTAAATACGTGCATTTTATGTATTTAGTGTCTTCGGCAATGTTGCTAATAAAAATACGAGGAGTATTTTGGTAAATAAAAATTTTTTTTGGTCTTTTTTAAATATGCTTAAAAACTCCCATTAAACGGGATGGTATCAAGGCAAAATATCCTACAAAATTTTTTGTCAAAAGACATCTAGGGTCTAAATCTTACCGAAATTAATTAAAGCCGTACTTTGTGTGACTTTAGGGCAAAAATCTCCAACAAAGCATCATTTTTCATTGTCTATTTAAATAATACTTACTTCAGTGTTTCCAAATAAAACAGAAAATATTTCCCAATTTTTTTCGACCTTATTTGGAGTTGATGTTTGGAAATAACATGAAATTTCATTTTAAGCCGAATGTGTCAAATGGCGAAATATTCTACATAAAATTTCCCTATAAAAAATATAACCTATATATAGGTTTAATAGTTTTGAAGAAAATTCCACTCAAATTGTATATATTACAAGTGAAAATTATTACGTTCAAGTTTCTTACTACTAATTTAAAACATTTCCTTTCGAAATCAAAGTCGAAATGTCTTAAAAAAACTTATTTTTATACCCTACAACACTATGTGTTGGGGGTATTATAAGTTTGATTGGGCCAACAATTATGTAACACCTTTAAATATTGATTTCCCACATAGGAATGTATATATCTTCCTATTTCGCCGAGATGAGTCGATCTAGGTATGTATGTCCTTCCATCCGTCAGTCCATGTTAATTTGTAATCAAGCTACAGGTCGCAACTATGAACCGATCCTCACGAAATTGAAAACGGAGGTGGGGTTAAGGTCAGAATAGAACCCTGTTTCATTTGGAGATGATCGCACAATATTTAGGGGTTAAAATGGACCAAAACCTGAAAAATTTCCTGATTTTGCAGTTGCTCTATTGGCCACAATTATGAACCAAACGACGTGGGAATTTACATGGAGTTAGAGGTTAGACCTGGGAAGAAGCCTACCAATTTGGGCGGCCATCGGACAATATTTAGCGGGGAAAATAGACCCTAACTTTTTTTTAACCCCAGCCAAATCACAACTACATTAAAAGGTCACTCCTGACCATTAAAGCGATGCTGTTAGCCAAGAAATCGGATATATAACAAAATAGGAACAATATATATGGAAAAGAAAGAGATCTTATTTATTCTGCTCATAAGTTAAGAACCGCTGGGTCGATTTTCACAATTCCCTTTAATTCTGAATGGTCTCTGGCCAGAAAAGGATAAAATCTAAGAAAATTGCAGAAAAATATACCAATAAATGAGAGAATATCTTTTGTTCCATTTTTTTTCAATTTATGTTATATTTTTTATCGCATGCAATCTTTTCAATTTGACTTACAATTTTGAATTCAAAATTTTCTAAATTTTTACACTTTTCAACACTACGCTTTGAGGGTATTATATGTATATTGCAATTATCGTCCGATCCTCACGAAATTTTGCATGGGGGTAGCGTTAGGGTCAGAATTAAAGCCTCGTGTTCTTCTATAGGGGTTCAAATGGATTAAAAACGCTTTGAGGGTATTATATGTATATTGCAATTATCGTCCGATCCTCACGAAATTTTGCATGGGGGTAGCGTTAGGGTCAGAATTAAAGCCTAGTGTTCTTCTATTGTTATTCTATAGGGTTTCAAATGGACTACAAAAAATTAAATTTTTCTAATTTGTAGTCACCACAAATTGAAAACTTATCGACACGGAATTTCGCATCAGAAGAGAGTTAAGGACAGGGAAGGAGTCTATCATGTTGGATGACCATTTCGTGTGAAATTGTTTTGAATACAATACGACGGAGTACGTGAATATTGGCCACATTCTACGAGTCTGGGCAGAGCTCCTTGACATCATTTGTAGTGTTGTAGGGTATCACATGGTCGGCCCCGCACGACTATAGCCTTTGCTTGTTTGTTTTTTTTTTTTTTTTTGGGAAAGTCTATAAAAAAATCATCAATTTTTTTTATAATAAAAAACCTTGTTTAATTATTCTGAACATGTTAGTCTTTTTTCCAATTCCCTGCAAATTTTCATATAATTTCACTACACAATAGTCTGTTGCAAGTTGCGGCAAATACCAAGTGACTCTATAGTACTCGTTTTTAGATCAAAAACCCACAAGAGTTTTACATTCCTAGGCCAAATGTTGAAAAGACACTTATATAGTTTTGACCATGTACAACGGAACCCCTATAGTTTGAGATGTATTTCGCAAATATTTAGGGAAGGGCTTGATACAGATCTTTGGATTACATCCAAAATCATTGATACAGAAAATGGGACATGTTCATGTGATATATGGAGGTGGTTTCGAAATGTGTACTACAATTGTACGAAAAGTACTAAATAGTACTATTTATGGTATTAAGTGAAGGGATAGAGGTAAAATTATGAAATTTGATATTGAGGTCTCAGTTGGTATCTGGGATTAACATATGGAAGTGGGTTTGGAAATGCGAGCTATAATTGTTCGAAAAAGCACTGAATTGAACTATATTTGGTATTGGGTGAAGGAATAGAAGTAAAAAAGTTAGATTTGATAGAGGTAACTGTACGTATCTTGAAATCAGATATATTTCTGGGAATATATAAAGTTTTGAATAAAAAAAATTGTCAAAATGAACAAATGTTGGTAGTTTGACTTGTCGCTGAAGAAGTACTGGGAACTTGCTAGGTCTAATGAAATACTGGTTTTTAGATGAGGATTAGGGTAGCGTTTCGATGTATTCTGTGATAGAGGTAAAATTCTGAAATTTGATATTGAGGTCTCAGTTGGTATCTGGGATTAACATATGGAAGTGGGTTTGGAAATGCGAGCTATAATTGTTCGAAAAGCACTCAATTAAAATATATTTGGTATTGGGTGAAGGAATAGAACTGAAAAAGTTAGATTTGATGTAGAGGTAACTGTACGTATCTGGAATTCAGATATATTTCTGGGAATATATAAAGTTTTGAATAAAAACAAGTAAAAAAGCTGTAAGTTCGGCCGGGCCGAACTTTTAATACCATCCACCATTTGGTACAAATTAGGCAATTTCCAAAAAAAAAAAAATAAAATAAAATCCGTTAAAAATTCTGTTAAAATCTTAAAAATACCAAATGTCTATACGACGACTTAGACCTGCATAGCCAACTTTTGTCATAAGTTATTACAATATTTAAATGCGAAACTTGAAGAAAAATCTGTTTACAATGTAGCTAAAATCATCAAAATACCGAATATAGGGGGTACCGTTATATGGGGGCTATACGAAGACGTGGACCTGCACAGACAATTTTCTGGCATGGGCAGAAGTATCCATTACGAACTTCAAATACCAAATTTGAAACGATTCCGGTAAATAATGTCGCTAAAATCATAAAAATAACGAATATCGGGGGGTATGGTATATGGGGGCTATACGAAGACGTGAACCCATTTTCTGTTTTATGCTGCAGTATCTATTACGAACTTCAAATACCAAATTTGAAACAATTCCGGTGAATAATGTGGCTAAAATCATCAAAATACCGAATATCGGGGGGTACCGTTATATCGGGGCTATATGAAGACGTGGACCCACATGGCTCATTTTTTGACTTAGGATGTAGTATCCATTACGAACTTCAAATACCAAATTTGAAACGATTACGGTAAATAATGTCGGGTCTGACGTGAGCATTTCGAGGAGTTACAAACGGAATGACAAAATTAATATACCCTCCAAATGTTTTGTTAGTTTGACTTGTCGCTGAAGAAGTACTGGGAACTTGCTAGGTCTAATGAAACACTGGTTTTAGTTTCGATGTATTCTGTGATCTATAATGTTACGATTCCGTTTAAGGAGTTTTTTATAATTTCATGAAAAAAAAAAAAAAAATTAAAGAGCATCAGTCGGTTTTGCCGACAGGTGTATACCCCCAGCCTTGCGTTATGATTATTCGAACTGTTGAGCCTTAATGGGGGATTTCCGAAGAAGTGGGCCAGTATTATCCATTTCATATCTGACTGATATAAATATTACAGAGTTCCAGATTTGGACTTTATCGGCTAATTTCTTTCAAATTTTATGAAATAAAAAAATACATATACCCCAACTGCTGACTTGTTTCGCAAGTTATAAGCAAGATATATAAATGTTGGCAATTGTGACCCTAGTTGGGGGAGGTACTAGAAGGGATAGGTCAATATTTATCACCCTCACACCAGATCTTGTGTTAATAGAAATATTGACACGTGCGAAGATTTAAAAGATTTAGATGCTTATTTCACATTTTATGAGAGATATAATTATTCAAAATTTGACACTTTGAGGGATAGGTACCAGAAGGCATAGGCCGACATATTCATACCAGATCTTGTGTTGCTAAAAATATGTGCAAAACTTGAAGACAATCTGACTGTTATTTCACAGTTGACCCCTTTTGTAGGGGAGGTACCAGAAGGAAATTTTAGGATATGCCACGTTTGAAGAGAATCGGACGCTAATTTCGCCTTTTATTAACGTCATGGCTGCAGGACAAGAAATGATCTCCCAATATTGAATAATCTTTGTAAATCGCAATATTTTTACGTACGAAAATTGATAATATCGGTCCAATCCATCAAGTACCTTCCACCTAAAGGGTAAACATTTTGAATGGTTATAACTCTTATTACACACACCACAATGGTTTTATTAACCCAAGATCTGGGGTGAAGATGGAATTTATCGGCCCACCTATTGTAGTACATTCCCCACAAAGGGGTTAACATTTTCAATGTCCATGAAGGTCATAAAACGCGAAAATAATAACCAATTCCATTCAGACTTGGTACATCTCAATAGTTCTATCAGTACAAGATATGTTATAAAGATGGTAGAGATCGAACCATTCCTTCTGGTATCTCTACCACAAAGGCTCAAAATTTTGAATTACCAAAGCGGTAACGGCGAAGAAGGGATATATCGGTCCACTCCTTCTGGTATCTCCCCCATAATGGGTCAAAATTTTCAATATCAATGAAGCTCATATAAGGCCAAATTTACATGCGATTCCATTCAGACTTGGTACATCTCAATATTTTCATCAATATAAGATGTGTTATAAAACTGGTTGAGGTCGGACCATTTGTTCTGGAACCTCCCCCACATAGGGTTAAACATTTTGAAAAATAAAACGCCAAAAAAAAATCGAAAGAAGCATCGACCTCTCTTCAAATGTGGCACATACAAACATTTTTGCTAACACAAAATCTGTTTTGGAAATGTTATATATCTGCGAACCCCTTTTACCCATATTTAAATAATTAATTTTTTATACCCTACACCACAAGGTGGTCAGGGTATTATGTCTTTGTGCATTTGTTTTTAACAGGCAAAAGGAAAGGAGATAGACCCATAGTTCCTTTTGATGATCTGCATAGAATCACTTTCTGAGTTGATTTATGCATGTCCGTCCGTCCGTTTGTCCATGTATTTTTGTGAACAAAATGCAGGTCGCATTTTTTATCCGATTGAGATAAAATTTTCCAAACAACATTTGTTTGGCCCAAGGACGAACCCTATTGAAATTGGAGATAATCGGTAAAAATTTAGATATAGCTCCCATATATATCTTCGTCCGATTTGCCTTTTATTGTGCACCAAACGTGTAATATCAGCCCGAATAGTATGGAATTTTGCACATGCAACCAAATTAGGCCTAAAAATAAGCATGCCAAATTTGATGGAAATCGGTTCAGATATAGCTATAGCTCCCATATATATTGTTCATCCGATTTGTTATTTTTGTCCTCCGCAGCCGTAATATGCACTCTTTAACAACAATATTTAGGGAAATATATCAAATGCAGCTCAGAAATATCTTTGCTAAATTTTATCGAGATCGGTTTAGATTTGGATATAGCTCCCATATATAACTTCGTCCGATTTACTTTTTATTGTGTGGAATTTGGCACATACGACCGAACTGAGTCTAGAAGGTAGTATACCAAATTTGGTGAAGATCGGTTCAGATATAGCTATAGCTCCCATATATATTGTTCATCCGATTTGTCATATTTGTTACCCACAGCCGTAATATGCACTCCGTAACAACGATATTCAGGGAAATATATCAAATACAGCTCAGAAATATCTTTGCTAAACTTTATCGAGATCGGTTCCGATTTGGATATAGCTCCCATATATATTTTTATCCGATATCAAATTAATTGTGCACCAAATGGGCAATACAAGTCCACATTTAAAAGATACAAATGCTTCAGCATATTTAGTCGTTTGAACTTTAAATAATTATAATTTTCATAGCGTGTATGAATGAATTCTCCCATAAAAACTTTTAATTGTTATGCGCAGCTCTACTAAATTAACAAAGTGGTGTAGGGTATCATAAAGTCGGCCCGCCCGACTTTAAGACTTTCTTTACTGGTTTTTAATTGAACATTGGCTGAGGGTATATACTGATACATTTTAACTTGTTTAGATCCACTTTTTTAATTAATTAAAAATTTATTCTTTCAATTTCCGAAAAAATTGATTCATGTCGGACAGTGTAATCCAAGTCGTTAGAATTATAGAAATTATATGCTTGCATCTAGTTATATAAGTAGTTATCAATCGAACTAGCTTAGGTTTGAATAAAAATGATCTGAGTACATTCATTAACAGATTAACTTATAGTTCAGGATATTTTGTGTGTTTATATTGATTTGTGTGGTAGTCCAAAAACATTGCTACACTGCTATCAGAAAGTAGGACCAGCTTCTGTTAAAAAATTCGAGAGACCTAGTTATTACATGGCAAAGTTTTGTTTACCAATAACTTCCAGTAAAACGAAAAATTAATTCTATTTGGACGTTCAAGGGCCATAAGGTCCTATAATTTTGACTGATGAGCATATGATATTGGTCAAAATTATAGGAACACCATCTGAAATCCGATGTCTGAGGATATCTTCCTTGTGCAGTACCTTGGCCCCATACATGTATATATAGATGCAATCTATTGGGTGACCTGATTCCATGGACTCTTGTAGTGCCACAATGCATGAATAAAATTCCAATTGAAAATTTGATCGTCACGACAGGTGGTGATACACAAGTTCTTCGAATCAGACCTACGGTTCTTCGAGTCATACCCTTTGGGTTTAGTTTTTATTAAGCCAATGGTCCAGTGGAAATTATTAAAATTTAAATAATTGTAATCCTCACATACGTTTCCACATTCCCCAGCCATTTCGCTGGAAATTTAAAAGCGAACAGTCAAAGTTCATTCACCGTCCTCGATCTTTGTTACCGATTGATGCCATCATAAACCACTTATATAGAAATAATTCCCCCAAGAATATTCCACAATAATGTTTATTGCAAAATAACAAAAATAACAAAAAAACAACTGAATAAAATAAACGAAAGAGTAATTCCACTTGGAACATCAATATCATCGCCATCAACAGCAGCAACGACAACATCATCATAACAATAATCTCAGTCAGAACACGAGGACACACCCCAAGACATGGAATGGGAGACCATGGCGTTCACATGCAATCGTCAACGGTTGGCAAAGATGTTCTCGACAAGTACGTTGTACCATTCACTGCCTCGCCTCGTCTCGCCACTACTTATTGCTGCCGCTACCGCCACTACGACTACTACTACTACCACTCAAAGCCTCCATCAAACCAAAGTGAAACCATTGATGCTGTTTTTCCGCATTTTCCATGACATGATGCACCCCTACCCATCACCCACAGTGGGGACACAATGGACCATACTCCTCTCCTCCTGGTTCTAGTGTGGTACGTTTCATTTTCATAATGTTTCATTTTACAAGAATGCGCCGGATATTTTGATGAGAACGAGAGTTGTGTTGGGCACTGCAGACGCCAGTCGGCATGCAGAAACATGCATACATACATACATCGATCTATCCATCCAACACAGCCGCCCAACACTTGTTCCATTTTATAATTTAGGTTACCCTCGGAATTTTTCAAATTGTCTGAGGTCAACAGGGAATGGGGTGTAGTTGAGGCGCAACAAAAGCCTGCCATTATTTGTTGCTGCTGTTGTTGTTGTTGTTGTTAAATGGATACTCTACATCTGAAATCCGATGTCTGGGTTGTTTGGTTGTGAGGTTTTGGTTCGGTGAAACGAACACGTTCTCATCGAAAACTCAGACAACAACGACGACAACGACCACACTAAGAGCAGCAACAATAACACCAACAACACCATCAGCAGCAGCAGCAGCAGCAAAACTTGTAGATTTGCCACAATTGGTGGCATGTTCGTTGTATGCCTTTTGAGAATGTAAAAACCCAAAACAAGCTTTTGCCAGCGCGCGCATTTTTAGAATTCCATTGCAATCGCAATGAAATGAAATGATGCTGTCTGTACCCCCCAAGAGTACTTACGTATGGTATGTACACATGTATGGATGGATGGATGTATGTACGAATACAGATCCAGAACCAGAACAAGGCATATAAACTTACCCATCAGACTTGAAATCGATTCTATGTTTGCAGCATCATCTCCCCACACATACAAACACTACCACATTTCCCGCCTTCTATTTTATAATAATTGTATGATAGGGTTGCAGTGTTTTCTGAATTGTTAAAAGTTGAAAAAGTCATTTTAATTTCTACGAGTAAAATAACGTTAAGTTCAGCAAAGGCGAATTTCCAAAGACGCATCTTCCAAAAATATCGAACGGCCTCGATTTTAAACAGACCTCCGAAAACCTCGCTCAAATTTGTACAAAGAGCAAAAGTCACTCGAATTCGAGAGCGCTCCTCTTTGAACTTAATAGACAGGGTTTGTAATTGTATTGTGAGCTTCAAATACAAAATAATTACGTGAAACAATAATCAAAATATCGCGTATTGGTACCGTTGCACGGGGGCTATAGGTAAACGTGGACATAAAGACAATGTGGTGCTACTGCTACAAATATCAAAATTTAAGCAATTCCGATAGAAAATGTGGCCTAACTCGTCCTAATATCGAATATGCAAAGGTACTATTTTTTGATTTATTCTTTGGTCCTATGAAAAATAAGTTTTGAGTATAAACAAAGACAAACCAGTAAAGAAAGCCTTAAAGTCGGGCGGGGCCGACTTTATGATACCCTACACCACTCTGCTAATTTAGTAGAGCTCTACATAACAATTAAAATTTTTATGGGAGAATTCAATCACATACCCTATGATTATAATTATAATTTAAAATGCAAAGGGCTAAATATGCCGAAGCATTTGTATCTTTTAAATTCGGATTTGTGTAGTCCATTTTGTGCACAATTAATTTAAAATCGGATATATATATCTATATATATATATATGGGAGCTATATCTAAATCGGAACCGATCTCGATGAAATTTGCCAAAGATATTTCTGAGCTGCATTCGATATATTTCCCTGAATATCGTTGTTACGGAGAGCATATTACGGTTGTGGGTAACAAATATAACAAATCGGATGAACAATATATCTGAACCGATCTTCACCAAATTTGACATAGAAGCTTCTAGACTCAATTCGGTCGTAAGTGCCAAATTCCATTCCATTTAGATATATATTAGACGTTTGGTGCACAATAAAAGGTAAATCGGACGAAGTTATATATGTGAGCTATATCCAAATCTGATACCCTCCACCATTTGGTTGAGAATTTTCAGACAATTCCATTAAAAAAATGTGGCTAAAATCATCAAAATACTGAAAATCGGGAGGAGCCGTTATATAGGGGGTATATGATATCGTGGACCTATATAGATAATTCTCTGTTAAGGGATAAAGTACTCACAAGGAACTCCTTTTGTGGAGTTTCAAAAAAAAAGAATATCGGGAGGTGGCGTTATATGAGGGATATACGATATTGTGGACCTATATAGACAATTATCTTCCAGGGTGTAATGTATTCCTAAGGAACTTTTGTGGATTTTAAGACAATAGCATTGAAAAATGTGGCTAAAATCATCAAAATACCAAATATCGGAGGTACCTTTACCAAACGCCATAATTTTTTCATTTTTTATACCCTACAACACTATGTGTTGGGGGTATTATAAGTTTGATTGGGCCAGAATTTATGTAACACCTCGAAATATTGGTTTCCCATATAGGAAAGTATATATGGATCTTCCTAGCTCGCCGAGCTGAGTCGATCTAGCTATGTATGTCCGTCCGTCCGTCTGTCCGTCTGTCCGTCTGTCCATGTTAATTTGTAATCACTCTACAGGTCGCAATTATGGCCCGATCTTCACGAAATTTAGAATGTAGGTGGGGTTAAGGTCAGAATAGAACCCTATTTCTTTTGGAGATGACCGCATTATATTTAGGGGTTGAAATGGACCAAAAACTGAAAAAATCCTGATTTTGCAGTTGCTCTACAGGTCGCAATAATAGACCAATCGACGCGGAATTGCGCATGTAGCTAGAGTTTAGGACGGGGAAGAAGCCTACCAATTTGGGTGGTCATCGGATAATATTAAGCGTGTAAAATAGACCATATCTTTTGTGTTGAAAAAATTCAAAATTTTTCATTAAACCGCGAATATTTTAAATCCCGGCGAAATCAAAAGCCATGACAAGGTGACTTCTGATCTTTACATTGATGTTAACACCCATCAAATCGGATATATAGTAAAATATGTGCGATATATATGTCTATCAAAGAGGATATACTTGAAAAATCTCTTATATGTCGAAAACGGCTAAACTGATTTCGACAGTTCTCATTAAGAATGGCCTCTTGGCAGGAAAGAAAAAACGCCTAAAAAATTGCATAAAAATATCTCTCTAAAGATGAAAATATTGATTTTGTAATATTTTCTCATATTTTTTCAATTTTGTCATATTTTTGGCATATTTTCATTTTGAATTAAACATTTGGTAATATTTCTACAGCTAACAAAAGTAAGTAGTTAGGATATCAGGATATCATATACAGATCGCATTTATGGCCCGATCCTTATGAAATTTTGCATGGGGATAAGATGAGGGTCAGAATAGAAGCCTACTCTTTTTGGAGATAATCGCCATATATTTAGGGGTTGAAATGGACAAAAAAAACTGCAAAATTGTCAGCAAGTCGTAATTATCGCCGGATCCTCACGCGCATTTGAATGGAGGTTACCGGACATTGCAAAAGCCAAATAGTTTTGGATGGCCATCCAAAAATATTCAATGTGTGAAATAGTTTGCCAACTTTTGTAGACAAAATATGAAAATATCCATTCCAGTGTCTTTTTAGAGAATTCACAAATACAGGAAAGACGCACTTCTGACTATTTCGTTAAGGCTGATTTCGTTGAAGAATATTGTCAAATGTCTGTATCTCATATAGATGCGTTTAAGTCAAAAACCAAAAACCAATAATAAATGTTAATCTTTTGCCACTTCTGAGAGATTATAGGTCTTTGGGAAATATTGGTTCCAGATTGGTACGTGCAACATCTACCTATAAATTGGAAGTGAGCAAATTAGTTCAAGTTTCTATTATTCGAAAATTAGAACGAAACCTGATGGTTTTCTTTTATTATTTGTCACAATATCTTGTGGAATTCTTTCGAGTATATGGCCTATATAAACTGTATCATTTATTATAGTGTTGTAGGGTATTCAACGGTCGGCCCCGCTCGACTGTAGCCTTTGCTTACTTGTTTTTTTTTTTTAATTTTATTGAATAAAAGTAAACAATGTCGGAAATAGCATCAAATTTTATAACTGTTCGAATTGGTCACCTTTGGCACGAATTATGGCCTTCAAACAGTCAATGAAATCGTCACACGCTGCCCGAATGTTGTCCTGTCCTATAAGGATTTCCAAAATCCGCGGCCAAAATGTTTTCATGCCCAAGGCTTTAATACACCTTCCAGAATATTTTCGCGATAATATTCGGTATTTAGTCTGATGTCACGTTCGATTAATACGAGCGGAGAGCGTCCATCGCTGTTATGGTAGCCCACGCTCCACACAGATGTGCCCTTTTAATGTATTTGTGATTTGGCCGGGATTAAAAATATTCGGGGTTTAGTGGAAATTTTCGTATTATTTGACATAAAAGTTATGGGTTTTTTTCCCGCTAAGTATTGTCCGTTTACCATCCAAATTGGTTCGCTTCTGCCCAGCACTATAGAGCAACTGCAAAGTCAAGAGAAATTTCTGTTTTTGGTCCTTTTCAATCCCTAAATATTGTGCGATCATCTCCAAAAACAATAGGGTTCTATTCTGACCCTAACCCCACCTCCATTTCCAAAGGACAGAGGGACATCCATAGCGATATCGACTCAGCTCGCCGATATAAGAAGATCCATATATAGTTTCTTATGTCGGAAACCATTATTTCGTGGTGTTACATAATTTTTGGCCCAATCAAACTTATAATACCCCCAACACATAGTGTTGTAGGAAATAACAAGTAAAAACGCTGTAAGTTCGGCCGGCCCGAACTTTTAACACCCTCCACCATTTGTTAGAAATTTGGCAATTTCCAAAAGAAAAAATAAAATCCGTTAAAATTTCTGTTAAAATCTTAAAAATACCGAATGCCTATACGACGACGTGGACCTGCATAGGCAACTTCTGTCATAAGTTATTACAATATTTAAATGCGAAACTTTTAAGAAAAATCTGTTTATCTGTCTGTTTAAAATACCGATTATAGGGGGTACTGTTATATGGGGGCTATACGAAGACGTGGACCTACACAGACAATTTTCTGGCATGGGCTGAAGTATCCATTACGAAATTGACATGCGAAATTTAAAACAATTCCGGTAAATAATGTCGCTAAAATCATCAAAATACCGAATATCGGGGGGTACGGTATATGGGGGCTATACGAAGACGTGGACCTACATAGCCCATTTTCTGTTTTATGCTGCAGTATCTATTACTAATTTCAACTACCAAATTTGAAACAATCCCGGTAAATAATGCCGCTAAAATTATACAAATACCGAACATCTGGAGGTACCGTTATATGAGGGCTATATAATAACTTGGACCTACATGGCCCATTTAAGAACTTAACCTGCCTACTGGCAAAATATACATATGTGCAAAATTTTAGCCTTCTATCTCAATTTCTTCGAAAGATAGCGTGATTACAACAGACAGACAGCCGGACATGGCTAAATCGTCTTAGAATTTTACGCTGATCAAGAATATATATATACTTTGTTGTTTCTAACATGAGTATTTCGAGGAGTTACAAACGGAATGACAAAATTAATATACCCTCCATAGTATGGTGGAGGGTATAAAACGCCGAGATAGGAATATCCATATATAGTTTCTTATGTCGGAAACCATTATTACATAATTTTTGGCCCAATCAAACTTATAATACCCCCAACACATAGTGTTGTAGGATATAACAAGTAAAAAAGCTGTAAGTTCGGCCGGCCCGAACTTTTAACACCCTCCACCATTTGTTGGAAATTTGGTAATTTCCAAAAGAAAAAATAAAATCCGTTAAAATTTCTGTTAAAATCTAAAAAATACCGAATGCCTATACGACGACGTGGACCTTCATAGGCAACTTCTGTCATAAGTTATTATAATATTTAAATGCGAAACTTATAAGAAAAATCTGTTTATCTGTCTGTTTAAAATACCGAATATAGGAGGTACTGTTATATGGGGGCTATACGAAGACGTGGACCTGCACAGACAATTTTCTGGCATGGGCTGAAGTATCCATTACGAAATTCACATGCGAAATTTAAAACAATCCCGGTAAAAAATGTCGCTAAAATCATCAAAATACCGAATATCGGGGGGTACGGTATATGGGGGCTATACGAAGACGTGGACCTACATGGCCCACTTTCTGTTTTATGCTGCAGTATCTATCACGAACTTCAACTACCAAATTTGGAACAATTCCAGTGAATAATGCCGCTAAAACCATAAAAATACCGAATATCGGGAGGTACCGTTATATGGGGGCTATATGAAGACGTGGACCTACATGGCTCATTTTATGACTAAGGATGTAGTACACATTACGAACTTCAAATACCAAATTTGAAACGATTCCGGTAAATAATGTCGCTAAAATCATCAAAATACCGAATATCGGGGGGTACGGTATATGGGCGCTATATGAAGACGTGGACCTACATGGCCCATTTTCTGTTTTATGCTGCAGTATCTATTACGAACTTCAACTACCAAATTTGGAAAAATTCCAGTGAATAATGCCGCTAAAATCATAAAAATACCGAATATCGGGAGGTACCGTTATATGAGGGCTATATGATAACTGGGACCTACATGGCCCATTTACGAACTTAACCTGGGTCTAACATGAGTATTTCGAGGAGTTACAAACGGAATGACAAAATTAATATACCCTCCATAGTATGGTGGATCATCAATATTGGTTTTAAAACAAACTCTTTTTTATATTTAACAAATTTAGCAACTTTTTCGGGAGCCAGGGTACATACGACAGATATTGGTAACCCTGAGATATGCATAAAAGTTTATTGAATGCTGACTGAAATTTCGCGCTCTTTTCTCTTGGGCCCAGGGAACTGTTTTGGTTTCCGCCACAATTCACAATTCCATTGCTCTCTGTCTCTCTCTCCTTCTCTCAATGCAGTAAAAATTTTGCATTAGTGCTAGTACTCTCTTGCTAAATACATACGTCTCTTCGCCATCATAGTAAGATGTGAATAAAAATCTCCTCTGGTTGTATAAAATCGTACGATGACCTCTGATGTCAATTGCTGCAACACACTGTTGCTAATGTTGTTGTTGTCGTTGTTGCTGCGGATGCTGATGCGGCTGTACATAAATATTTGTATAATATTGTGAATTTGCTGCTCAGCCATGCGGTCGTTGCTCATTCGTTGGTCTTCGTCGTTGTTCTCGTTGTCGCTAGAGTATGTATCTTGTGCATGATGCTGGTGATTGATGCTGCAGCGGCAGCAGCAGCAGCATCCGCACATGCATCCGCTGTTGTGCCGCTGCTGTGTTGTTGTTGGTATGAATTTTCTTACGTTTTACTATTGAACAATTTTTGTGAATGGAGTGAGCTTTTAGTTGTATATACTATGTATATTGGCTGATATATGCATGTACTAGGCATACATAGTATATAGTATATATTAACGTTCTCATTTGTGTACATACGTACAATATATGTACTTTTGTGTGGTTATGTATTTACTCAGTAACTTGAATTGCAGCAGCAGCAGCAGCTATGCATTGTGTAATAGCTTGTGACACAGACACACGCTCTTCGTAATGTTCATAC
This sequence comes from Musca domestica, assembly GCF_030504385.1. Taxonomy (NCBI): domain Eukaryota; kingdom Metazoa; phylum Arthropoda; class Insecta; order Diptera; family Muscidae; genus Musca; species Musca domestica. The sequence goes on along the minus strand of NW_026712324.1, from coordinate 6,769,002 downwards.
AATAAATCTATTTTACGTTTGTAAACTGTTTTTTTTTTTCTTGGGTTTTCATTCTCTCAAGCTGCAGCAACAACATTTTAAGCGCGCAATCTTTCAGTGATGCTTTTTACGTTTGCTTTTTGGCATTTTTCAATAAAAGCGGGAACATTGCCATCGTATTTCTGTTCGTTTCTCCCATGTTTGCTCCCCTCTTCACCCAGACTTCCCAGCAGAAGCCTGGTTCTGTTTTTAGTTTGTGTTGCTGCTCTTTACTTATTGCATTTAAATCAGCAAAGAAGAAATGCTTTTCACTAAGGAATTGGGTGTGTCCCCCTTAAGGAAAAGTTTCTGTGCTTCTTCTTTCCGGCACTCTCCTCGATTGCTTGCCGCCACTTTTTTGAGGTGCACTTAGAAAATGTAGTTTCGTTGTTTTTTTGTGGGTTTAGGAAATTTTTTGGCAGCGAATACTACTACGCGAACCCAGTGAGTGAATCTTTTGTGGAGAATTAAAAATACATGCCTCCTCTGCGTATAGATAGACAGGCGACAGACAGACAGCTATACATTGTTACATAAGTAGTTCTGAATGGTATCTCTGCTCTAATGATGATTGCAAAATTTTGGCGCAAAGCAAATAATGGTACAGTCATTCGGATTCTGATGTAAAATAATGTAATTATGAAAGATTTACTAACCAACTTTCGTTTAAAACATACAACTAAATGCAAAAAAGGTAGATCATATAGCTATCGAAAAATAATTTTAAAATTTGATACATATGGGCTAGGTGCTTCAAGACCCATTAAACCTTCAAAACGGTGTCTTCAGCTACACATTCAGACGGGCTAGAAAAATATGTATATGTGCATGTTTAGAAAGGTCTTCTAAACCTATAATCGTACTTTGATAATAGTTCGTTTATGAGAGTATTTCAAGAACTTTTAAAACACTTATTATGAAATTTCATATGAATGCCGACGTGTCCAACAAGACATACCCGTGATGATTTTTAAAAGACCTATTAGACTTAAAAGCTAGAAGCTAGAGTGATTTCCACACATGAACAGACGGACAGTCGGACGGATATCGCTAAATCGACTTGGAATTTATGCTGATCAAGAATATATATACTTTGTGGTATCTAAAATGTATATTTCGAAGTGTTACGAACGGAATGACAAACTTAATATACCCTCCATACTTTTGGGGGTGGGTATAAAAACATAGGTATTTGACGAATCAGATGTTCCTGCTACGTCAATTACGCTCTTTCTTAAAGAACAGAAATTTTATATTCAATATTTTTTTCCATGACTTATGCACATTCTATTTTCATTTCATTCTTGAAATAAAAACTTAAAAACTTTTATATTGGCTTTGGCTGACCGAAACCACAAGGTCATGCAAATCTTCGTGGCAGTTACTCTATGTCGTGTTTATGGGTATTCAAAACAATATTTGAAAATATAGATTCCTCAATAAATGTTTAGGTTTTGGTGCCCATTTTAAACGCCAAATGTTAATATTTAAAATAAAAAATATTTTGCGAACATCTTAAAAAAGAATAGGCTTCTATTTTGATCCTAATCCTACCCCAATGCAAAATTTCGTGAAGATCGAACGATAATTGCGACCTGAATTATTAACCCAAACACATGGGCTGCCCGGTAAAAAATATATATTACAAACTGTACAATTCAATATTGTAAGTCAAATTGATATGACAAAGAAGTAAGTAAGTAATATCCTACAACACTATAATATGTTAGAAGCCTCCTTATGTCCACATCCATTTTGGAAGATATCACTTTTGATAGGTTTCAGTTGTGTGATCAGGAAAATTTTCTGTTTTTGGTTCATTTGGACTCATCTATACGATTTTCTTGTCTACAATATTTGACTATACAGAGTAAGATGAAAAAACTGCAACCAACTTCAGACTGCTGTCATTTCTGGGCCACTCGTCCGACAGCTGTTAAAACTATTCCAGTGACAGCTCGTTATATTGTTTACAAACGTAAAAGAGCATTTTGATAAGAATTTTCCAGAAAAAAAATTATTCGTAATGGAATTCAAGCGTGATAGTGTGATTTCTGTATATTTGGCTGGAAAACCACAAGTGGCTTTGGTTAGAGCACTCCAACATTTAAATGTGAATAAATCTTTTGTGTTTCGTACCATCGCTCGTTACCGTGATACTGGTAGAGTAGCCCGAAGTCAGGAAAGCGGACGGAAGAAAATAGCAACATCAACTGAAATGGTTCGAGAAGTAAAGAAGCGACTTGATCGAAACCCGCGTCGCAGTGGCTGAAAAGTGGCTCGTGAGCTAAAAATATCGCAATATTCCATTCGGCAAATATTGAAAAATGTGTTCGGGTTAAAGACATTGAAATTCCACAAAAGGGCAAGAACTTACACCGCAACAGAAAGAAAATAGACTCAAAAGAGCTAAAGAGTTGCTTCGCTTGGCCGAAAGTGGTGAACTGCCGAATTTGGTTTTCTCCGATGAGAAAACCTTCGTTGTCCAGCAGGTTGTAAACAAACAAAAACCAGTAAAGAAATTCTTAAAGTCGGGCGGGGCCGACTTTATGATACCCTACACCACTTTGCTAATTTAGTAGAGCTCCACATAACAATTAAAAGTTTTTATGGGAGAATTCAATCATACACCCAATGATTATAATTATAATTGAAAATTCAAAGGACTATATATGTCGAAGCATTTGTATCATTTAAATTCGGAATAGTATTGCCCATTTGGTGCACAATTAATTTGAAATCGGATAAAGATATATATGGGAGCTATATCCAAATCTGAACCGATCTCGATAAAATTTAGCAAAGATATTTCTGAGCTGTATTTGATATATTTCCCTGAATATCGTTGTTACGGAGTGCATATTACGGTAGTGGGTAACAAATATAACAAATCGGATGAATAATGTATATGGAAGCTATAGCTATATCTGAACCGATCTTCACCAAATTTGACATACTAGCTTCTAGACTCAATTCGGTCGCATGTGCCAAATTCCATCCCATTTCGGCAAATATTAGACGTTTGGTGCACAATAAAAGGTAAATCGGACGAAGTTATATATGGGAGCTATATACAAATCTGAACCGATCTCCATAAAATTTATCAAATGTATTTCTGAGCTGTATTTGATATATTTCCCCAAATATTGTTGTTGCAGAGTGAATATTACGGCTGCGGAGGACAAAAATAACAAATCGGATGAACAATATATATGGGAGCTATAGCTATATCTGAACCGATTTATATCAAATTTGGCATACTTTTTTTCAGGCCTAATTTGGATGTATATGCAAAATTCCATACAATTCAGGCTGATATTACACGTTTGGTGCACAATAAAAGGCAAATCGGACGAAGATATATATGGGAGCTATATCTAAATTTTGACCGATTATTTCCAATTTCAATAGGGTTCATCCTTGGGCCAAACAAATGATCTGTGCAAAATTTCATCTGGATCGGGCAATTAATGCGACCTGTACCTTGTTTACAAAAATACATGGACAGACGGACATGCATAAATCGACTCAGAATGTGATTCTATGCAGATCATCAAAAGGAACTATGGGTCTATCTCGTTTCCATCTGCCTGTTACAAACAAATGCAGAAAGACATAATACCCTGACCACCTTGTGGTGTAGGGTATAAAAAGCTAAAGAGTTGCTTCGCTTGGCCGAAAGTGGGTGAACTGCCGAATTTGGTTTTCTCCGATGAGAAAACCTTCGTTGTCCAGCAGTTTGTAAGCAAACAAAATGATCGTGTTTACTTGCCAAAGAGGTCAGTTGAAAATGTGCACCTTCGGTTGGCCACCAGAACTCAAGCGCCGGACATGGTGATGGTGTTGGCCGCCATAACAGCCGATGGTCGCACTCCGCTCGTATTGATCGACCGTGGCATCAGAATAAATGCCGAATATTATCGCGAAAATATTCTGGAGAATGTATTAAAGCCTTGGGCTCGCAAACATTTTGGCCGCAGACCTTGGGCATGGGCATTCCAACAGAACTCAGCACCATCGAACTCAGTACGCGCGCCACCCAAGAATGGTTCCTCGCTTCATTTCCAGCGCACAATGGCCACCAAAATCTCTGGATACCAATCCATTGGACTATTGTGTCTGGAGTATTTTGGAAAGCAAGATTGGCACTAAAAAAGTACCAAAGTGTCGTTCACCTCAATCAAGCGCTTCGCTGGGAATGGGCCAAAATACCGCAGAGCAACTTTCGGGTATAGTGTAACGGTTTCATTGGCGGTTTGAAGGCCATAATTCGTGCCAAAGGTGACCAATTAGAAAAAAATCTAAATATTATAAAATTTGATGTTATTTCCCACATTTTTAGCTTTCATTCAATAAAATTAAAAAAAAAAAATTTAAAAAATATGGCAATAAAGTCCAATTATTGCAGTTTTTTTTCTCACCATGTACATATGTAAAACAATCCTCGTATAATTTCTTCATTCCCTAGTTAACCACAAAAATTTTGTCAATATTTAACCTGTCACTCAATTGAATGGGTTTAGAAAACTTTTCAAGCCAAACAACAACTGTTCTTGATATGCACATCAACTTGGTTCAAGGTTAAAACTCCCGCGCACGTGTGAAATAAAATTTTGTCAAACGAATATTAAGAATATTGATTATTTAAATACACAACACAACAACATAAATCTAAACAAATATTATCGAAGAATACGACAACAGCAGCAAAAGATAAAAAAACAAGAGAAAAGAAATGCCGCCGACTGACGCCGTCATCAAAAAGGGGCGTCCAATGACACGACATTTAAGCGCATTGCAATTGTTTTAAAACAAAACAGTATTTCGTTTTTTTTTTTCTCTTTTAAGTCATATGTCGTTGCTTCACGTTTTTGTTGTTGTTGTTGTGTTATTCAAAAATATATGAACCAATATTTGAATATTTTTTATAAGCTGTCGTATTTATTCAAATGCACTACAGTGCGATATAAAAAAAGACAAAATATTAAGATTGGTTGTATTTAGAGACATCTTAAAGGAAAGAAAGCATATAATTTTTACGAAACAGCATATTATGTTGGCGTAAACCCTACATTCAGAGATCACGTCATTTTATATACCCTCAGCCATATGGCATCATTTGATACGGCCAAAATGTACATCATCGAAATAACGATTATAGACTCTTGACATTTGGTGCCGATCTAGCGGTGTCCGTACGTCTGTCTGCTGGCTGGTACGCACGATAACTCTCAAAGGGAGTAGCCGACGTGGTCCAAACTTGTTACGTAAAATTATTGTCAAACTCAAATCGAGTTCGGAAATGGTCAAAATCTGCCCACTTCTTCTGGTACATCCCTACAAAAGGTATTTTGATGATTTATGCCACATTTTTTCACGGATTTGTCTAAAAATTGGTATTTGTAGGTCATAACGGGTCCCTGAGCGTGTGGCAGGTCCACGTTATAGTATAGCCCCCAAATAAAGTACCTCCCGATATTCTGTATTTTATTTTTTTTTTGCCACATTTTTTCACGGATTTGTCTAACAATTGGTATTTGTGGGTCATAATGGGTCCTAGTTCGTGTGGCGAAACATTGCATGTATGGGTCCATGATTTGATATAGCCCCCATATAACGGTACCTCCCGATTTTCGGTATTTTGATGGTTTTTGCCACATTTTTTTCACTGATTTGTCTAAAAATTGGTATTTGTGGGTCATAATGGGTCCTAGTTCATGTGGCGAAACATTGTAATTATAGGTCCACGTTATGGTATAGCCCCCATATAACGGTACCTCCCGATATTCGGTAATTTGATGATTTTTGACACATTTTTTCACGGATTTGTCTAAAAATTGGTATTTGTGGGTCATAATGGGTCCTAGTTCGTGTGGCGAAACATTGCATGTATGGGTCCATGATTTGGTATAGCCCCCATATAACGGTACCTCCTGATATTCGGTATTTTGATGGTTTTTGCCACATTTCTTTCACTGATTTGTCTAAAAATTGGTATTTGAAGGTCATAACGGGTCCCTGAGCGTGTGGCAAAACAATGCATGTATAGGTCCACGTTATGGTATAGCCCTCATATAACGGTACCTCCCGATATTCGGTATTTTGATGGTTTTTGCCACATTTTTTCACTGATTTGTCTAAAAATTGTTATTTGTGGGTCATAATGGGTCCTAGTTCGTGTGGCGAAACATTGTAATTATAGGTCCACGTTTTGGTATAGCCCCCATATAACGGTACCTCCTGATATTCGGTATTTTGATGGTTTTTGCCACATTTCTTTCACTGATTTGTCTAAAAATTGGTATTTGAAGGTCATAACGGGTCCCTGAGCGTGTGGCAAAACAATGCATGTATAGGTCCACGTTATGGTATAGCCCTCATATAACGGTACCTCCCGATATTCGGTATTTTGATGGTTTTTGCCATATTTCTTTCACTGATTTGTCTAAAAATTGGTATTTGAAGGTCATAACGGGTCCCTGAGCGTGTGGCAAAACAATGCATGTATAGGTCCACGTTATGGTATAGCCCTCATATAACGGTACCTCCCGATATTCGGTATTTTATTTTTTTTTGCCACATTTTTTCACGGATTTGTCTAAAAATTGGTATTTGTGGGTCATAATGGGTCCTAGTTCGTGTGGCGAAACATTGCATGTATGGGTCCATGATTTGGTATAGCCCCCATATAACGGTACCTCCTGATATTCGGTATTTTGATGGTTTTTGCCACATTTCTTTCACTGATTTGTCTAAAAATTGGTATTTGAAGGTCATAACGGGTCCCTGAGCGTGTGGCAAAACAATGCATGTATAGGTCCACGTTATGGTATAGCCCTCATATAACGGTACCTCCCGATATTCGGTATTTTGATGGTTTTTGCCACATTTTTTCACTGATTTGTCTAAAAATTATTATTTGTGGGTCATAATGGGTCCTAGTTCGTGTGGCGAAACATTGTAATTATAGGTCCACGTTTTGGTATAGCCCCCATATAACGGTACCTCCCGATATTCAGTAATTTGATGATTTTTGACACATTTTTTCACGGATTTGTCTGCAAATTGGTATTTGTTGGTCATAATGGGTTCCACCTCCGGTGGCGAAACATTGCATGTATGGGTCCATGATTTAGTATAGCCCCCATATAACAGTATCTCCCGATATTCGGTATTTTGATGGTTTTTGCCACATTTTTTTCACTGATTTGTCTAAAAATTGGGATTTGTGGGTCAAAATGGGTCCTAGTTCGTGTGGCGAAACATTGTAATTATAGGTCCACGTTTTGGCATAGCCCCCATATAACAGTACCTCCCGATATACGGCATTTTAATGATTTTTGCCACATTTCTTCTAATATTTCTTTTACCCTAAAGTGGAGGGTATTAAAAGTTTGGCCCGGCCGAACTTAATGTTTTTTTACTTGTTAATAATTATAACTCTTATAAAATGTGATGTAAAAGTCCAATTGTCTTCAAATTACACACACCCCATTATTTCTACTAACACAACATCTGCTGTGAAGATGGGAGGTACCATAAAGGGTCAAAACTTTGAATATCCATGAAGCTCATAATTCGCAATATTAACATTCGATTCCATTCAGACTTGGTACATCGCAATATTTCTATCAACAAAAGATCTGTTATAAAGATGGTAGAGATCGGGCTATTCTTTCTGGTAGCTCCCCCACAAAGGTTCAAAGTTTTGAATATCCAAAACGATCATAAAACACGAAAAAAACATGCAGTTCACCTGATATTTCACACATCCCATTATTTTTACTAATACAAGATATGCTGTGAAGATGGGATATATTGGTCTACTCCTTCTAGTACCTCCTCCACAAAGGTTTAAAATTTTGAATAGTCATGAAGCTCAAAAAGAGCGAAATTAACATCCAATTCCATTCAGACTTGGTACGTCTCGATATTTCCATCAATATAAGATCTGTTATAAAGATGGTAGAGATCGGACCATTCCTATAGGTACCTTTTCCACACGGGGTTCAAAAACAAAACGTTCAAAGGAAGCGAAAGAAAAATCCAACTCTCTCTTTAAATTTCACTAATACAAACATTTTTGGCAACACATGCTGTGAAAATGATATATACCTGCGAAACCTCTGTGGTACCTCAGCCACACTTTTATCTGGCATAACTTGCGATTCTTTACAAAATGCTATATCTAAATATTTCTCACAACCAGAAACCTATGATGAATATGGAATTTATGATTTTGTCGCATTCTTAGTGGGACAAAGATGGAGACGAGGTGTATCTAAGGATCCACGTACCAAAATTTCTTCTTAAATGCATTCTTGTTCAAACATCCGATTTTTAACCCTTTACATCGAAATAAAATATATTGAAACATAATTATATATGTGTGATACACCATGATCCCTCCAGACTGAGTAGCCCACTTTGCTTTCTCATACAGTAGTAGAATTTTTGTTTTAACAAATTTCAACAAATTTATATATTTTATAATATGCATTTTGTTTTTTTTCTCTTCTTATAAAGTGGCCGACAACGGGGACGAGTTCATTTTTATAATTTTTTGCATTTTTTGTTGCTGTGCATGGCCATAAACTAGGAATATATATGACGATGATGATATGCTTATAATAAAAATGTTGCAACATTGTTGCATTATGACGATCGCTCTTTTATTTTTTTCTCTCTTCAAATTGTTATTGTTAAATGTTGGTGTTTTTGTTCGTGATTAAAGCGGGAAGGATGGATTCTTGTCGTTCGCAAAAAAAAAACTTTACGATCACGTTTTCCGATTAAAGTATTTTACGCGTTTTTAATGACACAAAGTCACAAACTACAGATGTTTATTGAGATGCACTCTACACATACTCATATAGACAGACGAAGATGGTTTGCCACCTACGAATATTGTTAAGGAAAAACTGGGCTCTTCGTTGAAAAGAAAGGTCAGTGTAATTTTAAAAGCTGATTTATGAAGGTAAACTTTGCTGACATACAGGGTGAGATAAAAAACCTGCAATAAAGTCAAACGTCATAATTTTTACATTTTTTTAATTTCATTGAATGAAAGCAAAAAATGTTGGAAATAGCATCAAATTTTAAAATACGTTTAGATTTGTTCGAATTTGTTACCAACCGAACCGTCACACGCTGTCCGAATGTTGCTCTACGGTATTTTGACCCATTCCCGGCGAAGGGCTTGCTTGAGGTGATCGACACTTTGTTATTTATACCCTATACCACAAGGTGGTCAGGGTATTATGTCTTTGTGCATTTGTTTGTAACAGGCAAAAGGAAACGAGATAGACCCATAGTTCCTTTTGATGATCTGCATAGAATCACATTCTGAGTCGATTTATGCATGTCCGTCCGTCCGTCTGTCCATGTATTTTTGTAAACAAAGTACAGTTCGCATTTATTGCCCTATCCAGATGAAATTTTGCAAAAATCATTTGTTTGGCCCAAGGACGAACCCTACTGACATTGGAGATAATCGGTCAAAATTTAGATATAGCTCCCATATATCTTCGTCCGATTTGCCTTTTATTGTGCACCAAACGTGTAATATCAGTCCGAATAGTATGAAATTTTCCACGTACGATCAGGTTGGACCTGAAAATAAGTATGCCAAATTTGATAGAAATCAGTTGAGATATAGCTATAGCTCCCATATATATTGTTCATCCGATTTGTTATTTTTGTCCTCAGCAGCCGTAATATGCACTCTGTAACAACAATATTTGGAGAAATATATCAAATACATCTCAGAAATACATTTGCTAAATTTTATCGAGATCGGTTCAGATTTGGATATAGCTCACATATATAACTTCGTCCGATTTACCTTTTATTGTACACCAAACTTCTAATATTTGCCCAAATTGGATGAAATTTGGCACTTACGACCGAATTGAGTCTAGAAGCTAGTATGTCAAATTTGGTGAAGATCGGTTCAGTATAGATATAGCTCCCATATATACTGTTCATCCGATTTGTCATATTTGTTACCCACAGCCGTAATATGCACTCCGTAACAACGACATTCAAGGAAATATATCAAATAAAGCTCAGAAATATCTTTGCCAAATTTTATCGAGATCGGTTCCGATTTGGATAAAGCTCCCATATATATCTTTATCCGATTTCAAATTAATTGTGCACCAAATGGGTAATACAAGTGCGAACATAAAAGATACAAATGCTTCGGCATATTTAGCCTTTTGAACTTTAAATTATAATTATAATCGTAGCGTGTATGATTGAATTCTCCCATAAAAACTTTTAATTGTTATGCGCAGCTCTACTAAATTAGCAAAGTGGTGTAGGGTATCATAAAGTCGGTCCGACCGACTTTAAGACTTTCTTTACTGGTTTTTAGTTCCAAAGTTGCTTTCAAAAATACTCCAGACACAATAGTCCAACGGATTGGTATCTGGAGATTTTGGTGGGCATCGTGCGCTGGAAATTAAGCGAGGTACCTCATTTTGTAACAATTCTTGAATGGCGCGTGCTGAGTGCGATGGTGCTGAGTCCTGTTGGAATATCCTAGATCTGCGACCAAAATGTTTGCGTGCACAAGGCTTTAATACACCTTCCAGAATATTTTCGCGATAATATTCGGCATTTATTCTGATGCCTCGGTCGATTAATACGATCGGAGAGGGACCATCGGCTGCTATGGCGGCCCACACCATCACTATGGCCGGCGCTTGAGTTCTGGTGGCCAACCGAAGGTGCTCATTTTCAGCTGACCTCTTTGGCAAGTAAACACGATCATTTTGTTTGTTTACAAACTGCTGGGCAACGAATGTTTTCTCATCGGAGAAAACCAAATTCGGCAGTTCACCACTTTCGACCAAGCGAAGCAACTCTTTAGCTCTTTTGAGTCTATTTTCTTTCAGTTGCGGTGTAAGTTCTTGCACTTTTTGGAATTTCAATGGCTTTACCCTGGCTTTCAATATTTGCCGAATGGAATATTGCGATATTTTCAGCTCACGATCCATTTTTCGGCCACTGCGACGCGGGTTTCGATCAACTCGCTTCTTTACTTTTCGAACCCTTTCTGCAGATGTTGCTGTTTTAATCCGTCCATTTCCTTGACTTCGGGCTACTCTACCAGTATCACGGTAACGAGCGATGCCACGAGACACAAACGATTTATTCACATTTAAATGCTGGAGTGCTCTAAAGATAGCTACTTGTTGTTTTTCAGTCAAATATAAAGAAATCACACTATCACGCTTGAATTCCATCACGAATAACTTTTTTTCCGGAAAACGGTCACCAAAATGCTTTCTACGCTTGTAAACAATGTCGGATGAGTGGCTTAGAAATGACAGCAGTCTGAAGTTGACTGCAGTTTTTTCATCTCACCCTGTATAAGCTCTCTAGCCATATGACTGAAGATATATTGACTTGGTAATTTCCGAACTCAACCGGAACATTTTTTCAAGGGGTCAACAAGTTAGCTTTGATTTCACCCCAAGTATTGACGGTTTGTGATTTGGGGACTACGTTCTTTCTTTGCAAGTTATCACAGATATCTTTAGTTTCACTGTATTCATGATCCATGAAATGTACATGTATTAGTTAGTGATCGGAATTGTGTGTCCCTCCATCCGCAGGCTAAAGTTTCATGTTTTCCGAGTTCAATGCTAAACTTTCGTTTCCAATGATAGACCCCGTCACCGAGATCGTGCAATCGCACAACCAACGACACATTGCCGTAAGTATGGCATGTAATATCAGGATGTTAGATGTTAAACAGATGCAGACATATCGCAAGACCTTGAGGGAATTCCAGAACATATAACTGCGACATTTCACATTCGCCTGACGGCCACACAAATCTTGTTTACAAATAACTCATTGTATTCATAAACCCTGATTTGTCAGTCAATGACTTTCAATTGTTGTCACCCATCTATGCAACGATTTTTCAACGACATTTTCAAAATTTGAACTGCAAAGGCCACCATGGGACATTGATATTAAGGTATGTTTTATTTTTATCACATTGAAACAGGCTCAACAACCCATTGACCCCAGTTGCATTACAAATTTACCAAAATATCCAGAACAAACTGCGTCACATTCCCAACAAAATTGAATATTTTTTGGAAATTTAAATCGTCGTTGTATGAGTGAGGCTGTCAAGCTTAACCAAAAAAAAAATATGCTGCTACTGACACAACCACCGCCCTTGTTGGCGTTTCGAGCTTTGAATAATAAATTTAATTGTACACAAAGAACGAATGAACGAACGAACTTCCTTTAATTGTTGAAATTAATAAAGAATTTGCATTTGTTTGTTGTTGTTGTTGCAGTAGTGGTTGTTGTTTTGGGATTTTTTTTATATTTTATTTTGGACTCTGTACATTTTTTTGGTTTCAGTGCAAAAATTCCCCCCAAAAAAATGGAAAGTGAAGGCCAATGACTTGTGTGAGAGTGTGAAGCCGAGACCGAGGCCATGCCTCTCAACTATGAATGAATGTACGGACAAAGACCGACCGTGGACGCGGTAGTGGCGACGGGGCGATAGTGTGAAACAAGGAACAAGGAATTGTTTTTTTTTTTTTTTTTTTGCTGCATGATTGGCTGGCAGACACATGAAAAGAAGAAACGCACTTTGCTGAAACTTAAGACTCAATTAGGAATTGTTAAGTTTAAAAAATTTTGAACGCAATATAAAATTGTATTCATAACGGTTTGATAATGAAGAGAGTTTGGCTTTTTAATTTTTTTTTTGGTCGTTGAGGGCGTCTAATTCAGTTCAACTTTTTAATTGTTAAAGGACACGGACAGTGGTTGCATAAAAAATGGAACTGGCGGAACTTTTTCTAAATGTCGTTGGTAGACAGAGACGTTTCCTGGGTCTTTTAGAGATAGAAGACCTTTTTCCTGATCTCTTACATAACCTTCTAGATAGTCAGATCTCTTAAAGGTCTTCTGCCCTTAGAAGACTTCCTTGCTTTCCAGACACAATAGACCAACGGATTGGTATCCGGAGATTTTGGTGGCCATTATGCGCTGGAAATTAAGCGAGGAACCTCATTTTGTAACCATTCTTGGGTGGCGCGTGCTGAGTGCGATGGTGCTGAGTCCTATTTGAATATCCTAGGTCTGCGGTCAAAATGTTTGCGTGCACAAGAATCCTTCCAGAATATTTTCGCGATAATATTCGGCATTTATTCTGATGCCTCGGTCGATTAATATGATCGGAGATGACCATCGGCTACTATGACGGCCAGTGGTTGCATAAAAATGGAACCGGCGGAACTTTTTCTAAATGTCGTTGGTAGACAGAGACGTTTCCTGGATCTTTTAGAGATAGAAGACCTTTTTCCTGATCTCTTACATAACCTTCTAGATAATCAGACCTCTTAAATGTCTTCTGCCCTTAGAAGACTTCCTAGAGGTCTCTTTCCATGTTCTATATGTCGTTTGCACATAGAATACCTGCTACAAGTTTGCTGCCAAAGACGACCTTCTAAAATTCATCAAAAATCTTCCAGTGACCTTCAGTCCATGGAAGGCCATTTAGTGGCTAGAAGTCTCTTCTGTCTGTTCTGTCCACAGAACAACTTCTAGGGTTTTTTGCCCATAGAAGTCCTTCTAGGGGTTTTCTGTTAATATAAATATCCAAGGTTAATATAAATACCCATAGAAGCCCTAATAGTGATCTTCTGCCCATAGAAGGTCTTCTATTCATAGTAGACTTGAAAAAAGTCTTATATTAATAGAAGACCTTGCAGAGGTCTTCTGTTCATAGAAGACCTTCCCCAGGTCGAAGAAGACCTGAAAAAAGTCTTATATTTATAGAAGACCTTGCTGAGGTCTTCTGTTCATAGAAGACCTTCCCCAGGTCTTCGGTTCATAGAGGACCTTCCAGTGGTCTTGTGTCCATAGAAGACCTCGCAGAGGTCTTCCGTCCATTGGATCCCCTATGTAGGTCGTCTAGCCATTTCTGAAGACATTTAGACCATCCTGAGTTTATCTGTTTATGTGTTTACACAGGTGTTTTCCCCATTGAAGACCTTTGAGATGTCTTCCCTCCATAGAAGATCTGTATAGGTTTTTTACACATAGATGTCTTACCGGAGCCTTTTTTCTAAAGAAGACCTTCTTAAGGTATTTTGCCCTTCCAAAGGTCTTCTGCCCCTAGAACAACTTCTTAGGATCTCCGTTCATACGAGACTCTTTAGAGGTCTTCTCTTCATAAGAATAGGAACTTTCAAAAAACCATTGAAGACACACTGCACAATATTGCCTGCCTACTGTGTGTTCTCCCATTTTTGGTTGTTTTTTTTTTTCTTTCATTCTATGCACCGAACTGTTTCCTCCATCCAAAAATTCGGGAAGAGTTCAATGAATTCTCCTTAAATTTCGACTTAAGACTCAAGGACAAACATCATCGTTCATTTACGTCTTCTTTTTTGTTCGATATGCGCCTCGCATAATGTTTCTCACTTTGCGTTCTTTCCCTTCCGTTGACGTTGTCTCGCTATCATGCATTCTATTTTTTCCTTGTTTTTGTTATTGTTGGTGGAGTTTTTTTGTTTGTATTTTCAATGAGCTATGGTGGTGCTTGTTATTGTCATATTTATTTATTTAATTTTTTTAGATGTTTACTCGTAGCATAGCTTAAATTGGTTGTTGCACAAAAAATATGTTTTTGATTGAGTTTTTTATTTTATGGTTTTGTTATACCTAAACCTAAAATTTTGGATTATTTGTTCGGGGAAAATGAAAAAAATCCCCCGTATTGTCCTGTTAATCCTTGAAAATATTTTTCAAAATCAAATCAACCAATCTTTGTAGTAGCCCCCCAACATATGGTGTTGTAGGGTTTAAAAATGTACGACTACATCCTTACAAATGTTCCTTAAAATGTGAAGTCCTTGGTTGCCCTTAAAATATTTATCTAAAACTCCACAAGTACCTTTCTGAATGACCTTAAAATATTAATCTAAAAATCCACAAGTACCTATCTGAATGTCCTTAAAAATATTTTTGAAAAATCCACGAATTTTGGTGTGAATGTCCTTAAAAAATATTCTTTAAAAATCCACCTGCCATAATGTCCTTAAAAAATATTATTTAAAAAATCCACGAAAAAAAATATTCTTTAAAAATCCACCTGCCAGAATGTCCTTAAAAAATATTCTTTAAAAAATCCACGAATTTTGGTGTGAATATCCTTAAAAATATTCTTTAAAAATCCACCTGCCAGAATGTCCTTAAAAAATATTCTTTAAAAAATCCACGAATTTTGGTGTGAATGTCCTTAAAAATATTCTTTAAAAATCCACCTGCCAGAATGTCCTTAAAAAATATTCTTTAAAAAATCCACGAATATTGGTCTGAATGCCCTGCAAAAATATTCTTCAAAAAAAATACATAATTACATAATCCAAGGTTATGGCTTTGATAGTCCTTGAAAAAATATATTTAAAAAATCCACGCTTGTGTCTTTGCTTGAAAAACTTTGTTCAAAAATTCCCGATTATGGATTTCTTAAGCCTTGAAAAAATATATATTTTAAAAATCCGCGCGTTAGGCTTTTTTGGTCCTTGAAAAATATATATAAAAAATCCGGCTTATGACTTGGATGGTCCTTGTGTTTTAAAATCCACGCTTTGAATATCCTTATGGCTTTGATGATTCTTGAAAAAATATGATTAAAAATTCAAGCTTATAAATTTGATAATCTTGGAAAAATATGCTTAACAAATCCCCGCTTAAGGCTTTGATGGTCTATGAAAGATATATTTATCGATCCAATCTTCTAAAATTAATTTAATTTTCTAATATTTCTTGAGAAGGAAAAAATCCGCAACCGTATTGATTCTTGTTTTTTTGTTTTTAATCACATCGGCCATGACTTACACTCTGTACAACAACGACGACATGCTTGCACACGCGGGCATTTAAATCATCACCACTCATGTTCGGGCTCTTGTTCAGCCTGACTGCCCGCTGCAGTATAAAATACAATGTGTACAGCAATAACAATAATAAATAAAGCTAAACAGTTTGTGATTCGCAAAAATGGCGCTACAAATATCAAAAGATCCTCCCGCCTGCGAAACAACACCCCAATGGGCGAAATGAATCAAAGAGGAAGAGGGCCAGTAACAGAAACAGATTGCGATACACGAGTATTGTTATGATTGTTTAAAACGAGAGTGCATTGACTGGTGTCGGTGTCTGTCTGTCAGTTGATTTTAATTTTTTTCCCTGGAGCTGGACGATGAACGGTGGACGGGTTGGTTGGTTGGTTGGTGGTGGTGTTGGTCGTTCTGTGCGGCATGGACGTTAACAACACCAATATCGTCAACAACACCACGACGACACAACATAAAACGTATGTTTTCTCATGCACACTCCTCACACGCACACAAACATCCAAGCTCACTCTCAAACGGCCACAATATAACCAACAAGCTACAACAATAACAACAAATATAAATATGCCCACAAACGCTGATCCCAATCAAAAGTCTGGACTGATTTTATTGAACCCAATTTCCAATGAAATGCACACACAAAAATCTAAATCAAAAAAATAAAGCCGACATTGCGGCCGACCGACCGTTCATTGTTGGCGATGGTGATGTTGCTTTTGCTGTTGTTCAAGTTGTGATTTTTGGCGGGATTTTCTGCCTTTTTGATTTTTTTGCATGGTCACACACATCCATTGGTGGTGCATACGGATATTATGGGAGCCGGAGCATCATCATCACCATCGCCACGACTAGCAGCAGCATTGTCAGCAGCCACAACAAGAACAACAACCAGAGGGAGACATAAAAATCCAAATATATTGTGTTTAGTTAATAGGAGATAGTGGTAGGTTGGTCGGTCGTTCAAATTGGTCACAAGTTTTGGAATGAGCAAAAGAGGTCAAACATTTTCGAAAGAGATTTTTTTTGTAAAAAATTTATTTCTATTAATTTTTGTGGAAAGGACCATCAAAACCATAAGCGTAGATTATTTTAATATATTTTTAAAGGACCATCAAAGCCATAAAGTTGGAATTTTGAAATACATATTTTTGAGGACTATCAAAGTCATAAGCCTGCATTTTTAAAAAATATATCTTTTCAGGAACCATATAAGCGTGGAATTTTTTATATACATATATTTTAAAAATCATCGAAGCCATAAGCGAGGATTTTTTAAATATATTTTTTCAAGGACCATCAATGCGTGAGCGTGGATTTTTTAAATACATCTTTTCAATGATCATCAGAGCCATTAGCGTGGATTTTTGAGATATATTTTTTTTAAGGATCATTAAAGCCATAAGCGTGGATTTTTTAAATATATATATATATTTTTTCAAGGACCATTAAAGATATAAGCGCGGATTTTTTTAAATAAATTTTTAAGGACCATCAAAGCTATAAGCATGGATTTTTAAATATATTTTCAAGGACTATTAAAGCCATAAGCATAGATTTTTAAATATATTTTTAAAGGATCATCAAAGCCATAAGCGTAGCTTATTTTAATTTATTTTTAAGGACCATCAAATACATAAACTTGGATTTTTGAAATAAATATTTTTGAGGACTATCAAAGTCATAAGCGTGAATTTTTTTAAAAAATATATCCTTTCAGGGACCATAGAAGCTATAAGCGTGGAATTTCTTATATACATTTATTTTAAAAATCATCGAAGCCATAAGATTTTTTATATATATTTTTTCAATACCATAAGCGTGGATTTTTTAAATACATCTTTTCAAGGATCATTTTCAAAGAGCCATTAGCGCGGATTTTTGAAATATTTTTTTTAAAGGATCATCAGAGCTATTAGCGTGGATTTTTTAAATTTTTTTTAAGGATCATTAAAGCCATAAGCGTGGATTTTTTTAAATATATTTTATCAAAGACCATCAAAGCCATAAGCGTGGAATGTTTAAATATAAATTTTTTTTAAAGGACCATTAAAGCCATAAGCGTGGATTTTTTTAAATATATTTTCAAGGACTATCAAAGCCATAAGCATAGATTTTTAAATATATTTTTAAAGGATCATCAAAGCCATAAGCGTAGCTTATTTTAATTTATTTTTAAGGACCATCAAAGACATAAACTTGGATTTTTGAAATAAATATTTTTGAGGACTATCAAAGTCATAAGCGCGAATTTTTTTAAAAAATATATCCATTCAGGGACCATAGAAGCTATAAGCGTGGAATTTCTTATATACATTTATTTTAAAAATCATCGAAGCCATAAGATTTTTTATATATATTTTTTCAAGAACCATCAATACCATAAGCGTGGATTTTTTAAATACATCTTTTCAAGGATCATTTTCAAAGAGCCATTAGCGTGGATTTTTGAAATATTTTTTTTTAAAGGATCATTAAAGCCATAAGCGTGGATTTTTATACCCTACACCACAAGGTGGTCATGGTATTATGTCTTTGTGCATTTGTTTGTAACAGGCAAAAGGAAACGAGATAGACCCATAGTTCCTTTTGATGATCTACATAGTATCACTTTCTGAGTTGATTTATGCATGTCAGTACGTCTGTCCGTCCGTCCGTCTGTCCATGTATTCTTGTGAACAAAATGCAGGTCGCATTTATTATCCGATTGAGATGAAACTTTGCAAACAACATTTGTTCGGCCCAAGGACGAACCCCATTAAAATTGGAGATAATCGGTAAAAATTTAGATATAGCTCCCACATATATCTTCGTCCGATTAGCCTTATATTGTGCACCAAACGTGTAATATCAGCCCGAATAGTATGAAATACAACCAAATTAGGCCTGAAAATAAGTATGCCAAATTTGATCGAAATCGGTTCAGATATAGCTATAGCTCCCATATATATTGTTCATCCGATTTGTTATTTTTGTCCTCCGCAGCCGTAATATGCACTCTGTAACAACAATATTTGGGGAAATATATCAAATGCAGCTCAGAAATACCTTTGCTAAATTTTATCGAGATCGGTTCAGATTTGGATATAGCTCCCATATATAACTTCGTCCGATTTACCTTTTATTGTGCACCAAACGTCTAATATTTGTCCAAATGGGATGGAATTTGGCACATACGACCGAATTTAGTCTAGAAGGTAGTATGCCAAATTTGGTGAAGATTGGTTCAGATATAGCTATAGCTCCCATATATATTGTTCATCCGATTTGTTGTATTTTTTACCTACAGCCGTAATATGCACTCCGTAACAACGATATTCAGGGAAATATATCAAGTACAGCTCAAAAATATCTTTGTCAAATTTTATCGAGATCGGTTCAGATTTGGATATAGTTCCCATATATATCTTTATCTGATTTCAAATTAATTTTGTCCGAATTTAAAAGATACAAATGCTTTGGCATATTTAGTCCTTTGAATTTTAAATTATAATTATAATCATAGCGTGTATGATTGAATTCTCCCATAAAAAAAACTTTTAATTATTAAGTGGAGCTCAACTAAATTAGCAAAGTGGTGTAGGGTATCATAAAATCGGCCCCGCCCAACTTTAGGACTTTCTTTACTGGTTAAAATATATTTTATCAAAGACCATCAGGGTGGATTGTTTAAATATATTTTTTTTTCAAGGACCATCAAAGCCAAAAACGTGGATTGTTTAAATATATTTTTTAAGGACCATTTCTATAAGCGCGGATTTTTTTAAATAAATTTTTAAGGACCATCAAAGCCATAAGCATGGATTTTTAAATAAATTTTTATGGACCATCAAAGCCATAAAGTTGGAGTTTTTAAAAACATATTTTTTCAGGTACCATAAAAGCTATAAGCGTGGACTTTTTAAATATATTTTTTAAATGACAATCAACATAGTTAAAGCAGGAAGCATGGATTTTTAAAGGGATTTTCACGGATTTTTTAAATAGCTATAAGCTAAGATTTTTGAAACCCATTTTTTAAGGACCATCCACGATTTCAACTTGTTTTTTTTAATATTAGATAAATATTACCAAAAAAAATCGAATTTTCCAATTTGCTGATGCCAACCTCGTTCCTTTACCGCAATGCCATCACAAAATATATGTGTGAACATGTTATGGTGATTATAATGTGATGGTCCTTTATTGCACTCGTTTACTTCCCTTTCTCTTTGCCATCCACGTTTTGTGTTTGCTTCTTTCTCTTGTGTGTGTGTGTGTGTGTGTGTGTGTATGTGTTATTGAACTGACTATTAGTTTCTTTCGCAAGTTGGTCAAAACTAATCAGGTTTAATTAAGGATAGGTCCGAACAAAGAGAAAAGCCTAAAATACCGAATTTCAGTTTGTCTGGTCTAAAACGTTCCAATCCCAATGCTATTGGGTTCTTGTCTGCTCCGTTATGTATGCATGCGGCTCAAAGCGTGTGAGTGTATATGTAGCTCTGCTGCCTGCTTGCTTTCTACATGCATACATATGTACATCCTGTGGTGTTCGGTTTTAGAATTTTTGTGAATTTTTTCAATGGAATTGAAACGGGTCATTGACTGGTCACCCAAAAAAAAAAAAATGCGCATTTTGCGTTTGACTAAAATAAGGTTAATGTTTAAAAACCGTTTGAATTCGTTTTAAATGTTAAATAATCATTTTTTTTTTTGGTTTGTTATGAGAAAATCTGCCGCTTTAAGGTGGTCGTTGTTATTGCTGGCTTGTGTGCCGATACTTTTAAATCCCTCCACTTTTGGGTAAAGAACAAATTTTTTTATATAAAAGTATCTGAATTCAAACGTGCTAAACTTCGAACTACAAATACCAGTAAGACCATTTACATAATGCTGTTAAATTTTTCAAAAAATCATAAAGTGGGTGAGGCCGTCCATAGACAATTTTATACTTCAATACCAAATTTATCGGTGGGTATCGATATATATGCGCTCCAGGAAAAATACACAATACTCAATGTGGCAAAAATCATCAAAATACTGAATATCCGGAGGTATAATTGTATGGGGGCTACACGAAAACTTGGACCTATACATACTCTGTTACTCCTCAGGAGCTAGAACCCATTACGAATTACAAATACCAATTTTTGGACAAATCCATGGAAAACAAGTAAGCAAAGGCTACAGTCGAGCGGAGCCGACCGTTGAATACCCTACAACACTATAATAAACCATACAGTTTACAGAGATATTGTGACAAATAATTAAAGAAAACCATCAGGTTTCGTTCTCTAATTTTCGAATAATAGCAACTTTAACTAATTTGCTTATTTCCAATTTATTGGTAGATGTTGCACGTAAATGGTCTTCCTAGATCTGGAAGCAATATTTCCCAAAGACCTATAATCTCTCAGAAGTGGCAACAGATTAACATTTATTATTGGTTTTTGACTGAAACGCATCTATATGAGATACAGACATTTGACTATATTCTTCAACGAAATAGTCAGAAGTGCGCCTTTCCTGTATTTGTGAATTCTCCAAAAAGTCACTGCAATGGACATTTTCGTATTTTGTCTACAAAAGTTGGCAAACTATTTCGCACGTTGAATATTTTTGGATGGCTATCCAAAACTGCTTGGCTTTTGCAATGTCCGATAACCCCCTTTCAAATGTGCGTGAGGATCGGGCGATAATTACGACCTGCCGACAATTTTGCAGTTTTTTTGGTCCATTTCAACCCCTAAATATATGGCGATCATCTCCAAAAAGAGTAGGCTTCTATTCTGACCCTCATTTTATCCCCATGCAAAATTTCGTAAGGATCGGGCCATAAATTCGATCTGTATATGATATCCTGATATCCTAACTACTTAGTTTTGTTAGCTGTAGAAATATTACAAATGTTTAATTCAAAATGAAAATATGCCAAAAATATGACAAAATTGAAAAAATATGAGAAAATGTTACAAAATCAATATTTTCATCTTTAGAGAGATATTTTTATGCGATTTTTTTCGACGTTTTTTGTTTCCTGCCAAGAGGCCATTCTGAATTAATGAGAACTGTCGAAATCAGTTCAGCCGTTCTCGACATATAAGAGATCTTTCAAGCATATCTCCTTTGATAGACATATATATCGCACATATTTTGCTATATATCCGATTTGTTGGATAATAACATCAATGTAAAGGTCAGAAGTAACCTTGTGATGGCTTTGTGATTTCGCCGGGATTTAAAATATTCACGGTTTAATGAAAAATGTTGAATTTTTTCAACACAAAATATATGATCTATTTTACCCGCTAAATATTATCCGATGACCACACAAATTGGTAGGCTTCTTCCCCGCCCTAAACTCTAGCTACATGCGAAATTCCGCGTCGATTGGTCTATATTTGCGACCTGTATAGCTACTGCAAAATCCGACATTTTTTCAGTATTTGGTCCATTTCAACCCCTAAACATTTGGCGATCATCTCCAAAAGAAATAGGGTTCTATTCTGACCCTAGCCCCACCTCCATTCTAAATTTGGTGAAGATCGGGCCATAATTGCGACCTGTAGAGTGATTACAAATTAACATGGACAGACGGACAGACGGACAGACGGACGGACGGACATACATAGCTAGATCGACTCAGCTCGGCGAGATAGGATGATCCATATATACTTTCCTATGTGGGAAACCAATATTTCGAGGTGTTACATAATTTTTGGGCCAATCAAACTTATAATACCCCCAACACATAGTGTTGTAGGGTATAAATATCACAGTACCGAATATCGAGAGGTACCGTTATATGGGGCCCATACAAAAACGTGGACGTATACACACAATGTCTTGTCAATTTTAGACAAATCTTTGATAACATGTGTTCTGCCACATGTTGAAGCTCTACGTCAAATAATGTAGCTGTATAGTGATTTCAACAGACATACAGACGGACATTGTTATAACGACTTCGAATTTTATGCTGATCATGAGTATATATATTTATGTGGTCTATGACTAATTTTTAGGGTTGTTACAAACGGAATGACAAAGTTAATATACCCTCCTTTCCAAGGTGGAGGATATAAAAAAGTATCTAGTCGAACAATTACTATTTAACTATTTAAAAGATACAGCGTGGCGTATGATCGCTTGATTTTCTATTATAAAATTACTCATACGTCGACAGCTTAGGGGCACACCCGTAAAGAGATTGCACAGAAAGAGATTTGAAATATTCAATTATAGCCAACAACAGTATGTATAAGGGATGTTATAAGTTTGATTGGATCCTTTCTATTTCGCTGAGCTGAGTCAATTTGATTTGAATGTTCGTCCATTCATCTGTTCGTCCTGCTGTTCATGTTAATTTGTAATCACGCTACAGGTCGGAATTATGGCCCGATCCTCACGAAATTTAGCATGGATGTGGGGTCATAATAAAAGCCTATGGATCGCAATTATACACCAATCGATTCGGAATTTAGCATGGGACTAGAGTTTAGGGTTGGACAGAATCCTACCATTTTGTTGGATCATAGGGACAATATTTAGAGGGTAATAGCGCACCATAAATTTAAGGTAAAAATACGAAAATATCCACTAAATCCCGACTAAATCACAAATATATTGAAATATCACCTCTGACCGTTACAGTGATGCTGAAAGCAAAATGTATACAGGATGAGAAAAAATTGCAACAATGTCAAACGCCATAATTTTTTAAATTTTTTAATTTAATTGAATGAATGCAAAAAATATTGGAAATAGAATCAAATTTTGGAATAAGTTTAGATTTGTTCGAATTGGTCACCATTGGCACGAATTATGGCCTTCAGACCGCCAATGAAACCGTCACACGCTGCCCGAATGTTGCTCTGCGGTATTTTGGCCCATTCCCGGCGAAGCGCTTGCTTGATGTGATCGACACTTTGGTATTTTTAGTGTCAACTTTGCTTTCCCAAATGTCTCCATACACAATAGTCCAACGGATAGGAATCCGGAGATTTTGGTGGCCATTGTGCACTGGAAATGAAGTGAGGAACCTCATCTTGTAACCATTCTTAGTTGGCGCGTGCTGAGTGCAATTGTGTTGAGTCCTGTTGGAATGTCCAAGGTCTGCGGCCAAAATGTTTGCGTGCCCAAGGCTTTAGTACACCCCCCAGAATATTTTCGCAATAATATTCGGTGGCTGTTATGGCGGCCTACACCATCCCCATGGACGGCGCTTGAGTTCTGGTGGCCAACCGACGGTGCACATTTTCAGCTGACCTCTTTGGCAAGTAAATACAAACAGCTGGACAAAGAATGTTTTCTTATCGGAGAAAACCAAATTCTTTTTTGGTTTTCAAGCCAAATATAAAAAAATCACACTATCACGCTTGAATTCCATTGAATTCTCACCAAAATCCTTTTGTATGCTCGTAACCAATATAATGACGAGTGGCTTTGAAATTACAGCAGTCTGAAGTTGGTTGCAGTTTTTTCATCTCACCCTGTACAACATCACATATCAAAGAAGGGGACGTTAGTAAGGTCGTTTATAAACGAAAAATGACTTTTGACAATTCCGATGGGTCTTTTTGGCAAAAAAAGATAAAATTGCGTAAAAATATGTCAAAAATAAAGGAAATATTGGTCATATAATTTTTTGAATTTCATAGTTTTTTGTCATATTTTTTAATCGCATGAAATCTGTTCAATTTGACTTTCAACATTGAATTGTAGATTTTGTAATGTTTGTTGACTTTACAACACTATGTGTTTGGGTATAATATACAGGTCTCAATTATCGTCTGATCCCCATGAACCTTACCATGATGGTAGGGTTAGGATCAGAATTGAAGCCTATTGTTTTTGAAGATGGATTTTTAAGGATTAAATTGTTCCCGATTTTACACTCGCTCTACAGGTCACAATTAAAAACCAATCGACACTGAATTTTGTATGAGGTTATAGTTCCAATCCAAAGGTAACATTCGATGATCTTGCATTTTATGTTCGTTATAGTTATTCACGGTTATTCAAAATTTTGACCTTTTGTGGGCGAGGTACCAGTCCGATATTTTCCATTTTCGCAATTGATAGCACTGAGGCTAATAATAGGATTTGCAAAGTTTAAAAATATCAGATGATCCTATTTTGACCTTTTGAGTGGAATGTATGTACCAGAAGGAGTGGACACATATTGCCCTTCGATCCAAATCAACATGTTGCCATATGGATGAGGGTATACAAATAATTAACATCACCTACTGATTCTTAAAAAAATATTTTAAAAATGTACTTTCATCGATCATTGAAACAAAAATTGTTTTTGGTCGTTATAAAATTATTTTTAAGGTCCTCGTTCGTAGATCCTTAAATTAAAAATTATTTAAAAATATTTTTATAAAAAGATATTTTAAAAATCCCCTTTGTCCAAAGGGTTCAGATAAGACTGGCATTTTGAAAATTCGCACTAGAACGGTACGAAAAGTATTAAAAGGTACTAAATATGGTACCCTTTGTATTTGAGAAAGCAGTGGAGATAGAACTCTTAAATTTGGAACGAGGGTCACTGATGGAGTGCATGATATATGTACTAAAGGTTCTTTTTGGGAACTCGCACAATATGTGTATGAAAAGTACTATAGTAGATACAACATTTGGTACCATTTCGTATTATGTAAACGGTAGAGGTACAAGAAATTTGGAATGGGAATTAAGATTGAGGTGTAGAGTTGATGTAAGTAGGAAGTATTGGAAATTTGCACTCATGTACACGAAAAGTACTAAACGTTACTAAATTTAGTACAATTCGAAGACGGAGGAGCGGACGGAGCTGGAATCCTGAAATTTGAAATTAACATTGGTGTAGGAATGGCATATGGAGGAAGTTTTCGAAATTTGTGCTTATGTGAACGAAAAGTACTAAATTTGATGCAATTTCAAATTGAGTGAACTGATAGAGCTAGAATTCTAAAATTTGGGAAATATGATTAATATTGCATTCTAGAACTGAGGAATGTAGGTATTTGTGGAAATTATAATTTACATTTTGTGTAAACAGACAGAGTTGCAATCATGAAATTTGAATATAAGGTCTATATGGGAATGTATGATGTCGGTAGTTATGGAACTTAAGTGTACCAAATGGTACTAAATTTGGTACAATTTGGGTTAACCAATGGAGCTGGTATCCTGAAAATTGGAAATAATATTATTGTCGCAGTGTAGGATTGGGTCCATACTACCCGCTATCCTAAATCTAATTTGTGACGACTGCAAAATCAGGAACATTTTTAGTTGTTGGTCTATCAGAACCTCTGAATGTATTGCGGACATATTTAAAAACAATAGACCTAGCCCTTCTGAGACTAACCCGACCGTTGTCAACATTTTCATGAGAATCGGACGATAATTGCAATCTGTATATAACCCCAACCTTTGTTGTAAGGTGAAAAAATATTACAAAATGTACAGTTGCGATAAGAAAAAAATGCTAAAAAATTTATATCTACATCATTATTGGGATATTTTCATATTTATTTTTATACCCTACAACACTATGTGTTGGGGGTATTATAAGTTTGATTGGGCCAGAATTTATGTAACACCTCGAAATATTGGTTTCCCATATAGGAAAGTATATATGGATCTTCCTAGCTCGCCGAGCTGAGTCGATCTAGCTATGTATGTCCGTCCGTCCGTCTGTCCATGTTAATTTGTAATCAGGCTACAGGTCACAATCATGGCCCGATCTTCACGAAATTTAAAACGTAGGTGGGGTTAAGGTCAGAATAGAACCCTATTTCTTTTGGAGAGGATTGCATAATATTTAGGGGTTGAAATGGACCAAAAACTGAAAAATTTGCTGATTTTGCAGTTGCTCTACAGGTCACAATTATAGACCAATCGACGCGGAATTTCGCATTTAGCAGGTAAAATAGAACATATCTTTTTTGTTGAAAAAATTCAAAATTTTTCATTAAACCGCAAATATTTTAAATCCCGGCGAAATCACAAAGACATGACAAGGTTACTTCTGATCTTTACATTGATGTTAAGATCCAACAAATCGGATATATAGCAAAATATGTGCGAACTCATATATTTCGAGAACGGCTGAACTGATTTCGACAGTTCTCATTAACTCAGAATGGCCTCTTGGCAGGAAAGAAAAAAGTCTAAAAAATCGCATAAAAATATCTCTCTAAAGATGAAAATATTGATTTTGTAACTTTTTCTCATATTTTTTCAATTTTGTCATATTTTTGGCATATTTCCATTTTGAATTAAATATTTGGTAATATTTCTACAGCTAACAAAACTAAGCAGTTAGGATATCAGGATATCATATACAGATCGCATTTATGGCCCGATCCTTACGAAATTTTGCATGGGGATAAGATGAGGGTCAGAATAGAAGCCCACTCTTTTTAGAGATGATCGCCATATATTCAGGGGTTGAAATGGACCAAAAAAACTGCAAAATTATCAGCAGGTCGTAATTATCGCCCGATCCTCACGCACATTTAAATGGGGATTACCGGACATTGCAAAAGCCAAGCAGTTTTGGATGGCCATCCAAAAATATTCAATGTATGAAATAGTTTGCCAACTTTTGCAGACAAAATACGAAAATGTCCATTGCAGTGACTTTTTCGAGAATTCACAAATACAGGAAAGACGCACTTCTGACTATTTCGTTAACGCTGATTTCGTTGAAGAATATAGTCAAATGTCTGTATCTCATATAGATGCGTTTCAGTCAAAAACCAATAATAAA
Source organism: Musca domestica (assembly GCF_030504385.1). NCBI lineage: Eukaryota > Metazoa > Arthropoda > Insecta > Diptera > Muscidae > Musca > Musca domestica. The sequence continues at coordinate 6,741,333 of NW_026712324.1, read as the reverse complement.
TGTTAACCTTTTGCCACTTCTGAGAGATTAGAGGTCTATGGGATATATTAGTTCCAGATCTAGGAAGACCATTTAAGTGCAACATCTACCAATAAATTGGAAATGAGCAAATTCGTTTAAGTTGCTATTATTCGAAAATTAGAGAACGAAACATGATGGTTTTCTTTTATTATTTGTTACAATATCTTGTGGAATTCTTTCGAGTATCTCACTTGACAAAATGTCCACCCATTCTTGAGATATAAGCATTCTAGCTAATATCCACATCCTTTGTATATATATACTCATTGTATATATTTCGCTATATATATCCGATATATCTATTATCGGCATCTACGTAACGGTATATTTCTGATTTCGGCTGGATTAAAATTATTCGCGGTTAAATGGAAAATTTGACTTTCATTTAACACAAATGTTATGGTCTATTCCACTCACTAAATATTACACGATGACCATACAAATTTGAAGGCTTCTGACGAGCCCTAAGCTCTAGCCCCATGCTAACTTCCGTTCAACCCATAAATATTATGCTTATTTTTTTTTTTTCGAACGTTCCCACGCCACACATTCCCACCCCTGCCGACCGAGGGGGCGACCTCCCTTTACGGAGGGATCGCGTACACATCATGATCCGCATCATAATGGGAATTCAGTAGGAAATTTAAAACCAGCTACAGAATTTAATTCATCAGCTAGTTTGTCAAATAATAAAACATGTATGTTAATTGTTTAAAAATAAAATTATTCTAGATTTAATAACTTCTAAACTCATACCAAAATCTACATTACAGTACACAGAATTAAAGTCAACACACATTTTACTAAGAGGTTCGCCCATTGAATAATTCGTGCGGTGAAAATCAGTATATAATAATTGGTAGTATCTACTAGATCTAAACGGAACATTAATTCTAATAGATGAAATCAGAAAATCTGAAGGTATATAACCATTTAATATTTTTAGTACAAACATGGAGTTCAACATAATACGTCTGCTTTTAAGTGTAGGCAATCTAATTAATTTTAGCCTGCTAGCATAAGAAGGCAAAACAAAATCACTATTCCAATGTAAACCTCGTAAGGCAAATAGCAGAAATTGTTTTTGCACGGATTCTATTTTATCTGAATATATTGCATATTGAGGATCCCATACAACAGAACCATATTCCAATATAGGTCTAACAAGAGACGTAAATAATTGTTTTGTTATATATGGATCAGAAAATTCTTTGGCCCACCGTTTAACAAAACCTAAAACACCATTTGCTTTATTTACCATTGTTATTACATGGCTATTAAAATTTAATTTTGGATCCATCAAGAGGCCAAGATCAACAAATCTACAGTTGATAATGAATGACCGGCAATATTATATTTTAATATCAGAGAAGAAGATCTGGAGAAGCACATATGCTTACATTTGCTTAAATTTAACTCCATACAATTTAACGTGCACCATTTAAAAAGGCTATCTAAATCGTTTTGAAGTAAACTAGCTCGTTTATCACAATTATGGGAAATGAATAATTTAACATCATCTGCGTACATTAACAATTTCGAGTAATTTATGGAATTAGGCAAATCGTTGATAAATAAAAGAAAGAGGACCGGTCCAAGGTGACTTCCTTGCGGAACACCCGATGGAACGTTAATCGTTTTGGATAGATACCCTTCAAACAAAACTAGTTGTGATCTATTTTGTAAGTAAGATGATATCCATTTGACTAAGTTTGTGTTGAAACCCATATAATTTAATTTATATATTAGGAGTTCATGGTTAACCCTATCAAAAGCTTTACTAAAATCGGTATAAATTGTATCAGTTTGTTTACGCTGAACAAATCCTTTTATTACTGTTGACGTAAATTCTATAAGATTTGTTGTAGTTGAAAGACCACTACGAAAACCATGCTGATATGGACTCAATATAGATTGAATTTTCTGTGAAATTACTGCAGTAATTAATTTTTCAAACAATTTTGGTATGGCACTTAATTTTGCAATTCCTCTATAATTTGACACATTAGTAAGACTACTAGACTTATGTAAAGGTATAATATAAGATTTTTTCCAAAAAGTAGGAAAGTGACCAAATTTAAGTGAATAATTAAACAATATAGTTAACGGAAGTGCTAATGTTTCTGAACAATATTTAAGAATTATATTAGGTATGCCATCCGGTCCTGGACATTTAATCGATTTTAAACTACGCAGACTATTGGACACATCATGACGTTGTAGAAAAGGCATACAAATTTGATCAGCCTGTGATAACTTATAAGGATACGAGTCTTTAATTTGGCAAGATGTACTGGAAAAGGTTGTGGCAAAAAAATCTGCGAAACATTCAGCAATATCTGTGCCTGTGACAAATTCTTTATTGTTATATTTCAATACTGAGGGCTTCAGAATCTGGCATTGGAAGCCATTTAATGGAGGGCATATTAAAATCACCAAGGATCAGAATGCGATCGGAATCTTTCATTTTTTCAGTAATTAAATTTATTTCTGATAAATGCTGATTATAAATGTCAAGTGAAGATGAGGGGGGAATATAAGAGCAAGTTACAAACAATTTAGATTTGCCCAATTCAATGGAAACACAAACAAATTCTATATCAAGAAAATCATTTAGATCAATTAAATTAGTGGTATATTTGGTATCAACTGCAATAAGGACGCCACCACCTTTTTTACAAACACGATCTTTTCTAAACATTTGATATTTTGAACATAAAATTTCACTATTTAATATAGATGTTTTTAACCAAGTTTCGGAGAAAACCAATACATTATAATTGAAACCAATGCTATCAGTATATAAACTGGTTAATTTTGTATTAAGCCCCCTTACATTCTGATAGCAGATAGAAAATGAATCATTTATTTTTTTGGCACCGAGTCTGGTCTAAGAGGTAAATGAGCTAAATTATCAGATCTCTCCACAAATTCTTTAATAAATGCCCTAGCAGGCCAAAATTCTTTTAAAATCAACTGTACAAAAATATTGTCAGGCACAACGATTTTGAAAGAAGATCTACTTTCAGAAAATGCAGATCGGAGCTTATAACATTTCAAAAAGTAATCTCCCTCAATTTTTGATTTTATATAATAGTTTATGTCATCGGCCGTTGTTTCTGGTGCAAACCTTGTTGCAAATATCATTTTCATGGCGGGGGCCATGGATAATGATCTTTGAACAGGTTGAGTTTTGCCAGTAGCAGTCTCGGGACGATCACTAGTGACAAGTGAAGGAAATGATAATTCCTGTATGTCACGAGTAGATTGTGAGGTTTTCTTAGAAACCTCACTATCAATATTCATAACATCAGGATTAATTACCCCTTTACCTATACCGCTGTTATCTACCGGAACTGGGTGTGTAATAACACTGGCATACGACTATTCACGTCCAGTCTCAGTTGTATCAGTGATATTAACTGAGACCGGTTGTGGAACAGTGTTCTCAACAGAAACTATTGCTTTGCGACTAGGCACTCCCTTAGTTGGTGCCTTTTTCGCAGCCCTTTTGCGTTTCTGTCCAGAAACTGACGGTGACGACACAAACTCATCTAACTCTTGGTATTTCTCAAACAATGTAGAGAAATTCTCAAATCGGAGTGATAATGAGGAAAAATCTTTTTTCATCGATGTCAATTCCGACTGCAAATCCTTTACAAAATTATAAAAGTCTGCAGAGAGTTTCCTGCATTGCACACAACACCAACGAACACCAACATTATTTCTAATTGTGTCTACTACTTATAACGCAATAACTATTAATTTGTTTCAAAAGCACGGAGCACCACAATTTTTTGAACTAATCACAACAGGGTTGCCAGGCTTATATTCTGACCATAACCCCACCTCCATTTTCAATTTCATGCATCGGACCATCATCGCCACCTGTAGCGTGATTATAAATTAATATGGACAGACGGACGGATGGACATACACAGTTAGATCGACTCGAAATAGGAAGATCCATATATACATTCCTATGTGGGAAACCAATATTTCGATAGTCTTGTAGTCTTGTAGGGTATAAAGAACAGAAACTTAGACCTTTTTAGAAAGATCGAAATCTGTTTGTCTTACAAAAAGTGTTCTCCATCTATAAAGATACATATATTAATGTGTATGTATGTAAAGCTATATTTGCACATAATTTCTCGCAAATACCAGTAAAATTCCATAACAATTAAGTTCATATTCCATAAAAAAAAAAAAAAAAAAAAAACATTTTCTTTCCTAATCCTTTAATGGAAAACTCGTTACGATAATGCCAAAATAATTGTATAGGCCAACAAACTTGGCATTTGAATTTGGGAAAAAAACGTTATTTTCTAATACCATACACCCACCCTCTCTCCGTCATTCTAATATCCTGCTGCAATTTCTTTGTTTATTTTGTGTTTATACCCTCTTTCCGCTTTCGTTATCGAAAGCTCATTCCGCGCCCTTTTTCAATACGCATGCCTCAAGTTTGGAGCCTTTTTCCTGGAGTAGTAGTAGTAGTTGTGTGTGTGTGTGTGTGTGTACGTATGTGTGTGTATACACAACAATTTTGCTGGCAAGAATACAAGAAACCAGGCGGGCGCAAGCAATATATACTTAGAACGAAGCGAGTAAAACAAATGCCAAAACCAAAAAATAGAAATAAAAGCATCGAAAAACACCGTAGTGCTGCAATGAAGGAATGCTTTGGGAAAAGGCGCCTAGGTGTTGTTGTTTCTGCCATTGCTTTTACTCTTTTGTGTATGGAATACAAAGCAAAACAAAATAAAATTAATCGCTTTAGATCAATATTTGATGTTGGCCAACACAATACAATAAAAGCCAACAAACAAACAAAGAACGATGAAAAAGAAACAGCATGGAGTTCTACCAAAACTCCCGCCATAAAAAGAATGGATATGGGGAAAGGATATGCCCTGAGTTCCCCCACAAGAAAATTTTAGTAGCTTTGCATTATGTACGTGTGTATCCATCAATGAGAATAGGATACAAGGATATCCTTTGTATTGTTATAGTGTGTATGCGTTTCCGCATCGCAGGTTTGGTATTGTTTTCTGAATGCCAGTGCCAAATGTGCGTTACACTGTTTGCTGTGCGATTGTGTGTGTAGTGTATCTTTCGACCCGAAATGTCTCTTCTCGTTCTTGCACCGAGCTATGTTTGGTATCAGCAAAAGGCGGCATATTTTACATGTTTATCATGTCGTCATGAAAACTTGTAACGTGTTACAACAAAACTTCCACTATCAAAGACCTTCCCTACTACACATCGCTGCCATCCCCATCAATTAAGGATTTCGCCCTTCCTGCCGCCGTGCTGTCATGTCATAGACAAACGATAAAACAATAGTTTGTTTGTTGCAAACAACTCTCATCGCACACACACACACAAAATCTATAAACATGATAAATGTTTGTTATTAGTGTAAGGACTCGAGGGTCCTTATCCGCATAACTTTAGGCGCAAAGTGCGTCAATGCTAAAGGAACAGTGGGATCCATATATATTTTTTGTTCCGAAAATTCGATAAGTTATGGAATTGATAAATAAATAAATAACGGTTTTAGACCCTAGGTCTCTTTGTACTAGGTCTCAGGACATTGGGAGTCGATCTAAAGATGTGCGTCCGACTGTTTTTCTGTCTGCCTACTGGCTGGTGCGCAGTCTCGAAGGGAGTATCCGATTTGGTCCAAACTTGGTACATCGTAATATAGTTATCAAACTTAGATTGAGTTCAGAGATGGACAATATCGGTTCACTCTGTCTTGTACCTGCCTGCTAAAAAGTAAGTATAATCCGAATTTGCTCCAACTTTACAAATCCTAATATTTGCATCAGTGCTGGGGCAGGTGCGGTCAACTAGGTCAACATTTTAAATAATTATAAATCTTATAAAATGTAATGTTAGAGTCCGATTGTCTTCATGAAATCGGATGTTAATTTCGCGGTTTATAAACTTCATGGATAGTCAAAATTTGGACCCTTTGTGGGGTAGGTACCAGAAACAGTGGACCGATATATTCGATCTTCAAACAAGACATTGGGTCAATAAAAATATTGAGATGAGCAAAATTTGAAGACAATTATATTCTTATTTCATAATTTATACGAGTTATAATTATCCAATATGTAGACGCTTTATAGGAGAGGTACATGGCGGAGTGGACCGATATTTTTACAACTGACATAGAACTAATGAAAATATTGGGATTTACAAAGTTTTAAAAAAAAAATTGATGATCCCTTCTTGCTCTATGAGGTAAATTATTTTCTGAGAGAGTTTTGAAGTTTGGTGGGCGAGGCAGCAGAAAGAGTGGACCGTTATTATCGTTATCGTGGACATCAACCAGACAGACGGACCAACAGGCGCACATCCCTAGATCGACTCCGTTATTTCGATGAGGCATGTTCCACGATCCTCTGTAGACAATTTCCGTTAAACCCCGAATATTTTTTATTCTACCGAAATAAACACACGAAATCCGAATTAAGTGTTGTCGATTTATGATGGTAAACTTCAGGTTAAAAATCTGATATCAAATATATTTTTTTATACCCTACAACACTATGTGTTGGGGCCAACTACAACACTATGTTGATTTGGCCAGAATTTATGTAACACCTCGAAATATTGGTTTCCCATATAGGAAAGTATATATGGATCTTCCTAGCTATGTTAACATCCAACAAATCGGATATATAGCAAAATATGTGCGATATATATGTCTATCAAAGAAGATATGCTTGAAAGATCTCTTATAAGTTAATTCATTAATTCAGAATGGCCTCTTGGCAGGAAACAAAAAACGTCTAAAAAATCGCATAAAAATATCTCTCTAAAGATGAAAATACTGATTTTGTAACATTTTCTCATATTTTTTCAATTTTGTCATATTTTTGGCATATTTTCATTTTAAATTAAACATTTGGTAATATTTCTACAGCTAACAAAACTAAGTAGTTAGGATATCAGGATATCATATACAGATCGCATTTATGGCCCGATCCTTATGAAATTTTGCATGGGTATAAGATGAGGGTCAGAATAGAAGCCTACTCTTTTTGGAGATGATCGCAATATATTTAGGGGTTGAAATGAACCAAAAAACTGCAAAATTGTCAGCAGGTCGTAATTATCGCCCGATCCTCACGCACATTTGAATGGAGGTTACCGGACATTGCAAAAGCCAAGCAGTTTTGGATGGCCATCCAAAAATATTCAATGTGCGAAATAGTTTGCCAACTTTTGTAGACAAAATACGAAAATGTCCATTCCAGTGACTTTTTGGAGAATTCACAAATACAGGAAAGACGCACTTCTGACTATTTCGTTAACGCTGATTTCGTTAAGGAATATAGTCAAATGTCTGTATCTCATATGGATGCATTTCAGTCAAAAACCAATTATAAATGTTGATCTTCTGCCACTTCTGAGAGATTATGGGAAATATTGGTTCCAGATCTAGGAAGACCATTTACGTGCAACATCTGTAGAGGCGCTTGCAACCAAGATCCAATATTCCTTATTTTTACGTACATATGGGTTGTTGTTTGTGCATTGGGAGAAAAAAATTATTTATTTTTTTTAAATATCTGTGGATATTTAACGGCCTTGTTGTGCGACCTCTGCAGGCGATTTTGTGTTAAAAATAGAAAATATCTATCATCTAGTTGAAGTTTTTCCTACAGTTCCATTTAGCCATTTTTTTCGGCATATTGGAAAGAAGACATTTTTGCGAAATTTTTAGAAGCTTCATGCTATCAAAATTAAGAAAACTCTGCCATTTTGTCAACTGATAGTCCTACAATTAACACCTTTGCAACTCAGTGGATATTTTCTCATTCGATTGTGAGCCTGTGAATTTTCAGTTTTTTCAATCATAATTTAGTGTTATAAGCTGATTATATTTAATATTTATCTGTGAGTATATCAATTGGAAGAATTTTTTTTTATTTTTTTGGTCAAAATCCAGATAGTTTTTAATATATTATTAACCTATAGGAATATCTTGAGATTGGTACATTTCTTGGTGGTTAAAATATACAATTTATTTCATCTTGATGTGATGTTTTTTTCATTATTCCTCATCCAATAAATCGAAAGGTAATAATTTATTTGGTTCGTTCAATTTCATTCCGTTCCTAATCTCTCATTTAATTGATTTGTTAGATTTCTTGTCAAAATTTGTCTGGTATGCAGAGTAAAATAAATTGGAACGAAATATCACATTCTTATGCTTTGCTTTCAATCGCCGCTGTTGGTTTACCTATTGCTCCTGTTTATCGATCAGTCTGTTGTTCGATCTATTGTTTAAAGTGTGTGAACAAGTAAACTGTCCGTCCAGCCGCACACGGGAGAAGAAGCGAGCAATAATAGCACAAAAAAAAAAAAAAACTGAACAACACCTTGAAAGGAGGAAAGCCACCTGTTGCAGGATATTTATATTTCAATAATCCTCCCGTGTGTACAAAACACTTTAAATATTAACTTAAAATTTATAAAAAAATGAAGATTTTATAAAAGGGAAAAAATCAGTAGCAAAATAAGCGGTAAGAATCTATCAAGTGGATGAGTTGTTAACATACCAGTTTTAAAATTTGTTGTTGTTGTTAAGTTAGTTGTTGTTTTTTTTTTTTTTTTGTAACCAATGTGTTAAAAAAAGAGAATATTGAAACATAATATTCCCGTTGAATGTGGTAAAGGAAGTCACCAAAGATATACACACAAGTGTTACATATTTATAATTGGAATTTGTCATAAATGATCATTATGATCATACATCGAACTATTTGATATGTTAGTTTGCTGTTTGTAATGTTGATTATGTTAAATTCTCCAATATTTATCAAACACAACATGTATGTTTGACTTCAAACCACGCAACATGTATGTTACACATCGAACCACACAACCTGTTTGTTAGGTATAACATAATGCAACGTGTATGCATACAACATTCCACTCTGTGCCGTCAACACATTATTTAAATATGAATGCTCACATCTGTTTATCTTTCTCTTAGTTTATAAAAACCAGTATTATAGCGGCTTGAGATGATCTCCGAGAAAGCGCTTTCAAAGAGGAATATCGAGAGTGTAAGCATGTAAGTCGTTGAACTTTTTCTTTATTTGTTTTGATTTTTATGGTGATAAAGAGAAATATAAAAGACTAACAATAACATTAGTGATCATATGTGTTCAATTATTGAATTTTTTTGTCTCTGATAATAATTTGAATTATGATTTAAATTGTTTTCTCTTTTTAAAATTAAATTGTGGTAAATGAAGCAGAATTTATTTTAATGAATTTCAGAAAAAAATATTTATTTTTTTTTTGATATTACATTTTATTATTATGATCACTAATGGTATTAATTGAATTTATTATTGTGAATCTATATTTAAATTTTTGGTGATGCGTTAAAAAAATGGTATATTCTGATATTATAAAATTTCAATGCCTATGGTGATGGAAAAAGGTTAACACTCAGGTTATAATTCATTATCTGATTTTTAATTTAATTTTTGATTTAATTTTAATTTATGAATAATTTACGTATTTCCGAACATATTCTTCAAACCTAATTTAAAAGCTGTTATTAGATATATTTTTCTTTATGTTTATTTTTCGATTAATTTCTCTTTTATTATCGGTCAACCCGAATGATACTCTTTCTTGAATTTTTGAGCAATAAAATTGTAATGATGTTTGAATAGATATTTAAAATCTATCTGTTTTGATTCCCCTTGTTGTAAGTAAAGTTTGTCGTAGTGATGTTTGGGTGTTGCAACCAAAGAACATTCTTATGGACATTTTGTTTGTTGCAACATGGTTGGGAGGGCAGTCGAGCGATACAACATCATATTGCTCGCAACATTCTGGTAGATCTTCGCTTCCGTTTCCTCTATTTTCTCTCCAATTTTCAGGCTATGATGTTGCTAGCCTTTTCTTTTTCCAAACATTTTCCGTTTCCCTATCACTTTGTTCCTATTGATTATTCTCTCACATAGACAAAAGCACGCAATTACAAATAAATGTTTCTTGTAGTAAGATGGCATTGGGTACATGGTGGTTGATGGAATCCCCCCACCGACGAGCTATAAGGCCGGATCCCGTGCGTGCTTTGCCACCGATCATTACCTAGAATTTCAGCTGCCACCTTCAGATCCTTTGTTGGACAAGTAATATGCTACAGAAAAATGGCGCCCAGACGTGGAGCCCGAATATGAAATGATGTCTTGTAACACCTAGCGTTTGCTATATTTATTCGGTTCCAACTAATACATTACATCTTTAATTGTTTTTTCTATTTTTTCATCACGACTTCAGTTGTAATATTTTCTTAAAGAAACGTTGTTTAATTCATTGGAATTCATTCAAGGTCAAGTGGTTATCCTGAAGCGACCATGAGTTTTTGATGTTTCACTCCTCTTTACATGTTTGTACCTATTTATCAATCTTGGCGTTGTGTCGGAATACAAATTCATGGTTTTTCAAAGACTATATTTGTCCATATACGTAGGGGTTTGATAAATAGGTAAATCTTGTCAACCTTGTAAGATTTGCAGAACAATGGTATCTGTACCAAGGTATGAAAACTATTCTTCTATTCTAATATATCTACCAAATGTTGTTTTTGCTATGACGACTTTGCTTACTATTATAGGGATCAAACAGATAGAAATAAAATTGATTTTTGGTACTCCGAATTTCGTTATATTTATTAGTTTTTATATGAATTAATTTTTAGTTTTTGTTCAAAAAAAAAAAGGAAAATATATATTTCGAATTTACTTTTATATTTGAATATTCTCCAAAATTAGTAGAAGATTAAGCTGTTTGTTTTACATTTTTCTTCGTAAAATATCAAAAGAAAAATTGGAAAATATTAGTTTGTTTTTGAGGAAAATCTTTATTAATTTATTATTTGCAATATTGTGGTTTCTTGTTTCGAATAGGTTGTAATATTTAAATTTTTTTTTAATTCTTTCATTTTTTCTGAACTACATATATTTGAAAACCATACCTACACCTACTTCTTCATAAGGTTTTTCTTTTCAAGTATAAACAAGACTACCAACCATTTCTGGAGTTTTGTATTTCAAAATTTCACGGTGTTTCTATTCCTAGACATAAAGGAAAAAGTAGTGGTTTTGTAGTGATATTGTTTTCACCTGTTTTGAATAAAACTTGATAATGTCGTTAGAACAAGGATGTGAGGATATTGAGGTGTCCACTGATCCGCCCACATGTGGAGCTTGTAGTTTAGTGGTCGCATCAAAGGCACAATATATAAGGACGAACTGTGGTCACAGTTTCCACAAGTCCTGTCTATCAAAGGCTGAAAAACTCAGGCCATATTGTCCTCTATGTAACTGTAGACTCTTGACCGAACCACCAACTCCGAGTTCCACAGGAGTAACTACCAGAGCGCAAGCTAAAACTTCTACAACTCATGTCAGGGCATCGGAAGATAATACAGCCTCTGTCCCAGCATCTCTTACCACCCCTATTGGTCCTGAAAATCCTGTAACCGTTAGACCAAGTGAGTTACAGGACATTATATCTTCCATTGTTACTGCTCAACAAACACAATTATTTGCCAACTTGAGTGACCAGATATCGAGATTGGTTCGGACCAATATTGAGTCACGGTTTTCGAGGTTGAATGTAAATGGTCAATCCACTGCCCCAGCACCAGTTCAGCCATCTATACAGAGTACTTCACCACGACAAATGCACACCTTACCTGCTGTGGAAGAGCGAACATTTAGAGAAATGTTTGGAATTTCCCTTAATAACTCGCAGAGCCAAAATCATGCCCAACTGAATGCAAGTAGATCAGGTCCTCATACTTCCAATAACTCTTCTTCTTCCGATTTGACCTCCAGACCTGATAAAGTGTTGCACATAATTTCCAATTGGAGAATCAAATTTTCTGGTAGCTTAAATAGTATATCAGTAGAAAATTTTATATATCGTATTGCAGCATTAACCTCACAAACACTTCAAGGCGATTTCGATCTATTATGCCGAAATGCCAGTTCTCTATTCGAAGGAAAAGCGGCGGACTGGTTCTGGCGGTATCATCGATCAGTTGATTCGGTTTGTTGGAATAGTTTATGTAAGGCTATGAGACAACAGTATAGCGACTCAAGGTCAGATGTAGACATCAGAGAGCTAATAAGAGATAGAAAGCAGAAGCAGGGTGAAAGCTTTGATAATTTTTACGAGTCGGTGGTAGAGCTGACAGATAGATTGAAGGAACCTCTTTCCGGTAGCTTATTGGTTGAAATACTTAGACGTAATTTATTGCCTGAAATACAGCATGAGATCCTCAACTTGAAGATTTCATCCTTGCAAGAATTGAGGGATGTTTGCAGACGAAGAGAATTCTTCATGCAAGATGTTCGACGAAAACATGGTTTAGGATTCTCTAAGCCTAATATGATATCCAAGCGAGTGTCCGAGTTAGATGAAGTTGTTTTAGATAATGAAGTAGAGTCGTTGACAGATTCAACTGATCAAATAGCGGCAATAGGTTTCATTTGTTGGAATTGTCGTCAATCCGGTCATCGTTACCAGGAATGTTTGGCCAATAGGACTGTGTTTTGCTACGGTTGTGGTACACCGGACACCTACAAGCCAAACTGCAAGAAGTGTAATCCAAAAAACTAGAATGGGATTGCACCAATGAGTGCAGTCAAGATATAGAAAAGGATGCGGAATAAAAATATTGAATAGAGACATTCCAAACTGTACAAATATTTCCCTTCATAATTATAATGAAATGCCAAATAATTTATTAAATAGTCCAAAGGTGGATAATACAAATAGTGTCAAAAATAATTCATATATATTGAAACCATTGCATGTGCGTATAAAAGAGTATAAGGAAACTAGAGACAGAATATTCAATGAGGAACCTAAAATAAAACCATCTAGGTCAGCTGATAGGATTCGTGACTACTGGAGGAAAGTTAGGAGCTGTAAGAAAAGGTTTGTCTGTTCTGTCCTCGATAATACGTCTGATGTGAGGCCATACGCAGAGGTGATCCTCTTTGGAGAAAAAATGCTAGGTCTAATGGATACAGGGGCTTCTTTAAGTTGTGTTGGTTCGCGGGTAGCGAAGGACTATATAGATGCATGTAGGCCATATAAAAAGTTGAATTCTGTCGTAAGAACAGCCGATGGGAATAGTCAAGACGTTGTAGGATACGTCGATACAAAAATTTCGTTTAAGGGTCTTGAAAAAGATATATCCATTTTTATTATTCCTAGCCTTGATAGGGATTTATATTTAGGTGTGGACTTTTGGAATTTGTTCGACCTCTTGCCTGCTGGACTTCTTACGGAAGATAACATATCCGATAATATGTCATGGGTATCTGAAATAGCTCCTCAAATACAATTAACCGATTTTCAAAGGCGACATCTGAACAAGGTTATTAGTATGTTTCCTTCTTTTTCCAAGCAAGGACTTGGGAGGACCCATGTTCTTCAACATTCAATCGATACTGGTACGGCTAAACCGGTTAAACAGAGGCACTTTCCTGTTTCTCCGGCAATTGAAAAGCTGATATATGCAGAACTAGACAGAATGTTAGAACTGGGTGTGATAGAGGAGTCGAACAGTGCCTGGTCCTCTCCAGTGGTCCTTCACAGGAAACCTGGCAAAAATAGACTTTGCTTGGATAGTCGCAAGTTAAATTCTGTCACCGTTGGTGATGCCTATCCTCTCCCCCATATTGATGGTATACTGAGTAGGTTGCCTAAAGCCGAGTTTATTACCGCCTTAGATCTGAAGGATGCCTTTTGGCAGATTCCATTGGATCCGCAATCAAAAGAAAAGACAGCATTTACTGTTCCTGGGAGGCCGTTGTACCATTATACGGTCATGCCCTTTGGGCTCTGCAACGCGCCTCAGACCATGTCCCGATTAATGGACAAGGTTATCCCACCGGCTCTCAGGACAGAAGTGTTCGTCTATCTCGATGATTTGCTGATCGTTTCGGACTCTTTCGAAAGGCATCTCGCGGTACTAAGGTTGGTTGCAGGCAAAATAAAAGAATCCGGTCTTACCATCAATGTGGAGAAGAGCAATTTTTGCGTGTCAGGAGGTCAGGTATCTAGGCCATTTGGTTGGTGGCGGGGTCATAAGAACTGACCCTGAAAAAGTATCTGCTATAACGGACTTCCCGGTTCCTAAATCTGTCAAACAGGTACGTCGGTTTCTAGGAATGACGGGTTGGTACCGGAAATTCATTCGGGACTACGCATCTATTGCTGCTCCTCTTTCTGATTTGACAAAAACAAAACGCAAGTTTATCTGGAATGATGACGCCCAGAATTCCTTTGAGGCTTTAAAGACCCATTTGAGCACCGCACCAGTACTACATAGCCCAGATTTCTCACAGCCGTTTTTTATACACTGTCACGCTAGTAGCACTGGTATAGGAGGTGTATTGGTCCAGAAGGATGCGGAGGGTGAAGAGTTTCCTATTGCCTTTATGTCAAAGAAACTCAATCAAGCCCAACGTAACTATTCGGTGACCGAACAAGAATGCTTAGCAGCAATGTTAAGCATTAACAAAGTGATCACTGATCATGCATCACTGAAGTGGCTCATGTCCCAAACAGACCTCAGCACGCGGTTAGCTCGATGGGCCTTGAAACTTCAAGGGTATAAATTCTCTATTCAGCATGGAAAAGGTAGCCAAAACGTAGTCCCCGTGTGTTGAAGCTTTATCCGCTGATGATGTAGAAACCGATAATGGAATGTTTATTGATTTAGATTCTGCACATTTTCAATCTGTTAGCTATAAAGAACTTTTAAACAAGGTTAACAAATCATTGGATACAATGCCTGATTTGAAAATCATTGATGACTATATTTACAGACGGACTGAACATGCTTCAGGAGACCAAGTAAAGGATGATTTATCCTGGAAGTTATGGGTCCCGAAGGATATGGTACCAGAGTTGTTGAAAAGATCTCATGACGATTCCTTATCTTCACATGGGGGTATTAATAAAACACTTTTCAAGTTGAGAAAATATTATTTCTGGCCAAATATGGTGATTGATGTCAGAAATTACATAAATAATTGTGACATTTGTAAATCGACTAAACACCCTAGCCAGCCCCTTAGGCCTCCACTTGGTAAGACTTCTGAAACCAGCAGATTTTTCCAGAAGATTTATATCGATTTTCTGGGTCCTTATCCTCGATCAAAATTAGGTAATATCGGAATTTTTGTAGCACTGGACCACTATACGAAGTTCCCATTTCTAAAAGCAGTGAAGAAGCTTTCTACTGATATCGTAATAAATTACTTGGAGAGCGAACTCTTTCATACGTATGGCATCCCGGAAATTGTTGTGTCAGACAATGGTTCGCAATTTAAATCTAAACAATTTGGCCAGTTTTTAAAACGATATAATGTAAATCATCTTACTACAGCAGTTCATTCTCCGCAGGCGAATGCTTCGGAGCGGGTAAATCGTTCTGTTTTAGCTGCCATAAAGTCTTATATCTCGCCTGACCAAAAAGATTGGGATCGAATGCTAAGCAATATCGGTTGCGCTTTGAGATCCACAGTTCATAGTGCTATAGGGACATCCCCTTACTATCTTACTTTTGGCCAAAATATGGTTACTAATGGCAAAACGTATAAACTTTTACGCCAATTAGAACTGTTGGAAGATAGGACAGTGAATTTTGATAAAGATGGTTCCCTTGCTATTGTCGGTAGTAGAGCCAAGGAACTGATGCGGAAACAATTTGATAGAAACCAAAGAAACTATAATCTCAGATCCAAGGAGGTATCATATGCGGAAGGCCAGGAAGTATTTCGAAGGAATTTCAGACAAAGTAACTTTGCCCAAGGTTATAATGCCAAGTTGGCTCCCACTTTTCTTAAAGCCAGGATACGTAAAAAAGTAGGAAATTGTAACTATGAACTTGAAGATCTACAGGGCAAGTTCATAGGTGTATTTCACGCAAAGGATATACGCCAATAAAATGTGTTGCAAGCGGTATCAGCTTTGGTGGCGATAGGTTTACCCCCCCGAAATCTGATTTTGGTTGGGGGGTTTGTAGAGGCGCTTGCAACCTACATCTAATATTCCTTATTTTTACGTACATATGGGTTGTTGTTTGTGCATTGGGAAAAAAAATATTTAATTTTTTTAAATATCTGTGGATATTTAACGGCCTTGTTGTGCGACCTCTGCAGGCGATTTTGTGTTAAAAATAGAAAATATCTATCATCTAGTTGACGTTTTTCTACAGTTCCATTTAGCCATTTTTTTCGGCATATTGGAAAGAAGACATTTTTGCGAAATTTTTAGAAGCTTCATGCTATCAAAATTAAGAAAACTCTGCCATTTTGTCAACTGATAGTCCTATAATTAACACCTTTGCAACTCAGTGTATATTTTCTCATTCGATTGTGAGCCTGTGAATTTTCAGTTTTTTCAATCATAATTTAGTGTTATAAGCTGATTATATTTAATATTTATCTGTGAGTATATCAATTGGAAGATTTTTTTTTTATTTTTTGGTCAAAATCCAGATAGTTTTTAATATATTATTAACCTATAGGAATATCTTGAGATTGGTACATTTCTTGGTGGTTAAAATATACAATTTATTTCATCTTGATGTGATGTTTTTTTCATTATTCCTCATCCAATAAATCGAAAGGTAATAATTTATTTGGTTCGTTCAATTTCATTCCGTTCCTAATCTCTCATTTAATTGATTTGTTAGATTTCTTGTCAAAATTTGTCTGGTATGCAGAGTAAAATAAATTGGAACGAAATATCACATTCTTATGCTTTGCTTTCAATCGCCGCTGTTGGTTTACCTATTGCTCCTGTTTATCGATCAGTCTGTTGTTCGATCTATTGTTTAAAGTGTGTGAACAAGTAAACTGTCCGTCCAGCCGCACACGGGAGAAGAAGCGAGCAATAATAGCACAAAAAAAAAAAAAACTGAACAACACCTTGAAAGGAGGAAAGCCACCTGTTGCAGGATATTTATATTTCAATAATCCTCCCGTGTGTACAAAACACTTTAAATATTAACTTAAAATTTATAAAAAAAATGAAGATTTTATAAAAGGGAAAAAATCAGTAGCAAAATAAGCGGTAAGAATCTATCAAGTGGATGAGTTGTTAACATACCAGTTTTAAAATTTGTTGTTGTTGTTAAGAAGCAAAATTCTAAAAGAAACCGAGAATCATGACGTGGTTAAAGTAAAATTATAAGTTAAATTATTTAAACTATTTTTGTTAAATTTGAGTGTTACTTCTATCTTCATCAGCATTGCCTAAAAATAATTTATTTATTTATTTTTTTTTTTTTTTTTGTAACCAATGTGTTAAAAAAAGAGAATATTGAAACATAATATTCCCGTTGAATGTGGTAAAGGAAGTCACCAAAGATATACACACAAGTGTTACATATTTATAATTGGAATTTGTCATAAATGATCATTATGATCATACATCGAACTATTTGATATGTTAGTTTGCTGTTTGTAATGTTGATTATGTTAAATTCTCCAATATTTATCAAACACAACATGTATGTTTGACTTCAAACCACGCAACATGTATGTTACACATCGAACCACACAACCTGTTTGTTAGGTATAACATAATGCAACGTGTATGCATACAACATTCCACTCTGTGCCGTCAACACATTATTTAAATATGAATGCTCACATCTGTTTATCTTTCTCTTAGTTTATAAAAACCAGTATTATAGCGGCTTGAGATGATCTCCGAGAAAGCGCTTTCAAAGAGGAATATCGAGAGTGTAAGCATGTAAGTCGTTGAACTTTTTCTTTATTTGTTTTGATTTTTATGGTGATAAAGAGAAATATAAAAGACTAACAATAACATTAGAGATCATATGTGTTCAATTATTGAATTTTTTTGTCTCTGATAATAATTTGAATTATGATTTAAAGTGTTTTCTCTTTTTAAAATTAAATTGTGGTAAATGAAGCAGAATTTATTTTAATGAATTTCAGAAAAAAATATTTTTTTTTTTGATATTACATTTTATTATTATGATCACTAATGGTATTAATTGAATTTATTATTGTGAATCTATATTTAAATTTTTGGTGATGCGTTAAAAAAATGGTATATTCTGATATTATAAAATTTCAATGCCTATGGTGATGGAAAAAGGTTAACACTCAGGTTATAATTCATTATCTGATTTTAATTTAATTTTTGATTTAATTTTAATTTATGAATAATTTAAGTATTTCCGAACATATTCTTCAAACCTAATTTAAGAGCTGTTATTAGATATATTTTTCTTTATGTTTATTTTTCGATTAATTTCTCTTTTTTTTATCGGTCAACCCGAATGATACTCTTTCTTGAATTTTTGAGCAATAAAATTATAATGATGTTTGAATAGATATTTAAAATCTATCTGTTTTGATTCCTCTTGTCGTAAGTAAAGTTTGTCGTAGTGATGTTTGGGTGTTGCAACCAAAGAACATTCTTATGGACATTTTGTTTGTTGCAACATGGTTGGGAGGGCAGTCGAGCGATACAACATCATATTGCTCGCAACATTCTGGTAGATCTTCGCTTCCGTTTCCTCTATTTTCTCTCCAATTTTCAGGCTATGATGTTGCTAGCCTTTTCTTTTTCCAAACATTTTCCGTTTCCCTATCACTTTGTTCCTATTGATTATTCTCTCACATAGACAAAAGCACGCAATTACAAATAAATGTTTCTTGTAGTAAGATGGCATTGGGTACATGGTGGTTGATGGAATCCCCCCACCGACGAGCTATAAGGCCGGATCCCATGCGTGCTTTGCCACCGATCATTACCTAGAATTTCAGCTGCCAACTTCAGATCCTTTGTTGGACAAGTAATATGCTACACATCTACCAATAAATTGGAAATGAGCAAATTAGTTTAAGTTGCTATTATTCGAAAATTAGAGAACGAAACCTGCTGGTTTTCTTTTATAATTTGTCACAATATCTTGATCTTTCGAGTATGTCGCCTATATAAACAGTATCGTTTATTATAGTGTTGTAGGGTATTCAACGGTCGCACGTCTATAGCCTTTCCTTGCTTGTTTTAATTATATCTCTATTTGAACAAATGACCGTTTGATTCCACTGTCCTGATGATGACTGATATCCTTAAATATATTGTAATAAATAAAACAAACTCATTTCAAATAACGACCAAATCCCCCCCCTTCCGACTCTCCCGACCTATTTTTTTGTGGTTTGAAGAAGAAAAAACATCGTCAACAACGCCAAGTTGAATGCGAACTTGTATGGGCCAATACAAGGATCCACAATACAAATGCGGAGCACAGAACAGAACAAATCTTCACAATTTGATTTATGTGAGTTTGAAATAGAAAAGAATGATAGAGAATAGAGGAAATATACAAATGGAGAATGCGATGATACATATGTACATATATATAGATAGAATGCACAAGTGAAGTGTGTACGTACACATGTACCTATGTACGAAACTATGTGTACATAAACTCACTACTACAGTGTACTTAGTTATACAATTTTCTGCACTCTGTTTTCTTAGTATATACAATTATTATATAATTTATTTGTTGGTGTAGTTTCAGTTCCGTTTTTTTTTTCTTCCGTCCTTTCATTTGGTATAACTATTCTACTATGCAGGAGCTGCAGCAGCAGCAGCAGCAGCAGAAACTACGGCCATAAAGACGTCTAAACGATGTTGTGAACGACAAAAACACTTCAGTAACAACAAATTATTGCTAGTTCCCAGTCAGCAGCAAGAGAGTGGAGGCAAAAGACAGTTGCAGCAATATAAGCAATAAATTGAAGTTGCCGCCATACTTCATACCAATGTGGGGCCGAAATAGAGCGCGCCAAACCAAGCCACCAACCAACCCCCCCAACAACAATAAACCCAATAGCATAACAAAGCCTCTAGTACACAATGAAAATGGTTCTGCTGTCTGACTGTTTGTCTCTTCGACTATCACATTTAAAGGAATTGGATTTCGTTGTGTTGGTTCGTATCTTCTCTCGCCCAGCAAAGTAGGACGATGTAAAATAGAGAAAAGCGCCCACAGGACAACACTGCATCAGACAAAGTTGAACAAATGAGCAAAATACGAAGCATCCAAAAGAGCGAACCACAGCCGAGGCAACGAATGAGTACAGGAAAAGCAAGGAATTTGTGCCACTTACGACAAGTTAACAGGCAGCATCCTTGCGCCAAAACGTCGAGCTCAAAAACGAGTACATATTGCATTGAAGTGAGCACTCACACACACACACACACACATTGGCATCATCAATTCTACATTTATTTTCAAAGGGCAATGGACTCTCTTTTGCCGTGTTGTACTGTAGTAGCTTACTACTGCGACCAACCACCCATCCATAATTTCATTTCAGGTTTGTTTCAATCTCATTAATGGCACACAGCCTTTCATTGCAAACAAAATAACAGCGAAATCCTTTTTCGATAGTCATCTCTCCTCCGGAAATGCCATATCATGATGAAGTTTGCTGATTACAAGGGAAAATGGGCATACAGAATTCCTCTATACTATGATTTTGAGAGCACTATGCTACCAGGAGGGAAGAGAAAGGTGTAGATAAAATGTTTCTTTCTTTCTGCATGTCATTGCAATAAATGTAATTGAAAATTTAATTTAATAAAAATGTGAATTTTTTTATAATTAATTTTCTAGTGCGATTCCTTTATCGACTATCGAAACTAAAGCGTGGATTTTTTAAGTATATTTTCTTAAGAACCACCTGAGCTATAAGCTTAGATTTTTTAAATATATTTTTTCAAAGACCATCCCAGCTATATACGTTGATTTTTTTGATATATTTTTTCAAGGACCAACTAAGATATAAGCTTGGATTTTTTGAATATATATTTTTCAAGGACCATCTGAGCAACGAAGATAAAAGCGTGGTTTTTTTAAATATATTTTTCAAGGACCATCTGAGCTATAAGTGTGGATTTTAAAATATATTTTCCAAGGACCATCTGAGCAACGAAGATATAGGCGTGGATTTTTTAAATATATTTTTCAAGGACCATCTGAGCAACGAAGATTTTTAAATATATTTTTCAAGGACCATCTGAGCAACGAAGATATAGGCGTGGATTTTTTAAATTTATTTTCCAAGGACCATCTGAGCAACGAAGATATAGGCGTGGATTTTTAAAATATATTTTTCAAGGACCATCTGAGCAACGAAGATATAGGCGTGGATTTTTAAAATATATTTTTCAAGGACCATCTGAGCAACGAAGATATAGGCGTGCATTTTTTAAATATATTTTCCAAGGACCATCTGAGCAACGAAGATATAGGCGGGGATTTTTTAAATATATTTTTCAAGGACCATCTGAGCAACGAAGATATAGGCGTGGATTTTTAAATATATTTTTCAAGGACCATCTGAGCAACGAAGATATAGGCGTGGATTTTTTAAATATATTTTTCAAGGACCATCTGAGCAACGAAGATATAGGCATGGATTTTTTATATATATTTTCCAAGGACCATCTGAGCAACGAAGATATAGGCGTGGATTTTTTAAATATATTTTTCAAGGACCATCTGAGCAACGAAGATATAGGCGTGGATTTTTTAAATATATTTTTCAAGGACCATCTGAGCAACGAAGATATAGGCGTGGATTTTTTAAATTTATTTTCCAAGGACCATCTGAGCAACGAAGATATAGGCGTGGATTTTTAAAATATATTTTTTCAAGGACCATCTGAGCAACGAAGATATAGGCGTGGATTTTTAAATATATTTTTCAAGGACCATCTGAGCAACGAAGATATAGGCGTGGATTTTTTAAATTTATTTTCCAAGGACCATCTGAGCAACGAAGATATAGGCGTGGATTTTTAAAATATATTTTTTCAAGGACCATCTGAGCAACGAAGGTATAAGCGTGGATTTTTTAAATATATTTTTCAAGGACCATCTGAGCAACGAAGGTATAAGCGTGGATTTTTTAAATATATTTTTTCAAGGACCATCTGAGCAACGAAGGTATAAGCGTGGATTTTTTAAATATATTTTTTCAAGGACAATCTGAGCAACGAAGGTATAAGCGTGGATTTTTTAAATATATTTTTTCAAGGACCATCTGAGCATCGAAGATATAGGCGTGGATTTTTTAAATATATTTTTTCAAGGACCATCTGAGCATCGAAGATATAGGCGTGGATTTTTTAAATATATTTTTTCAAGGACCATCTGAGCAACGAAGATATAGGCGTGGACTTCTTAAATATATTTTTCAAGGACCATCTGAGCAACGAAGATATAGGCGTGGATTTTTTAAATATATTTTTCAAGGACCATCCGAGCAACGAAGATATAAGCGTGGATTTTTTAAATATATTTTTTCAAGAACCATCTGAGCTATAAGTGTGGATTTTTAAATATATTTTTCAAGGACCATCCGAGCAACGAAGATATAAGCGTGGATTTTTTAAATATATTTTTTCAAGAACCATCTGAGCTATAAGTGTGGATTTTTAAATATATTTTTCAAGGACCATCTAAGCAACGAAGATATAAGCGTGGATTTTTTAAATATATTTTTTCAAGAACCATCTGAGCTATAAGTGTGGATTTTTAAATATATTTTCTCAAGGACCATCTTAGCAACGATGATATAAGCGTGGATTTTTTAAATACATTTTTTCAAGAACCATCTGAGCTATAAGTGTGGATTTTTAAATATATTTTCTCAAGGACCATCTTAGCAACGATGATATAAGCGTGGATTTTTTAAATATATTTTTTCAAGAACCATCTGAGCTATAAGTGTGGATTTTTAAATATATTTTCTCAAGGACCAACGAAGCTACAGGCGTAGATTTTTTAAATATATTTTTTCAAGAACCATCTGAGCTATAAGTGTGGATTTTTAAATATATTTTCTCAAGGACCAACGAAGCTACAGGCGTAGATTTTTTAAATATACAGGGTGAGACAAAAAAAAAACTGCAACAAAGTCAAACGCCATAATTTATACATTTTCTTTTTTATTTTAATGAATAAAAGCAAAATATGTCGGGAATATCATCAAATGTTAGAGTAAGTATAGATTTGTTCGAACTGGTCACATTTGGCACGAATTATGGCCTTCAAACAGCCAACGAAACCATTACACGCTGCCCGAATGTTGCTCTGCGGTATTTTGGCCTATTCCCGGCCAAGCGCTCGGTTGAGGAGATCGACACTTTGGTATTTTTTAGTGCCAACTTTGCTTTCCAAAATACTCCAGACACAATAGTCCGGATTGGTATCCGGAGATTTTGGTGGCCATTGTGCGCTGGAAATGAAGCGAGGAACCTCATTTTGTAACCATTCTTGGATGTCGGTGACGTGCTGAGAGCGATGGTGCTGAGCCCTGTTGGAATGTCCAAGGTCTGCGGCTAAAATGTTTGCGTGTCCAAGGCTTTAATACACCCTCCAGAATATTTTCACGATAATATTCGGCATTTGTTCTGGTGCCACGGTCGATTAATACGAGCGGAGAGCGACCATCGGTTGTTATGGCGGCCCACACTATCACCATGGCCGGCGCTTGAGTTCAGGTGGCCAACCGAAGGTGTACATTTTTAGCTGACCTCCTTGGCAAGTAAACATGATCATTTTGTTTGTTTACAAACTGCTGAATAACGAATGTTTTCCCATCGGAGACGGAGAAACCCAAATTCGGCAGTTCACCACTTTCGGCCAAGCGAAGCATCTCTTTAGCTCTTTCGAGTCAATTTTCTTACTGTTGCGCAGTAAGTTCTTGCACTTTTTTGAATTTCAATGGCTTTACCCCGAACTCATTTTTCATTATTTGGCGAATGGAATATTGCGATACGTTCAGATCACGAGCTATTTTCGATCACTGGGACGTGGGTTTCGATCAAGTCGCTTCTTTTCTGCTGATGTTGCTGTTTTCTTCCGTCCACTTCCTTGACGTCGGGCTACGCTATCAGTATCACGGCAACGAGCGATGGTTCGAGACACAAAAGATTTATTTACATTTAAATGCTGGAGTGCTCTAACGATAGCCACTTGTGGTTTTTAGCCAGATACAAAGAAATCACACTATTACACTTGAATTCAATCACGAATACCTTTTTTTTCTGGAAAAATCTCACCAAAATGCATTTGCAGGCTTGTAAGCAATATAATGAGCTGTCACTGGAATAGTTTTAACAGCTGTCGGACGAGTGGCTTATAAATGACAGCAGTCTGAAGTTGGTTGCAGTTTTTTCATATCACCCTGTATATTATTTCAATTACCAATAAACCAATAAGCGTGAATTTTTTAAATGTAAAATTTCAAGGACCATTGAAGCTATAAGCGTGGATTTTTAAACATATTTTTTCAAGGACCATTGAAACTATAAGCGTGGATTTTTAAGCCTATTTTTTAAGAACCATTAAAGCTATAAGCGTGTATTTTTAAGCATGTTTTTTCAGCAAACATCTTGCTTCAATCGGGCTAGTAATGTTGTTAGAATAGACTCAAAATAACTTTAAAAAATCTTTTGTAACCCCAACATAATATTTCAAAATTCCTCTTGCGACTACCTTATCAAATTCGTCAAACACTTCCAAGTGACGTGACTATAGACTACATGTTGCCTTATCACACATGTCTTTTTAAGTTATTTATTAAGAACAGTTCCAATGTAATATTTCACGTACCTTCTTATCGCCGGACTGTTTATTCCTCGTACATTGGTCCCCAACCTGAAATTATGAATGAAAAATTAAAAAAACAAACATACAGACACACACAAATGTTAATCAAAATTTATAACAATCATTGTCTGAACCCTTCACATGAAAAAAAAAACAAATAAACAAAAAATAGAACAAAAACAAAATTAAATAAAAACTCACGATAAGATAACTAAGAATTGTAATGAATGAAATTTTTAAGGCATTACAACGAAATTGCAATTGACCCAGAAAATTATTGAATGGAATCGTTATGTGGTGGCTTGAAGTTACAAAACTTATCAAAGTGTTGTCTAAGCATTTACCTTGCTCGATAAATCGATCACTGTTACATCATATAAAATCATATTTTTAAAAAATCTCTACACTACAATATTCGATGGAGGGGGAGCCTTATTAAAAAGGCAATTTTTATATATTTACTAGCTGAACCCGGTGCGCTTCGCAACCCCTTTCATTTTCCGCCACAATTCCGCCACACATTCTGAGTGTCATTGGAATCATATATATCGTGTTTGGTGCACAACATACATCGATGTTGCATCAAATATGTGAAATCGGCCGAAAGTATTATGGGAGGTACACACAAATCTGAACCGAATTCAATATAATTTCACAAATTTATTTGTATACCAAATTTGGGCACTCATGCCGAATATTATTTAACTCGGACATACGTATCGTGTTTTGTGCATCAAATATGTGAAATCGGCCGAAAATATATATGGGAGCTATATCCAAATCTGAACCGATTTCAATATAATTTGACACATTTATTATACCCTACAACACTATGTGTTGGGGGTATTATAAGTTTGATTGGGCCAGAATTTATGTAACACCTCGAAATATTGATTTCCCACATAGGAAAGTATATATGGATCTTCTTATCTCGCCGAGCTGAGTCGATCTAGCTATGTATGTCCGTCCGTCTGTCCGTCTGTCCATGTTAATTTGTAATCACTCTACAGGTCGCAATTATGGCCCGATCTTCACGAAATTGAAAATGTAGGTGGGGTTGAGGTCAGAATAGAACCCTATTTCTTTTGGAGATGATCGCGTAATATTTAGGGGTTGAAATGGACCAAAAACTGAAAAATTTCCTGATTTTGTAGTTGCTCTACAGGTCGCAATTATGGACCAATCGACGGAATTTCGCATGTAGTTAGAGTTTAGGGCGGGGAAGAAGCCTACCAATTTGGGTGGTCATCGGATAATATTTAGCGGGTAAAATAGACCATATATTTTGTGTTGAAAAAATTCAAAATTTTTCATTAAATCGCGAAGATTTTAAATCCCAGCGAAATCACAAAGCCACGACAAGGTTACTTCTGATCTTTACATTGATGTTAACATCCAACAAATCGGGAATATAGCAAAATATGTGCGATATATATGTCTATCAAAGAAGATATGCTTGAAAGATCCCTTATATGTCGAGAACGGCTGAACTGATTTCGACAGTTCTCATTAATTTAGAATGGCCTCTTGGCCATCGCACAAAAATATCTCTCTAAAGATGAAAATTTTGATTTTGTAACATTTTCTAATATTTTTTCAATTTTGTCATATTTTTGGCATATTTTCATTTTGAATTAAACATTTGGTAATATTTCTACAGCTAACAAAACTAAGTAGTTAGGATATCAGGATATCATATACAGATCGCATTTATGGTCCGATCCTTACGAAATTTTGCATGGGGATAAGATGAGGGTCAGAATAGAAGCCTACCCTTTTTGGAAATGATCGCCATATATTTAGGGGTTGAAATGGACCAAAAAACTGCAAAATTGTCAGCAGGTCGTAATTATCGCCCGATCCTCACGCACATTTGAATGGGGGTTACCGGGCATTGCAAAAGCCAAGCAGTTTTGGATGGCCATCCAAAAATATTCAATATGTGAAATAGTTTGCCAACTTTTGTAGACAAAATACGAAAATATCCATTCCAGTGACTTTTTGGAGAATTCACAAATGCAGGAAAGACGCACTTCTGACTATTTCGTTAAGGCTGATTTCGTTGAAGAATATAGTCAAATGTCTGTATCTCATATAGGTGCGTTTCAGTCAAACACCAATAATAAATGTTAATCTTTTGCCACTTCTGAGAGATTATAGGTCTTTGGGAAATATTGGTTCCAGATCTAGGAAGACCATTTACGTGCAACATCTACCAATAAGTTGGAATTGAGCTACTAATTTGTTGCTATTATTCGAAAATTAGAGAACGAAACCTGATGGTTTTCTTTTATTATTTGTCACAATATCTTGTGCAATTCTTTCGAGTATCTCGCCTATATAAACTGTATCATTTATTATAGTGTTGTAGGGTATTCAACGGTCGGCCCCGCTCGTCTGTAGCCTTTGCTTACTTGTTTTTGTACCTAATTTAGTCACTCATGCCGAATTTCATTGGCATCGGAGATACGTATCGTGTTTTGTGCATCAAATATATGAAATCGGCCGAAAATATATATGAGAGCTATATCCAAATATGAACCGATTTCAATATAATTTGACAAATTTATTTTCTGATCAAAATTCCTCGCACATTCAAAATTTCATTGAAATCGAACATTGCTGCATCAAATACGTGAAATAGGCCGAAAATATATATATGGGAGCTATATCCAAATCTGAACCGATTACAATATAATTTGAGAAATTTATTTTCTGATCAAAATCCCGTCACACATTTCCAATTTCATTGGAATCGAATATACATATCGCGTTTGGTGCATCCATTACATGAAATCGGCGGAAAATATATATGGAAGCTATATCAAAATCTGAACCGATTTCAATATAATTTGGCAATTTTTTTTTTTTTTTTTTTTTTTTTTGTTTTTCAAATTTCGTTACGCTTTCCAAATTTGGACGCTGTGTCTGTATTCGATCAGCAGTTATGTGCATATAAAATCTAAATTTTTGGGATGTACCTCCGATTCTGATGCTATATCTCCACTTGTGGAATTTCAAAAAATGTTATAGCCTATGTTACTTTCAGGCGATGTTGTAGTATACTTGGAAATTTTCAGAAGACATGACGAAGGGCATATATATTTTTTTTGTTCTTCTAGTGGCGGAAGACACAAAGATGTCTTCTATTGAAAGACAAAAGGTTTCACTTATAGGTCTTCTATTGACAGGAGAACCTTAATTGACAAAAGATTTGTTAATATTCCTCTACGGCCTTTTAAAAGTTGTATTTGGCCTTTAACAGGTCATTTGCTGAAAATAGTTTGCAGTTCTTATACATAAAGAACACTCTCTACAGGCCTTATTTATCTTAGAAGACCTCTATTCTGTGGTATTCTATATATAGAAAGTCTTTTAGAGTTCATTTTTAGCCCGACGACCTTTCGCCAATTTTTACAACGGAATTGTCTGATATTTTGTATTTGAAATTTCTAATCAGCGACTAACTGCTTTTCAAAAAATATGTGATACATTATCTAGTTTTGATTTTGTACATATCATAGTGGAGGGTTTCTAAAGTTCAGCCCGGCCGAACTTACTACTTGTTTATTTGTTTAGTCTAAATACATTGTTCATTCTTCTATAGATAAAAAGCCCTTTGAAGATTTTTAATAAACAAACGGTATTCTATAGCCAGAAGACTTTGTACAACACACAGTAGATGTTTTCTTTTTCCAGAAGATATCGTAGAGATCTTCTTCAGCCAGATAGAAGATCTTTTAAATTTCTTCACTGAAGGTCTTGTAAAGGGGATTTTAGTTAGGAGACCTTGTCTTTGCATTCTATTGACAAAAAGCCTTTTTGAGGTATTCTAAAGACATATGGCCTTCCCTCTCTAGAAGACATCCACTCTTCATTAAGTGGAGGTTCCTTACAGCAGGTATCATCTAAGAATATTATGAAAGTAGACCGTACAAGTAAAAAGGCAGCTAAGGCCGAACTTTTAATGCCCTCTACTAGCTGAAAAAAAAGTTGAAAAATACCTATGAAATGAAAACAGTTATATGAGACCATTGACCTGCATAGACAATTTTCTGTCATAGGTTTAGTACACACTAAGAACTTAAAAAACCGACATTTGAAACAATTGCCTTGATTAATGTCGCTAAAATTATCAAAATACCAAAAAATCGAGAGGTACCGTCTATGGGGGCTATACGAAAACGTTGACCGACATGGTCCATTTACGAACATAACCCGTCTACCGGCAAAGCACACTCGGGTGCAAAGTTTTAGCGCTCTATCGAAAGCGTGATTACAACGGATAGGCAGACAGACGGATTCACAAAAATGACAAACTTAATATACCCTGAATAAAATGAAAATGATAGTTCACATCACCAAGTTACCTAAGTAGGGTGGAAGGGGGCGCTCATTTACCCCTCTTCCATATTTTTTTTTTTTTAAATTTTCGGTTGAAGATTTCCCGAAATTCTTGCATTTAAGATACATAGTGTATACGGTAAGAATACAGGTAACAATACGAGGACTACTTTAATAGTCTACCTCTATAATGGAGTAAATGGTTCAAAATTCCTAAAGCTGGGATCGTAACAAGTCCAAATATTCAACGAATTTGCTTTATACAAAATATTACCATAAGTCCCTAAATACATCGAAAGCCGCTATCATACCTAAACGCCAGAAATTAATAAAATTTAAAACAAATTTACGTTTATACCCTCAGCGATACGACCAGAGAGGGTGTATATCATTTGATACGGCCCAAACGTGCTTCACCGAAATAACGACTTCAGACCCTAGGTCTTTTTGAACCAAATCCTTTTCACAATATTTGAATTTGTAATACTAGCAATGTACGTTCGTCTGGCTGGCTGGTGCGCACCATAACTCTCGAAGAAGTATCCGATTTCCAAACTTGGTACATCGTAAAACTATTACCAAACTTAGATCGAGTTTGGAGATGTGCAATATCGGTCCACTCCTTCTGGTACCTCCCCAACAAAAGGTTAACACTTTGAATATCCATGAAGCTCATATAAAGCGAAATTAACATCCGATTCCATTCAGACTTGGTCCATCTCAATATTCCCATCAACACAAGATCTATTATAAAGATGGTACAGTTCGGACCATTCCTTCTGTTACCTCCCCCACAAAGGGTCAAAGTTTTGAATTACCAAAATGATGATCATATCCGAAAGGTAAGCACCCGGTTCTCTTAATATTTCATACCTTTCATTATTTCTACTAACACAAGATCTGCTGTGAAGATGGAATATAAAGGTACACTGCTTCGGAAACCCCTCTCACGAAGGGTCAAAATTTTGAATATCCACGAAGCTCATAAAACGCGAAATTCACATTCGATTCCAGTCAGACTTGGTACATCTCAATATTTTCATCAACACAGATCTGTTGTAAAAATGGCAAAGATCGGACCTCCCCGTTTCTGTTACCTCCCCGAAGATTTTGAAAAACAAAAACTCAAAGAAAGCGAAATAGGCACCAAGGCCTCTTCAAATTTCAAACATACAAACATTTTTACAAACACAAGATCTGGTTTGAAGATGATATATCTCTGCGAACCTCCTCTGGTACCTCAACTGCAAAGGGTCACAGTTTTCAAAAAGATTATCTGTCATAACTTGCAAAACAGGTCAGCGATTCTTTACAACTTGCTATATCTAAATATTTCTCTCAACCAGAAACCTGAGACGAATATGGAATTTACGATTTCGCATAAAATATTTTTACTTGAGTTAGATGATGTATGAAAATGGAATACTTCGGTCGACTTAATGTGGTACCTTAAGCACATTTCAACATTTTCCGAAAAAATATTACATATTTCATTGAAAGTGAAGGAAGTTACCAATATAATCCAAACCTGGTGCGTCACAATATTTATATCACATTTATTTAGATCCGATACGAAATGGTCTTTTATAGGAAGACCTTCTTCTGGTCTTCTATAGGAAGACCTTCTTCTGGTCTTCTATAGGAAGACCTTCTTCTGGTCTTCTATAGGAAGACCTTCTTCTGGTCTTCTATAGGAAGACCTTCTTCTGGTCTTCTATAGGAAGACCTTCTTCTGATCTTCTATAGGAAGACCTTCTTCTGGTCTTCTATAGGAAGACATTCTTCTGGTCTTCTATAGGAAGACCTTCTTCTGGTCTTCTATAGGAAGACCTTCTTCTGGTCTTCTATAGGAAGACCTTCTTCTGGTATTCTATAGGAAGACCTTCTTCTGATCTTCTATAGGAAGACCTTCTTCTGGTCTTCTATAGGAAGACCTTCTTCTGGTCTTCTATAGGAAGACATTCTTCTGGTCTTCTATAGGAAGACCTTCTTCTGGTCTTCTATAGGAAGACCTTCTTCTGGTCTTCTATAGGAAGACCTTCTTCTGGTCTTCTATAGGAAGACATTCTTCTGGTCTTCTATAGGAAGACATTCTTCTGGTCTTCTATAGGAAGACCTTCTTCTGGTCTTCTATAGGAAGACCTTCTTCTGGTCTTCTATAGGAAGACATTCTTCTGGTCTTCTATAGGAAGACCTTCTTCTGGTCTTCTATAGGAAGACCTTCTTCTGGTCTTCTATAGGAAGACCTTCTTCTGGTCTTCTATAGGAAGACCTTCTTCTGGTCTTCTATAGGATGACCTTCTTCTGGTCTTCTATAGGCAGACCTTCTTCTAGGAAGACATTCTTCTGGTCTTCTATAGACCTTCTTCTGGTCTTCTATAGGAAGACATTCTTCTGGTCTTCTCTAGGAAGACATTCTTCTGGTCTTCTATAGGAAGACATTCTTCTGGTCTTCTATAGGATGACCTTCTTCTGGTCTTCTATAGGCAGACCTTCTTCTGGTCTTCCATAGGAAGACCTTCTTCTGGTCTTCTATAGGAAGACCTTCTTCTGGTCTTCTATAGGAAGACCTTCTTCTGGTCTTCTATAGGAAGACCTTCTTCTGGTCTTCTATAGGAAGACCTTCTTCTGGTCTTCTATAGGAAGACCTTCTTCTGGTCTTCTATAGGAAGACCTTCTTCTGGTCTTCTATAGGAAGACCTTCTTCTGGTCTTCTATAGGAAGATCTTCTCCTGGTCTTCTATAGGAAGACCTTCTTCTGGTCTTCTATAGGATGACCTTCTTCTGGTCTTCTATAGGCAGACCTTCTTCTGGTCTTCTATAGGAAGACCTTCTTCTGGTCTTCTGTAGGAAGACCTTCTTCTGGTCTTCTATAGGAAGACCTTCTTCTGGTCTTCTATAGGAAGACCTTCTTCTGGTCTTCTATAGGAAGACCTTCTTCTGGTCTTCTATAGGAAGATATTCCTCTGGTCTTCTATAGGAAGACCTTCTTCTGGTCTTCTATAGGAAGACCTTCTTCTGGTCTTCTATAGGAAGACCTTCTTCTGGTGCGTCACAATATTTATATCACATTTATTTAGGTCCGATACGAAATGGACTATATTGGGATATTCCTTCGGAACCTATAAAATGTCTCACAATAAAATTGACGTACAATCTCCCCACCCCACACACACACATTCATTCATCATTTATTGTTATTAACAAAAATATGAAATTAAAAATAAAAAAAGATATAAAATATTGTCATATTTGTGATGTGTGTGATATCATGTAACAGGAAATTAATGCATCCGTCAGTCCTTAAATAGCCGTTGTGGTATCGCATTCTTGTCCATAAGCTAGCTTTTGACGTCAGATTGTAGACCAGACAAAAAGATAAAGAAGCATACGCACGGACTCACACAGACAGACACAAACACACCCATCCGTTTTCACAGTCTTTATGTCCGAACACAAACGTTGCAAATTTATCTGGCAAATATTTGTTCAATGCTTTGTTCTTCTTTGGCATTCCTTTTTGTGGCTGTGTTTTGATTGTTGTGGGTGTGTGTGTGTGTGTTCTAATTTTTTTCTACTTTCAATAAATACCTACTTTTTTCTTTGCTTCTTTATCTCAAAAGTCCTTTTTGTATCCTCATCAAAGGAAGAAATGTTAATATTCAACACATATTTGAACGACTTAAAAGTGATTGCGACGAATATTAAAATGTAAACAAAACACTGGAGCGTATTCAATGTGGCTGTGTGAGTGTGCATGTGAGTGTGCGTGCGGGGACTGCATATGAACATATGAAATGCTTATATAGGATACAACAATTGCTTTGGTAGTAGCATTTTAAAGATTCTTGTATTATGAGGTAGGCCAGCCGTGCAGGCAGACACAAAGCGTCAACTTCAAAGGCAAGACGGACTGGGCTGCTAATATAACGAACAATAAACGATCAAACAAAAACAAAAATAAAACAAGCGAATTGCCACAAAGGATAATAGCAAAGTAAACGATATGATGGTTATTTGTTCCTTTTTTTTAAATAAAAATAAATATTTTTTGGGATCGTTCAGAAGAAAACTTTCTGATCTACTCTATTAGATGAAAACCTGGTCTTCTATATAGAAAGACCTTCTGGTCTACTATAGGAAGACTTTCTGGGAGGACCTCCTGGTCTTCTAGAGGAGGACCTTCTGGTCTTCTAGAGGAGGACCTTCTGGTCTTCTAGAGGAGGACCTTCTGGTCTTCTATAGGAAGACCTTCTGGTCTTCTATGGGAAGACCTTCTGGTCTTCTATGGGAAGTCCTTCTGGTCTTCTATGGGAAGACCTTCTGGTCTTCTATGGGAAGACCTTCTGGCCTTCTATGGGAAGACCTTCTGGTCTTCTATGGGAAAACCTTCTGGTCTTCTATGGGAAGACCTTCTGGTCTACTATGGGAAGACCTTGTGGTCTACTATGGGAAGACCTTGTTCTGGTCTTCTATAGGAAGACCTTGTTCTGGTCTTCTATAGGAAGACTTTCTGGGAGGACCTCCTGGTCTTCTAGAGGAGGACCTTCTGGTCTTCTAGAGGAGGACCTTCTGGTCTTCTAGAGGAGGACCTTCTGGTCTACTAGAGGAGGACCTTCTGGTCTTCTAGAGGAGGACCTTCTGGTCTTCTAGAGGAGGACCTTCTGGTCTTCTAGAGGAGGACCTTCTGGTCTTCTATAGGAAGACCTTCTGGTCTTCTATAGGAAGACTTTCTGGTCTTCTTCACTCACATATGCAGTCCCCGCACGCACACTCTTCTATTGGAAGACCTTCTGGTATTCTATAGGAAGACCTTCAGGTCTTCTATAGGCAGACCTTCAGGTCTTCTATAGGCAGACCTTCAGGTCTTCTATAGGCAGACCTTCAGGTCTTCTATAGGAAGACCTTCTTCTGGTCTTTTGTAGGAAGACCTTCTTCTGGTCTTCTATAGGAAGACCTTCTTCTGGTCTTCTATAGGAAGACCTTCTTCTGGTCTTCTATAGGAAGACCTTCTTCTGGTCTTCTATAGGAAGACCTTCTTCTGGTCTTCTATAGGAAGACCTTACGGTCTTCTATAGGAAGATCTTCTTCTGGTCTTCTATAGAAAGACCTTCTTCCGGTCTTCTGTAGGAAGACCTTCTTCTGGTCTTCTATAGGAAGACCTTCTTCTGGTATTCTATAGGAAGACCTTCTTCTGGTCTTCTATAGGAAGACCTTCTTCTGGTCTTCTATAGGCAGACCTTCTTCTGGTCTTCTATGGGCAGACCTTCTGGTCTTCTATAGGCAGACCTTCTGGTCTTCTATAGGCAGACCTTCTGGTCTTCTATAGGCAGACCTTCTTGTCTTCTATAGTCAGACCTTCTGGTCTTCTATAGGCAGACCTTCTGGTCTTCTATAGGCAGACCTTCTGGTCTTCTATAGTCAGACCTTCTGGTCTTCTATAGGCAGACCTTCTGGTCTTCTATAGGCAGACCTTCTGATCTTCTAAAGGGGACCTTCTGGTCTTTTATAGGGAGACCTTTGGATTTTTGAGGACAAGACCTTCTGGTCTTCTATAGGAAGACATTCCGTTTTTCTATAGGAAACGGAAGGTCTTCTATAGGAAGACCTTCTGGTCTTCTATAGGAAGACCATCTGGTTTTCTTTAGGAAGACCTTCTGATCTTCTAAAGGAGACCTTCTGGTCTTTTATAGGGAGACCTTTGGATTTTTGAGGACAAGACCTTCTGGTCTATAGGGAGACCTTTTTTATCATCCTTAGGCAGACCGTTTGGACGTCTGAGAACAAGAACTTCTGATCTTCTAAACAGGAGCAGAAGGTCTAATCAGATCTGGTCTTCTATGTGTAGTCCTTCTGATCTTCTAGAGAAGAAAATCTTATCGTTTATTATGAAAACTTTTAGTGGTTTCTTATATGTGAGGAACTTCGGAAGTCCTTCTGGACCTTCATATTAGAAAATATTCTTATGTTGATACCTTCAGGTCTGAAGACCTTCTGTTCTTCCATAAGAAAACATATTTAATTCTTAGATACTTTCTTCCACGTTTCATAGGCTTTTAACGAAATGCTAAACAAAAGTTCACAAAACCTAAAACAATATGGCAACGTTTTTTTAAAGCAAGTCGCCCACCTTTTTTAATTTCATTGATACCGAAAATCAATGTGTATTGGTTAAAGCTTTATGTGTTTGCATGTTTCCCCATAAAAACGAAACAAATACATTTTTTTTTCAGATACAAACCTACAAACACATGACGTACATATATACGTGTGTGTGTGTTTATACGTACTAAAATGGAATTTGTAAATCCATTGAAAAATTAGGTCATGTAAAGAAAATGTGAACAAAAACGCACGAAAACTTGTTATCGCCATTCTCTTCGCCGTTAACATCTTGACTGCAGTTTCCTGATTTATGGCCTTTTTTCGTTCCCCTACCCAGCGCGCCAGGGTAGGGGGGAATGGCGAACAACATCAAGATTGTCATCATGAGAATCACAACAACTTTGTAAACTCAACTCTGTCCATTGCTTCGTGCAGAGCAACGAAAACCTTGAAACTCTACAAGGCTATTTTTTGTCTGCTTTGTAATATCTTGTCATAATTTTAGCTACCCCCCTTAATTTCCCTTGGCATAAATGGACTCAGAAACATACAAGAGGGTTGGGGGAAACGGAGCATTGGAAAATTTCTTCAAGAATTTCAAATAAATATTTCTTTTAACGTTTTTCATAAATTCATCAAAAGCAAACGAATCAAGGGGAGGTTGTCATTTTACAAATGATGCTTTACGACGACACACACACACACACACCCGCATTTAACATACAACTACACCCTGGATAATAATAGTATGTGGGCCAGCAGTGTGTCCACACACAATATGTTCAGTGACTAGATGTAACCATTTGTGGTCCATCCATCAAAAGTTAAGACCCAATAACCGGGGTATATTCTAGCTGGCATGACATGTCAAGACACTGACGTAGCTATCCAAATGTTGCCGCTCACGTATCGTATGTCACAGAGGGGTGACAACCGCACAGCAACAAAAATAGCAGCAGCATAACGGCAGCATATTGTTTGTTATATAGAGAAAAGTCAATACAATTTATGTTATTATTCCTCTCACACATTTCTAAGTGTTGCTACTTTTTGTGAAGTGATGTTTCAGTCAATTTCTTTAAAAAAGGAGGGTAGGAGGGGGAGGTTTCCGGCCCAAAGAGACAATACGCCTTATTGGCGTATGGAAATACTGAACTTGAAACATTTAAGCTTAAGTCTTCTATGGGAAGGTCTTCTTTGGTCTTTGGTCTTCTGGTTAAGAAGATCTTCTGGTCTTCCAAGGAAAGGCAAAGATATTCTCATGTTCTATAGGAATACCTTCTAAACTCATATAGACCTTCTAACCACCTATTGAAAAACAAAACGGTCCACGAACCGATAATTGAGTTAAAATGATGAAAACTAATTTTTCATGCTATACGTAGCAGATCTATATTTCACCTCCCAGGAATAGAGGATCATGATATTCCATGTAAAAGGACCATAGAGTTTAACATCTACCTCGCAGGCATTAGAATGCATTTTATCTGTGTTCTATAGGATTTGTTAGGTTATCGGGTGCGCAGCTATTTTTCCATAGGAAACAGTCAATCTGACCTACTGAGTGATAACAAGTTAAAAAGCATTAAGTTCGGCCGGGCCGAACTTTTAACGAATTTGGAAATTTTGCAACGAATTTGGAAATTTTCAAAAAATAAAATCCTTAAAAAATTCTGTTTACATTTTAAAAATACTGAATATAGATGTTTTATTGGAGTCTATACGACGTGGACCTACATAGGCATTGTTTGTCATAAGCCATTACCATATTCAAATTCGAAAACTTGAAATAAGCGTTGAATAATGTAGCTAAAATTATCAAAATATCGTATAGAGGGTGGTACCGTTATATCGGAGCTGTGCGAAGAACTGGACCAGCGTAGATATTTTTCTGTCCATTACGAAGTTCAAATACGACATCTCTAATAATTTCGGTGGGTATCGTACCTAAACTCGTCAAAATACCGAATATAGGGAGGTACTGATATATGGGGCTTATACGAAGACCTGGACCTGCACAGGCAATTTTCTGTCACAGACTGTAGTATCCATCATGAACTTCAAATACCAAATTTGAAACAATTCCGGTGAATAATGTCGCTAAAATCATCAAAATACCGAATATCGGGAGGTACCCCTATATGGGGGCTATATGAAGACGTGGACCTGCACAGACAATTTTCTGTCATAGGCTGTAGTATTCATCATGAACTTTAAATACCAAATTTGAAACAATTGCGGTGAATAATGTCGCTAAAATCATCAAAATGCCGCATATCGGGAGGTACCGTTATATGGGGGCTCTACGAAGACGTGGACCTACATGGCCCATTTACGAACTTAACCTGCCTACTGGAAAAATAAACATGTGTGCCAAATTTTAGCCTGCTATCTCAATTCGTTCGAAAGATAGCGTGATTGCAACAGACAGACGGACAGACAAACAGACAGACAGAATAACAAAGGAATGTCAAAGTTAATATACCCTCCATAGTATGGTGGAGGGTATAAAAGGGAGCTGGTTTTTCTTCTCGATACTTCCGGCCAGATGGAATTAGGTACCTTGCAAGCGGTTTCCAAATGCCAACTTCTTCGATGAGAGACTGGTTTGACAGTCTCATCATTCAGTAGAGCAATCGGCTGGAAATCACCTAGAGTTAGTTTGTTAGCGATTTCATTTCCTACGAAATGAATTCACATTTATCTAGAAGAGCTTTCATGCAGTCAATATTGACTCCCTCACTAAGTTTATCGGAGTGTTTAATGATTGGATTTTGGCAGAATACACTAGCAGTAATGGTCCCACATGTATGGGTAGGTGTGACAAAAATGTTTCCATACAACCAATCGATCTGAGTTTTTATAGTAGCTTCACCATGAGTAATAAATTATGTAATCCATAAATTGTGAAGATTGGTCCTCGCTTAGACATAGTCCCCATATAACAATATCTTCCGAATTAAAGAAATGCGTCTAAAGTTTAATATAGATCCCATAGAATCCTATCCCCGATTTTATTTCTATGGAGGGGTTTTACTATATTTTTTCAATCGATTTTACTTAAATTTAGTATTTATAATTATAATAAGGTAACAAATTGATGGGTCAAAAATGTTCATCATTGAACATTTTTTTGATATAGCTCGATTTGAGTGATTTTCAAGATTTTAACCAAATTTTGCATCAGATTTTGATATAATTTGGCATTTTGGATTTTGATTACCATATACATACCTTCTTTCAAAAAACTCTCACTCTTTGATATACCTTCCATGCAGTATTCTAAAGGTTAAAGTGATATTTTAAAATACGAGTAGGACCACAGAATTTTAGCGTAATCTACAGAGAGGAAGATCTGACGGACCACTTTATTATATAGGGTGAGATAAAAAATGCAACAAAATCAAACGCCATAATTTTTACATTTTGTTTTTAAATTTTATTGAATGAAAGCCAAAAATGTCGGAAATAGCATTAAATTTTAGAATAAATTTAGATTTGTTTGAATTGGTCACCTTTGGCAGGAATTATGGCCTTCAAATGGGCAATGAAACCGTCACACGCTGCCCGAATGTTGCTCTGCGGTATTTTGGTCCATTCCCGGCGAAGCGCTTGCTTGAGGTGATCGACACTTTGGTATTTTTTAGTGCCAACCAAAATACTCCAGACACAATAGTCCAACGGATTGGTATCCGGAGATTTTGGTGGTCATTGTGCGCTGGAAATGAAGCGAGGAACCTCATTTTGTAACCATTCTTGGGTGGCGCGTGCTGAGTCCTATTGCAATGTCCAAGGTCCCCCAGAATATTTTTGCGATAATATTCGCATTTATTCTAATGCCACCGTCGATTAATACGAGCGGAGAGTGACCCACACCATCACCATGGCCGGCGCTTGAGTTCTGGTGGCCAACCGAAGGTGTACATTTTTAACTGACCTCTTTGGCAAGTAAACATGATCATTTTGTTTGTTTACAACCTGCTGGACAACGAATGTTTTCTCATTGGAGAAAACCAAATTCGGCAGTTCAACACTATCGGCCAAGCGAAGTAACTCGTTAGCTCTTTTGAGTCTATTTTCTTGCTGTTGCGGTTTAAGTTCTTGCACATTTTGGAAATTCAATATTTGCCGAATGGAATATGGCGATAAGTTCAAATCACGAGTCATTTTTTTGCGACTGCGACGCGGGTTTCGATAAAGTGCTTCTTTACTTTCCGAACCATTTCTGCTGATGTTGCCGTCCACTTTTTTGACGTCGGGATACGCTACCAGTATCACGGTAACGAGCGATGGTACAAGACACAAAAGCTTTATTTCACATTTAAATGCTGGAGTGCTCTAACGATAGCCACTTGTGGTTTTCCAGCCAAATATAAAGCAATTACACTATCACGCTTGAATTCCATCACAAATAACTTTTTTTTTTGTGGAAAATTCTCACCAAAATGCTTTCGTACGCTTGTAAACAATATAATGAGCTGTCACTGGAATCATTTTAAGAGCTGTCGGACGAGTGGCTTAGAAATGACAGCAGTCTGAAGTTGGTTGCAGTTTTTGCATCTCACTCTGTATAGTGGTAAGGCAAATGATAAATAATTATAATAGATCTGGAACCAATATTTCCCAAAAACTATCTCTAAACAAGAAATGAGAACCTAAGTTCGATCGGGCCGAACTTTTAATACCCCCCACCCATTTGGAAGGAACTTGAAAAATTTCAAAAAAATCCAAAAAATAGCGCTTAATGAAAACCGTTTTATAGGGGGCTATACGAAGATGTGGACCTGTTTTTTGTCAAAACCTGTAGTTCCCATTACGAACTTCAAATTATATGTTATATTCCTACCGTTATGGACCTGCACGAAAACGTGGACCGACATGGCCCATTTACTATCTTAAGCTAAATACACATGTGTGCAAAATGTTAGCCTTCTATTTAAATTCTTTTGCAAGATAACGTGATTACAACAGACATACAGTCGGACAGAAGGACGTCGTTAAATCGACTTAGGACTTCTTGCTGATCCTGATAATATATACTTTGTAGGGTCTTACATTAGTATTTCGAAGAGTTACAATCGGAAAGACAAAGTTAATATACCCTCCATAAACCCCATGCAAAATTCCGAGACTGCAAAATCTTTTTTATACCCTCCACCATACTATGGAGGGTATATTAATTTTGTCATTCCGTTTGTAACTCCTCGAAATACTCATGCCAGACCCAACAAAGTATATATATTCTTGATCAGCGTAAAATTCTAAGACGATTTAGACATGTCCGTCTGTGTGTCTGTTGTAATCACGCTATCTTTCGAACAAATTGAGATAGAAGGCTAAAATTTTGCACACATGTATATTTTGCCAGTAGGCAGGTTAAGTTCGTAAATAGGCCATGTAGGTCCAAGTTATCATATAGCCCCCATATAACGGTACCTCCCGATATTGAGTATTTTGATGATTTTAGCGACATTATTCACCGGAATTGTTTCAAATTTGGCATTTGAAGTTCGTAAGGGATACTACAGCGTAAGACAGAAAATTTTCTGTGCAGGTCCACGTCTTCGTGTAGCCCCCATATAACGGTACCGCCCGATACTCGGTATTTTGATGATTTTAGCGACATTGTTTACCGGAATCGTTTCAAATTTGGTATTTGAAGTTCGTAATGGATACTACATCCTAAGTCAAAAAATGAGCCATGTAGGTCCACGTCTTCATATAGTCCCCATATAACGGCACCCCCGATATTCGGTATTTTGATGATTTTAGCGACATTATTTACCGGGATTGTTACAAATTTCGCATGTGAAGTTCGTAATAGATACTTCAGCCCATGCCAGAAAATTGTCTGTGCAGGTCCACGTCTACGTATAGCCCCCATATAACGGTACCCCCTATATTCGGAATTTTGATGATTTTAGCTACATTATAAACAGATTTTTCTTCAAGTTTCGCATTTAAATATTGTAAGAAATTATGACAAAAGTTGCCTATGCAGGCCCACGTCGTCGTATACGCATTCGGTATTTTTAAGATTTCAACAGAATTTTTAACGGATTATATATTTTTTTTTTTTTTGGAAATTGCCAATTTTGTACCAAATGGTGGAGGGTATTAAAAGTTCGGCCCGGCCGAACTTACAACTTTTTTACTTCTTTTTTTTTCCTTTTTTTGGTCCAACCAAGTTTGCTATAATCTTCAAAAGCAATAGGCTTCTATTCTGTCCCTAACCCCGCCTACATGCAAAATTTCGTGGGGATCAGACCATAATTGCGACCTGTACCACGATTAAAAATTAATATGAACATACGGACACACATAGTTAGATCAACTCAGATTGAAGAAATAGAAGGATCCATATAAACCATCCCATGTGCAGGACCAATATTTTGAGGCGTTACATAATTTTTCGCCCAATCAAACTTGTTTTACCCCAAACACATAGTGTTGTAGGGTATAAATCATATAAATCATACAAAAAAATGTTCTGCAAATACCTACATTGCTCATTCGATTTACACCCTAAATTCCATGGTATATCTACTTAGAAATCTGGTCTGATGACAACATTTATTTCCGCAATTGATTACACCCTTTCCAGCAGTACACCTCCGAATTTCATTCATCATTGTGTAGGGATGAATCAATCAAATTACTGCAACGCTCACAACGGTATCGTTCGTCAATTCCTTGTTCTTCCCATATCCGCCAAAAACCACAATTTGATTCTAAAAATTCAAAATTCCCATAGATAAAAATTATAATGAGAACTATAAAATCAAACAACAACAACAGCAAGAACAACTGCAATAATAGCAACAAAACTATGGCGCTACTAATCCAACACCATTCTACAAACACACACACATACACATACTCGCCCATACATCCAACCAACGAACTATCCATCCATCCACCTTCAGACATATCGTACATCACTCGTGCGCATCGTATTTCAAGTTATCTGCAGTACAAACATCTAACCCAACACACGCATGCACATCCACACGCACACACACTCGCTCACTCACTCTCATTGCCATCGAAACAACAATGCTCAGTAGTGAGTTGGCGGCGGCGAAATAAACAAAACTCAACGACAGCAGAACGACAAGCAGAACTGCGAAAATAGTGTCGACTCATACCCCAGTCTGGCCGCCGAATGTCCGTCCGACTAACCAAGCAAACGTTGTAAACGTATTCCATTCATGCTGAACACACACACACAGACACAAACTATATTTTGCTTTTGTCGACCGACCAACAGTTCAGTCCGTTCGTTCGCTCGTCTGCTCGTTGTCGATGCAGCAGAAGAATCTGAAACAGAAGTGGAAGTATGAGGAGTTCAATGGGTTTTGTGCGGTTCTGTGGCTCAACCAAAGTAAGGGGGAGAGAGTTTAACAGCAGCGGTGGCGGTGTTGTTGTTGTCTTTTTACAATTTACGATTTATTTTGATATTCTTGTGCGGCCATAACTGTATGTTTGTCCGTCAGTGTGTACATGGAAGCTAGCATCAAAACAAACGAAGGAAATTACGCCAAATAGTGAAGAACAGAAGCATTCAATGAGAGCGAAGTTGGTGGAGTGAGAGGCAGCAAATGTGGTA
This sequence comes from Musca domestica, assembly GCF_030504385.1. Taxonomy (NCBI): domain Eukaryota; kingdom Metazoa; phylum Arthropoda; class Insecta; order Diptera; family Muscidae; genus Musca; species Musca domestica. Next base: position 6,698,497 of record NW_026712324.1, on the reverse strand, counting down.
GTAGTAGTTGCTCTGTTTTGAGAAATATGCAAGCAAAACAAAACAGTTAAAAACCAAAATAAAAACGGAACACACTCTTTCCCTTTCACGAAGTACAAAGAGACAAAGAAGAGAATTGCGAAAGGCCAAAGAGCGCCTTTCCGCTCTGTGGATGATGAATTGTGGAATGCATTACTCTTTACAATTCTCTTTGTTTCATTTCTCTGTGTTCCCGCACAACTACATATGCATTCGCCAGCCAGCCAGATATCTCTCTCACAACTTTGTGCATTCTCTCTCTGGTGTTTTTGACCTGTACTTGTTCTCTGTTTTTGTTTGCCATTCTGTCTGTACACCAGTTTTCATAACAAGCCACACACACATTCGCCTGAATTTGTACTCGTTTGACCTTTTGCGTCTCATCACGCATTTTTTTCAGTTCGTTCTTTAGTTATGTTGTTGTTGTTTATGTTGTTATTGTTGCGCTCTTTCCTCTGTTTTGCTGGGCATTTGGTTTTTGTTTTGATATTCGATTGGCTTGCTTGCATGCGCCATGGTTGCAATGCTGAATTGAAAAGTGTTGCTGTTTTCAAGAATGGCCCCAACAAAACCCAGCGAATAATCAAGAAAAACAAAATAACAAAAATAATTACAACAACAAAAATGCACAATCGACCAAACCAAATGCGGTTGCAAGCGGCCATCGAAGCAGTCAACCAACAAGTCGCTCAGTCATTCAGCCTCGCCAGCTTGCATGAATTGTGGTTGTTGTTGTTTCTACAATTCGGAATCTGCACCGACGACTTTTTCTGCCTTCTTTCTCCCTCCCCACCCCAGCCGCTTGGCTTGTGGCTCCATTCCGCCAACCAAAAAGATGATTTGAATGGTTTATGGTTGGCGCGATTGTTGGTATGCCATTGGAATGGGAACAATCACTCAGAGGAAATTTAGACAATTGTAAATAAAATAATAATAACAACACCAATATCTGATATATAATCACAAAATAATAATAATAAAAACAATCAGGGATTTTCCCGAGAGATTTGTAGAGTTTTGCCTAGAGATTTGTAGAATTTTGAGCGACCAACATTCGCAGAAAATAAATATCTTAATCGGTAATCCGGGTTGTGGACCTTTTTCAGATGTAATTCGAGATATTTTTGCTACAAGTCGTGAACTAATATGCCAGTCCTAATTGTAATTTTTACAGTTCTCTAATATTTTAAAATGATCCATGTGATATATTTTTTATACCCTCCACCATTTATAGTATGGAGGGTATATTAAGTTTGTCATTCTATTTGTAACTCCTCGAAATAAGCATTTTAGACTCCACAGAGAATGTATATCGGCATAGCTATTTCCGGCCATCTGCGGAAATCACTCTAGCTTCAGAACAAAATGAATTAGAATAATAAAATTTTACTCATATGTGTTTAGATCTGTAGGACTTTTGGTATTGAAAATGAGCTATATAGGTACACGATTGGTGTAGGCCCCATATAACGGTACCGACAGATTTAGATTTCTTTTTTGGTGCTTGATTACAATTTCAAACAGAATTTGCTGTAAATTGATGATATGTGTTCCCACTAAGAAGGAAATATCCTTGCAGAGAACTGCAGATATCCAAGTTTTGGTATAGACCCAAAACGGTGCCTCCAGGTATATGTAACTTTAATACTTGATATACACCTGCATACGCCATTTTTATACCCTCCACCATACTATGGAGGGTATATTAATTTTGTCATTCCGTTTATAACTCCTTGAAATACTCATGTCAGACCCAACAAAGTATATATTCTTGATCAGCGTAAAATTCTAAGACGATTTAGCCATGTTCGTCTGTCTGTGTGTCTGTCTGTGTGTCTGTCTGTTGTAATCACGCTATCTTTCGAAAAAATTTAGATAGAAGGCTAAAATTTTGCACACATGTATATTTTGCCAGTAGGCAGGTTAAGTTCGTAAATGGGCCATGTAGGTCCAAGTTATCATATAGCATATAACGGTACCCCCCGATATTCGGTATTTTGATGATTTTAGCGACATTATTTACCGGAATCGTTTCAAATTTGATATTTGAAGTTCGTAATGCATACTACATCCTAAGTCAGAAAATGAGCCATGTAGGCCCACGTCTTCATATAGCCCGCATATAACAGTACCCCCCGATATTCGGTATTTTGATGAGTTAAGCGACATTATTTAGCGAAATCGTTCCAAATTTGGTTTTTGAAGTTCGTAATGGATACTACGGCCTAAGACAGAAAATTGTCTGTGCAGGTCCACGTCTTCATATAGCCCCCGTACACCGTACCCCCCGATATTCGGTATTTTGATGATTTTAGCGACATTATTTATCGGGATTGTTTCAAATTTCGCATGTGAAGTTCGTAATGGATAGCCCATGCCAGAAAATTGTCTGTGCAGGTCCACGTCTTCGAATAACCTCCATATAACGGTACCCCCCATATTCGGTATTTTAATGATTTTAGCTACATTATAAACAGATTTTTATTCAAGTTTCGCAATTAAATTATTGTAATAACTTATGACAAAAGTTGCCTATGCAGGCCCACGTCGTCGTGTAACCATTCGGTATTCTTAAGATTTTAACAGAATTTTTAACGGATTTTATTTTTTGGAAATTGCCAAATTTGTATCAAATGGTGGAGGGTATTAAAACTTGGGCCCGGCCGAACTTACAGCTTTTTTACTTGTTTGTCATAGGTTGTAATACTCATTACGAACTTTCGATACGAAATTTGAAACAATGCCTCCAATACCCTTAAAATACGGAATGTTGGAGGGGGGGGGGGTGAACCTGCATAAGTAATTTTTTGTCATAGGCATTTTCCAATATAATACAATACAGAACGGACCTATCGAGAATCCCAAGTGTCAAGTTTCATCTTATTTGGTTGGAAATTGTGTCAGAAATCTCCAAAACGTGGACCCATATATCCCATTTTTAATACAAAAGGGTTAAAATTTTGAATAACCATAAGGGTCATAAAATCCGATAAAAGCATCCGATACTCTTCAAATTACACACACCACAGTATTTCTATTAGCCTGGTGTTAAGATGTAATATATCGATCCACCCCTTCTGGTACCTCCCGTAGAAAAGGTAAAAATTGGGAGTATCCATGAAGCTCATAGAATAACGTCCGATTCCATTTAGACTTGATCCATCTCAATATTTCCGTCAACACAAGAACTGAAATGATGTGTTGAGTCAAGATATATTGTGAAGATGATATACATTTGCCAACTCCTTCTGTCACCTCACCCACAAAGGGTCACAAATGCCAATGCTTATATCTGTCATAACTTCCGAAACAAGTCGGCGATTCTTTACAACTTACTATATCTAAATATTTCATAAGTCAAGGTTGGGGATATACATCTGTAGACCAATACTATTTCATTTGTTTTGAAGAACAGAATAATTTTATTACAGGATGAGATAAAAACCTGCAACCAAATCAAACGCCATAATTGTTACATCTTTTTTTAAATTTTATTGACTTAAAGCAAAAAATGTCGGAAATAGCATTAAATGTTAGAATACATTTAGATTTGTTCGAATTGGTCACCTTTGGCACGAGTTATGGCCTTGAAACGGCTAATAAAACCGTCACACGCTGCCCGAATGTTGCTCTGCGGTATTTTGGTCCATTGCCGTGGAAGCGCTTGCCAACCTTGCTTTCCAAAATACTCCAGACACAATATTCCAACGGATTGGTATCCGGAGATTTTGGTGGCCATTGTGCGCTGGAAATGAAGCGAGGAACCTCATTTTGTAACTATTCTTGGGTGGCGCGTGCTGAGTGCAATGGTGCTGAGTCCTGTTGGAATGTCCAAGGTCTGCGGCCAAAATGATTGCGAGCCTGAGGCTTTAATACACCCTCCACAATATTTTCGCGATAATATTCGGCATTTATTCTGGTGCCACGGTCGATTAATACGAGCGGAGAGCGACCATCGGCTGTTAAGGCGGCGCACACCATCACAATGGCTGGCGCTTGAGTTCAGGTGGCCAACCGAAGGTGCACATTTTCAGCTGACCTCTTTGGCAAGTAAACACGATCATTTTGTTCGTTTACAAACTGCTGGACAACGAATGTTTTCTCATCGTAGAAAACCAAATTCGGCAGTTCACCACTTTCGGCCAAGCGAAGCGACTCTTTAGCTCTTTTGAGTCTATTTTTTCCGTTGCGGTGTAAATTCTTGCACTTTTTGCAATTTCAGTGTCTTGACCCCGAACTCATTTTTCAATATCTGGCGAATGGAATATTGTGATATGTTCAGCTCACGAGTCATTTTTTCGGCTATTGCGACGCGGGTTTCTATCAAGTCGCTTCTTTACTTTTCGAACCATTTATGCTGATGTTGCTGTTTTTTCCGTCCACTTCCTTGGCGTCGGGCTAAACTACCAGTATAATGGTAACACGCGATGGTACGGGACACAAAAGATTTATTCACATTTAAATGTTGAAGTATTCTAACGATAGCCACACTTGGTTTTCCAGCCAAATATACTATAACGCATGAATTCCATCACGAATAACCTTTTTCTGGAAAAGTCTCACCAAAATGCTTTTGTACGCTTGTAAACATTATCATGAGCTGTCACTGGAACAATTTTAACAGATGTCGGACGAGTAGCTTAGAAATGAGAGCTGTCTGAAGTTGGTTGCAGTTTTTTCATCTCACCCTGTACTTACCCTATTATTGCAATATTATTTGCGGGATATTCCATTTTTCGCTTTTCATTGCATTTTCTTAATTGATCACAAGATTTGTTTTAAATACCATCGCACCATATGATTTAAATGTCACAGTTTTATTTTATTTTTTTTTTTTTTGTGCACTCTTGCAGTTAATTATTGTGTTATTTTAATTTTAAATGAGACTTGACACAAACCATCTCAAAGACAAATACATTAAAAAAGTTTGATAATACATACATTAACGCGGCGAAAACACGCCGACGAACAGACAGACAGACACTCATCGAACAAAACGGAATGGGGAGTATGAGCTAATCATCTCACAAATTTGACAAATAGGATGAAATTGAAACAATAATCAAAATCAGAAAAAAAACTAACGGGATAAGAAATTTTAAGAGACAATACAATAATACAAAGGTAACAACATAGCTAATGACTCTCAATTAAAATTTTAGTAGATCTGTATTCGCTTTGAGATGTAAATGTGAGATTTTGAATGATACAGAATTGGAGAAATACGAATTTGACTGAAAGTAACAAGGGAGCTAATGCGGTTTGGTATGAAGAACCATACAACACATGTACACTGATATGTACATACACACAAACGCATGTTTAAAAAACAAAACAAAATAATTTAATGAACTTACCCATCAATTGATACGTAACATTATTTTCTGAATATTCTATTTTTCATAATACCTAGTTATAATCTTAATTGATTACAAGATTTGTTTTAAAATTTCTTTGCAACGTATGCTTTATATATTGTCACTGTTTTTTGCACACTCTCTGAATCACTACTTTATTTAACAATTTCCATGCTATCTATTCTATTGTCGTTTTATATTTATTTCAAATTACACGAATCACTTTTTATTAATCAAAATAAGAAATTTGCCACAAATAATCTCCACGAAATAGGTGGTCATTAAAATAATTTGAATCAATTAAAATCACACATTAAGGCGGCGAAAACAGACGGACGGACAGACGCGACGTTCTACAAACAAAAGCACGAACAAAACTGAATGGGGAGTGGGAGCTAATCACCTCACACCCCACAGATTCCAATCTGAAATTCTAAAAACAGGATGAAATTGAAACCAACTAACGGGATAAGAAATTCAATGAGACAACTACTTAATACAAAGTGAGCAACAATGCTTATTGAGAGTCATAAAGTAGCTCTGTATTTGTTTTGGGATGTCAATCTGATTGAAAGTAATAAATAGTAAATGAGAACATGCAGTTGGTTTGAAGCAACATACAACTCATACACACACACTTATAGACAGTTTAAAAGGTATGAAGCAATTTTTCTGCTTCAAAAATATAAAAAAAAAAACTAGTAAAGAAAGCCTTAAAGTTGGGCGGGGCCGACTTTATGATACCCTACACCACTTTGCTAATTTAGTAGAGCTGCGCATAACAGTTAAAAGTTTTTATGGGAGAATTCAATCATACACGCTATGATTATAATTATAATTTAAAGTTCAAAGGGCTAAATATGCCGAAGCGTTTGTATCTTTTAAATTCGGACTTGTATTACCCATTTGGTGCACAATTAATTTGAAATCGGATAAAGATATATATGGGAGCTATATCCAAATCGGAACCGATCTCGATAAAATTTGGCAAATATATTTCTGTGCAGTATTTCATATATTTCCGTGAATATCGTTGTTGCGGAGTGCATATTACGGCTGTGGGTAACAAATATGACAAATCGGATTAACAGTATATATGGGAGCTATAGCTATATCTGAACCGATCTTCACCAAATTTGACATACTATCTTCTAGACTCAATTCGGTCGTATGTGCCAATTTTCATCTTCACCAAATTTGACATACTATCTTCTAGACTCAATTCGGTCGTATGTGCCAAATTTCATCCATTTTGGTCAAATATTAGAAGTTTGGTGTACAATAAAATGTAAATCGGACGAAGTTATATATGTGAGCTATATCCAAATCTGAACGGATCTCGATAAAATTTAGCAAATGTATTTCTGAGCTGTATTTGATATATTTCCCCAAATATTGTTGTTACAGGGTGCATACTACGGCTGCGGAGGACAAACATAACAAATCGGATGAACAATATATATGGGAGCTATAGCTATATGTGAACCGATTTCGATCAAATTTGGCACACTTATTTTCAGGTCAAATCTGATCGTACGTGCAAAATTCCATACTATTCGGACTTATATTACACGTTTGGTGCACAATAAATGGCAAATCGGACGAAAATATATATGGGAGCTATGTCTAAATTTTTACCGATTATCTCCAATTTCAATAGGGTTCGTCCTTGGGCCAAACAAATGTTGTTTGGAAAATTTTATCTCAATCGGATAATAAATGCGACCTGCATTTCGTTCACAAGAATACATGGACAGACGGACGGACAGACGGACTGACATGCATAAATCAACTCAGAAAGTGATTCTATGCAGATCATCAAAAGGAACTATTGGTCTATCTTGCTTCCTTCTCCATGTTACAAACAAATGCACAAAGACATAATACCCTGACCACCTTGTGGTGTAAGGTATAAAAACCAGTGAAAAGTATTAAAATTTCAAATTATGGTAGTTACGTTTAAAGAATATTTATGATTTCACCCGAAAATGGAAAGTTCGCCAAAGGCTTAGTTTTCACGTAACAAAGCAATATATTGTTATACCCTACAACACTATGTGTTGGGGGTATTATAAGTTTGATTGGGCCAGAATTTATGTAACACCTCGAAATATTGGTTTCCCATATAGGAAAGTATATATGGATCTTCCTAGCACGCCGAGCTGAGTCGATCTAGCTATGTATGTCCGTCCGTCCGTCTGTCCGTCTGTCCATGTTAATTTGTAATCACGTTACAGGTCGCAATTAGGGCCCGATCCTTACGAAATTTTGCACGAAGGTGGGGTTAGAGTCAGAATAGAAGCCTATTTCTTTTGGAGATGATCGCCAAATGTTTAGGACCAAATGTTGAAATGGACCAAATACTGAAAAATGTCGGATTTTGCAGTAGCTATATCGGTCGCAATTGCAGACCAATCGACGCGGAATTTCGCATGTAGCTTGAGTTTAGGGCGGGGAAGAAGCCTACCAATTTGGGTGGTCATCGGATAATATTTAGCGGGTAAAATAGACCATATATTTTGTGTTGAAAAAATCCAAATTTTTTCATTAAACCGCAAATATTTTAAATCCCGGCGAACTTACAAAGCCATGACAAGGTTACTTCTGACCTTTACATTGATGTTAACATCCAACAAATCGGATATATAACAAAATATGTGCGATATATATGTCTATCAAAGAAGATATGCTTGAAAGATCTCTTATATGTCGAGAACGTCTGAACTGATTTCGACAGTTCTCATTAATCTAGAATGGCCTCTTGGCAGGAAAGAAAAAACGTCTAAAAAAATCGCATAAAAATATCTCTTTAAAGATGAAAATATTGATTTTGTAACATTTTCTCATATTTTTTCAATTTTGTCATATTTTTGGCATATTTTCATTTTGAATTAAATATTTGGTAATATTTCTACAGCTAACAGAACTAAGTAGTTAGGATATCAGGATATCATATACAGATCGCACTTATGGCCCGATCCTTATGAAATTGTGCATGGGTATAAGATGAGGGTCAGAATAGAAGCCTACTCTTTTTGGAGATGATCGCAATATATTTAGGGGTTTAAATGGACCAAAAAACTGCAAAATTGTCAGCTGGTCGTAATTATCGCCCCATCCTTACGCATATTTAAATGGGGGTTACCGGACATTGCAAAAACCAAGCAGTTTTGGACGACCATCCAAAAATATTCAATGTGTGAAATAGTTTGCTAACTTTTGTAGACAAAATACAAAAATGTCCATTCCAGTGACTCTTTGGAGAATTCACAAATACAGGAAAGACGCACTTCCGACTATTTCGTTAACGCTGATTTCGTTGAAGAATGTAGTCAAATGTCTGTATCTCATATAGATGCGTTTCAGTCAAAAACCAATAATAAATGTTAATCTTTTGCCACTTCTGAGAGATTATAGGTCTTTGGGAAATATTGGTTCCAGATCTAGGAAGACCATTTACGTGCAACATCTGCCAATAAATTGGAAATGAGCAAATTAGTTTAAGTTGCTATTATTCGAAAATTAGAGAACGAAACCTGATGGTTTTCATTTATTAATTGTCACAATATCTTGTGGAATTCTTTCGAGTATCTCGCCTATACAAACTGTATCGTTTATTATAGTGTTGTAGGGTATTCAACGGTCGGCCCCGCTCGACTGTAGACTTTGCTTACTTGTTTTCTTTTATGATTATTCAAATTGTTTACCCTCTATGGAGTAGGTTCCGAGGGAATGGGTCAAAATTGTCCATTTCGTATCGGACCTTAATAAATATGATATAAATATTGCGACATGCTTGGTTTGGACTATATTGGTCACTTTCTTCACTTTGTATGAAAAATGTGAAAATGTTAAAATGTGCGTGAGGCACCAGGTATGGTCGACCAAATCATTCTCTTTCCATTCTTTAACTAATAGAAACAAAAGAAGTAAGCAAAGGCTATGGTAGTGCGGAGCCGACCATGTGATACAACACTACAATATGCTGAAGGGCCCCTTATGTAAAAATCCATTTTGGAAAATTTCGTTTTCGATGCAATGTCATTGAGCCTTAAACGAGAACATTTCCAGAATATTTACGCACTCCGCCGTGTTGTTAGGTATTCAAAACAATTTCACATGAAACTTGTGAAACTTGATCATCCAAAATCTTGGACTTCTTCCTGGTACTTAAATCCATTCTCATTCAAAATTCCGTGTCGATTGGCTTCTAATTATATCCTGTAGAGCGACTACAAAATCAGGAACATTTTAGTTTTTTTGGCCTTAATTCTGACCTTAACCCTACCCCCATGTAAGATTTCGTGACCATCGCACGATAATTGCGATCTGTATATAATACCTTCAATATATAGTGTTGCAGGGCGTAGAAAGAAAAACTTTAGAAACTCAAAATTGTAAGTGAAATTGAAAAATTCGCATGCAATGAAAAATATGACAAAAATTTTAAAAATCTAACAAAAAATATTCACTTTTTTATTGTCATATTTTTACGCTATTTTCTGAGATATTATCCTTTTCTGGCAAGAGACGATTCCGAATTGATGAGAATTCTGAAAATCGGTCCAGCGTTATAAGCGGAATAACTAAGTTCTACTGTTTTAAAATACATATTGTGCCTATTTTGTTATTTGGCCGGAATCAAAATCAGAAAAATTTATCCAATTCAACCCCTAAATTATAGTTTCTGACCTTAACCCCACATCCATTTTCAATTTCGGGCCACAATTGCGACTGATTAAGTATTTGATGAAGTGGACGGATATTGTACACTTTCTCGTCAGACCTAGCTCTGATGAAAATATCAGGATTCGCAAAGTTGGAGCAAAATCGGATTATAATTTATCTTTCTGTGCAGTAAATTTTTTTTTTTTTTTTTGAAAATTTCGACTTTTTTTGGTGGATGTGCCAGAAGAAGTGAACCGATATTGCTCATCTCCGAACTCGATCTATGTTTGATAATAACATTAGGATGTACCAAGTTTGGACCAAATCGGATATCCCTTTGAGAGTTATCGTGCGCACCAGCCAGTAGAGAGACAGACAGAAAAACGGACGGACGGACATCGCTAGATCGACTCCAAATATCTTTAAACGGATTTGTACAAAAGACACTCAGGGTCTAAAACCGTTTATTCGATAAGGCAAATTTTGGCCGTATGAAATGATATACACCCCCTATAGCCATATGGCTGAGGGTATAAAAACGTGTATCGGCGTTTTGAAAGTTTACATCGCAAAGTAACCTACAGAAAGGGTGCAAGACCCCCCCCCCCATTTCACACTTGTGAAAATTTTCGGATTAAGTGTTTTCGGCAATATTGCATATAAAAATACGAGGAATAATTTGTCGAAAAGAGGTCTTTTTGGCCCTTTTTTATAGTATATATATATATATATATATATATATATATTATACATAAATATAAATATATATATATATATATATATATATATATATATATATATATATATATATATATATATATATATATATATATATATATATATATATAGTTTTGTGCTAAAAAGGAACATGTAACTGATGTACTGATGGATAACATTCACTTATAGTCACCTCTAGACGATAATTAATTGCAATTTTACGATATTCGAACTACCCGTCTGTTGTAGACATCCAAATATCCACAGAAAATAAAAAGTGATTACTTTTGTAGCTGCCACTTTTTTATCAACGCCCATTCCAAATTTGTAAAAAAGACAAATTGGAATGAATGTCCAGTACTTCTCCTTGAGCAGCCACAAATGGTGGAATGAATGGTGGTGTTTTGAGATGACCATTCATTGCGTTGTGAAAATGGCCAGTAATTTATTATTCAATTTGCAAATCTAGCCGAGATCTTTTTGAAAGTTTCATTTATTTTTGCAAATTCTTTTGTTGAAATCAAAGCAAAAAAACTAAAAATATTTAGCTATTTGAATTACATAATGGCAAGTAGTATATCTATCAAACCGCAACAAAAGCAACAACATATTATCGTAATGAATAACACCACACCAGAAGCAGCAGCTGCTGCTGCTGGGGCAGTGACAGCGGCATCAGCAATTGCCCAGCACTGTGTGTGTGCAACATGCGGCATTCCAATGTGGAACAAATATTAAAAGTAAAATTTTGTTGTCATCGTTGTTGTTGTTGTTGTTGCTGCTTGTTGTTGTGGAGTATCGAAAAGTGGGTCACAATCACAAACTGATGTGTTTTTGTTCTCCTTTTGCATTCAGCGACAACACCAGCGTCGTCGTAGACAGACGACAACAAATACAAAACAACAAAGTTGCTGGTATTTGTTGTAACGCCAAAAAAACTGAACTGAAAAGGCGGTGTTTACAATTTTTTTGCGCATTTGGTGGCTTTGCTGTTTCCATATTTTTGTTTTGTAAAGAGTTAACGTGCACAGGCACAGGCACAAACACATTGATAGACAATAAAGATAAGTAAAAGGGATATAAATGATGGGTAATGGGAGAATTTGCTACACCCTGGAGACCTGAGGTAGATCTTAAAGTTTCTATTTCTCTTTATGGACGATTTGACGGACGTCTTTTTATGTAGACGACTTGAAAGTCGTCTCTCTATGTAGCAGACTTTAAGGTCGTCTCTCTCAATAGAAGACTTGAAGATCGTTTCTCAATTTAGACAACTTGCAAGATCGTCTCTCTATATAGACGACTTTAAGGTTGTCTCTCTATAGACGACTTGAAGGTCGTATCTCCATAGGCGAATTTAAGGTCGTCTCTCCACAGACGAATTGAAGATCGTCTCTCTATATGGACGACTTTAAGGTTGTCTCTTTATAGACGACCTGAAGGTCGTCTCTCCATAGACGACTTTAAGGTCGTCTCTCCATAGACGACTTTAAGGTCGTCTCTCCATAGACGACTTTTAGGTCGTCTCTCTATATAGACGACTTAAAAGGCGTCTCACAATAAACGACTTGAAGGTCGTCTCTCCATAGACGACTTTAAGGGCGTCTCTCCATAGACGACTTTAAGGGCGTCTCTCCATAGACGACTTTAAGGTCGTCTCTCCATAGACGACTTTAAGGTCGTCTCTCCATAGACGACTTTAAGGTCGTCTCTCCATAGACGACTTTAAGGTCGTCTCTCCATAGACGACTTTAAGGTCGTCTCTCCATAGACGACTTTAAGGTCGTCTCTCCATAGACGACTTTAAGGTCGTCTCTCCATAGACGACTTTAAGGTCGTCTCTCCATAGACGACTTTAAGGTCGTCTCTCCATAGACGACTTTAAGGTCGTCTCTCCATAGACGACTTTAAGGTCGTCTCTCTATAGACGACTTTAAGGTCGTCTCTCCATAGACGACTTTAAGGTCGTCTCTCCATAGACGACTTTAAGGTCGTCTCTCCATAGATGACTTTAAGGTCGTCTCTCCATAGACGACTTTAAGGTCGTCTCTCCATAGACGACTTTAAGGTCGTCTCTCCATAGACGACTTTAAGGTCGTCTCTCCATAGACGACTTTAAGGTCGTCTCTCCATAGACGACTTTAAGGTCGTCTCTCCATAGACGACTTTAAGGTCGTCTCTCCATAGACGACTTTAAGGTCGTCTCTCCATAGACGACTTTAAGTTCGTCTCTCCATAGACGACTTTAAGTTCGACTTTAAGGTCGTCTCTCTATATAGAAGACTTTAAGGTCGTCTCTCTATATAGAAGACTTTAAGGTCGTCTCTCTATATAGACAACTTTAAGGTCGTCTCTCCATAGACGACTTTAAGGTCGTCTCTCTATATAGACTACTTTAAGGTCGTCTCTCAATATAGATGACTTTAGGCTCGTCTCTCTATATAGACGACTTTAAGGTCGTCTCTCTATATAGACGACTTTAAGGTCGTCTCTCTATATAGACGACTTTAAGGTCGTATCTCTATATAGACGACCAGGCCCCATAAAACACCTATAGCAGGTATTTCATAGTGGTGTATCCGAAGCAGCCACAAGTCCATGATCTGGCCGAAGTTGCTGTCTGGGCAAAATAGTTTTGTTTTTCTGCTTACAACCAACTGACTGGTGGGGTGGGTGCTTTGGAGGTATCAGTGACTGTAACTAAAGCCAAATCTATGAATGACTGACTGAGTGACGGACTGACACTGTCTTGTGTCTTGTGAGCTTTGAGTGCATAAATATGTAAACAACAAAAATGTTGAATATAAGAGGAAACCTTTCACGCCTGTGGTTATGAACAGACAGTCACTGTTTTTCTGTCTGTTTTGGTTTTTGGCTGGCAATCTGTTTCTCATGTGGCAAACAAACTAAAAACTGTTGTTGAGCACATGACGAGGCAGGTATGAAGGTTAAGTTTAGATAAAGTGTTCATGATACAGTAAGTCGTCAGAATCAACCCAAAATGAGTCAAATTGAGTAATAATTTCGATGAAGACCAGTGATGCGATCAGGGGCATTAAGTCGAATATGTCTGAAAACCTCCCTCTTTGATAAAACATAAAAATTGTAGCAATACCTTTAGTTTTGTAGAAATTGAACCGATTATTATCTGAACTACCTCGAAAATTGAAGTCTCAACAGCACTTAAATAGGCATTTGTTGTTAGTGTATGTATTACATTTTCATAACCTTGTCGCGTGGAAAAACGATAAGAAAACTCAATGTAATTGGAAAAACAAAATAAAGGCTTTTTGGGTGACTTTCTGCATTGTAGTTGTTGTTGTGAAAAATTTACAATGAAAAACCTACAAGAAAATGAGTGCAATACAACAGATGTAGAATAGATTTAATTTGACGAATTGACAAATTCGATGACACACAAAGACTTAGAGATAAATGGTGATTTGTTTCTCATTCTCAGTTTCGTCATTTTTATGGTTATGGTGCCGTAGTTGTATATGTATGTCAATGTATTTTTTGAAGAAATGAGAAGCTTTTTATTGTATTCCTTTTTCAGTTGCTTTACAGGTTTACAGTAATAACGAATTCATAAAAAGGACATGACCTTACAGTCGTTTACGTAAAGATGACCAAAGAGTCGTCTATGGAGAGTAGACCTCAAAGTCGTCTGTGGAGAGTAGACCTCAAAGTCGTCTGTGGAGAGTAGACCTCAAAGTCGTCCATGGAGAAACGATTTTAAAGTCGTCTATAGAGAGACGACCTTAAAGTCGTCTATAGAGAGACGACCTTAAAGTCGTCCATGGAGAGACGACCTTAAAGTCGTCTATGGAGAGACGACCTTAAAGTCGTCTATGGAGAGACGACCTTAAAGTCGTCTATGGAGAGACAACCTTAAAGTCGTCTAAGGAGAGACGACCTTAAAGTCGTCTATGGAGAGACGACCTTAAAGTCGTCTATGGAGAGACGACCTTAAAGTCGTCTTTGGAGAGACGACCTAAAAGTCGTCTATGGAGAGACGACCTTAAAGTCGTCTATGGAGAGACGACCTTAAAGTCGTCTACTGGAGAGACGACCTAAAACTCGTCTATGGAGAAACGACCTGAAAGTTGTCTATAGAGAGTAGACCTCAAAGTCGTCTATAGAGAGTAGACCTCAAAGTCGTCTATAAAGAGACGACCTTAAAATCGTCTACTGGAGAGACGACCTTAAAGTCGTCTTATGGAGAGACGACCTCAAAGTCGTCCATGGAGAAACGACCTTAAAGTCGTCTATGGAGAGACGAGCTTAAAATCGTCTATGGAGAGACGACCTTAAAGTCGTCTATGGAGAGACGAGCTTAAAATCGTCTATGGAGAGACGACCTTAAAGTCGTCTATGGAGAGAAAACCTTAAAGTCGTCTATAGAGAGACGACCTTAAAATCGTCTATGGAGAGACGACCTTAAAGTCGTCTATGGAGAGACGACCTTAAAGTCGTCTATGGAGAGACGACCTTAAAGTCGTCTATGGAGAGACGACCTTAAAGTCGTCTATGGAGAGACGACCTTAAAGTCGTCTATGGAGAGACGACCTTAAAGTCGTCTATGGAGAGACGACCTTAAAGTCGTCTATGGAGAGACGACCTTAAAGTCGTCTATGGAGAGACGACCTTAAAGTCGTCTATGTAGAAACGACCTTAATGTCATCTACTGGAGAGACGACCTTAAAGTCGTCTATGGAGAGGCACCCTTAAGTTGTCTACTGGAGAGACGACCTTAAAGTCGTCTATGGAGAAAGTACCTTAAAGTCGTATATAGAGTTACGACCCTAACGTCGTCTAAAGTCGACACCCTAAACGCAGGTCCTCTTGTCGTCTTCTAACAATTTGGTTTGCTGGGTTGCCAAACAGCCAGTTTGGTTTAAGGCTATGGTGCTGATAATCAAACAGCAATTCCATGGCAAGGAAATATCTTTTGTTAGTTGCTGGTGTTCATTACTTGCTGAAATATTATTAGTATTACTACCTATTATTGTTATTATCGTTATTGTTGTTGCTGTTATTATTTGTGAATAGTTTAACGTAATAATTTAACGTTTGGCGTTTGTTTTGCTTCAAGCCATAATTTATTGCTATTTTTAGCCTTTTCTTTGGTGAATAAATTTTGTTGTTGCCTTTTTCTATTTATATTTTGTTGAATATGCCATTGTTGTTGGTGCTGGAGTTGTTGTTGTTGTAGCAACGGCCTTCGCATATTAACAATTATGCAACCACAACAAAATATGCAGCCAACAAACAACAACAAAACATGGCCTTTTTTTTGAATACAAACCACCAACCATGAACAAAACAATACAACAAAACCTGAGGTTGTTGTTATTTTAAACTAACAACCAACGAAACAGCAACCAAAACAAAAATCAAAATAATAATTGCACACGAAACAAAACAGAAAAAACGTAAACAAAGGAAAAAAACGTAAACATGAAAATGGAGAACGGAAAGTGAAGCTCGATTCATGCAGATTAGAAGAATGCCAATCGCCAACAACTGGCAAAAACTATGCAACAAGGTAAAGTATTTAATATTGTGAAAAAAGAAACCAAAAAACAAGCAAAACAATTTGAGTAATTTTCCTAAATTGTTTTAGAGCATGGAAATCTTCCGTGCTGTGTTGTTTGAACATGTTACAGTATTGCAGTCGGTGTTCCCATAGTTTGAATATTTCATTTAGCTCAAATATAGCAATGTGCGAAGTTTGAAGAGAAATGGGCAATAATTAGGTATCTTGTGATTTATGATTTCTTTTATATACATGTGACATCAATGCTAATTGGGATATAGGAGGTTTGAACAGAATAGGAAACTGATTCAAAATTTTGTTACAGTTTTTTAAAGGTAACCAGTAAAGAAAGTCTTAAAGTCGGGCTTGATTTAGTAGAGCTCCACTTAATAATTAAAAGTTTTTATGGGAGAATTCAATCATACACGCTATGATTATAATTATAATTTAAAATTCAAAGGACTAAATATGCCGAAGCATTTGTATCTTTTAAATTCGGACTTGTATTGCCCATTTGGTGCGAAATTAATTTGAAATCGGTTAAAAATATATATGGGAACTATATCCAAATCTGAACCGATCTCGATAAAATTTGGCAAAGATATTTCTGAGCTGTATTTGATATATTTCCCTGAATATCGTTGTTACGGAGTGCATATTACGGCTGTGGGTAACAAATACAATAAATCGGATGAACAATATATATGGGAGCTATAACTATATCTGAACCGATCTTCACCAAATTTGGCATACTACCTTCTAGACTAAATTCGGTCGTATGTGCCAAATTCCATCCCATTTGGGCAAATATTAGACGTTTGGTGCACAATATAAGGTAAATCGAACGAAGTTATATATGGGAGCTATATGCAAATCTGAACCGATCTTGATAAAATTTAGCAAATGTATTTCTGAGCTGTATTTGATATATTTCCCCAAATATTGTTGTTACAGAGTGCATATTATGGCTGCGGAAGAAAAAAATAACAAATCGGATGAAACATATATATGGGAGCTATAGCTATATCTGAACCGATTTCGATCAATTTGGCATACTTATTTTCAGGCTTAATTTGGTTGTATGTGCAAAATGCCATACTATTCGGACTGATATTACACGTTTGGTGCACAATAAAAGGCAAATCGGACGAAGATATATATGGGAGCTATATCCAAATTTTGACCGATTATCTCCAATTTCAATAGGGTTCGTCCTTGGGCCCAAAAAATGATTTGTGCCAAATTTCATCTGGATAGGGCAATAAATGCGATCTGTACTTTGTTTACAAAAATGCATGGACAGACGGACGGACATGCATAAATTGACTCAGAATGTGATTCTATGCAGATCATCAAAAGGAACTATGGGTCTATCTTGTTTTCTTTTGCCTGTTACAAACAAATGCACAAAGACATAATACCCTGACCACCTTGTGGTGTAGGGTATAAAAAGTAGCAACATTTCGAGAGTTTTAGCATTTTTATACCCTACACCACATAGTGGTGTAACAATATTTGTCTAGCTCAAGGACGGACCCTATTTAAATTGGTGAGAGTCGGTTCAAATTTAGATATAGGTCCCATATATATCTTCAACCGATTTCGGGTTAATTGTGCATCAAATCGCCAATATCAGTCTAGAAGCAAGTACATAAAATTTGGAGAAAATCGGTTCAGATATAGCTTTAGCTTCCGTATATATGTTTCATCTGATTTTGGGTTTTAAGTCCCTCACATGCATAATATGCACTCCACAAGAATAATATTTGGTACCAGATACAGCTCAGAAATAGGTGTTTAAAATTTTGTCAAGATCGGCTCAGATTTGGATATAGATCCCATATATATCGTTGTCCGATTTCAAATTTTTTTGTGCACTAAATGTCTAATATCAGCTCAAATGGACTGAATTTCGGAAGATGTAGTTATAGCTCCCATATATATGTTTCATCCGATTTGGTGTTAAAATTTGTCATATGTGTAATGATACTATGATATTTGATACCGGGCATCCAGTACTGCTCAAAAATACCTTTGCCAAATTTTATCGAGATCGGTTCAGATTTTTATGTAACTTCTATATACATCTTCATCCGGTTTTACTGTTAGCGCAACGGCAACTTTTTTCATAGGCCATTACAATATTCAAATACGAAACTTGAAAAAATCCGATGAACAATGTAAAATCATCAAAATACCGAATATAGGGAGGTACCGACATATGGGAGCTTTACGAAGACCTGGACCTTCATAGAAAATTTCCTGTCACAGGCTGTAGTAACTATTAGGAACTTCAAATATGAAATTTGAAACAATTCCGGTGAATAATGTCGCTAAAATCATCAAAATACAGAATATAGCCAGGTGCCGTTATATGGGGGCTATGAGGGGCTGTACCCTCATAGAAAATTTTCTGCCACAGGCTGTAGTACCTATTTGCAACATGAATTACGAAATTTGAAACAGTTCGTCAAAATACCGATATATGGGGGCTATACGAATACCTAAACCTGCATAGACAATTTTCTGTCACAGTCTGTAGTACCCATTAGGAATTTTAAATATAAAATTTGAAACAATACGGAAGAGAGACAGTTACCGTTATATGGGGGCTATACGAAGACCTGTACCCTCATAGACAATTTCATGTCACTGGATGTAGTACCTATTTGGAACTTCAAATACAAATTTGAGACAATTCAGGTGAATATTGTATCTAAAATCGTCAAAATACCTTACTTAGGGAGGTACCGATATATGGGGGCTATACGAAGAAATCTACCCTCATTGACAGTTTCATGTCACAGGCTGTAATACCTATTTGGAACTTCAAATATGAAATCTGAAATAATTCCGTTGAATATACCGAATACAGGGAGGTACCGTTATATGGGGCGTATATGAAGACGTGGTCCTGCATATTTAATTTTTTGTCATAGGCTGTAGTACACATTAGACCGCTAAATATGAAATTTACCGAAAAATACCGAATATCGGGGGTACCATTATATGAGGGATATGCGATGTCGTGGACCGATATAGCCCATCATCGAAGTTGACCTGATAGCAAACAAAAGACTTACCTATGAAATATTTTAGCTTCCTATCACATACCATTTGGACTCTAGCGTGATTACAACAGACAGGCTAAATCGTCTTAGAATTTTACGCTGATCAAGAATATAAATACTTTATTCGGTCTAAAATTACATATCAATATACCCTCCATACTATGTATGCTGGAGGTTATAAAAATAGCATATATAAAAATATATTTTATAGGAAAATAATATTGTCTCAGAGGCTACTGAGTAGAAGCAAAAAAAAAAACACCCCCACAGGAAAATGCAAATTTTCCGCCGAGGTTTGTCCCATGTTCTGCACATTTGACTGCATGCACGTACTTTTAATGGAAGTGATTGCCTTTTTTCTCACTCCTACCATGGCCTAATTTCCATTTTTGTAGCCACACGTGACAATATGAATTAACACAAACTAAAGAATATGTATTCTCGTCTCTTTAGCAACATTAACGACTTTGGGCTGCCTTAACAGGACCTTGGGGTGGCACTCCTCCCACCTACCTCATATATTATACAGATATTCTCTCGGTATGAACCCCACTACTGTCTCTTCTTTGGAAATATATTCTGTACGCAGGTGTGACTTGACACATGGCAGATCATATGGTAGGTCGTTCATTCGTTCGTTTGTTGGCACAGACGTGCGGGTGAATATTTTTACATTTGTCTGATAGAGTGACTTGTCCGTCACTCACTCATTCATCCAGTCACACACACGCACACATAAATGTAATAACAACAGCTGGCGGTCCGTGTAATTTATGACTGATGAAATGCTACTCGGAGAGACAAAACATTTACCAATCCGCCTCAGAGACATGATCGACAGCAGCTAGTCAGCAACACATGCATGTGTGTGGCATAGCGTAGATACTTTAGAATTCTGGAATGAATGATCCTATGCACGTATCCAAATTTTGTGGTAAATTAATTATCTTACATATGAGGCAATCTGTTAAATAATTAGTTGGGGATTTGGAAAAAAATTTTATTGCGATCAATAATTCTGTTCTTAAGAGCATAGGGCAGATAGTCGATGATGAAACCATATGTCATGCAGAAAATACTATGAAAATGCGTACGAGAGGAAAAATGGATTAAAAATGCGAGGAATCGAAAATTGGGAAATAAAATTATCTTGGAGTCTGAATCACTGTGCGGGCTAAGGAAACTATTTCCAGGGTTTTGCACGTCACTGAGGATGTTTTGTTTCTGTAGAATAATTCTCAGTTACTTGGAAACTTTCTCTCTTCCTATAGTAAAAATCATCAATAACTGATGATTATTTTTCTATTTATCCATTTTGAAACCAGTAAAGAAAGTCCTAAAGTCGGGCGGGGCCGATTTTATGATACCCTACACCACTTTGCTAATTTAGTTGAGCTTCACTTAATAATTAAAAGTTTTTATGGGAGAATTCAATCACACACGCTATGGTTATAATTATAATTTAAAATTCAAACGATTAAATATGCCGAAGCATTCGGACTTTTATTTAAATTCGGACTTTTATTGCCCCGAAATTAATTTGAAATCGGATAAAAATATATATGGGAACTATATCCAAATCTGAACCGATCTCGATAAAATTTGGCAAAGATATTTCTGAGCTGTATTTGATATATTTCCCTGAATATCGTTGTTACGGAGTGCATATTACGGCTGTGGGTAACAAATACAATAAATCGGATGAACAATATATATGGGAGCTATAACTATATCTGAACTGATCTTCACCAACTTTGGCATACTACCTTCTAGACTAAATTCGGTCGTATGTGCCAAATTCCATCCCATTTGGACAAATATTAGACGTTTGGTGCACAATAAATGGTAAATCGGACGAAGTTATGTATGGGAGCTATATCCAAATCTGAACCGATCTCGATAAAATTTAGCAAAGGTATTTCTGAGCTGCATTTGATATATTTCCCCAAATATTGTTGTTACAGAGTGCATATTACGGCTGCGGAGGACAAAAATAACAAATCGGATGAACAATATATATGGGAGCTATAGCTATATCTGAACCGATTTCGATCAAATTGGGAAACTTATTTTCAGGTCTAATTTGGTTGTATGTGCAAAATTCCATACTATTCGGGCTGATATTACACGTTTGGTGCACAATAAAAGGCAAATCGGACGAAGATATATCTAAATTTTTACCGATTATCTCCAATTTCAATAGAGTTCGTCCTTGGGCCAAACAAATGTTGTTTGCAAAATTTCATCTCAATCGGATAATAAATGCGACCTGCATTTTGTTCACAAGAATACATGGACAGACGGATGGACGGACAGACGGACTGACATGCAAAAATCAACTCAGAAAGTGATTCTATGCAGATCATCAAAAGGAACTATGGGTCTATCTCGTTTCCTTTTGCCTGTTACAAACAAATGCACAAAGACATAATACCCTGACCACCTTGTGGTGTAGGGTATAAAAAATAATTAAAATTGGAACAATTTTCTCAGCTATTTTGAGTCTTCCAATAAAGAATACATTATTGACAATTATTTATATAAAATTATTAAATTATGTTTTTTTTTTTGTTTTTGTGGGAAATAAATATTTTCAACAACATTGGCACATTAATTCTTGTAACTTTCCCACAAAAGGTAAGATTTTTTTTTAAAAAAATGATGCGTAGACTGGGTTTTTGAAAATTCGTACTAAAAGGGTACGAATATCACTAAAATATACTAAAAATTCATTGGTATTGAACAAACGGAATGAGCTAGAAATTTAGAATGAAAGTCATTGATAGAGGCCAGGATAGATATACCAGAGGCTTTTTGAAAATTCGAACTCTTTTGTTTCGAAAAGGTCTAAAATGATACTAAACTTTTAAAATGGTACCATTTGGTATTATGTGAACGAAAAGGTTGGAAAATAAGTTTGATATCTGTAGATGGTTTTGGGAATATGTACTAGGTGTGGGAACTGTATTAAATAATACAGAATGTGGATCACTTTGAACGGATGGAGCTGAAATTCTGTATTGGGGTCCCTGTAGGTGGTAGGTTTGTGATAAATAGGTGGTTTTGGAAATGTGCACAAAATTATACCATATTTGGTACAATTTGGTATTGGGTGAACAGACAGGGCTTGAAATCTGAGATTTGGTATAAGGGTCGCTGCTCAAGTGTAGCCTGCACATATGGAGATGATTTCGGAAATGTGTACTATAATTGTACGAAAAATACTCAATGGAACTATACTTGGTATCGGATGAAGTGATAGAGATAAAATTCTGAAATCTGCTATTTAGAATACTGATGGTATTTGCAAATGAAATGTGACTTATTTTTGTACGAAAATTACTAAATACCACTAAATTTGATATTGGGTGAAGAAATTAAGCTGGAATCCCGAAATTTAAAATTGAGGTCTCTCTTGGTATTTGGGATTGAGATATATACGAAAATTACTAAATTGGGTGAAGTAATAGAGCTGAATTCATAAAATTTGATCTGGATGTCACTGTTGGTGTCTGTAGTTGAGAGAAACTTCTTGATAGTAAACTATATAAAATTCGAAATTATTTCCAAGTTCTCTTCAAATATTCACAAATTGTAATGTTTTCTCTTATATTAGATCTAATATACAGGGCTGTCATAGAAACCAATTTTGTCACTATTGGTTTTAAAAACGACAAGAAAAAATGCTTTGGTGTCATGAAAATCAATGTTATTGGTTTTATTTTCGAATTAGAATTTTATCGGTTTTGGTTGTCATAGAAGCCAATGTTATTAGTTTTGTTATTGGAAATAAATCAAGTTGCTTAGAGATGTCACTTTTCATTTGCTTTGGATTTTTTTAAACAATTTTTAAAGGATATTCAAAGGACTAAAAATGTGGATGTTTTAAACAATTTTTAAAGGATATTCAAAGGACTAAAAATGTGGATTTTTTAAACAATTTTTAAAGGACTGTAAACTTGGATTTTTTTAAGAATTTTTAAAGGACATTTAAAGGACAATAAACGTGGATTTTTTAAAGAATTTTTAAAGGACTATAGACGTGAATTTTTTAAAGAATTTTTAAAGGACTATAGACGTGGATTTTTTAAAGAATTTTTAAAGGACTATAAACGTGGATTTTTTTAAAGAATTTTTAAAGGACTATAAACGTGGATTTTTTTAAAGAATTTTTAAAGGACTATAAACGTGGATTTTTTTAAAGAATTTTTAAAGGACTATAAACGTGGATTTTTTTAAAGAATTTTTAAAGGACTATAAACGTGGATTTTTTTTAAAGAATTTTTAAAGGACTATAAACGTGGATTTTTTTAAAGGACTATAAACGTGGATTTTTTTAAAGGACTATAAACGTGGATTTTTTTAAAGAATTTTTAAAGGACTATAAACGTGGATTTTTTTAAAGGACTATAAACGTGGATTTTTTTAAAGAATTTTTAAAGGACTATAAACGTGGATTTTTTTAAAGAATTTTTAAAGGACTATAAACGTGGATTTTTTTAAAGAATTTTTAAAGGACTATAAACGTGGATTTTTTTAAAGAATTTTTAAAGGACTATAAACGTGGATTTTTTTAAAGAATTTTTAAAGGACTATAAACGTGGATTTTTTTAAAGAATTTTTAAAGGACTATAAACGTGGATTTTTTTAAAGAATTTTTAAAGGACTATAAACGTGGATTTTTTTTAAGAATTTTTAAAGGACTATAAACGTGAATTTTTTTAAAGAATTTTTAAAGGACTATAAACGTGGATTTTTTTAAAGAATTTTTAAAGGACTATAAACGTGGATTTTTTTAAAGAATTTTTAAAGGACTATAAACGTGGATTTTTTTTAAAGAATATTAAAAGGACCATAAACGTGAATTTTTTAAAGGACTTTAAAAGTGGATTTTTAAACATTTTTCAAAGAGTATTAAAAGGACCATAAACGTGAATTTTTTAAAGGATCTTAAACGTGGATTTTTAAAGATTTTTTAAAGAGTATTAAAGGGACCATAAACGTGAATTTTTTAAAGGACTTTAAACGTGGATTTTTAAAGATTTTTTAAAGAGTATTAAAGGGACCATAAACGTGAATTTTTTAAAGGACTTTAAACGTGGATTTTTAAACATTTTTTACTGACTTATTTTAATAACCTCCACCATAGTATAGAGGATGTATTAAGTTTGTCATTCCGTTTCCGTGTCACCTTTAGCCCAAACAAAGTATATATTTTCTTGATCAGCATAAAATTCTATGTCGATTTAGCGATGTCCGTCCGTCTGTGGAAATCACTCTAGCTTCCGAACGAAATGAAGTAGGTTGATAAAATTTTACTCAAATGTATATGCAGGACTTTTGGTATTGGAAATGGGCTATGTGGATTCACGTTTTGGTATAGTCCCCCTATAATGGTACCCACCTATTTTCGGTATTTTGGTAATTCAAACGACATTATTCACCGGATATGTTTCAAATTCGCCATTTAAAGTTCGTAATGGATACTGGAACCTAAGACAGAAAATTGTCTGTGCAGGTCCACGTCCACGTCCTCCCGATATTCGGTATTTTGATGAATTTAGTGACATTATTTACCGGAATTGTTTCAAATTTGGCATTTGAAGTTCGCAATGGATACAACAGCCTATGACAGAAATTTGTCTGTGCAGGTCCACGTCATCGTATAGACCCTAATATAACGGTACCTCCCGATATTCGGGATTTTGGTGATTTTAGCGACATTGAGCACCGGAATTATTTCAAATTTGGCAACAGCCTATGTCAGAAAATTGTCTGTGTAGGTCCACATCGTCGTATAGACCCTATTATAAGGGCGACATTCGGTATTTGTAAGATTTTAACAGAATTTTAAAAGGACTTTTTTTTTTGAAAATTGCCAAATTTGTTCCAAACGGTGGGGGGCATTCAATGTTTAATATAGGATAAATTTCCTCAGAGTCTGACGAAGTCTTTTGCCTTTAGGAAAAATGCTCAGTGGTGGACGATGTATTGTCTTGAATACTAAATAGCCAGTGGCTGATGATGTCTGTTTTTATAGACAAAAATTCTCAGTGATCAAGGATATTTTAGGTCTATAGGAAAAAATAAATCAGTTGCTACAAATGTCTTTCTCCTATGAAGAAGACCCCAATAGCTAAGTATTTATTTTTCCTTTAGAAAAAAAAAGGAAAAAAATATTTTCTGAAGATTTCGTTCGCCTTATAGAACAAAATCCTCGGAGGCTGGGGATTTATTTTTCCTACAGGCAAAAACCTCGACATTCAACGATGTATTTTCTCTATAGGAAAAATTCATTAGTGACAGAGAATATCGTGACTACAAAGGTATCCTTGAATTATTTATTTTTACATAGCAGACAGCACACATAGCCATTAGGATATTCCGCTAAACTCTTGAGACAAGTAACACTACTTCCGAATGAGTTAAGTGTGCATATACAGAGACACTAAGATGCGTGAGTGAGTACGTGCGTGTTTCCATTCACAGCTAAGGGAATTGAACAAAATCATCGTGGAGTTACGCACGCACTCGGGTGCGGATTTTCGAGTACGTTGAACGTGACATGGACTGTGTCAGATATTGTGTTTTTTTGTTCTGTATTTGTCTGCCTATAATGGACTTTCCAACAATATGAGGGGTGGAATGTTTAATGTTTTGTTATTGTTTGTTGTTGGCTGGGTGGCGGGTGGTTAGCTGTCCGATTCTAAACATTGGCCAAGTAGCAGCGGAGAATCTTGTTGTGTCTGACATGAAAATGTTATAATTCTGTTTTTTTTCTTTCTTTCTTGAAAACACACATTTAATTGCTTGTTATTGTTGGTGTTGTCTGTCATCAAAGTGAATTATTAACAAATTGCTGTTGTTGTTCGAAGGAATGCTTGTATCTGCATTATGGATTTTTTTTTCTAAACAGTGTTTTCATGAACATTTATTAGAAAATGTGCTTAAAGATTTAGTAATGGTGGGGTTGCCAGGAAGGGCAATAGCTAAGAGATTTATGTTTTTGAGGAGTTTTACTAATTAAATAATTCAAAATAAATATAAATATACTCTTAAGTTCATTGACGAGAATAAAATGTTTTTAAAATCCTAAAATTCCAAAGGTCGGTTGCCCCTGCATTACGATGCTTATAAGTATTTGGTCCTGTAACGAAAACTTTGTGCTTATTTCTGACTAAATAGCAAATTGTAACTAAAAGGAGTTTAAGATGATTCTTTGAATATCCTGCACAATTTGGAAAGAATTTAGAAACTATTAAAAAATATTCAGAATACAACCGTTATATTAGACCCCAATACGAAGATGTGGACTTGCATATGCAACTTTTGTCATAAGCCATTACAATATTCAAATACGAAAAATTAAAAAAAAAAAACAGTTAAAAAGTATCAATCGGTATTGCTGCCAGATAAATACCCTCAGCCTCAGTTCGATTATCTAAATATATTTTGACTAGTGTTAAGATTATTCAAACGTTTGACCCTCTATTGAGCAGATCCCGAAGGAATGGGCCAATATTGCCCATTTCCTATCCGACCCAAAAATATGATATAAATATTTCGACGGATGTGCCAAGTCTAAATGGAATCGGATGTTAATTTGGCGTTTTATGACCTTCATGGGTACTCAAAATTTCAATATTTTGTGGGGAAGGAGTGGACCGATGTATTCTCCCTTCACACCAGACCATGGGTTAATACAAATATTAAGATGTGTGAAATTTGAAGACAATCGGACTTTTACATCACATTTAATGAGATTGTAATTATTCAAAATTTTGACCATTTGTGCGGGAGGTACTTGATGGAGTGGACCGATATTGTCCTTTTTCACAACTGACCTAGCACTGACGCAAATATTAGGATTTGCAAAGTTGGAGCAAATTCGGATTATCCTTTCTCTTTCTGTGCAAAAAATATATTTTTTGAAAATTTCGACCTTTTGGGGGGAGGTACCAGAAGGAGTGGACCGATATTGCCCATCTCCGAACTCGATCTAAGTTTGACAAAAATATTACGATGTAGCCAATTTGGACCAAATCGGATACTCCCTTCGAGAGTTATCGTGCGCACCAGCCAGACAGACAGACGGACATCGCTGGATCGACTCCAAATGTTCTGAAATGGATTAGGTCCAAAGAGACCTAGGGTCTAAAACCGTTATTTCGACTAGGCACGTTTTGGCCGTATCAAATGATATATACCCTCTGTAGCCATATGGCTGAGGGTATAAAAATCCGATGAATAATATCGCTAAAATCATCAAAATACGGAATATAGGGAGGTACCGTTATATAGGGACTATACGGAGGCTTGGACGTGCATACACAATTTTCTGTCTCAGGCTGTAATACCTATTAGGAACTTCAAATACGAAATTTCAAAACATTTCGGTAAATATTGTACTTAAAATCGTCAAAATACCAAATATAGGGAGGTACTAATACATGGGGCCTATACTAAGACCTGGACTTGAATAGATAATTTTCTGTCGTAGACTGTAGTTCCCCTTACGAACTCTAAAAATGAAATTTGAAACAATTCCGGTAAATAATGTCTCGAAAATCATCAAAATACCGAATATTGGGAGGTACCGTTATATGGAGGCTATACGAAGTCGTGGGCCTGCATACGCAAATTTTTGTCATAGGCTGTAGTACCCATTACGAATTCAAAATACGAAATTTGAAACAACTCCGGTGAATAATGTCTCTAAAATTGTCAAAATATCGAATAACATACCGTTGTATGTGGGCTAAACGATATCGTGGACCTATATAGACATTTCTCTTCCAGGGGATAAAGTGCTTAAAAAGGACTTCTAGTATGGATTTTCAGACAAATCCATTGAAAAATGTAGCTAAAAGCATTAAAGTATTGAATAAGGAAGGTATCGTTATATGGGGGATATACGATATCGTGGACTTGACGATAAACAATACTCTTACACGTGTATAGTACTCAGAAGGACCTCTTTTTGAGAATTTTCAGATAATTTCATTGAAAAATTTGGCTACAATTATAACCAGTAAAGAAAGTCTTAAAGTCGGGCGGGGCCGACTTTATGATACCCTACACCATTTTGCTAATTAAGTAGAGCTCCACATAACAATTAAAAGTTTTTATGGGAGAATTCAATCATACACGCTATGATTATAATTATAATTTAAAGTTCAAAGGACTAAATATGCCGAAGCATTTGTATCTTTTAAATTCGGAATTGTATTGCCCATTTGGTGCACAATTAATTTGAAATCGGATAAATATATATATGGGAGCTATGTCCAATTCTGAACCGATCTCGATAAAATTTGGCAAAGATATTTCTGATCTGTATATGATATATTTCCCTGAATATCGTTGTTACGGAGTGCATATTACGGTTGTGGGTAACAAATATAACAAATCGGATGAATAATATAAATGGAAGCTATAGCTATATCTGAACCGATCTTCACCAAATTTGACATACTAGCTTCTAGACTCAATTCGGTCGTAAGTGCCAAATCGGACGAAGTTATATATGGGAGCTATATCCAAATCTGAACCGATCTCGATAAAATTTAGCAAATGTATTTCTGAGCTGTATTTGATATATTTCCCCAAATATTGTTGTTACAGAGTGCATATTACGGCTGCGGAGGACAAAAATAACAAATCGGATGAACAATATATATGGGAGCACAATAAAAGGCAAATCGGACGAAGATATATATGGGAGCTATATCTAAATTTTTACTAAATTACTAAATTTTTTTTAGGGTTCGTTCTTGGGCCAAACAAAAGATCTTTGCAAAATTTCATCTAGATCGGGCAATAAATGCGACCTGTACTTTGTTTACAAAAATACATGGACGGACAGACGGACGGATGGACAGACTGACGGACGGACATGCATAAATCGACTCAGAATGTGATTCTATGCAGATCATCACTATTGGTCTATCTCGTTTCCTTCTGCCCTGACCACCTTGTGGTGTAGGGTATAAAAATACCGAATATCAAGGGTACCGTTATAGGGGGCTATACGATATCGTAGACCGCTATATGCCATCTTCGAACCTGAGTACTAAAATTATACGAAAATAACTGAATGTTACTAAATTTGGTATGGAGTGATATTGATGCTTTTTGGTATCTGGTGTTGAGATCGGGTGACGGTGGCGTACTATAATTGTTCGAAAAGTACTAAATGGTACTAAACACAAATAGTGATCGTGTCTAGGATGGAAAAATGTAGATTGTTTTGGATATGCCTACTAAATTTTACAAGATTTGGTATTGGATGAAGCGATAGAGATAAATTTCTGAAATTGATATTGAAGTTTGCATATGGAGACGTTGAAATTGTTTTGGACAGAAAAATTGCATGTGGATCCATTGTACAATGATTCTACTAATATCTCTCTTCGGTAAAATTTAAAATGAAAGATTTTGAAGATTCTGAAGACGTAAAATGTAAACATTATCCTGTTAATCTTTCCGTTAATGGAAAAAAAAAACTTGAATAATATATAAAATCTTGAAAGTCCTACAATTTAGTACGATGTATGAGGTTTTGTCAAACTGAACAAATTGGGCATTTTGAGAAGGAAACCAAAATTTCAGGGTGACTTTTACGCTGACGAAGTGGCGGGCACTGGCTAGTATAAAATAAGTATTAATTTCATTTATTTTGATACAAAAATGGGTACTTATGGCACAAATTCAAATATTTGTATACCCTCTACCTTAAAAGGAGGGTATATTAACTTTGTCATTCCGTTTGGAACATCCCTAAATATTCCTCGTAGACCCCATAAATTATATACATTAATGATCAGCTTTCTAAGTCGATTTAATGTTGTTCGTCTGTCTGTTGAAATCACGATACAGTCCACATTTTTGACGAAGAGCTTCAGAATTTGGTAGAACAATTTGTATTGTGAGAGATATATCGGTATGGGATATACCGGTCCAATTTTTGGTATAGCCACCATATAAAGGTACCTCCCGATATTCGGTATTTTGTTGATTTTCGCCACATTTTTTCACGGATTTATCTAAAAATGGGTATTTGTCAATCACAATGGGTTCTAGCTCCGGTGGGGAAACATTGTATGTATAGGTCCATGTTTTTGTATAGCTGCCATATAACGCTACCTGCCGATATTCGTTATTTTAATGATTTTAGCCACATTTTCCACGGATTTGTTTAAAAATTGGTATTTATACCCTACACCACAAGATGGTCAGGGTATTATGTCTTTGTGCATTTGTTTGTAACAGGCAAAAGGAAACGAGATAGACCCATAGTTCCTTTTGATGATCTGCATAGAATCACATTCTGAGTCGATTTATGCATGTCCGTCCGTCCGTCCGTCTGTCCATGTATTTTTGTAAACAAAGTACAGGTCGCATTTATTGCCCGATCCAGATGAAATTTTTCACAGATCATTTGATTGGCCCAAGGACGAACCCTATTGAAATTGGAGATAATCGGTCAAAATTTAGATATAGCTCCCATATATATCTTCGTCCGATTTGCCTTTTATTGTGCACCAAACGTGTAATATCAGTCCGAATAGTATGAAATTTCGCATGTACGATCAGATTGGACCTCAAAATAAGTATGCCAAATTTCATCGAAATCGGTTCAGATATAGCTATAGCTCCCATATATATTGTTCATCCGATTTGTTATTTTTGTCCTCCGCAGCCGTAATATGCACTCTGTAACAACAATATTTGGTGAAATTTATCAAATACAGCTCAGAAATACCTTTGCTAAATTTTATCGAGATCGCTAGTATGAAGCTAGTATGTCAAATTTAGTGAAGATCGGTTCAGATATAGCCATAGCTCCCATATATGCTGTTCATCCGATTTGTCATATTTGTTACCCACAGCCGTAATATGCACTCCGTAACAGGGAAATATATCAAATAGAGTCAGAAATATCTTTGCCAAATTTTATCGAGATCGGTTCCGATTTGGATATAGCTCCCATATATATTTTTATCGGATTTCAGATTAATTGTGCACCAAATGGGCAATACAAGTCCGAATTTAAAAGATACAAATGCTTCGGCATATTTAGTTCTTTGAACTTTAAATTATAATTATAATCATAGCGTGTATGATTTAATTCTCCCATAAAAACTTTTAATTGTTATGTGGAGCTCTACCAAATTAGCAAAGTGGTGTAGGGTATCATAAAGTCGGCCCCGCCCGACTTTAAGACTTTCTTTACTGGTTTTAGTTCGTAATGGGGGTATAGTATACATAGTATTTCGTTTAACCCCCCTATAACGGTATCTCCCGATACTCAGTATTTATATGATTTTTGCCACATTTTTCCACGGGCTGCTCTAAAAATTGGTATTTGTAGTTCATAATGGGTTCTAGTTCCGGCGGCACAACATTGATAATTTAGGTCCACGTTTTCCTATAGCGCACATATAACGATACCCACCGATACTCGGTATTGTTATAATCCTAGTCACATTTACCCACGAAGTTGTTTCAATTTTGGTATTTAAGAAGTTTTGGTAAATGAGAAACCTTGAAGTATAAAATTGTTTATGTTTTGGTGTTGCCCCCATATAACGACCTCACCCACTTTATGGTTTTTCGAAAAGTTTAACAGCATCATCCAAACGGTCCTACTGGTATTTGTAGTTTAAAGTGGAACACGTCTGATTTCAGATACTTTTATATAAAATGTTTTCTTTACCCAAAGGTGAGGGTATTAAAAGTTAGGCCTGGCCTAACATTTGGCCAAAAATATGTGGCCAGAAAAAAAATCTAAATCTATTTGAATATGTACATTCTGTACCAAAAAACCAGTTTTGTGTTTTTTTTTTTTAAAAAAAAAACTTGCAATAATTAGGAACACAATAATCTTTAAACGTGGCCATACTCTTGAACAGGGCGTCGATGAGTCCATCTGACTAGTCTTGTGGGCCAGTCTTCACTAAAAATCAATGAATTTGGTAATTAATCAATAAATTAATGTATATTACACCTCAATGTAAACAACATTAAATATGTTTCTTATCTGCAATCTATAAATACAACGACCTTGGAAAACAAAAAATTATAAAAATATAAAATTCTTACCACATGAATAAAAATAAAATCTCATTCTTTCGAAATCTAAATATAAAAATACAAAACACACAGATCTCATTAAGATGGAAAACGAAAATTTCGCTTTGTCTCGCACAAAACAAGGACCAATAACGACTGTCCGCAGCTATCTAATGTAAAAATCTACAAAAAGAAAAAAAAATTATTTTTTGGGTTGTCGCATCTGAGAATTTGTAAACAAATTGAAAACAATTTGTATGTAAAGTGTTGTGATTTTCAAACACACACACACAGACATAGTGAGACAGCCCGTCAGCGGTGCATAGTCGTCGATACAATGTTTCGGCAGCATTTCATTGAGTACAGCAGAGATAAACACAACTGTCTACTACATATCAAATTTAAATGATTACAGACAGAAAACAAATTGTTTACAAAAATTAACAAAATTTTCGAAATTGTGTGTTTCTATATATCACATGGGTTGAACATATTATGTTATGGTCTGTTGTTCATGGATAATATATACAACGTCGTACTTTTGTGTTATTATGGCATAATAGTACAAAAGAGCCTGGGTCCACACATTTGTCACATATTTTTTTTGGAATAATGCGCATGCATATGTTGTTTGGTTACTAATTAAAAATGCCCAAACGAAATAACTGAATAACTGCTAGAACCTTAGAGAGTTTTTGAGATATGAGCTAAGACTACACAACTAAGGATGAATTAAAAATTCTGAATGGATTTTGGGCTCTAGTTAGCAACTAAACCCAAAATCTAGAATTACCGTAATTTGGGGGACCTATTGAAAAATGTGGTCTAGATCTGTACTAGTGCAGTTTAATAGATTTTAAATTTTAAATTAAAAACAATTAAGCGCCCATCATTTGATACACTACAACACTACAATTTGCGGCAAAGTTTCCGGACTACTGGGTAATAAAAACAAAAAAAAAACAAAAAAACAGTTAGTTCGGCCGGGCCGAACTTTGATTACCACCCCCCCCCATCGAAACTAATTAGAACATTTTTAAAATAATAAAATCCGTTACAAATTCTGTTAAAATCTTAAAAATACCGAATATATCCGTTATATTGGGGACTATACGAAGACTTAGGCCTGCACATGCAACTTTTGTCATTGGCCATTACAATATTCAAACACGAAACTTGAAAAAAATAATGAATGAATAATGAAGCTATTTGCAGGCAGGTCAAGTTCGAAGATGGGCTATATCGGTCCAAGATATCGTATAGATCTCATATAACAGTACCCCCGATATTCGGTATTTCGATGATTTTATCCACATTTTTCAATGGAATTTTCTGAAATTCCACACAAGGAGTTCCTTGTGAGTACTTTATCACCTGGTCCACGATATTGTATAGCCACCATGTAACGGTACCTTCCGATATTCGGTATTTTGATGATTTTAGCAACAATATTCAAAGAAAATGTCTGAAATTCTACACAAGGAGTTCTTTGCGAGTACTTTACCCCCTGAAAGAGAATTGCCTATATAGGTCCACAATATCGTATATCCCCCATATAACGGCACCTTCGGTATTTTATGATTTTAGCCACATTTTGCAATGGAATTGTCTGAAAATCCACACAAGGAGTTTTTGAAAATTTCCTAATTCTTCCTAAATGGTGGAGGATATTCAAAGTTCGACACGGCCGAACTAACTCTTTTTTATACCCTACACCACAAGGTGGTCAGGGTATTATGTCTTTGTGCATTTGTTTGTAACAGGCAGAAGGAAACAAGATAGACCCATAGTTCCTTTTGATGATCTGTATAGAATCACATTCTGAGTCGATTTATGCATGTCCGTCCGTCTGTCCATGTATTTTTGTAAACAAAGTACAGGTCGCATTTATTGCCCGATCCAGATGAAATTTTGCAAAGATCTTTTTTTTGGCCCAAGGACGAACCCTATTGAAATCGGAGATAATTGGTCCAAATTTAGATATAGCTCCCATATATATCTTCGTCCGATTTGCCTTTTATTGTGCACCAAAGGTGTAATATCAGCCCGAATTTTATGGAATTTTGCATATACACCCAAATTAGGCCTGAAAATATGTACGCCGAATTTGATCGAAATCGGTTCAGATATAGCTATATCTCCCATATATATTGTTCATCCGATTTGTTATTTTTGTCCACCGCCGCGTAATATGCCTCATGCAACAACAATATTTGGGGAAATATATCAAATACAGCTCAGAAATACATTTGCTAAATTTTATCGAGATCGGTTCAGATTTGGATATAGCTCCCATATAGAACTTCGTCCGATTTACCTTTTATTGTGCACCAAACGTCTAATATTTGCCCAAATGGGATGAAATTTGGCACATACGACCGAATTTAGTCTAGAAGGTAGTATGCCAAATTTGGTGAAGATCGGTTCAGATATAGCTATAGCTCCCATATATATTGTTCATCCGATTTGTTGTATTTGTTACCCACAGCCGTAATATGCACTCCGTAACAACGATATTCAGGGAAATATATCAAATACAGCTCGGAAATATCCTTGCCAAATTTTATCGAGATCGGTTCAGATTTGGATATAGCTCCCATATATATCTTTATCCGATTTCAAATTAATTGTGCACCAAATGGGCAACACAATTCCGGATTTAAAAGATACAAATGCTTCGGCATATTTAGTCCTTTGAATTTTAAATTATAATTATAATCATAGGGTGTATGATTGAATTCTCTCATAAAAACTTTTAATTGTTTTGTAGAGCTCAACTTAATTAGCAAAGTGGTGTAGGGTATCCGCCCGACTTTAAGACTTTCTTTACTGGTTTTTACTTATTTTAGATTTTATTCATTTCCGCCTTATTCTGAATTGGAGAGAATTGTCAAAATCCGTCCAGCCATTCTTGAGTTATAATAGAAGAAATGTTCGTATATTTCTTCATAAAAGTTATGGACCATTTCACTAACTAAATATTCCTCGAAATTGGTGGGCTTCTGCCCTGCCCTAAACTCTAGTCCCATACAAAATTCGATTGGTCTATCGATTGGTCTTTAATTGTGAGCAACTACAAAATTAAGAACTTTTGTTATTTTTTGGTCCATTTCCACTCCTAAATATTTTGCTAACATCTCCCCCAAAATATACCAATATTCTGACATAAGCCCCAACTCCATACAACATTTCGTGAAGATCGTATCATAACTGCAACATGTAGCGTGGTTTTGAGGTGTTACATAATTTTTGGCCCAATCAAACTTATAATACCCCCAACACATAGTATTGTAGGGTACAATGACTGTAACACATATCACTAATGAAAATTACCTAAAACTAGTAATTAATTGAGGACGTCCATGTTCAATAATTTACAAGGTCAGTACCGCTCCCTTAGTTTAAATGGAATTATTAATGATATTAATTTTCTTTGGTGTTGTTCGTTAATTATGAAAATTGTTTACTTTTACCTGAATTAAATTTCCAGTCGACAATTTTTCAACAATAAATTGTCACGTAAACATTGACGGTATTTGAATTTCAGTTGCAGAGAATATCGATGTCGCAATAGAATAATTCTGAAAGTAATTATAAAAATTTTATACGAAAAAATGCAGTATCAAATCGGCACAGGGCCATTGTGACAGCGATTGGTTCCTCGTCACAGAAGCATTGTCAATAATAACAAATAATAATAATGGAAGCAAAATTTGTTTATTTAATTAAATTGTTATTTTGCAATTCATACATCGATGCATAGTGAGTGAGTGGGAAATAATTAATGTCAACAAAAATAAGTTAAAAAGTATCCGTAGGTTTTGCCGACAGATGTATACCCTCAGCCAATGTTCGATTATTTAAAGAGATTTTAACTTCTGTTAGATTAGTCAAATTGTTGAACCTCTATGGAGTAGGTTCCGAAGAAATGGACCAATATTGTCTACTTCTTATGGGACCTAAATAAATATGATGTAAATATTACGACGTGCCAGGTTTGGACTATATTGGTTACTTTCTTTACTTTATGTGAGATATGTGATAATTTTTAGAGATATAATCGAACGAAGAATTCCATTTTCAGACTTTATCTAATACAGATAAAAACCAGTAAAGAAAGTCCTAAAGTCGGGCGGGGCCGATTTTATGATACCCTACACCACTTTGCTAATTTAGTTGAGCTCCACTTAATTATTAAAAGTTTTTATGGGAGAATTCAATCATACACGCTATGATTATAATTATAATTTAAAATTCAAAGGACTAAATATGCCGAAGCATTTGTATCTTTTAAATTCGGAATTGTATTGCCCATTTCGTGCACAATTAATTTGAAATCGGATAAAGATATATATGGGAGCTTTATCCAAATCTGAACCGATCTCGATAAAATTTGGCAAAGATATTTCTGAGCTGTATTTGATATATTTCCCTGAATATCCTTGTTACGGAGTGCATATTTCGGCTGCGGAGGACAAAAATAACAAATCGGATGAATAATATATATGGAAGCTATAGCTATATCTGAACCGATCTTCACCAAATTTGACATACTACCTTCTAGACTAAATTCGGTCGTATGTGCCAAATTCCATCCCATTTGGACAAATATTAGACGTTTGGTGCCCAATAAATGGTAAATCGGACGAAGTTATATATGGGAGCTATATCCAAATCTGAACCGATCTCGATAAAATTTAGCAAAGGTATTTCTGAGCTGCATTTGATATATTTCCCCAAATATTGTTGTTACAGAGTGCACATTACGGCTGCGGAGGACAAAAATAACAAATCGGATGAACAATATATATGGGAGCTATAGCTATATCTGAACCGATTTCGATAAAATTTGGCATACTTATTTTCAGGCCTACTTTGGTTGTATGTGCAAAATTCCATGCTATTCGGGCTGATATTACACGTTTGGTGCACAATAAAAGGCAAATCGGACGAAGATATATATGGGAGCTATATTTAAATTTTTACCGATTATCTCCAATTTCAATAGGGTTCGTCCTTGGGCCAAACAAATGTTGTTTGCAAAATTTCATCTCAATCGGATAAAAAATGCGATCTGCATTTTGTTCACAAGAATACATGGACAGACGGACATGCATAAATCGATTCAGAATGTGATTCTATGCAGATCATCAAAAGGAACTATGGGTCTATCCCGTTTCCTTTTGCCTGTTACAAACAAATGTACAAAGACATAATACCCTGACCACCTTGTGGTGTAGGGTATAATAATGGTACGGACCAAATTACAAGAAAATCGAGAATTTATACGAAATTTTTTGCGAAATCATAAATTCCATATTTATCCCAGGTTTCTGGTTCAGAGAAATAATTTGTTGTAAAGAATCGCTGACTTGTTTTACAATTTATGACAGGTGGGTGAGGTACCAGAAGAGGTTCGCAGATAGATATCATCTTCATAGCAGATCATGTGTTAGCAAAAATGCTTGTATGTGTCGAATTTAAAGAGAGTTGGATGCTTATATCGCTTTCTTTGAGCGCTTTATTTTTCAAATCTTGATCACTATGTTGGGGTAGGACCAGAAGAAAAGATCGGATCTCTACCATCTTTATAACAGATCTTGGGGTGATTGACATTTTGAGATGTACCAAGTCAGAACGGAATCGGCTTTTAATTTCGCGTTTTAAGGGATTCATGGATATTCAAAATATTGACCATTTACGGGGAGGTACAAGAAGGAGTGGACTGATATACCCCATCTTCACAGCAGGTCTTATGTTAGTAGAAATAATGGGTTGTGTGAAATACAGGGTTGCCCATATTCGACGGACCCAGCTGGCAACGCCATAACTTTTGACAGAGATGTCACATCGCTTAATGACATATCGCGTTTGAAGCGTCAGTCCAAGCAGATTTTTACCACGAACCAATACATGCCACGCGAGCGCTCGGAAATAGTTGAAATTTACATTCAACAGAAGAAGTCAATTGTGAAAACTCAACGTGCTTTTAAAACATTAAAAAATGTGAGAAGTGCGCCTTCTAGGAACACCATTAAACGTTTATACGAAAAATTTTCGACTGGTAAGGCTCTTTCTAATCCGAAGAGGCCATATAAAAGTCGACCAAGGTGATCGGCCGAGAATATCGCTGCCGTACGAGCCAGTGTTGAGAGGTCCCCAAGAACATCCCAAAAACGCCGTTCTCAGCAGTTGGGCGGGCATGGCTCGGTCCACTTTACAACGGATTATTCGCATTGATTTGCATTTGTTCCCGTACAAAATTCAATTGACGCAAAGAATGTTGCCTGCGGACAAGCCTCGTCGATTGGAATGGGCCCAAACCCAACATGGGTCCGTCGAATATGGGCAACCCTGTATGATAAAAACCGGATGCTTTTTTCGCGTTTTGTGACCTTCATGGTTATTAAAAATTTTGACTCTTTGTGGGGGAGGTACCAGAAGGAGTGGAGTGGCGATATACCCTATCTTCACATCAGGCCTTGGGTTAATAAAAATATTGTGACTCTTACATTACATTTTATAAGAGTTTTAATTGTTAAAAATGTTGACCCGTTGTGGGGGTGGTACTTAATGGAGTGCACCTGACCTAGAACGGATGCAAATATTAAGATTTGCAAAGTTGGAGAAAAATCGAATTATCCTTTCTTTTTCTGTGCAGTAATTTTTTTTTTTTTGAAAATTTCGACATTTTCTGGTACAATATTGCCCATCTCCGAACTCGATCTAAGTTTGATAACATCACGATGTGCCAAATTTGGGCCAAAACTTTCGAGAGTTATCGTTCGCACCATCCAGGCAGACGAACGGACGGAAATCGCCAGACCGAATCTAAATGTCTTCAAACGGATTTTTTCCTAGGGTGTAAACCCGTTATTTCGATAAGGTACGTTTTGGCCGTATCAAATAATATATACCCTCTGTAGCCATATGGCTGAGGGAATAATAATTTTAGCACAGGTGAATACGTCGTTTTTTGGATATATCTACTTTACAAATATTTTAAACGACAATGGCTATTTGCATTTCGATGGGACCTCTATATCCAACACACTAATTCACCATAGTATGGAGGGTATATTAAGTTTGTCATTCCGTTAGTAACACCTCGAAATATACATTATAAACCTCACAAAGTATATATATATATACTTGATCATTATTTTGGTGATTTAAAGGACATTTTTCACCGCAAATTTTTGAAATTTAGTATCTCAAGTTCGTAATGGATACTACAGCCTATGCCAGAAAATTGTCTGTGTAGGTCCACGTCTATACGGTCTATATTCGGTATTTTGATGATTTTAGCTACATTATTCACCGATTTTTTCAAGTTTCGCATTTGATTATTGTAATGGCTTATGATAAAAAATGATGCAGATCTTCGTCGTCGTATAGCACTTAAAATAATGGCTACATTCGGTATTTTTAAGATTTTAACCGATTTTTTAACGGATTTAATTTTTGGAAAATTGTCAAATTCATTCCAAATGGCTTACGCCATTACTAACTTACAGCTTTCTTACTTGTTCATATTAAGCCACCACATTTCAGGGAAACTGGATCCTCCACGTGCATAGATCATTTTGCCCCGTTTCTTGCAATTTTAAGATCTAAATAGCAAACTTTTTATCTGTTTTTTATTATGTATGAACCAATGTAGCGTACACCAATTGTAATGAGACGAGTGCCCTTAAAACTCGGACTTTATATGCATATATTTATTTGAAAATATTTTTTGTTTTATTAATAAGAGTATTTTTGCAATAATATTGTGGGGTAACGAACTATCTTCTAATATTTACATTTTTGCCTTCCTTTACAATTCCCCATCCACTCTCCTCATCACCTGCCTTTTTTAATTTCATCTGGAATTCCGCCACATATGAGCAATCCTCCATCCACGGCTCTTTGTTGGGTGGTGCATTTTTTGTTTACTCCCCCCCCAAATGGGTAATAGCTGTGGAATTTCATGTCATACGGTTCGAGGTTTTTGTGTGTAATTGAATAACACATGTTCAGGTTCAGGTTTCGATTTCAGATTTCAGATTAGTGCATTTCACAGTCTGGGCTTTCCAATCAACCAATCAATTGTGTTGGGTCGTGTTGTGTTTTTTTGCGGCTTTGTTTTTAATTTTTGCTGGCTGTTTTTCATAATTATTGTTATTATTATTATTGGAAAACTAATTAAATGCGATAAATACCTTTCGCTTCATTTTTCATCATCGGTGGGTTTGTTGTGACGCTCATGTTTTGTACTCTCCATCATACATCATAGTATGGAGGGTATATTAAAATCGTCATTCCGTTTGTAACTCATCAAAATAATAATTTTACATCTGACAAAGTTTATATATACATTCTTGATCAGCGTTAAATTTTGAGACGATGCAGTTCCGGCCGTCAATCAGTCCGTCCGATGTAATCACGCTAGAGTAAAAAAGAATTAAGATAGGAAGCTAAACTTTTACACACATCAGTCTTTTGTCTGAAAGCTGGTTAAGTTGGAAGATGGTTTAAATCGATCCACGGTATGATATGGCTCTTATATAACGGTACCCCCGATATTCGGCATTTTGATGAAATTAGCGACATTTCTTACCGTCATTATTTCAAATTTCGTATGTAAAGTTCTTAAGGTGGACTAATGCCTATGACAAAAAATTCCGTATTTCTCCAGGTAAACGTCTTCGTATGGATCCCATATAAAGATACCTCCCGATATTCAGCGTTTTGATGATATTCGGGACATTATTCACCGGAATGGTTTCTAATTTCGTATTTGAAGCTCGTAATTGGTTATACAGCCTATGACAAAAAAATTGCATATACAGTTCACGTCTTTGTATAGTCCCTATATAACGACACCTCTCGATATTGGTTATTTTGATGATTTTTGGCACCTTATTCTCCGGAATTGTTTCAAATTTCGTATTTAAAGATCTTAGTGGGTTATACAGCCTATGATAAAAAAGTAAAAAAGCTGTAAGTTCGGCCGGCCCGAACTTTTAATACCCTCCACCATTTGGTACAAATTTGGCAATTTCTAAAAAAAAAAAAAGTAAAATCCGGTAAAAAATGCTGTTAAAATCCTAAAAATACCGAATGCTTATACGAAGACGTGGACCTGCATAGGCAACTTTTGTCATAAGTTATTACAATATTTAAATGCGAAACTTGAAGAAAAATCTGTTTATAATGTAGCAAAAATCATCAAAATTCCGAATATGGGGGGTACCGCTATATGGGGGCTATACGTAGACGTGGACCTGCACAGACAATTTTCTGGCATGGGCTGAAGTATCCATCATGAACTTCACATGCGAAATTTGAAACAATCCCGGTAAATAGTGTCGCTAAAATCATCAAAATACCGAATACCGGGGGGTACGGTATATGGGGCCAATGTGAAGACGTGGACATGCATGACCCATTTTCTGTTTTATGCTGCAGTATCTATTACAAACTTCAAATACCAAATTTGGAACAATTCCCCTAAATAATGTCGCTAAAATCATCAAAATACCGAATATCGGGGGTACCGTTATTTGGGGACTATATGAAGACGTGGACCTACATGGCTCATTTTTTGACTTAGGATGTAGTATCCATTACGAACTTCAAATACCAAATTTCAAACGATTCCGGTAAACAATGTCGCTAAAATCATCAAAATACCGAATATCGGGGGGTACCGTTATATGGGGGCTACACGAAGACGTGAACCTGCACAGATAATTTTCTGTCTTACGCTGTAGTATCCATTACGAACTTCAAATGTCAAATTTGAAACAATTCCGGTTAATAATGTCGCTAAAATCATCAAAATACCGAATATCGGGAGCTATGGGGGCTATATGATAACTTGGCCAAATATATATGTGTGCAAAATTTTAGACTTCTATCTCAATTTGTTCGAAAGATAGCGCGATTACAACAGACAGACGGACAGACAGACAGACAGACAGACGGACATGGCTAAACCGTCTTAGAATTTTACGCTGATCAAGAATATACATACTTTGTTGGGTCTGACATGAATATTTCGAGGAGTTACAAACGGAATGACAAAATTAATATACCCTCCATAGTATGGTGGAGGGTTTAAAAATGTCTATGCAGGTCTTCGTCTTTGATTTTCGGGACATTATTTACCGGAATTGTTTCAAATTTCGTATTTAAAGTTGGAAATGGGAGCTACTGCTTATGACAACATATTACTTATGCAGGAGCACGTCTTCGTAAAGAACCTATACAACAGTTTATTCTTCCTTCAAAATGTTGGAGGGTATTAAAAGCTCGAGCTGGTCGAACTTAGCTGCTTTTCTACTTGTT
Organism: Musca domestica; assembly: GCF_030504385.1. Taxonomy (NCBI): domain Eukaryota; kingdom Metazoa; phylum Arthropoda; class Insecta; order Diptera; family Muscidae; genus Musca; species Musca domestica. The sequence goes on along the minus strand of NW_026712324.1, from coordinate 6,655,718 downwards.
TGAATATAGATGGAATTCATAATATAATGTGCAACTGAGGTGAGGAAGTAGAAATGGACTGTGTAAACAAAATCGTTTAGTTTGTTCATTATTATATGCATTGTGAAATTTCAGAAACTCCGGTGCTATCCTTAGTTTGATATTAAGATATCTTTCATTTATTGTCTAAAAATTTCTGTCTAATATCTCTTTACAGAATTTGTTTTGTTTTTTTTTTGTAATCCCACATTTGATTCATTTTTATATAATCGCGGAACTGGCTTTGGTACATTTTTAATTCTAGTTGGTTTGTTACTTTACATCCCATTTGACACGATTGTCTTTCTTCATTCATTTTTTTTATCCCATCATAATCTTATTATGAATAAATAAGACACTATGTGACATATCTGTCGGGTATTTGAGATTTTATGCAATCGAATAGTGTAGACACTCACCATACCCCGTCGTCAATATAAAGTCATGAATATCAGCACACATCTGGAACGTTGATTTAGCTGTACAGACATACATACATACATAACTGAGTGCGGATCATGTTCTTAAGTCACCAATGGCACAATAGCGCAAATATAAATTACAAATGAGGTGATCTCGTGAGCTGACAATTGTGGTGGTGGTTGTTGTTGCTGCTGTTGCTGCTGTTGCGATTATTGCATATTAAGAAAAAATATAAATAAATTAGAAAAAACATTACACGTGTAATCATAATAATGACTTTTCTAGAACACCTGTACACCAATGAATTATATAGAGAAATAGGATTTCATGAGAGATTGAATTTGAAAAGTAAGATATGTGAGTGACGTTGATTTTTTTTTATAAATAAAAACAAGGTGAAACGTAGATTTTTTAGGAACTTTTGTGAAAAGCCAACCAAGGCAGTAAGTTTATTTTTTTTTAAGAATATTTTTGAAAAAAAAAAATATGTCCGTCAAGATAAATTTAAATTTAATTAGCAAAGACACAAACCAAGGTGATTTTTTCTCCGGTTCGCAAAGGGTTAATAAAGAGAGAAAGAGAGAGAGAGAAAGAGAGAGAGAGAAAGAGAGAGAGAGAGAAAGAGAGAGAGAGGGAGAGGGAGTAGTAAACCAGAGAAAAATTAAAGGTAAATTAAATTATATTAGTTTTCATCAAATTTCATAATTTTCCGTACAAATTTCAAATTTAAAATGAAATCGCTAAATAAAAACCTAATTAAAATCTACGTTGAAAAACTTTGAAACCCTTAACTCTACATTTAAACCCAGAATAAAATATTTAAAAATGAAGCGGGGCACAAATGAAAGGTCTCGAGGAGTACTTTCCGAATATATGGACCTTATAGTCAAAAAGAATTTCAGACTTAGGAATTTTTTGCATTTTCTGAAGAATTATCGCTCAATTTTAGGGAAATTGCAGATAAAAGCGTCCACAGAACAGAAACTAAAAATGAAGCGGTGTCGAGGCTGGGCACAAATGAAAGGTCTCGAGGAGTACTTTTCGAATATGACAGGACAGAAACCTATTGTTTTGGAGATTATCGCATTCTTGATTTTGCTGTTGCTCTGCATGCCACAATTGCAGATTTTTTTATTTTTTAGCAACACTATTAACCTGAAGTGGTTCAACTGTTTTGTGTTTGAAGATCTTGATGGATACTACAGCCTATGGCAAAAAATTACATGTACAGGCCAATGTCTTCGTATTGCCCCCATATAACAATTTCGCAGGAGTTTCGGCTTGCTCTTCCGCAGGAACTTTGGTATCTTAACTGCCGTCCCCGAACGATTATGCCACGAGTCCCCAACCTGTCTCCCAAGACCTTGACATCAATGTCTCGCATCAGTCAACATCTGACGACCATTCACAAGTTCCCGATTTCATGCAAATTGTCACCATCCGAACATCAGCGTTACCTGAACACAAACATCAACATGGGCTAATCAGACTTCACATCAGCCACACGAGTACCAATCATGAACAACCCCGACATCGCTACAGCACAGTTCCCGATTGTTCACTAGTTGTGCACCCTCTTACCTACGGGACATAGTAAACTTCGAAATCGCATTCATACACTTCGAATTCCAGAGCACCTCCGAAGTGCATTCGCCATCTTATATTTTTTTCCAATATAACTTATAGTATTTGAATACTAGTAGATTGAAATTTAGTATTTAAATCGATAAAACATCTGATTTACAGCGCCAGCGTCCTTATGGACACCCTGTATGCAGCTGGTCTTACTTCAGCCGGTTTTCTTTGAATATGCCGAAGCATTGGTGTCTATTAAATTCGGACTTGTATTGCCCATTTGGTGCGAAATTAATTTGAAATCGGATAAAAATATATATGGGAACTATATCCAAATCTGAACCGATCTCGATAAAATTTGGCAAAGATATTTCTGAGCTGTATTTGATATATTTCCCTGAATATCGTTGTTACGGAGTGTATATTACGGCTGTGGGTAACAAATACAATAATTCCGATTTATAACAATATATATGGGAGCTATAACTATATCTGATCCGATCTTCACCAAATTTGGCATACTACCTTCTAGACTAAATTCGGTCGTATGTGCCAAATTCCATCCCATTTGGACAAATATTAGACGTTTGGTGCACAATAAATGGTAAATCGGACAAAGTTATATATGGGAGCTATATCCAAATCTGAACCGATCTCGATAAAATTTAGCAAAGGTATTTCTGAGCTGCATTTGATATTTTTCCCCAAATATTGTTGTTACATAGTGCATATTACGGCTGCGGAGGACAAAAATAACAAATCGGATGAACAATATATATGGGAGCTATAGCTATATCTGAACCGATTTCCATCAAATTTGGCATACTTATTTTCAGGCCTAATTTGGTTGTATGTGCAAAATGCCATACTATTCGGACTGATATTACACGTTTGGTGCACAATTAAAGGCAAATCGGACGAAGATATATATGGGAGCTATATCTAAATTTTTACCGATTATCTCCAATTTCAATAGGGTTCGTCCATGGGCCAAACAAATGTTGTTTGCAAAATTTCATCTCAATCGGATAATAAATGCGATCTGCATTTTGTTCACAAGAATACATGGACAGACGGACGGACGGACGGACTGACATGCATAAATCAACTCAGAAAGTGATTCTATGCAGATCATTAAAAGGAACTATGGGTCTATCTCGTTTCCTTTTGCCTGTTACAAACAAATGCACAAAGACATAATACCCTGACCACCTTGTGGTGTAGTGTATAAAAATATCACAATATCACACAATCAAACCTGGCACGTCGCAATATTTATATCATATGTATTTAGGTCCGATTTGAAAAGGACAATATTGATCCAATTACCAATCACCAATTTGAATAATCATAATAGACCTCAAAGTATATTTAAATAATCGAATATTGGCTGAGGGCATTCACCAGTCGGCAAAACCGACTTATGCCTTGTAACCTGTTTAATAGCATCTGTGTAGCAGTACTAGCCGTTTTCAGATATTTCAAAGATTTTGAAATCAGAAAAAAAATCACAATTGGCCCATGTTTTCGTATGGCCTCCTTATATCGTTTCCGCTCTTCATATTTATTTCTTAACACTTATATGTTATTAATTGTTATTCCTATGATATATAATGAATATTACTTATACAAATTACAAAAGGTGCCTTGATTTATGACATTGAATGGAATTTATACAAATATATTAAGTTATTATAGAACCAGAATGGTGTTATATTTTTCGGAATATAAATTAGTTAAAACATGCAAGCATATCTAAAAGGATTGAGTTTGTGCTGGTCCCAGCTAGAATTTCAGAAAGAAATTTTATGGCTGTTCGAAGTGGCAAAGAAATTAGGGATTTTAAGAATTATAAATATATCATTGAACAGACAAAGTACTCGACGGTAATTTGTCAATTTTTTTATAAGGTAAGTTCATGCCACAAGAGCTGGTGGCCTCCTGTTGTATTTACTACCGAAAAATAATATATTTTTTACTCCTCTTCGAAATGCACGTGTTCAACTTTTCACTGGACAACATTTCAATTTCAACCTCCATCAAAGTTTATAATTATGTTAATTGCATTTATATTATTACAAAAAAAAAAAAAAAAAAAAAAAAATTATACAAAACATCAAAAGAAAACAAATTATGAACTGGATACTACAAAAAATAATTGCAACTTTCACAGAATTTCACAATTTCTTTATTTTAATTTACTTTTTTTTCGCGTTTTCTTCTACCTATTTTTACCATTTCGCCGACTTTTAATTTCGTCATGCAAGTGAATGTTAGCTTTTGTTTTTTTCTGAATATCTTGAATTGTTCGTGATTTCAACTTGAAGACAATTAACATTTTATCCTTAATAACAACAAAACGAAAGAAAAAGACAGACACACAAATTCATGTTACAAGAAACCCCAACAACGTCAAATCAAAAAATAAAAAAAAAATATTTATTTACAATAATTATTTTATTATAGTCATATTAGGGAAAGTTTACGTAGTTGATTTTTTAATTTAAAAAAAATGAATAAAAAATTATGAATTGATAGTGCATTCATACAACCCATGCACTACAATCGAAAGACAAATAGAAATTTCATTTAATGCAAAATACAATGTGATATAGTACGATACGAGGTTGTTATGCTAAATTAAGGAAGGCCTTTTTATACCCTCCACCATATTTGTGAATCGGAACATACATTTTAGACCCCAGTATATATATCTATATATATATATATATATATATATATATATATATATATATATATATATACTGGGGTCTAAAATGTATGTTTCGATTCACAAATATGGTGGAGGGTATACAAAGGCCTTCCTTAATTTAGTATATATATATATATATATATATATATATATATATATATATATATATATATATATATATATATAATATATATATATATATATATATATATATATATATATATATATATATATATATATATATATATATATATATATTATATATATATATATATATATATATATATATATATATATATATTATATATATATATATATATATATATATATATATATATATATATATATATATATATATATGTGTGTGTGTATTCTTGATCAGCATAAAATTCCGTCTGTGGCAATCACTCTAGCTTTTTAACGAAATTAAGTACGTTTATACAATTTTACTCAAATGTGTATTATATCTGCAGGGTTTTTGGTAAAATGGGCCATGTAGGTCTACGTTTCGGTATAGCCCCCCTATATAATGGTACCTCCCTATTTTCGGTATTTCGGGGATTTAAGCTACACTATTCTCCGGAATTGTTTCAAATTTGATATTTGAAGTTCGTAGTGGATACTACAGCCTATGACAGAAAGTTGTTCGTGCAGGTCCACGCCTTCGTATAGCCCCCATATAACGGCACCTCTGGATTTGGGTATTTTGATGATTTTAGCTACATTATTCACCGGAATTGTTTCAAATTTGGTATTTAAAGTCCGTAATGGATACTACAGCCTATGACAGAAATTTGTTCGTGCAGGTCCACGCCATCGTATAGCCCCAATATAACGGCACCTCCGGATTTGGGTATTTTGATGATTTTAGCTACATTATTCACCGGAATTGTTTCAAATTTGGTCTTTGAAGTACGTAATGGATACTACAGCCTAAGACAGAAAATTGTCTGTGCAGGTCCACGCCTTTGTATAGCCTCCATATAACGGTACACCCCGATATTCGGTATTTTTAAGATTTAAGCGACATTATTCTTTGGAATCGTTTCAAATGCGGTATATGAAGTCCGTAATGGATAGTCCACGCCTTCGTATAGCCCCAATTTGGGTATTTTGATGATTTTAGCGACATTGTTCTCTGGAATTGTTTCAAATTTGGTATTTGAAGTTCGTAATGGATACTACAGGCTAAGACAGAAAATTGTCTGGCAGGTCCACGCCTTATATTCGGTATTTTGATGATTTTAGCGACATTCTTCACCGAATTCATTTTCAAGTTTCGTATTTGAATATTGTAATGGTATATGACAAAAGTTTCCTATGCAGGTCCACGTCGTCGTATATAACCTAATATAATGACTAAGTTCGATATTTTTAAGATCTCAACAGAATTTTTAACGGTTTTTTGTTTTTTGAAAAATTCTCAAATTCGTTCCAAATGGTGGAGGGTGTTCAAAGTTCGGCCCGACCGAATTTACAGCTTTTTTTGTTTGTTTAAGTATATGGAATGACTATCCATGGATTAAAACAAAGTGCAACAGACCTTCTGCTGGTAGAATATCAACACATTCAAGCCCTTTTTGGGATTGTGCTATATTATCAGTGTCGAACAGAAATTGGTTGTGGTTACCAATTCCACTCCTGCTACGCAGAGGTCAATTGTATCCACGGACTTTTGACGTACATTAATATTAATCAAAATCTTAGCCCTGTATGGAGGAGATGCCGAAGGAGTGGACCAATATTATCCACTTCACATCTGAACCAACTCTGATCTAAACATTAAAACTTCCCCGATTTGGGCCAAAGTGACTACTTCTTCAATTTTCGAAAATGTTGAAATATGTGTGAGATACCAGATATTTTGGAACACTTTGATCCATCTAATGCTGATAAAAATATTGGGATGTGTTAATTAAAAATTTAACCTTCTGTGGAATAGGTACGAGATGGAGTGAGCCAAGAGAAATATTCTAATTGAGAGAAATATTTGATATACCAAGTTTGAAAAGAATCGCTGACTTTTTCCGCAAGTTATGGGAAATTTAATTTTTTTTTGGGAAGGTACCAGAAATTGTATGCCTGCAGCTATTTTTTCACATCAGATCGGAAGCCCATTTCACATTTTCTGCGTTCGCACTAGATCTTGTGTGAACAAAAATATATGGGATGTGTAAAATTTCGCATTTTTTTTTGTGTAGGTACCAGAACTAGTGATTCGATAAATTCCATCTTCACACCAAAGTTTGTATTGGTACAAAAATTGGGATGTGGGAAATTTTAAGACAATGGGACACTTATTTCACATTTTCTAAAAGTTAGGATTATTCAAAATATGACCCTTTTCTTTGATGGAGTGAACCGATATTGTCCATTTGAGAACTGATAAAAATATTAGGATATGCAAATTTTGAACCAAATTGAATGTGATCCATTCTTTTTCTCTAAAATAAATCAATGTCTATGGAAATGTTGATCTTTTGTGGGAGAGTGGACCGATATTGCCCATCTCCGAACTCAATCTAAATTTGACAATAATATTACGATGTTTCAAGTTTGGATCAAATTAGATACTCCCTTCGAGAGTTATGATTATGACGGACACCCTTAGATTGACTCCAAATGTCCTAACTCCAAAAAGACCTAGGGTCTAGAGCCGTTATTTCGTTGAGGAACGTTTTGACCGTATCAAATGATATACACCATCGGTAGCCATCTTGCTGAGGCGTTCTGAAAGTTTATATCGCAAATTAACTTAAATGCAGGGAGCAAGTTCCCTTTCTTCCACATTTTTGGAAAATTTCGGAATTTGTGAATTTTAATTATATGTGCAAAGAAAAATGCGACAAACATTATGGCCAAGAATGTAAACCCTCAATCGAGCCAAAGAAGGTGTCTTTTTGGTTTATACCCCACCCCAAATAGTGGTAAGGTCTTTCGTGCTTTTGTTTGTAACATGAAGAAGGAAAAGAGATAGACCCATAGTTACATTTGAGGATCTTCATAGAATCATTTTCTGAGTCCGTCTGTCCATGTATCCTTGTGAACAAAATGCAGGTCGCATTTATTATCCGATTGAAATGAAATTTTCCAAACAATATTTCTTTGGCCCAAGAACGAACCCCATTGAAATTGGTGAGAATCGGTTCCAAATTTAGATATAGCTCCCATATATATTTTCAGCCGATTTCGGGTTAATTGTGCACTAAATGAAGAAGATCAGTCCAAAAGACCTGTATTTTGGCACATCCAACGGAATTCAGTCTAGAAACCCCGTACAATATAGCCTTCTGCACGATCAGGGATAAATATAGGTCGGCGCATAGTCAACGGAACAAATGAGCTGAAAGTGGGCACCCCCACCATTCTTTCTCTGTGAACATTATTTGGGCTTTGGGCCTCTGGAAGTTTTACTCAACGTAATTTAAATTTTACCGAAACAAGGTACCTACGAACAAATTAAATCAGCATCAGGATAAAACAAATGTCCTTCTTTCCCAATTTTTTGCATACCCTCCTTGTATTTTCTAACGGTGCAATTGTAATTTATGACCCGTGAAACGTGCCAACAATTCCATTCAGCCTTATCTATTCGTCGTGCACTCGATTGGCCGTTTAAAGTGTAATGGAACTAATATTACACCAGCATACAACAACAGCAACAACGTCAACAATTTTCGCAAAAAATAAGGAATAAGACATTAACATTAAAGTTAGTTCTCACTTACGGAACTAAGTAGTTGTTGACGTCGTGATTTGCTGGCGGTTGTTGTTGATTCGCAATTATTCTAAACTGGGGTAAATAAACTCTACCAAGGCCAAAACTATTCATGGTGTGCGCAAATGAAATGGAGGAAAAATAATATAGATAAAATGGAAAGGAAGAAAGGGGAAGGGAAAGAAAATTTAATTATTACAAAACAATAAAAAGTGCTGAAGAAAAAAAAAAACAACAACATTGCATTCCGTCAAGTTCTGGGTCAGTTGGGGGACAAAAAAATGTATTAGCATGGACGTCATTCGGGCTGTTCATTTAACATGGACGGTATATACTGTTTAGAATCCAGTATAAACAAAAACATTCTACCGACACACTTAAGAATGGAGGGAATGAAGGGGTTATCAATTGTAAACTTGGCCAATTCGGCCAATGTAATATCCGTCATAATTCAACCTGCTTCTGTTTTATTTTTTCCAAAAGATTTTTCAAGTTTCAGGCTTTAATTTGTCAATATGATAAAATCATCTATGTAATCAATAGGTGTTCGCATATTCCCACAAAGTTGGCCCTCTCCACTTTTTATACCCTACAACACTATGTGTTGGGGGTATTATAAGTTTGATTGGGCCAGAATTTATGTAACACCTCGAAATATCGGTTTCCCATATAGGAAAGTATATATGGATCTTCCTAGCTCGCCGAGATGAGTCGATCTAGCTATGTATGTCCGTCCGTCTGTCCGTCTGTCCATGTTAATTTGTAATCACTCTACAGGTCGCAATTATGGTCCGATCTTCACGAAATTTAAAATGGAGGCGGGGTTAGAAGCCTATTTCTTTTGAAGATGATCGCCAAATGTTTAAGGGTTGAAATGGACCAAATACTGAAAAAATATCGGCTTTTGCAGTAGCTATACAGTTCGCAATTATAGAACAATCGACGCGGAATTTCGTATGTAGCTAGAGTTTAGGGCGGGAAGACTACCAATTTGGGTGGCCATCGGATAATATTTATCGGGAAAAATAGACAATATCTTTTGTGTTGAAAAAATTCATAATTTTTCATTAAACCGCGAATATTCTAAATCCCTGCGAAATCACAAAGCCATGACAAGGTTACTTCTGACCTTTACATTGATGTTAACATCCAACAAATCGGATATATAGCAAAATATGTGCGATATATATGTCTATCAAAGAAGATATGCTTGAGAGATCTCTTATATGTCGAGAACGGCTGAACTGATTTCGACAGTTCTCATTAATTCAGAATGTCCTCTTGGCAGGAAACAAAAAACGTCTAAAAAATCGCATAAAAATATCTCTCTAAATATGAAAATATTGGATTTGTAACATTTTCTCATATTTTTTCAATTTTGTCATATTTTTGGCATATTTTCATTTTGAATTAAACATTTGGTAATATTTCTACAGCTAACAAAACTAAGTAGTTAGGATATCAGGATATCATATACAGATCGCCTTTATGGCCCGATCCTTACGAAATTTTGCATGGGTATAAGATGAGGGTCAGAATAGAAGCCTACTATTTTTGGAGATGATCGCAATATATTTAGGGGTTGAAATGGACCAAAAAATTGCAAAATTGTCAGCAGATCGTAATTATCGCCCGATCCTCATGCACATTTGAATGGGGGTTACCGGACATTGCAAAAGCCAAGCAGTTTCGGATGGCCATCCAAAAATATTCAATGTGCGAAATAGTTTGCCAACTTTTGTAGACAAAATACGAAAATGTCCATTCCAGTGACTTTTTGGAGAATTCACAAATGCAGGAAAGACGCACTTCTGACTATTTCGTTAACGCTGATTTTGTGGAAGAATATAGTCAAATGTCTGTATCTCATATAGATGCGTTTCAGTCAAAAACCAATATTAATTGTCATCTTTTGCCACTTCTGAGAGATTATAGGTCTTTGGGAAATATTGGTTCCACATCTAGGAAGACCATTTACGTGCAACATCTACCAATAAATTGGATATGAGCTATTATTCGAAAATTAGAGAACGAAACCTGATGGTTTTCTTTTATTATTTGTCACAATATCTTGTGAAATTCTTTCGAGTATCTCGCCTATATAAACTGTATCATTTTTTATAGTGTTGTAGGGTATTCAACGGTCGGCCCCGCTCGCATGTAGCCTTTGCTTACTTGTTGTTTACAATTTTTGTTTCCTGGAACTGTTGACATTTCCCAGTATTTTACACCAAATAAGAGATAATTTATTGTTCAAATAAATACTGGGATTTACACCACTTACATTTCTCTTTCACTCTCGCACTTCGACACTACAATAGGTATGCAATTGCAAAAATGTGCGTCAATCACTTCGACAAACAAGATTGGTCAAAAGCTGGAGGCGACACGTGTTAGTCTAAATGCCACTTAGCATGCAACATTGTTGCAGAAAGTGATAATTTTACAAATTACTAAATGAACCGTCGTAGTCGTGTACCAACACCACCAACACCAACCAACCATTCGCTGCTATTCGAAATTGCATTGGACACTGGAATGACTTAATGGCCACTTGCCACTGCTGGTGGTCTGGCCAAAAGAACAATGTGAACAAACAAACGGAACTTAACTACCAGCCAACCAACCTACCAACAAGCTGACTACTAACTAACAAACTAATCTTTGATTTATGTTCTGTCATAACTGTCAATGTTGTACAAATCATAAAGATAATAGACACGATATTTAAATGGAGAACATAGTAAAATGAGGTGTTAAATTCTATCTTTGGCAAATAGCTTGAACGTTGGCAATTACAGAACATGCGGTGCGGAATCATGCAAGTAAAGAGCGGTGAACACCCACTCGGAGAAGTTAAAATATTTTATTATTTTTGGGGAACTCTTCTGGATGATGTTTATTCGAAATATTACTTATAAATTTATAGATGATATTCAGATTTCCTATTGCCTAATGGAGGTCTTCTATTGCCCATTAAAATACATTGAGGCCTTCTATTGCCCATTAAAATACATTGAGGCCTTCTATATTAGACCTCAAGGTCTAGTATATACTTTTGAAAGACCTTAAGGCCTTCAACAGGTTCAACAGGTCTTCATTTGCCCATAGAAGACCTTGAGGTGTACTATTGTCTAATGGATAACTTGATGTCTAAATTTGCCTGTATAGGAAACATGATGTCTCTTTTTGTCTACATAGGAACTTCAGGCCTCTTATTGTCTATTATATACATTGTTGTCTCATATTTTCTATAGGCTACCTTAAGATCTCCTAGATCTCTTGAGGTCTTCTATTACCTATTGAAGAAGTTGAAGTCTACTAGAGATCTTCTACTTGCTATAGAAGACGTTGAGGTATCTTGTAGGTATCTTATCTGTATGAGACGTTAAGGTATCGTATTTAAAAGATAACTTCGAGGTCTCCAATTACATATTGGAGACGTTGAGACTTCCTATCTTCTAGAAGGTATCCTATAAAACATTGGATACCTTGAGGTATCCTATTTTCCATAAGAGACCTTAAGTTCTCCTGTTTTTTAATAGGAGACCTTAAGGTCTCCATTTTTTTATATAAAACCTTGAGATCTCCAATTATTTATAGTAGACCCTGAAGTCTCAAATTTTTTTCATCGGTGACCTTGGTGTCTCCAGATTTTTATAGGAGACCTTGAGATCTTCATTTTATTTATAGGATGCCTTTAGTCACCAATTTCCTAGAGGACACTTTGAGGTCTCCTATTTTCTATAGCACTTTTGAATTTCCCATTTTCTATAGGAGCCCTTGAAGTCCACTATTTTCTATAGATGTTCTTGAGGTTTCCTATTTTTCACAGGAGCGTTTAAGGTCTCCTATTTTTATGGAAGACTTTGATGTCTGATATTTTTTGTAGGACATTGAGGTCTTTTATTTTTATAGGAGACATTGAGGTTTCTTGTTTTTTTTTATAGGATACCATGAGGTCTCCTACTTTCTGTGGGATATCTTAAGGTCACCTATTTCCTAAAGATAAGGTCGTCTTAAGGTTACCTTAAGGACTCCTATTTTCTATAGGACTCTTTGATATCCCATTTTATAAAGGAGCCCTTAAGGTCTCCTATTTTTTATAAGTGCCCTTTGATGTTTCCTATTTTTCATAGGAGCCCCTGAGGTCTCCCAATTTTTCCATAGGAGACCTATGGCGAATAGGAGACATTGAAGTCTCCTTAATCTATTAGAGACCTTTCCGTCTAAAATTTTTATAGGAGAACTTGAGGGCTCCTATTTTCTATAGGGACTTTGAAAGCTCCAATTTTCTATGATACTAATTTTCTATAGGATACCTTAATGTCACATATTTCAAAGAGGATACAATGAGGTCTCCTATTTTCTATATGAAGCCTTGAATCTCCCATTTTTAGAGGAGCCCTTGAAGTCCCTTTTTTTCTATAGGGACCTTGAGGGCTCTTATTTTTCCATAAGAGACATATGGTGTACATGAGACCTTGTGGTCTCCTATATTTATAGGAGGCTATGAGGACCGATATTTTATAGATGATCTTGAGTTCTCATATTTCCATAGAAGACTTTGAAGTCTTTTTTATATACGGTACCTCGAGTTCTCCTGGTTTATGTATTGTCCTATTATTAAGGTCTCATCTTTTCTATTGGATACCAATTTTTTTTTTATAGGAGACCTATGGTGTGCTGGAGACTTCGAGGTATCCATTGTTTTATAAAAGACCTTAAGATATCCTGTTTTCTATACGAAACCTTAAGGTCTCATATTTTCTATTGAATACTTTGAGCACTTCTTTTTTCAATAGGTAAGCTTGAGTTCACCAGTTTTTCTACAAAAGGCCTTGAGGTGTTCAGCTTTTCTACACAAGACCTTGAGGTGTCCAGCTTTTCTACAAAAGACCTTGAGGACACCTATTTTCCATATATCTTTCGTTCTTCTATTTTTATACCCTCCACCTTGGAAAGGAGGGTATATTAACTTTGTCATTCCGTTTGTAACATCCTTAAATATTCGTCTTAGACCCCATAAAGTATATATATTCATAATCAGCATAAAATTCTTAGTCGATTTAACGATGTCCGTCTGTCTGTCCGTCTGTCTGTCTGCCTGTCCGTCTGACTGTTGAAATCACGATACAGCCCACATTATTTGACGTAGAGCGCCAAAATTTTGCAGAGATATTTGCATTGTGTCTAGGATGGTTGGTATTGAAAATGAGATATATCGGTCCACGTTCTGGTATAGTCCCCATATAACGGTACCTCCCGATATTCGGTATTTTGATGATTTATGCCACATTTTTCACGGATTTGTCTGAAAATTGGTATTTGTAGGTCATAACGGATCCCTGAGCGTGTGGCAAAACATTGCATGTATAGGTCCACGTTGTGGTATAGCCCCCATATAACGGTACCTCCTGATATTCCGTAATTTGATGATTTTTGCCATATTTTTTCACGGATTTGTCTGAAATTTGGTATTTGTTGATCATAATGGGTTCCAGCTCTGGTGGCGAAACATTGCATGTATGGGTCCATGATTTGGTATAGCCCCATATAACGGTACCTGCCGATATTCGGTATTTTGATGGTTTTTACCACATTTTTTCACTGATTTGTCTAAAAATTGGTATTTGTGGGTCATAATGGGTCCTAGTTCGTATGGCGAAACATTGTAATTATAGGTCCACGTTTTGGTGTAGCCCCCATATAACGGTACCTCCCGATATTCGGCATTTTAATGGTTTTTGCCACATTTCTTCTAATGTTTCTTTTACCCTAAGGTGGAGGGTATTAAACGTTTGGCCCGGCCGAACTTAATGTTTTTTTACTTGTTTAAAAAAAGACCTTGAGATCTCCTATTCTCAAAAGGACTTTTCTTTAAGGATCCTTAGTTCTCTTTTTTAAAGTTTAAGGTCTGCCCGAGGCCTCTTTATGTTTATCGAAAAACTTGTGGTCTCCTATCGTCCATAGAAGACCTTTAGCTGTCTTACTTCATCCAATTCAATCAATTTTATTTCCTATAGAAGACCTTGATGTCTCTTATTATACCCTACACCACAAGGTGGTCAGGGTATTATGTCTTTGTGCATTTGTTTGTAACAGGAAAAAGGAAACGAGATAGACCCATAGTTCCTTTTGATGATCTGCATAGAATCACATTCTGAGTCGATTTATGCATGTCCGCCCGTCTGTCCATGTATTTTTGGAAACAAAGTACAGTTCGCATTTATTGCCCTATCCAGATGAAATTTTGCACAAATCATTTGTTTGGCCCAAGGACGAACTCTATTGAAATTGGAGATAATCGGTCAAAATTTAGATATAGCTCCTATATATATCTTCATCCGATTTGCCTTTTATTGTGCACCAAACGTGTAATATCAGTCCGAATAGTATGGAATTTTGCACGTACGATCAGATTGGACCTGAAAATAAGTATGCCAAATTTGATCGAAATCGGTTCAGATATAGCTATAGCTCCCAAATATATTGTTCATCCGATTTGTTATTTTTGTCCTCCGCAGCCGTAATATACACTCTGTAACAACAATATTTGGGGAAATATATCAAATACAGCTCTGAAATACATTCGCTAAATTTTATCAAGATTGGTTCAGATTAGAATATAGCTCCCATATATAACTTCGTCCGATTTACCTTTGATTGTGCACCAAACGTCTAATATTTGTCCAAATTGGATGAAAGTTGACACTTACGACCGAATTGAGTCTAGAAACTAGTATGTCAAATTTGATGAAGATCGGTTCAGATATAGCTATAGCTCCCATATATACTGTTCATCCGATTTGTTAAAATTTTTACCCACAGCCGTAATATTCACACCGTTACAACGATATTCAGGGAAATATATCAAATACAGCTCAGAAATATCTTTGCCAAATTTTATCGAGATCGGTTCCGATTTGGATATAGCTCCCATATATATTTTTATCCGATTTCAAATTAATTGTGCACCATATGGGCAATACAAGTCCGAATTTAAAAGATACAAATGCTTCGGCATATTTAGTACTTTGATTGTGATTGTGATTGTGATTGAATTCTCCCATAAAAATTTTTAATTGTTATGCGCAGCACTACTAAATTAACAACGTGGTGTAGGGTATCATAAAATCGGCCCCGCCTGACTTTAAGAATTTCTTTACTGGTTTTCTATTGGGTATTTTCGGTCTCCTTTTTATTGTTTTCATACCTTCAGGTCTCCTATAGCCTTTTGAAAACTTTAGGTTCCTATCTTTTGAATTTTGGGAGTTTGTATGCCACAAAGAGTACAATGACCGCTTGTCACTTAGAATGTCATAGGTTCAAATTCTTACGAGAACTTGTCTTCACTTTCAACGCGGCCGTAAGAGGTCAATCTCCTATTACTGAGCTAAATATAGAATCGCACTGCACTCTTTGTTATGAGAATGTTGTCGTGGCCCCTTTTTGTGGGGAACTAATCATTTGTTCATAATTTGTATTTAGGAAGGCTAGGGAAACATATCCAAATAGCAAAAGTGATTGTGGAATTTTCCCAAAAAAGTTCCCACGTCAATTTGTCCAAACCTCAGTGAACAGCCACTGAAATAAAAACTCTTTAATTAGATACCTACATTATGGAAATTCCCACTCAACTTCAATTATCTTCAATGGGACCAGTGAATCATAGCATAACATACGCTATGCCATTCTCCAAATCTAAGTAAATTTCTAAATTATGATTAGTTAGTACTAAATTAGAAACTATTTTCAAAATTGGATGAATGTTGCAAGAAGTTTCACTAATTACTTGTTTCCGAAAATAAAACATTGTCGTTTTTCTGGAAATTCCAGAAAGAAAACACCAAACCATTGAATATCTTCATTTAAAGTGTCATTACTCTCTCACTCTCTCTCTCGCTCTCTATCTGTGTAATGGAATACCAAACCATGAATTTGGTTTTCTAAATCACCAGAAGACAAGAGACAAAATCCAAACAAAGCCCTGCATTAGACAACGAGAATTTAGAGAACGTTTTTTTATTGGCCTTTGTTGCTGTTGTGCTAATCAGAAAAGTTGTATTTTCGTTTGTTGGAGCAGCGGGCGGGAGGGCTTGCAAAAATGTTGGGGTTATTGACATTTGCACAAAAAATGCCAACTATTTGAGTTTCAAACGAGGTAGACAAACGAACGGACAGACAGCCAGATTGCGGTAGTTTCTATTTTTGCAAGTGTTTTTGTATCTATTTTTTGTTATGTTTTGCTTCTTTTTTTGCACTGGCGAGTTGTAGAAAGCGTTTTTTTCTCTGTTGTGATTTTACGACGTATTTTTGGTGTGCCCCAGCTTTTTATGGGTTTGTTTTGTTTTTTTCTCGTCCCAAAAATTGTATCAAAACAAAACCCACAAAAAACTTTATAGGTATCTACTCGTACCTACGGACCAATTGGCTGGCTGAGACAAAAACAAAATGAAAACCAAAACAAACCAAAAACTGAAATGTAAACACTATGAGGAAGTCTTTGTGTGTGTTGGTATTGGACTTTGAACCGCGACCCATCCCAACAAGATGATGATAATATTACAAACACGCACTGCGAACACTCACTCGGAGGCCGGTTGAAATACAAGTTTAGCTGATATTGTTGTTGGTGTTATTGTCGAATACCAACAACATCAAAAAAACTGCAATTTTAAAACATAAACCTTATCGCTCCCCAAGTCAACAAAAATTTATCAAGTGGCAGCAGCAGCAGACGAACGACGAACCGACCGACATCATCAAAAGCCGCTCACTATTCCGGACATTTTGTGATAGGTTGAGGTAGTTCAGAGTGAAGAAGTCGAAAGAAGGTTTTTTTGCAAAAATAAACAACAACAGGTTTTTCAGTTTCAGTTTGTTTTGGTTTGCAAAATCTGTTAACCTTAAATGACTGTTTTTTAGTTCGTTTTTGTGCTGGTGTGTGTGTGTGTTTGTTTGTACGGCTCACGTTAAGGTTTAACAAAAAGCGTCAGGAAATCAAAACAAAAGGGTGTTTGGCGCATGAGCGACGGAGTTTAGAAAACAAAACTAAGACATAAAGTTGAACATCTGAAGGTAGTGGCAGTCACACACCGAACGAGTAGAGTGGTGCTTCGTTGCGACATTCGTTGTTGTAATTCCAACGACGGCTACGCGAAATAAACCTTTTTTTACTGAAACATAATTTTAATAAAATGGTTAGAATCGGGTTATGAGGATGGAAAGACCCATATCTCTGGACCCGAAAAAGGTATTAGCACAAATTGTAGCATTTTGGAAAGGTAAGAGTGCCAGCTATAATTTGGCATCAATTTTGTTGACCGCCATAATGGGTCCTTTTTGGACTTTTTGGGGGTTTTATAAAAAATCTAAAAGTCTAAAAAATCGATAATCTGGCTATATCTTCCTAACCTTGATCACTTACACCATCATGTGACCACTTGTTGGATAGGTATTTTCATAAGCTTTCCTATATTGCCTACATCTGGTTATAGGATCCGTGTCCAGGCCGGATCTTGAACCTTAATTTTCGGGTCAAAAATCTGGGGTCCCGGGTCCGGTCCCCAAGAAAAAAACAGTTTCCCGAAATCAGGGTAAAAATTATTATTATTTAAATTTAATAAATTTCGAAAAAAAATCGAAGAGTTTTTACTAAACTAGATTTGTTATGATTTTGTTCAAATGGGAGCTTTATCTAATTCTGAAACGATTTCCACCACCATGTTGGACGCATTTACCGAATAACATTGCTATACAGAGCACGGTGGAGCTTCCAGAAGGATTATATTAAACAAGTTAAAAAATATTAAGTTGTGCCCTGACTAACTTTTAATACCATCCACCTTTGGGTAAAGAAAACACTTTTTATAAAATTATTTGAATTCAAGCGTGTTCAACTTTAAACTTCATATACCTGTAAGACCGTTTGGATAATGTAGTTAAACTAATCAAAAAATCATGAGGTGAGTTAGGCCTTTATATGGGGCGATACCAAAACGGGTGCCTATATAGTCAACATTATATTACAACGATTGTTATCTATTGCGAGTCTTAAATGCCAAATTTGAAAAAAATTCGTGGTTAAATTTGACTATGATTATCAACATGCAGAATATCGGTGGGTACCGTTATATGTGCTCCATAGGAAAACATGGATCTAGATATCCAATGTTCTGCCACCGGAGCTAGAATCCATTATGACCTACAAATACGAATTTTTAGACAAATCCGTGAAAAATTGGGGCAAAAATCATCAAAATACCGAATATCGGGTATATACATTTAATGTTTCGCCACCGGAGCTAGAACCCATTATGACCTACAAATACCATTTTATAGACAAATCAGTGGAAAAGTGTGGCAAAAATCATCAAAATACCGAATATCAGGAGGAAACGTTATATGGGGGATATACGAAAAAGTGGACATACACACACAATGTTCTGCCACCGGAGCTAGAACTCATTATGACCTACAAATGCCAATTTTTAGACAAATCCGTGGAATATGTGACAAAATCATCAAACTGCCGAATATCGAGTCTATATATTTAATGTTCCGCCACAGGATCTATAACACATTATATCCTACAAATACCAATTTTTAGCCAAATACGTGGAAAAATGTGGTAAAAATTATTAAAATATCGAATATCGGGAGGAAACGTTATATGGGAGCTATACGAAAACGTAGACCTATATATCTCATCCATCCTAGACATAATACAAATTCATGTGCCAAATTTTGAAGAAGGATATTAGTAAAACAATTGCACAATGGTCTCCAAATGCTAACCCTAGAGACCATGATTGACCTCACTATCAAATTTCAAAATTTAGCCAAAATAAAAAAAAAAAAAAAATCAAGCCAATACCAAAGTAACATTTAGTACCCATATCCAAAAGAATCTATATCTTGCCATCCTAGACACCAACAGTCCTCGAACTTAATACCATTTATTACTTTTCGAACCATTATACAAAACAATCTCCTTATCTCAACCACAGACAACAACCGTTATATTTATATCAAATTTTAGGACTCCAGCTCTATCCTTTCACCTAATACCAAAATTAGTAACATATAATTCTTTTCGTACAATGAAAGTAAAGAACCGCAAATATCAACAGTGACACCCATTTAAGGATTTCAGCTCTATCCCCTCACCCTATTTAGTATCTTTCGGGCACTTATAGTACACATTTCCAAAACCATCTCTTTATCACACGCCTACCACTAATAGGGACTCATTACACAATTTCAAAATTCCACCATCATCTACTCACCCTAAGCCAGACTGTTGAAAATTTAGTACCATTTAGTACAGTTCGCAAACTAAATATACCTATATTTCCAAAAATATCTTCAAATATCAAACTTACCATCGAACCTTTATTTTCAGACCAAATTTTTTAGCATAATACCAAATGGTACCGTTTTAAAAGTTAAGTATAATTTTAGAATTTTTCGTATCTTGTTCGAGTTTGAGTTCACAAAAAAACTATATGGTACATCTACTACATCAATGACTCCCATTCCAAATTCTAGCTCATTCCGTTTGTCCAATACAAAGTATTAAATTTTAGTTTAGTGATTTGCTTGAAAATTAAAAATATGGGGACTATACAAAATAGTGGATCTACATGGATCCTAGCCATATGGCTAGAGAGGGTATATATCATTTGATACGGCCAAAACGTGCCTCATCGAAATAACGGTTTTAGATCAAGACATTTGGAGTCGGACAGACATCGCTACTGTCCGTCCGTCCGTCTGTCTGTCTGGCTGGCTGGTGCACACGATAACTCTCCAAGGAAGTATCCGATTTGGTCCAAACTTAGTACAGCGTAATATTATTATTAAACTTAGATCGAGTTCGGAGATGGACAATATCGGTACACTTCTTCTGGTAACTCACCCATAAAATGTCGAAATATTTAATGCACAGATAGAGAAAGGATGATCCGATTTTGCTCCAACTTAGGAAATTCTAATATTTCGCTAGGTCAGATGAGAAAATGGATAATATCGAAAATTACATACATCATAATTTTTTATTAACCAAAGGTCTAGCGTGAATATGGAATATATCCTTCCACTCCTTCTGGTACCTCCCCACAAAGGGTCAAGATTTTGAATATCCACGAAGCTCTTAAACGCGAAAGTCATTCCATTAAGACTTGGCACATCTCAATATTTTCATCAATACAAGATCTGTTATAAATATGTTAAAGATCGGACCATTCCATTTGGTACCTCCCCCACATAGGGTAAAAGTTTTGAATAACCAGAACGATCATAAAATCCGAAATAAGCATGCGTTTGTCTTCATATTTCACGCATCCCATGATTTCTGTCAATCAGAAGCCTGAGATGAATACGGAATTTATGATTTCGTATACAATTGGATATTAATGTTCGATTTTCTTGTAATTTTGCTTCTGACGAAATAGCAAAAAATGGGACCAATCTTAATGTCGAAGGCAGTGATACTAGCTAATAATTGTGTTGAGCTCTGCGATTCATCTCTAACGATTTTACCCGTCTGTAAAGTTTATTTTGAAATTTGGTAGGAAAATGCCAAAAAAAAACCAGTAAAGAAAGTCCTAAAGTCGGGCGGGGCCGATTTTATAATACCCTACACCACTTTGCTAATTTAGTAGAGCTGCGCATAACAATTAAAAGTTTTCATGGGAGAATTCAATCATACACGCTATTTTATATATATTTAAAGTTCAAAGGACTAAATATGCCGAAGCATTCGGACTTGTATTACCTATTTGGTGCACAATTTATTTGAAATCGGATAAAAATATATATGGGAGCTATATCCAAATCGGAACCGATCTCGATAAAATTTAGCAAAGATATTTCTGAGCTGTATTTGATATATTTCCCTGAATATCGTTGTTACGGAGTGCATATTACGGTTGTGAGTAACAAATATAACAAATCGGATGAACAATATATATGAAAGCTATAGCTATATCTGAACGGATCTTCACCAAATTTGACACACTAGCTTCTAGACTCAATTCGGTCGTAAGTGCCAAATTCCGTCCCATTTAGACAAATATTAGACGTTTGGTGCACAATAAAAGGTAAATCGGACGAAGTTATATATGGGAGCTATATACAAATCTGAACCGATCTCAATAAAATTTGGCAAAGATATTTCTGAGATGTATTTGATATATCTCCCCAAATATTGTTGTTACAGAGTGCATATTACAGCTGCGGAGGAAAAAAATAACAAATCGGATGATCAATATATGTGGGAGCTAAAGCTATATCCGAACCGATTTCGATCAAATATGGCACAATTATTTTTAGGCCTAATTTGGGTGTATATGCAAAATTCCATACTATTTCGGCTGATATTACACGTTTGGTGCACAATAAAAGGTAAATCGGACGAAGATATATATGGAAGCTATATCTAAATTTTGACCGATTACCAATTTCAATAGGGTTCGTCCTTGGGCCAAACAAATGATTTGTGCAAATTTTCATCTGGATCGGGCAATAAATGCGACCTGTACTTTGTTTACAAAAAGACGGACGGACAGACGGGCGGACGGACGGACGGACATGCATAAATCGACTCAGAATGTGATTCTATGCAGATCATCAAAAGGAACTATGGGTCTATCTCGTTTCCTTTTGCCTGTTACAAACAAATGCACAAAGACATAATACCACGACCACCTTGTGGTGTAGGGTATAACAAAAAACTTGAAACCGACTAAATTTTTTCATTACACCCTCGGCTGTATACCGCTACAGAGGGTATATATAATTTGATACGGTTAAAATGTGCCTCATAGAAATGGTTTAATCACTCATTACGTCAAGCATGAAGATGATCTGATATCACTGCCAAATTTTTTAAAGCTATAGCCATAATAATCGTGAAAATTAAATCAGTCTAAAATAAAATCCAGAACTCCAAACTCTCACACCCTTTTGAGATAATACAATATTCTCATATATTATCACATTTATCCACAAGTGTCAATAACATTTAGCAGTGAGTATTGTATTCTCGTATCTATGTTTATGGATATGGGGTCGTCGTCGTAAGCGAATGATGAAATATTTACTACAGTTTACTGGAAAAGAGATACACTCACGCCGCCGAGGAATTGATATAGAGTAACGAAAATAATACAGAAATAAAAACGATAAATAAAGCAACTACATCGGAGGTACTTAGGTCGTTTATTCCCATCTTGTTGTTGTTGTTGTTGTTGTTGCTATTGCTGCTGCTATTGTCGCTGTAAACAAAAACACGTAAATTAACTCTGACGTCGAATGGCAGAAGAAGAAGAAGAAAACGGCAATGCGAATCGACGACGGTGAGATAGAGAAATTGTGCCGACCAAAGTGGGGGATAATAAAAGTGGATATGAATCCATCCATGGAGTAAAACGATAAAACTGCGTAGTAAAGATTTCATTTCACTACCATTGAAATAATTTAAGTTTGAATGTATGTAGGTACATGTTTGTGCTTGTTTTCATTTTGCGTCAATCATGGGTTACTTGACTTTGCACTTGTAGGGGTACACCACACAACGTCTGTACCGGCGACAACAATAACGATCATGTTGTTGTAACTGAACTTCCCATATGGAACTGTCTGGACATTTCGATGAAACGACGGACGGACAAAGACACAAACTAACTGTTTGAATGAATGAATTCATTCACCAATATGTGGTTATATAAAATCGTCCCAGATCAGATTGAGATTATATCTTTATTCTAGCCACTGCCGAATGCATTAGACCAAATCGCAGGTGGGAGTAGCTGAAAAATGGTATGCTCTTGGTTTTAATACCCTATATCAGCAGAGCTTCAGAAGACCTAGTCATCGAAGAGCTGCAGAAGTTCTTTTAGTCACAGAAGAGCTGCAGAAGTTCTTTTAGTCACAGAAGAGCTGTAAAAGGTCTTTGGTTCATTGAAGGGCTGCAGAAGGTCTTCCAGCTATAGAAGAGCTGCAGAAGGTCTTCTAGCTATAGAAGAGCTGCAGAAGGTCTTCTAGATATAGAAAGGCTGCAGAAGGTCTTCTAGCTATAGAAGAGCTGCAGAAGGTCTTCAAGTTATTGAAGAGCTGCAGAAGGTCTTCTAGTTATAGAAGGGCTGCAGAAGGTCTTCTAGCTATAGAAGAGCTGCAGAAGGTCTTCTAGCTATAGAAGAGCTGCAGAAGGTCTTCTAGCTACAGAAGAGCTGTAGAAGGTTTTCATGACATAGAAGAGCTGCAGAGGGTTTTCTAGGCATAGAAGAGCTGAAGAAGGTCTTCTAGCCATAGAAGAGCCGCAGAAGGTCTTGTAGCCATAGAGGAGCTGCAGAAGATCTTCTAGCCATAAAAGAGCTGCAGCAGGTCTTCTAGTTATAGAAGGGCTGCAGAAGGTCTTTTAGCTATAAAAGAGGTGCAGAAGGTCTTCTAGCTATAAAAGAGCTGCAGAAGGTCTTCTAGCTATAGAAGAGCTGCAGAAGGTCTTCGGATCATAGAGAAGAGAATTGATGAGCTGCAGAAGGTGTTCATGTCAGAGAAGAGCTGCGGAAAGTCTTCTTGTCGCAGAAGAGCTGCTGAAAGTCGTCGGGTCATAGAAGAGCTGCAGAAGGTCTTCTAGCCATAGAAGAGCTGCAGGTCATGGAGGAGAGATGCGGGTCGTAGAAGAGCTGCAGAACGTCTTCTAGCAGAAGAGAAGCTGCAAAACGTTTTCTAGCCATAGAAGACCTCCAGAAGGTCTTCTAGACACAGAAGACCTCCAGAAGGTCTTCTAGACATAGAAGACCTCCAGAAGGTCTTCTAGACATAAAAGACCTCCAGAAGGTCTTCTAGACATAGAAGACCTCCAGAAGGTCTTCTAGCCATAGAAGACCTCCAGAAAGTCTTTTGGCTATAGAAGAGCTGCAGGTCATGGAAGAGAGATGCGGGTCGTAGAAGAGCTGCAGAACGTCTTCTAGCAGTAGAGAAGCTTCTTCTAGCCATAGAAGACCTCCAGAAGGTCTTCTAGATATAGAAGACCTCCAGAAGGTCTTCTAGACATAGAAGACCTCCAGAAGGTCTTCTAGACATAGAAGACCTCCAGAAGGTCTTCTAGACATAAAAGACCTCCAGAAGGTCTTTTGGCTATAGAAGAGTTGCAAGAGTTTTTCTAGTCACAGAGGAGCTGTAGACGGTCTTTTAGCCACAGAAGACCAGCAGAGGGTCTTCAAACCATCTATGTTTTTTTGGAAGTTCTTCAAAGCAGAGAGCTGCAGAAATTCTTCTACCCAAGAGGACCTGCAGAAGGCCTTCCAGCCATAGAAAACCTGCAGAAGTTCTTTTCCCATAGAGGGCCCGCAGAAGGTTTTCTAGCCATTAAGACCTGCAGAAGGCCTTCAAGCCATAAAGAGTTTGAAGAAGGCCATACAGAATCTAAAGATGGTCATAATGGATCTAAAGAAGGCAATAGAGGATCTGTGAAAGGTCTTCTGCAGAAGGTTTTCTAGCCATAGAAGAGTACACAGCAGGAGTAGAATGTTTTCGATTTCGACCGAATTTTACCAGTTCTCAAAAAGTAGCAATCTCATTTTTACTTACTTTCACTCGAATTCGAGTAATGTTTACTATCTATTCGAACAACCATTTTGGTCATCTGATAAATATATCCCCCATATAACAAAACTACAACATCGTAGGAATTTTGTGGATAGCCAATATGGCTGGCCATAGGTCACGTTTTCACATAGTGGAGTGCATCAAAAGTTCTAGCCTACCGCACTTAATATCGCTTTTATTCGCCTTTCTTATTCTTGAGGTTCTACTCCACGCTTCTAGATTTTAGTTTAATAGCCATTAAAACTACTTAACTGGTTGTGGTTTTTGGACAAGTAAGTTTGCGAACAGAAATGACTTTGTCTTCCCTATGTATCGGCTTCCCCAAACAGCTGTTGTTATCTTTGAAGCCATCAAAATATCTATAAAGCTATTTATTAATTAATTAAATACAGTTAATGTATTTTAATAACAATAATAAAATTTGATGTACAACCATACACATTCATTCAGTCAACCAACCAACCATTCAGTCAGTCAGCCAGTAGATGAATGTTCATGGTTGTGATAATGAGGTTCTCCTTCATTGTTGGTGTTGTTGTTGTTGCTTTTTTGGAGATTTTCACTTAATAATACTTCACATTTGTTCGGCATTGTTGTGAGGACGGTCTTTTTTCTCTTATACACTTTTTTGGATAAAAAAAAATACGTCGTACTTACAGATTCATTTTTTGTGGTTGTGACTTCTTTGTTTTTTGTTTTGTTTTGGTTTTACTCGACGATGTTGGATTGCTGGTGAAATTTGGGTTATTGCGTTGTTTAAAATACCAAAAACACAACCCAACACAACACAGCCAAAACCAAAACAAAACAAAGTCATCAGCCAGCAAAACAACCAGAAATGTTGAATTTCAAACGCTGATGAAATTCGCTAATGAATAATGGAATGTTTTCCATCAGCGCAGACAACCCAAACTCAAACCACTGCCAACCAATAGCCATGGAACATGGACTGGCTGGGAGGTTGGCTAATAAAATGTAATTTGGTAGAGGTAATTGTGCAAGCAAATTCTAAAGCCAAAGTTCAAGGATATTTATTTTGTAATGCAAATGGGTAGGTAGCAAATTTCCCACAAGGATTATAGGAAAACAAACAACAGCAACAACAATATGAATAAAGACGACCCGATAACTGAATTGCCGGGAACACAGATAACTTTGGATAATTAAAAGCGAATGCATGTAAGCAGAGATAAGCGGCGGGCTTATGTAAGATATAACCTTGAATATTATTTTCAGATACGACTGTTCTCCATGGAATATTTTTAAATGAAAAAAAAAAAAAACGAAAGGAAAAACACTGAAGGTTAAAGGTAACAATGGAAATAGACGCTTGAGGTAAACAAATAACAATGCAAGGAATACAATTTTGAATTACATAATATTTGGGATTCTAAAAAAATAATGACCTTTCTAGACAAAAACCAGTAAAGAAAGTCTTAAAGTCGGTCGGGCCGACTTTATGATACCCTAAGTTAGTAGAGTAACAATTAAAAGTTTTTATGGGAGAATTCAATCATACACGCTATGATTATAATTATAATTTAAAGTTCAAAGCACTAAATATGCCGAAGCATTTGTATCTTTTAAATTCGGACTTGTATTACCCATTTGGTGCACAATTAATTTGAAATCGGATATATATGGGAGCTTTATCCAAATCGGAACCGATCTCGATAAAATTTGGCAAAGATATTTCTGAGCTGTATTTGATATATTTCCTGAATATCGTTGTTACGGAGTGCATATTACGGCTGTGGGTAACAAATATGACAAATCGGATGAACAGTATATATGGGAGCTATAGCTATATCTGAACCGATCTTCACCAAATTTGACATACTAGCTTCTAGACTCAATTCGGTCGTAAGCTCTAAATTTCATCCCATTTGGGCAAATATTAGAAGTTTGGTGTACAATAAAAGGTAAATCGGACGAAGTTATATATGGGAGCTATATCCAAATCTGAACCGATCTCGATAAAATTTAGCAAATATATTTCTGAGATGTATTTGATATATTTCCCCAAATATTGTTGTTACAGAGTGCATATTACGGCTGCAGAGGACAAAAATAACAAATCGGATGAACAATATATATGGGAGCTATAGCTATATCTGAACCGATTTCGATCAAATTTGGCATACTTATTTTCAGATCCAATATGATCGTACGTGAAAAATTCCATACTATTCGGACTGATATTACACGTTTGGTGCACAATAAAAGCAAATCGGACGAAGATATATATGGGAGCTATATCTAAATTTTGACCGATTATCTCCAATTTCAATAGGGTTCGTCCTTGGGCCAAACAAATGATTTGTGCAAAATTTCATCTGGGTAGGGCAATAAATGCGAACTGTACTTTATTTACAAAAATACATGGACAGACGGACAGACGGACAGACGGGTATTATCTCTTTGTGCATTTGTTTATCACCGAGATAGTAGCGAGATAGGCCATAATTACATTGAGGATCTTCATATAATTACTTTTTGAGTCGATTTATTCATGCCTGAAGGCCATATAAGACCAGCAGAAGGTGTTCTAGTCATAAAAAAGAAGATAGTACAAATTTTTCTTGTTTTAAAAGAGCTGCAGAAGTTCTTCTACCCATAGGAGAGCTGCGGAAGGTATTCTAACCATAAGAAAGCTGCAGAAGGTCTTTTAACCATAGAAGAGTTGCAGATGGTCTTCTAGCTATAGAAGAGCTGCAGAAGGTCTTTTAGCCATAGAAGAGTTGCAGAAGGTCTTTTAGCCATAGAAGAGCTGCAGAAGGTTTCGGGTCATAGAAGAGCTACAGAAGGTCTTCGGGTCATAGAAGAGCTGCAGAAGGTCTTCGGGTCATAGAAGAGCTGCAGAATGTCTTTGGGTCATAGAAGAGCTGCAGAAGGTCTTCGCGTCATAGAAGAGCTGCAGAAGGTCTTCGGGTCATAGAAGAGCTGCAGAAGGTCTTCTAGCCATAGAAGAGCTGCAGAAGGCCTTTGGTTCATAGAAGAGCTGCAGAAGGTCTTCGGGTCATAGAAGAAGGTCTTCGGGTCATAGAAGAGCTGCAAAAGATTTTCTAGCCATAAAGGAAGTTCTACGAGGCATAGAAGAGCTGTATAAATTCTTCAACTCATAGAGGTCCAAATGACCCGAGTTTTGGCCCATCCAACCGCATTCAGTCTAGGAGCAAGTCGGTTCGGTTCAGATATAGCTATAGTTCCCTTATATAAGTTTCATGCAAAATTTCCTAACTATCGGGTCATAAATGCGGTCTGCAGCGTGATAACAATTAGACATGGACAGACGGACGGAGAGGCACACTTGGCTAGATCGACTCTACTTGTCTGCATAGGAATATATACATATAACATCGTATCGTCGGTAAAATCATAAAAATACCGAATATTGGGAAGTACCGTTATGTAGGGTAACTCATCGAAATAATAATTTTAAAAATTACAAAGTATACATAATTTTGATCAGCGTAAAATTCTAAGACGATAATTGGTATTTTGATGATTGTTGCCGAATTTTTAAATGAATTTGTCTGAAAATCCGCAAAAGGAGTTCCTTCTGAGTACCTTACCCCCTGGAATAGTATTGTCTGTATAGGTCCACGACATCGTATATCCCCCATATAACTGTACCTCGGCAGTTTGATTATTTTATTTAAATTTTTCAATGGAATTGGTAAATTTATCCAAAAGGCCTCCGTATAACGGTATCTCCCAATATTAGGTATTTTGATGAGTTTAGCAACATTGTTTACCGGAGTTGTTTCAAATTGCGTACTTAGAGTTTGTAATTGGAACTACAGCCTAAAAATGTCTATTCTTGTCCAGGTCTTCGTATAGGCCCCATATATCAGTACCCCACAAAATGGCTAAATTCGGCATTTTTAAGATTTTAACAGGATTTTTAGCGGATTATATTTTGTTGAAAATTTCCAAATTTGTGTAAACTGGTGGAGGGTATTTAAAGTTCAGCCCAGGCGAACTTAATGCTTTTTACTTGTATAACTTTATAATAGAACTTACATTAAATAATATTATGTAAGACTTATGAGTGTAATGTATGATCGCAATTAACCATAAAGGTGTGTAGCATCATGCCTTTGCAGGGTATAAAAATTCTAGAATTGTAGTGCTGGGTTTAAGAATATGCTCTATTTTTGCCCACGTTCATTATGCATGGGCCATAATTTTTTCTAATTCGTATTTGCCTTTTATACACTCCACCATAGTAAGGAGGTTATATTAAGTTTGTCATTCCGTTTGTAACACCTAGAAATATACATTTTAGACCCTACAAAGTATAAATATTCTTGATCAGCAAAAAATTCTATGTCGATTTATCGATGTTCGTCTGTGGGAATCACTCTAACTTCCGAACGAAATGAAGTAGGTTGATAAAATTTTACTTAAATGTATGTTATGTCTTCAGGACTTTTGGTATTGAAAATTGGCCATGTATGCCCACGTTTTGGTATAGCCCCCATATAACGGTACCGCCCGGTACCGTATTCGCTATTTTGATGATTTTAGCGACATTATTCACCGGAATTGTTTTAAATTTTGGTATTTGAGGTTCATAATGGATACTACAGCCTAAGACAGAAAATTGTCTGTGCAGGCCCACATCTTCGTATAGCCCCTATATCAAGGTACCTCCCGATATTCGAAATTTTAATTATTTTAACGACATTCTTCACCGATATTTTTTTTTTCAAATTTCGTTAATATAACAGCTACATTCGGTATTTTTAAGATTTTAACAGAACTTAAATTTTATTTTTTTTTTAAATTGCAAATTTTGCCTAATTATAATGATTTATGACGCTATTACCCATTTCATGTCATGGGTGCTCTTTGAGTTGTCATTAAAGTGCATTGTCTTGGTTTGTCGTTCAAAATTCACGACCTTGTCGTTAATTTTGTTATTTTCGTTTAGCGTTTTTTTTGTTTTGCTGCACAGTGTCCTCGTTCAGTGTTCGCTGTTATTGTTCTTGGTATTTTGTATTTACGTAAATTATAACAACAAAAATTTCCACAGAAATTCATAAATATTTTGTTATTGTTATTTTGGTATGTAAATTGGTGCATTGTCTGTCTGTCCAATTCGATCTCTCCAATTTCAGTTTTTTTACGTCGATCGATCAAGAATAACAAAAACAAATAATGTATTATGCATTTGGAGCCCCCCCCCCCCCACTCTCCTGAAATCCACACTTGCTGGCCAACAGATAATATTGCAAAACTTGTTGGGGTGTATGGAGGACGGATGGATGACAGTGAAAATGAATCACTGGCCTGGTCGGGTCTGGTCCGTTGTGGCCTCCGCACAATTGTTGTGACACTTTATTTTTAAATGACGGCGCTATATAGCGAAATTTGCCGTTAGCTCAACACAAAGGCAACAACAACACAAATATCGAAGATCTCAAATGACAAGTGATTGTATGTTTTCAAACGGCATGTATTTATTTATTTATTCAGTGTATTTTCTTAGCAGTCAATCTTTGTCTTTTGGTAGTGCGGCTCTGTCTGTATGTACAAACAGACAGTCTGTTTTCTTTTTTTTTGAAAAAAAAAAGAAATTTGGGCCATTTATGACGCACATTATACGCATTTACATTTAACAAGTCAAATTTCTTTATTGACTTTCGAATTAGTATTCTTGTGATATATGTGTGTACATAGGTATATATATTTGAATATTATTGTTCTTATGACGATATAATCGATCAGCTTTACAGACGAGGTGCTTTTCAATTTGTCACTAGCATTTGTTTGCCATAAACGTAGACATTTCTTGAAGACAATTACAAATTGTGTATATTTTGAAAGTAATTTATGGGTTCGGAATTTCTGGGAAAGTTTCAGGACATACCAGTGAATATGTCCTGACATATATTGCTTTCATTTGGCTTGACATACATTTTTGCCCAGAGTTTGGGGTGCAAAAGTCCATATTATTTGAGGTAGAGCTTTAAACCTTGGCACAGTAGTTTGTATTGTGTCTAGGATGGTTGATAGCAAATGAGATATATCGATTCACGTTTTGGCATAACCCCCACAAAGCGATAGCTCCCGATATTCAGTATCGGGAGACACATTCTGAGTCGATTTATGCATGTCCGTCCGTCTGTCCGTCCGTCTGTCCATGTATTTTTGTATTTTAACAAAGTACAGGTCCAGGCCCGATCCAAATGAAATTTTGCACAGATCATTTGTTTGGCCCAAGGACGAACCCTATTGAAATTGGAAATAATCGGTCAACATTTAGATATAGCTCCCATATATATCTTCGTCCGATTTGCCTTTTATTGTGCACCAAATTTGTAATATCAGCCCGAATTGTATGGAATTTTGCATATACACTCAAATTAGGCCTGAAAATACATTTGCTAAATTTTATCGAAATCGGTTCAGATATAGCCATAGCTCCCATATATATTGTTCATCCGATTTGTTATTTTTGTCCACCGCCGCCGTAATATGCACTCTGCAACAACAATATTTGGGGAAATATATCAAATACAGCTCAGAAATACATTTGCTAAATTTTATCGAGATCGGTTCAGATTTGGATATAGCTCCCATATATAACTTCGTCCGATTTACCTTTTATTGTGCACCAAACGTCTAATATTTGTCCAAATGGGATGAAATTTGGCACTTACGACCGAATTGAGTCTAGAAGCTAGTATGTCAAATTTGGTGAAGATCGGTTCAGATATAGCTATAGCTTCCATATATATTATTCATCCGATTTGTTATATTTGTTACCCACAACCGTAATATGAACTCCGTAACAACGATATTCAGGGAAATATATCAAATACAGCTCAGAAATATCTTTGCCAAATTTTATGGAGATTGGTTCAGATTTGGATATAGCTCCCATATATATCTTTATCCGATTTCAAATTAATTGTGCACCAAATGGGCAATACAAGTCCGAATTTAAAAGATACAAATGCTTCGGCATATTTAGTCCTTTGAATTTTAAATTATAATTATAATCATAGCGTGTATGATTGAATTCTCCCATAAAAACTTTTAATTGTTATGTGGAGCTCTACTTAATTAGCAAAGTGGTGTAGGGTATCATAAAGTCGGCCCCGCCCGACTTGAAGACTTTCTTTACTGGTTTAATTTCGTTATAGGTTTTTGCTTCATATCCGATACCCCCATATATCGGTATTTTGATGATTTTTGCCCAATTTTTCCCGGGTTCGTCTAAAAATTGGCATTTGTAGTTCGAAAAGGGTTCCAGCTCCAAAATGAGATATATCGGCGGAATATTCAGATCTACGTTTTCATATAGCGCAAATGTAACGGTATCGTTGTATATTCAGTATTTTGTGACTTAAAGCCACATTCTCTAATAGATTTGTGAGAAATTTAGTATTTGTACTTCATAATGGGTTCTACACAACATTGTCCATATTGGCCAACGGTTTCCATACAATGGTTCAGTATTTGATATTTAGATTCCAATCTTTGACAATTTTTAGACAATTTTATGTCTA
Source organism: Musca domestica (assembly GCF_030504385.1). Classification (NCBI taxonomy): domain Eukaryota; kingdom Metazoa; phylum Arthropoda; class Insecta; order Diptera; family Muscidae; genus Musca; species Musca domestica. Next base: position 6,623,131 of record NW_026712324.1, on the reverse strand, counting down.
CATAGGCTCCTGTTAGGGAATGCCCCCATACAGCCAATATACAGGTTGAGATGGAAAAACTGCAACCAACTTCAGAGTGCCGTCATTTCTAAGCCACTCGTTCGACAGCTGTTAAAACTATTCCAGTGGCAGCTCATTATATTGATTACAAGCGTACAAAAGCATTTTGGTGAGAATTTTCCAGAAAAAAAGTATTGGAATTCATATTTGGCTGGAAAACAACAAGTGGCTATCTTTGGAGCACTCCAGCATTTAAATGTGAATAAATCTTTTGTGTCTTTTATCATCGCTCGTTACCGTAGCGTAGCCCGACGTCAAGGAACTGGACAGAAGAAAACAGCAACATCAGCAGAAATTGTTCGAAAAGTAAGGAAGCGACTTGATCGAAACCCGCGTCGTAGTGGCCGAAAAATGGTTCGTGAGCTGAACATATCGCAATATTCCATTCGTCAAGTATTGAAAAAAGAGCTCGGGGTAAAGCCATTAAAATTCCAAAAAGTGCAAGAACTTACACCGCAACAGAAAGAAAATATACTCAAAAGAGCTAAAGAGTTGGTTCGCTTGGCCGAAAGTGGTGAACTGCCGAATTTGGAATTTGGTTTTCTCCGATGAGAAAACATCCGTTGTCCAGCAGTTTGTAAACAAAAACCATGGTGATGGTGTGGGCCGCCATAACAACCGATGGCATCAGAATAAATGTCAAATATTATTGCGAAAAATATCTGGAGGGTGTATTAAAGCCTTGGGCACGCACACATTTTGGCCGCAGACCTTGGACATTCCAACAGGACTCAGCACCATCACACTTAGCACGCACCACTCAAGAATGGTTACAAAATGAGGTTCCTCGCTTCATTTCCAGCGCACAATGGCCACCAAAATCTTCGGATACCAATCGGTTGGACTATTGGGTCTGGAGTATTTTGGAAAGCAAGAATGGCACTAAAAAATACCAAAGTGTCGATCACCTCAAGCAAGCGCTTCATCGGGAATGGGCCAAAATACCGCAGAGCAACATTCGGGCAGCGTGGGACGGTTTCATAGGCCGTTTGAAGGCCATAATTTGTGTCAAAGGTTACCAATCAAACAAATCTAAACTTATTATAACATATTATAAAATTAAAAAAAAAATGTAAAAATTATGGCATTTGACATTGTTGTAGTATTTTTTATCTCACCCTGTATTGCATTTGAATACTCTGACTGCATGTTTCTACCGATCTTACTGGAGCTTGTAGTTTAGAGTGTAAGGGTATTAGAAGTGCGGTCCGACCGAACTTAATGTCTTTTTACTTTACTTTTTATACCCTACACCACAAGGTGGTCAGGGTATTATGTCTTTGTGCATTTGTTTGTAACAGGCAGAAGGAAACGAGATAGACCCATAGTTCCTTTTGATGATCTGCATAGAATCACATTCTGAGTCGATATATGCTTGTCCGTCCGTCCGTCCGTCTGTCCATGTATTTTTGTAAACAAAGTACAGGTCGCATTTATTGCCCGATCCAAATGAAATTTTGCACAGATCATTTGTTTGGGCCAAGGACGAACCCTATTGAAATTGGAGATAATAGGTCAAAATTTAGATATAGCTCCCATATATATATCTTCGTCCGATTTGCCTTTTATTGTGCACCAAACGTGTAATATCAGCCCGAATTGTATGGAATTTTGCATATACACCCAAATTAGGCATGAAAATATGTATGCTAAATTTGATCGAAATCGGTTCAGATATAGCCATAGCTCCCATACATATTGTTCATCCGATTTGTTATTTTTGTCCACCGCCGCCGTAATATGCACTCAGCAACAACAATATTTGGGGAAATATATCAAATACAGCTCAGAAATACATTTGCTAAATTTTATCGAGATCGGTTCAAATTTGGATATAGCTCCCATATATAACTTCGTCCGATTTACCATTTATTGTGCACCAAACGTCTAATATTTGTCCAAATGGGATGAAATTTACGACCGAATTGAGTCTAGAAGCTAGTATGTCAAATTTGGTGAAGATCGGTTCAGATATAGCTATAGCTTCCATATATATTATTCATCCGATTTGTTATATTTCTTACCCACAACCGTAATATGAACTCCGTAACAACGATATTCAGGGAAATATATCAAATACAGCTCAGAAATATCTTTGCCAAATTTTATCGAGATTGGTTCAGATTTGAATATAGCTCCCATATATATCTTTATCCGATTTCAAATTAATTGTGCACCAAATGGTCTACACAATTCCGAATTTAAAAGATATTTAGTCCTTTGAACTTTAAATTATAATTATAATCATAGCGTGTATGAATGATTGAATACTCCCATAAAAACTTTTAATTGTTATGTGGAGCTCTACTAAATTAGCAAAGTGGTGTAGGGTATCATAAAGTCGGCCCCGCCCGACTTTAAGACTTTCTTTACTGGTCATTTATAAATGATGTAAATGTATTGCAATCGCTTTTAATTTTGACACATTGAACACACACAAAATACTTTGTTTTAATTTCGTTGTTGTACGAATCAGCAGTGTGCATTTGCCAGGAAAGACATGTAGCATTTTTGAAATATTACAAACAAAAATTGCGTTGTTACAATTTTAAAAGCTTGTTTTCATCTTGTTTCAATACCCTCCATGAACATTTTTGGTGTAGAATGAATCTGATCTCACGATCCACAATTGTTGGATTCTAATTTTAAAATACTTCTATATGGTATACAACGAAAATAATTTAAAATATATAAAACCATAACATGTAAAAGAATCGGAGCCTGTTAATGAAATATATTTGCAATGTGGTAGGGCTCAGATGCCAATGGAAAAAATTCTATAAAATATTGAAGAAAACTATGTTTTTTTTTATAAAATTGAAAGCAATAAAATTCTTCTTTTAACTAATGTCAGGTCTCTCAGACTTCCTTGTGTTAATTTTTCAATTTTTATACCCTACAACACTATGTGTTGGGGGTATTATAAGTTTGATTGGCCCAAAAATTATGTAACACCTCGAAATATTGGTTTCCCATATAGGAAAGTATATACGGATCTTCCTAGCTCGCCGAGCTGAGTCGATCTAGCTATGTATGTCCGTCCGTCTGTCCGTCTGTCCATGTTAATTTGTAATCACGCTACAGGTCGCAATTATGGCCCGATCCTTACGAAATTTTGCACGAAGGTGGGGTTAGGGTCAGAATAGAAGCCTATTTCTTTTGGAGATGATCGCCAAATGTTTAGCGGTTGAAATGGACCAAATACTGAAAAAATGTCGGATTTTGCAGTAGCTATACAGGTCGCAATTATAGACCAATCGACGCGGAATTACGCATGTAGCTAGAGTTTATGGCGGGGAAGAAGCCTACCAATTTGGGTGGTTATTGGATAATATTTAGCGGGTAAAATAGACCATATCTTTTGTGTTGAAAAAATTCAAAATTTTTCATTAAACCGCGAATATTTTAAATCCCGGCGAAATTACAAAGCCATGTCAAGGTTACTTCTGATCTTTACATTGATGTTAACATCCAACAAAACGGATATGTAGCAAAATATGTGCTATATATATGTTTACCAATGAAGATATGCTTGAAAAATCTCTTATATGTCGAGAACGGCTGAAATGATTTCGACAGTTCTCATTAATTCAGAATGGCCTCTTGGCAGGAAACAAAAAACGTCTAAAAAACGTAAAAAAATATTACTCTAAAGATGAAAATATTCATTTTCTAATATTTTCTCATATTTTTTCAATGTTGTCATATTTTTGGCATATTTTCATTTTGAATTAAACATTTAGTAATATATCTACAGCTAACAAAACTAAGTAGTTAGGATATCAGGATATCATATACAGATCGCATTTATGGCCCGATCCATACGAAATTTTCCATGGGGATAAGATGAGGGTCAGAATAGAGGCTTACTCTTTTTGGAGATGATCGACATATATTTAGGGGTTGAAATGGACCAAAAAGTGCAAAATTGTCAGCAGGTCGTAATTATCGCCCGATCCTCACGCACATTTGAATGGTGGTTACCGGACATTGCAAAAGCCAAGCAGTTTTTGGATGGCCATCGAAAAATGTTCAATGTGTGAATAGTTTGTCAACTTTTGTAGACAAAATACGAAAATGTCCATTCCAGATACAGGAAAGACGCACTTCTGACTATTTCGTTAACGCTGATTTCGTTGAAGAATGTCTGTATCTCATATAGATGCGTTTCAGTCAAAAACCAATAATAAATGTTAATCTTTTGCCACCTCTGAGAGATTAAAGGTCTTTGGGAAATATTGGTTCCAGATCTAGGAGGACCATTTACGTGCAACATCTACCAATAAATTGGGAATGAGCAAATTAGTTAAAGTTGCTATTATTCGAAAATTAGAGAACGAAACCTGATGGTTTTCTTTTATTATTTGTCACAATATCTTGTGGAATTCTTTCGAGTATCTCGCCTATATAAACTGTATCGTTTATTGTAGTGTTGTAGGGTATTCAACGGTCGGCCCCGCTCGACTGTAGCCTTTGCTTACTTGTTTTTATTTACTAATTGTCTGATAGAATGACCCATATACAGAATTATGACACAACACCACCCAATGCGTTCATTTGTTAATTTATGTTCATTTGTCGGAAAATAAAAATGCTCATTAACAAGATATGATAAATTATTTTGCTATACATACAGATGTTTATGCATATGTATGCAGACTTTGAACAAGAGATAAAAAAATTACTTTTTGACAAACATTTCAAACAACTAATCAAGCCAAAAAAAACATTAAAAAAAGTCCTAATGTCGGGCGGGGCCGACTTTATTATACCCTACACTACTTTACTAATTTAGTAGAGCTCCATATAACAATTAAAAGTTTTTTATGGAAGAATTCAATCATACACGCTATGATTATAATTATAATTTAAAGTTCACAGGACTAAATATGCCGAAGCATTTGTGTTTTTAAAATTCGGACTTGTATTGCCAATTCAGTGCAAAATTAATTCGAAATCAGATAAAGATATATATGGGAGCTATATCGAAATCTGAACCGATCTCAATAAAATTTGGCAAAGATATTTCTGAGTTGTATTTGTTATATTTCCCTGAATATCGTTGTTACGGAGTGCATATTACGGCTGTGGGTAACAAATCGGATGAACAGTATGTATGGGAGCTATAGTTATATCTGAACCGATCTTCACAAAATTTGCCATACTTGCTTCTAGACTCAATTCGGTCGTGTGTGCCAAATTTCATCCCATTTGGATAAACATTAAACGTTTGGTGCACATTAAAAAGTAAATCGGACAATGTTATATGTGGGAGCTATATCCAAATCTGAACCGATCTCGATAAAATTTTGCAAAGGTATGTCTGAGCTGTATTTGATATATTTTCCCAAATATTGTTGTTACAGAGTGCATATAACGGCTGCGGAGGACTAAAATAACAAATCGGATGAACAATATATCTATGGGAGCTATAGCTTTATTTGAACCGATTTCGATCAAATTTGGCATACTTATTTTCAGGCCTAATTTGGTTGTATGTGCAAAATTCGATACTATTCGGGCCGATATTACGCATTTGGTGCACAATAAAAGCCAAATCGGACGAAGATATATATATGAGAACTTTATCTAAATTTTGATCGATTATCTCCAATTTCAATAGGGTTCGTCCTTGAGCCAAACAAATGATTTGTGCAAAATTTCATCTGGATCGGGCAATAATTGCGAACTGTACTTTGTTTACAAAAATACATGGACAGACGGACGGACGGACATGCATAAATCGACTCAAAATGTGATTCTATGCAGATCATCAAAAGGAACTATGGGCCTATCTCGTTTTCTTTTGCCTGTTACAAAAAAAATGCACAAAGACATAATACCCCGACCACCTTGTAATGTAGGGTATAAAAAAAACAAGCAAAAAAGCTATAAGTTCGAGAGGGGGGGGGGGGAACTTCGAATACCCTACACCATTTGGATCAAATTTGGCAATTAAAAAAAAATTAGTTATTATATAGTTATTAATTCTGTTAGATCTTAAAAATACGGAATGTAGCCGTAGGGTCTGTTATACAGGACCTGCATAGGCGTGCTTTGTCATAAGCCATTACAACATTTAAATGCGAAACTTGAAAATAAATTTGGTGAATAATGCAGCTAAAATCATCAAAATATCGAATATCGGCAGGTACTATTATGTGGGGGCTATGCCAGAACGTAGACCATAGGCTGTCATAGGCTGCAGTATCCATTACGAACTTCAAATACCAAATTTCAAACAATTCTGGTGAATAATGTCGCAAAAATCATCAAAATACCGAATATCGGGAGGTACCGCTATGTGGGGGCTATACGAAGACGTGGAGCTGAACAGACAATTTTCTAGCATAGACTGTAGTATCCTTTGCGAACTTCAACTACCGAATTTGAAACATTTTTGGTGAATAATGTCGTTTAAATCACCAAAATACGGAATATAGGGAGGTACTATTATATAGGGGCTAGCCAAAACGTGCACCATAGGCTCACATTGGCTGCAGTATCCATTACGAACTTCAAATACCAAATTTGAAACAATTCCGGCGAAGAATGTTGGTAAAATCATCAAAATACCGAATATCGGGAGGTACCGCTATGTGGGGGCTATACGAAGACGTGGAGCTGAACAGACAATTTTCTGTATTACGAACTTCAAATACCAAATTTGAAACAATTCCGGCGAATGATGTCGGTAAAATTATCAAAATATCGAATATCGGGAGGTACCATAGTATGAGGGCTATACCAAAACTTGGACCATAGGCTGCAGTATCCATTACGAACTTTAAATACCAAATTTGAAACAATTCCGGTGAATAATGTCGCAAAAATCATCAAAATACCGAATATCGGGAGGTACCGTTATGTGGGGGCTATACGAAGACGTGGAGCTGAACAGACAATTTCTACCATAGACTGAAGTATCCATTGAAGGGCTATACCAAATCGTGGACCTATATTTCCCATTGTCAATACCAAAAGTCGTGCAGACATAATATACATTTGAGTAAAACTTTATCAACCTGCTTTATTTCGTTCGGAAGCTAGAGTGATTTCCACAGACGAACAGACGGAAGGACATGACTAAATCGATATAGAATTTTATGTTGGTCGAGAATATATATACTTTGTGGTGTCCAAAATATATATTTCCAGGTGTTACAAACGGAGTAACAAACTTAATATACCCTCCATACTATGGTGGAGGGTATAAAAAAAAAAAAAAACAAACAATCATTGCGACGAGACCTCCATAGGAAACCGTCAATATTTATTCAAACCGAAGAAGAAGACTAACAAATACAACTCTTCTATGCGCTAATTAGCCTCAATTGATTTATTTTCGTCCGGGAGGGAGATCATACACAAACATATCTATTTTTTATGTTGAGATAAACAGCAATAAAAACAACAACATTCGGATGGAATCTGCACCCACTATTGACTTTCATTTTCTGTTGCGTGGTGAATGAATGTTTGCCAATATTTTTGAGAATTTTATTTTTGCTTTGCAAACATTTTTTGCACTTTGCCAATAAATATTTGGCCTTTGAGTGTGTGTTCACAAAACAGAATACACCGGTGCCATGACGTCATACGTAATATGTTGGCGCTACATTTTCATTTTTCTGTTTTTTTTGAGAGGTATGGCAATTTTCCGTCATTTCTTGTTTTTTTTTGCATTTTGTGTGTCAGAAAAACAAGAGTGAAATTATGGCAATTTGTGTCATATGACCTAGGAAAAAGCAAGTCGGCCAAAATATTACGGCATCATTTCCGTCGTCAAAGCTAAACGAAAACACATGTAGGTAGGTAGTACGAATGCAAAACAACAATGCTATCTATAATTAGGTTAAAATAATTTTGCAGCGTCGAAATGGTTGGCACAAACATGTTGCATAAATAATATTTTGTATAGGAGTAAGTATGTAGATGTTTTTGTTGCCAAAGCCATTACGGAATTAAAACACTTTGAAAATGTGTCACAGAAACGCTATCGTCACCTGGGCGCCTATCTAAAAAGAGGTGTTTTCAAATTCTAGACTTTGGAGTATATACATTTGTTGAAACTGTGACGTTCTCCAGATATTATAAAATATATACTTTTTACCAAATATCAAAAATAAATACTTAAGAACATGACACGTCCATACCTTAATCTTCAATACCTAAATATTTCCAATAAAAAACAAGTAAGCAAAGACTACAGTCGAGCGGGGCCGACCGTTGAATACCCTACAACACTACAATAAACGATACAGTTTATATAGGCGAGATATTCGAATAAATTCCACAAGATATTGTGACAAATAACAAAAGAAAACCATCAGGTTTCGTTCTCTAATTTTCGAATAGTAGCAACTTAAACTAATTTGCTCATTTCCAATTTATTGGTAGATGTTGCACGTAAATTATCTTTCTAGATCTGGAACCAATATTTCCCAAAGACCTATTATCTCTCAGAAGTGACATTTATTATTGGTTTTTGACTGAAACGCATCTATATGAGATACAGACATTTGACTATAATCTTCAACGAAATCAGCGTTAACGAAATAGTCAGAAGTGCGTCTTTCCTCTATTTGTGAATTCTCCAAAAAGTCACTGGAATGGACATTTTCGTATTTTGTCTACAAAAGTTGGCAAACTATTTCACACATTGAATATTTTTGGATGGTCATCCAAAACTGCTTGGCTTTTGCAATGTCCGGTAACCCCCATTAAAATGTGCGTGAGGATCGGGCGATAATTACGACCTGCTGATAATTTTGCAGTTTTCTAGTCCATTTCAACCCCTAAATATATGGCGATCATCTCCATAAAGAATAGGCTTCTATTCTGACCTTCAACTTATCCCCATGCAAAATTTCGTAAGGATCGTGCCATAAACGCGATCTGTATATGATATCCTGATATCCTAACTACTTAGTTTTGTTAGCTGTAGAAATATTACCAAATGTTTAATCCAAAATGGAAAGATGATTTTACAAAATCAATATTTTCATCTTTAGAGAGATATTTTTGTGCGATTTTTTTAGACGTTTTTTCTTTCCTGCCAAGAGGCCATTCTGAATTAATGAGAACTGTCGAAATCAGTTCAGCCGTTCTCGACATATAAGAGATCTTTCAAGCATATCTTCTTTGATAGACATATATATCGCACATATTTTGCTATATATCCGATTTGTTGGATGTTAACATCAATGTAAAGATCAGAAGTAACCTTGTCACGGCTTTGTGATTTCGCCGGGATTTCAAATATTTGCGGTTTAATGAAAAATTTTGAATTTTTTCAACACAAAAGATATGGTCTATTTTACTCGCTAAATATTATCCGAAGACCACCCAAATTGGTAGGATTCTTCCCCGCCCTAAACTCTAGCTACATGCGAAATTCCGCGTCGATTGGTCTATAGTTGCGACCTGTATAGCTACTGCAAAATCCGACATTGTCCATTGGTCCATTTCAACCCCTAAACATTTGGCGATCATCTCCAAAAGAAATAGGCTCCTATTCTGACCCTAACCCCACCTTCGTGCAAAATTTCGTTAGGATCGGGCCATAATTGCGACCTGTAGAGTGATTACAAATTACGGACGGACGGACATACATAGCTAGATCGACTCAGCTCGGCGAGCTAGGAAGATCCATATATACTTTCCTATATTGGAAACCAATATTTCGAGGTGTTACATAAATTCTGGCCCAATCAAACTTATAGTGTTGTAGGGTATAATGACCAAAATGACTGTCATCTATAAAAACCCCAGATCCCAGGATTGTTACACAAAAACCCTTCAATAGAAACACCCATGAAATTAAACAATTGTCCTTATTACCGAAACCCACTATGGAGATCGTAATCCCTTATATTGGGTTTGATATGTTCCTGAAATAAAAAATAAACACAATTTGGTATCTCAAAAATATGTATTTCAGTTATTTTCGCTTAAACAGATGGTGACTTTTCTTTTCCATATTTAAACTCCGGGCACGTAGCCATTTTCTCTAATATTGTTTTATGTGTCTCCCAATTTGGCCCTGAACCTGAAACGATGAACATTTTTTGCCTGTCTAGGCTGTACCACAAAAAAATATATAAACATAAGTGATGGTTGCGCTTATCCGACGCGTTGAGAAGAATATTAAACTAATCTCTAAATAAAATTTATGACGGTTAAATAAATCATTTATGAATTGCATATGTTCTAATATGTATTCGCAAGATGGTGGCAAGAACGGTGAGAGGGGAGTTCTAATTCGACATTTTAATTGAATTAGCAACGAGGATGTTGTAGAAATCCTCATGGATGCATTTTATGTACAGAAGGCCTCATAGAGGTCTTCTTTAGAGAGGAGTTCTCCCAGAGGTTTATTATAGATAGAAGGCAGCATAGAGGTATTCTATGGATAGGAAACATCATAGAGGTTTTCTATAGATAGAAGGCTTCATGGAGGTCTTCTATATATAAAAGGACTCTTAGCAGTCTTCTATGGATAAAAGGCCTCATAGACGTCATCTAAGAATAGAAGACCTCCTGGAGGTTATCTATGAATAGAAGACTATATGTAAAGAAGACCGAATAAATATATCCTAGGTTTAGAAGTCTTGATAGAGGCCTTCAATGGTTTCATAGAGGTCTTCCATGGATAGAAGAATTTATAGCGGCCTTCTATAGAAAAAGGCCTCATAGAGGTATCCTATGAAGAAAAGGTCTCATATAAAGTTCTTTTGTGTGTAGAAGGTTTCCTATGGATAGAAGACAGCAAGAAGGTATTTTATGTATAGAATCCCTCAAAGAGGTCTTCCGTCGGTAGAGGACCTCATAGCGATCTTCTATGGATAGAAGACCTTATAGCGGTCTTCTATGGACAGAACGCTTTAAAAGATATTCCATGGATAGAAGACCGCATAGTGGTATTCTATGTTTCGAAGGTCTCATAGCAGTCTTCCATGATAAGAAGGCCTCGAATTGGTCTTCTATGGATAGGAGGCCTCATAGAGATAATCTAGAAATAGAAGATCTCCTGGAAGTCATCTATGGATAGAAGGCCTCATAGATGTCTCGTATGTAAATAAGACCGGATAAAGGTATCCTAGGTTTAGAAGGCTTCAAAGAGGTCTTCTATGGATAGAAGGCTTTAAAGTGGTCTTATATGGAAAGAAGGCCTCATAGAGGTATCCTATGAAGGGAAGGTCTCATATAAGGTATCTTCGGTGGATAGAAGGCCTCATAGGGTACTTCCATGGATACAAGGCCTCATAGATGTCTCGTATGTAAATAAGATCGAATTAAGGTATCCTAGCTTTAAAGGCTTCAAAAAGGTCTTCTATGGATAGAAAGCCTCATAGAGATCTCCTTCGTAAAGAAGGCCTCATCGTTGTCTTTCATAGAGGTCGAGATGTCTGCTATTTAAAAAAGACCTCATAGAGATCTCCTATGTTTAGAAGGCCACAAAGATACCTTCTGTGGATATAAGGCTCGGTCTTCTATGGATAGAAGGCCTCATAGCGGTATTCCATGGATAGAAGGCCGTATAGAAATCCTCATAAAGGTTTCCTTTTAAAGAAGGCCTCATAGGTGACAGAAGATCCAACAAATGTATCCTATGCATAGAAGACCTTTGTCCAGAAGGCTTCAAAGGCGTCGTAGATGTCTCCTATGGATAGAAAGCCTCATAGAGTTCTCCTTTGTAAAGAAGGCTTCATCGTTGTCTTTCATAGAGGTCGAGATGTCTGCTATTTAAGGAAGACCTCATAGAGGTCTCGTATGTGTAGAAGGCCTCAAAGATAAGGCTCGGTCTTCTATGGATGGAAGGCCTCACAGCGGTATTCCATGGATAGAAGGCCGCATAGAGGTATTTTATGGATAGAAATCGTCATAAAGGTTTCCTTTTAAAGAAGGCATCATAGGTGACAAAAGATCTAACAAAGGTATCCTATGCATATAAGACCTTATAAAGGTCTCCTTTGTTCAGAAGGCCTCAAAGGGGTCGTAGATGTCTCCTATTTAAAGAAGACCTCATAGAGGTCATCATATTTATAGAGAACCTCGTATGGAAAAGCCTCACAGAGGTCTTCTATGTAAAGAATGCCTCATAAGGTCTCCTACGTAGAGGATAGAAGGTTATAGAGAGATCTTTTATGGATAGAAGGCCTCGGTTTTTTGTGTATGTAAGGTATCAAATAGGTCTTTTATTTTTTAGGGCCTTCCAGAGGTCTTTTACACATGAAAACTCCTACTGTATATGTTTTTTTTCATATAATTATATATTAGGTTTCATTAAAGTTTGCTCCAAATATCAAAGCTTTACGATTACTATTTTTGCAGTTTTGGTTGGTATATATATATGTGTGTGTGTGTGAAAATTTTAATAAATCCTCCATAAAACATATATTCCATAAGCAATTATAATAGGATTACTAAACCGCAAAATAATAGTTACCAAATATGCATGTCAAATATTCTTTACTATCTGACATACATTTGTTACATACACACATACACACACACACATATACACACAAGCTGGTATATACAATCGGCCACTTGTTTGTTGGTGTAGGCATAGCAGCAATAAAACAAATTCGCAGTAATGTGTGAATGAGCAATGCAAAATTCACACGAAATTTAAAAATCAGTGGAAGCGTTGTGTTTTCGTTTTACAAAATATATACATTATTTTCGAAAAAAAGTCACACGAATTCAAAAATTCCCCCACAGCATGTATGTAGGAAAAATAACAGCTACAACTGAAAGCGACAAATGTAAACAAATAAATTTTGTAAACAAAAAAAATTGAAAAATAAGACATTTAAAATATGAAAAAAATAAATTCCCTGGAAAATATAAAGGCGATTGACGATGACGACAACAGAGAAATATTTAATACCCAAGCGCCCCCAATGAGTCACATGTTATTATGGCCAAAAAAAACTGCATGTGAACGGTCGCCAATCGACCAATATTTTGGTTTGTTTCTGCTGTTGTTGTCTTTTGAAGGCAACAACTGCATTTAATGGAAATTTTGAGGTAGGTGGCTGATAGGATGCAATTTGCCGACAATATGTAAGTCCATGGAATTGGTGTCAGCTACAGTGTTGGGAAGTGGTTACAAATTGGGAAAATACTGAATTTTAGTTTGTTGGATGGATATTAATGAGTATTAAATCTAAAAAAAACAAGTAAGCAAAGGATACAGTCGAGCGGGGCCGACAGTTGAATACCCTACAACACTATAATAAACCATACAGTTTATATAGGCGAAATACTCGACAGAATTCCACAAGATATTGTGACAAATAATAAAAGAAAACCATCAGGTTTCGTTCTCTAATTTTCGAGTAATAGCAACTTTAACTAATTTACTCATTTCCAATTTATTGGTAGATGTTGCACGTAAATGGTCTTCCTAGATCTGGAACCAATACTTCCCAAAGACCTATAACCTCTCAGAAGTGACAAAATATTAACATTTATTATTGGTTTTTGACTGAAACGCATCTATATGAGATACAGACATTTGACTATATTCTTCAATGAAATCAGCGTTAACGAAATAGTCGGAAGTGCGTCTTTCCTGTATATGTGAATTCTCCAAAAAGTCACCGGAATGGACATTTTCGTATTTTGTCTACAAAAGTTGGCAAACTCCTTCACACATTGAATATTTTGGATGGCCATCTAAAACTATTTGGCTATTGCAATGTCCGGTAGCCCCCATTCAAATGTGCGTGAGGATCGGGCGATAATTACGACCTGCCGACAATTTTGCAGTTTTTTGGTCCATTTCAACCCCTAAATATATGGCGATCATCTCCAAAAAGAGTAGGCTTCTATTCTGACCCTCATCTTATCCCCATGCAAAATTTCGTAAGGATCGGGCCATAAATGAGATCTGTATATGATATCCTGATATCCTAACTACTTAGCTTTGTTAGCTGTAGAAATATTACCAAATGTATAATTCAAAATGAAAATATGCCAAAAATATGACAAAATTGAAAAAATATGAGAAAATTTTACAAAATCAATATTTTCATCTTTAGAGAGCTATTTTTGTGCGATTTTTTAGACGTTTTTTCTTTCCTGCCAAGAGGCCATTCTGAATTAATGAGAACTGTCGAAATCAGTTCAGCCGTTCTCGACATATAAGAGATCTTTCAAGCATATCTTCTTTGATAGACATATATATCGCACATATTTTGCTATATATCCGATTTGTTGGATGTTAACATCAATGTAAAGGTCAGAAGTAACCTTGTCATGGCTTCGTGATTTCGCCGGGATTTAAAATATTCGCGGTTTAATGAAAAATTTTGAATTTTTTCAACACAAAATATATGGTCTATTTTACCCGCTAAATATTATCCGATGACCACTCTAATTGGTAGGCTTCTTCCCCGCCTAAACTCTAGCTACATACGAAATTCCGCGTCGATTGGTCTATAATTGCGACCTGTATAGCTACTGCAAAATCCGAATTTTTTTCAGTTTTTGATCCGTTTCAACCCCTAAATATTATGCGATCATATCCAAAAGCAATAGGGTTCTATTCCGGTCCAAGCCCCACCTACATTCTAAATTTCGTGAAGATCGGGCCATAATTGCGACCTGTAGAGTGATTACAAATTAACATGGACAGACGGAAAGACCGACAGACGGACATACATAGCTAGATCGACTCAGCTCGGCGAGCTAGGAAGATCCATATATACTTTCCTATGTGGGAAACCAATATTTCGTGGTGTTACATAATTTTTGGCCCAATCAAACTTATAATACCCCCAACACATAGTGTTGTAGGGTATAATTATCGATTTTTTCGGACATAATCTCCAGAAAAACAAGATTGAGTTTAGAGGCTATGCTCGGATAGATTTGACATTTTCATCACAGGTACTTAAAAAAAGTTATAAAGTAGCCGGTTCTGGACATACCCCAGAGTAGAAAAACCTCAAGCAGCGGCTGAAGTCCGGTAATAAAAGTAATAAAGTTTAGATGAAAATTTCAAGCCGGCTACTTATAAAAATTATAAAGGATAGATACATATTTGCGTAGAAAATCTGAATTTCATGATTTTTATCACTAATATCTTCGGAACTACAGGAGATGTTTGCACATTTGGCACCATTTTGGAAAGGCCAGAGTGTAGACTATAATAGTAGTAATACGGCACAAAAACAACAATTTTCTAGTATTGCTCCGGAACCCCAAATAAACAACCCCGTCATATGATTTCAACTTTGTACAACCGGATATACCTCGGATTTTTTATTCGAACTTTCGGGTCGAATAACCGGGTATTTCCCCATAACAAAACCAGTAAAGAAAGTCTTAAAGTCGGGCGGGGCCGACTTTATGATACCCTACACCACTTTACTAACCTTTTAGAGCTCCACATAACAATTAAAAGTTTTTGTGGGAGAATTCAATCATACACGCTATGATTATAATTATAATTTAAAGTTCTTAGCCCTGCCGAACATTTGTATCTTTTAAATGCGGAATTGTATTGCCCATTTGGTGCAGAATTAATTTGAAATCGGATAAAGATATATATGGGAGCTATATCCAAATCTGAACCGATCTCGATAAAATTTGGCAAAGATATTTCTGAGCTGTATTTGATATATTTCCCTGAATATCGTTGTTACGGAGTGCATATTACGGTTGTGGGTAACAAATACAACAAATCGGATGAACAATATATATGGGAGCTATAGCTATATCTGAACCGATCTTCACCAAATTTGATCCGATCTTCACCAAATAATAGCTTCTAGACTCAATTCGGTCGTATGTGCCGAATTCCATCCCATTTGGACAAATATTAGACGTTTGGTCCACAATAAAAGGTAAATCGGACGAAGTTATATATGGGAGCTATATCCAAATCTGAACCGATCTCGATAAAATTTAGCAAATGTATTTCTGAGCTGTATTTGATATATTTCCCGAAATATTGTTGTTGTAGAGTGCATATTACGGCGGCGGTGGACAAAAATAACAAATCGGATGAACAATATATATGGGAGCTATAGCTATATCTGAACCGATTTCGATCAAATTTGGCATACATATTTTCAGGCCTAATTTGGGTGTATATGCAAAATTCCATACAATTCGGGCTGATATCAAACGTTTGGTGCACAATAAAAAGCAAATCGTACGAAGATATATATGGGAGCTATATCTAAATTTTGACCGATTATCTCCAATTTCAATAGGGTTCGTCCTTGAGCCAAACAAAAGATCTTTGCATAATTTCATTTGAATCGGACAATAAATGCGACCTGTACTTTGTTTACAAAAATACATGGACAGACGGACGGACGGACGGACGGACATGTATAAATCGACTCAGAATGTGATTCTATGCAGATCATCAAAAGGAACTATGGGTCTATATCGTTTCCTTCTGCCTGTTACCAACAAATGCACAAAGACATAATACCCTGACCACCTTGTGGTGTAGGGTATAAATACCGACCCCTAATGGGAATTGTGTCCGCAATTGTTTTTCTACTTTCTGGAGATAACGAGCGATTTTTTTGGAAATAATTCCCATCCCATTATGGGGGTTTTGACCGAAGAAAAACGGTCATAATCCCCATAATTGTAATGGGGATTAGGACTCGGCGCCAGACGACATGTTTCCAATTTTAAAGATTTCAAAGACCTATTGGAACGAAGAACCTCTTGAGAGTCAACAATCAACAGAAGATTTTTTGAAGGTCTTCAATATATCAAAGATCCTTCGAAGATTTATTGAAGGTATGCAAGCTATGGAGGACATGTAGAGAAGGGTTTTTAATTTTAGAATATAATAGAATAGACTTATTGAAGTTCCTTTATCCATTGCAGGTTTACTGAAGGTATTCCGGCCAAAGAGGACTTTTGTAGTTCATCTAGATAAAGTAAGCCTTACGAAGGAAACCAGTCCAACCATTTTCAGGTTTTCTATCGTTTTTGTCCATAGTACCTCCAGTTTTAAAAGACCTATTAAAGGTCCGCCAACTATGACAGACCTGTAAAGTCTCCGAGATATAGAAGATCTGTTGGAGTAGTTCTATATTTAGAAGACCAATTAAAGATCTTCTATCAATTGAAGACCTATTGGAGGTTTTCAAGATAGAAATTACCTGATGGAGTTCTTATATCCATAGAAGTTCTGTTAAAGGTATTTTTTATCCATAAAATGATATTCTGTCATATTTATGATCTCATGTCCATAGAACAACTTTTGCAGATCTTTCAGGTATAGGAGAACTGTTGATGGTCTTCCATGCATTGAAGACCTGTTGATTGTTTCTATGCTGAAGAAAGCTTGTTGGAGGTTCCTAACTATAAAAGACCAGGAAAAGGTCTCTAGCCATAGAACAAATATTTTGAAGATCTATAGAAAGAATTCCACCTTCCGAAGACCTATTGGCGGTCTTCTATCCACAAAATACCGCTTGAAAGTGTTCGTGCCATAGAAGACCAATTCTAGAAGGTCTTCTAGATACTGAAGACCTGTTGAAGGTTCTCCAGCTGAGACAGTCCTGTTAAAGTTCTTCATATTATTGTCTCTTAAAGTTTCTATATTAGCTTTAGAATACCTAAAAGTCTTCAAATGCCATAAAATACCTATTAGGGATATTCTATTCATGGAAGATCTACTCATGGTCTTCTCTCAAATTTTATTTTTGATAACATATTGAAATGAGTTTTTACTCCCTTTTTCATGAATGTCTTCACGGACCCCGTGAATCTCTTACGTGCGTTACAGGACCTGTTGAAGATTTCCAAGCCTACCTTTCGAAGATCTTTTATGCCAAGAAGTCTTGTTACAGACTCCTGTTTTAATAGAAAACTCTATCTCTCTTTTCTAGACAAGGTCTTTTTATTCCTACAAGACTTGTTACAAACTCCTGTTGTTCATAGATGACCTATAATCCTGACTATAGCTTCAAAATCTCTAAATTTTCGTTTTCAAAAACAAAATTGAAATACTGCTTACCACTGTGATTTAGCTTCTCTGTTGCTGTAATGGAATTTTCGAAGTGTTTTTTGTAGGAACAAATACCAGTTATTTCTTTGAAAAGATTAACGATTTTGACATTGATGGGTGTGCGAAAATGCAAAACAGAAATACCCACAAAAAGAGCCTGTTGCGAAGACATTTCTGAAAATAAACAATAATTAATAAATTGAAAAGAAAATCCATCAATTTTTTAATATTTCGATAGGATTTTTTCAATCGCATCATGTTGGATGAATACTTGGAAAAATACAATTGCATTGGTTAAATAAATTCTAGTGACTAATCCTCAGCGGAATATAAAACTAAATCGAATATTTTCTGTATTTACTTTTGCGAGAAGTACAGTTTTATACCAAAAAAACCGGAATACATCCCTTTCCGAGAAGTACAGTACTGGCCACAGGACATGTGCCGTGTGTTCAATTGGCAAAGGACCATTGCCCTTTGAGGGCTCTGTTATTTTGCTTCGTAGAGTGTTTACATTTATGTGATTGACACATTGTTTTTGTTGCCACCTTGCAGGGACAGGTGTTTTCTGTACTATGCCATGACCGTCCGTGTGCTGTTTGTTGTTGTTGTTGTTGTCGTCCCTTTGAGTTAAGGTGTGTTATTGGCTTGTCCTTTAACAAAATGCCATGACAGAGGCAACAGCATCTGGCACGTTTTACTTGGTCTAATTATACCATCGTCGTCGTCGTCCTCGTCCTCATTCTCGTTGTTGGTGTTGTTATTGTTAGTTTAAATTGCGTTCGCATTGCTTTTTATGACCTGGTCGTGTTATTGGTGTCGTTGGCATTAATGTTATTTGACGATGTTGCCGTGTGTTCCGGTTCACAAACGAAAGGACGATATCCAAGCAACAATTCAATAAATTTGCAGATGTTAAATAACAATCCTTTTTAATCCCCATTCTGTGAACCGATCAAGCAAACAAACAGACGAAAAACACGGAGTAGCTTCCTTTGAAGAGTAAATAAATTGACAAGGAAACGAATGGGAGAAACACGAATGGGAGAAGAAAGAAAAAAAAATAAAAAAATGCGCATTTGGTTCGAAGATCTGCATGGAATATGAATGCACTGGGCTGCAGAGTTTTTATAGCCTCTACAATACCTGGTACGGAGGGTATATAAAGTTCGTCATTCCATTTGTAACTCATCGAAATAATAATTTTAGACATTATTAGTGTAAAATTCTATTGGGATGTGTGAAATTTGAAGACAATCGGACTCTGACATCACATATTATGAGAGTTGTACTTATTCAAAATTTTGACCTTTTGTGGGGGAGGTACTTGATGGAGTGGACCTATATTATCCATTTTTGCACCTGACCTAGAACTGACGCAAATATCAGGATTTACAAAGATGGAACAAAATCGGATAATCGCTTCTCTTTCTGTGCAAAAAATACAATTTTTGAAAATTTCGAACTTTTGTGTGGGAGGTACCAGAAGGAGTGGACCGATATTGCCCATCTCCGAACTCGATCTAAGTTTGATTAAAATATTACGATGTACCAAGTTTGGACCAAATCGAATACTCCCTTCAAGAGTTATCGTGCGCACCAGATAGCCAGAGAGACAGACGGACGGACGGACGGACATCGCTAGATCGACACCAAATGTTCTGAAACGGATTTGGTCCAAAGAGACCTAGGGTCTAAAACCGTTATTTCGACTAAGCACGTTTTGACCGTATCAAATTATATATACCCTCTATGAGGCAGAGGGTATAACTAACATGTATCCTGCAGTGAAAAAGAGTTGAGAGATGATCTATACAGAGAATAACGGGTAGAGGTATTTTGCACAGAGTAGGTAATCGAAAGATCTTCTACAGGTCTAAACGAGGCCTTTTATTAAGAAGATTAAATATTTCTAGAAGACCGTATACTCAGACATGACCTAGTATGGCCTAGTCTAGTAGCCCTCCATTCAGAAAAGAAAACCTGAGGATGGTGCTCAAAGCGGAAACCGCCTAGGGGTCTATTGCAAGAAGAAGACCGCCCATTTATATCTCATAGTAAGGTTGTCTTGTATACAGTATAGATCTTCCAGAGGGCTCCCTATACTTTGAAGATAGAGGACACTCTGTACAGGAATGAAAGACACTATTCAGTTGGTCCGCAAATAGATGAGAAATGAGGGGTATTTTACAAAGATGATACCGTCTCTCCAAAGAAACCCATCTAGAAATGCCTCTACTGAGAAGACTATAAATTTATGGAAGACCTTCTACACAGACATGACCTTCCAGGCAGAATATAGAGCTTTGCGGTGGTGCTGAATGTGGAGACCGTGTAGGGATCTTTCATAATGAAAAGGTTGTCAAGAGATCTTCCATTGAAAGGAGACCTATTCATAGAAGACTGTCTACAAGACTTCTACGCAGAGAAGATTCCTCTTTGGACAGTGATATTTTGATTATCTGAAAAAGGTATAGAAATCTTTACAGATCTTTATTTAGAGGTCTTATATTTATAGAAGAACTTTTGCAGAATTCTCTATGCGTAGAAGATCTTGTGAAAATTCTTTACACGTATATAGGTCCATGATTTTCGCAGAAGAACCTCCAAAAGGTCTTCTATCTATGTATTTAAAAGTCTTCAATTTGAAACATACCATTTGTATTCATGTCAATTATTTTACCGAATCTTTTGTCAACTAGTGTGGCCATAAAACTGAAGGAAGGACATCTACAAAAAAAGAAAAACACAACAAAAACTACAACATCACATGGATATATAAATGAAATGAAAAACCATTTAATGGATTTTGTCGTCTGTAATGAACGACAAAATAAAAGACTGACTTGACGTGGCTTTACCCTGGTCACCGAACATAGTTTGTATGTAGCGCAATATGCCAGAGTACCTTTGAAGAAATGGAATGGTCTTTATGCTCGTGGCACCTGTTGAGCACGATGATGGGAATAGCAAAAACAAAAACAAAAACAAAAAAACATAAGAAACAAAACAGAAAACATACAAACAATCCTCTTTGTACAATCATCGAGCATAAAAAAATAAGTGACTCGTGTTATACAACATTGAACCGAGAATTAGCCACACACTGACAGAGGGACAGATGTCAAGCGGAGCACTGAGCCAACCACAAGGGTATACCATGGTCAGTTGGTAATGTTTTCTTATTAAATATCCTTCTTATTGGTTCCGACCATCGGCCACTGGCATCGTCATCAGCAGCAAAACGGAACAGACGGAACAGCTGCGTTTGTCGCTCGCCAATGTTAATGGGTATTTTGATGAAGCTTAAACAATTCCAATTCGAATTAACATTTAAATTGAAATTTTATGAGGTCATTGGCGGTTCGGGTCGCCAGTTTAGCCTGATTGCTAATATGAAATGTTGTTTTTATCGGCGAATAAAAATAAAGTAATGATGGAGATTGATGAAAGGACAAGCTACGTAAAGTTGTTTACATTTACTGTCAATCTTTTCAATTTTCTAAGGAAGAAGTTGAGAAATTAAAGGGTACAAATATAGAACATTTTTCAAAATTTTATCAGATTATAAGGAACATTCTGGATGAGTACAATGTATGGCTGGTAAGGTATTTGAAGACAAAGAATGTCAAATCTAAAATAGAGAAGACTGTTAAGAAGACTTCTTCAAAGGGAACACCTGTGGTACGTCATCTATAAATAACAAGTAAATAAGCAGTAAGTTCGGCCGGGCCGAACTTTGAATACCCTCCACCATTTGGAACGAATTAGAAAATTTTCAAAAAATAAAATCCAATAAAAATTCTTTTAAAATCTTTAAAATATCTAATATAGGAAGGTGCCGATATATGGGGGGATATACGATATTGTGGACCTATATAGACAATTCCGTTTCAGGGGTAAAGTGCTCACAAAGAACTCCGTGTGTGGATTTTCAGACAATACGATTGGAAAATGTGGCTAAAATCATCAAAATACTGAATTTCGCGGGGTATC
Organism: Musca domestica; assembly: GCF_030504385.1. NCBI lineage: Eukaryota > Metazoa > Arthropoda > Insecta > Diptera > Muscidae > Musca > Musca domestica. The sequence continues at coordinate 6,601,074 of NW_026712324.1, read as the reverse complement.
GTTATATGGGAGCTATACGTTATCGTTAACCTATATAGAGAATTCTCTGTCGGGGGTGCTCACAAAGAACCCCTTGTGTACAAAGAACCTATTGTGACCATTCCGTTGAAAAATATGGCTAAAAACATCAAAATACCGAATATCGGGGGTACCGTTATATGAGGGCTATACGATATTGTGGACCAATATAGATAATTTTCTGCCGAGGTATAAAGTACCCACAAGGAACTCCTTGTGTGGATTTTCAGACAATTCCGTTGAAAAATGTGGGTAAAATCATCAAAATACCGAATATCGGGGGGTACCGTTACATGGGGGCTATACGATATCGTGGACCGATATAGCCCATCTTCGAACTTGACCTGTCTGCAGACAAAAGAGAGATCTGTGCAAAATTTTAGCTTCCTATCTTAATTCGTTTAGACTGTAGCGTGATTACAACAGACGGACGGACAGGGCTAAATCGTCTTAGAATTTTACGCTGATCAAGAATATATATACTTTGTTGGGTCTGACATGAGTATTTCGAGGAGTTACAAACGGAATGACGAACTTAATATACCCTCCATACCTTTTTTGGTGGAGGGTATAAAAAGACCTTTTGGTTAATCTATTTTTGGAGGGTTTGTAGGCAGAAGATCTTATAAAAGCCTTTTTGAGGTCTTCCGGGAAGGGAACATCGCCAATGACGTTCTATACAGAGAAATCGAGCTCTAGGGACACCATACCCAGAAAATGTCGTTTTGTGTAAAGAGAACATTTTTATAATGTTTTATACAGATATAAGACCGTTTTGAGACCTTCCATATTCCGAGAAGACCGCCACGGAGAAAGCAAATTTAAGATACCAACAATTTTAAGACCATATATTAGTTTCTGTTCCATAAGACTGCCAGAACACAAGCTAGAGGTGTCTGTAGAAAAATGTAGAATACGGGTCTTTAATACACTGAAGACCGTTTCCTTTTCATAAGGACGCCTGTATGCCACTTATAGTGGGTACACTATCTGGAGTTCTCCCTACAAAGGAGACAAGCTAAAAGTTTTCCCTACAGAGGAAATTCCCTAGTGGTTTTCTCTACCACCTGATTGCTATTTCAAAAGAGAAGAAACTCCAAGAGGTCTGCTTCACAGAGAAGGCTACCTAAAACTCATCTCTGTGGTGCCGACTGTGTAGAGGTCTTCTCTACTGACAAGTGTGTCCTATTACGCGGAGAAGACTGCCTATGCGGAGAAGACCGTCGAGACTACTTCTATGTCGAGAAGGCCGTCAAGACGTCTTCTAAGCGGAGAATACAGTCTGGACGCTGCTTACACCGCTACCGAGAAGACCGTCTAGACGTCATCTCTGCAGAAAAGATCTGCAGAGGGACCTCTAAAAGCACTTTTTTACATTGAAGACTTCTACAAGGTCTTCTTTACAAAGAGCAAAACCTATTCGTATTATCTACAGAGAAGACCTCCTTACGGTCCTCTAAACCCTGTTATTCATATTGGAGACTCCTACATGCTATTCTATATATAAAAGATCTGAAGAAAACTCATCTTTTTCAAAATCTTGAAACCTATGTGGGAGAGTTACTACAAGAAATGGTCCGATCTCTACCATCTCTATAACAGATTGTGTGTGAATGGAAATATTGAGATGTACGAAGTTTGAATGGAATCGGATGTTAATTTCGTGTTTTATGAACTTTATGGATATTCAAAATTGTGACCATCTGTGGGCAGGTACCAGAAAGAGTGGACCTATACATTAAAAATTTCACAGTAGATCTTGTTTTAGTAGAAATAATGGGATGTGTGAAACACGAAGAGAACCGGATGCTTATTTCGGATTTTATGATCGTTTTGATTATTCAAAACTTTGACCCTTTCTGAGGAAAGTACCAGAAGGATTGGTCTAATCTCTACCTTTCTTATAACAGGTTTTATGTTTGTACAAATATTAAGATATGCCAAGTCTGCATAGAATCGGAGGTTAATTTAACGTGTTATGACCTTCATGGATTTTCAAAATTTTTATTCTTTAATCGACTGTCTGTCTGACGGATGGACACCCCTAGATCGACTCCAAATGTTCTAAAACGGATTTTGTGAAAAGAGACCAAGGGTTTATTTCGAATAGGCACGTTTTGGTCGTATCAATTGATATATACATATATACTGTGTAGCCAGGCTATAAAAAAGACCTTCTGGTGAATATTCTTCGACCATACATATACATTAAAGTTCCGTATGAGATATTCTAGACATAGAGGAATACTGGAGTGACATAATTTTCAAAGAAAATCGTATGGGGGAGTTTTATATATAGAACTTTTATTAGAAGGCATAATACCTAAAATACTTTCTGGAGGTATGTTTTTCATGGAAAGCCTCCTCGAGGCTGGATGTCTACTACACATCACAGCTATTCACGAATGTTCTAGATATAGAACATGTTCTTCTGTAGATCTTCCTTGCATTAAGGATTGTTCTCCTATTATAAACTCCTCCCGTATATCGTGTTAACCTCTAAATGCGTTGAGAGGTCTTTTGTGCATTTAGAGGTATCCCTTATGCTTTCCGAAGTAGTTATTTCGAGGCGATGAATACATAGGGTATCATCCGGATGTCTACTACACATGACAGCTATTCATGAATGTTCTAGATATAGAACATTGTTCTTCTGTAGATCTTCCTTGCATGAAAGATTGTTCTCCTATTATAAACTCCTCCCATATATCGTGTTAACCTCTAAATGCGTTGAGAGGTCTTTTGTGCATTTAGAGGTATCCCTTACGAAGAAGGCTTTCCGAAGTAGTTATTTGTTTTGAGGATTTCCTGCCGATATTCTCTGGAAACAACCTATGCTTTCGCAGATATTCTACACAGGTCCTCTCCAATTTTATTCTAAACGCTTTTTCGGTAATCTTTCAAAAATAATTAACTAGCTTTAAATTATGCCTTAACAGCAGAATTTGACTAACTTACCTTTTGCATTAAGCCGTGTTCTATGGCCACAAAATTCGCATTAAACTCAATACAAGTTTCAATCGTCTAAGCCACATTGTTGCCCAAATAATTCATTAACAGATATATTTCGTTGCAGATTTATCCAGATATTTTCAGTTTTCTCTCGTATTCAGTTCATTAAAATCTTAACTCTTAACGATCGGAAATAAAACTCGAAATCTCATTTTATGATCAAACAAAATAAAATAAAAAAAATAATAAATTTATTTTCTAACATTTGATTAATTGCATTTTTTTGAATTTTTTTGTTTTTTTTTTTTTTTTTTGGTTGTAGTTTTGAGAAAAAAAAATATTATTTTGATATGTTATGCGTATTGATGGCATCTGAATTTCAAATAAATTTCATTGAATTAAATTATTGAGTGAGAAAACGAAAACATAAAACTTGATAAATATTTATGATTTCTCAGTGGAAGTCATTGATGATGATGAATCCATGGTGGGGCAATTTTGGTAAGACAATATGGCAAGAAAAAAAAACAAAAAACATCTGTTTCTTATTAATGTCTCTGTAATTCTACGAATTTCGTTGGTTTTTTTCTGTTGTTGCTTAATGCAACATTTTTGTGGTTAGCATTATTTTTGTACGAATGTATTTTTGTGAATAGCAACACACATTCTTATATAGGGTGAGATGAAAAAACTGCAAACAATTTCAGACTGCTGTCATTCCCAAGCCACTCGTCCGACAGCTGTTAAAATTTTTCCAGTGAAAGCTTATTATATTGTTTACAAACGTACAAAAGCATTTTGGTGATAATTTTCCAGAAAAAAAGTTATTCGTGATGGAATTCAAGCGTGATAGTGTGATTTCTTTATATTTGGCTGGAAAAGCACAAGTGAGTATCGTTAGGGCACTCCAGCAGTTAAATGTGAATACATTTTTGTGTCTCGTACCATCGCTCGTTACCGTGATACTGGTAGCGTAGCCCGACGTCAAGGAAGTGGACGGAAGAAAACAGCAACATCAGCAGAAATGGTTCGAAAAGTAAAGAAGCGACTTGATCGAAACCCGCGTCGCAGTGGCTGAAAACATATCGCAATATTCCATTCGGCAAACAGTGAAAAATGAGCTCGGGGTAAAGCCATTGAATTTCCAAAGAGTGCATGATCTTACACTGCAACAGAAAGAAAATAGACTCAAAAGAGCTAAAGAGTTGCTTCCGAAAGTGGTGAACTGCCGAATTTGGTTTTCTCCGATGAGAAACCATTCGTTGTCCAGCAGTTTGTAAGCAAACAAAATGATCGTTATTTTTTGCCAAAGAGGTCAGCTAAAAAGTCGGTTAGCCACCAGAACTCAAGCGTCGGCCATGGTGATGGTGTTGGCCGCCATAACAGCCGACGGTCGGTCTCCGCTCGTATTAATCGACCGTGGCATCAAAATAAATGCCGAATATTATCGCGAAAATATTCTGGAGAGTGTATTAAAGCATTAGGCAGCGCAAATATTTTTTGCCGAGGTATAAAGTACCCACAAGGAACTCCTTGTGTGGATTTTCAGACAATTCCGTTGAAAAATGTGGGTAAAATCATCAAAATACCGAATATCGGGGGGTACCGTTACATGGGGGCTATACGATATCGTGGACCGATATAGCCCATCTTCGAACTTGACCTGTCTGCAGACAAAAGAGAGATCTGTGCAAAATTTTAGCTTCCTATCTTAATTCGTTTAGACTGTAGCGTGATTACAACAGACGGACGGACAGGGCTAAATCGTCTTAGAATTTTACGCTGATCAAGAATATATATACTTTGTTGGGTCTGACATGAGTATTTCGAGGAGTTACAAACGGAATGACGAACTTAATATACCCTCCATACCTTTTTTGGTGGAGGGTATAAAAAGACCTTTTGGTTAATCTATTTTTGGAGGGTTTGTAGGCAGAAGATCTTATAAAAGCCTTTTTGAGGTCTTCCGGGAAGGGAACATCGCCAATGACGTTCTATACAGAGAAATCGAGCTCTAGGGACACCATACCCAGAAAATGTCGTTTTGTGTAAAGAGAACATTTTTATAATGTTTTATACAGATATAAGACCGTTTTGAGACCTTCCATATTCCGAGAAGACCGCCACGGAGAAAGCAAATTTAAGATACCAACAATTTTAAGACCATATATTAGTTTCTGTTCCATAAGACTGCCAGAACACAAGCTAGAGGTGTCTGTAGAAAAATGTAGAATACGGGTCTTTAATACACTGAAGACCGTTTCCTTTTCATAAGGACGCCTGTATGCCACTTATAGTGGGTACACTATCTGGAGTTCTCCCTACAAAGGAGACAAGCTAAAAGTTTTCCCTACAGAGGAAATTCCCTAGTGGTTTTCTCTACCACCTGATTGCTATTTCAAAAGAGAAGAAACTCCAAGAGGTCTGCTTCACAGAGAAGGCTACCTAAAACTCATCTCTGTGGTGCCGACTGTGTAGAGGTCTTCTCTACTGACAAGTGTGTCCTATTACGCGGAGAAGACTGCCTATGCGGAGAAGACCGTCGAGACTACTTCTATGTCGAGAAGGCCGTCAAGACGTCTTCTAAGCGGAGAATACAGTCTGGACGCTGCTTACACCGCTACCGAGAAGACCGTCTAGACGTCATCTCTGCAGAAAAGATCTGCAGAGGGACCTCTAAAAGCACTTTTTTACATTGAAGACTTCTACAAGGTCTTCTTTACAAAGAGCAAAACCTATTCGTATTATCTACAGAGAAGACCTCCTTACGGTCCTCTAAACCCTGTTATTCATATTGGAGACTCCTACATGCTATTCTATATATAAAAGATCTGAAGAAAACTCATCTTTTTCAAAATCTTGAAACCTATGTGGGAGAGTTACTACAAGAAATGGTCCGATCTCTACCATCTCTATAACAGATTGTGTGTGAATGGAAATATTGAGATGTACGAAGTTTGAATGGAATCGGATGTTAATTTCGTGTTTTATGAACTTTATGGATATTCAAAATTGTGACCATCTGTGGGCAGGTACCAGAAAGAGTGGACCTATACATTAAAAATTTCACAGTAGATCTTGTTTTAGTAGAAATAATGGGATGTGTGAAACACGAAGAGAACCGGATGCTTATTTCGGATTTTATGATCGTTTTGATTATTCAAAACTTTGACCCTTTCTGAGGAAAGTACCAGAAGGATTGGTCTAATCTCTACCTTTCTTATAACAGGTTTTATGTTTGTACAAATATTAAGATATGCCAAGTCTGCATAGAATCGGAGGTTAATTTAACGTGTTATGACCTTCATGGATTTTCAAAATTTTTATTCTTTAATCGACTGTCTGTCTGACGGATGGACACCCCTAGATCGACTCCAAATGTTCTAAAACGGATTTTGTGAAAAGAGACCAAGGGTTTATTTCGAATAGGCACGTTTTGGTCGTATCAATTGATATATACATATATACTGTGTAGCCAGGCTATAAAAAAGACCTTCTGGTGAATATTCTTCGACCATACATATACATTAAAGTTCCGTATGAGATATTCTAGACATAGAGGAATACTGGAGTGACATAATTTTCAAAGAAAATCGTATGGGGGAGTTTTATATATAGAACTTTTATTAGAAGGCATAATACCTAAAATACTTTCTGGAGGTATGTTTTTCATGGAAAGCCTCCTCGAGGCTGGATGTCTACTACACATCACAGCTATTCACGAATGTTCTAGATATAGAACATGTTCTTCTGTAGATCTTCCTTGCATTAAGGATTGTTCTCCTATTATAAACTCCTCCCGTATATCGTGTTAACCTCTAAATGCGTTGAGAGGTCTTTTGTGCATTTAGAGGTATCCCTTATGCTTTCCGAAGTAGTTATTTCGAGGCGATGAATACATAGGGTATCATCCGGATGTCTACTACACATGACAGCTATTCATGAATGTTCTAGATATAGAACATTGTTCTTCTGTAGATCTTCCTTGCATGAAAGATTGTTCTCCTATTATAAACTCCTCCCATATATCGTGTTAACCTCTAAATGCGTTGAGAGGTCTTTTGTGCATTTAGAGGTATCCCTTACGAAGAAGGCTTTCCGAAGTAGTTATTTGTTTTGAGGATTTCCTGCCGATATTCTCTGGAAACAACCTATGCTTTCGCAGATATTCTACACAGGTCCTCTCCAATTTTATTCTAAACGCTTTTTCGGTAATCTTTCAAAAATAATTAACTAGCTTTAAATTATGCCTTAACAGCAGAATTTGACTAACTTACCTTTTGCATTAAGCCGTGTTCTATGGCCACAAAATTCGCATTAAACTCAATACAAGTTTCAATCGTCTAAGCCACATTGTTGCCCAAATAATTCATTAACAGATATATTTCGTTGCAGATTTATCCAGATATTTTCAGTTTTCTCTCGTATTCAGTTCATTAAAATCTTAACTCTTAACGATCGGAAATAAAACTCGAAATCTCATTTTATGATCAAACAAAATAAAATAAAAAAATAATAAATTTATTTTCTAACATTTGATTAATTGCATTTTTTTGAATTTTTTTTGTTTTTTTTTTTTTTTTTGGTTGTAGTTTTGAGAAAAAAAAATATTATTTTGATATGTTATGCGTATTGATGGCATCTGAATTTCAAATAAATTTCATTGAATTAAATTATTGAGTGAGAAAACGAAAACATAAAACTTGATAAATATTTATGATTTCTCAGTGGAAGTCATTGATGATGATGAATCCATGGTGGGGCAATTTTGGTAAGACAATATGGCAAGAAAAAAAAACAAAAAACATCTGTTTCTTATTAATGTCTCTGTAATTCTACGAATTTCGTTGGTTTTTTTCTGTTGTTGCTTAATGCAACATTTTTGTGGTTAGCATTATTTTTGTACGAATGTATTTTTGTGAATAGCAACACACATTCTTATATAGGGTGAGATGAAAAAACTGCAAACAATTTCAGACTGCTGTCATTCCCAAGCCACTCGTCCGACAGCTGTTAAAATTTTTCCAGTGAAAGCTTATTATATTGTTTACAAACGTACAAAAGCATTTTGGTGATAATTTTCCAGAAAAAAAGTTATTCGTGATGGAATTCAAGCGTGATAGTGTGATTTCTTTATATTTGGCTGGAAAAGCACAAGTGAGTATCGTTAGGGCACTCCAGCAGTTAAATGTGAATACATTTTTGTGTCTCGTACCATCGCTCGTTACCGTGATACTGGTAGCGTAGCCCGACGTCAAGGAAGTGGACGGAAGAAAACAGCAACATCAGCAGAAATGGTTCGAAAAGTAAAGAAGCGACTTGATCGAAACCCGCGTCGCAGTGGCTGAAAACATATCGCAATATTCCATTCGGCAAACAGTGAAAAATGAGCTCGGGGTAAAGCCATTGAATTTCCAAAGAGTGCATGATCTTACACTGCAACAGAAAGAAAATAGACTCAAAAGAGCTAAAGAGTTGCTTCCGAAAGTGGTGAACTGCCGAATTTGGTTTTCTCCGATGAGAAACCATTCGTTGTCCAGCAGTTTGTAAGCAAACAAAATGATCGTTATTTTTTGCCAAAGAGGTCAGCTAAAAAGTCGGTTAGCCACCAGAACTCAAGCGTCGGCCATGGTGATGGTGTTGGCCGCCATAACAGCCGACGGTCGGTCTCCGCTCGTATTAATCGACCGTGGCATCAAAATAAATGCCGAATATTATCGCGAAAATATTCTGGAGAGTGTATTAAAGCTTTAGGCAGCGCAAATATTTTAGCCACAGACCTTAGACATTCCAAAAGGTCTCAGCACCATCGCACTCAACACGCGCAACCCAAGAATGGTTACAAAATGAGGTTTCTCGCTTAATCGATCACCTCAAGCAAGCGCTTCACCGGGAATGGGCCAAAATACCGCAAACTAAACTTATTCTAAACTTTGATGCTCTTTCCGACATTTTCATACCCTCCACCATACTATGGAGAGTATATTAATTTTGTCACTCCGTTTGTAACTCCTCGAAATACTCATGTCAGACCCAACAAAGTATATATATTCCTGATCAGCGTAAAATTCTATGTCGATTTAGCCATGTCCGTCTGTCTGTCTGTCTGTCTGTCTGTCTGTCTGTCCGTCTGTCTGTCTGTTGTAATCACGCTATCTTTCGAACAAATCGAGATAGAAGGCTAAAATTTTGCACACATGTATATTTTGCCAGTAGGCAGGTTAAGTTCGTAAATGGGCCATGTAGGTCCAAGTTATCATATAGCCCCCATATAACGGTACCTCCCGATATTCGGTATTTTGACGATTTTAGCGACATTATTCACCGGAATTGTTTCAAATTTGGCATTTGAAGTACGTAATAGATACTTCAGCCTAAGACATAAAATTGTCCATACAGGTCCAGGTCTTCGTATAGCCCCCATACTTCGGTACCCCCCGATATTCGGCATTTTGATGATTTTAGCGACATTATTTAACGGAATCGTTCCAAATTTGGTATTTGAAGTTCGTAATAGATACTGCAGCGTAATACAGAAAATGGGTCATGTAGGTCCACGTCTTCATATAGCCCCCATATACCGTACCCCCCGATATTCGGTATTTTGATGATTTTAGCGACATTATTTACCGGGATTATTTCAAGTTTCGCATGTGAAGTTCGTAATGGATACTTCAGCCCATGCCAGATAATTGTCTGTGCAGGTCCACGTCTTCGTATAGCCCTCATATAACGGTCCCCCTATATTCGGTATTTTGATGATCTTAGCTACATTATAAACAGATTTTTCTTCAAGTTTCGCATTTAAATATTGTAATAACTTATGACAAAAGTTGCCTATGCAGGTCTACGTCGTCGTATAGGCATTCGGTATTTTTAAGATTTTAACAGAATTTTCAACGGATTTTATTATTATTTATTTATTTATTTATTTTTTTTTTTTTTGAAATTGCCAAATTGGTACCAAATGGTGGAGGGTATTAAAAGTTCGGCCCGGCCGAACTTACAGCTTTTTTACTTGTTTGCTTTCATTCAATAATTTTTTTCTTAAAAAATGTAAAAATTATGGCGTTTGACTTTGTTGCAGTTTTTTTTATATCTCACCCTGTATATAAACATTGGACTCTAATTATAGAAACGTAATTTAGATATAAACAATGCCGGTATTTAGGTATTGCAAATTAAACAAAGAATTTATGTCAAAGACAAACACTGACAATGAAATAAAAAGAATTCCTATTTCAGTGCTTTAAAATTAATCACAATTGTTGTAAACAGATTTTTACAATGGAAAACATGGAGACAAATTAATGATTAACTCTTGTATTGAAAAGACGAAGAAATGTCATTTTACATTTTGAGAGATAGATAATTTTCAATTTTTGTATTTTTATAGCCTTCAACACACAGAGTGGTAAGGGTATTATGTCTTTGTGCATTTGTTTGTAATATGGAGAAGGAAGCAAGATAGTCCCATAGCTACTCTTGAGTATCTTAATAGAATCACTTTTTGAGTCGATTTATGCATGTCTGTCCGTCCGACTGCCCATGTATTTTTCTGAGCAAAATTCAGGTCGCATTTATTATCCGATTGAGATGAAATTTGCAAAAACAATATGTCTTTTGACGAACTCTATTGAAATTGGTGAGAATCGGTTCAAATTTAGATATAGCTCCCACCCATATCTTCAACCAATTTCGGGTTAAGTGTGAATCAAATCGCTAATATCAGTCCACATGACCTGAATTCAATATTCAACCTAATTTTACCATTTGGTGGAACTCGGTCCGGTATTTTTATACCCTCCACCTTGGAAAGTAGGGTATATTAACTTTGTCATTCCGTTTGTAACATCCTTAGATATTCGTCTTAGACCCCATAAAGTATATATATATTCATAATCAGCATAAAATTCTAAGTCGATTTAACGATGTCCGTCCGTCTGTCTGTCCGTCTGTCTGTCTGTTGAAATCACGATACAGCCCACATTATTTGACGTAGAGCGCCAAAATTTAGCAGAGGTATTTGCATTGTTTCTAGGATGGTTGGTATTGAAAATGAGATATATCGGTCCACGTTCTGGTATAGTCCCCACATAACGGTACCTCCCGATATTCGGTATTTTAGTTTTTTTTGCCACATTTTTTCACGGACTTGTCCAAAAATTGGTATTTGTGGGTCATAATGGTTTCCAGCTCCGGTGGCGAAACATTGCATGTATGGGTCCATGATTTGGTATAGCCCCCATATAACGGTACCTGCCGATATTTGGTATTTTGATGGTTTTTGCCACATTTTTTCACTGATTTGTCTAAAAATTGGTATTTGTGGGTCATAGTGGGTCCTAGTTTGTGTAGCGAAACATTGTAATTATAGGTCCACGTTTTGATGTAGCCCCCATATAACGGTACCTCCCGATATTCGGCATTTTAATGGTTTTTTTTTATACAGCAATGTTATTTATTTGCTACTAGAGGTACAAAAGTCTCCGTCAAATTTGCCGAAAATCGATGCAGAATTGGGTATAGTTCCCCGCATTCAAATAAGGTTCAATGTTGGTTTGATCTCCTTCAAATAAATTCCCAACATAAACTTTTTTGTTACGTGGGCTTTACTAAATATGCATAGTGGTGTAGGGTGTCATAAGTCGATCCCGCCTGACTTTTAACCTTTCCTTACTGGTTTTCTTAATTCCGAGAAATTTTGGCATTGTGAGTTTTTATAATATATGTACCTTTTGGGACCGTAGTTATATATAAATACCCCCTGATTTTATTTATTGCAAGGGTTTTGCACGACCTTTTTATACTCTACACCACAAGGTGGTCAGGGTATTACGGCTTTGGGCATTTGTTTGTAACAGGCCAAAGGAAACGATATATACCCATAGTTCCTTTTGATGATCTGCATAGAATCACATTCTGAGTCGATTTATGCATGTCCGTCCGTCTGTCCATGTATTTTTGTAAACAAAGTACAGTTCGCATTTATTGCCCTATCCAGATGAAATTTTGCAAAAATCATTTGTTTGCCCCAAGGACGAACCCTATTGAAATTGGAGATAATCGGTAAAAATTTAGATATAGCTCCCATATATATCTTCGTCCGATTTGCCTTTTATTGTGCACCAAAGTGTAATATAAGTCCGAATAGTATGGAATTTTGCACATACAACCAAATTAGACCTGAAAATAAGTATGCCAAATTTGATCAAAATCGGTTCAGATATAGCTATAGCCCCCATATATATTGTTCATAAGATTTGTTATTTTTGCCCTCCGCAGCCGTAATATGCACTCTGTAACAACAATATTTGGGGATGTTTATCAAATACAGCTCAGAAATACACTTTTTAAAATTTAATCGAGATCGGTTCAGATTTGGATATATCTCCCATATATAACTTCGTCCGATTTACTTTTTTTTGTGCACCAAACGTCTAATATTTGGCCAAACCGGATGAAATTTGGCACTTACGAGCGAATTGAGTCTCGAAGCTAGTATGCCAAATTTGGTGAAGATCGGTTCAGATATAGCTATAGCTCCCATATATACTGTTCATCCGATTTGTTATATTTGTTACCCACAGCCGTAATATGTACTCCGTAACAACGATATTCAGGGAAATATATCAAATACAGCTCAGAAATATCTTTGCCAAATTTTATCGAGATCGGTTCCGATTTGGATATAGCTCCCATAGATATTTGGGATTTGGATATAGCTCCGATTTCAAATTAATTGTGTACCAAATGGGCAATAGTCTGTCAAGTCCGAATTTAAAAGATACAAATGCTTCGGCATATTTAGTCCTTTGAACTTTAAATTATAATTATAATCATAGCGTGTATGATGGAATTCTCTCCCATAAGAACTTTTAATTGTTATGCGGAGCTCTACTAAATGAGCAAAGTGGTGTAGGGTATCAAAAAGTCGGCCCCGCCCGACTTTAGGACTTTCTTTACTGGTTAATATTACGAACTTTAATTATTACGAATTAAATTGAGACCTAGCGAAAAAAAGTGAAAATGGACCCATTTCTTGGACTGGACTGGACTACAAGTACCTCTTCAATTCTTATATCCATCCAGCATGGCAGTATTACTCGTACGATTTGTAGACATTGGCACCATATTTTACCGTGGACGACATTTTATTCACAGCCATCGACTCCAATCTCCTTTTATCGTCCATCGATGGCCTTGAATCGACCTTCAATCGCCAAGTTATACCTCAATTCCAATCATTGCTCCTCTGAAGTCATAACGAGAACCAAATGGGCTTGTTTTGATTTTTCACTGATGATTAGTTTTCCTTTTTCTACAAAAATGGTTTTATTTGTTTATCTAAGTCACGGTTGTTTTGGTTATTCAAAACTCAAAATTGTTTTCTCATTTTCAATCATTAACTCTAATTGTTATTTTCATTGTGGCCATTGCAGGGTATTGAGTGTGTGTGTGTGTGTCTTGCTATCGCACAAAACTGTCAAACACGCACACACACACACACGTACATATCATTGTGGAAAACGCTATATTATTACTATTGAATTTGTTGTAGTTATTTCGCTGTTGTCATTATTTAGCATTGCTCTCACATGAGAACGAATTCGCAATGACCCACATTCGAGCGAGCGTTGTAAACAAACATGACCCGAAAAAACAACGCGCGAATTGAAAACAACAAAAACCAAAACAATTTGCCGTCTGTTGTTTGTAAACAAAAATTACAGCAACAACAACAACAAAAAACTACGACCGCGCGACTGAGAACCAGACCATTGGATAAGTCGCAATGCCTATTTGCTGGCGCACCACATCGGCAGCAAAGGCAACAGCATTGCCCACTCATCATCAGCCAGCCATGTTTTACAAGCTAGCTAGCAAGCAAGCTAAACGGCAACAATCATCAACAACAGCAACAGCCAAACCGGCAATTTTCCATTACCCCGACCATTTTACACAACCAAAATAAGCCGTCAACCAGCCAGCCTTAGCTAGGTAAATCCCCCGGCTGATATGGCAGCAGGCTGGTAGTTTGAGATAGGTTTTAGACAATTTTAAGTCGAAGCCATGTAGTGGCAATAGCATGTGGCAGGGATGGGTGAAACATTACTTTGTCGCAAGGGGCGCACCCAGGGACCTGTGGAAAGGAAAGTCTTGTGGGTATAGAAGTTCTACCAAAATTTGAAATCATGTTAATGGTCTACTAGAGACACAGAAGACCAATACTAGATGTCTTATGGGTATAGAAAACCTATTGAAAGTCCACAGGAAGAATTACAGAAGGTTGTCTAGATTTAGCAGACATACAAGGTGAGATGAAACCAGTAAAGAAAGTCTTAAAGTCGGCCGGGGCCCACTTTATGATACCCTACACCACTTTGCTATTTTAGTAGAGCTGCGCATAACAATTAAAAGTTTTCATGGGAGAATTCAATCATACACGCTATGATTGTAATTATTATTTAAAATTCAAAGGACTAAATATGCCGAAGCATTTGTATCTTTTAAATTCGGACTTGTTTTGCCCATTTGGTGCAAAATTAATTTGAAATCGGATAAAAATATATATGGGAGCTATAGCCAAATCGGAACCGATCTCGTTAAAATTTGGCAATGATATTTCTGAGCTGTATTTGATATATTTCCCTGAATATCGTGGGTATGCACTTGTTGGAGTGCATATTACGGCTGTGGGTAACAAATATGATAAATCGGATGAACAGTATATATGGGATATGGGATAGCTATATCTGAACCGATCTTCACCAAATTTGACATACTAGCTTCTAGACTCAATTCGGTCGGTTTCATCCAATTTGGGCAAATATTAGACGTATGGTGCACAATCAAAGGTAAATCGGACGATTGGAGATATATCCAAATCTGAGCCGATCTCGATAAAATTTAGCAAAGGTATTTCTGAGCTGCATTTGATATATTTCCCCAAATATTGTTGTTACAGAGTGCATATTACGGCTGCGGAGGACAAAAATAACAAATCGGATGAACAATATATATGGGAGCTATATCTGAACCGATTTCGATCAAATTTGGCATACTTATTTTCAGGTCCAATCTGCTCGTACGTGCAAAATTCCATACAATTCGGAGTGATATTACACGTTTGGTGCACAATAAAAGGCAAATCGGAGGAAGATATATATGGGAGCTATATCTAAATTTTGACCGATTATCTCAAATTTCAATAGGGTTCGTCCTTGGGCCAAACAAATGATTTGTGCAAAATTTCATCTGGATAGGACAATAAATGCGAACTGTACTTTGTTTACAAAAGTACATGGACAGACGGAAGGACGGACGGACGGACGGACGGACGGACGGACGGAAATGCATAAATCGACTCAGAATGTGATTCTATGCAGATCATCAAAAGGAACTATGGGTCTATCTCGTTCATTTTGCCTGTTACAAACAAATGCACAAAGACATAATACCCTGACCACCTTGTGGTGTAGGGTATAAAAACTGAGTCACTCGTCCGACAGCTGTTAAAATTATTCCAGTGACAGTTCATTATATTGTTTATAAGCGTAAAAAAGCATTGTGGTGAGAATTTTCCAGAAAAAAGTTATGTGTGATGGAATTCAAGCGTGATAGTGTGATTTCTTTATATTTGGCTGGAAAACCATAAGTGGCTATCGTTAGAGCACTCCAGCATATAAATGTGAATAAATCTTTTGTGTCTCGTACCATCGCTCGTTACCGTGATACCGTGGTAGCATAGCTCGACATCAAGGAAGTGGACGAAAGAAAACAGCAACATCAGCAGAAATGGTTCGAAATGTAAAGAAGTGATTTGATCGAAACCCGCGTCGCAGTGGCCGAAAAATGGCTCATGATATTCTGGAGGGTGTACTAAAGGCTTGGGCATGCAAACATTTTGACCGTAGACCTTGAATATTCCAACCACCAACGCACTCAGCACGCGTCACCAAAATGCTTTATTTCCAGCGCACAATGGCCACAAAAATCTCCGGATACCAATGTGTTGGACTATTGCATAAAGCACTTGGTTGGTACTAAAAAATACCAAAGTATCGATCACCTCAAGCACGGGAATGTACCAAAATTCCGCAGAGCAGCAGGCTTAAACACCAAATCAGATGAATAATGCTTCTAGACTGAATTCGGTGGGATGTACCAAAATACAGGTCATTTGGACTAATATTAGCCATTTGGTGTACAATTAACACGAAATCGGTTGAAGATATATGGGAGTTATATATAAATCTGATCCCATTATCAGCAATTTCAGTAGTGTCCGTCCTTAGGCCAAACAAATATTTTTTCAAAATGTCATCTCAATTGGATAATAAATGCGACCTGTATTTTATTCACAAGAATACATGGACGGACGGACGGACGGACGAAGAGACGGACTGACATGCATAACTCGACTCAGAGAGTGATTCTATGAAGATCCTCAAAAGCCCTTCCAAATAGTGAATGGTATTAAAAGTTCGCACCGGCTGAATTTCCGCGAATTAATTTTATGCTTCTAGTCGGTGGATAAAAAGCATTCCTTTTACAAAGGTTCCCAATTTCGGTTTGCATCGAAGAGAGTTTGAGACTATCCGTAACAATCCTTCCGGAAAACAAGCTTTCTATGTCCATGTCTTTGTTTTTACATTAATTAATGATGTTGCTGTTGTTGTTGTTGTTATTATAACATTATGGCTATTTATATTTTGTAGATATTTTTATTTTAACTTGTTTTTGTTGTCACTAAATTCCTTTAACAACGTTGTCGTTGTCGTTGTTGTTTGGTTTCCTTTCTAGATTTTCTTTCCTGTTGTTTTCAGTTATTTTCCACATTCCAAACGCGTGCTGGCCACCACAAATGCGGTAAACAAGACACAGTTAAACTGACTAATGACGATCGTTCCATGCAGAAGATTGACATATGAATATTTTCTTTTTTGAAGGCATGATGGAAAGCGTAAGCGATTAATCGCACGCATGGAATTCCAAAGTGAATTTGCGAAATAAACCAACAGCGATATGTACCCAAACACAAACTCAGGATTGTACATTATACAAAAAAATATTGAGTTTGTGTGTGTTGAAGTCACAGTTGAAAAAGATTGGAAATTATTTGCCTTGTTTTGATTTGATTGTCGATATACGATTGTTACTCTACCTATAGGGCAGTAGACCCCCAGATTTTTTATACCATCCACCATACATGGTATGAAGGGTATATTAAGTTTGTCATTCCGTCATCAAAATAATAATTTTAGACATAAACCAGTAAAGAAAGTCTTAAAGTCGGGCGGGGCCGACTTTATGATACCCTACACCACTTTGCTATTTTAGTAGAGCTCCGCATAACAACTCAAAGTTTTTGTGGGAGAATTCAATCATACACGCTATGATAATAATTATAATTTAAAGTTCAAAGGACTAAATATGCCGAAGCATTTGTATATTTTCAATACGGATTTGTGTTGCCCATTTGGTGCAAACTAATTTGAAATCGGATAAAGAAATATGTGGAGCTATATCCAAATCGGAACCGATCTCGATAAAATTTGGCAAAGATATTTCTGAGCTCCATTTGATATATTTCCCTGAATATCGTTGTTACGGAGTGCATATTACGGCTATGGGTAACAAATACAACAAATCGGATGAACAGTATATATGGGAGCTATAGCTATATCTGAACCGATCTTCACCAAATTTGACATACTAGCTTTTAGACTCAATTCGGCCGTAAGTGCCAAATTTCATCCCATTTGGGCAAATATTAGACGTTTGGTGCACAATCAAAAGTAAATCGGACGAAGTTATATATGGGAGCTATATCCAAATCTGAACCGATCTCGATAAAATTTAGCAACTGTATTTCTGAGCTGTATTTGATATATTTCCCGAAATATTGTTGTTACAGAGTGCATATTACTGGCTGCGGAGGACAAAAATAACAAATCGGATGAAAAATATATATGGGAGCTATGGCTATATCTGAACCGATTTCGATCAAATTTGGCATACTTATTTTCAGGTCCAATCTGATCGTACGCACAAAATTCCATACTATTCGGACTGATATTACACGTTTGGTGCACAAAAAAAGGCAAAACGGTCGAAGATATACATGGGAGCTATATCTAAACTTTGACCGATTATCTCCAATTTCAATAGGGTTCGTCCTTGGGCCAAACAACTGATTTGTGCAAAATTTCATCTGGATAGGGCAATAAATGCGAACTGTATTTTGTTTACAAAAATACATGGACAGACGGACAGACGGACGGACGGACGGACATGCATAAATCGACTCAGAATGTGATTCTATGCAGATCATCAAAAGGAACTATGGGTCTATCTCATTTCCTTCTGCCTGTTACAAACAAATGCAAAAAGACATAATACCCTGACCACCTTGTGGTTTAGGGTATGTCCGTATGTCCATCTGTTGTAATCACGCTAGAATCAAAACGAATAAAGATAGGAACTAAAATTTTGCACAAGTTAGTCTTTTGTCTGCAGGCAGGTCAAGTTCGAAGAAGGGCTACATCAGTGCACAATATCGTATAGCCCCCATATAACGGTACCCCCCGATATTCGGTATTTGATGATTTTAGCCACATTTTTTAATGGAATTGTCTGAAATTCCACACAAGGAGTTCCTTGTGAGTACTTTACCCTCTGAATTGGAATTGTCTATATAGGTCCACGTTATCGTGTATCCCCCATATAACGGCACCTTCCGATATTCCGTATTTTGATGATTTTAGTAAAATTTTTCAATGGAATTGTCTGAAAATGCTCACAAGGAGTTCCTTCCCCTATATAGGTCCCATACGAAGGTACCCCCCGATATTCGCTATTTTGATGACTTCAGCCAAAATTTTTCAATGGAATTGTCTTAAAATCCACAAAAGAAGTTCCTTGTGAGCACATTACCCCCTGGAAGAGAATTGTCTATATAGGTCCATGATATCATGTATCCCCTATTTAACGGTTCCTCCCGATATTAGGTATGTTGCTAATTTTTGCGACGTTATTCACCGGAATTGTTTTAATATCGTATATAAAGTTGGGAGCAGTTACGTCAGCCTATGACACAAATTACTTATGCAGAACCACGGAATTTTTCGACGAAATTTTTTTTTTTAATTTTTCAAGGGTATAAAAAGTTTGGCCCGGCTGAAAATAGCTGCTTTTTTACTTTTTTTTTTAAATTTCGTATTTGAATATCGTAATGGCTCATGACAAAAGTGGCCTATGCAGGTCTACGTCTTCGTATAGATACCAATATAACGGCTATATTCGGTATTTTTAAGATTTTAACAGAATTTTTAACGAATTTAGTTTTTTGGAAAATTTCCAAATTCGTTCCAAATGGTGGAGGGTATTAAAAGTTCGGCCAGGCGAACTTACTGCTGTTTTACTTTTTATACCCTACACCACAAGGTGGTCAGGATATTATGCCTTTGTGCATTTGTTTGTAACAGGCAAAAGGAAACGAGATAGACCCATAGTTCCTTTTGATGATCTGCATAGAATCACTTTCTGAGTTGATTTATGCATGTCAGTCCGTCTGTCCGTCCGTCTGTCCATGTATTCTTGTGAACAAAATGCAGGTCGCATTTATTATCCGATTGAGATGAAATTTTCCAAACAACATTTGTTTGGCCCAATGACGAACCCTATTGAAATTGGAGATAATCGGTAAAAATTTAGATATAGCTCCCATATATATCTTCGTCCGATTTGCCTTTTATTGTGCACCAAACGTGTAATATCAGCACGAATAGTATGGAATTTTGCACATACAACCAAATTAGGCCTGAAAATAAGTATGCCAAATTTTATCGAAATCGGTTCAGATATAGCTATAGCTCCCATATGTATTGTTCATCCGATTTGTTATTTTTGTCCTCCGCAGCCGTAATATGCACTCTGTAACAACAATATTTGGGGAAATATATCAAATGCAGCTCAGAAATACCTTTGCTAAATTTTATCGAGATCGGTTCAGATTTGGATATAGCTAACGTCTAATATTTGTCCAAATGGGATGGAATTTGGCACATACGACCGAATTTAGTCTAGAAGGTAGTATGCCAAATTTGGTGAAGATCGGTTCAGATATAGCTATATCTCCCATATATACATTTCATCCGATTTGTTATATTTGTTACCCACAGCCGTAATATGCACTCCGTAACAACGATATTTAGGGAAATATATCAAATACAGCTCAGAAATATCTTTGCCAAATTTTGTCGAGATCGGTTCAGATTTGGATATAGTTCCCATATATATTTTTATCCGAGTTCAAATTAATTTCGCACCAAATGGGCAATACAAGTCCGAATTTAAAAGATACAAATTCTTCGGCATATTTAGTCTTTTGAATTTTAAATTATAATTATAATCATAGCGTGTATGATTGAATTCTCCCATAAAAACTTTTAATTATTAAGTGGAGCTCAACTAAATTAGCAAAGTGGTGTAGGGTATCATAAAATCGGCCCCGCCCGACTTTAGGACTTTCTTTACTGGTTTATCATTAGATAGATGGAACTGCTAAGAAAATCTCCCAGCAATGGCCACCTAGCTTTCCAATATCTATAGAAGCTATGCTGAAGACCAGAGACCAAATCCATTTTAGAAAACTATTAAGCAATCTAAAGCTAAAGAGAGCCTTTCATGTCACCCATAACGAATACTTTTTGAAATTTGTATCTCTATAAAAAAAAGATTTTTGAGAAGATTTCCTCCTTATTCGAAAAGAATTCTTGGTAAATTCCCATAACAATTTTGCAAACATTTTCCCTGGATTTGGTTTTCCCATACTGTTTCTAGCTACCGTATTCTCGACCACCAACCGATATCGCATGCATAACATTAACGGGGCACATAGTTTATGTCTTCACCACATGACGATGATAATTTCCACAAAACCAAAAAAAAGAACAACATTTGTTTATCGACTGCTGTTGCTGTCGCAGAGGTATTTTTACATACAAACAAACATACCACACAACTTATTGTTAATTACAATTTCTTAAACGATTACCTATTACCAACTACAGTTGGTTGTTATGGTTGTTTTCGTTTATAATTAATTTGTTTACAACAGGATTTCAAATCAGCCAAAGTTACATACAATTTTATAGCAAAGAAAAGAAAAATGTGATAATAAACAAAAAAAAAAGTCATGGTGGAAAACATGATATCAGTCACCCAACCTTGCTTTTGAAGCTTCATTAACCCAAATGGCGGGGAAAATTAACGAGGAAAAAACAACAAAAATGCTAAACACCATTAATAAGTTTTTATGTGAACACCTTTAATGATAATGTATGTACACACGGTGGTGGCAGCAGCAGGGAAACGCTCATAAAATTGCACAGTTTTTGATTTTAAAGTGTCAAAGAAGCCGCTTAAAAAAACGATTTGGAATTACGAGTTATGCATGCATCGGAGACAAGACCCTCGAAGAGCAGAGGAAATAATTTACGATATGTATAAACATAAAAAACGGTCTTTATGATCAAACCGATTGTCCTCGAAATTTGAGGTTAGCTAAGCAGGTCCGATGTTCTAGTATCTGTAAATACTGAATATTTTTGTCGGAAAAATGTTCACAACATTACACCACCACTTGTCCTTATGTCCAAATTAATTTTGAAAGATTTCGATTTTGATATAATGTGATAGAATCCTGCCCAGATGTTATCCTTATTTATGCAATTGTCATCCAAAATGTTCAACTTCTTTCTGTTCCTTACTCTCTCCTCATGTAGAGCGACTGCAAAATCAAGAAAATGTTGGCTTTAATTCTGGCTGGCTGGCTGGCTTTAATTCTGACCCTAACGCTACCCCATGCAAAATTTCGTGAGGATCGGACGATAATTGCAGCCTGTATATAATACCTTCAACACATATTGTTGGGGAGTGTAGAAAAACTTTAGAAAATGTATAATTCAAAATTGTAAGTCAAATTAAAAATATCCCTTGCTATGAAAAAATATGACAAAAATTGAAATTTATTGTTTTTTACGCGATTTTCTTAGATTTTATCCTTTTTTGGCAGGAGACTATTCCGAATTGATGAGAATTGAGAAAATCTGTCCTTGACTTATAAGCGGTCTAACTAACACCCCCTTCTTTGATATATGATCATGATCTTGGATATGAGCATCAATGTAAAGTCAGAAGTGACAATCTCGTGTATGTTTGTTTTCGCCAGGGCTAAAAATATTTCCGTTTTGGTGGAATTTTTCGTATTCTTTACATAAAAGTTATGATCTATGTTATCCGTTAAATTGGTACGCTTCAGCCCACTCCTAAACTCTAACTCCATGCTAAAATTCTCGCCAATTTGTCTATAATTGTGGCCTGTAGGACAACAAAAAAATCAAGATGTTTTTCTGTTGTTGGTCCGATTCAACCCCTAAATATTTTGCGATCATCTCCAAAAACAATAGGTTTTTATTATTTTATTTTCAATTTCGTGAGGATCGGACCATAATTGCGACCTGTAGCTTGGTTAAAAATTGACATGGTCAGATGGACGGATAGACATGGACGGACAAACGAAGCTTGTTATTTTCCAACAACGGCTTCGCAAACCAAAGTTTTTCTAAATTTGATGCTGTTGTAAGTAGCATTGGAAATCATAGTAGCATTTTGAAAAGGTTGAAGTGTAAACTATAATTTGGCATATATTTATTAAAAAATCCGGGTCAAAAAATCATTAATTTTGATATAACTGTTTTGTGCTGATTTGTACTTGTACCTGGACCCGGAATTTCGGGTTAAATATCCGGATATCCGAGTCCTTCCCCAGAAAAAAGTACTTTCACGGAATTAGGTTACACATTTCAACCTCTGGGGGAAAAAAATCTGAGAGCTTTTACTAAACTAGAGTTAAGCCAAAAAATCATTAGAAGTTTGAGGGACCTTTAAATGACTTTCTTTAAAAATGATTCGAGTTTTTCTACTGCTCCGCTTTCAACAGTTTTTTTCACCTTAACAACTCATTATAAAAAATTGAGTTAATAAAGATCTACGTTTTGATGTCGATCCCGTATTCCAAAAATCTAACCAAATTTATAAACTGATTTTACTGTAAAATAAATTTGGTATTTAAATAAGCGCAGAATTTAGTGAAGACCACATATATATTGTCAAATTTCATCTACCCGCATGCCTATAATATACCGCCTCAATAATAATTTATTGTTCGTAACACAAATAATATCAGCAAGTTCGACATAAAAAGATGCAAGTTCTTAAGAAAACAAAAAAAAAAAAACAAAAACGAGAGCAAGACGTACTCAAATAGATACACATTTTCCATAATTCTAGGTATTAGCCAAATGGATGATGACGATAATGATAAAGCTTAGTTACCATTGCAAATGGCATACGACCTTTGAAGTGTTGCAATAACAAACTACTTGACAAACAATAATGCAAGTTGAGGATGGAGTGCTTGTTTTTCTTGCTGTATTTCGTTTTGTTTTCGTTTTGTTTATGTCAAACGAGGTTGGAACATTGGCATTTCGGAAAAGGTGTATTATATTATATTGTCATAGACAAAGATCAACATTAATATGACATATGTCATGTTGTATTTTGTCAGCTGTCACAAATCGGCATACAATATGTGGTTTTTTTTAGGTTTTTGGTCGATCTTGTTTAGGAGGGTGTTATAGCAATTTTGGGTAAGACATTTTTATACCCTCTACCATACATAGTATAGAGGGTATATAATGTTCGTCATTCCGTTTGTAACTCATCGCAATAATAATTTTAGACATAACAAATTATACAGGGTTGCCCATATTCGACGGACCTTTGGGCTCATTCCAATCGACAAGGCTTGTCCGCAGGCAACATTCTTTGCGTCAATTGAATTTTGTACGACAACAAATGCAAATCAATGCGAATAATCCGTTGTAAAGTGGACCGAGCCATGCCCAAATGTTGAGAACGGTGTTTTTGGGATGTTCTTGGGGACCTCTCAACACTGGCTCGTACGGCAGCGATATTCTCGGCCGATCGCCTTTGTCGACTTTTATATGGCCTCTTCGGATTAGAAAGAGCCTTCCCAGTCGAAAATTTTTCGTATAAACGCTTAATGGTGTTCTTAGAAGGCGCACTTCTCACATTTTTTAATGTTTTAAAGCACGTTGAGTTTTCACAATTGACTTCTTCTGTTGAATGTAAATTTCAACTATTTCGCGTGGCGTGTATTGGTTCATGGTAAAAATCTGCTTGGACTGACGCTTCAAACGCGGTATATCATTAAGCGATGTGACATCTCTGTCAAAAGCTATGGCGTTGCCAGATGGGTCCGTCGAATATGGGCAACCCTGTATATATATTCTTGATCGGCGTAAAATCATAAGACGATTTAGCCCTGTTCATCTGTTGTAATCCCTCTAGAGTCAAAACGAATAAAAATATGAAGCTAAAATTTTACACAGATCAGTCGTTTGTGTGCAGGCAGGTCAAGTTCGAAGATGGGCTATATCGGTCCACGATATAGTACAACCCCGATATAACGGTATCCCACGATATTCGGTATTTTGATGACTGTAGCCAAATTTTTTCAAAGAAATTGGCTGAAAATTCACACAAGGTGTTCCTTCTGAGTACTTTACCCCCTGGAAGAGTATTGTCTATATAGGTCCACGATATCGTATAGCCCCCAAACAACGCTACCTCCCAACAATCGGTCTTTTGATGATTTTTACCGGATTCGTTTCAAATTTCGTATTTAAAGCTCGTAATGTACTACGTACTACAGCATATGACAAAAAATTGCGTATTCAGGTCCACGTTTTCAGCCTGTGTATAATGATGCCTCCCAATATTCGGTATTTTGATGATTTTAGGGACATTATTTACGGAATGGTGTTCAGATCCACGTTTTCAGACCGTGTATAATGATGCCTCCCATTATTCGGTTTTTGATGATTTTAGGGACTTTATTAACCGGAATGGTTTTAAATTTCGTACATCGAAGTCCACGTCTTCATATAGCCCTTCCTCCCTTCCACGTCCTATATAGACGCCACCCGTTATTCGGTATTTTGATGATATCACCGAATATTTTACTGGAATTGTTTCAAATTTCGTATTTAAAGTTCGTAATGGGTACTATATCCTATGAAAAAACAAGTAAGCAAAGGCTACAGTCGAGCGGAGCCGACCGTTGAATACCCTACAACACTATAATCAACGATACAGTTTATATAGGCCAGATACTCGAAAGAATTCCACAAGATATTGTGACAAATAATAAAAAAAAAAACAGTTTCGTCAGGTTTCGTTCTCTAATTTACGAATAATAGCAACTTAAACTAATTTACTCATTTTCAATTCATTGACAGATGTTGCACGTAAATGGTCTTCCTAGATCTGGAACCAATATTTCCCAAAGACCTATAATCTCTCAGAAGTGGCAAAAGATTAACATTTATTATTGGTTTTTGACTGAAACGCATCTATAAGAGATACAGACATTTGACTATATTCTTCAACGAAATCAGCCTTAACGGAATAGTCAGAAGTGCGTCTTTCCTGTATTTGTGAATTCTCCAAAAAGTCATTGGAATGGATATTTTCGTATTTTGTCTACAAAAGTTATCAAACTATTTCACACATTGAATACATTCTGACTATTCCTATTGAATGGGTGGCCATCCAAAACTGCTTGGCTTTTGCAATGTCCGGTAACCCCCATTCGAATGTGCGTGAGGGTCGGGCGATAATTACGACCTGCTGACAAATTTTGCAGTTTTTTGGTCCATTTCAACCCCTAAATATATGGCGATCATCTCCAAAAATGGTAGGCTTCTATTCTGACCCTCATCTTATCCCTATGCAAAATTTCGTAAGGATCGGGCCATAAATGCGATCTGTATATGATATCCTGATATCCTAACTACTTAGTTTTGTTAGCTGTAGAAATATTACCAAATATTTAATTCAAAATGAAAATATGCCAAAAATTTGACAAAATTGAAAAAAATATGAGAAAAAGTTACAAAATCAATATTTTCATCTTTGGAGAGATATTTTTATGCGATTTTTTTAAACGTTTTTTCTTTCCTGCCAAGAGGCCATTCTGAATTAATGAGAACTGTCGAAATCAGTTCAGCCGTTCTCGACATATAAGAGATCTTTCAAGCATATCTTCTTTGATAGACATATATATCGCACATATTTTGCTATATATCCGATTTGTTGGATGTTAACAATGTAAAGGTCAGAAGTAACCTTGCCATGGCTTTGTGATTTCGCCGGGATTTAAAATATTCGCGGTTTAATGAAAAATTTTGAATTTTTTCAACACAAAATATATGGTCTATTTTACCCGCTAAATATTATCCGATGACCACCCAAATTGGTAGGCTTCTTCCCCGCCCTAAACTCTAGCTACATGTGAAATTCAAAAGGTCGATTGGTCTATAATTGCGATCTGTATAGCTACTGCAAAATCCGACATTTTTTTTCAGTATTTCGTCCATTTCAACCCCTAAACATTTGCCGATCATCTCCAAAAGAAATAGGCTTCTATTCCGACCCTAACCCAACCTTTGTGCGAAATTTCGTTAGGATCGGGCCATAATTGCGACCTGTAGCGTGATTACAAATTTACATGGTCAGACGGACGGACGGATATACATAGCTAGATCGACTCAGCTCGACGAGCTAGGAAGATCCATATGTATTTTCCTATATGGGAAACCAATATTTCGAGGTGTTACATAAATTCTGGCCCAATCAAACTTATAATACCCCCAACACATAGTGTTGTAGGGTATAAAAATACGTATAAAGGAACATGTCTTCGTATAGCCCTTATATAATTGGTGGACAATTTGAAAGATTTTTACGGAATATTTATTAATTAATATTTATTGGAGTTTCATGGGAAAAATTCGGTTGAATATGAAAAAATCTATCCAATTTGAGCTGATATGTTATTTATGGTGAACTATAACCGTATAATCGATTGAAGATGTATATCGAAGATATATAAAAATCTAAACCGAACTCGACAAAAATTTGGCAGAGGTATTTTTGAGCTGCATCTGATGTTCGGTATCAAATATCATTGATGTGGTATGTATATTATGCATTTAATAAATTCAGTCGGAATTGCCAAAAATCAGTCCATTTGGGCTAATATTAGCCATTTAGTGCACAAAATGGCTAACATGTCTTCGTATAGCCCCTATATAATGGATGGGTAATTTGAAAGATTTTTTCGGATTTTTTTTTTTTAAATGCAAGTTCCATAGATCTCCCGGCCGAACTTATCTTCTTCTTAAGTTATAACTGATCTAAAGTCATAATGCGGATCCATAACCAATCACTGTTCGTATTATATTTTCGTTTAAAAAACAACTTAAAAAGTATCAGTCGGACCCAAAAATATGATATAAATATTTCGACAGATGCTAGTCTAAATGGAATCGGATGTTAATTTGGGGATTTATGAGCTTCATGGGTACTCAAAATTTCAATATTTTGTGGGGGAGGCACCAAAAGGAGTGGACCGATGTATTCCCTCTTCACACCAGACTATGGGTTAATACAAATATTAGGATGTGTGAAATTTGAAGACAATCGGACTTTTACATCACATTTAATGAGATTGTAATTCTTCAAAATATTGACCATTTGTGGGGGAGGTACTTGATGGAGTGGACCGATATTGTCCATATTGTCCATTTTCACACCTGTCCTAGCACTGACGAAAATATTAGGAGCAAATTCGGATTAGCCTTTCTCTTTCTGTGCAAAAAATATTTTTTTTTTGAAAATTTTGACCATTTTTGGGGGATTACTTGATGGAGTGGACCGATATTGTCCATTTCCACACCTGTATTGGCGAAAATTTTAGGTTATGCAAAGTTGGATCAGAATCGGATTATCCTTTCTCTTTCTGTGCAAAAAATATATTTTTTGAAAATTTCGACCTTTTGTGGAAGGAGTGGACCGATATTGCCCATCTCCGAACTCGATCTAAGTTTGACAAAAATATTACGATGTAGCCAATTTGGACCAAATCGGATGCTCCCTTCGAGAGTTATCGTGCGCACCAGCCAGTCAGACAGACGGACGGACGGACATCGCTAGATCGACTCCAAATGTTCTGAAACGGATTTGTTCCAAAGAGACCTAGGGTCTAAAACCGTTATTTCGACTAGGCACGTTTTGGCCGTATCAAATGATATATACCCTGTGTAGCCATATGGCTGAGGGTATAATAACTGGACAAACTTGCTAACTTTCATACGAATTGAAATATGTTATGCCCTAACACCAGACATGATCCCATGAAGAATTGTAAGTGTTCTTCTTCGCATTTCATATATTTGAAATAATTTGAGGTAATTAAAAAAATAGGATAGGTATGATTTGATATGGAATTATATATCACCTTACCGCCCACCAAACCTTCAATAGCTACCTACATGCAGTCACTTATATATTCTCTCCCAACTCCGACTTACATCACTGTCCGCTAGTCATCATTATCTCATCATACATTATAGTTATGTTTATAATATTTATAAATCTTAAAAGCTCAAAATTTCTGGGTCAATCCGATTTACTGGATAGCTGATAAGTTAACTATGGCAGTTTTATTAGCTCTCTTTTTGAATATCATAAATAACTTGTTAAAAATTGCTAAACATGAACCCTTACTGACTAAACCATACCCATGTTTTGGCCACAAAAAAATGCCCCTAAGCCCTTGCCCAATTTGCTTGCCATTGTATATGCCAACATGTGTTTCCGACACTCGGGCAGGCGGCATTCATCCATCTATCTGTTCGATGCATGGATGGATGGATCGTTGAAGAACTAACACAACAACAGAGCAAACTATTGACTGACACCTAAACAAACGATGTGCAACTAGATAAATTAATGTAAATATAGCTCTTTTTGTAACTGCAACATTGTTGCAAATTGTGGTTTTGGCGATGGCCCGGTCCGTCCGCCAATGGGTTGTTACATTTGCGTTTAGTTGTTGTTATTATTGTTTACAACGTTTTGCTATGGAAAATTGTTTCATACCATGAACTCGGATGGCGGAATAGGCAGCATTAATGCTAGCCAGCCAAACCAACCACTCACTCAGTTAGTCAGTCAGTCCAACAGTTGGTTCACTTGGTATTCGGCGGTACCATATAGATGAAAGAAAACAGATATTGCACCACACCGTGTGACAGTTTGTCTTAAAACCGCAAGAAAATTGTGTTATAGAATGGGAAATTTGTTGTTGTTGTTGTGTATGTTTTTTTTATTATTACATTTGAACATTGTTATGATATGGTGCAATATTTGATTCACTTGACTGCCATTGGGACTGGTATGACGGTATTAATTTTTTATTAGAAAATGTCGTTCCAGTCGTGAATTTAGCATAAAATAGATTAAATGTTTTATATTAGCACCGTTATGCTAAGAAAAGGTAGTTATATAAATATATGAGGAAATGGGCATTTTCCCACGTCAATTGTACCAAATTTGATCTATGCATGAAATATGTCAGGTGGGTCTGCTTTCTAAATAAGACGTCTGAGAGACATCTTTTATTAGTAGACCTATGGATGGTATTTTAGCGATAGAAGACTTCAGAGGGTTCTTTAAACTATCGAAGACCTGTGAATGGAATGGTCTTTGATACGTAATCAATTTTTAAATACATATTGAAGACCTCTAAACGATCTTCTATCCGAAAAAGGCATAAAAAAAGTCGTTGATGTATAGAAGAACAACTTGGGCTCTTCTGGCTGTAAGTAAGGCCTCTGAATTGAGGCCATCTAGAGGGATTTTATCTATAAAAAAACTTCTGTAGGATACTATGGTCTTCAATGGTCTTCAGAAATTTATTGAAGTTTTTATACCCATGTGTTGGGGGTATTATAAGTTTGATTGGGCCAGAATTTATGTAACACCTCGAAATATTGGTTTCCAACATAGGAAAGTATATATGGATGTTTCTAGCTCGCCGAGCTGAGTCGATCTAGCTATGTATATCCGTCCATTCGTCTGTCCATGTTAATTTGTACTCAAGCTACAGGTCGCAATTATAGCCCGATCCCACGAAATTGAAAATGGAGGTGGGGTTATGGTCAGAATAGACCCCTATTGTTTTTGGAGACGATTGCGCAATATTTAGGGGTTGAAATGGACCAAAAACAGAAAAGTTTCCTGATTTTGCAGTTGCTCTATAAGCCACAATTATGAACTAATCAACGCGGAAATTTACATGGAGTTAGAGTTTAGGACTGGGCAGAAGCTTACCAAATTAGGCGGCCATCGGACAATATTTAGCGGGTAAAATAGACCCTAACTTTTATGTAATGAAATAAGAAAATTTCCACTAAACCGCGAATATTTTTAATCCCAGCCCAACCCCAGCCATAAAGTGATGCTGATAGCCAAGAAATCGGATATATAACAAAATAGGTACAATATATATATAAAAGAATAGATCTTATTAATTCAAGAACCGCTGGGCCGATTTTCACAATTCCCATTAATTCGGAATGGTTTCTCGCCAGAAAAGGATAAAATCTTCGAAATTCGCGGAAAAAATATAGCAAGAAAAAAGTTAACACCTTTTGTTCAATTTTTGTCATATTTTTTATCGCATGCGATTTTTTCAATTTGGAATTGTAAATTTTTAAAATTTTGTACACTCCGCAATACTACGTTTTAAGGTACCGAAATTTTGTTTGGCGGTAGGGTTAGGGTCTGAATTAAAGCCTATTGTTCTTAAGATGTATATTTAGGGGGTTCAAATGGACTAAAAAATAAACATTTTCTAATTTTGTCGCCGCTCTATAGACCACAATTGAAAACTAATCTACACGGAATTTTGCATTAGAAGAGAGTTAAGGACAGGGACATTATTTTTAATATTGTTTCAAATACGAAATCTTCCAAAATGGACTTTAGTCCCTTTGAGAGTTGTGTCAATCTAGTTCATAGTTCAGTACACCAGCACCTGAAAGTATGCGTGATTTCATAAATTTCATATCACTCATACGCTGTGCTTTCATACATATGACCGGAGTTCACGGAACTGGATAATGAACTAGATCTAACCATAGCCATAGCAGACCTACACCGGGTCTTCATTTAATAAAGGATGTCTAATGGGTCTTTATTTAGTATTTATAGAAGACCTATTACGGAATTTCATTTATTGCCTGGTCTACAAAGCCTCAAAGTATTTATAGAAGACCTATTACGGAATTTCATTTAATAAAGATCTTCTAACGGGTCCGTATCATCGAAAGACCAATATAAACTTCTGGGAAATCTTATATATATGTTAAAAGATTTCCACTGTAAGGTCTTCTATCAATATATTACTCCTAAGGGGATATAAAATACCTACACACTGTATTTTTATACCCTCCACCATACTATGGAGAGTATATTAACTTTGTCATTCCGTTTGTAACTCCTCGAAATACTCATGTCAGACCCAACAAAGTATATATATTCTTGATCAGCGTAAAATTCTAAGTCGATTTAGCGATGCCGTCTGTCTGTCTGTCCGTCTGTCTGTTGTAATCACGCTATCTTTGGAATAAATTGAGATAGAAGGCTAAAATTTTGCACACATGTTCATTTTTCCAGTAGGCAGGTTAAGTTCGTAAATGGGCCATGTAGGTCCACGTTTTCATATAGCTCCCATATAACGGTACCTCCGAATATTCGGCATTTTGATGATTTTAGCGACGTTATTCACCGGAATTGTTTCAAATTTGGTATTTGAAGTTCCAAATGGATACTACACCCTAAGACAGAAAATTGTCTTTGCAGGTCCACGTCTTCGTATATCCCCAATATAACGGTACCTCCCTACATTCGGCATTTTGATGATTTTAGCGACGTTATTCACCGGAATTGTTTCAAATTTGGTATTTGAAGTTCCAAATGGATACTACACCCTAAGATAGAAAATTGTCTGTGCAAGTCTATGTCTTCGTATAGCCCCCATATAACGGTACCTCCCGATATTCGGTATTTTGATGATTTTAGCGACATTATTCACGGGAATTGTTTCAAATCTGGTATTTGAAGTTCGTTATGGGAACTACAGTCTGTGACAGAAAATTGTCGGTGCGGGTCCAGTTTCGAATTTGAATATAGTAATGGCTTATGACAAACAATGCATATGTATGTCCACGTCGTGTAGACCCCAATATAACGGCTATATTCGGTATTTTTAAAATTTTAACAGCCGGGCCGAACTTACTGCTTTTTAACTTGTTTCTTCTTAATTAGGTTTTTTTTTTATCATTTGAATACCTCCTAAGCTCTTTTGTATGTGAGAGAACTTTGAGAGATATTCCGTCTAGAAAAAATAACCACTTTAAGGTCTACAAGACCTGAAAGGGACTACAGTAGACCTACACCGGGTGTTCATTCAAAAGAAGATTTTCTAATGAGACCTTATTATTAAACGACCACTGAAAACTTCTAGACAGTCTGTAATATCTGTTAAAATATTACCCCTGTAAGGTATTTTAACAATAAAATACCTCTAAGGGACTATAGCAGACCAATATTGGGTTTCTTATCATTGGAAGACCTCTAAAAGTTCTTCTCATGTAAAATACCTCTGAAAGGTATTCTGTCTAGAAGGAGATGACCACAAATCTCTGCGGAATAATCTGTCTGTAAGAGGCATGTGAATTCTCCTTATCTAAGGGAGATTTCTGAAGGGGTTTCAATCAATAGAAGAAGGGTCTTCTTAGCATAAGAGATGCCTAATGGGCATATTCTTAAGCTACTTCTATATTCTCCTCCAAAAAAATTCTATCTATAGAAAATTTCTAATAGCTCTAGCTATAGCAGAACTCTGAAAAGACTTTTATGGAAATAATGCAATTTTTTCAAGAGCAGATCATATAAGTGTTCTGGGAGACCATTGCGAGATCTTCCATAAATTTTTCCAGATATCTCTGAGTGTTTCTCTAACTGACTTCTGCAGGGTGATATTTACTTTGTCTGCAAAGAACCTTTTCGGGTTAGTTTTTATAGAATACGTCTGAAGAAAACTTTAAAAGGGACATTTAAATCTTCAAAAGGCTTTGCTTGAAATACCTTGTAAGGGTCTTTAAAATATATATCCATCCCTGTAAGATTCTGAAGAATCTTACACCAATACTAAATTTTGTAACAGCCTAGTACCATGAAAGAGCTATGGACCTTTTCTTTTTGAAGGATCTTCTATACAAAGAATACTCGGAGGCTCCTCCACTATTAGAAGACCTCTAAATGGTCATAAATCCATATAGGACTTGTAATTATCCTTTTTTTTTCTGTTTATTTATATGATATCCCCGATAGATTTTCTATCCAGGTAGGTTTTTCAAGGGACGTAGGCTGAGTGGTAGCCATTGAAGCCTGGGAACCCAAACAAATGGTTAATGTTATAATTATTATTATTTATTTATCTATTTATTTATTTATTTTTTTTTTTTTTTGAAAAATCATATTTTGATCAGTTGGGCCCCTGATATTATTTAGAAATTCTATGCACATCCGTGTCTATATTGGACCCTTCAAAGGGTTGACGGAAAATCCGACTTTGTGCAGACTTTAGAAGTAACAATATTTTCACCAGTGCTAGGTCAGGTGCGAAAATGGACAATATTGGCCCACGTCATCAAGTACCTCCCCCACAAAGGCTCAATTTTTTGAATTATCATATCTCTTATAAATTGTGATATAAGAATACCATCGGCTTCCGGTGTGAAGATAGGATATATCGGCCCATTCATTCTGGTACCTCCCCCCACAACAGCGTCGATCTCGTACGACCGTAGTCCCTTATGTATTTCTTGATTCTTAAGACCACAATTACTTCCATTTTAGCCCACTGTGTACAACTATATTGTTTAGGTGTTCGAAAAGGATACTACGCCAGAGCGTTATGACTATTATTACTTTGTTATGTTGTATCGTTTTATTTCAGGTTGTTTGGTTGCAATTGCTTTTTTACCATTTTTCGAGATCAGCAACCTGGGCGGTCTAATAAAATAAATCTCAAAGGAAAAATCTCAGAGTGCGGAACATTTTCATTCAAGACAAAGAAAATGTTTGTTGGCTGGCTGGCAGCGCACAAAATGCAGCAGCAACAACAGGGGCTGCGGTGGTGATGGCAGAAAGGCGATGATGGGAGACTGGGCTCTCTCTGTAGCATGGTTAAATAAAAATTAATGGCAAATTGTTAAGTGATGACGATGGCTGCGGCAGTATTGCTGCTGGTAATGATGTAGGTAGTGGGAGCGAGCGATCATGTTCGAAAGGTTTATGACCCATTTGCATTTGGCCCGAGGCGATTAAAATGTACACTAAATGTTATGATTACTTCTCGGCTATACCGCCTTTAAAAAGAGCAACAACAAGAAAACATTGACTTGTAATTTAGAAAATTTGAAAGTTTTACCTTTGGATTGCGATGTTGTATGTATTTTTGTCTCAAGGAAATGAAAGGCATCCCTCGGATTTTAATTTTGGAAAATAACAAACAGGTGGGCAGATTGAAATTTTGTTTGTTAATAATTGCTTCATTTTATTTTTAATACATTAAAATTAAATTATTTTTATAAATAAACATTTAATTAAAATGCAATAAACGTAATGAGCGGAATAGAACTGCTACCGTGAGGACTTCAAGCTCTTCCATGCGAAGACCTCAAGCTCTTCTATGCGAAGACGTCCAGCTCTTCTATGCGAAGACGTCCAGCTCTTCTATGCGAAGACCTCAAGCTCTTCTATGCGAAGACCTCAAGCTCTTCTATGCGAAGACCTCAAGCTCTTCTATGCGAAGACCTCAAGCTCTTCTATGCGAAGACCTCAAGCTCTTCTATGCGAAGACCTCAAGCTCTTCTATGCGAAGACCTCAAGCTCTTCTATGCGAAGACCTCAAGCTCTTCTATGCGAAGACCTCAAGCTCTTCTATGCGAAGACCTCAAGCTCTTCTATGCGAAGACCTCAAGCTCTTCTATGCGAAGACCTCAAGCTCTTCTATGCGAAGACCTCAAGCTCTTCTATGCGAAGACCTCAAGCTCTTCTATGCGAAGACCTCAAGCTCTTCTATGCGAAGACCTCAAGCTCTTCTATGCGAAGACCTCAAGCTCTTCTATGCGAAGACCTCAAGCGCTTCGATGCGAAGACCTCAACCGCTTCGATGCGAAGACCTCAAGCTCTTCTATGCGAAGACCTCAAGCTCGTCTATGCGAAGACCTCATGTTCTTCTATGCTAAGACCTCAAGCTCTTCTATGCGAAGACCTCAAGCTCTTCTAGGCGAAGACCTCAAGCTCTTCTAGGCGAAGACCTCAAGCTCTTCTAGGCGAAGACCTTAAGCTCTTCTAGGCGAAGACCTCAAGCTCTTCTAAGCGAAGACCTCAAGCTCTTCTATGCGAAGACCTCAAGCTCTTCTAGGCGAAGACCTCAAGCTCTTCTATGCGAAGACCTCAAGCGCTTCGATGCGAAGACCTCAACCGCTTCGATGCGAAGACCTCAAGCTCTTCTATGCGAAGACCTCAAGCTCGTCTATGCGAAGACCTCATGTTCTTCTATGCTAAGACCTCAAGCTCTTCTATGCGAAGACCTCAAGCTCTTCTAGGCGAAGACCTCAAGCTCTTCTAGGCGAAGACCTCAAGCTCTTCTAGGCGAAGACCTTAAGCTCTTCTAGGCGAAGACCTCAAGCTCTTCTAGGCGAAGACCTCAAGCTCTTCTAGGCGAAGACCTCAAGCTCTTCTAGGCGAAGACCTCAAGCTCTTCTAGGCGAAGACCTCAAGCTCTTCTAGGCGAAGACCTCAAGCTCTTCTAGGCGAAGACCTCAAGCTCTTCTAGGCGAAGACCTCAAGCTCTTCTATGCGAAGACCTCATGTTCTTCTATGCTAAGACCTCAAGCTCTTCTATGCGAAGACCTCAAGCTCTTCTAGGCGAAGACCTCAAGCTCTTCTAGGCGAAGACCTCAAGCTCTTCTAGGCGAAGACCTTAAGCTCTTCTAGGCGAAGACCTCAAGCTCTTCTAGGCGAAGACCTCAAGCTCTTCTAGGCGAAGACCTCAAGCTCTTCTAGGCGAAGACCTCAAGCTCTTCTAGGCGAAGACCTCAAGCTCTTCTAGGCGAAGACCTCAAGCTCTTCTAGGCGAAGACCTCAAGCTCTTCTAGGCGAAGACCTCAAGCTCTTCTATGCGAAGACCTCAAGCTCTTCTAAGAAAAGATGTCGAGTTATTCTAGGAGAACCCCTCAAGCTTTTCTAGGAGAACACATCAAGCTTCTCTAGGAGAAGATCTCAATTTTTTTCTAGCAGAAGACCTCAATTTTTTTCTAGGAGGAGACCTCAAGTTTTTCGTGGAGAAGATCACAATTTCTTCTAAGAAAATACATTTAGCTCTTCTATGGGGAAGAACTCTAGCTCTCCTATGAAGAATATCTCTAGTTATTGTATGAAAAAGATCTGTACCTCTTCTATGGAAAGATCTCTACCACTTATATGTAGAAGATTTGTCGGAAGACCTCCTGGTCTTTAACAAGAAGACCTTTAGTTCTTTTATGAGTAGAAGTCTTCAGCGTTTATTTGAGAGTACCTCTGGTTCTTCCATTGAAAAGACTGCACCCTTTCTATGAGAATACCTTTAGCCCTTCGATAATTATACCTTCAACTCTTCTATGAGAAGGCCCAGTCAATATGTGGGAAGCTTTTAGATCTGCGAAATTGCTCCATTAACAATTAATTAAAAAAAAATAAGCGATATACACAATAAAGCCAAATAAATTTGCATAAATTGATTTGTTGCCAACACTGCACGAATTAGTGAAAATTATTTCATTTTCACACGCCATAACTCGTGCCTGTCAATATTAAAATTTTGCATTTTGTTTTAAACTCTTTTGAAATTCATCGCGTTTCTGTTTGTGCCTGGATCCTACAACAACATTCTCAAGATGCGGTTATTTCATTAGTCAAATTCAAGTCCATTTTTTTGTTGTGAAATGGAAGTCGTTTATTACTTCTTAAGAATATTTATCTTTTCTTTACATGTCAATTTTGCTAATCCATCTTAGCGTTCATTTACCCGCCGCACAACACCAAGAAGACGGACAATCTAGTGCGCAAAAACACTGATGCTCCAACTGAAAGTAGCAATGCGGTGCAAGGCTGTCTTTATGCAGAAGAAAGAAAATGTTCGAGTGCTGTTTGTGGCGATTTTTAAAAGTCATCATCATTATCTTCATATGTGGGCCCAAGTGAATGTTGTTGTGTGGAAAAAAAAGTGACGTTTGTTGTGCACCGGCACCAGTCATTCCATCGGCATTTTATTGACCAGGTTGGTTGTTGATGGTTTTTTTATGCGCTACTTCGTTAAGGATGTTATGCATAGGAGCTTGCTCTTAAAAGTAAATTTAGTAATTTTATAGGATTGTGGAAATCAAGCGAAATGACATGCGCCTCAAAGGAGCTAACACATTATGAAATTTTTAAATTCCTGGGAATGTTATAACATGTTTATCCTATCGTTATGGGTAATAGTGAATGGTTTCATGTTTTATTTATGTTTCAGGATAATCATATCTAATATATATCTTCAGGTATATTTCCTCTATAAAAGCCTTCTCCAATATTTGTTGAAAATAGTTGACATTAAAATCAAAATGTTTATTTTAAGTCGCAAACTATGTGTGCTACTCAACATAGCGCCCATTTCAATGACGTTCACTTCACAAATGACATGTTTGCAACATTGTTGCAAAAAATATTTTCTTAAATATGTCCATATGTATGAACATTTTTTGTTCATTGCCTGCTTGGTGGTTGGTATGAAGAGTACACCTGAAAAATAAATTCAGTTAAAATAGTTACAATCATAATAATAATTTTTGGCAAACAACAATTATGTTATATGAGCTTGTACAGTACCCATGTCATCGGTACTGCATAAATATTGGTTTGAAAGTGTGTAAATTTTTATACCCTACAACACTATGTGTTGGGCCAAAAATTATGTAACACCACGAAATATTGGTTTCCCACATAGGAAAGTATATATGGATTTTCCTAGCTCGCCGAGCTGAGTCGATCTAGATATGTATGTCCGTCCGTCCGTCTGTCCATGTTAATTTGTAATCACGCTACAGGTCGCAATTATGGCCCGATCTTCACGAAATTTAGAATGGAGGTGGGGCTATGGTCAGAATAGAACCCTGTTTCTTTTGGAGATAATCGCATAATATTTAGGGGTTGAAATGGACCAAAAACTGAAAAAATCCTGATTTTGCAGTTGCTCTACAGGGCGCAATTATGGACCAATCGAAGCGGAAGTTGGCATTGGACTAGAGCTTAGGGCAGGGCAGAAGTCTTCCAATGTTGATGGTCATCGGGTAATATTTAGTGGGTGAAATAGGCCACAACATTTGTGTTAAATAAAAGTCAAATTTTCCATTAAACCGCGAATATTTTTACTCCCGGCGAAATTACAAATAGACGAACAGGTCAATTCTGACCGTTACGTAGATGCCGATAGTAAATATATCGGATATATATAGCGAAATATATACAATGTGCATATACAAAGGTAGGGGGTGTTGCTTATATCTCAAGAATGGCTGGACTGATTTTGACAAATTTTGTCAATTCAGAATGCCCTCTTGACATAAAGGAATAAAATCTAAAACAAAGTTAATATACCCTCCATACCTTTTTTGGTGGAGGGTATAAAAATCACATAAAAAGGTATCAACAATGATGTTAATATAGATTTTGTAGTATTTTGTGACATTTTTTTTATTTTTTCATATTTTTTATCGCATGCGATTTTTTCAATTTGACTTATAATATTGAAAATATAAATATTACAAAATATAATATTTCACGTTACAACACAGGTTGGGGTTATTATATACAGATTGAAATTATCGTCCGATCCTCACGAAAATTTTCACAAGGGTAGGGTAAGGCTCAGAAGGACTAGGCCTATTGTTTTCAAAGATGTCTGCAATATATTTAGGGGTTGAAATGGACCAACAACTAAAAATTTTCCTGATTTTGCAGCCGCTTTAAAGGCCACAAGTAAAAAATAAAGGACACGAAATCTCACATGAAGTTAGAGTTTAGGGCAGCGGGTAGAATGGGCCACTACTTTTGTGTGAAAAAATACTAACATTACTTACAGACGATATCCGAACTTCTGGCTTTTTTATGCTGATTTCGTTGACGAATATACTAGCATATCGTATACAAGCAAATAGTATAGATTAGTCTAAATTTGAGATACAGAGGGGCCTATTGCATTTTTTGCATTTGAGATGATCGCAAAATATTTAGGGGTTCAAATGAACCAAAAACAGAAAATTGTTTCCAAAATAGATTTGGACGTAAGGGGGCTTCTTACATATTGTAGTGTTGTAGGGTATCACATGGTCGGCCCCGCACGACTATAGCCTTTGCTTACTTGCTAATAATAAATCTTATTGCGAATCTTATTTGCGATTCTTAGTAAATTCCAACAACTTAATTCTATTTTAATTATAATTAAAAAAACATACCTTCTTCTGCTCACAAAGGGGTCTTATCATGAGCGGTATTAAAAGCGTTTGTCGCCATTACCTCGAACTGCTTTTTTTTGGAAAAAGACTTTTCCAGACTTTTCAGCAGAAGATTTTTAAGAAGATATTTGAAGATATAAAATTTTTAGATGTGTCCCATAGACACATGTCCTTATAAGTGTTCCATATAGTTTCGATCTTTTAATAAATGAGTTGATGATTTTCTCAGATAGGTGCAAAAGGTCACCTATATCAATAGCTTCTCAATGAAAAGCTGAAGGCTTTCTATACGAAGATTTGTAGCTATTTTCATAGCAGATTTGTAGGTCTTCTCTTGGTAGAACTGGAAGATCTCTCATAGAATCTCTAGAGATTATTTTGTAAAGAATTGGAGGTCTTCGCATAGATGAGCCGCATATCTTCCCATAGAAGAGACGGAGGTCTTCGCATAGAAGAGCCGCATATCTTCCCATAGAAGAGACGGAGGTCTTCGCATAGAAGAGCCGGAGATCTTCGCATAGAAGAGACGGAGGTCTTCGCATGGAAGAGACGGAGGTCTTCGCATAGAAGAGACGGAGGTCTTCGCATACAAGAGCTGATGATCTTCTCATAGAGAGGCGGAGGTCTTCGTGGAGAAGAGCCGGAGATCTTCGTATAGAAGAGCCGGTGGTTTTCGCATAGAAGTGTCGGAGGTAGAAGAGGTGAAAGTCTTCTCATTGAAGAGCTGAAGGTCTTCTCATAAGAGCTGAAGGTTTCCTCATAAGAGCTGAAGGCCTTCACATAGAAGAGCTTAATGCCTTCTCATAAAAAGTATTCTCATAGAAGAGCTGCAGGCCAGCTCATAGAAGAGCTGCAGGCCAGCTCATAGACGAGCTGAAGAAGGCCAGCTCATAGAAGAGCTGAAGAAGGCCAGCTCATAGAAGAGCTGAAGAAGGCCAGCTCATAGAAGAGCTGAAGAAGGTAAGCTCATGGAAGAGCTGAAGAAGGCCAGCTCATGGAAGAGCTGAAGAAGGCCAGCTCATAGAAGAGCTGAAGAAGGCCAGCTCATAGAAGAGCTGAAGGCCAGCTCATAGAAGAGCTGAAGGCCAGCTCATAGAAAAGCTGAAGAAGGCCAGCTCATAGAAAAGCTGAAGAAGGCCAGCTCATAGAAGAGCTGAAAAAGGCCAGCTCATAGAAGAGCTGAAGAAGGCCAGCTCATAGAAGAACTGAAGAAGGCCAGCTCATAGAAGAGCTGAAGAAGGCCAGCTCATAGAAGAGCTGAAGAAGGCCAGCTCATAGAAGAGCTGAAGAAGGCCAGCTCATAGAAGAGCTGAAGGCCAGCTCATAGAAGAGCTGAAGAAGGCCAGCTCATAGAAGAGCTGAAGAAGACCAGCTCATAGAAGAGCTGAAGGCCAGCTCATAGAAGAGCTGAAGGCCAGCTCATAGAAGAGCTGAAGAAGACCAGCTCATAGAAGAGCTGAAGAAGACCAGCTCATAGAAAAGCTGAAGAAGACCAGCTCATAGAAGAGCTGAAGAAGACCAGCTCATAGAAGAGCTGAAGAAGACCAGCTCATAGAAGAGCTGAAGAAGACCAGCTCATAGAAGAGCTGAAGAAGACCAGCTCATAGAAGAGCTGAAGGCCAGCTCGTAGAAGAGCTGAAGGCCAGCTCGTAGAAGAGCTGAAGGCCAGCTCGTAGAAGAGCTGAAGGCCAGCTCGTAGAAGAGCTGAAGGCCAGCTCGTAGAAGAGCTGAAGAAGGCCAGCTCGTAGAAGAGCTGAAGAAGGCCAGCTCATAGAAGAGCTGAAGGCCAGCTCATAGAAGAGCTGGTCTTTTTACAGACTGATAGGTTGTCTCATAGAAAAGCGAGACACTAAATAATTATCTCCTGCTGAATTATTTTCATTTCTCTGTGTGCACATAAACAAATCGTTAGCCTTTATCCACTTGAATGAGTGCTGAGCATTGTGATGTGTTCGTTCGTTTGTTCATTTTTTTCCCAAGTGATCCCGCAAAAACTATCCGGACAATATTCGAATATTTATCTCAATTCCATTATGCCAAAGGGGACGGAAAGAAACACCTCTTTTCAGGTTTGATGGGTTTTCAACAAAAACTAAATAAAATCAGCAAGCTTTAGCAAAACAATAACGGCAACAACAACAGCATAGACAGAGCCCCCTGAAATGACAAAGAATTTTTCGGTTCCGTTGTTGCATTGTTTTGTGTTTTTGCTGTATTGTTGTTAATTCTTTTTTTGTTTGACTTGAGCTCTGCCTTTTGCAACATTGTTGCAGACTTGTGAACAAATATGTTGGAAAGGTTGGTAGATAGGTTGGTTGGTAAATAACTCGTAACCATTCCAAGAAAGTTAACATCAAAGAGTTATCTCGTCATGGTCATTATTGACATTGCAGTCAGCAGTCGGCAGCCTTAACACATCGTTATTCCCATTTTATTATATCTGTCATATGGCCCCCGTGCATCGTCGCGTAGAGGGGAAAAGATGGGGCATTGCCGTGTGGCAGAGTTCTGTTAATAAATGCCATCACGTTGTAGTGGCGTTTTGTTTAAAATGTGGTGCGCAACAAGTATCTGTCTGTCCTTCTCTGTCTGTCCAAATATCGCATCTACGCACTCGGTGCATTATAATGACCCATCTTTGTTGTCGTTTTGTTCTTCTGTCTCTTAAACGTCCAATTGACAGATAACACAGTACGAATGACATGAACGTGGAATGGACCTGCATACCTACATACATGTACATACACACGTAAACAATCAAGTTGCATTGTCATACCATACGCATGTGAAATAACATTATTCAGCTAAATTGTTTGCAACTTTGTTGGAAGGTTCATGACCAGTTTTTTTTTTGGTATGAGAAGATTTAGAAATGAATGTATTGTGATGTGGAAAACTCGAGAAATGGATGGAGAAATATAAATAACGTTTTTTTTTTTTTTGAATTTGATTTATATCGACATATTTCCTCTGTTTATTTGGTTTACAAACTTACTTCAGACGTGAGTAACGCATTACAAGCTAATGTGAACAAAGTACTTTCAACAATGGCTCAATTGGAAAGTTTGTTCAACTTCAAAGAAACGAGAAAAATGCAACTCTGTGCTGGAGTCTTATAGTGTCAAAAAGAGTTTTAAATACGCAACAGTTGGTTTTGCTTATTTTTAATTTTTTAACAAAATTCTTATATTGAGGACAATACGAATGGAATTTTGAGGTTGTTCCACAAGATTGAATCTGAAACCAGTAAAGAAAGTCTTAAAGTCGGACGGGGCCGACTTTATGATACCCTACACCACATTGCTAATTTAGTAGAGCTCCGCATAACAATTCAAAGTTTTTATGAGGGAATGCAATCATACACTCTATGATTATAATTATAATTTAAAATCCAAAGGACTAAATATGCCGAAGCATTTGGTGCACAATTAATTTGAAATCGGATAAAGATATATATGGGAGCTATATCCAAATCTGAACCGATCTCGATAAAATTTGGCAAAAATATTTCTGAGCTGTATTTGATATATTTCCTGAATATCGTTGTTACGGAGTGCATATTACGGCTGTGGGTAACAAATATAACAAATCGGATGAATAATATATATGGAAGCTATAGCTATATCAAATTTGGCATACTAGCTTCTAGACTCAATTTGGTCGTATGTGCCAAATTCCATCCCATTTGGACAAATATTCGACGTTTGGTGCACAATAAAAGGTAAATCGGACGAAGTTATATATGGGAGCTATATCCAAATCTGAACCGATCTCGATAAAATTTAGCAAATGTATTTCTGAGCTGTATTTGATATATTTCCCCAAATATTGTTGTTGCATAGTGCATATTACTGCGTCGGTGGACAAAAATAACAAATCGGATGAACAATATATATGGGAGCTATAGCTATATCTGGACCGATTTCGATCAAGTTTTGCATACATATTTTCAGGCCTAATTTGGGTGTATATGCAAAATTTCGTACAATTCGGGCGGATATTACACG
This sequence comes from Musca domestica, assembly GCF_030504385.1. Lineage (NCBI taxonomy): Eukaryota > Metazoa > Arthropoda > Insecta > Diptera > Muscidae > Musca > Musca domestica. Next base: position 6,557,489 of record NW_026712324.1, on the reverse strand, counting down.
TTTGGTGCACAATAAAAAGCAAATCGGACGAAGATACATATGGGAGCTATATCTAAATTTTACCGATAATCTCCAGTTTCAATTGGATTTCGTCCTTGGGCCAAACAAAAGATCTTTGCAAAATTTTATCTGGATTGGACAATAAATGCGACCTGTACTTTGTTTACAAAAATACATGGACAGACGGACGGACAGACGGACGGACGGACAGACGGACGGACGGACAGACGAACGGACGGACAGACGGGCGGACGGACATGCATAAATCGACTCAGAATGTGATTCTATGCAGATCATCAAAAGGAACTATGGGTCTATCTCGTTTCCTTCTGCCTGTTACAAACAAATGCACAAAGACATAATACCCTGACCACCTTGTGGTGTAGGGTATTATAATGGTCAGTTTTATACCCATTACCGTCGAAAATATGCATTTATTTTGCAACTGAAATTGAAATAATTTCAAATAATGTTTGTTTTTTATTCAAAACAATTCACAAACATAATATGTACATGTTTTGACAAAATAAGGCCACAAAAAAAAACTGTATTAGGGGGTAGTTTTGTTCTACCTTCGGTAATTGTGCTATGCTTTCAACCTTCAGAACTTACGAAGTAATGTGTCAAGTATCATGCGTGTCCGACTAAAAAATTGATTGTCGATATTGGTAAACAAAGAAAAAACAAGTAAAAAAAGCAGTTAGTTCGGCCGGGCCGAACTTTGAATATCCTCTTCCAGAAAGAACTCCTTTTGTGGATTTTTAGACAATTTCATTGAAAAATTTGGCAACAATTATCAAAATACCGAATATCGGGAGTACCACTATGTGGGAGCGATATCGTGAGCCGATATAGCCCATCTTCGAACTTGATCTGCCTGCAGACAAAATACTGAAATGATGCTAAAAACCCGAAATATCAATATTTACGGAGTTATGCATTTTAAAATAGGCTATTTTTTCCTCTTTAAATATCTGCAATCAAAATGATGCTAAAAGTCCCGAAATATCAATATTTTAGGAGTTATGAGCATTTTAAAAGAGGCTATTTTTCCTCCTTAAATATCTGCAATCAAAATTATGCTAAAAGTCCCGAAATGTCAATATTTAGGGAGTTATGAGCATTTAAAAATAGGCTATTTTTCCATTTTAAACATCTGCGATCAAACTGATGCCAAAAGTCCCAAAATGTCAATATTTAATGAGTTATGAGCATTTTAAAATATGCTATTTTTCCTCTTTAAATATCTGCAATCAAAATAATGCTAAAAACCTGAAATGTCAATATTTAAGGAGTTATGAGCATTTTAAAATAGGCTATTTTTCCTCTTTAAATATCTGCAATCAAAATGATGCTAAAAGTCCCGATATGCCAATATTTAAGGAGTTATGAGCACTTTAAAATAGGCTATTTTTCCTCTTTAAATATCTGAAATCAAAATGATGCTAAAAACTCCGAAATGTCAATATTTAAGGAGTTATGAGCATTTTAAAATAGGCTATTTTTTCCTCTTTAAATATCTGCAATCAAAATGATGCTAAAAGTCCCGATATCAATATTTAAGGAGTTATGAGCATTTTAAAATAGGCTATTTTCCCTTTTTAAGAAACTGCAATCAAATTGATGCTAAAAACCTCGAAATGTCGATATTTAAGGAATTATGAGCATTTTAAAATAGGCTATTTTTTCTCTTTTTATTTTTGCAATCAAAATGATGCTAAAAACCCCGAAATGTCAATATTTTAGGAGTTACGAATGATGCTAAAAACCCCGAAATGTCAATATTTGGGAGTTATGAGCATTTTAAAATTGGCTATTTTTCCTCTTTAAATATCTGCAATCGAAATGATGCTAAAAACCCCGAAATGTCAATATTTAAGGAGTTATGGGCATTTTAAAATTGGCTATTTTTCCTCTTTAAATATCTGCAATCAAAATGATGCTAAAAGTCCCGAAATGTCAATATATAAGGAGTTATGAGCATTTTAGAATAGGCTATTTTTTCCTCTTTAAGAAACTGCAATCAAAATGATGCTAAAAACCCCGAAATGTCAATATTTAAGGAGTTATGAGCATTTTAAAATAGGCTATTTTTCCTCTTAAAATATCTGCAATCAAAATGATGCTAAAAACCCCGAAATGTCAATATTTAGGGAGTTATGAGCATTTTAAAATAGGCTATTTTTCCTCTTAAAATATCTGCAATCAAAATGATGCTATAAACCCCGAAATGTCAATATTTAAGGAGTTATGGGCATTTTAAAATGGGCTATTTTTCCTCTTTAAATATCTGCAATCAAAATGATGCTAAAAACTACGAAATGTCAACATTTACGGAGTTATGAGCATTTTAAAATAGGCTATTTTTCCTCTTTAAATATCTGCAATCAAAATGATGCTAAAAACCCCGAAATATCAATATTTGATGATATATATATTTTAAAATAAGCTATTTTTCTTCTTTAAATATCTGCAATCAATATGATGCTAAAAACCCCGAAATGTCAATGTTTAGGGAGATATGAGCATTTTAAAATAGGCTACTTTTTCCTCTTTAAATATCTGCAATCAAAATGATGCTAAAAACCCCGAAATGTCAATTTTTAAGGAGTTATGAGCATTTTAAATTGGGCTATTTTTCCTATCAGAGATGAATAGTTTGAAAAATATTTATAAAACTTTCTACTATCGCTCCAATTTCTTTTCTGTTCATTTATTATTTTTATTATTTTTTTTATATTTAAAAATTTCAAACTGCGGATAGCATTGTCATGCTTTGATTCAGTTAGACATAAAAATCCAAGAAATACATTTCGCCAATTAAATAACAATAAACGTACCATGTTAACTGCAACACCGAATCTCAATTAGTTAATAATAAAGTTGGCGTAAAATCCCAGAATTTGGCTTGTTTTTGTCACTTGACTGCTACGCGTTGAATATAGATGAATGAATCATATGTGGATTTGCAAATTTTTATTTTTTAACCATATCAAGATAGTTGTTGTTTGTTTGAAATTATTGCATTGCATTAAATAAACAATAGTTGTGGTTCTTATTGTGATCGCTTCGTTGCAGAGTTTTGTTCTCCGAAGTTTAGTTATTTTGAATAACTTTATTCAATTGAAGGCCAATTTACTTGTGCCTTAGTTCGGTCGATTATTCTGTGCGACCAAAAATCATTTTTTCTAATAGTTGCGGGGAAACTTCAGCAGATTATGAAAGTTGGGCTGAAAAGAGAAGACACGTGTATCGGTAGGGACACGTTCACCCGTTCCACACTTTTGAAAACTTTCGATTTAAGATTCCTCGGAAACCTTGTATTTTAGGTATATAGTGTCTTCGGCAATATTGCAGATTAAAACAAGTAAAAAGCTATAAGTTCGGCCGCGTCGAACTTTGAATACCATCCACTATTTGGAACGAATTTGGCAATTCTCACAAACAAAATCCGTTAAAAATTCTGTTAAAATCTTAAAAATACCGAATGTAGCTGTTATATTAGGGTCTATACGACGACATATTCCTGCATAGGTAACTTTTGTCACAAGCCATTACAATATTCAAATGCGAAACTTAAAACAATTGATGAATAATGTCGCTAAAATTATCAAAATACCGAACATAGGGAGGTACTGTTATATAGGAGCTATACGATAGGCCACGATAATAGGCCACGGTTTGGTATAGCCCCCATATAATGGTACCTCCCTATTTTCGGTATTTTGGTGATCGAGCCACATTATTCACCGAAAATGTTTCAAATTTGGTATTTGAAGTTCGTAAGCCTAAGACAGAAAATTGCAGATCCACGTCATCCCCATATTCGGTATTTTGATAATTTTAGCTACATTATTCTATGGCTTATGACAAAAGTTACCGATGCAGGCCCACGTCGTCGTAAAGATCCTAATAAAGGGAGTTTTTTTAAGCTAGATAGAACTTTCAATTGTAAAAAGTAAGACAAAAAAATAAATTTTGATTATTTTTTTAGATTTTTACACCACGCAACACTATGTATTGAGGGTATTCTATAAAGGTAGCAATTATCGTCCGATCCTCACGAAATTTTGCATGGGGGTGGGGGTTTTCCTGATTTTGAAGTCGCTGCACAGGCCGCAATTGAGTTAACGACAGAGAAGAAGTCTAGCATTCTGGATGGATTATATTTAACTGTAAAATGTGCCACAACTTTCGTGTGAAATTGCTTTGAGTACCTAACAAGACGACGGAGTGCGTAAATACTGGGCAAACGATCCTGGTCCAAAAGCTAACGGTAACATCTGGGCCGTGCTCTATGACTTCATTTTACAAACGAAATCTTCCAAATGGATTTGGACATAAGGGGGCTTCTTGTAGATTATTAAATGGTCGGGCCCGCACGACTATAGCTCTAGCTTACTCATTTTAAAATATGGTTAAACGGGATTGCAGCAAGTCCATCAATAGCTTCTTTATTCACTCTTTGATCAAAATGGTTCGTTGGGCCGTTGATCGCTGGTACTATTATTTTAAGAAGGATCTAGTGGTTCTATTCCCCTTCTATCCGTACCCCCATTTTTAAAGGCACTATTTTCATAACAAATGTAAATATATAGAACTTAGACTACCCCTTTTCCAAATCAAGCTCGAAGATGGGCCATATCGGTTCGTTTAGGTATTTCGATAGTTTACTTACATTTTTACCTGAATTATCTTAAATTTTTTTCAAAGAGGATTTCCAAACATTCTAAAGCAGAGGTGTGATTTCAAATGATTGCTGCCGAATTTTGACACGCCATTATGTGTGGGAAGTAGAAGTATGATCTGACCAAAATTGTCTATTACGATCTAGATGTGCCAAATAAAGGGTGTATTTTTAAGCTAGATAGAACTTTAAATTGTAAAAAGTAACACAAAAAATTAAATTTTGATGAAAAATTTTTTTATTTGTTTTAGTATACTCTGACAAATCATCATGAATCATCATGCTTGAACAACGCTACGCCGATTGGGCTCTAGAGCAGTTGGCAAATGATCCGTTGTTTTATCGCAAAATTGTGTTCAGCGCATTTTTGCCTTAACGGGTATGTTAATAAGCAAAATTGCGGCATATGGAGTGGGACCAATCCATAAGAGACCCCACAGACTCCATTACATCCAGAACATGTAAAAAAGCTGTAAGTTCGGCCGGACCGAATTTTTAATACCCTCCACCATTTGCTACAAATTTGGCGATTTCCAAAAAAATGAAATCCGTTAAAAATTCTGTAAAAATATTAAAAATACCGAATGCCTATACGATGACGTGGACCTGCATAGGCGACTTTTGTCATAAGTTATCACAATAATTAAATTCGAAACTTGAAGAAAAATCTGTTTATAATGTAGCTTAAATCATCAAAATACCGAATATAGGGGGTACCGTTATATGGGGGCTATTCGAAGACGTGAACCTGCACAGACAATTTTCTGGCATGGGCTGAAGTATCCATTACGAACTTCACATGCGAAATTTGAAAGAATCCCGGTAAACAATGTCGCTAAAATCATCAAAATACCGAATATCGGGGGGTACGGTATATGGGGGCTATAAGAAGACGTAGACCTGCATGGCCCATTTTCTGTTTTATGCTGCAGTAGCAATTACAAACTTCAAATACCAAATTTGGAATGATTCCGTTAAATAATGTCGCTAAAATCATCAAAATACCGAATATCGGGGGGTACCGTTATATGGGGGCTATTTGAAAACGTGGACCTACATGGCTCATTTTGTGACTTAGGATGTAGTATCCATTACGAACTTCAAATGCCAAATTTGAAACAATTCCGGTAAATAATTTCGCTAAAATCATCAAAATACCGAATATCGGGAGGTACCGTTATATGGGGGCTATTTGAAAACGTGGACCTACATGGCTCATTTTTTGACTTAGGATGTGGCATCCATTACGAACTTCAAATGCCAAATTTGAAACAATTCCGGTAAATAATGTCGCTAAAATCATCAAAATACCGAATATCGGGAGGTACCGTTATATGGGGGCTATATGATAACTTGGACCTACATGGCCCATTTACGAACTTAACCTGCCTACTGGCAAAATATACATGTCTGCAAAAATTTAGCCTTCTTTCTCAATGTGTTCGAAAGATAGCGTGATTACAACAGACAGACAGACGGACATGGCTAAATCGTCTTAGAATTTTACGCTGATCAAGAATATATATACTTTGTTGGGTCTGACATGAGTATTTCGAGGAGTTACCATGATCAATGATTTTTGCTTTAAAAATATGGATGATATTGATCCGGAGGAGATGTGGTTTCAACAGGATGGCGCTACGTGCCATACGGCGAAAGCAACCATCGACTTATTGAAATCAAAATTTGACGATAAGTTGATTTCGAGAAGTGGATCTGTCAATTGGCCTCCAAGCTCGTGCAATTTGACACCTCTCGATTATTTCCTGTGGGGCTACGTGATGTCACTGGTTTATGCTGATAAACCAGCAACAATTGACTCCTTGGAGGCCAGCATTGTTTGTGTTATTCGTGGCATACGGCCAGCAGTGCTCGAAAAAGTGGCCAAAAATTGGACGTCCAGAATTTATTCTTGTTTTGCTCTGTTGAATAATAGCGAGAAAAAAAAAAAAAAAAAAAAAAAAAATATATATATATATATATATATATATATATATATATATATATATTGTGATAAGGGAAGCGGCACAGTGTCGGCTAAATTTCCAAAATATTTTCCAGGACCAAAAGTCCGAGAAACGTGGATTTTTTAAAGAATATTTTTCAAAGACCAATAATCCTGGATATTTTAAAGAGTCTCTTTCAAGGACCAAAAGTCCAAGAAACGTGGATTTTTTAAAGAATATTTTTCAAGGACCTAAAGACCAAGAAACGTGGATTTTTTAAAGAATATTTTTCAAGGACCAAAAGACCAAGAAACGTGGATTTTTTAAAGAATATTTTTCAAGGATCAAAAGACCAAGAAACGTGGATTTTTTAAAGAATATTTTTCAAGGACCAAAAGACCAAGAAACGTGGATTTTTTAAAGAATATTTTTCAAAGACCAATAATCCTGGATATTTTAAAGAGTCTCTTTCAAGGACCAAAAGACCAAGAAACGTGGATTTTTTAAAGAATATTTTTCAAAGACCAATAATCCTGGATATTTTAAAGAGTCTCTTTCAAGGACCAAAAGACCAAGAAACGTGGATTTTTTAAAGAATATTTTTCAAAGACCAATAATCCTGGATATTTTAAAGAGTCTCTTTCAAGGACCAAAAGACCAAGAAACGTGGATTTTTTAAAGAATATTTTTCAAAGACCAATAATCCTGGATATTTTAAAGAGTCTCTTTCAAGGACCAAAAGACCAAGAAACGTGGATTTTTTAAAGAATATTTTTCAAGGACCAAAAGACCAAGAAACGTGGATTTTTTAAAGAATATTTTTCAAGGACCAAAAGACCAAGAAACGTGGATTTTTTAAAGAATATTTTTCAAGGATCAAAAGACCAAGAAACGTGGATTTTTTAAAGAATATTTTTCAAGGACCAAAAGACCAAGAAACGTGGATTTTTTAAAGAATATTTTTCAAGGACCAAAAGACCAAGAAACGTGGATTTTTTTAAAGAATATTTTTCAAGGACCAAAAAGCCAATAAACGTGGATTTATTAAAGAATATTTTTCATGGATCAAAAGATCAATAAACCTGGATTTTTTTAAAGAATATTTTTCAAGGACCAAAAGACCAAGAAACGTGGATTTTTTAAAGAATATTTTCAAGGACCAGAAGACCAATAAACCTGGATTTTTTAAAGAATATTTTTTCAAGGACCAAAAGACCAAGAAACGTGGATTTAATAAAATTATTTATAGAAACAAAGTATCATCCAGGTTATTTAAGCATTAAATTAACAATTCTTCTTTTTGTTATTTATTCTATTCCAGATGACTTTTTCAAGCTTGTTTTGAAATGTTTTCAAATGATTCATTTTGAAAAAAAAATGGAAACAAAACAAATACTCCCATCGAATGACCTACAAAATTTTGCAATATAACTCTCCGTTAACTGATCATTATCTTATTTTGATATAAATACTTTCCAGTTGGCCAACCAGTTTCTGGTTCGGCTGTTTCTCCTACATTGATATGCTCAAATTGTACACATTTGGCCATACAGTAGAGTATGTTCAACTTTTGAGTTTGTTTTGATCGCCTATTTTGCGCGTGTGTATGTGTGATTGTGTTATTATTTAATGAAAACATTAACCACAAATGGTTTATGTGCGCCACAGTCCCAAACAAATGTTGCTGCTGCTGCTGCTCGTTGATGAATTTCACTTTTTCGTCTTTTATGTGCGAGCTGTGGTGTTTTGCTTTGAGTTGTTTGTGTCGAAAATAATGAACGACATTGGCAATAACATCAGCGCGACAACCTGACAGATAATAAAACTGTCAACAACGAATAAATCGCAAAACAAACTTAGCGGTAAACAAATTATTTTGAATTTATTTAGCTTGTATTCGATTTTTTTCCATTGCTCGATTTTGGACTGTGATTTTGATGCCAAGCAAGATGGTGGTGATAGGTGTTTGCAAGGGTTTGGAGAGGGAGGAGGAAGTGAGAGGTGAGAGGGAGTATGAAATGAAGATACATGTCATCCATGTTTGTGCAAAAAATTACAATGTTTTCGTATTGGATATGTATTTTTATGTAGATGGTGATGTTTTGACAAAATTTTAAATCGTGGGAACGGTTTACAAATCATTTCAATTTAGTAATAATAAAAGAAACAATAAAAATCAAGCAAAAACATGACTTTCTAAAAGTCCTTTGAGTGTTTTTGAGAAAAAAAAAAAAAAAGAAGTAAAAACATTAAGTTCCACTTTAAACTACAAATACCAGTCAGACCATTTGTATAATGCAGTTAAATTGTTCACAAAACAATAAAGTGGATTAGGACGTTATGTGGGGGTCATACCAAAACGGTAACCTCTATAGAAAATTTTATACTTCAAATTTTATACTTCAAGAAAATTTTATACTTTATACTCCCGAACATTGGGAGGTGCCGTTACAAGGGGGGCCATACAAAATCGTGGACCCATACATACAATGTTTCGTCACCGTATCTAGAACCCATTATGAAATACAAATACCAATTTTTGGACAAATCCGTGATAAAATGTGGCAAAAATCATCCAAACACCGAATATCGGGAGGTACCGTTTTATAGGGGCTATACCAAACAAGGACCTATATATACAATTTTTCGCCACACTAGCTAGAACCTATTACCAATATTTAGACAAATCCGTGGAAAAATGTGGCAAAAATTATCAAAATACCGATTATCGAGAGGTACCGTAATATGGGGGCTATACAAACTCGTGGAATTGTACATAAAAGGTTGCACCGCCGCAGCTAGAACCCATTATGACCTACAAATACCAATATCGGAAGGTACCGTTATATGGGGGCTATAACAAAAATTTGACCATATATACTATGATCCGCCGTTGCGAACTACAAATATAAATTTTTAGACAAATCCGTGGAAAAATGTGGCAAAAATCATCAAAATACCGAATTTCGGTTCGAATTTAATGACAAATTTAATATAACCTCCTTTCCAAGGTGGAGGGTATAAAAATGCCAACCAAAATTATTTCTGTATCACAATTCTGGTGAAGCTCGACCATAACTGGGGTGAAATATGCCCTGTAAAGGCCAAGCATTCCATTTAATTTAGCTTGAAATTTTCAAATCTATTATTTTTCCTTCTGATTCGCTAAAGCACATTAATTCACACATAGTTCCTAGATTTTCATGCGTGAACTATTGTGGTGCGAAATTAAATGGGCTGCATAACGATAATTAAGATATTTCATGTGCAAAGAAATGAAAACAAAATTTCCTGCAACAATGTTGCAAATAATTAAAAAAAAAGTGTGGGGGATTGTAAAAGATAATGCCCTCTCTCAGGGGACTGCAACAGTAATTTTATGGAACAAAAAAGTGATATTAGTTGGTCCAACCATTTGCTTAACGCAAAAAAAATAATAGGAAATTAAATGTCGACAGATGTTGTACACCCTCAGCAGATGTCCGCAAAGACATAGAAGTATAAGACAGAGTCAAAATATTGTCAAGTTTTAAGTTTTTTTTTTACAGCAAATGCAATTTTCAATTAATTGAAAACGTTAAAGGAATGCAATTTTGAGTCCAATTTTGTGGTTTACAGAAAATGTTATTCGTGAAATTGCTCTGTAAATATGATTTTTATGCTGACATCTCCCTGTTGTGAACAGCGCCCCTCTATATTTTTCACATGAGCTATTCTTCCAAAATGCATTTTGTCCAGTCTTTACCATTTGAGGTCTTTGACGTCCGTTTATTTAAATATATTTTGACTTATGTTTTGATTTCTCAAACTGTTGCTGAGATATGTGATAGCTTTCAAAAATGTTGAAATGTAAGATACTACACGCAGAAAAATATATGTTAGAAATATGTTTGGATCCAAACATATATTTGTTTGGGACTGGTTGCAAACAAATATATTTTTGGATGCAAACATAATTTGTTTCGGTGCAAACAAATATTTGTTTGCAACATTTTGTAACATAACTCAATTTTATTTGTTGGGTACCAACATATTTTATATGTTAGAACATATTTTTTTATGGGTGCGGAGAGGATTTTTTTCAAAGAGCTAAACAACAGAGCTCTCGATTACTTTTGAATTGGTGTTATAGGTGACTTAAAAGAAGACAGGAGGGTGAGAAGTCTGTTTTTGCGTTGATGATGTGTTGGCTTGGTTGGCCGCACAACAAAGCAGAACCGAAACATTTTTTGCTCTCTTCCAAATATAACTGTAAATAGAAGTTGTATGTATGCATGAACATTAGTAAGAAGTAACGTCTCAGCAACAACTAGAAAATACACACCGCACAACAACAACAACGAAAAAACTTTTTGCATGTTTTTTCGTTGCTGTTGTGCGGTGTGAATTTTCTAGTTGTTGAATTTTCTATAGACGTGTGATAAGACTTGGTTTCGTACTAAAATGATACGAAAAAAAAAACAAGTAAGCAAAGGCTATAGTCGTGCGAGGCCGACTATGTGATACCCTACAACACTACAATATGTTAGAAGCCCCCTCTTGACCAAATCCATTTTGGAAGATTTCGTTTTTGAGATTATGTCACGGAGCACTGCCCAGATATTACCCTTAGCATTTTGACCAGGGACATTTTTCCAATATTTAGGCACTCCGTCTTGCTGTTAGTTTTTGTGGTCCATTTTACGGCTAAATATAATCCAATGGTCATCCAAAATGCTAGAATTCTTCACTATGCTTAACTATCTTCTTAGGCGTGTCGATTGGCTTCAATTGTGTTATCATGATTTTTTTCTGTTTTTGTTTCATTTGAACCCATAAATATTTTGCGATCATCTCCAAAAGCAATTTGGCTATATTCGTCAACGAAATCAGCATAAAAAAACCAGAAGTTCGCGTTTTGTGTATCTCCGATATCGCCTTACTGATAATGTTAGTATTTGTTCACCCAAAAGTAGTGGTCCATTCTACCCGCTGTCTTAAAATCTAACTTCATGCAAGATTTCGTGCCCTTTGGTTTCTATGTGTGACCTTTATAACGGCTGCAAAATCAGGAACATTTTGAGTTGCTGGTCCATTTCAACCACTAAATATATTGCGGACATCTTTGAAAGCAATAGGCTTAGCCCTTCTGAGCCAAACCCTACCGTTGTCAAAAATTTCGTGAGGATCGAATGATAATTGAAATCTGTATATAAATAATAACCCCAACCTGTGTTGCAAAGTGCAAAAATTTTACAAAATATACACTTTAATATTATAAGTCAAATTGAAACAAGTAAGCAAAGGCTACAGTCGAGCGGGGCCGACCGTTGAATACCCTACAACACTATAATAAATGATACAGTTTATATAGGCGAGATACTCGAAGGAATTCCACAAGACATTGTGACAAATAATAAAAGAAAACCATCAGGTTTCGTTCTCTAATTTTCGAATAATAGCAACTTAAACTAATTTGCTCATTTTCAATTTATTGGTAGATGTTGCACGTAAATGGTCTTCCTAGATCTGGAACCAATATTTCCTAAAGACCTATAATCTCTCAGACGTGGCAAAAGATTAACATTTATTATTGGTTTTTGACTGAAACACATCTATATGAGATACAGACATTTGACTATATTCTTCAAAGAAATCAGCGTTAACGAAATAGTCAGAAGTGCGTCTTTCCTGTATTTGTGAATTCTCCAAAAAGTCACTGGAATGGATATTTTCGTATTTAGTCTACAAAAGTTGGTAAACTATTTCACACATTGAATATTCTTGGATAACCATCCGAAACAGCTTGGCTTTTGCAATGTGCGGTAACCCCCATTCAAATGTGCGTGAGGATCGGGCGATAATTACGACCTGCTGACAATTTTGCAGTTTTTTGGTCCATTTCAACCCCTACATATATTGCGATCATCTCCAAAAAGAGTAGGCTTCTATTCTGACCCTCATCTTATCCACATGCAAAATTTCGTAAGGATCGGGCCATAAATGCGATCTGTATATGATATCCTGATATCCTAACTACTTAGTTTTGTTAGCTGTAGAAATTTTACCAAATGTTTAATTCAAAATGAAAATATGCCAAAAATATGACAAAATTGAAAAAATATGAGAAAATTTTACAAAATCGATATTTTCGTCTTTAGAGAGATATATTAATTTTTTAGACGTTTTTTCTTTCCTGCCAAGAGGCCATTCTGAATTAATGAGAACTGTCGAAATCAGTTCAGCCGTTCTCGACATATAAGAGATCTTTCAAGCATATCTTCTTTGATAGACATATATATGGCACATATTTTGCTATATATCCGATTTGTTGGATGTTAACATCAATGTAAAGGTCAGAAGTAACCTTGTTATGGCTTCGTGATTTCGCCGGGATTTAAAATATTCGCAATTTAATGAAAAATGTTGAATTTTTTCAACACAAATGATATGGTCTATATTACCCGCTAAATATTATCCGATGACCACCCTAATTGGTAGGCTTCTTCCCCGCCCTAAACTCTAGATACATACGAAATTCCGCGTCGATTGGTCTATAATTGCGACCTGGATAGCTACTGCAAAATCCGATATGTTTTCAGTATTTGGTCCATTTCAACCCCTAAACATTTGGCGATCATCTCCAAAAGAAATAGGCTTCTATTCTGACCCTAACCCCACCTCCATTTTAAATTTCGTGAAGATCGGACCATAATTGCTACCTGTAGAGTGATTACAAATTAACATGGACAGACGGACAGACGGACGGACGGACATACATAGCTAGATCGACTCAGCTCGGCGAGCTAGGAAGATCCATGTATACTTTCCTATATGGGAAACCAATATTTCGAGGTGTTACATATATTCTGGCCCAATCAAACTTATAATACCCCCAACACATAATGTTGTAGGGTATAATAAAATAAAAAAAATGTCACAAAATACTACAAAATCTATATTAACATCATTATTTTTAAGCAATTATCTTTTTAAGCAATTTTTTTGGATTTTATATTTTTATGCCAAAAGAGCATTCTAATTTTACAAAATTTGTCAAAATCGCTGCAGCCATTCTGGAGATATAAGCATTCTAGCTAACATCCCCTTCCTTTGTATATACACATTGTATATATTTCGCTATATATATCCGATATTTTTACTATCGGCATCTACGTAACGGTCAGAATTAACCTGTTCGTCTATTTGCGATTTCGCCGGCACTAAAAATATTCGCGGTTTAATGGAAAATTTGACTTTTATTTATCACAAATGCGATGGCCTATTTCAACCACTAAATGTTACCCGATGACCGATCACAATTGAAAGGCTTCTGCCCAGCCCAAAGCTCTAGCCCCACGCTAACTTTCGCTTCGATTAGTCTATAATTGTGACCTATAGAGCTACTGCAAAATCAGGAAATTTTTTAGTTTTTGGTCCATTTCAACCCCTTAATATTGTGCGATCATCTCCAAAAGAAATAGGGTTCTATTCTGACCTTAGTCCCACCTACATTTTAAATTTCGTGAAGATCGGGCCATAATTGCGACCTGTAGAGTGATTACAAATTAACATGGACAGACGGACGGACGGACATACATAGCTAGATCGACTCAGCTCGGCGAGATAGGAAGATCCATATATACTTTCCTATGTGGGAAATCAATATTTCGTGGTGTTACATAATTTTTGGACCAATCAAACTTATAATACCCCCAACACAAAGTGTTGTAGGGTATAAAAATGACCCAAACTTCTGCAATTTGGAATGAGAGTCACGGATGGAGTGCAGGAAATATGTAGCAAAGGGTTTTTGTAAATTCGAACTATAAGGTTACGAAAAGTTCTAAAATGCGATGGGATAGAGCTAAAATTTTGGTATAAGAATCATGGTTAGAATGTACCCCTGATATATGAAGGTGGTTTTAGAAATGTATACTAAGTGTGTGAAATATAGGAAATGGTATTAAATTTGGTACAGTTTGGATTTGGGTGAACAGATGAAGCTGGAATTTTGAAGTTTTGTATTGGTGTCCCTATTGGTTGTAGGTTGGTGATAAAGAAGTGGTCTTAGAAATGGGTATTACAAGTGCCTGAAATGTACTAAATAGTACAATATTTGGTATTGGGTGAACAGATAGTGCATGCAGTTCCAAACTTGTATTAGGCTAGCTATTCATATGTAGCATTGATATATTAAAGTGGTTTGATTTATAATTGTTCGAAAACTACTAAATTGTACTATGTTTGGTATTGGGTGTGGAGATAGAGCTAAAATTCTGAAGTTTGATATTTAAAGTAATGATACTGCTGAGGTTAAAATTTGGGGGTGGGTTTCGAACTGTGTACTATAATGTCATGTAAGGTACTACATGGTACTAAATTCAATATTGGGTGAAGGAATGGAGCTAAAATTCTGAAATTTTGCTAAAGAAGTCACTGTAGGTGTCTGTGATTAAGATATGTTGGTGGTTTTTGGATATGTGTACTGTAATTGTTCGAAAAGTACTAAACAGTTCTACATTGGATGTTGGGTGAAGGAATAGTGCTGAAATTTGATATAGATGTCATTGTTGATGTCTGTGAATCAGATACAGGGTTGCCCATATTCGACGGACCCATCTGGCAACGCCATAACTTTTGACAGAGATGTCACATCGCTTAATGACATACCGCGTTTGAAGCGTCAGTCCAAGCAGATTTTTACCATGAACCAATACACGCCACGCGAAATAGTTGAAATTTACATTCAACAGAAGAAGTCAATTGTGAAAACTCAACGTGCTTTTAAAACATTAAAAAATGTGAGAAGTGCGCCTTCTAAGAACACCATTAAGCGTTTATACGAAAAATTTTCGACTGGTAAGGCTCTTTCTAATCCGAAGAGGCCATATAAAAGTCGACCAAGGCGATCGGCCGAGAATATCGCTGCCGTACGAGCCAGTGTTGAGAGGTCCCCAAGAACATCCCAAAAACGCCGTTCTCAGCAGTTGGGCATGGCTCGGTCCACTTTACAACGGATTATTCGCATTGATTTGCATTTGTTCCCGTACAAAATTCAATTGACGCAAAGAATGTTGCCTGCGGACAAGCCTCGTCGATTGGAATGGGCCCAAAGGTCCGTCGAATATGGTTTTAGACATGTGTACAGTAATCGTACGAAAGGCACTAAATGGTACTAAATTTGGTATTTGTTGAGGGAATAGGGCTGGTATCCTTAAATTTGGTATTGAGGGCTCTCTCTTTGTATTTGGAATTGAGATGTTGAGGTGGTTTCGGAAATGTGTACTATGATTGTACGAGGAGTACTAAATTTGGTACTAGGTGAAGGAATAGAGCTGAAATAGTGAAATTTTATATAGATGTCACTATTTGTGTCTGTGGTTAAGATATGGAGGTGATTTTGGAAGCGAGTACTATAATTACACGAAAATTACTTAATTGAGTATTGGGTGCAGGAATAGAGCTGTCAAATTGAAAAAATTGTGTATTTTGAGTACTAAAAGCCTAACACGAACTGTGCGGATCGATTCTAAAATTTTCGGTTGGATTTTTCGCAGACGTATAAAAAAAAATAATAAAAAAGCAGCCAACACTACAGTCGGCTTGCACTCTTTTCACATTTACTCACGACTTGTAAGTATGTATGTTTGTGCTTAATTGTATAAACATAATACTTTTAGAATTTTTCTTCGGTGCTATGGCAAATTCTAAATGAGACATAAAAAGATAATGCAGACAATTATCTGGGTTAGCAATTAGCAATGCATCTATCTTCTTCTGCAACAAAGTCTCCGGCAATGTTCTGTGGCGAGTGGCGCCCAAAAGTGTACACGTCTAGAACATTATCGGGCTAATGTAAATGTAAAGTACTTAAGAAAATAAGAATATGGCGTGAGGACTAAAAAAAGAGAAATTGAAGGGAATGTTTTGTGCTGGAGGCACAGCTAAGTTAATTTAGGGTATGCAACACTATTTTTATAAAGAAACAATAACAAGTAAAAAAGCTGTAAGTTCGGCCGGGCCGAACTTTGAATACCCTCCACCATTTGGAACGAATTAAAAAATTTTCAAAAAAAAAAAAAAATCCAATAAAAATTCTTTTAAAATCTTTAAAATATCTAATACTAGCTGGCCCGGCCCGCGTTGCCGGCCCGTAGTTTTAGTCTTCAATGCAACTTTTGTATAGCATAATATTTCGCAAATCTGGCTCATAAAGGTGAACAAATTTTAACATAAATATTGATGCGACTAAATAGAAATAAATACCTATTTAAAGAGGGCAAAATAATTTCTGAATAGTCAAAGTTAATTACGTTTTTACACCCATTACCATAGCACCTCAGATTGCGCTTTAGAGTCCCTAAGAAATCTATGTTCTTGTTCATAGTAAAATTCAATGACGAATCAACAATGCCCACGTTGTTGTCCGCCAATCGGTAAAAATCACTATAGATCGGCGGCCCTGGGAACTATATGGGGACTGTACCAAAATGTTTACCTATATTGACATTTTTCTGTAAGATGGTTCTCTACTCACAAAGTAGCCTAAATATAGCAAAATCGATTGGAAAATGTGGTCAAGACCCTTGAAATAGAAAAGCGAAGATGCCAAATAAAGGCCAAATCAGTTGAAAAACGTGGCCAAGACCAAGGTCATAGCTGAAATCAGGGAAATATTCATATGAGGGTTATACCAAAACGTAGCCCAACCAATATTCTCTTGGGGGTTACAAATTCAATAGAATACAAAATTTTCTTTTCTGACCACACATTAGATGTGAAAGTGGACTTGGGAATACTCCAATGTGGGGACTTTACTTAAATAAATTCCGATGTGGCAATTATGTGTATGATGGTTCCCTACCCCAGGGTAGCATAAATACAATTTTTAGCCAAATCAATTGATGAATGTGGTCAAGACCAAAATGGGCCCTACTCTGAAAATTTAAAATTTTATGTGAAGAGGTTCTCTACCCCCCTAGGAACAAAGATGCCAAATAAGGCAAATAAGGTTTAGAAAGAATTTCTGGAAGGATAGAAATCCTTTTCTTATTAAAAGTCCCATTCGCTCTACTATTTTGCACCCTTTAAATTTGGCATTTTACTGATTGCACTCCCAAAGAAATTTGCATTTTGAGCTCTCATTGAAGGATTATTGTCACATGAAAGAAGTAGTTCCACGCTTTTAAATGAGCCCCATTAGGCTTTTTTCTGTCATTTTTGTTTGTTTAAATGTGTTCGCATCTTCCAGCTGAACCACGATGTAGGCCCTGGACTTGAAAGGTAGATGTCAGTTAACATCCTATTTCCCACTTATTTAATATATATATATTTTTTTTTTTTTGTGAAAAATTATTTTATTCACAAAAAATTCACCGAATTCAATATGATAATACAAATTGAAAAAGAAGAATAACAAATTGAAAAAATCTTCAACTTGTTCGCTGATTTTTTACAGCAAATGTTTAAAGATCCTTACAAAGTTTATCAATAGAATGTACTATTATTTTAAAATTCGATTCCATTGAATTTTTTTTTCGATTTTTCCCCGATTTGACAATTTTTGCAATGAGATCTCTTTTTCGTGATTTTTTAGCGATTTTGAAAAAGTAATTATCTCTTAATTTTGGTATGGCCGCGTTAAATTATTTCGATATCATCTATTCCGTTTCGCCACCACATAATTCGGTACTACACTTCCATGTAATCCGCCATCAATTTCAGTTCTTAAGAAATCAAGTCAATTAAATAAATTGGTATTAATATTCAAATTCAAAAATAAAATATAAAAAACACTACAAATGTACATTAGAAAAAAATAAGTCAAAATTGAAAAAAATCATGCTAAATAAAACATTACTATTGTAAATTTCAAAAGTCAAAATGAAAATGTTAATATATCACATTTTTACGCGCTTTTTTTGGATATTATCCTTTTCGGAAAAGAGACAATTCCGAATTTGTATGAATCGTTAAAATCTGTTCAGCGGATCTTAAGTTATAAGCGTAGTAACTAACACAACTTCCTTTTATATATATAGATAGGAAGGTGCCGATATATGGGGGGATATACGATATTGTGGACCTATAAAGACAAATCTATGTCTGCGTGTAAAGTACCCACAAGGAACTCCGTGTGTGGATTTTCAGACAATACGATTGGAAAATGTGGCTAAAATCATCAAAATACCGAATATCGCGGGGTACCGTTATATGGGAGCTATACGTTATCGTTAACCTATATAGAGAATTCTCACAAAGTGCAAATGCTCACAAAGAACCCCTTGTGTACAAAGAACCCCTTGTGACCATTCCGTTGAAAAATATGGCTAAAAACATCAAAATACCGAATATCGGGGGTACCGTTATATGAGGGCTATACACTATCGTGGATCTATGTAGATAATTCTCTGCCGAGGTATAAAGTACCCACAAGGAACTCCTTGTGTGGATTTTCAGACAATTCTGTTGAAAAATGTGGGTAAAATCATCAAAATACCGAATATAGGGGGGTACCGTTATATGGGGGCTATATGATATTGTGGACCTATATAAATAATTCTCTGCCGAGGTATAAAGTACCCACAGGGAACTCCTTGTGTGGATTTTCAGACAATTCCGTTGAAAAATGTGGGTAAAATCATCAAAATACCGAATATCGGGGGTACCGTTATATGGGGGCTATACGATATCGTGGACCGATATAGCCCATCTTCGAACTTGACCTGCCTGCAGACAAAAGAGAGATCTGTGCAAAATTTTAGCTTCCTATCTTAATTCGTTTATACTGTAGCGTGATTACAACAGACGGACAGACGGACGGACAGGGCTAAATCGTCTTAGAATTTTACGCTGATCAAGAATATATGTACTTTGTTGGGTCTAAAATGATTATTTCGATTAGTTACAAACGGAATGACGAACTTAATATACCCTCCATACCTTTTTTGGTGGAGGGTATAAAAAGTTATATTTAAAAAAATTTTAAAATTTCAAATTTCTAATCTAAATGTTGATGAAATCTTAGCTTGTCATAAAATATCGATATGTCTGGGATTCATGATTATATTCCCATAATTAGTTGAATTAGTTAATTAATAAACAACCAATAAACATGATCTCTTAATTAGTAGCAATGTTAATAACTTCATTCTCGGAATTTATTTGGCACCGACTTGGCAGACGTGCCGTCTAGCTAATTTAACGGCACGTTTATAATTTTATTAGATTTTCAAAAAAAATTTGAACATTTTTTTTTTGTTTTTCAAAAACTAACACACGTATACATGCCGTCGATACGGAGAAATTTCAATGAACGTCAATGATTTATTATTACCGCCAACGAATCGGGTGAAATTTATTCATGCTATAAATTCCAGTCAAAATTCCTGGAAAACTAATTCTGCGAAAAATTAAACAAATCACACGCTAACTCACGCAAGACAGTCAGTCTCATCAGCATCAATTCTGCACAAAAAAAAGAAGAGAAGACAGAAATCATCATGATTATTTTTAAACAAATACGTATTGTAACAACGCCAGAGGATGACGAGATGACGGTGATGTCGACGAGCAATTGTTCCAAAGCAAATTGCATTGGGAATTATAAACGAAAAATTGAATTATGAAATCATTCAATTCTGTTCGGCAAATGATCGAATCCACCAAACAATGCGAATTTCTATGAAATCGTCAATAATCACTGGAACGATAAAAAAAAATATTGCAACATGTTTAACAAATTACTCCCAACGATGTCGGCGAAGAGTACAAAAACAAATGCATGTTTAGATAATTAATTTTTTTAATTGTCAACAACATGCCGGTCTATTTTTCTATGATATGAGGTATTGGCTTTGACCTCATATCATAGATGATTGTTATTTTTTATGTCATATAGACTAGGAATATATGTCATGCAAAGGGAATGTAACACTTCTCAAAATATGTGTAGAGATCCAGTACTCGACCGAAATACAGGGTGGGATATAAAAAACTGCAACAAAGTCAAACGCCATAATTTTTACATTTTTTTTTAAATTTTATTGAAAGAATAAACTTAGATTTGTTCGAAATGGTCACCTTTGGCACGAATTATAGCCTTCAAACGGTCAACGAAACCGTCACACGCTGCCCGAATGTTGCTCTGCGGTATTTTGGCCCATTCCCGGCGAAACGCTTGTTTGAGGTGATGGACACTTTGGTATTTTTTAGTGCCAACCTTGCTTTCCAAAATACTCCGGACATAATAGTCCAACGGATTGGTATCCGGAGATTTTGGTGACCATTGCGAGCCGGAAATGAAGCGAGAAACCTCATTTTTAAACCATTCTTGGGTGCTGAGTCCTGTTGGAATTTCCAAGGTCTGCGGCCAACATTTTTGAGTGCCCAAGGCGTTAATACACCCTCCAGAATATTTTCGCGATAATATTCGGCATTTATTCTGATGCCACTGTCGATTAATACGAGCGGACAGCGACCATCGGCTGTTATGGCGGCCCACATCACCATTGTCGGCGCTTGAGTTCTGGTGGCCAATCGAAGGTGCACATTTTCAACTGACCTCTTTGGCAAATAAACACGATCATTTTGTTTGTTTACAAACTAGTGGACACCACTTTCGGCCAAGCGAAGCAACTCCTTAGTTCTTTTGAGTCTATTTTCTTTCTGTTGCGGTGTAAGTTCTTGCACTTTTTGGAATTTCAATGGCTTTACCCCGAGCTAATTTTTCAATATTTGCCGAACGGAATATTGCGATATGTTCAGCTCACGAGCCATTTTTCGGCCGCTGCGACGCGGGTTTCGATCAAGCCGCTTCTTTACTTTTCAAACCATTTCTGCTGATGTTGCTGTTTTCTTCCGTCCACTTCCTTGATGTCGGGTTACGCCACCAGTATCACGGTAATAAGCGATGGTACGAGACACAAAAGATTTATTAATATGTAAATGCTGGAGTGATCTAACGATAGCCACTTGTGGTTTTCCAGCCAAATATAAAGAAATCACACTATCACGCTTGAATTCCATCACGAATAACTTTTTTCCTAGAAAATTCTCACCAAAATGCTTTTGTACGCTTGTAAACAATATAATGAGCTGTCAATGGAATAATTTTAAGAGCTGTCGGACGAGTGGCTTAGAAATGACAGCAGTCTGAAGTGGTTTGCAGTTCCTTCATCTCACCCTGTATATGAGAGCTATATCTAAATTTTGAACGATTATCTCCAATTTCAAAAGGGTTCGTCCTTGGGTCAAACCTTGACTTGTGCAAAATTTCACAACAGACGGTCGTACTTGTAAAATCGACTCAGAATGTGATTCTGTGCACGTCATCAAAAGGAACTATGGACCCATCTCGTTTCTCTTTGCCTGTTACAATCAAATGCACATCCCTGACCACCTTGTGGTGTAGGGCATAAAAATTGCAACAAATAAGGAAAAAGTGCCCAATTTTTCTGAAATAAGCTACGCTTTTTATACCCTCCACCATACTATGGAGGGTATATTAATTTTGTCATTCCGTTTGTAACTCCTCGAAATACTCATGTCAGACCCAACCAAGTATATATATTCTTGATCAGCGTAAAATTCTAAAGGATTTAGCCATGTCCGTCTGTCTGTGTGTCTGTCTGTCTCTCTGTTGTAATCACGCTATCTTTCGAACAAATTGAGATAGAAGGCTAAAATTTTGCACTCACGTATATTTTGCCAGTAGGCAGGTTAAGTTCGTAAATGGGCCATGTAGGTCCAAGTTATCATCTAGCTCCCATATAACTGTACCTCCCGATATTCAGTATTTTGATGATTTTATCGACATTATTCACCGGAATTGTTTCAAATTTGGCATTTGAAGTTCGTAATGAATACTACAGCCTAAGACAGAAAATTATCTGTGCAGGTCCATGTCTTCGTGTAGCCCCCATATAACGGTACCCCCCGATATTCGGTATTTTGATGATTTTAGCGACATTGCTTGAATCGTTTCAAATTTGGTATTTGAAGTTCGTAATGGATACTACATCCTAAGTCAAAAAATGAGCCATGTAGGTTCACGTCTTCATATAGCCCCCCATATT
The DNA here is from genome assembly GCF_030504385.1 of Musca domestica. Lineage (NCBI taxonomy): Eukaryota > Metazoa > Arthropoda > Insecta > Diptera > Muscidae > Musca > Musca domestica. The sequence goes on along the minus strand of NW_026712324.1, from coordinate 6,534,798 downwards.
CGGTATTTTGATGATTTTAGCGACATTATTTAGCGAAATCGTTCCAAATTGGGTATTTGAAGTTCGTAATAGATCCTGCAGCATAAAACAGAAAATGGGCCATATAGGTCCACGTCTTCATATAGCCCCCATATACCGTACCCACCGATATTCGGTATTTTGATGATTTTAGTGACATTATTTACCGGGATTGTTTAAAATTTCGCATGTGAAGTTCGTAATGGATACTTCAGCCCATGCCAGAAGTTTCGCATTTAAATAGTGTAATAACTTATGACAAAAGTTGCTTATGCAGGCCCACGTCGTCGTATAAGCATTCGGTATTCTTAAGATTTTAACAGAATTTTTAACGAATTTTATTTTTTGGAAAATGCCAAATTTGTACCGAATGGTGGAGGTACTTGTTTTATTTAAAAAAATGTGTTGTATTTTTATGGTACATATTAAGAATACACATTTCTTCTGTCCATCTAGAACAGTTTTACTTTGACTCCTTCCCCCCAACAAAAAAAACCTTAAAGAGAGATTTCAACATGGAATGGATACGTGTTTAATTAACAGTACATAAATATTGAATTTAATTTTCATAAGATATGTGGTACTTAGATATATGGTTTATTTTGAAATTTATAGCGAAAATTTTCTTTATTTTCTTTGGTGACTTACAGTTAAGTTAGATACTGAACATTTTTGCCCTTGACGTCTCTGTAGTAGAATGACAATGAACGATGGCAAATAATTTTGTAGAATATTTGGACTTGCCACGTTCCCGTTTAGAGGAAGATTTTAATCATGTTTCAAAAAAAGATTGTTGACTCGCTTTGGGGTTAAAATGTTCACCATTTTTATACCCTACACCACAAGGTGGTCAGGGTATTATGTCTTTGTGCATTTGTTTGTAACAGGCAAAAGGAAACGAGATAGACCTCTGGCTCCTTTTGATTATCTGCATAGAATTATATTCAGGGTCGATTTTTGCATGTCCGTCCGTCCGTCTGTCCATGTATTTATATAAACAAAGAACTGGTTGCAATTATTGCAAGGACGAACGCTATTGAAATTGGAGATAATCGGTCAAAATTTAGGTATGGCTCCCTTATATATTTTCGTCCAATTTGCCTTATATTGTGCAGCAAACTTGTAATATCAGCCTACCTACGACCAGTTTGAACCTGAAAAAGTTGAAAAAAAGTATGCCAAATCGAAGTCGGTTCAAATATAGATATAGCTCCCATATATTTTGTTCGTTTGATTTGTAATTTTTGTCCTCTGCAGCCGTAATATGCACTCTGGGGATATTTGGGGATATATATTAAATATAAGTCAGATATACTCTTGCTAAATTTTATCGAGATCAGTTAATATTTGGATGTTTCTCCCATATATATCTTCGTCCGATTTACCTTTTATTGTGCACTAAACGTGTTATATTAGCCCAAATGGAATGGAATTTGGTACTTACGACCAAATTGAGTCTAGAAAAGAGCATGTCAAATTTAGTGGAAATCGGTTCATATATAGCTATAGCTCCCATACATATTGTTCATCCGATTTGTTGGACTTGCCCAGCGTAGACGTAATATGGATTCCGTAACAACGATATTCGGGAAAATATATTAAATACAGCTCAGAAATACATTTGCCAAATTTTATCGAGATCGGTTCAGATTTAGATATAGTTCTCATGTACAGGGTTGTCTATATTCGACGGACCCATCTGGCAACGCCATAACTTTTGACAGAGATGTCACATCGCTTAATGACATACCGCGTTTGAAGCGTCAGTCCAAGCAGATTTTTACCATGAACCAATACACGCCACGCGAGCGCTCTGAAATAGTTAATATTTACATTCAACAGAAGAAGTCAATAGTGGAAACTCAACGTGCCTTTAAAACATTAAAAAATGTGAGAAGTGCGCCTTCTAACAACACCATTAAGCTTTTATACAAAAAATTTGCGACTGGTAAGGCTCTTTCTAATCCGAAGAGGCCATATAAAAGTCGACCTAGGCGATCGGCCGCGAATATCCACCGCACACAAGTCGCATAACAATCGATTTTCCGAATAATTTGTTTCCGGGCCGTTTGACGTCGAAAAGTGGTGATTTGGACTGGCCACCGCGTTCGCCCGATTTGACGCCGCCTGACTTCTTCTTGTGGGGATATTTGAAGTCAAAGGTTTACGTTAACAAGCCAAGGACCGTAGAAGAGCTCAAGGACAACATTCGTGAAGAAATAGCCGCTATTCCGGCCGAAATATTGGCAAAAACGACGGAAAATGCAGCAAAAAGGGCACAATGCGTCATCAACGCCAGAGGCGGCCGTTTGAGAGATATCATATTCAAAAATTGATGTAAACAAATCTACTTGGAACAAATTAAATGATTAACATTGCCAACCGCCAAATTTTTATTTTTTTCTTTAATTTAAAAAAAAAAAACATGGGTCCGTCGAATATGGGCAACCCTGTATATGGTTTATTTTGAACTTTATAGAGAATTTTTATACCCTTCAACACTATGTGTTAGGGGTATTATAAGTTTGATTGGTCCAAAAACTATGTAACACCTCGATATATTGGTTTCCCACATAGGAAAGTCTATATGGATCTTTCTATCTCGCTAAGATGAGTCGATCTAACTTTTATGTACGAAAATAGGAACATGTCCACTAAACCGCGAATATTTTTGATCACAAATACATTAAAAGATCACTTTAGGTGCAATATATATGCAAAAGAATTGACGTAATTTATTCTGCTTATAAATCAAGAACCGCTGGGCCAAATTCCCATCAATTCGGAATAGTCTCTTGCCAGAAAATGATAAAATCTAAGAAAATCACGGAAAATGTACCAATAAAAAAGTGAATATCTTTTGTTTATTTTCTTTTTTCAATTTTGGTCATATTTTTTATCGCATGCGATTTTTCAATTTGACTTACAATTTTGAATTGTAAATTTTTACACCCCCAACACTACGTTTTGAGGGTATTATATGCATGTCGCAATTATCGTCCGATTCTCACGAAATTTTGCATGGGGTGGGGGGTTAGGGTCAGATTTAGAGCCTATTGTTCATAAGATGTACATTTAGAGGTTCTAATTTTGTACTCGCTCTATAGGCTGCAGTTGAAAACTAATCGACACGGAATTTCGCATCAGAAGAAAGTTAAGGACAGGGAAGAAGTCTAGCATTTTGGATGACAATTGGATTATATTTAGCTGTAAAATGGACCACAACCTAACAACACGAAGGAATGCGTAAATATTCGCCAAATTCCCCGGGTCAAAAACCTCTTGGTAAGGCTCTTTGACATTATTTCAAAAGCGAAATCTTCCAAAACGGATTTTGATATAAGGGGACTTCGAACATATTGTAGTGTTGTATGGCATCACATGGTCGGCCCAGCACGTCTATAGCCTTTTCTTACTTGTTTCTTTATTTTCTTTGGTGACTTACAGTTAAATTAGATACTCTGCTTTTGACGTCTCATTCTACTACAGAGACAAATGGCAAATAACGTTCCCGTTTAGAGGAAGTTTTTAATCATCAGCCTCAAAAAGACCTCTTTGTTGACTCGCTTTGGGGTTAAAATGTTTTTAACTGCATTATTGCCGAAGACACTGCAGATATAAAATGCATGAATTTCGAGCCATCCGACAAGTAGGGAAGAGTGGGAACTTACCCTCTTAATTTAGCTTACTTTCAAGACTCCAGCACATGTGTTTTCTGTCTTTATGCCTTTTTCATCATCCACTGGGTTTTTTCTGGTAATTATTGTTTTTATGTTGCACAGGGTTATCAATTGTTCTTAGTTAAATAATTACACCTCGCTCTCCTTGAGTTCCAATAAACTTGACAAATTTCTCAAATCTCTAATTTATCGGCATCCTCTGCACGAATAATACATTACAATTTGAGGACTGATTTGTTATTTTCTGTCGACTTAAATGCTATGTATAAAACAAATAGAATTTCTATCCAGTTTTCGTTCTTTTTTTGGTATTCAGGTTCAAACGTAACGCAAAACAATGCATTAATTGAAATCATTCATGTACGCAATCTGCCATGCTATGTTTGCTTGGCAAATAATGCAATATAATAATTAATAATTTGTCATTCATGCCATTAATTTTTATTAAACACTTTAATGTTTAAATGGTCGTTGTTCGTTCGTTGTTGTTCATGATTTATGGTCATTAACAAAGAAATCATAATTTACGCGAACAACAAACAAAACATTGAACAATTATTTATGCATAATTTCGATATGCAAAAAATTAAAAACAAAACAACAAAAACCACAGCAATTGCAACAACACCAACGTCAACACATTAACAATACACAACACAAAATAATGAATAAACTTTGTTGTTGTGATTGATAGCTGCAGGTAATAATGTTCTGATGACGAGCGTGTGTGTGTGGGTTTTGTTGTTCAAAATGGTTTGCGGGTTGGCGTTTGCAATTATGAGACTGGCATGGGTTGTATCAAGCCGTTCAATTGGAGGGGGTGAGATGCGTCTATAGGACTCTATATCGAATTTTAATTTTTTGGAATAGAAATATTTAACAAGTAAGCAAAGGCTACAGTCGAGCGGGGCCGACCGTTGAATACCCTACAACACTATAATAACTGTTTATATAGGCGAGATACTCGAAAGAATTCCACAAGATATTGTGACAAATTATAAAAGAAAACCATCAGGTTTCGTTCTCTAATTTTCGAATAATAGCAACTTAAACTAATTTGCTCATTTCCAATTTATTGGTAGATGTTGCACTTAAATGGTCTTCCTAGATCTGGAACCAATATTTCCCAACGACCTATAATCTCGCAGAAGTGGCAAAAGATTAACATTTATTATTGGTTTTTGACCGAAACGCATCTATATGAGATACAGACATTTGACTATATTCTTCCACGAAATCAGCGTTAACGAAATAGTCAGAAGTGCGTCTTTCCTGTATTTGTGAATTCTCCAAAAAGTCACTGGAATGGACATTTTCGTATTTTGTCTACAAAAGTTGGCAAACTATTTCGCACATTGAATATTTTTGGATGGCCATCCAAAACTGCTTGGCTTTTGCAATGTCCGGTAACCCCCATTCAAATGTGCGTGAGGATCGGGCGATAATTACGACCTGCTGACAATTTTGCAGTTTTTTGGTCCATTTCAACCCCTAAATATATTGCGATCATCTCCAAAAAGAGTAGGCTTCTATTCTGACCCTCATCTTATACCCATGCAAAATTTCGTAAGGATCGGGCCATAAATGCGATCTGTATATGATATCCTGATATCCTAACTACTTAGTTTTGTTAGCTGTAGAAATATTACCAAATGTTTAATTCAAAATGAAAATATGCCAAAAATATGACAAAATTGAAAAAATATGAGAAAATGTTACAAATCCAATATTTTCATCTTTAGAGATATTTTTATGCGATTTTTTAGCCGTTTTTTGTTTCCTGCCAAGAGGCCATTCTGAATTAATGAGAACTGTCGAAATCAGTTCAGCCGTTCTCGACATATAAGAGATCTTTCAAGCATATATTCTTTATATATTATGCGATCATCTCCAAAAGAAATAGGCTTCTATTCTGACCCTAACCCCACCTCGATTTTAAATTTCGTGAAGATCGGGCCATAATTGCGACCTGTAGAGTGATTATAAATTAACATGGTCAGACGGACAGACGGACGGACGGACATACATAGCCAGATCGACTCAGCTCGGCGAGCTAGGAAGATCCATATATACTTTCCTATATGGGAAACCAATATTTCGAGGTGTTACATAAATTCTGGCACAATCAAACTTATAATACCCCCAACACATAGTGTTGTAGGGTATAAAAACTGCAAAATTTAGCCTTTATGTCATATTTCGAGAGTATTTGAGAGACTTGCCTCAAATAACAACCACAACTAAATGATTTACATTTGTTATTTGCGGATTACCTTAACTGATAAATATCTTGAAAATAATAATTCCCAATTTTCTTCAAAAAGTGATACGACCCATTGTCCGACAAATGCATAATAAAATTCCTTCGTAGGAAAACATATTTAATGTTCTGTAGTGGCGCCATCTATGTGCAGCTGTAATTAAGATGTAATTGCCTGTGTAATGATGTTTAGGAGTAATTAGAATTTTATTGCGATGACATCAATTGGCATTGTAAAACGAATTGTTTTACAACATTAAAGTTTAATGATGAAATGACATAGTGAAAATATTTGAAAATAATTTTTCGTCTTTAACAAATGATAAAGTAGCACTCGGTTGTTTCTACTTTATCTTTATATAAAGGGCTCACAGTTAAGTCATAAAAACATAATTCGAAGATATTTAGAGGTAAAGTAAATGCATTGCCATTAATAACTGGAAATTATATTTTAGTCTACCAAGAGAAAATGTAAAAGTCTATAATCATAATTGACTAATGATATTAATTTAAAATAAAAATATATTAATTTAAAATAAAAAATTTAAATATATTGCTAAAAAAAATATTCAAAAAGAAAAAAAAATCTACTTTGGTTCATTATTACTCTGAATAAAATTTCAAGGTTTTACAGCTAAAGCGAACCAAGTCAAAAAAAAAAAAAATAAAGTGTTCGTTAAATGACTAAATATAGTTGACTTTAGCGATTAATTCCCCACTATTTTCGGAGTTTTATTTTAAGTCATGTCTTGGTTTGGCGGCTGGCAGCTGCGGGTGCTTCTATTGTAATTGACAATCATTGTGATTCAAAATTCATTTTTTATACCCTACACCACATAGTGGTAAGGGTATTATGTCTTTGTGCATTTGTTTGTAACATGGAGAAGGAAACGAGATAGACCCATAGTTACTTTTGAGAACCTTCATAGAATCACTTTCTGAGTCGGTTTATGCATGTCAGTCCGTCTGTCCGTCCGTCCGTCTGTCCATGTATTCTTGTGAACAAAATGCATGTCGCATTTAATATCCGATTGAGATAAAATTTTCCAAAAAATATTTTTTTGCCCCAAGGACGAACCCTATTGAAATTGGTGAGAATCGGATAAAATTTAGATATAGCTCCCATATATATCTTCACCCGATTTCGGATTAAATGTGCACCAAATGTCCACTATCAGTCCAAATTACCTGAATTTTGGCACACCCAACCGAGTTCGGCCTAGAAGCAAGTATATCAAATTTGGAGAAAATCGGTTCAGATATAGCTACAGCTCCCATATATATCTTTCATCCGATTTGATCTTTAAGTCCCTCACATTCCTACTATGCACTCCACAACCGTGATATTTGGCACCAGGTATTAGATGGAGCACAGAAATAGCTGTTTGTAATTTTATCGAAATCGGCTCAGATTTGGATATAGCTCCCATATATATCTTCATCCGATTTCGGGTTAATTGTGCACCAAATGGCCGATATAAGTCCAAATGGACTGAATTTTAGTACATTGGACCAAATTCAGCCTAGAAGCAAGTATATCAAATTTAGTGAAAATCGGTTCAGATTTGGATATAGCTCCCATTTATATCTTCATCCGATTTCAGGTTAATTGTGCACTAAATGGTCAATATCAGCCCAAATCACCTGAATTTTCGTACATAAGACCGAATTCAGTCTAGAAGCTAATACTTCAAATTTGGAGAAACCCGGTTCAGAGATAGCTATAGTCCGTAAAATGCACGATAGAATTAGATAGATTTTGATTTTGTACCAAATATCTCATAGAGCTCTGAAATGCCCTGTATTAACCTTTTTACGAGAGCTCTACTAAATATGCATAGTGGTGTAGGGTATCATATTTTGAGCTTTCCTTACTAGTTTATACCTACAATATTATGTGTTGGGGGTATTATAAGTTTGATTGGGCCAGAATTTATGTAACCCCTCGAAATATTGGTTTCCCATATAGGAAAGAATATATGGTTCTTCCTAGCTCGCCGAGTTGAGTCGATCTAGCTATGTATGTCCGTCCGTCCGTCTGTCCGTCTGTCCATGTTAATTTGTAATCACGATACAGGTCGCAATTATGGCCCGATCCTTACGAAATTTTGCACGAAGGTGGGGTAAGGCCTATTTCTTTTGGAGATGATCGCCAAATGTTTAGGGGTTGAAATGGACCAAATACTGAAAAAATGTCGGATTTTGCAGTAGCTATACAGGTCGCAATTATAGACCAATCGTCGCGGAATTTCGCATGTAGCTAGAGTTTAGGGCGGGGAAGAAGCCTTCCAATTTGGGTGGTCATCGGATAATATTTAGCAGGTAAAATAGACCATATCTTTGTGTTGAAAAAATTCAAAATTTTTCATTAAACCGCTAATATTTTAAATCCCGGCGAAATCCCGAAGCCATGACAAGGTTACTTCTGATCTTTACATTGATGTTCACATCCAACAAATCGGATATATAGCAAAATATGTGCGATATATATGTCTGTCAAAGAAGATATGCTTGAAAAATCTCTTATATGTCGAGAACGGCTGAATTGATTTCGACAGTTCTCATTAATTCAGAATGGCCTCTTGGCAGGAAAGAAAACACGTCTAAAAAATCGCATAAAAATATCTCTCTAAATATAAAAATATTGATTTTCTAACATTTTCTCATATTTTTTAAATTTTGTCATATTTTTGGCATATTTTTATTTTGAATTAAACATTTGGTAATATTTCTACAGCTAACAAAACTAAGTAGTTAGGATATCAGGATATCATATACAGATTATGGCCCGATCCATACGAAATTTTGCATGGGGTTAGATGAGGGTCAGAATAGAAGCCTACTCTTTTTGGAGATGATCGCCATATATTTAGGGGTTGAAATGGACCAAAAAACTGCAAAATTTGTCAGCAGGTCGTAATTATCGCCCAGTCCTCACGCACATTTGAATGGGGGTTACCGGACATTGCAAAAGCCAAGCAGTTTTGGATGGCTATCCAAAAATATTCAATGTGTGAAATAGTTTGCCAACTTTTGTAGATAAAATACGAAAATGTCCATTCCAGTGACTTTTTGGAGAATTCACAAATACAGGAAAGACGCACTTCCGACTATTTCGTTAACGCTGATTTCGTTGAAGAATATAGTCAAATGTCTGTATCTCATATAGATGTGTTTCAGTCAAAAACCAATAACAAATGTTAATCTTTTGCTACCTCTGGGAGATTGTAGGTCTTTGGGAAATATTGGTTCCATATCTAGGAAGACCATTTACGTGCAACATCTACAAATAAATTGGAAATGAGCAAATTAGTTATAGTTTCTATTATTCGAAAATTAGAAAACGAAACCTGATGGTTTTCTTTTATAATTTGTCACAATATCTTGTGGAATTCTTTCGAGTATCTCGCCTATATAAACAGTATCGTTTATTATAGTGTTGTAGGGTATTCAACGGTCGGCGCCGCTCAACTGTAGTCTTTGCTTACTTGTTATACCCTCAGCCATATGGCTACAGAGGGTATATATCATTTGATACGGCCAAAACGTGCCTAGTCGAAATAACGGTTTTAGACCCTAGGTCTCTTTGGACCAAATCCGTTTCAGAACATTTGGAGTCGATCTAGCGATGTCCGTCCGTCCGTCCGTCTGTCTGTCTGTCTGTCTGTCTGGCTGGCTGGTGCGCACGATAACTCTCGAAGGGAGTATCCGATTTGGTCCAAATTGGCTACAACGTAATATTTTTGTCAAACTTAGATCGAGTTCGGAGATGGGCAATATCGGTCCACTCCTTCTGGTACCTCCCCCACAAAAGGTCGAAATTTTCAAAAAATATATTTTTTGCACAGGAAGAGAAAGGATAATCTGAATTTGCTCCAACTTTGCAAAACCTAATATTTGCGTCAGTGCTAGGTCAGGTGTGAAAATGGGCAATATCGGTCCACTCCATCAAGTACCTCCCCCACAAATGGTCAAAATTTTGAATAATTATAACTCTCATAAAATGTTATGTAAGAGTCCGATTGTCTTCAAATTTCACACATCCCAATATTTATATTAACCCAAGGTCTGGTGTTAAGATGAACAATATCGGTCCACTCCTTCTGGTACCTCCCCCACAAAAGGTCGAAATTTTCAAAAAATATATTTTTTGCACAGGAAGAAAAAGGATAACCCAAATTTGCTCCAACTTTGCAAATCCTAATATTTGCGTCAGTGCTAGGTCAGGTGTGAAAATGGGCAATATCGGTCCACTCCATCAAATACCTCCCCCACAAATGGTCAAAATTTTGAATAATTACAACTCTCATAAAATGTTATGTAAGAATCCGACTGTCTTCAAATTTCACACATCCCAATATTTATATTAACCCAAGGTGTTGTGTTAAGATGAACAATATCGGCCCACTCCTTCTGGTACCTCCCCCACAAAAGCTCGAAATTTTCAAAAAAAAAAAAAAACAAATTTTTTGCACAGAAAAAGAAAGGCTAATCCGAATTTGCTCCGACTTTGCGAATCCTAATATTTGAGTCAGTGCTAGGACAGGTGTGAAAATTGACAATATCGGTCCACTCCATCAAGTACCTCCCCCACAAAATATTGAAATTTTGAGTACCCATAAAGCTCATAAATCGCCAAATTAACATCCGATTCCATTTAGACTTGGCACATCTGTCGAAATATTTATATCATCTTTTGGCCCATTCCTTCGGGATCTGCTCCATAGAGGGTCAAACGTTTGAATAACCTTAACACTAGTCAAAATATATTTAGATAATCGAACATAGGCTGAGGGTATATCTCTGGCGGCAATACCGACTGATACTTTTTAACTTGTTTTTAAGTAAATTAATGTTAACAAGGACAAAGGAAAATTTAAGGTTTCAACAATGGTAGAAATAAGAAGGTAAAGTCACGCAATTATATGTTTATATTTTTATACCCTCCAGCATAGTACGGAGGGTATATTAAGTTTGTCATTCCATTTGTAACACCTCGAAATATATATTTTAGACCCCACAAAAAATATATTCTTGATCAGCATAAAAATCTTTGTCGATTTAACAATGTCCGTCCATCTATCCGTCTGTGGAAATCACTCTAGCTCCGAACGAAATGAAGTAAGTTGATAAAAATTTACTCCAATGTGTATTATGTCTGCAGGACTTTTGATATTGAAAATGGGCAATGTAGGTCCACGTCTTTGTATAGCCCCCATATAACGGTACCTCCCGACATGCAGTATATTTAGATTTTATTTGGTACCAGATATCTTATAAAGCTCGGAAATACCTTTACCCAATTTTATCGAGATTTGGATATAGCTCCCATATATATTCTTAATTCGATTTCAGGATTGTTGTGCAAATAATGGCGAATATCAGCCCCAAAGGAGTGAATTTCCATCCAGTTTAGAGCTTGTAAAATGTTAAGAATTTTCTAAAGGACAATCTGATCAGCGGACATTGATTTTTAAGGTATATTTATACCCTACACCACATAGTGGTAAGGGTATTATGTCTTTTTGCATTTGTTTGTAACATGGAAAAGGAATCGACATAGACCCATAGTTACTTTTGAGGATCTCCATAGAATCACTTTCTGAGTTTATTTATGCATGTCAGTCCGTCTGTCCGTCCGTCCGTCTGTCCATGTTTTCTTGTGAACAAAATGCGGGTCGCATTTATTATCCGATTGAGATGAAATTTTGCACAAATCATTTGTTTGGCCCAAGGACGAACCCTATTGAAATTGGAGATAATCGGTAAAAATTTAGATATAGCTCCCATATATATCTTCGTCCGATTTGCCCGAATAGTATGGAATTTTGCACATACAAACAAAATAAGGCCTGAAAATAAGTATTCCAAATTTGCTCAAAATCGGCTCAGATATAGCTATAGCTCCCATATATATCTTTCATCCGATTTGTTATTTTTGGTCTCCGCAGCCATAATATGCACTCTGTAACAACAATACTTGGGGAAATATATCAAATACAGCTCAGAAATACCTTTGCTAAATTTTATCGAGATCGGTTCAGATTTGGATGTAGCTCCCATATATAACTTCGTCCGATTTACCTTTTATTGTCCACCAAACGTCTAATATTTGCCCAAATGGGATGAAATTTGGCACTTACGACCGAATTGAGTCCAGAAGCTAGTATGTCAAATTTGGTGAAGATCGGTTAAGATATAGCTATATATTATTCATCCGATTTGTTATATTTGTTACCCACAAACGTAATATGTACTCCGTAACAACGATATTTCAGGAAATATATCATATACAGCTCAGAAATATATTTGCAAAATTTTTTTCGAGATCGGTTCAGATTTGGATATAGCTCCCATATATATCTTTATCTGATTTTAAATTAATTTTGCACCAAATGGGCAATACAAGTCCGAATTTAAAAGATACAATTGCTTCGGCATATTTGGTCCTTTGGACTTTAAATTTGATTTATAATAATAAAGTGTATATTTTTTAATATTTCTTCACCTTACAACACAGGTTGGGGTGATTAAGCCAATCGACATGCCTGAGAAGAGAATTAAGGGCAGGGAAGAATTGTAGCATTTTGGATGACCATTGGAGTGCGTATATATTTGGCAAATATCCCTAGTCAAAATGATAAGGATAATATCTGGGTAGTGAAATAATTTCAAAAGCGAAATCTTCCAAAATGGATTTTGACATAAGGGAGCTTGTAACACATTGTAGTGTTGTAGGGTATCACATGGTCGGCCCCGCACGACTATAGCCTTTGCTTACTTTTTTAATATTGGATTAAATCCAAGTTTAAGGGACTTTATAAAAATTATTACAATTAATAATAATAATAATAATAATTATTATTATTATTATTATTAATATTATTATTTTTATTATTATTATTATTATTATTATTATTATTATTATTATTATTATTATTATATATTATTATTATTATTATTATTATTATTATTATTATTATTATTATTATTATTATTTTTATTACTATTATTATTATTATTATTATTATTATTATTATTATTATTATTATTATTATTATTATTATTATTATTATTATTATTATTATTATTATTGTTATTGTTATTGTTATTATTATTATTATTATTATTATTATTATGATTATTATTATTATTATTATTATTATTATTATTATTATTATTATTATTATTATTATTATTATTATTATTATTATTATTATTATTATTATTATATTATTATTATATTATTATTATTAGTATTATTATTATTATTATTTCATTATTATTATTATTATTATTATTATTATTATTATTATTATTATTATTATTATTATTATTATTATTTTTATTTTATTGTTATTGTTATTGTTATTGTTATTGTTATTGTTATTGTTAGTGTTATTGTTATTGTTATTGTTATTGTTTGTTATTGTTATTGTTATTGTTATTGTTATTGTTATTGTTATTGGTTATTATTATTATTATTATTATTATTATTATTATTATTATTATTATTATTATTATTATTATTATTATTATTATTATTATTTCATTATTATTATTATTTTCATTATTATTATTATTATTATTATTATTATTATCATTATTATTATCATTATTATTATTATTATAATTATAATTATTATTATTATTATTATTGTTATTGTTATTGTTATTATTATTATTGATATTATTATTTATTATTATTATTATTATTATTATTATTATTATTATTATTATTATTATTATTATTTTATTAATTAAAAAATAATAATAAAAAATGACGTTTGTAGGTCATTTCCAAAAAATATTTTTTACGGAACTGAAGATTACCTACCTCATTTCTGGTTGAACGGAATCCTGTTCAGATGGTTTTGACCTGTAATATATAAAAAAAAATATCTATATATAATTATTATACCTAGATGTGAATAAAATATATGAATATAATGTAGAGGAACAATTTCAAAATAGGTATATGCAAAAAGTGGCAATAACATCTTTGGCAATGACATCTATTTACCAAACCCAGCTAAACTAACAGCAAACGCAAAAAGGGAATAATAATAACAACAATCAACAACAAAGGTTCATTAACATTCTCACATTCCCTTTCCATAATCACACCAGTTTGAATCTGTTAGCGCTGTTGTCCCCACCTCTCTCTCTCTCTCAATCTCTCTCCAGCTTAGTAATGCACATTGGAATTTCACACATTTCAATTATTATTATTTTTATTTCTTCCAATCGAAAAAATGCAAAAACAAAACAAGTAGATTGAAATCGCTAAAAAACCATGTAAAAATTCAACAACATGCCGCCTTTTGGACAAACGAATGTTGGAAATTGTATTGAAGCGATGTGAGTGAGTGAATGAATGAATTGAATTCCCATACACGCACACACACATCGACACACCAGTACAGGCATTCTGGCGAAACTGGGTGTTGACTGGTGATGGTGAATATGAATGAACCTGTGAATGAAATGTGCCTGTACTACACGACCACGATGACGAGATTCCATTCATAAAAATCACTCGAAATTAAATTTGAAATAGTTTTACAACAAAGCCAGAGAGAAACAAAAGCAAAATAATCAACTACAACAAAAAGACTTAAAACTATTAACATTCAGCAGCAGTGAATATTTGTTGGTATGATGTTGTGTAAGTGTAATTTTGATAGGTATGTAATGCATGTGGATATGTGCATACATATGCATGCAGATAATCCATGGAAATGGCATGCATATAATCACATAATCCATAGCATAGTCAGACAATATTTAATTAGAATAATGTAATTAAAATCATATATTTAAATATTTATTTTGTAAGAGAAATTAAGAAGCTGTAAGTTCGGGCGGGCCGAACTTTGAATACCCTCCACCATTTGGAACGAATTTGGCAATTTTCAAAGAAATAAATGTAGTTGTTATAAACGACGACATGGACCTGCAGAGGTAACTTTTGTCATAAGCCATTACAATACTCAAGTGCGAAACTTAAAAAAAAATCAGTGAATAATGTCGCTAAAATCATCAAAACACTGAATATCCGGAGGTTCCGTTATATGGGGGCTATACGAAAACGTGGACCTGCACAGACAATTTTCGGTCATAGGTTGTGGTATCCATTACGAACTTCATATACGAAATTTGAAACAATTCCGGTGAATAATATCACTAAAATCATCAAAACACCGAATATCGGGAGGTACCGTTATATGGGGGCTATACGAAGACGATGACCTTCACAGACAATAGACTGTAGTGTCCATTACGAACTTCAAATATTAAATATTAAACACATCCTGTGAATAAGGTCGCTTAAATCACCAAAATATTGAAAATAAGTAGGTACCATTATATGGGGGCTAAGTCCACGTTTTGTTATATGGTACCTACCTATTTTCGGTATTTTGGTGATTTAAGCGACATTATTCACAGGAAGTATTTAATATTTATTATTTGAAGGGCCCATTTTCAATACCAAAAGTCCTGTAGACACATATACATGTAAGTAAAAGTTTATCAAACTATTTCATTTTGTTCGGAAGCTAAAGTGATTTCCACAGACGGAAAGACGGACGGACATCATATATTTTTATGTTGATCCAGAATATATATACTTTGTGGAGTCTAAAAGTATACAGGGTTGCCCATATTTGACGGACCTTTGGCCCATTCCAATCGACGAGGCTTGTCCGCAGGCAACATTCTTTGCGTCAATTAAATTTTGTACGGGAACAAATGGAAATCAATGCGAATAATCCGTTGTAAAGTGGACCGAGCCATGCCCAACTGCTGAGAACGGCGGTTTTGGGATGTTCTTGGGAAACTCTCAACACTGGTCGACTTTTATATGGCCTCTTTGGATTAGAAAGAGCCTTACCAGTCGAAAATTTTTCGTATAAACGCTTAATGGTGTTCTTAGAAGGCGCACTTCTCACATTTTTTTTTCGCAATTGACTTCTTCTGTTAAATGTAAATTTCAACTATTTCAGAGCGCTCCGTAGTGTGTATTGGTTTATGGTAAAAATCTGCTTGGACTGACGCTTCAAACGCGGTATGTCATTAAGCGATGTGACATCTCGGGTCGTCGGGTCTGTGACATCTCGGGTCCGTCGAATATGGGCAACCCTGTATTTCAAGGGTTACAAACGGAATGACAAACATAATATACCCTCCATACTATGGTGGAGGGTATTAAAAGGCCTAACACGAACTGTTGAAGTGAATCTATAATTTTAAGGTAGGCTTTTCGCTGACGAAGTTGCGGGCAATTGCTAGTTGGTGATAATTGGTCAGATTTTGGAATATCGTCCATCGAAGATGCCAGGTTTGACTTTTAAGCTACCTCTAAGTCGTTATGTGCTCCAGATATAAAAAATAAGTGGTTTGAGACAATTTGTACATTCTAAAACTAGTAAGCAAAACCTTTAGTCAGACGGTCGTCTAATTTCTAAAAGGAACTTAACATTCAGATTTGATTCCACCACGTTCTCAGATTCAGCCGGACCTGTCCAGAACAACCTTCAGTATTCTCAGATTTATATTTTTTCAAGGAAACAAACTGTTTAAACTTAATTTTTTGCTTAAGAAAAAATGACTTTTACCCCTTGATTGCCTCGAAATCTCTCAAATTGCCGATTGTTAGTTTTCTCAGCCCAAAAACAATAAACAAATAATTATTCAATTTTTATCGTCATCATCAAACTAATATATGTTGTTTGCTTTCTTGTCTTTGATCTGAGCTTTATTTTCTTTAGAATCTCTTTTGTGATCATGGGCTTTCTTTCCGCAACACATGAATGGATTAGTAGCTGGTTGACTGGTAGGTTGGTCAGTTAGTGGGGGACAAATAAGGTTTAGTACCAACGCACATGTGCCATGGTGGATGATGGATTGCTGAATGAACGGAGGAATTCGCATTTCGTTTTGACTTTAATTTAAAACGACGACACTGTCGTTTAGACTGGCCAACGTGACTTAAACCACGTAATTGCTGACACGCGCTTTGTTTTTATGTGTGGCCGTCTGTCCGTCTGACTTTCTGTCTGGTTGCTGTGGTTCCCGCTCTCTCTCCCGTGTGCTACCAAAACTTCTCTGGGTTTCTTGGGTCTCCGTGTCTGTGTGTGCTTTGTTGTTGTTTTCTTCTGTAAATTCCATCTTGCGGTTGTTGTTGCTGGAGATTCGTATTTAGTTGTATTATGTCTGACCAACCATTTAGATTGTAAATTATTTAGTTTTTGCCGCCGAATTGCTTGTAGTAGTTGTCCAGTCAGTCCAGCACGTGTGAACCAAATTTGTTCGAAATGTTTAAATTACAACCGGATGTCGCCGGTTGGGAAATCCTATATTCGTTTGTCATAACGAACATTACTAATGGGGTTTATGGTACAACAACACACACGCTTAGCTAGCTAGACACATGGAGAGGGCGGGCGGCCCGGCCCGGCCCGACCAGACAGATAGCTACAATGGGTAATAGACAATGACCAGTGAAAAAAAGAATTTAATCTGTGGAAAGCCTTTTCATGAATGACTGAACGCGATAGACAACTAAATGCAGGCATTCCATTGAGTCATCATCGTCAACGGTGGGAATTTGAAAAATGCATTTGTCTATCGAAAGTGTGTTTTTTTTTTGGTTTGTTGATTTTTTTGATGAATTTATTAGTTTCAAATGGGAAAGTTCATGTTTTTCAATTGGAATAATTTATGTCATGAAGTCTAATTGATTACACGTGTATGCTATGTAGGCTATGCAGGTACTACAATTTTTGGTTCAACAAAAATATGTTTCTCAGGGGGGGGGGGTTAATTTTCAGGTCTTTTGCAGATAAAAGGTAAGATATTCTATTTTTATATCCTCCAGCAATCTATGGATGGTATTTTAGCTTGAACATTCCGTTTATAACTCCGCGAAAAACTAATGGTAGAACCTACAAAGTATATACATATATTTCGGATCAGTGTACAATTCTAAGTCGATTTAGCGATGTCCGTCTATCTGTCTGTTGTAATCACGCTCTTTCTTTCGAATCTTTCGAACGTATTGCAGTAGAAGGCTAAAATTTTGCATACATGTGCATTTTGCCAGTAGACAGGTAAAATTCGTAAATGGGCCATGTTGGTTCATGTTTTTGTATACCCCCAAATAACGCTAACACCCGATATTCGGTATTTTCATGATTTTAACCACATTATTTACGGGAATTGTTACAAATTTCTTATCCATATTTCGTATCTTATCCTACTTGTGCAGGTCCCCGTCTTCGTATAGCCCCTGTATTCATTTAAACGTTATTATACCCTACAACACTATGTGTTGGGGGTATTATAAGTTTGATTGGGCCAAAAATTATGTAACACCTCGAAATATTGGTTTCCCCTATAGGAAAGTATATATGGATCTTCCTAGCTCGCCGAACTGAGTCGATCTAGCTATGTATGTCCGTCCGTCCGTCGGTCCGTCTGTCCATGTTAATTTGTACTCACGCTACAGGTCGCAATTATTGGCCGATCCTAACGAAATTTGGCACGAAGGTGGGGTTAGGGTCAGAATAGAAGCCTATTTCTTTTGGAGATGATCGCCAAATGTTTAGGGATTGAAATGGACCAAATACTGAAAAAATGTCGGATTTTGCAGTAGCTATACAGGTCGCAATTATAGACCAATCGACGCGGAATTTCGCATGTAGCTAGAGTTTAGGGCGGGGAAGAAGCCTACCAATTTGGGTGGTCATCGGATAATATTTAGCGGGTAAAATAGACCATATCTTTGTGTTGAGAAAATTCAAAATTTTCCATTAAACCGCGAATATTTTAAATCCCGGCGAAATCACAAAGCCATGGCAAGGTTACTTCTGATATTTACATTGATGTTAACATCCAACAAAACGGATATATAGCAAAACATGTGCGATTTATATGTTTATCAAAGAAGATATGCTTGAAAAATCTCTTATATGTCGAGAACGGCTGAACTGATTTCGACAGTTCTCATTAATTCAGAATGGCCTCTTGGCAGGAAAGAAAAAACGTCTAAAAAATCGCATAAAAATATCTCTCGAAAGATAAAAATATTGATTTTCTAACATTTTCTCATATTTTTTCAATTTTGTCATATTTTTGGCATATTTTTTCATTTTGAATTAAAAATTTGGTAATATTTCTACAGCTAACAAAACTAAATTTTGCATGCTGATAAGATGAGGGTCAGAATGGAAGCCTTCCCTTTTTGGAGATGATCGCCATATATTTAGGGGTTGGAATGGACCAAAAAACTGCAAAATTGTCAGCAGATCGTAATTATCACCCGATCCTCAGGCACATTTGAATGGGGGTTACCGGACATTGCAATAGCCAAGAAGTTTTGGATGGCCATCCAAAAATATTCAATGTGTGAAATAGTTTGCCAACTTTTGTAGACAAAATACGAAAATGTCCATTCCAGTGACTTTTTGGAGAATTCACAAATACAGGAAAGACGCACTTCTGACTATTGCGTTAACGCTGATTTCGTTGAAGAATATACTCAAATGTCTGTATCTCATATAGATGCGTTTCAGTCAAAAACCAATAATAAATGTTAATCTTTTGCCACTTCTGAGAGATTATAGGTCTTTGGGATATAGGTTCCAGATCTAGTAAGACTATTTATGTGCAAAATCTACCAATAAATTGGAAATGAGCAAATTAGTTTAAGTTGCTATTATTCGAAAATTAGAGAACGATGATGGTATCTCGCCTATATAAACTGTATCGTTGATTATAGTGTTGTAGGGTATTCAACGGTCGGCCCCGCTCGACTGTAGCCTTTGCTTACTTGTTTTTTTTTTTATTCTTTTCGTTGAAAGAAATAAAAAAAATTAAATAATTTATAAAATCTTGAAATACTGAAAATTTAGTAGGAAGTATGAAGTTTTGATGAGAAAATTATGTCTATGTGTGCTAAAGAGACCTAACACGAACTGTTGGAACGAATTCAAAATTTTAAGGTGGATTTTTCGCTGACAAATTAGGCGGCACTTGCTGGTATTCAATAAATTCAATAGATCTTTTTGCTAAAAAGGAGCCTTGCCCCTGGTTTTCAATCAAACAAAAAAGCTGAACAAAATTATTTTCTGGTAATCATGTGGATGGAACTTCCAGACGAATTATAATCTTCTGGTAACCATCCCAAAAAATGGAACTTCCAGACGAATTATAAAAAAAAAATATAAAAGCCTTTAAATTGATCACGTACAAGACAAGTTCAGTGCCTCCTATCACAGTCGTTGTTGTTGTTGCTGCTACTTTTATTTGTTTTGTTTAGTCATTCAAATTGTATTCAAACATTTATTAACGTTTTTTTTTCTGATTGGCCAAAAGCACTCACTGGCCAAGCGGGCGAAGAAGGTGTGACCAAACGTTTGTGACCAAACAACACACTTCATCGATTTATATGTAAACTAGATATGTGTGTTGGCTTTCCCAATAACTCGTGTGTCTAGGTATATGTCTGCTAAAAATCAGCCTGAATTGATGACGCGTGTACGGGATAGTTACCCCCAAAAAAAAAAACAAGCTATGACAATTTGTAGTTAAAAATAAAATTTCTATTAAAAATAACTTTTTTTCAAATGTTTTACTTGTTGGCATGCCGGTGTATGTAAATGCTCGACAAAGTCTTAGGTGTCGAGCAAGCAATTCATTAGTTTTATGTGATACGCATGGCCGTTTTATTTATCGCCACAAAACAGTTCTTCTGTTTTTAGTTTAATTTTACAACAACTCTCCCGGTGTGACAATAAATTATTTGCTTTATTGTAATTTACAATAACGCACAAGGGGCGGCGGCGGCAGCGGCAATGGTGCCAGCATACGGTAGTGCTGTGACAATGACTGACGCCCGGACGGACGAACGGACGTACCGTGAAAAAGTTACTTTTTAGATCGTTCGTTGCCTGGCAAAATGTTCTGATGACAATATAAGCGTGTTATTCCTTTGGGATGTTCTTTGTCATTATTGCAACACCGATATCACTTTGCTAACTAAAATTACTTCAACTCTTCCTCGTTGTTTTTAAATATGAGTTTACAGATAGATCTCGTGTTTCACGACAAAACCTAATCGGTTGGAAAATGCTGATGTATTTCCTACAGTTCATACCAAATAACTTAAAAAGTATCAGTAGGTTTTGTTGACAGATATATAGAGTTGCCCATTTTCGACGGACCCATCTGGCAACGCCATAACTTTTGACAGAGATGTCACATCGCTTAATGACATACCGCGTTTGAAGAGTCAGTTCAAGCAGATTTTTACCATGAACCAATACACGCCACGCGAGCGCTCTGAAATAGTTGAAATTTAAATTCAACAGAAGAAGTCAGTTGTGAAAAAAAATGTGAGAACTGCGCCTTCTAAGAACATCATTAAGCGTTTATACGAAAAATTTTCGACTGGTAAGGCTCTTTCTAATCCGAAGAGGCCATATAAAAGTCGACCAAGGCGATCGGCCGAGAATATCGCTGACGTACGAGCCAGTGTTGAGAGGTCTCCAAGAACATCCCAAAAACGCCGTTTTCAGCAGTTGGGCATGGCTCGGTCCACTTTACAACGGATTATTCGCATTGATTTGCATTTGTTCCCGTACAAAATTCAATTGACGCAAAGAATGTTGCCTGCGGACAAGCCTCGTCGATTGGAATGGGCCCAAAGGTCCGTCGAATATGGGCAACCCGTATACCCTCAGCCAATGTTCGATTATTTAAATATATTTTGACTTCTGTTATGATTGTTGACCCTCTATGGAGTAGGTTACGAAGGAATGGGCTAATATATTCCATTTCGTATCGGATCTAAATATATATGATGTAAATATTGTGACGTTCCAAGTTTGGACCATATGTCGAATACTTCCTTCAATTTCTATCAGATATGTGATCGTTTTTAGAAAATATTAAAATGTGCGTGAGATACCAGATATAGTCGACCGAAGTATTCCATTTTCATATTGCATCTAATACAGATAAAAATATTGGTGTGGGGAAAATCGAAAATTTACATCCAATTCTATGCGAAATCATAAATTCCATATTCATCTCAGGTTTTTGCTTGAGAGAAATATTTAGATATATAAGGTTGTAAAGAATCGCTGAGTTGTTTCGTAAGTTATGACAGATGAAAGTATTGAAAATTGTGACCCTTTGTGGGTGAGGTACCAGAAGGGGTTCGCTGATATACAGGGTTGCCCATATTCGACGGACCCATCTGGCAACGCCATAACTTTTGACAGAGATGTCACATCGCTTAATGACATACCGCGTTTGAAGCGTCAGTCCAAGCAGATTTTTCCCATGAATAGTTGAAATTTACAAGAAGTCAATTGTGCTTTTAAAACATTAAAAAATGTGAGAAGTGCGCCTTCTAAGAACACCATTAAGCGTTTATACGAAAAATTTTCGACTGGTAAGGCTCTTTCTAATCCGAAGAGGCCATATAAAAGTCGACCAAGGCGATCGGCCGAGAATATCGCTGCCGTACGAGCCAGTATTGAGAGGTCCCCAAGAACATCCCAAAAACGCCGTTCTCAGCAGTTGGGCATGGCTCGGTCCACTTTACAACGGATTATTCGCATTGATTTGCATTTTTTCCCGTTCAAAATTCTATTGACGCAAAGAATGTTGCCTGCGGACAAGCCTCGTCGATTGGAATGGGCCCAAAGGTCCGTCGAGCTTGAAAATCTTGAGCCCTATGTGAGGGTGGTACAAGAAGAAATGGTCCAAGCTCTATAACATCTTTATAACAGATCTTGTGATGATGGAAATATTGAGATGTACCAAGTCGGAATAGAATCGGATGTTAATTTCGCGTTTATTGAGTCTCATGGATATTCCAAACTTTGACCCTTTGTGGGTGAAGTGCCAGAGGAAGTGCGCCGATATATTCCATCTTCACAGCCGATCTTGAGTTAGTAGAAATAATGACTATGTGTGAAATATGAAGAGAACCGGATGCTTATTTCGGCTTTTATGATCGTTATGGTGTATTCTAAATTATTTCGAACATAGAATTTTCGCACCTGATCTAGTACTAGTGTAAATATCAGGATTTGCAAAGTCGGATTATTCTTTCTTTTTCTGTGCACTAACATTTTTTTTTTTTGAAAATGTCGACCTTTTGTGGGGGTGGTATCAGGTGGAGTCGACCGATATGGCCCATCTCCGAACTCGATCTAAGTTTGATAATAATATTACGATGTACCAAGTTTGGACCAGACAGACGGACGGTCGGACATCGTTAGGAGTTGGTCCAAGAATACCTGGGGTCTAAAACCGTTATTTCGATGAAGCACGTTTTTTATACCCTCCACCATACTATGGAGGCTATATTTACTTTGTCATTCCGTTTGTAACTCCTCGAAATACTTACGTCAGACCCAACAAAGTATATATATTCTTGATCAGCGTAAAATTCGAAGTCGATTTAGCGATGTCCGGCTGTCTGTCTGTCTGTCCGTCTGTCTGTTGTAATCACGTTATCTTTCGAACGAATTGAAGGCTAATATTTTGCATATAGAGGGCTAAAATTTTGCACACATGTTTATTTTTCCAGTAGGCAGGTTAAGTTCGTAAATGGACCATGTAGGTCCACGTTTTCATATAGCCCCCATATAACGGTTCCTCCCGATATTGGGTATTTTGATGATTTTAGCGACATTATTCACCGGAATTGTTTCAAATTTGGCATTTAAAGTTCGTAATGGATACTACAGCCTAAGACAGAAAATTGTGTGTGCAGGTCCACGATTTCGTATAGCCCTCATATAACGATACCTTCCAATATTCGGTATTTTGATGATTTTAGCGTCATTATTCACCGGAATTGTTTCAAATTACGTATTTAGAGTTCATAATGGGAACTACACTCTGTGACGGAAAATTGTCTATGTAGGTCCAGGTCTTCGTATATGTCCAGGTCTTCGTATATGTCCAGGTCTTCGTATATGTCCAGGTCTTCGTATATGCCCCATATGCCCCGTATACAAGTACCTCCCTATATTCGGTATTTTGACGAGTTTAGGCACAATACCCACCGAAATTGTTTGATATATCGTATTTGAAGGTCGAAATGGATGCTACAGCTTGTGAAAGAATATTGTCTATGCTGGTCCAGGTGTTCGCACAGCTCCGATACACTGGTACCTCCCTATATACGATATTTTGATAATTGTAGATACATCATTCACCGTTTATTTCAAGTTTCGAATTTGAATGTGGTAATGACTTATGACAAGCAATGCCTATGTAGGTCCACGTCGTATAGATCCCATTATAACTGCTATATTAGGTTTTTTTAATTTTAACAGAATTTTTTAAGGATTTTATTTTTTGAACATTTCTAAATTCGTTCCAAATGATGGAGGGTATTCAAAGTTCGGTCCGGTCAAACTTACTGCTTTTTAACTTGTCTTATAATAAAACTTGACATCAAAGATTAAGCCCCACAAAAAGGCACTTTTATTTCTTGATACCCCTTGACAGATTTTTATAACCTTGCAAGGAAACTATTTCGCATTCAAAGACACCTAACTGTTTAACCCAACCCCTCTGCTCTAATAAAGCATGCAATAATTCATAATTATTACTATGCGGCAAATAACTTCGAGGGAAAAAATTAGCTTCAATATTTTCTCCCCTGCATATTATTTCTTTTTGTCATTATTTGTCCTGTGGCACATTGTCGCAGCATAACTTACAGCATCTTCTCTTGGGGATGCGTTATCGTGTCCTTGCAACAATCGAATTGTTAAAAAGACAGGAGTAGACAACAAAATTGACAAATGTGTCTAAGAGTTGGCAAAACTTTCCACATAATGAGTTGAAGGCAGAGTATTTCTTTTTAATTTTTACTATTACGCTAATAATAAAAAAGAAGTTCAGAACTGATGATGTTTTGATGGCAGGTAGAGTTTTAATGGCCTCATAAATCGCCTGGAATTATGAGTATATATGAGTTAATAATTACTTTTTTTAGGGGGAGTAATAAATGGAGTTGAAAGGAATAGAAGTAAAGTTATGGAATAGTTATTTTGGGGGAGTAATAAATTAAATATGGCCTCGGCAATATTTTAAATGATCGAATTTTATAATGACGGCCCTTTTCCAATAGGGTATTTTATTATTTTTATACCCAGCATGCTGGGGGTATCACAAGTTTGATTAGGCCAAGAGTTTTGTAACACCTTAAGTTGTTCTATGTAGACCCACAATGCTATACAGGGTGAGATGAGGTTTTTGAAAATAGGTTTAATACTACTACTAATACTACTAATTTTAGTACAATTTCGAGTTGGGCGAACCGATAGGGCTGCAAAATATTGTAGGTAATTTTGGAAACTACGTACTTATGTGTACAATGAATATAATGAATTTAGTACAATTTAAGTTTGGCGGAGCCTGTAGTGTTGTAATCCTTAAATTTTGGAAGTAGGATTACTATTGCAGAAAGTAGGATTCTATTAAAGATATATTGGTCCTAAACCCACACTGTTATATATCGATATTCCTTCCTAGCCCAGCTGAGTCGATCTAGCCGTGCCCGTCAGTCCATTTTAATTTGTAATCAAGATACAGATCTCAAGTATGGTCCGATCCTCACAAAATTTGCATTAATTTAAGGTTCGGAATAGTAGTCTGTTTTTTAGAATAATCTTTTAAGAAGCCCAAATTCCAAAGCCAAAATTCTATGTCGATTTATCAGTGTCCGTCCGTCCGTCTGTCTGTGGAAATCACTCAAGGTTCCGAACGAAATGAAGTGGGTTGATAAAATTTTGCTCAAATGTGTATTATGTCTGCAGGATTTTTGATATTGAAAATGGGCTATGTAGGTCCACGTCTTCTACATATAACGGTACCTCCCGATATGCGGTATTTTGATGATTTTAGCGACAATATTCACCGGAATTGTTTCAAATTTGGTATTTGAAGTTCATATTAGATACAACATCCTAGGACAGAATGAGCCATGTAGGTCCACGTCTTCATATAGACCCCATATAACGGTACCTCCCGATATTGGGTATTCAGATGATTTAAGAGACATTATTTACCGGTCCACGTTTTATAACCCCCATGGAACCTCCCTATATTCGGTATTTTTATGATTTTAGCTACATTATAAACAGATTTTTTTCAAGTTTCGCATTTGAATATTGTAAATGCTTGTGACAAAAGTCGTCTATGCAGGTAATATATGGCTACATTCGGTATTTTTAAGATTTTAACAGAATTTTTAACGGATTTTGTTATTTTTGAAAATGGCCAAATTTGTACCAAATGGTGGAGGGTATTCAAAGTTCGGCCGAACTTAAAGCTTCTTTACTTGTTTATTTTCTTATTAAACTTGCAAGTACATGAATGTAGATTACCAGTGTATAAACTTGCTTACAATACTCTTTGTCGAAACGAAAATCTTTTGCCATGTTCTTTGCCATTATGTGTTTTTCAAAAAACTATATAACCTCCACAAATCAACAAATTACATATCTGTGATATATCATCACAATATCCTTTTCCATTTTTGCAAACTGCACATGCAGTGTAATTTATGAGAGTAATTTTCAATAAATTTTCCAAACAAAAAAAAAAAAAAAAAAAAAAAAAAGAGACGCAAGTAAATTAGGCAAATATCATGCAGTAGATTTTAGCAAAATGATTTGTTGTACCCTTTTGTTATTTCAAGATTTATAGCTCGAACAATATGCGAGTGCATACAAAATATTTCTATAGAATATCCATACTTTGGGAAGGTAAGAGTGATAACAAAGAAAAAGAGCCAATAAACAGGACTTTTTTAGAGAATATACCACGAATATGATGAATTTTGACTTGGGTTGCGCGTGCTGGGTGCGATGGTGCTGAGTCCTGTTGGAATGTCCAAGGTTTGCGGCCAAAATACTTGCAGGCCCAAGGCTTCAAAACACCTTTCAGAATATTTTCGCGATTATATTCGGCATTTATTCTGATGCCACGGTCGATTGATACGAGCGGAGAGCTTCCATCGGCTGTTATGACGGCCCACACCATCACCATGGCCGGCGCTTCAGGTCTGGTGGCCAACCGAATGCGCACATTTTCAGCTGACCTCTTTGGCAAGTAAATATGATAATTTTGTTTGTTTACAAATTGCTGGACAACGAATATTTTCTCATCGGAGAAAACCAAATTCGGCAGTTCACAACCTTCGGCTAAGCGAAGCAACTCTTTAGCTCTTTTAAGTCTATTTTCTTTCTGTTGCAGTGTAAGTTCTTGCACTTTTTGGAATTTCAATGGCATTACCCCGAGCTCATTTTTTACTATTTGCCGAATGGAATATTGCGATATGTTCAGCTCACGAGCCATTTTGCGGCCACTGCGACGCTGGTCGCTTCTTTACTTTTCGAACCATTTCTGCTGATGTTGCTGTTTTTTTTCCGTCCACTTCCTTGACGTCGAGCTATGTAACAGTATCACGGTAACAAACGATGGTACGAGACACTTGTGGTTTTTCAGTCAAATATAAAGAAATCAGACTATCACGCTTGAATTCCATTACGAATAACTTTTTTTCTGGAAAATTCTCACCAAAATGCTTTTGTACGCTTGTAAACAATATAATGAGCTGTTACTGGAATAATTTTAACTGCTGTCGGACGACTGGCTTGGAATTGACAGCAGTCGGAAATTTGTTGCAATTTTTCATATCACCCTATATAGGGCAAATGCTATAAAATTTTGCATGAACCATGGCATATAGGGAGGCACCGTTATATGGGGGTTATACGAAGACCTGGACCTGCATAGACAATTTTCTATCACAGACTGTACTTCTTATTACGAGCTCTAAATACCAAATTTTAAACAATTCCGGCTAATAAAGTCGCTAAAATCATCAAAATACCGAATATCGCGAGGTACCGTTATATGGGGGCTATATGAAAACGTGGACCTACATGGCCCATTTACGAACTTAACCTGCCTACCTAAAACAAGTAAAAAACATTATGTTCGGCCCGGCCAAACTTTTAATACCCTCCACCTTAGGATAAAGAAACATTAGAAGAAATGTGGCAAAAACCATTACAATGGCGAATATCGGGAGGTACCTTTATACGGGGGCTACACCAAAACGTTGACCTATAATTACAATGTTTTCCCACACGAACTAGGACCCATTATGACCCACAAATACCAATTTTTAGACAAATCAGTGGAAAAAAGTGGCAAAAACCATCTAAATACCGAATATTGGGATGTACCGTTATACGGGGGCTATATCAAATCATGGACCCATGCATACAATGTTTCGCCACCGGAGCTGGAACCCATTATGACCAACAAATACCAATTTTCAGAGAAATCCCTAAAAAAAAATGTGGCAAAAATCATCAAATTACCGAATATCGGGAGGTACCGTTATATGGGGGCTATACCAAAACGTGGACCTATAATTACAATGTTTCGCCACACGAACTAGGACCCATTATGACCCACAAATACCAATTTGTTGACAAATCTGTAAAAAAAAATGTGGCAAAAATCATCAAAATACCGAATATCGGGAAGTACCTTTATACGGGGGCTATACCAAATCATGGACCTATACATGCAATGTTTCGCCACCGGAGCTGGAAACCATTATGACCCACAAATACCAAGTTTTAGACAAATCAGTGAAAAAATGTGGCAAAAACCATCAAAATACCGAATATCGGGAGGTACCTTTATATGGGGGCTATACCACAACGAGGACCTATACATGCAATGTTTTTCCACACGCTCAGGGACCCGTTATGACCTACAAATACCAATTTTCAGACAAATCCGTGAAAAAATGTGGCATAAATCATCAAAATACCGAATATCGGGAGGTTTCGTTATATGGGCACTATACCAGAAAGTGGATCGATATATCTCATTTTCAATACCAACCATCCTAGACACAATGCAAATTGCTCTGGTAAATTTAGGCGCTCAAAGTCAAATAATGTGGGCTGTATCGTGATTTCAACAGACAGACAGACGGACATCGTTAAATCGACTTAGAATTTTATGCTGATTATGAATATATATACTTTATGGGGTCTACGACGAATATTTAAGGATGTTACAAACGGAATGACAAAGTTAATATACCCTCCTTTCCAAGGTGGAGGGTATAATAAACATGTGTGCAAAATTTTACCTTCTATCTCAATTCGTTCGCAAGATAGAGTAATTACAACAAACAGACGGACATCGCTAAATCGACTAAGAATTTTACGCTGATCAAGAATATATATATTGTTGGGTCTGAGGTAAGTATTTCGAGGAGTTACAAACGGAATGACAAAGTTAATATACCCTCCATAGTATGGTGGAGGGTATAGAAAGTATTAAAATTGCACCATAAGTCCAATTTTTGAGCACATTATCGATTGTGGGCAGCTGTATTTCACCAATGGCTTCCCAAATATTGTCCCTTAAATCGTCAACTGCTTCTGGCATATCACTTATTTTTCCACGGCACCCCACAAATAATAGCCCAATGGTGTCAAATCACATATAATGTGATCTTCAAAATTAGTGATAATAACGTAGAGTGTGGCTTCGGCTGTGTCGAACGTAGCACCATCCGAAATCCCCACCCAACTGTGACTCGTTTTGGGCGCATCGGCTTTTCAATGTATGCGTGTGGGGTCTTTTTCTGCACGTTAGACGTTGAATTAATTAATTGCTTTTGAGAGCCTTCTGGGAGTGCTTCCCCCATGAACTATGGGTTGAAGGCCTTCTAATGATGATTCGATCGATGGAGGACCTTTAAAGGGTATTCTGACCAAAGAAAATCGTTTGAAATTTGTATATCTATAAGAAATCTTTTGTGATAATTTATATCTCGGAACATTTTATTTGGAGATGACTCTTCACAGCTTTATTTTTGGTTTCATACTTTTAAAAGTAATAAGAATAGTTAAAAATATTTTTAAAAAAGATTTAGAATAGGTTTTAGTATATCCTTCACAAAGTTTGTCGTATATCCCAAAATGCATATATTCACTTACCGTTACCGTCTTTCCAATTGGCCTACCTGAAAATATAAATAAAATGTTGCCATTAAGTCAATGTTGGCTCCATATAAATAGTAGCAAATAAAAACACAGAAATTTCAAGACAATTGTTTGGGATTTCTTCGAATTTTTTCATAGGTATCCTTTTTTTATTAAAAAAAAAACTGCCGACAAAACAAACACAAGTTCGTTGTCCCGCCACGGTCATGGTCACATACGGAGAGTTCATTCTAATTCCAAAATAAGAGATCAATGTCCTGAGGCAAGGTGAAATAAATGCTTGTAGGCGAGGCGAGTAAAGCGCCATACTTTGGCAAATCATATTTTACGGCTGTCTTCTTTATTGTTGCTTTGTTATCCTATCGAGGGATTAACAAACGGTACTGGACCGGATGCCGATAACACGTTGAGTGCAATAAACAAAAGATTTGGATGGCAAAAAAATAAATGAGTGGTCATTCATACACACACACACACACACTGAGCTATCTTGAAATGCTTCTAAATTTCATTGGAATTCGGCTGAGTTCAATTCAAACGGTTAAAATGTTTGTTGATCGTTTGTCATGTTTTTCGTGTTTGTTTGCTTAGCAAAATTAAATGGTGAACGACTTCACAATCACACAAACGATTTTAAAGCAACAGAGGATATAAAGGACATATTGCCGATTTGTTTTGGAATTTCAATTCCCAGAAATGACTTTGAACTGTTCTGTGAAGATGCACACATAGGTTTTTGAATTCTTTTGAAAAATAAATCTAAATTACTTTAAGCCATTATAACTCAAATCCATACTTAAACCAGTAAAGAAAGTCTTAAAGTCGGGCGGGTCCGACTTTATGATACCCTACACCACTTTGCTAATTTAGTAGAGCTAACAATTAAAAGTTTTTATGGGAGAATTCAATCATACACGCTATGATTATAATTATAATTTAAAGTTCAAAGGACTAAATATGCCGAAGCATTTGTATCTCTTAAATTCGGACTTGTATTGCCCATTTGAAATCGGATAAAAATATATATGGGAGCTATATCCAAATCGGAACCGATCTCGATAAAATTTGGCAAAGATATTTCTGAGCTGTATTTGATATATTTCCCTGAATATCGTTGTTGCGGAGTGCATATTACGGCTGTGGGTAACAAATATGACAATTCGAATGAACAGTATATATGGGAGCTATAGCTATATCTGAACCGATCTTCACCAAATTTGACATACTAGCTTCTAGACTAAATTCGTTCGTAAGTGCCAAATTTCATCCAATTTGGGCAAATATTAGACGTTTGGTGCACAGTAAAAAGTAAATCGGATGAAGTTATATATGGGAGCTATATCCAAATCTGAACCGATCTCGATAAAATTTAGCAAATGTATTTCTGAGCTGTATTTGATATATTTTTCCAAATATTGTTGTTACAGAGTGCATATTACGGCTGCGGAGGACAAAAATAACAAATCGGATGAACAATATATATGGGAGCTATAGCTATATCTGAACCGATTTCGATCAAATTTGGCATACTTATTTTCAGGTTCAATCTGATCATACGTACAAAATTCCATACTATTCGGACTGATATTACACTTTTGGTGCACAATAAGCTATGTCTATCTTTTGACCGATTATCTCCAATTTCAATAGGGTTCGTCCTTGGGACAAACAAATGATTTGTGCAAAATTTCATCTGGATAGGGCAATAAATGCGAACTGTACTTTGTTTACAAAAATACATGGACAGACGGACGGACGGACATGCATAAATCGACTCAGAATGTGATTCTATGCAGATCATCGAAAGGAACTATGGATCTATCTCGTTTCCTTTTGACTGTTACAAAAAAATGCATAAAGACATAATACCCTTACCACCTTGTGGTGTAGGGTATAAATAACCGAAACTACAAGGAAAATCCGTGTTGTCTGACATCTGTGTGAGTTAATCTGTTTTCCCATGTGATTTTTCAACACACATACACACAGCTAGCCCATTAATAATATTTTCTTCAATTGCATACCATTCATGAAAAATTTCCCACATTTGGAGTACTGAACAACCGAACAACATGTCATGTTAATCTCTGTCCAAAAACCAAAATCCAACCAATAATGCATTGATCGCAAATGAAATGACAAATCGTAACATTTGATCAAGGATCAACAACTTGCTTGAACAAACAAACTAGTGATTAACCGAAGAAGTCGAAGGAGCAATTCATTTAGGCTTTTATGTGAAAGTTGAATGGCTGGGTGACAGAAATAGTTTTTTTTTTTTTTTGTTTTTGGTTTCATTTCGTTTTCAACTCCAGCCAGCCAGTCAGCCTTGTTGAATATTTTTGTTTGTTTGTGAAATTTTGCCGCCTCAACAGCAAATCTTGTTGCTCTTCACACTTTACGACAGATGAAAACAAAAAAAAAAAAAAAAAAAAAAAAAAAAAAAAACGAAACGAAACAATGCAGCAAAAATTCATCAAATTTGAACAGTGTGAGTGTTGGTTCGTTTGTTCGCTCATCTGTGAGGCATGACGATGAACCTTTCATGATAAGACAATGGACCAGTAATCCAATGTTCCAGTATTCATTGAATGCATAATTGCACAATGGGTTGAACATTTATTGGTCCTTGATATTTTCTGCTGACGAAGTAGCAACAACGTATCAGCCGAACTGGCTAACATCGTGGCCGTAGCTTTAAATTATGAGAGATTTTCTGGTAAATTATAGTACACATTTTCAAAATAATCTCCCTATCTCAACCTGAGATACCCATGGTGAACTTAATATCAATTCTCAGAATTTTAGCTTTTTAATTTACCCCATACCAAATTTAGTTCCATTTAGTACAATTATGGGTTGCATATCCAACAGCAATCCCTTCTCTTAACAACAGACACCAACAGTGACATTCAAATCAAATTTCCGAATACTAATTATATCCCTTCATCCACTACAAAATTTAGTATTACTTAGTACTTTTCATATCATTATTGTACACATTCGAGATAGCAACAAAGACCTCAAAATATTAAATTTAAGGATTCCAGACCTAACCTTTCACCCAATACAAAATTTAGTACCTTTCGATAAATTATAGTACACATTTCCAAAGCCACCTCCATATCTCAATACCAGATACCAACCCAGACCTCAATATTAAATAAATTTTCTTCCACCAATATCCAATTTGGTACTATTCAGTACTTTTTATACCCTACACCACAAGGTGGTCAGGGTATTATGTCTTTGTGCATTTGTTTGTAACAGGCAAAAGGAAACGAGATAGACCCATAGTTCCTTTTGATGATCTGCATAGAATCACATTCTGAGTCGATTTATGCATGTCCGTCCGTCCGTCCGTCTGTCCATGTATTTTTGTAAACAAAGTACAGATCGCATTTATTGCCCTATCCAGGTGAAATTCTGCAAATATCTTTTGTTTGGCCCAAGGACGAACCCTATTGAAATTGGAGATAATCGGTCAAAATTTTGATATAGCTCCCATATATATCTTCGTCCGATTTGCCTTTTATTGTGCACCAAACGTGTAATATCAATCCGAATAGTATGGAATTTTGCACGTACCATCAGATTCGACCTGAAAATAAATATGCCAAATTTTATCGAAATCGGTTCAGATATAGCTATAGCTCCCATATATATTGTTTATCCGATTTGTTATTTTTGTCCTCCGCGGCCGTAATATGCACTCTGTAATAACAATATTTGGGGACATATATTAAATTCAGCTCAGAAATAGCTTTGCTAAATTTTATCTAGATCGGTTTAGATTTGGATATAGTTCCCATATATAACTTCGTCCGATTTACCTTCTATTGTGCACCAAACGTCTAATATTTGCCTAAATTAGATGAAATTTGGCACTTACGAACGAATTGAGTCTAGAAGCTAATATGTCAAATTTGGTGAAGATCGGTTCAGATATAGCTATAGCTCCCATATATACTGTTCATCCGATTTGTCATATTTGTTACCCACAGCCGTAATATGCACTCCGTAACAACGATATTCAGGGAAATATATCAAATACAGCTCAGAAATATCTTTGCCAATTTTAATCGAGATCGGTTCCGATTTGGATATAGCACCCATATATATTTTTATCCGATTTCAAATTAATTGTGCACCAAATGGGCAATACAAGTCCGAATTTAAAAGATACACATGCTTCGGCATATTTAGTCCTTTGAACTTTAAATAATAATTATAATCATAGCGTGTATGATTGAATTCTCCCATAAAAAACTTTTAATTGTTATGCGCTGCTCTACTAAATTAGCAAAGTGGTGTAGGGTATCATAAAGTCGGCCGCGCCCGACTTTAAGACTTTCTTTACAGGTCATACCATTATAGTACACATTAGCAAAACTGTCTCCATATTTCCATTCAATAGTAAATTTGAGGATTCCAGTTCTCTCCCTTTCAAGCAATACCAAATTTAGCACCACTAAGTACTTTGCGAACAATCATAGTACGCATATACAAAACCAGCTCCCTCTCCCAACCATCGACACCAACAGTGACATTCATCTCAAATAACAGGATTCCAGCTTTATCCCTTCACCAAGTACCAAATTTAGTACCAATTAGCACCTTTCGAACAATTATAGTACACATTTCCAAAACCACCTCCATATCTCAATACGAGATACCAACACAGACCTCAATATCAAATTTGAGAATTCCAGCCTGATCCCTTGAACCAATATCAAATGTTGTACTATTGAGGGCTTTTCGTGCTATTTTAGAACACATGTGTGAAACCAGTTCCACCCCAAGTTGTCATATTATCTCTATCCCTTCACCCAATAACAAATATAGTACCAATCACTACTTTTTGTACATTTATACTACGCATGTTCAAAACCACCTCCATATATCCAGGCCTCATATGTACAGCGATCTTAATAGCAAATAGCAGATTTAAAGTACCCAGGACCAACTGGACCTCTTCCATTATTAAGGATGCCAATAAAAAGTTTTAAAATTCCAACTTCATCCGTTTACCCACTACAAATCTGTACCATTTAGTACAGTTCGAACACTTAGTACACATATCTAAGACCAACTTCATACATCAGACTCACTTTCCAACCTTGATATTCATAACAAATTCCATGTTTTTGATCCATCTATCTATTATAATTTCAAATGGTACCATTTTAGTAGTTTAGTAACATTTTAGAACTTTTTGTAACCTTAAAGTTTGAATTTATTAAAACCCCTTAGTACATCTATCCTCACTCCATCAGTGGCTCTCATTCCTAATTTCAGAACTCTAGCCCTTTCTTTTTGTCGCGTACAAAGTATTAAACTTGAAGTACATTTTAGGGACCATGAGTGGCCCTCGGGCAAAATTTCCAGATTCTATCTTTAACCGTTTCGGCTGAGTGTTGATCAGCCGATCAGTCAGTTATTTCACTACTCACTAGATCTGGTGATATAACCAAACACAACCCACTGTGATTCACCGCTTACTACTACTTCACACATTAACAACAACAGTAAAAATCATCAGTAAAATGTGAATGGATATGCCGCCGGCCCCTTAGGCATGACAACAATTCGCAGACAAACAATTCCTTCTGGTGGTGATGTTGATGGTGGCAGTGATGGTAACAAAAATGAAATACGACAACATTTTTCAGAAAATGAAAAAAGGACGACGATTTGCGTCTGGCCAAAAAAAAGTTCTACCATCATAAAAAGAGACTGACCGCCAGTCACCACCGCCACCACCAGCAGCAGGAGCAATAACAACAAGAGCACATTCACAAACTAATCGCCTGGCGAAAAAATGCCAATGAAATGCGTGGGAAAGCATTTCATCTGTTTCTTGGAATTTCTTCTTAAAATGCCTGTCGCCGTCATTGGTCTTGGACTTCCTTTGCGTCTTCTTTGAGTTATTTCGTTGTTGGTTTAGTTGTGTTTTGCTTCATAATTTTTTTCTCGGTTTTGTTGTGTTTGGCTGTATTATCGATTGTATGACTTAATGGAATTTCTCTGTACAAATGTCCCAATAGGGTTCAAGGCTCTTTGATGTTGTGTATTTTGTGCACAAAGGATAATAATCATTGGTGACCACAAAGCGCAACACAGCAGAGCATCATCTCTTAATGAGTTTAGTCTTTTGTAGAGCTCGTGGTGGTGGCGATGCCAATGAAAGGAAACTCAAGATTTCGCCTGATGTCTGGCCAAAATGCTTGCTTGGCGAGCTTTATTAGTTTGTTTTTTAGTTGTTTATTAATTTATGTGGATTTAATAGGAATTTTTGAGTAAGTTTTCTGATGTCAAGGAACCAATGAATTAGAAAATATATTGAAGGATGATTTCCTCAACGTCCCCGGGGGGCTTAAATAATTTGAACGAATTGAATTTGGGTTTAAGAAATTTACTGAAGAATACTATGTGCGTGAAGATAAATTGTAATTTTTAGGGAGAGTTAAACTGCAATGAAATTAACAGAGTTCTGTTAATAAGTTAACAGTATTGGAAAAACAAATAATTTTACCAATTTCGCACAAACTTAAAAAAAAACCAGTAAGGAAAGCTCAAAAGTCGGGCGGGGCCGACTATCTGATACCCTACACCACTATGCATATTTAGTAGAGCTCTCGAAAAAAGGTTTATACAGGGCATTTCAGAGCTCTATGATATTTGGTACAAAATCAAAATCTATCTAATTCTATCGTGCATTTTACGAACTATAGCTATCTCTGAACTGGGTTTCTCCAAATTTTACGTATTAGCTTCTAGACTGAATTCGGTCTTATGTACGAACATTCAGGTGATTTGGGCTGATATTGACCATTTAGTGCACATTTAACCCGAAATCGGATGAAGATATATATGGGAGCTATATCCAAATCTGTTCCGATTTCGATAAAATTTAAAACAGCTATTCCTGTGCTCCATCTAATACCTGGTACCAAATATCACGGTTGTGGAGTGAATATTACGAATGTATGGGACAAAAACACTAAATCGGATGAAACATATATATGGTTGCTATATCTATATCTGAACCGATTTTCACTAAATTTGATATACTTGCTTCTAGGCTGAATTTGGTCCGATGTACTAAAATTCAGTCCATTTGGACTTATATCGACCATTTGGTGCACAATTAACCCGAAATCAGATGAAGATATATATATGGGAGCTATATCCAAATCTGAACCGATTTCTGGGCTGTATCTTATATCTGGTACCAAATATCATTCTTGTGGAGTGCATATTACGAATGTGAGAGGCTTAAACACCAAATCGGATAAAACATATATATGGGAGCTATAGCTGTTTCTGAACCGATTTTCCAAATTTGTTGCATTTGCTTTAAGGCTAATCTCGGTCACATGTGCCAAAATTCAGGCCATTTGGGCTGATATTGGCCATTTGGTGGTCAATTAACCCGAAATCGGATGAAGATATATATGGGAGCTATATCCAAATCTGAACCGATTTCGATAAAATTTAAAACAGCTACTTCTGTGCTCCATCTAATACCTGGTACCAAATATCACGGTTGTGGAGTGCATAGTAGGAATGTGAGGGACTTAAAGATCAAATCAGATGAAAGATATATATGGGAGCTATAGCTATATCTGAACCGATTTTCTCCAAATTTGATATACTTGCTTCTAGGCCGAACTCGGTTGGGTGTGCCAAAATTCAGGTAATTTGGACTGATAGTGGACATTTGGTGCACATTTAACCCGAAATCGGATGAAGATATATATGGGAGCTATATCTAAATTTGATCCGATTCTCACCAATTTCAATAGGGTTCGTCCTTGGGCCAAAAAATATTGTTTGGAAAATTTCATCTCAATCGGATAATAAATGCGACCTGCATTTTGTTCACAAGAATACATGGACAGACGGACGGACGGACGGACGGACAGACGGACTGACATGGATAAATCGACTCAGAAAGTGATTCTATGAAGGTTCTCAAAAGTAACTATGGGTCTATCTCGTTTCCTTCTCCATGTTACAAACAAACGCACAAAGACATAATACCCTTACCACTATGTGGTGTAGGGTATAAAAATCATAAAAAATACGTTTAACGAAACATTTTATACTGAGAAAAAAAATCTACCTTAAAATATTTCATATAACACCTTTTTATACCCTCCATCATAGTATGGAGGGTATATATAGTTTATAGTCATTCCATTTGTAACACCTCAAAATTATCCATTAAAATTAAAATTCAAAAGTCGATTTAGCTATGTTCGTTCATCTATCCGTCTGTCCGCCTCAAAAGAGCTAGGAAGTTACTTCGCTTGGCCGAAAGTGGTGAACTGCCGAATTTTGTTTTCTCCGATGAGAAAACATTCATTATCCAGCAGCCTGTAGACAAACAAAATGATCGTGTGTATTTGCCAAAGAGGTCAGCCACCAGAACTCAAGCGTCGGCCATGGTGAGGGTGTTGGCCGCCATAACGCCGAGGGTCGCTTTCCGCTCGTATTAATCGACCGTGGCATCAGAATAAATGCCGAATATTATCGGCGAAAATATTCTGGAGGGTGTATTATGTGGTGTCCGTTGGAATTGCAATTTTCAAATTTCGAAAAAAGGAAAGTTGTGCTGAATTGTGCTAGGTTTGTACTCAATTGTGCCGAATTTTTTTCGAAATTTGAAAAAATTTCTGAGATATTTGAAAAAAGATTTTTTTTCGAAAAAATCTGAGAGAATTGCAATTTTCGAATTTCGAAAAAATTAAAGTCGTACTCGGTTTGTGCCCATTTGTGCCGTTAAATTTTTTTCGATATCTCTTTCCAATTTCGAAAAAAACGATAATTTCGAAAGTATGTCAGAATTGCAAGTTTCGAATTTCGAAAAAATTAAAGTTATGCTGGGTCGCGCTTGATTTGTGCTAACTTGTGCCGTTTATTGTTTCTCAATATTTTCAACCGTTTTCAAGATATGGCAATTTTGAAAAAACCAGTATTTTTCAGAAAAATTGCTGTAATTTTTGTAAAAATTCAAATATCGAGATGCGGTAAATTGTGCTGAGTTCTGCTCACTTAGCACAATTGTTCGTCCATACATAACTTATTTCTACATTTACTCGTTACTCGCTAAAAATTAAAAAAATGAATAACTTTTGTAATATGTGGAATTTTTAAGCCTTGGACACGCAAACATTTTGGCCGCAGACCTTGGACATTCCAACAGCACCATCGCACTCAGCAGAATGGTTCCTCGGTAAATGAGGTTCCTCGCTTCATTTCCAGCGCACGATGGCCACCAAAATCTTGGATACCAATCCGTTGGACTATTGTGTCTGGAGTATTTTGGAAAGCAAGGTTGGCACTCGAAAATACCAAAGTGTCGATCACCTCAAGCAAGCGTTTCGCCCGGAATGGGCCAAAATACCCCAGAGTAACATTCGGGCAGCGTGTGACGGTTTCATAACCGTTTTAAAGCCATAATTCGTGCCAAAGGTGATCAATTCGAACAAATCAATAAAATTTAAAAAAAAAAATATATTGCAGTTGTACAAATTTCCCAAAACCACCTAGATATGTCCAGGTTACACATGACAGGCGATCTCCATACCAGATTTCAAGCACTATTTGTTTACACAATATAAAATTGTACCAAATATAGTACTATTTAGTACTTTTCGTGCACATATAGTTCCCAATTCCTAAATCACCCCTTTATCAGAAACCAAACACCAACAGGGACCCCAATACAAAATTTGAAAATTTTAGGTTCATCCTAAATTTTGTACATCCTGCATTCTCCTTCCAAATTTGTAGTTCATTCCGTTTGTCCAATACAAAATATTATATTTCCAGTACATTTTAGTATTTTGCGTACCCTGTTAGCAGTACGCACCAAAACTAGCATTCGCGCAACATTTCAAGATTCTAGCGTTTGCTATATCGTCTGGTCGTTGATTTCAGTTATTTAGCCAATTTTCATAGGTGCCAATAGGGAAAAGTAGCACCGTTCGAAAAAAAATATTAATAATTACGGTGAAAGCATACAATTCCAAGTCGATTTAATGATGTCCGTCAGTCTGTCTGACTGTCTGTTGAAATCATGACGCAACGCACATTATGTGACATACAGCTTCAAAATTTGGTAGAACAAATTGTATTGTGTCCAAGAAGATTGGTATTGAAAATCAGATATAATGGCCCACGTTTTGGTATAGCCGCCATATAATGGTACTTCCCGATATTTGGTATTGTGATGATTTTCGCCATATTTTTTCACCGATTTGTCTAAAAATTGGTATTTGTAGATCATAATGGGTTCTAGCTTCGGTGGGAAATCATTGTATGTATAGGGCCACGTTTTTGTATAGCCCCCATATAACCACTCGATATTCGGTACTGTTACAATTTTTTGCCACATTTTTTCACGGATTCGTCTAAAAATTAGTTTTTGTAGATCATAATGCATTCTAGCCCTGGTGGCGGAACATTGAGTATTAAGGTCCATGTTTTCCTATAGCATACATATAACGATACCTCCCGATATTCGGTATTTTAATGACTTTTGCCACATTCTTCCACGGATTTGTCTAAAAATTGTTATTTGTAGTTCATAATGGATTCAAGTAAAACATTGAATATTAAGGTCCACGTTTTCCTGTACAGGGTTGCCCATATTCGACGGACCTTTGGGCCCATTCCAATCGACGAGGCTTGTCCGCAGGCAACATTCTTTGCGTCAATTGAATTTTGTACGGGAACAAATGCAAATCAATGCGAATAATCCGATGTAAAGTGGACCGAGCCATGCCCAACTGCTGAGAACGGCGTTTTTGGGATGTTCTTGGGGACCTCTCAACACTGGCTCGCACGGCAGCGATATTCTCGGCCGATCGCCTTTGTCGACTTTTATATGGCCTCTTCGGTTTAAAAAGAGGCTTACCAGTCGAAAATTTTACGTATAAACGCTTAATGGTGTTCTTAGAAGGCGAACATCTCACATTTTTTTCACAATTGATTTCTTCTGTAAATGTAAATTTCAACTATTTCAGGGGGCTCGAGTGGCGTGTATTGGTTCATGGTAAAAATCAGCTTGGACTGACGCTTCAAACGCGGTATGTCATTAAGCGATGTGACATCTCTGTCAAAAGTTATGGCGTTGCCAGATGGGTCCGTCGAATATGGGCAACCCTGTAGATCATATATAACGATACCCACCGATATTCGGTATTTTAATAATCCTAGTCACATTTACTCACGAAATTGTTTCAAATTTGGTTTTTAAGAAGATTTGGTACATTAAAGTCTTGAAGTATAAACTTGTCTATAGAGGTTTCTGTTTTCGACGCCCATGTAAAGGGCTTCATACTTTTATATGTGTTTTAATTTTTTTACTTGTTTTCCAATAATATTTTCCAATGTCTTTTATAATTCACTCAATAGGTTTTTTAAAATGTATTTAAAAAAAATTTAATGAAACATATTCTCGATTTTTTACCTTAGGAAGTCTAACTTTCAAACCAACACTTGTATAAGTTAGCAATGATAAGATGAGCATTGTAAGGAATATGAAGCGATCGAATGTCAAAGGCAAACTAATCGAAGGGGTCGAATTTTGTTCTTATGATCGGTACACATTGATCTGACAGAGGTCAATAGCACACGTCTTCTTTTAATGGCTTCGGTGTTATATCAACTTCTTATTCATATTGCCGTGTTTGTGTTATTGAGAATTATTTCCTTGTTGCAAAATCGTCAGGCAAAATCCCATTATTGTTGTTTTTATAAAAAAAAGTTTGTTTATGAGTGGAGAACGATGGTAATGCTTACCAGGGGGTAAGGCAGGGAATACCTAGGTTTCGGAAAGAGCCACCAATCCTCATCAGTTCCCTTGTTTCTTGTCTGGGATATTCTCCCCAGAAGTTATTTTAAAAATAACTTCTATGACAAAAAACATTTTTTACCCAAGTGACGAGATCGTAAGCTCAATAGAAGAGGAACAAAAGAATTACATAAAATCAAAATTCTTTTGGAAAATCTTCTAAATCTTACAACCGCACTTATATTTCCTTGTAAGCCAGCATAACTTTTTATACCCTACAACACTATGTGTTGGGGGTATTATAAGTTTGATTTGGCCAGAATTTATGTAACACCTCGAAATATTGGTTTCCCATATAGGAAAGTATATATGGATCTTCCTAGCTAGAGTCGATTTAGCTATGTATGTCCGTCCGTCCGTCTGTCCATGTTAATTTGTAATCACGGTACAGGTCGCAATTATGGCCCGATCTTCACGAAATTTAGAATGCAGGTGGGGTTAGGGTCAGCATAGAAGCCTATTTCTTCTGGAGATGATCGCCAAATGTTTAGGTGTTGAAATGGACCAAATACTGAAAAAATGTCGGATTTTGCAGTAGCTATACAGGTCGCAATTATAGACCAATCGAATTTCGCATGTAGCTAGAGTTTAGGGCGGGGAAGAAGTCTACCAATTTGGGTGGTCATCGGATAATATTTAGCGGGTAAAATAGACCATATCTTTTGTGTTGAAAAAATTCAAAAAATTTCATTGAACCGCGAATATTTTAAATACCGGCGAAATCACAAAGCCATGACAAGGTTACTTCTGATCTTTACATTGA
This sequence comes from Musca domestica, assembly GCF_030504385.1. Taxonomy (NCBI): domain Eukaryota; kingdom Metazoa; phylum Arthropoda; class Insecta; order Diptera; family Muscidae; genus Musca; species Musca domestica. The sequence continues at coordinate 6,492,131 of NW_026712324.1, read as the reverse complement.
CGTTAACATCCAACAAATCGGATATATAGTAAAATATGTGCGATATATATGTCTATCAAAGAAGATATGCTTGAAAAATCTCTTATATGTCGAGAACGGCTGAACTGATTTCGACAGTTCTCATTAATTCAGAACGGCCTCTTGGCAGGAAAGAAAACACGTCTAAAAAATCGCATAAAAATGTCTCTCTAAATATAAAAATATTGATTTTCTAACATTTTCTCATATTTTTTCAATTTTGGCATATTTTCATTTTGAATTAAACATTTGGTAATATTTCTACAGCTAACAAAACTAAGTAGTTAGGATATCAGGATATCATATACAGATCGCATTTATGGCCCGATCCTTACGAAATTTTGCATGGGGATAAGATGAGGGTCAGAATAGGGTTGAAATGGACCAAAAAACTGCAAAATTGTCAGCAGGTCGTAATTATCGCCCGATCCTCACGCACATTTGAATGGGGGTTACCGGACATTGCAAAAGCCAAGCAGTTTGGGATGGCCATCCAAAAATATTCAATGTGTGAAATAGTTTGCCAACTTTTGTAGACAAAATACGAAAATGTCCATTCCAATGACTTTTTGGAGAATTCACAAATACAGGAAAGACGCACTTCTGACTATTCCGTTAACGCTGATTTCTTTGAAGAATACAGTCAAATGTCTGTATCTCATATAGATGCGTTTCAGTCAAAAACCAATAATAAATGTTAATCTTTTGCCACTTCTGAGAGATTATTGGTCTTTGGGAAATATTGGTTCCAGATCTAGGAAGACCATTTAAGTGGAACATCTACCAATAAATTGGAAATGAGCAAATTAGTTTAAGTTGCTATTATTCGAAAATTAGAGAACGAAACCTGATGGTATCTCGCCTATATAAATTGTATCGTTTATTATAGTGTTGTAGGGTATTCAACGGTCGGCCCCGCTCGACTGTAGCCTTTGCTTACTTGTTTAACAATTTTGTTGTCCTATCCCGATTAATTTTTGACAGTTAGTGGCATTGCAGCTGGCTTGACACAGCGTTCTTACCAAGGAGGTCGTCCTGGTTAATTCGGGCTTTTAACCATTCCTTAGAGCTAACTAATGGCATTTCTCACCCTGAAGTAATATACATATAAATTTTATTATAAAAAAAAAACAACTACATGCACAAAGCACGTACATCAACATGTGTGTGTGTGTGTGTGTGTGGAAGTACGTTCCAGACAGTTGCCACACTTTGGCAGGAAGGATGAAACTCCCCTTGCAGACAGGAAGCAGTAGAAAGTTTGTTGAACTCTGCTGCTATTGACTGGGCCGGTTAATGCGTAATGGATAACAAAGAGATTGAGTTCATTTGCAGCTAAATGTAGTTGAGACAAAGGGCTTCATAGACGACGGCAAAACAACAGCAGCAACACCAAAACGTCAGCAACAAAAAAAAAAAAAAAACGTGAATGGTGTACGCAAAAACGTACGCAATGTGTAAAGGCTACTAAAACACAAAGCAAAAATAACAACAACAACAACAACAAAAACTGCTTAAAATGTCTGATGTGTGACATTAACATGGACTTGAAGTGAAACAAACAGAACAAAATACAATATAACAACAACAACAACAACGAGACCAGAAATAAGGGAAACACACATTTGTCGCTGGTGGGGCGATGTAACTCATCATCAGTCATTCATGTCTGGCAAAAGACAATACCGGGAGGATATAGTCGTCTATGGACTGGCTTACCCTGAACTGGAGCAAAAGCTTTAAAAGTATTGAGGACGATCATGGGGGGGAGGTGTTTTGCTTCTTCAAAATGTCTGGCATATTAAAAGGCTTCTTTGTTCTTGTAGTTGTTGCCGCCGTCAATGCCTGCCTGCTTGGGTGGGTTCTTGTCAGACAGACGCATTAGTTGTGCGTAATAAGTCCTATTGACTCTTCAACTCTTCAGGCTAAAAAGAGCGTAAGAAAGCCGAAGAAAAAAAACACACACACACACACGAAACAAGGACTTCATCTTCAAGTCAGCTTAGTGCTCGGTCGATTTGTCGGCTCGTCTGTTTTCTTTTTTTTTTTTTTTTGTTCTTGCCTTTAGACCGCCAAAGAAAAACCAAATCAACAACCTCTTTTCCGTGCGGCAATACACAAATGTCTTTTGCAATGAAATTTCTTAAACGATCAAAAGGAATCGTTAAGGGTGCCACAAAAAGGGAGAGAGAGGGCTTTTTCTAATGTCCCACAAGCAATGGAACCAGATAAAAATCGTCTGGTTCTGAACGAGGGGTATCGTTTTTTGCGCGCTGGCATTTCCAGAAAAATAAAAATGGATAAAAAAGAAAACGCTTTCAAAGCCCATTCATTTAGAGTCATTGAAAAGTGCAAGAGATGTGAAAAATTGAAGTAAAACTCTTCTTCTTGGAATGTGCACCATTCACGGGAACTATTATAACAACAATCATTAACTGAAGAACGGAGCTTCTTTCAAGAAACTGACTGACTGTGAATATCGTAAATGCAATTTGCACCCTTTATGATTTGTGCAAAGAAGAAGATTTCTTTTGAAAATTTGGGATTAATATGCCTTGGAATTCTTGAGGATTCGAATTCTTTTGGTCGAATATTTTATCCCTGAAGAGAACCACAAAAGCGCTATGTTTAAAAATTTACCTTTAATCGGATCATTATCCAGGCAAAACGTTTTACAAGAATACATCAAAACTCTACAGGTTACCTAAGCCCAAAAAAATCATAAGTATCACAAACACATTTTGTTATTTTGTCCTACAGGGAGGGATGACGTCAAAGACAATAGTTGCCTTCATCAATATACCTCAATGTGGCCGATTCAGGAGCATTTTTAAACCAGGGATTATTAAAGAAATCCAAAACTCTTTTAAAGTCTTAATGTTATATCTCAAAATATTGGGGTCCCTCGGCCTTGGTCAAGGCTAAAAGGACTCACAAAGCTTGGCATGAGAACAAGACACTCTCTTGCAATTTTTAGTACAGGGTTGCCCATATTCGATGGACCCATCTGGCAACGCCATAACTTTTGACAAAATTCAACATAAAGCGTTATGACATACCGCGTTTGAAGCGTCAGCCCAAGCAGATTTTTACCATGAACCAATACACGCCACGCGAGCGCCCTGAAATATTTGAAATTTACAAGAAGTCAATCGTGAAAACTCAACGTGCTTTTAAAACATTAAAAATGTGAGAAGTGCGCCTTCTAAGAACACCATTAAGCGTTTATACGAAAAATTTCCGACTGGTAAGGCTCTTTCTAATCCAAAGAGGCCATATAAAAGTCGACCAAGGCGATCGGCCGAGAATATCGCTGCCGTACGAGCCAGTGTTAAGAGGTCCCCAAGAACATCCCAAAAACGCCGTTCTCAGCAGTTGGGCATGGACCGGTCCACTTTACAACGGATTATTCGCATTGATTTGCATTTGTTCCCGTACAAAATTCAACTGACGCAAAGAATGTTGCCTGCGGACAAGCCTCGTCAATTGGAATGGGCCCAAAGATTTATCGAAATGGCCGAAGATGACGAGCAATTTTGGAACAAAATTATCCTGTCCGATGAAGCTCATTACACATTGAATGGGACCGTAATTAAGCAAAATTGCCGTTTTTACGCCACTGAAAATCCTCAGGAGATTCAAGAAGTGCCTCTTCATGACGAAAAAGTCACAGTTTGGTGCGGCGTTAGTGCGAAAACGGTCATTGGGCCGTTTTTCTTCCAAAATGAAAATGGCCATGCTGTTACCATCAATCAGGAGCGTTATCGCGACATGATGACCAATTTGTGATGCCAATTATTCGTCGAAAGCGTATGAGGCAGTTCTGCTTTCAACAAGACGGCGCTCCACCGCACACAAGTCGCATAACAATCGATTTTCTGAAGAATTTGTTTCCGGGCCGTTTGATGTCGAAAAGTGGTGATTTGGACTGGCCACCGCGTTCGCCCGATTTGACGCCGCCTGACTTCTTCTTGTGGGGATATTTGAAGTCAAAGGTTTACGTTAACAAGCCAAGGACCGTAGAAGAGCTCAAGGACAACATTCGTGAAGAAATGGCCGCTATTCCGGCCGAAATGTTGGCAAAAACGATGGAAAATGCAGCAAAAAGGGCACAATACGTCATCAACGCCAGAGGCGGCCACTTGAGAGATATCATATTCAAAAATTGATGTAAACAAATCTACTTGGAAGAAATTAAATGATTAACATTGTCAACCGCCAAAATTTTTATTTTTTCTTTGATTTTTTAAAAAAAAAAACATGGGTCCGTCGAATATGGGCAACCCTGTACTATCAAACACACTTGAATTGTTCACAAGCCCGATTGACTATTTGACAGCAAAATTTTAGCAAATTGTCGAAAATAAAAACAAGTAAAACAACAGCTAAGTTCGGCCGGGCCGAACTTTTAAAACCCTCCACTATTTGGAACAAATTTGAAAATTTAAAAAAAACTACAACTTAAATGAAAACCGTTATATGGGACTATGCGAAGACGTGGAGCAGCTTATGAAATTTTTTGTCGTAGGCTGTACTATACAAACCAATCATGAAAAAAAAAAATCATGAAAATACCGAGTATTGGGAGGTACCGTCATATGAGGGCTATACGAAGACGTGGACCTGCATACGAAATTTTTTGCCATAGGTTGTAGTACCCATTACGACCTTCAAATACGAAATTTGAAACAGCTCCAGTGAATAATGTCGCTAAAATCATGAAAATACCGAGTATTGGGAGGTACCGTCATATGGGGGCTATACGAAGACGTGGACCTGCATACCAAATTTTTTGCCATAGGTTGTAGTACCCATTAAGATCTTCCAATGCGAAATTTGAAACCATTTCGGTGAATTATATTGCTGAAATCATCAAAATACCGACTATCGGAAGTTAACATTATATGGGGGCTATACGAAGCCGTTGACCTGCATACCAAATTTTTGGCCATAGGTTGTAGTACACATTAATATCTTCCAATGCGAAATTTGTAACGATTTCGGTGAATAATATTGCTGAAATCATCAAAATACCGACCAACGGGAGGTCTATACGAAGACGTTGACTTGCATACAACAATTTTTGTCATAGGCTGTAGTACCCAATACGAATTTCAAATATGAAATTTGAAAACCTTTTTGTCATAGGCTGTAGTTCACATTACGAACTTTAAATATGAAATTTGAAATAATTCCGGTAAATAATGTCGCTAAAATCATGAAAATACCGAATATCGGGAGATACCGTTATATGGGGGCTTTATGAAAATTTTTATACCCTACAACACTATGTGTTGGGGGTATTATAAGTTTGATTGGGCCAAAAATTATGTAACACCTCGAAATATTGGTTTCCCACATAGGAAAGTATATATGGGTCTTCCTAGCTCGCCGAGCTGAGTCGATCTAGCTATGTATGTCCGTCCGTCCGTCTGTCCATGTTAATTTGCAATCAAGCTACAGGTCGCAATTATGAACCGATCCACACGACGATTGAAAATGGAGGTGGGGTTAGAGTCAGAATAGAACCCTATTGATTTTGGTCAGAGTCAGAATAGAAACCTATTGATTCGCACGATATTTAGGGGTTGAAATGGACCAAAAATTTCCTGAAAATTTTCCAGATTTTGCAGTTGCTCTATAGGCCACAATTATGAATCAATGGACGCGAAAATTTACATGGAGTTAGAGCGTGGGACTGACCAGAAACCTACCAATTTGATCGGCCATCGGACAATAATTAGCGGGTAAAATAGACCCTAACTTTAATGTTAGAAAATAGAAAAATTTCCACTAAACCGCGAATATTTTTAGTCCCAGCCAAATCTAAAATACATTAAAAGATCACTTCTGACCATTACAGTGATGCTAATAGCCAATAAATCGGATATATAGCAAAATAGGTACAATACATATGTAAAAGGATTGATCTTATTTATTCTGCTTATAAATCAAGAACCGCTGGGCCGATTTTCACAATTCCCATCAATTTGGAATGGTCTCTCTATAGAAAAAAAATGATAAAATCTAAGAAAATTGCGGGATAATATACCAATTAAAAAAAAGTTATATCTTTTGTTTCATTTTTTCCATTTTTGTCATATTTTTTTATCGCATGCGATTTTTTCAATTTGACTTACAATTTTGAATTTAAAATTTTTTAAATTTTTACACCCACAACACTACGTTTTGAGGGTATTATATGTATGTCGCAATTATCGTCCGATCCTCACGAAATTTTGCATGCGGGTAGGGTCGGAATTGAAGCCTATTGTTCTTAGGATGTGCATTAAGAGGTTTAAATGGCTAAACATTTTTAAATTTTTCTAATATTGTAGTCGTTCTATAGGCCACAATTGAAAACTAATCTACACGGAATTTCGCATCGAAAGAGAGTTGAGGACAGAGAAGATGTCTAGCATTTTGGATGACCATTAGATTATATTTAGCTGTAAAATTGACCACAACTTTCGTGTCCAATTGTTTTGAATACTTCACAACACTACGGAATACGTAAATACTGGCCAAATTCTCCTAAGGGTAACCTCTGGGCAGGGCTTTTTGGCATTATTTCAAAAACGAAATCTTCCAAAATGGATTTGGATATAAAGGGATTTCGAACATATTGTAGTGTTGTAGGGTATCCCATGGTCGGCCCCGCACGACTATAGCCTTTGCTTACTTGTTGTCATATATAGTTGTTCGATAAGTACTCAATTGAACTAAATTTTGAAACCGTTATATGTTATTGTGCAATAATTGTTGGTGTATAGGATTGAGTTATATTATACGAAAAATACTAAATGTTACTAAATTTGGTACTAAGTGAGTGTATAGAGCTAGAATCCCCAAAAATTTAATATTAAGGTCGATGTTGGTACCTGGTGGTGGTTTGGCAAATGCTTACTCTAATTACAGATTGTTTTCGATATGCGTTCTAACTGTTACTAAATTTAGTATTGGGTGAAGGAATTGAGCTGAAATCTGGAAATTTGATATAGATGTCCCTATGGCGTCTTTGGTTAAGATATGGATGTGGTTTGTGAAATGTTTACTATAATTGTGTGAAAGGTACTAAGTATTGGGTACTGAATGGGAATTGGGTTTGGAGGTCTCTGGTGGTGTTTATGCAAATGCGTACTGTAATTGTTCGAAAATGGTATTAGTTTTGGATCAGAGATGTAGATTTTTTTTTGGATATGCATACTGAATTTGGTATTGGTTATAGAGCTGAAATTCTGATAAGGGATACAGCTGATGTCCTGAACTTTGATATTGATGTCACTGTTGGTGTCTTGGGTTTACATGTTGAAATAGCTTCGGAAAGAAAAATTGGATGTGAGTCCATTGTTCAATGGTTTTACTTATATGCCCTTCGGAAAATTTCAAAATGAACGTTTTCTAATTTTAAATCGCAAATTTAATTTATATTTTTTCCGATTGTTTCCTCTGCAGATCCATTCAACTCATTACGAGTGTGAGCGTGGTAGTTCATTCATTGCTCACTTAACGCCATCATTACCGTCACAATACTTGCAATTATTTCAGATGTTTTCTTTCGAATCGAAATAGCAGGGAGCGAGGAGCAAGAGTGGAGTTATAAAGTCCCCTCCTTGCTATACCGCCAATTCGCAATCATTTTTTGGCTGTTTGCGTTCATTAAAAACGTTACAGGAGTTTTCTCCGTCCCGTCCCGCTCATTCGTTCATTCGCCAGCTCGTTTATTCGTTAATACACTTTAATTGTGATGTTTGCATTCTGTCTGCCCGTCAAGGAAGGCAATACGTTTTTCAGTTGTTCAATACTGCAGGATTTGTTGGTGGAGATGTATGGCGAATATCAAACCCAATGTTGGCTGCAACGCCCAAACCCAAGCATTACAAAAAAGCATGGAAGTGAACAAAACAAAGAAGGATGACTGCCTGGCCGGCAAGGAAAGCACAAAAAAGTTCCCGCCAAACATCAGAATGAAGTAATGAAAACAAACTTCAAAAAAGCAGAAAAAATATTACAACTGTTGTAAGGGAAAGAGTAAGGGAAGTGGCTGCAAGACAGTAAGACCACCACCACGAGGAAGAGGAATTTACCAGTAAATACAACCGAATGTAATAAAATCAAGCAAAATTCGAGGGTACTGCAGAACAGCAGCGACGGAGGGCCAGAGGGGCAATGCGACGACGACGACGACGACGACGACAACGACCATAACAAACAATAAAAATAACGAACAAAAACAAAATGTAAACTACGACGTTGCTGTACAGCGTGCTTAAAATACACAATATTACGTGGCACATCCTAGGTCGGTTACGAAAAAGCCCTACCAGACCAGACATGTACGCAGACAATCTCAGCAATTTACACACGTATGTATCTATGCCTGTATTTGTATACCGAATAGAACAACGTGGTCGATTTGTTTGTCTGGCTGGCTGGCTGGCTGGCTGGTATGTAAGGGTGATTTAAACTTGGCATGATTAAAAACAACAACAGACAGGGAAAACAGACAGCCACACACAAAAGCAACAACAACAGCAAAAACTTCATAGCCAGTCTGGGAAAAAAAAGACCACAGGCAACAATCAACTATTGGCTAAAATAGATTTGATATATATATATCGTATAGAAGTCCGTTATCGAATAATCAGGATTTAAGCCAATGAGGAAAACACCGAATGGTATACTACGAGGGTTGTTTTTATGTATTTGGTTTAGCTAAAATAGAAAATAGACTTTATTTTTCCGATACCCGTATGAAGACTTCAACTGACCAAACTCCTGAACTCTTCCGTGGAGACTTCACTTGGAAACCAGCTCTTCGGTGGGAACTTTATTGCCCAACTTTCCACTCTATGGAAACTTCACAGGCCAGCCAGCTCGTCTATGTAGACTTCAGCGGCCCTCCAGCTTGTCTATCTAGATTTTACTGGCCCACCACTTCGTCGATGTAGACTTCACTGGCCCACCAGCTCGTCGCTGTAGACTCCACTGGCCCATCAGCTCATTTATGCAGACTTCCCTTTTCCCCGCCACATCGTCTATGTAGACTTGACCCACCAGTTCGTCTATGTAGACTTCCCTGTCCCCGCGACCTCGTTGATGTAGACTTCACCGGCCCAATACATCGTCTATGTAGACTTCACCGGCCCAAGAACTCGTTGATGTAGACTTCACTTGCGCACAATCTCGTCTATGCAGACTTCACTGGCTCACCAGCTCGTCTGTGGAGACTTCACTGGCTCACCAGCTCGTCTGCGGAGACTTCACTGGCTCACCAGCTCGTCTGCGGAGTCTTCACTGGCTCACCAGCTCGTCTGCGGAGACTTAACTGGCTCACCAGCTCGTCTGCGGAGACTTCACTGGCTCACCAGCTCGTCCGCGGAGACTTCACTGGCTCACCAACTCGTCTGCGGAGACTTCACTGGCTCACCAGCTCGTCTGCGGAGACTTCACTGTCGCACCAGCTCGTCTGTGGAGACTTCACTGGCGCACCAGCTCGTCTGTGGAGACTTCACTGGCGCAACAGCTCGTCTATGCAGACTTCACTAACTCACCAGCTCGTCTGTGAAAACTTTACTAGCGCTCCAGCTCGTCTGTGGAGAGTTCACTGGCGCTCCAGCTCGTCTGTGGAGACTTCACTGGCGCTCCAGCTCGTCTGTGGAGACTTCACTGGCACTCCAGCTCGTCTGTGGAGACTTCACTGGCACTCCAGCTCATCTGTGGAGACTTCACTGGTGCTCCAGCTCGTCTTTGGAGACTTCACTGGCGCGCAGGCTCGTCTGAGGAGTCTTCACTGGCGCAAAAGCTCGTCTGTGGAGACCTAACTGCCGCACCAGCTCCTATGTGGAGACTTCACTGGCACACCAGCTCGTATGTGGAGACTTCACTGGCACACCAGCTCGTCTGTGGAGACTTCACTAGCGCACCAGCTCGTCTATGTAGATTTCACTGGTCCACCAGCTCGTCTGTGGAGACTTTACTGGCCCACCAGCTTGTCTGTGGAGACTTCACTGGCGCACCAGTTCGTCCATGTAGACTTCATCGACCGTCCAGCTCGTCTATATAGACTTCACTGGGCCACCACCTCGTCGATGTAAACTTTACCCACCAGCTTCACTGGTTTGTGGAGACTTCCATCGCTTCTGTGTAGACTTTACTGGCCCAAAAAATTGGTCGGCAAAAACTTTATAGACTCCAGCCTCCCACTGGCCCGCCAATTCGCCTAAGACCTCATTAGTCTACAAAACGCCAACACCACTTCAAATTTAGCTACAATCAAAACAGAAATTCCACCCAAATATCCCATTGCCGATAAGTTTCATCCTTCCTAAAATATAGCAGACATACAGTCATACATTATTAACAATAACATCCCCGGTTAACATCTATCTATCCATCTGCTGGTTAACAATCAGACACTGAAGAGTCAATGTTCTCATCTATTTGTTAAAAACTGCTGCCATTTGTTGGCGTTGTTGTTTTTGTTGTAAGGTTGTCTGGGACCACGTGCATTTGTATTTGTTTGTCTGCGTAGTTTTATTTGAAATCGAAAATTTGGAGAATACATTTTTGTTTCATTCCCTGCAAGCGTGTATGTGTGGGTTTGTCTGTCGATAATGTGTCGGTGTGTTGGTTTTGCTGTTTTTCGGTGGGCACAAAAAAACCAAATTCCATTTAGAGTGAATGAACTTTTCCAAGGACAATGATCCATGGACTACGACGACGACGCAAAAGCTCTCACATTGCCTACAACCACAGTATTACACACACGCACCGAAAAAATAAAACTACCACCGTTATCGTTTTGTGTGAAGGCTAGCTTTGAAGAAGAAGAAACCCAATCTCCAATTGTGGTATAAGCCACAAATACAATAACAATTATCCTTAATGTTATGGTGAGGTGTGTGTGTGTGTGTGTCTACGTCTGTGTGTGGCTGCGATGGTGTAAGCTTTAGATACGTTTGAATTTCATTTCTTCTTCCTACGTCCGAAAAGTTGTCGAGTATTTGGTCAAACACAGTGGTTTATTATGTGAATATAATTGTAACATTTCAAGACAGAGGCGAATGTGTTTATAATGAACCCAGCTGTCCGAGTTCGGCCCGACTTCAAACCAAAAGAATTATGAGAATTACTTTCTTACGAAAAACCTTATAAAAATTCTTTTTAGCATATTAAAAAACACGTCTTTGTCTAGAGAACCCTTGCCGAAATACTTTTTAAAATTTTGATATTTTGTCCAAAAGATCTCTCTACAATATTTAGCTAATAATTCAAGACGTTTATCCAGAGAGACCTTGCCGAAATGTTCATGAAAATTTTCACAACTTTCGTCCAAAAAGACCTAGTCCAAATATTTTTAAAATAAAAGAATTTTTTCCAAAAAAATAAAAAAATGTTTTCAATTTTTTTTCAAACATTGTCGATTTTTTTTTTAAAATCCAAAATTCACAATTTCTGTCCCGATAGACCTTCTTAAATTATTTGTAATAAATTGCGGATTTTGTCTTGAAAAAAATCACCAAAATATTGATAAGGAAATCCAACATTTTTGTCAGATACCCGTTGACATGATAGTTTCAAATTTTTTGGGTCTGATGTCAAAAAAATGGTTTTGTTATTACAAAAATGGTTGTTATTACAAAATCCACGACTTTCAAAGCCTTCACAGAAGCGATTCTGTAATAATATTTTGCAAGAAGACCTAGGGAATACCGATTGAATTTTGAACGTTTACCGATATGGACCCATCTCACCCCACATCTAAGTCTGATATCGGTTCTACCTTTAATTTATATGAGATATACAGGGTGAGATAAAAAAACTGCAACAAAGTCAAACGCCATAATATTTACATTTTTAAAGCAAACCAGTAAAGAAAGTCTTAAAGTCGGGCAGGGCCGACTTTATCATACCCTACACCACTTTGCTAATTTAGTAGAGCTCCACATAACAATTAAAAGTTTTTATGGGAGAAATCAATCATACACCCTATGATTTTAAAATTAAAAGGACTAAATATGCCAAAGCATTTGTATATTTTAAATTCGGACTTGTATTGCCCATTTGGTGCACAATTAGTTTGAAATCGGATAAAAATATATATATGGGAGCTATATCCAAATCGGAACCGATCTCGATAAAATTTGGCAAAGATATTTCTGAGCTGTATTTGATATATTTCCCTGAATATCGTTGTTACGGAGTGCATATTACGGCTGTGGGTAACAAATATGACAAATCGGATAAACAGTATATATGGGAGCAATATCCATATCTGAACCGATCTTCACCAAATTTGACATACTAGCTTCTAGACTCAATTCGGTCATAAGTGCCAAATTTCATCCAATTTGGCAAATATTAGACGTTTGGTGCAAAATAAAAGGTAAATCGGACGAAGTTATATATGGGAGCTATATCCAAATCTGAACCGATCTCGATAAAATTTAGCAAATATATTTCTGAGCTGTATTTGATATATTTCCCCAAATATTGTTGTTACAGAGTGCATATTACGGCTGCAGAGGACAAAAATAACAAATCGGATGAACAATATATATGGGAGCTATAGCTATATCTGAACCGATTTCGATCAAATTTGGCATACTTATTTTGAGGTCCAATCTGATCGTACGCAAAATTCCATACTATTCGGACTGATATTACATGTTTGGTGCACAATAAAAGGCAAATCGGACGAAGATATATATGGGAGCTATATGTAAATTTTGACCGATTATCTCCAATTTAAATAGGTTTCGTCCTTGGGCCAAACAAATGATTTGTGCAAAATTTCATTTGGATAGAGCAATGAATGCGAACTGTACTTTGTTTACAAAAATACATGGACAGACGGACGGACGGACATGCATAAATCGACTCAGAATGTGATTCTATGCTGATCATCAAAAGGAACTATGGGTCTATCTCGTTTCCTTTTGCCTGTTACAAACAAATGCACAAAGACATAATACCCTGGCCACCTAGTGGTGTAGGGTATAAAAATGTCGGAAATAGCATCAAATTTTAGGATAAATTAAGATTTGCTCGAATTGGTCACCTTTGGCACGAATTATGCCTTCAAAGGGCAATGAAACCGTCACACGCTGCCCGAATGTTGCTCTGCAGTATTTTGGCCCATTCCCAGCGAAGCGCTTGCTTGAGGTGATCGAAACTTTGGTATTTTTTAGTGCCAACCTTGCTTGACAAAATACTCCAGACACAATAGTCCAACGGATTGGTAACCGCAGATTTTGGTGGTTATTGTGCGCTGAAAATGAGGCGAGGAACCTCATTTTGTGGTGGCGCGTGCTGAGTCCTGATGGAATGTCCAAGGTCTGCGGCCAAAATGTTTGCGTGTCCAAGGCTTAATACACCCCCCAGAATATTTTCGCGAATATTAATTCGGAATTTATTCTGATCCCACGGTTGATTATTACGACCGGAGAGCGACCATCGGCTGTTATGGCGGCCCACACCATCACCATGGCAGGCGCTTGAGTTCTGGTGGCCAACCGAAGGTGTACATATTCAGCTGACCTCTTTGACAAGTAAACACTTTGTTTGTTTACAAACTGCTGGACAACGAAGGTTTTCTCACCGGAAAAACTCAAATTCGGCAGTGCTCCTCTTTCGCCCAAGCGAAGCAACTCTTTAGCTCTTTTGAGACTATTTGCTTTCTGTTGCGGTGTAAGTTCTTGCACTTTTTGGAATTTCAACGGCTTTACCCCAAGCTCAATTTTCAATATTTGTCGAATGGAATATTGCGATATGTTCAGTTCACGAGCCATTTTTCGACAACTGCGACGGGGGTTTCGATCAAGTCGCTTTAATCGCTTTTACTTTCGAACCATTTCTGCTGTCTAAACAATATAATGAGCTGTCACTGGAATAATTTTAGCAGCTGTCGGACGAGTGGCTTAGAAATGACAGCAGTCTGAAGTTGGTTGCAGTTTTTGCATCTCACCCTGTATATTAGCTCCTTTTTAATAGTATCTTTTGTTCGGGCATGTATGATGTTAAAGTCAAGCCATGTACTAAACATATACTATTCAAAAATCCAATATCGATTTCACTTCCAACCACTGTGCGACGCCACGTTTCAAATTTCGGATTGTAAAGGACTTTTTGCAGTGATGATTTTTTTGCTCAAAATTTTTGTTTTCTTCAACAAACAAATCAACGACCAAAAAAATATTCTTGTCTCACTCGCGCTATGTCTATTTTATTAATTTCAGGCATAGAACCGAGGGTTCCACTTATATGCCGCCAAAACTTTTGTTGCTGCTGCTGCTGCTGCTGTCATTTGTTGTTGCGACAACTTGAACTTCAACTGGTGGTGGATCTCCAATGTTGCTGTTGTCTTGCGTCTGGAATGCCAGACACAACAAAACAAAACAATAATAAAAGCAAAAAAAAAAGCGAAAACAAAACAAATCGTTAAATTTTTACAATAAACAAATACGCGCGAATATTGCTGCTGCTGAAGACAATCAGACATACATATATATGTTTGTCTGTATGTAGCAGACAGCCAGATTGAAAGGGGAGACTATGATAGCCTTGCACAAATGCCAATATCAAATTATAACGCATTTTTCACAATATCATACATGATGGAATTATTCGGTTCCCTTCTTAAAAAAAAAAAAAAACAACAAATAAACAGACAAATACAATACAAGTATACACATGTATGTACGTATGTAGAAAATCACAGATAGTCAATTTGCAATCGACCAGTCAGTCAGCCGACAATGCAGGCCGCCGCCGCCGCCGCCAGACACACCGAGAGATGTACCTCTCCGTCCCTGACGAATAATAAACAACCGAAAGAATTTATTGAATTTGGAGATTCGTGGGACGCTGTTGTTTTGGAGTGCACCAATATAATTTTTCTTGTGCCGCCGTACTGAAAAAAAAAATGCAAAAAAGTTTATTAACCTATGAAAATTAAATGGAAAACAATACAACTTTCCTGCAGATACATTAAATAAAACACAAGTAAGCAAAGGCTACAGTCGAGCGGGGCCGACCGTTGAATACCCTACAAGACTATAATAAACGATACAGTTTATATAGGCGAGATACTCGAAAGAATTGCACAAGATATTGTGACAAATAATAAAAGAAAACCATCAGGTTTCGTTCTCTAATTTTCGAATAATAGCAACTTTAACTAATTTGCTCATTTCCAATTTATTGATAGATATTGCACGTAAATGGTCTTCCTAGATCTGGAACCAATTGGCAAAAGATTAACATTTATTATTGGTTTTTGACTGAAACGTATCT
Organism: Musca domestica; assembly: GCF_030504385.1. NCBI lineage: Eukaryota > Metazoa > Arthropoda > Insecta > Diptera > Muscidae > Musca > Musca domestica. The sequence continues at coordinate 6,476,816 of NW_026712324.1, read as the reverse complement.
ATCTGAGATACAGACATTTGACTATATTCTTCAACGGAATCAGCGTTAACGAAATAGTCAGAAGTGCGTTTTTCCTGTATTTGTGAATTCTCTAAAAAGTCACTGGAATGGTCATTTTCGTATTTTGTCTACAAAAGTTGGCAAACTATTTCACACATTGAATATTTTTGGATGGCCCTCCAAAACTGCTTGGCTTTTGCAATGCCCGGTAATCCCAATTCAAATGTGCGTGAGGATCGGGCAATAATTCCGACCTGCTGACAATTTTGCAGTTTTTTTGGTCCATTTCGACCCCTAAATATTATGCGATCATCTCCAAAAGAAATTGTGTTCTATTCTGACCCTAGCCCCACCTCCATTCTAAATTTCGTGAAGATCGGGCCATAATTGTGACCTGTAGAGTGATTACAAATTAACATGGACAGACGGACGGACGGACATACATAGCTAGATCGACTCAGCTTGGCGAGATAGGAAGATCCATATATACTTTCCTATGTGGGAAATCAATATTTCGAGGTGTTACATAATTTTTGGCCCAATCAAACTTATAATACCCCCAACACATAGTGTTGTAGGGTATAAGTATCAGTCGGTTTTGTCGAATTTTCGATTATTTTAATGTGGTTTGACTGCTGTTTTATTCAAATTGTTGAACCTCTATGAAGTAGGCTCCGAAGGAATGGGGCAATATTCTACATATCGTATCGTTTTGGTGACTCTTTCCGAAACCTAGGTCTTCCCTGCATTACCCCTCTGGTAAACATTACCATCGTTCTCTACTAAAAAACAATGTTGTTTTTTTAAAAACAACAATAAAATATGATATAAATATTGCGAAGTGTTGGACTATATTGGTTACTTCCCTTGATCAAACCACCTATCAACATTTGACTTGGGAGTAGTTATAGCTTGCTATAGAGTGCATGATATTACTTGGAGAAGGATTACTTTAAATAAGTATATATCGGAGCCGAGTTGCACAAAATGGAAACGTACGTCCTAAAATTCATTCCATTTTTGCTGATATTAGCCATTATTTGCACTATAAACATGAACTCGGATTAAGGATATATATGTGAAGGGCTTAAACACCAAATCGGATGAAACATATATATGGGAGCTTAAGCTATATCTGAACCGATTTTCTCCGAATTTGATGTACTGGCTTGTAGACTGAATTTGGTTGGATGTACCAAAATTCAGGACTTTTTGACAGCTATTGGCCAATTGGTGCACAATTAACCTGAAATCGGTTGAAGATATATATGGTACATATATCCAAATCTGAACCGATCTTGATAAAAATTTGACAGAGGTATTTCTGGGCTGTATCTGATAACTGGTACCAAGTATCATTGTTGTCGAATGCATATACGAATGTGAGGTACTTAAGACCCCAAATCGGATGAAACATATATGTGGGAGCTATAGCTACATCTGAACCGATTTTCTCCGAGTTTGATGTACTTACTTCTAGACTGAATTCGGCCGGATATGCCAAAATTCAGGTCATTTGGACTGATATTGCCAATTTAGTGCACAATGAATCAGAAATCGGTTGAGGATATGTAAGGGAGCTACATCCAAAATATGAACCGATCTTGACAAAATTTCACACACTTATTTCGGAGCAGCGTCTGATGTCCAGTACCACATATTATTCTTCTGGAATGTGAGTGAGGGACTCAAAGCCCCAAATGGGATGAAACATATATATGGGAGCTATAGGTATATCTCAACCGATTTTCGCCAAATATATTGTATTTGCTTCTAGACTGAATTCGGTCGGATATGCCGAAATTCAGTCTATATGGGCTGATATTTGACATTTGATGTACTGTACCTGTTTGCGAGCTGTACCCTAAACCGATCTTAACTGATCTTGACAAAATTTGATACACTTATTTTTCTGAGCTGTATTCGATATTACGCTTGTGAGGGACTTTAAACCCCAAATCGGATAAAACATATATATGGGAGCTATAGCTATATCTGAACCGATTTACACCAAATTTGAAGTACTTGTTTATATATTTGGGAGCTATATCCTAATCTGAACCGATCTCGATAAAATTCGACAGAAGTATTTTCGAGCAGTATCTGATGTCCGCTATTCGAATCCGCATACATGGACAAACGGGCGGAAGGACAGAGGGACTGACATGCATAAATCGACTAAGAAAGTAATTCTACGAAGACAAAATACCCTTACCACTATGTGGTGTAGGGTATAAAAACAAGTTTTAAAGAATCGATGACTTGTTTCGCAAGTTATGACAGATAAAAGTATTGAAAATTGTGACTCTTTGTGGGTAAAGTACCAGAAGGGTTTTCAATATACATGAAGCTCATATAACACGAAAGTAACATCCGATTCCATTCAGACTTGGCACATCTCAATATTTCCATCAACACAAATCTGTTTGTGGTAGAGATCGGACAATTTCTTCTGATAACTCCCCCACGTAGGATTCTGGGCTTAAAAAAAAACAAAGAAAGCGAAATAAGCATCCAACTCACTTCAAATTTCACATATACAAACATTTTTGCTAACACCAAATCTGTTGTGAAGATTATATATATCTTCGAACCCCTTCTGGTACTTCACCCACGAAAGGTCACAACTTTCAATACTTTTGTCTGTTATAATCAGCGATTCGTTTCAACTTGCTATCTCTAAATATTTCTCTCAACTAGAAACCTGAGATGAATATGACATTTATTTTTAAAGTAATTGTTTTCAAGAACCAAGAGATCTTCGTATCTTGGATTTTTTACAAATATTTTTTAAGCAAAAAAAAAAAAAAAAAAAACATTTTTTTATAAATTTTAAATTTAATCTTCACTAATTTAAAATTGAATTTCCAAAAATCAACGTCTGCACACTCCAAATGATTATTAATATACTCTCGACCAAGCATGTTGTCTGCTTTGAACATGTCCCACACGCAACTCACAGACTACCTTATTTATAGACTTTTGCTTTGTAATAACAAACAAATCTGCCATTATGTCTGCCTCTGTATGTCATTTTGTAACACTCCAAAGAGATTTATTTATTTATATTATTCTTGAAAACGAAAATAATAAATAAGTTATATTCTCAAGCCCAAAATCAAATAATCATTTTGTACTTCCAAGAAGAAAATTTACGAAAGAAAATATGCCTACGGGTTGTTTCTTAAGGCTGTGGCGTTTGGTGTGTATTTTGGGGAGGTAGACAACACTGTTTCCATGGGTAAGATAAATTTCAATTGTAAAATTTTTAAATTGTAAAATTAAACAAATTAAGGATATTATATGTATGTAATATGGATAAAAAGATTAAAATTTGTGGATCTGATCTGATCCTCCAAAAATATATAAAACATACAGTATTTGGTATAAATATGACAAAAAGGTAGGTTTTATTATTACCAAAAAAAAATATTTTAAATATAAAAAAAAAACAAATAATTTAAAGCTATAGTTTTTGGAATTCAAAAACTATCTTTAAAAAATCCAATTTTTTTTTAAATCAGACTCACTGGTGGGCCAAGGAGGTTTATGCCTCCGACGATTCTTAAAAAATAAACATTTTCTTTCAAAAGCTCTTATTTTGGTTTAAATTTCCGTCTACGTTTGTGGCTCACAGGATCGTTTATATTTTTTAAATACCCGATTGTGGCTCAAATGGTTCTTGGAGAAGGATTATATTAATAAAATATATATCGGAGCCGAGTTGCACAAAATGGAAACGTATGTAACGAACTTCACTCCATTTAGGCTGATATTAGCCATTGTTTGAACAATAAACCTGAAATCGGATTAAGGATATGTATAGGAGCTATATCCAAATCATAGCAGTTCTCGGTAAAATTTGTCAAATGCATTTTCGGGCTATATAATATGTCTGTGAGGGACTTAAACACTAAATCGTATGAAACATATATATGGGATCTATAGCTCTATCTGAATCGATCTACAGAAAATTTAAAGTAATTGCCAAAATTCAGTCCATTTAGGCTAATATTTGTGCCATTTGGTGCACAATAAACCTGATATCGGATAAAGATATATATGGGAGCTATATCCTAATGTGAACCGATTTCGATCAAATTTGACGGAGGTTTTTCGAGCAGTATCCAAATATTATTCTTCTAGAGTGCATATTACTTATGTGAGGGACTTAAAAACCTAAATCGGATGAAACATATATATATATATATATATATATATATATATATATATATATATATATATATATATATATATATATATATATATACATATATATACATATATATATATATATATATGGGAGCTCAGCCAAATGGCTACAGAGGGTATATATCATTTGATACGGCCAAAACGTGCCTAGTCGAAATAACGGTTTTAGACCCTAGGTCTCTTTGGACCAAATCCGTTTCAGAACATTTGGAGTCGATCTAGCGATGTCCGTCCGTCCGTCTGTCTGTCTGTCTGGCTGGCTGGTGCGCACGATAACTCTCGAAGGGAGTATCCGATTTGGTCCAAATTGGCTACAACGTAATATTTTTGTCAAACTTAGATCGAGTTCGGAGATGGGCAATATCGGTCCACTCCTTCTGGTACCTCCCCCACAAAATGTCGAAATTTTCAAAAAATATATTTTTTTTGCACAGGAAGAGAAAGGATAATCCGAATTTGCTCCAACTTTGCAAATCCTAATATTTGCGTCAGTGCAAGGTCAGGTGTGAAAATGGGCAATATCGGTCCACTCCATCAAGTACCTCCCCCACAAATGGTCAAAATTTTGAATAATTACAACTCTCATAAAATGTTATGTAAGAGTCCGATTGTCTTCAAATTTCACACATCCCAATATTTATATTAACCCAAGGTCTGGTGTTAAGATGAACAATATCGGTCCACTCCTTCTGGTACCTCCCCCACAAAAGGTCAAAATGTTCAAAAAATATATTCTTTGCACAGAAAGAGAAAGGATAATCCAAATTTGCTCCAACTTTGCAAATCCTAATATTTGCGTCAGTGCTAGGGCAGGTGTGGAAATGGACAATATCGGTCCACTCCATCAAGTACCTCCCCCACAAATGGTCAAAATTTTGAATAATTACAACTCTCATAAAATGTTATGTCTTTACTGTCTTTAAATTTCACACATCCCAATATTTATATTAACCCAAGGTCTTGTGTTAAGATGAACAATATCGGCCCACTCCTTCTGGTACCTCCCCCACAAAAGGTCGAAATTTTCAAAAAAAAAAATTTTATTTTGCACAGAAAGAGAAAGGCTAATCCGAATTTGCTCCGACTTTGCGAATCCTAATATTTGCGTCAGTGCTAGGACAGGTGTGAAAATGGACAATATCGGTCCACTCCATCAAGTACCTTCCCCACAAAATATTGAAATTTTGAGTACCCATGAAGCTAATAAATCGCCAAATTAACATCCGATTCCATTTAGACTTGGCACATCTGTCGAAATATTTATATCATATTTTGGGTCCGATAGGAAATGGGCAATATTGGCCCATTCCTTCGGGATCTGCTCCATAGAGGGTCAAACGTTTGAATAACCTTAACACTAGTCAAAATATATTTAGATAATCGAACATAGGCTGAGGGTATATCTCTGGCGGCAATACCGACTGATACTTTTTAACTTGTTTTTTTCAAATTTTATTTACTCGCTTCTAGACTGAATTAGTGGTACAGTCCAAAATACAGGACATTCGGACTCATATTAGCCATTTGGTGCACAATTAACCCGAAATCGGTTAAAGATATATGGGATGTATAAATCTGATCCGATTATCACCAATTTCAATAGAGTTTGGCATTGGGTCAAAAAAATATTGTTTGCAAAAATTCATCTCAATCGGATAATAAATGCGACCTGTATTTTGTATGGACGGACTGACATGAAGAAATCGACTCAGAATGTCATTCTATGAAGATCCTCACAAGTAACTATGGGTCTATCTGGCTTCCTTCTCCACGTTACTAAAAATGAACAAAGACAATACCCTACCACTATGTGTCGTAGGCTTCCCTATCTCAATGCAAGATACCAACAGAGACCCCAATGTCAAATTTCGGGATTCTAGCTCTATTCCTTCAAACCAATTCTGAAACCAAAGCCATATCTCAACCCAAGATACCACCAGATTTCGAGCACTATCTGTTCACCCAATTGTACCAAATATTATACTACCAAATATAGTACTATATAGTAATTTTCGCGCATTTGTAGTATACATTTCCGAAATACCCTCGTTTTCACAAACCTACAACCAGCAGGGACCCCAATACAACAATTCACTCATTTTAGAAGTTTAGTACCATTTTAGAACTTTATGTTGCCTTAATATATGAATTTGTAAAAACCTTTGGTACATCTATCCTGCATTCCATCAGGGACACTTACTCCAAATTTCAGAATTCTCATTCTCTCTCATACATTCTCATAAAGTATTCAATTTTTAGTGCTTTTCGTACCATTATAGTATAAATCTCCAAAAACCAGCCTTATCACACGCCCAAACACGAAGACCCTCGTGCAAAATTTCAAGATTTTAGCTTCAGCCGTTTCGTCTAGGTGTTGATCCTAAATCAGTCAGTTATTTCAATTTATATGGAGATTTAAAAAAAATCAAATGTGGATTTTTTTAAATCCTTGTTTTATATATATTTTTTGGATAACCTTTTTTTTAAATTTACAAAAAAAAATATTTGATTATCCTAAAATTTCACTATATTTCTTTAAATCCACAACTAAAAACATTTAAAAACTCGTCTTTGAAAAACATTTTTTTAGGCCACGTGTGAAAAATTCACTTGCGTGTCTTAGATAGATGAGCGTAATTTTTTCCACTGGAAACAGTGTTGAAGCCAAAGTCCTAAACTTTTGTGAACCCCTCATGAACAGTCAGTCAGTCACAGCCAGTCAGTGACCTTCAGACGCACTCATACCTGAAGGATAAACTTCAAACACAAAATTCCGAGGTTAATGACAATCGAACGAAGTAGAAACGACGACGATAACGCATGATTTTCTCTACGCATATCCTTGAAAGTTGAGTCCTGTCGGCACAGACAGAACAACAGCAACGAGAAGAAAGCCACTTTACGGTTATTGTCCTGAATGTTATGGCTGTTATAACATCGAGACGACGACGACGACCTTTCGGTTTTTTGCGTCGCATTAAAATTTTGATGGTTTTGTCAGATGCTGTTGTTGTTGCTGCGGCTGCGGCTGCTGCTGCTTGAAACGCCATATTTGGTTGACTGGCTGGCTCGATGGTTGTAGACTTTAGGTTTTAACAGAAATAATAACAACAATAACAAAACATTACACCCCAAAATACTACGAATTTGGAAATTTGTGCAGAAAATAAAACAAAAATCGCCAGACAGCAAAAATGAAGAAACGTGGAAAAGTGGGAGAAAAAAGTCCACCAAAAAAGAACAAAAAAGCAAGAGATGGCAAAGGCAAGACAATGACATTGAAATATAGCAAATGATGATGATGGTGATGATTAACCTCATCATAATCATCATCGTGATGGAAATATGAAAAATTCTCGCAAAACTTTTGCCCACTCTTTTGGTTTGGTTTTTGTTATTGCTATTATGCCATTCAACTGATAGGAATGTTGTTGTTGTTTTTCTTATTTTTAGGTTCAAAGTTCAAACGCACATTGTTTTGTGTGGTCCTTCAAGCATTGCTGCTCGCCCGCCATGATGTTGTAGACTCTCGGTATTTATTTGTTGTTTGTAGGGGGAAAATGAGAGGAGGCGATTTTTTCAATTTTATTTAGTTTTTGTTTTTTTTTTTTTTTTTGGTTTTTGTTGACTCTGTTGATGAACCCATGGAACCGTAACAATGTCCTCTGTCGCCCTTCTTTGTTGTTACATTTGAACTTTACCTTCAACGTTGAAACAAAGCTAACAAATGAAAACGACATCAGCCCCAAACGGCGGGGTCCTTTAACGAAAATGGTTTTCAATTATTTATTGTCTGGTGGCACAGTGGTACGTAGCCGCTTTGGGAATGCAAGAAAGGATTGGAATAGCATTAATTCGAATTTACATGTATATTTATCACCAAACACGCCATGGCTATGAAAGCAAGACACTGTGGCCAATGTGTGTGTTTTGGAGCTAAAATGTCAATGACAGCCTGAGAATGCAAACAAAGAACCACAACAGCTGGCATCGTTCAATAGCATCCAGACAGACATTCGGTCGGTCAACTGGATAGCCAAGCCTGCTTACGAACGATCCAAGCAGGAATCCAACAAAGGAATCGACACTTGTCTATCCCCATTCAATACAAATAATTTCTAAATGTTTACATAGACCATTTTATTGCAGTTCATTGTTGTCATTGGCTGGATGTTTTTGTCATTACCGCTGTTATTGCCACAATTTGTTGTTGAGACACTGATGAGAATTCCATTGAACTTTCTTCATAAATCAATGGGAAAGGATAGGCTTATGGCATCTGTCGGTTGAAGAGTGAACAGTGGGCGAATAAAGAACTCTTTTTACTATTAAACAAGTAAAAAAGCTGTAAGTTCGGCCGGGCCGAACTTTTAATACCCTCCACCATTTGGAACAAATTTGGCGATTTCCAAAAAAAAAAAAAAAAATCCGTTAAAAATTCTGTTAACATCTTAAAAATACCGAATGCTTATACGACGACGTGGGCCTTCATAGGCAACTTTTATCATAAGTTATTACAATATTTAAATGCGAAACTTGAAGAAAAATCTGTTTATAATGTAGCTAAAATCATCAAAATACCGGATATGGGGGGTACCGTTATATGGGGGCTACACGAAGACGTGAACCTGCATAGATAATTTTCTGGCTTAGGCTGCAGTATTACGAACTTCAAATGCCAAATTTGAAACAATTCCGATGAATAATGTCGTTAAAATCATCAAAATACCGAATATCGGAAGGTACCGTTATATGGGGGCTATATGATAAATTGTACCTACATGGTCCATTTACGAACTTAACCTGCCTACTGGCAATATATACATGTGTGCTAAATTTTAGCCTTCTATTTTAATTTGTTCGAAAGATAGCGTGATTACAACAGACATACAGACAGACACACAGACAGACAGACAGACACACAGACAGACACACAGACAGACAGACAGACACACAGACAGACAGACGGACATGGCTAAACGTCTTAGAATTTTACGCTGATCAAGAATATATGAGTATACTTTTTTGGATCTGACATGAGTATTTCGAGGACTTACAAACGGAATGAAAAAATTAAATTAAAATATTAAATATGTCAAAAAGTATTGGTCGGTCAAGACAAGGGGTTCGCAGATGTATATCATCTTCACAACAGATATTGCGTTAACAAAAGTGTTTGTATGTGTCAAAATTGAGGAGAGTTGAATGCTTATTTCGCTTTCTTCGAGCGTTTTGTTATTTAAAATCTTAAATAATGTGTTGGGGGTACCAGAAGAGATGTTCCGGTCTTTACTATCTTTAAAATAGATCTTATATTGATGGAAACATTGAGATCTTGCGTTAGCAAAAATTTTTAAAAACTTGAACACTTTGTGGGGAAGTATTAGAAGAGAGCTGGTCCGATCTTTACCATCTTTAAAACAGATCTTATATTGATGGAAATATTGAAATGTACCAAGTCTGAATGAAATCGGACGCTAATTTCGCGTTTTATGAGCTTCATAGGTATTCACAATTTTTACACTTTGCGGGAGAGGTACCAGAAGGAGTAGTCCGATATATTCCAATAACAACAATATTGTGATGTGTGTCATTTGAAGACAATCGGACTCTTACGTCACATTTTATAAGCGTTATAATTATTCAAAATTTTGCTACTTTTTGGGGGAGGTACCTGATGGAGTGAACCAATATTATCTATTTTCTCACCTGACCTAGCACAGATGAAAATATTAGCATTTGCAAAGTAGGAGCAAATTCGGATTATCCTTTCTCTGTCTGTGCAGTAAAATATTGTGGTTTAAAAAATTCTGACCTTTTGTGAGGGAGGTATCAGAAGGAGTGGACCGATATTGCCTATCTCCGAACTCGATCTAAGTTTGCTATTAGTATGACGATGTACCAAGTTTGGACCAAGAGTTACCCACTAGATCGTCTCCAGATATCCTGAAAGGAATTTGGTCCAAACAGACCTATAGGTCACCTATAGGTGCTAAAATATTTATTTCTATGAGGCACGTTTTGGCCGTATCAAATGATATGTACTCTCTCTAGCCATATGGTTGAGGGTATAAACAGGTAAACAAAGTTTATCGTCAAGGCCGACCATTTGACACCCTACAACAATAGAATTTGTGGTAACGTTTCTGCAGCTCTAAAACCCTTTTGACTAGAATGTACATTCCCCTAAGAAACATTCCACATCTACTACATAATAAATACAAATGTTGAACTTAACTGCTCCTATTTTCGAATAGTTGTCATAGAGCTGGAACCAATATTATGGGCGGACACCGCCAGATCGACTCCAAATGTCCTGAAACGGATTTGGCCCAAAGGTCAAAAACCGTATCGAATGAAATACACCCTCTCTAGCCATGTGGCTGGGGATAAAAAATCGACGAATACAGGTCCTTAAGATTTTTTGAAAACTACTCTAAATTTCACATTTTTTGAAAAATATTCTGAAAGACACGTTTTTTTAAATAATCTTAAAATATATACTATCCAACACAGCCTCAAGATGTGCTTTTTTTTGAGGAACCAAAAAATTTTTGGAGCCTTGTTTATGAGAATATTTTTCAAACAATGGTTTTGGGAATAATTTTTCCTAACCGTTCTGCTGATTGGAAATATGTTTTTTTTTTTTCCGGAATGTTTTTCAACAACCTTCAAATCGTATTTATACCTTACAACACTATGTGTTGGAGGTATTATAATCTCGATTGGATCAAAACTTATGTAACAATATATTTTATATATAACAATGTTTTAGGATATCACATCTAAAGCCTTTTCTTAATTGTTTTTATACCCTCCACCATAGTATGGAGGGTATATTAAGTTTGTCATTCCGTACGTAACATCTGGAAATATACATTTTAGACCCTACAAAGTATATATATATATTTTTGATCAGCATATGTCCGTCCGTCCGTCTGTCCATCTGTCCGTCTGTGGAAATCATTCTAGCTTCCGAACGAAATGAAGTAGGTTGATAAGATCTTACTCAAATGTGTACTACGTCTGCTGGACTTTTGGTATTGAAAATTGGTCATGCAGGTCCACGTTTTGGTATAGCCCCCACATAATGGTACCTCCCTTTTTTCGGTATTTTGTTAATTTAAGCGACATTATTCACCGAAAATGTTTCAAATTTGAAGTTCGCAATGGATAGTACAGCCTCTTCGTATAACCCCCATATAATTGTCTGTGCACGTCCACGTCTTCGTATAACCCCTTATATAACGGTACCTCCTACCTCGCATTTGAATATTGTAATGGCTTAGGAAAAAACTTGCCTATGCAGATCCAATTTAAAATTTAAAAGATTGTTATTTTTTTGAAAATTGCCAAATTCGTTCCAAATGGTGAAGAGTATTCAAAGACCGACCCGACCGACTTTACAGGTTGTTATACTTGTTTTTTATATTGTTTTCAATATTTTTCAAAACCATTTAAACATATTTTTTTAGCAAATATTTTTCGAGTACATTTTTTTCGGGCATTCCAATTTTTGGTCAAACTTTTTTCCATGCCACTGTAACCTCAAATATACGTCTTAATTTCCATTAGACCTATTTTGTTCACATTTATTTTCATTTTCTCAATATTAACCGTAAATACGGCAGTTCATTATTTCACAAAGTAAAAACAATTTTGTGGGCACCAAAGTCAGATTGTCTGCTTGGTTTCGTACGCACGATTGCCTTTGTTTGACTGAATGTCTGGGCCGATAGAAGAAAAACGTGTCCTTCCCTCACCCCACATAGACGGCACAATAAATTCGTAGAAATGCTCTTGGACCGAACGACTGACCGACCGACAGACAGACATCACAAAGAAAGAACAAATTTAAAATACTACAAGTTTAAAGGTGGCAGACAATTCACAGACATAGAATGTTTTGGTTGGGACAAGATGAATGAGGGTCTTTAAAACAATTGGAAATCTCTTGGAGCACTACAACGAGGGAAATTGTCACTTTCAATTATATTTTCAAGAGTATTGCCAAGCAAATCCAACCAACCTAACACTAAATCGCATATCAAGTACATGTTTTCATCAATAAATTTTGTTTAGCTTCCCTTTTTTTTTGGTGTTTAGATATTAGGCATCACCACTCCAATTGAATTCATTTCATTTGCTTGGAACTATTTTTATTTCCACTCGATTATATAAGAAACAAATACGAAAGCGTAGACATACAAATATGCCGCCAGGAATTTTGTTTGGAAGCGACACAGAGATAGAGAGCTACACCATCATCTGCATCATCATCGTTTCCATTGGTAGGCACATCTCAAAAACGCGACACTTGAATTCCTGATGTGTCAGACAGATCTCCGTTGTGAAGTGATACATGAATGCTGACAAAGCTGTCTGTCTGTTGGTGTCTGTCGGTCGGTCTATATGTCTATCGGCTAAATAGATGCAGACAGATGTCGAAAGTTCTATGGATTTCTGAAAAAGACATGCATGTAGTTGCAATTTGTATTATTTGTTATTTTGCAATTGAATATCTAATTTCAATTGACTGGAGGGAAAAGAAAATTATTCACTTAATAATGCGAATAAAGAAGTAATTTCTTCTTATTGTAGTTTAGATGGAGCACAACAAGTTTTTTAAAGCAGAAAAAAACAAAAATTTTAAATATTTTTATAATAAGAATTAATCATTAGAAATGCATCTATTTATCGAAATGGGAGAATTCTTTCCATGATAAAGTGAGGGTAAAATGATAAATCGATTCCGACTCCAAGCAAAAAAATACTATAGCGGTGAAAGCAATATAGCGGTGTTTTTCCAACTTTGTACAAAAAAATTATTAAAACAAGTTAAAAACCAGTAAAAAAAAGTCCTAAAGTCGGGCGGGGCCGACTTTATGATACCCTACACCACTTTGCTAATTTAGTAGAGCTCCACATAACAATTAAAATTTTTTATGGGAGAATTCAATCATACACGCTATGATTATAATTATAATTTAAAGTTCAAAGGACTAAATACGCCGAAGCATGTGTATCCTTTAAATTCGGACTTGTATTGCCCATTTGGTGCAAAAATAATTTGAAATCGGATAAAGATATATATGGGAGCTATATCCAAATCTGAACCGATCTCGATAAAATTTGGCAAAGATATTTCTGAGCTGTATTTGATATATTTCCCTGAATATCGGGAAATCGGATGAACAATATATATGGGAGCTATAGCTATATCTGAACCGATGTTAAAAAATTTGGCATACTACCTTCTAGACTCAATTCGGTCGTATGTGCCAATTTTCATCTCATTTGGACAAATATTAGACGTTTGGTGCACAATAAAAGGTAAATCGGACGAAGTGATATATGGGAGCTATATCCAAATCTGAACCGATCTCGACAAAATTTAGCAAATGTATTTCTGAGTTGTATTTGATATATTTCCCCAAATATTGTTTTTACAGAGTGCATATTACGGCTGTGGAGGACAAAAATAACAAATCGGATGAACAATATATATGGTAGCTATAGCTATATCTGAACCGATTTCTTTTGGCATACCTATTTTCAGGCCTAATGTGGTCGTATGTGCAAAATTCCATACGATTCGGGCTGATATTACACGTTTAGTGCACAATAAAAGGCAAATCGGACGAAGATATATATGGGAGCTATATCTAAATTTTTCCGATTATCTCCAATTTCAATAGGGTTCGTCCTTCGGCCAAAAAAATGTTGTTTGGAAAATTTCATCTCAATCGGATAATAAATGCGACCTGCATTTTGTTCACAAGAATACATGGACAGACGGACTGACGGACAGACGGACTGACGGACAGACGGACTGACATGCATAAATCAACTCAGAAAGTAACTATGGGTCTATCTCGCTTCCTTCTCCATGTTACGAACAAATGCACAAAGACAAAGACCACTATGTGGTTGGCCGACAGAAGAGATATTGTGTTAGCAAAACTGCTTGTAATTGCGAAATTTGTTATATTTTATTTCGGAACCGGACCTAGAACTGACGCAAATATTTGGATTTGCAAAGTTGGGGCAAAATTGGAGTATCGTTTCTCTATTTTTGAAAATTTCGACCTTTTGTGTGGGGGGGGGGGGTGTACCAGAAGGAGTGAACTGATATACTTCTAATTAACACCAGAACTTGGGTTAATAAAATGATTGGAATGTGTGAAATTTGAAGACGATCGAATTGTTACATTACATTTTATAAGATTTGTAATTATTCAAAATTTAGACCCTTTTTGGGGGAGGAGGTACTTGATATTGTCAATTTTCGCACCTGACCTAGCACTGACGCAAATATTCGGATTTGCAAAGTTGGAACAAAATCGGATTATCATCTCTTTTTGTGCAGAAAATATATATTTCGAAAAATTCGACCTTCTGTGGGGGAGGTACCAGAAGTAGGGGGCGATATTGCCCATCTCGGAACCCGATCTATGTTTGACAAAAATATTACAATGTAGTAAGTTTGGACCAAATCGAATACTCCCTTCGAGGATTCTCGTCCGCACCAGCCAGCCAGACAGACGTACGGACGGACAGACATCGCTAAATCGACTCGAAATGTCTTGAAACGGATTTGGTTCAAAGATACCTAGGGTCTCAGACCATTATTTCGACAAGGCACGTTTTTACCATATGAAAGATATATACCCTCTCTAGCCATATGCCTGAGGGTATAAAAAATGTGTTTTTTTAACTTAATTCTATATTATGGATCTAGAATCTTCAAATTTCGTATGCAGACGTTATTATTCATGCGAGACATTAAAAAAATGGTATTTTTGACATTCGTATTACAAAGCGGTATTAAAAACCATGTATTTGGCGTTAAATTTTCTGCATTTTTGAGCTACAATTTTGGTATTATGCAAACGGGCCGATATTTATCCGAGACATAATATATTGTTTTACGGAATCCACTATTTACATAGCCAGTTTAAAACATATATTGAGATGTGTACAAATTAAACCATCCCGGACTTCTCTTGGATGAATAATGAATAAGTGAACATTTTTTTAAGTTCGGTATGGCTGAAATTTTAAAACCCCCACAATTTGGAAAGTAACACAAAATATGCCCAAAATTACCGAGGTCCAGAATTTAAACGCTACATATTTTTTCGTGTTTTTTTTTTTTTTATTTTTCGCCCGATTAGAACATTTTATCATATTTAAATATAAACAAGTAAAATAACATTAAGTTCGGCCGGGCCGCACTTTTAATACTTATTGGGTAAGGAACAACATTTTATATGAAAGTATCTGAATTCAAGCCTGTTACACTTTAAACTAGAAATACCGGTGGATAATGCCGTATAACTATGGGGTCCATGCCAAAACGGGAACCTGTATAGACAATATTATACTACAAGGATTGTTATCTACAGCGAGTCTTAAATACCAAATTTAAAAAAATTTCGTGGGGAAATGTGACTAAAATTATCAAAATACCGAATATCGATGGGTACCGTTATATATGCGCTATAGGAAAACATGAACCTAAATATTTAATGTTCCGCCACTGGAGCGAGAACAACAAATACAACTTTTAGACAAATCCGTGAAATAATGTGGTGAATATCAGTAAAATATCGAAAAGCGGGAAGTACGATATATCTCATTTTCAATAACAAACATCCTAGACACAACATAAATTATTTTGCCAAATTTTTGGGCTTAACGTCAAACAATGTGGGCTGTATCGTGATTATCAACAGACAGACAGACGGGCATCGTTAAATCAACTTAGAATTGACAAAGTTAATGTACCCTCGAGGTGGAGGCGATAAAAAGGGGAAAAATATGCAAAAAAAGCCGAACAAAAATACAAAAAAAAAAAATGAAAATTAAAAACCTCACAAAAAATAAATTCGTTGAAGAAATAAAAGAGGTCGGGTTGGTCGACTATATGTTACCCCATATTCTTGTATAAGGCAGGGGTGTTTTCAAGAGAAATATGTTAAATACATAAAAGACAAGCAAATTCCCGCTACTTCGTCAGAGAATAGTCTACCTTAAAATGTTAGATTCGTCCCTGTCCAGTACTAAAAATGCACAATTTTTTCAATTTGGTTTTTTTTTTGTAATAAAAACTTTATTCGTCTTACAAAATTTACAGACTTACGAGGTTTTTTTATATTATTCAAATTTTTACGTTTTCGGAAAACTTAACGGTAAAATATTTACTTTTTACACCAAAAAGCCTTCAAAATCTTTCATTTTTTACTGTTTCAGCGTTATCCCTTCATCCAATACCAAATTTTGTTCAATTTAGTACTTTTCATACAATTATAGTAGACATTTTCAAACCAGCTCCATATCCGATTTCCAGATACCAAGAGAGACCTCTATAACAAATTTAAGGATTTCAGCCCTATCCCTTCACCCTAGAAACCCAAGTTATTAACTTTTAGTTCGCATATCCAAAACAATTGACATCTCTACATCCTACACACCAATAGTGATCCAAAATCTGTACCATTTAGTACCATTCAAACAATTATAATACACATTTCCAAAACCATCGCCAGATACCAACAGATACAATACAATATCAAATTCAGCAGCCCTGTACTATAGTTAGTAACATATAGTAGTTTTGGTATAATTTTAGTACTCATTTGCGAAACAATCTCCATATCACAACCTTATTATTATTATTATTATTATTATTATTATTATTATTATTATTATTATTATTATTATTATTATTATTATTATTATTATTATTATTATTATTATTATTATTATTATTATTATTATTATTATTATTATTATTATTATTATTATTATTATTATTATTATTATTATTATTATTATTATTATTATTATTATTATTATTATTATTATTATTATTATTATATTATTATTATTATTATTATTATTATTATATTATTATTATTATTATTATTATTATTATTATTATTAGTATTATTATTATTATTATTATTATTATTATTATTATTATTATTATTATTATTATTATTATTATTATTATTATTATTATTATTATTATTATTATTATTATTATTATTATTATTATTATTATTATTATTATTATTATTATTATTATTATTATTATTATTATTATTATTATTATTATTATTATTATTATTTTATTATTATTATTATTATTATTATTATTATTATTATTATTATTATTATTATTATTATTATTATTATTATTATTATTATTATTATTATTATTATTATTATTATTATTATTATTATTATTATTATTATTATTATTATTATTATTATTATTATTATTATTATTATTATTATTATTACCAAATTTCAGAAATTCAGCCCTTTAATTTCCCCATTGCCACATTTAGTACAACTATAGTGCTTATATCCAAAACCATCTCCACATCTCAAACACAGAGACCAATACCAAATTAAATAACTTTTAGTCCGCATTTCTAAAACAATTACCATACCTCCATCCAAGACACCAACATCGATATAAAATTAGTACTTTTCGCACAATTTTAGTACTCATTACCCAAAAGCAAATTTAGTTAAGTTTAGTAATTTTAGAACAACTTAAGTACGTCTTTCCAAACCCATCAGATACCAACATTTATATAAATATCGTATTAAAGAATTAAATCACTATCCTTTCAATTAATACCAATATTTGTACTACTTAGTATTTTTCGTACAATTATAGCACACATTTCCAAAACCACATCAATATCAATTTAAGAATTATATTTCTATTCCTTCACCCGATAACAAATATAATATCATTCATTGCAAAATTTCACATTTCGAGCACAATCTGATCATTTCAGGATTCCAACTCTATTGTTTCTCTCAAAATTTAAATTGTACCAAATTTAGTACCGCTTATTTAGTAGTACCATTGAATTTCCAAAACCACCTATATTCCTCAGCTCCAGTAATCTTGAGTAATACTATTTGTAGATTTCAGAATTCCAGCTCTATCGGTTCACCCAAATCGAAATTGTACCAAAATTAGTACAATTTCGTACTTTTCGTGTACATAAGTGCAAATGTCGAAAACTTCCTCCATATCGCAATCGTATACTCCGTTAGTGATATCAATGTTAAATTTCCGAATTCTAGCTCCATCAGCGTTCCTCAAAATTCAAATCGTACTACATTTAGTACCGCATAACATCTACTCTACACTGCAACCTTGATTCCGATTTCAAATTTTCAGCTCCAACCATTCACATGATAAGAAATGGTACCAAATGTAGAACATTTTAGTACTTTACGTACACTTATAGTGCGAATTTCTGGGACCCTTATTCCAAATTTAAGAGATCTAGTTTTACTGCTTCCTCAAATACAAAGGGTGCCATATTTAGTACCTATTAATACTTTTTGTACCGTTCTAGTACATATTTCCAAAAACCCATTCTTATGTGACCCTTTCGGCTAGAATCTTGAAACTTTGGGTGAGTCATGTTCGTACCATATTCGACGGACCCATGTTTTTTTTCGGCCATTTCGATGACTCTTTGGGCCCATTCCAATCGACGAGGCTTGTCAGCAGGCAACATTCTTTGCGCCAATTGAATTTTGTACGGGAACAAATGCAAATCAATGCGAATAATCCGTTGTAAAGTGGACCGAGCCATGCCCAACTGCTGAGAACGGCGGTTTGGGATGTTCTTGGGGACCTCTCAACACGATCGCCTTGGTCGACTTTTATATGGCCTCTTCGGATTAGAAAAGCCTTACCAGTAGAAAATTTTTCGTCTAAACGCTTAATGGTGTTCTTAGAAGGCGCACTTCTCACATTTTTTAATGTTTTAAAAGCACGTTGAGTTTTCACAATTGACTTATTATAAATTTCAACTATTTCAGAGCGCTCGCGTGGCGTGTATTGGTTCAGGGTAAAAATCTGAATGGACTGGCGCTTCAAACGCGGTATGTCATTAAGCGATGATCTCTGTCAAAAGTTATGGCGCTGCCAGATGGGTCCGTCGAATATGGGCAACCCTGTACACACTGCAATAGATGTGAGCCTGTCGGCAAACCGACTGATACCATCTAACGTGTTAAATTTAATTATACCCTACACCACAAGGTGGTCAGGGTATTATGTCTTTGTGCATTTGTTTGTAACAGGCAAAAGGAAATGAGATAGACCCATAGTACCTTTTGATGATCTGCAATGAATCACATTCTGAGTCGATTTATGCATGTCCGTCCGTCCGTCCGTCTGTCCATGTCTTTTTGTAAACAAAGTACAGGTCGCATTTATTGCCCGATCCAGAAGAAATTTTGCACAGATCATTTGTTTGGCTCAAGGACGAACCCTGTTGAAATTGGAGATAATCGGTCAATATTTAGATATAGTTCCCATATATATCTTCGTCTGATTGGCCTTTTATTGTGCACCAAACATGTAATATCAGGCCGAATTGTATTGAATTTTGCACATACAACCAAATCAGGCCTGAAAACAAATATGCCAAATTTGATCGAAATAGGTTCAGATATAGCTATAGCTCCCATATATATTGTTCATCCGATTTGTTATTTTTGTCCTCTGCAGCCGTAATATGCACTCTGTAACAACAATATTTGGGGAAATATATCAAATACAGCTCAGAAATACATTTGCTAAATTTTATCGAGATCGGTTCAGATTTGGATATAGCTCCCATATATAAGTTCGTCCGATTTACTTTTTATTGTGTACCAAACGTCTAATATTTGTCTAAATGGTACGGAATTTGGCACTTACGACCGAATTGAGTCTAGAAACTAGTATGTCAAATTTGGTGAAGATCGGTTCAGATATAGCTATAGCTTCCATATATATTATTCATCCGATTTGTTGTATTTGTTACCCAAAACCGTAATATGCACTCCGTAACAACGATATTCAAGGAAATACACCTCAGAAATATCTTTACCAAATTTTATCGAGATCGGTCCAGATTTGGATATAGCTCCCATATATATCTTTACCCGATTTCAAATTATTTGTGCTTGCTTCTGCATATTTAGTCTTTTGAACTTTAAATTACAATTATAATCATAGCGTGTATGATTGAATTCTCCCATAAAAACTTTTAATTGTTATGTGGAGCTCTACTTAATTAGCAAAGTGGTGTAGGGTATCATAAAGTCGGCCCCGCCCGACTTTAAGACTTTCTTTACTGGTTTTAAAGTAAAAATGTTCGAACACGCTGCAGTGGATGTGAGCCTGTCGGCCTGCCGACTGATACCATCTAACGTGTTAAATTTAATTTTTATTTCCCTTATTTCTTTAATATCTATTTTCAATACCAACATCACGATGTTTCATCAATTCATCTGTTATCCTTATCAATTGGCAAATAAGTGGCAGTATCTCATAACATGCTGCTTGTGGTTGTATAAAAAACTATTGATTTAAGAATATTGCATTTTAAGTGTGTGTTTGTATGTGTAAGTGTGCGTGTGTTGGTTTTAACACTGTTCTTGCTGCTGCTACCGACAATAGTTGTTTTTGTTGTTCGTTTTTTCCTGTTTTTGGGTCAGATGTGCAACAACAGCCATGGAAATCCGTTGCACATGCCATGCTTGGCCTCGAGTCTGGTCTGTTGAATGCGTTTTTGTTTTTGTGTGGTGACACAAAATTTTGTTATAGCAACACGTGCCACTGAAAATCTACATGTTGACCTATATTCCTTCGTTGTTGGCTTTTTCCTCTCTCCCTCTCTCTCTCTCTCTTTCGTTTGAATGCACAAAATATACACTCGCACACTAAAAAGCTAGACCCAGAAACGACACGAGCGATCGATATTTTCAAAACATAATGCTGCGGCGATGCACACACGCACACACACACAAACACAATTTCTCCAGCCAAAGGCAAATATCAACACAACCACAAAAGCCAACAATACTGCCCCAGCAAGGACTCGTGTTGTCTTCTTGGTTTTAAGATAAATTTTATTGTCCCATCACCGTGAGCCAGCCAAACACCCGTCCCTCCATCCATCCATCCGGGTCTTTGTTGTTATATTGCACCAAATGCTGTTATTGTTTTCACAAGGCGTGGCTGTGGAGCACCTTAGTTGCTTCCACAGTTTGAAACACAAAAGCCTGCATCCACTTCTGCTGTGAAAACTTTTAATGAATTCTTAAGCACAGAATAACTCAAAATAAGAAGAAGGAATTGAAGCAGATACAGATAAGGACAAAACGATGAGGAAATGTATTTTTTTTTTTTTTTTCTTAAAAATATAATTTAAATGAAAAATATTTTTATCAAGGTGTGTCCAGAGGGGTGTTTGGAGCATCAGCCAGGACTTGTTATCGGGAAACAGGTTTTAAGTGTTTGACATTTAATAGAAAACATGAAAAAATGTTGTTATTTTTAATTATCAAATCTTTGTGCACATCAAACAAGACAATTAAGTTGGCAAAATAATGATTTGTGAAAACATAGCACAAAACGTTGACATGAGATGAGTTGACATTTAATTGACGATGTCCTCAAATGAAATGTCAATGAGTCACATTATGCATCTCATCATAGACTCGGAAGATAAATGAATGAGTTAGTTGAGCATTTTGAAATAAAAATTAAAAAAAAATAATAATAATAAATTTATAGCTGATGGACTCTCACACTGCAGCTCTTGTTTGTTCCTATCCAAAAAGAATTTTTTAAAAATCCGAATACCGGGAAGTACTATAATGTCGACAATACGAAAATGTATGCCTCTATAGACAGCATTTAATGGAGGGTATATTAGCGTTGTCATTCAGTTCGTAACTCCTCGAAATATTCATAATAGACCCTACAAAGTATATAAGTTCTGGATCAGCGAAAAATCCTAAGACGATCTAGCGATGCCCGTCTATCTGTCTGTCTGTTGTAATCACACTATCTTTCGAACAAATTGAGATAGAAGGCTAAAATTATGTATACATGTATAGTATACACGTAACTGCAGCCTATGACAACAAATTTGGTATGCAGGTCCACGTCTTCGTATAGCCTCCATATAACGGTACCTCCCGATATTCGGTATTTTAATGATTGCAGCAACATTATTCACTGGAATCATTTTATCGACATTTTTCACCGGAATTGTTTCAAATTCGGTATTTGAAGTTAGTAGTATCCACTACTAGCCTATGACAGAAAATTATCTGTGCAGGTCCACGTTTTGGTATAGCCCCCATATAATGGAACCTCCCTATATTCGGTATTTTGATGATTTTAGTGACATTATTCACCAGAATTGTTTCAAATTTGGTTTTGAAGTTCGCAATGGATACCACAGCCTATGACAGAAAATTGTCTGTACGGGTACACGGTATTCGGTATTTTGATGATTTTAGCTTTTTTTAGTTTCGCGTTTGAATATTTCAATGGCTTATGGCAAAAGTTGACTATGCAGGTCCATGTCATCGTATAGACCCTAATAAAAACCCTAATAAAAATAATAACGGCTACATTCTGTATTCTTATACCCTCCACCTTGGAAAGGAGGGTATATTAACTTTGTCATTCCGTTTGAAACATCCTTAAATATTCGTCTTAGACACCATAAAGTATATATATTCATTATCAGCATAAAATTCTAAGTCGATTTAACGATGTCCGTCTGTCTGTCTGTTGAAATCACGATACAGCCCACATTATTTGACGTAGAGCATCAAAATTTAGCAGAGCAATTTGCATTGCGTCTAGGATGGTTGGTATTGAAAATGAGATATATCGGTCCACGTTCTGGTATAGTCCCCATATAGCGGTACCTCCCAATATTCGGTATTTTGATGATTTATGCCACATTTTTTCACGGATTTGTCTGAAAATTGGTATTTGTAGGTCATAACGGGTCCCTGAGCGTGTGGCAAAACATAGCATGTATAGATCCACGTTGTGGTATAGCCCCCATATAACGGTACCTCCCAATATTTCGGAATTTGATGATTTTTGCACATTTTTTCAAGGATTTGTCTGAAATTTGGTATTTGTGGGTCATAATGGGTCATAGTTCGTGTGGCGAAACATTGTAATTCTAGGTCCACGTTTTGGTATAGCCCCCATATAACGGTACTTCCCGATATTCGGTAATTTGATAATTTTTGCCACATTTTTTTAAGGATTTGTCTGAAAATTGGTATTTACTGGTCATAATGGGTTCCAGCTCCGGTGGCGAAACATTGCTTGCATGGGTCCATGATTTGGTATAGCCTCCATATAACGGTACCTCCCGATATTCGGTAGTTTTATGATTTTTGCCACATTTTTTCACTGATTTGTCTAAAAATTTGTATTTGTGGGTCATAATGGGTCCTAGTTCGAGTGGCGAAACATTGTAATTATAGGTCCACGTTTTGGTGTAGCCCCCATATAACGGTACCTCCCAATATTCGGTATTTTGATGATTTTTGACACATTTTTTCACGAATTTCACTGAAAATTTGGTAGTTGTAGATCATAATGGGTCCCAGTTCGTGTGGTGAGACATTGTAATTATAGGTCCACGTTTTGGTATAGCCCCCATATAACGGTACCTCCCGATATTCGGCATTTTAATGGTTTTTGCCACATTTCTTCTAATGTTTCTTTTACCCTAAGGTGGAGGGTATTAAAAGTTTGGCCCGGCCGAACTTAATGTTTTTTTACTTGTTAAGATTTAAACAGAATTTTAACGGATTTTATTTATTTATTTATTTTTTTTTTTTTTTGAAAATTGCGAAATTTGTTCCAATGGTGGAGGGTACTTACAGTTTGTAACTTGTTTTTGGCCAAAACTATTTCAACGTCTTCATGTGTAAACTCTAGAAACAACCGTTCTTAAAACCACCAACCACTACCCATTAACCTAATGCCAAATTTAGTAACATTTAGTATGCATATCCAAACCAATCTACATTTCTCCATCCTAGAAACCAACAGTAATACAAAATTATTGGCATTTATTACTTTTTGAACAATTATAGTAAGTATTTACAAAAACACTACCAGATATTACAAAAGACCTTAATAAAGAATTGAGGTGTTCAGTCCTATCCCTTCAGTCAATACCAAATATAGTACTATTCAGTGCTTTTCATACAATTATAGTACATTTTTCCGAAGCCACCTCCATATGTCCAGGCTACACATGAGCCCCGACCCTTATAACAAATTTCAGATTTCAAACACTATCTTTTCACCCAACAGAAACCCCTATACAAAGTTTCAACATTCCAGCTTCTTGCGTTCTTCTGTTTCAAATTTATTACAGGTTGCACACTTAGTATTAGCATTTCCAAAATCAGAATCACCCTTGATTCCCTCTCAAGTTTTTTGCTATATCTGTTCACATAAAACCAAATGGTAATATTTTAGAAGATTGGTAACATTTTAGCTTTCCGTAACCGTAGAGTTCGAATTTCGAAAATCCCTTTAGTGCGTCTATGCTGCACTACATCAGTGACGTTCATTCCAAACTTCACCTTATATGGTTTGTCCAATACAAAGTATTAAGTTTTTAGTACATGTTCATACTTTTCGTACTCGTTTAGTACGCACCAAGACTGGTCTCGTGCAAATTTTCAAGATTCTATCTTCAGACGTTTCGTCTGGGCGTTAATTCTCAGTCAGGTAGATAGTTTACTACACTTTAATATAAAGGGTGTCCCAACGAAAACGATTCTTTTGAATTAAAAAAAAAAAACAGATATTAAAAAAATCATCATATTTTTTATCGTAAAGTAGATAGAATGCGGGTATTTATGTAACGAGCTTTTGTGCAGATGGCCGCCGCGGCTTTTCTGGCAAACGCGCGATCTTTTAATGAAATTTTCAATGATCGTTTTTCACTAATGCTGCGGTATTTCATTAATGCAGCGTACAATTTCCTTTTTTAAGGATTGAGCCATCATCAACTCCACAGAAAAAAAATCTAAAGGTATTAAAGAGCACCATCTAGGTGGCCAATTTCGGTCTCGAAAACGCGAAATTACACTTCCGGAAAGTGTCAAGTGAATTGTTTCTTTGGCTGTATGACATGTGGTGCCGTCCTGTTGAGACTACATGCCTCCACACTCTTTTTCTCATTCTAGGCAAAAAAAGCTGGCTATCATTTCATGATACCGATTTCCGTTTTCACGATTGCGTTCTAGTTGGGACACCCTTTATATAGATTAAATCCCCTCCCCTAGCAAGTCATTACTATCCTTTTGCACGAACCTGGTCTGGCATCTGCATAATCCTCGAAACTTCAACAATACCACGCGAGAAAATGTGCGAGAAACAAGCACTTATTACATTGCTGCTGAATACGTCGGGATAATTGGATTTTTAGTTTTCTTCTACTTTCCAATAAACCATTGTTTGGCACCGAGCCAGGTTGTCAGAGTGAAGATGGCGATGATGATGATGGCTGAACCAAGTCTTCTAACAGCCAGCCAGCCAGCCATCCGCATTCAATCGTTCAGGCGGCAAACGGCGAATGAGCTGATGAAGATTTTCAATTAAATTGACGACAATGTCGTTGTCGGCCGAAAAAGAAGCACAAAAAAAAGTAAGCCAAGAACATGCCATACCAAATGTCGTCTCTGACTTCCAGGTATTCTTATTTTCCGTCTTCATCTACGTTGCCATTTCTTGCGTTCATTCATTCATTCATTCATCCCTTTTGTCTGGCTGTCAAGTCTATTTGTTAGCGACGAAAAATCTTTTTCCGCGTAAATGTTTTCAATTTTGTTCTAGATTGGCAGTAAACGTGGCCATCATCTTCGTTTTTCTTGGAGTTCCCTACACATGAACCTGCCTGGTAGCCGTCGCTGTCGAAATGGTAAAAAAGAAAAACAAATTTGGCAACCGAATAGAAGAAATACACAATGGCGGAAAAGTCTAGTAGTTTTTGGTTAAACTTGCTAATTGAATTTTAAGTTTTACATTTGTGATTGCCTGAATTAATGTAACTTGGCAAATTTGTATTCGAGGGGGGGGGGTGTGAGGGATGGCGAGAATTAAAGAAAACGAAATGGCTGGAGCATTGAATGAATGAGACTTGTATCCGCTGCTGTAGTTTTCTGCAACAGTTGTAAATGCAATAGTTTTGTTATTCGTTTTTTGATGCTTTTAAATGAAAATTGTACAGGAAAACTTCATTAATGAAATACAACAGAGGAAATTCAAAAATCCATTTAAAAAATAAATAAATAAAATAATGTTGTTGTTGTATATTGTTGACCTGTTATATTTATTTTACTTATTTGGTTAATAGCTTGGCTTAAGGTCATTAAAAAACTATGTTTTTATTTTTGAATTTTTCCTTTTTTATTCATCCAATATTTCGATTTCCTCCGGAAATCATCTTCAGGGATCTGTTTTACAAAAAACACAAATTACAAACTGATTTTAACAATATATAACACAATAAATAACATACATTTTTAAAGTAAAAAGCTCGTCTATTGAGTTTAAATGTCACTATCAAACTAAGTTTTCTTTCGTCGGTGTTTATGAACTAGGCTTCTGTAAATGTGAGCACAATGGTCTGTATCGGTTTTATAATTAATTCGTTTGTCATTGACGACCTAATTATACACGCAAAAACGGACCAAATAAAGGAGGCAAGACAAGAAAAGATATATAAAGCTGTTACTTACATCCCGGGATTCTCAGAAAGACTTGGTAAATCAAACATCTACAATAAGGACCACTATCAATTAGCGTTTAAATCTCGTAATAATGTCGACAGTCTGTTTAGTAAAACAAAATCTAAAATTAAGAATGAGGACAAGTGCAATGTAGTTTATAGGATAACATGTAATGGGGACGACGCTGACGTATGCCAAAAGTCATATGTCGGCACGACAAAGACGAAATTAAAAACTAGACTTTCCGGACATAAATCGGATCAAAAAAGTGACAAGCCTCTCGAACAGAAGACTGCTTTAGCTGCCCATTGCACATTAACAGGACATAAACCCGACCTTAAAACCGTCGACATATTAGCACAAGAAAATAATTACAAAAGACGATTTACATTGGAAATGTTACATATTATAAGTTTACCAAATGACAAACGAATTAATTATAAAACCGATACAGACCATTGTGCTCACATTTACAGAAGCCTAGTTCATAAACACCGACGAAAGAAAACTTAGTTTGATAGTGACATTTAAACTCAATAGACGAGCTTTTTACTTTAAAAATGTATGTTATTTATTGTGTTATATATTGTTAAAATCAGTTTGTAATTTGTGTTTTTTGTAAAACAGATCCCTGAAGATGATTTCCGGAGGAAATCGAAATATTGGATGAATAAAAAAGGAAAAATTCAAAAATAAAAACATAGTTTTTTAATGACCTTAAGCCAAGCTATTAACCAAATAAGTAAAATAAAATAATAATAATTTAATTAATAAAAAATAGGTGCTGATAGGATTCAATGAGTATCATTTTGTAAGGATGGTGGTGCTGGTGAATACATCAGCCCATTGTCAGGCGTTTGGGATAATTATCTCAGAAATACAAAAGTAAAAAATTGTAATTGTACGAAAAGTACAGAATGGCACTGTATTTCGCATTGAATGAAGTGATACGGCAGGTATCCTCAAGTTCGATATTGAGGAGGCTATTTTAGAAAGGTTTAATATGCTTGCACGAAAAATACTAAAAACTATTAATTTTGGTATTGGATGAAGGAATAGCCATGAAATCCTAAAATTTGACTATGATTGTGATTTGTCGAAGAGTAATAAGTTTTACTAAATTTGGTATTTGGAGAAATTACGGAGCTGAAATTTGTTATTAAGGTCACTGATGGTATCTGAGGTTGAGATATGGAGTTTGTTTATTTAAATTAAGTAGGATGTATGGTTTTTTTTTTTTTTGAAAAATTTTCTCCAAGGTATAGTGAACAAATTGTACATTTTGAGTACTAAAATTAACTGAAATCTAAAATTTTAAAGTGAACCTGTCGCTGACGGTGTTGCTGGTCTTTGTTATTGTATCTATGGGGAGCCAAGAAAAAAAAAAAAGATGTAAGTTCGGCAAGGCCTTACTTTGAATACCCTTCAGATTTTAGAATGAATTTGGCGATTTTCAAAAAATTAAATTCGTTAAAAATTTTGTTAAAATCTCTTAAAAATTCCATATATACGACGACGTGGACCTGCATAGGAAACTTTTGTCATAAACCATTAGAATATTCAAATGCGAAACTTGGAAAAAAATTCGGTTAATAATATACAGGGAGGTACTGTTATATGGAGCCTATACCAAAACGTGGATCTGCACAGACAATTTTCTGTCATAGGCTGTAGTATCCATTACGAACTTCAAATATCAAATTTGAAACAATTCCGGTGAATAATGTCGCTAAAATCATAAAAATACCGAATATCGGAAGGGTGCCGTTATATGGAGCCTATACCAAAACGTGGATCTGCACAGACAATTTTCTGTCATAGGCTGTAGTATCCATTACGAACTTCAAATATCAAATTTGAAACAATTCCTGTGAATAATGTCGCTAAAATCATAAAAATGCCGAATATCGCGAGGTACCGTTATATGATGGACCTGCACAGACAATGTTCTGTCGTAGGCTGTAATATCCATTTCAAACTTCAAATATCAAATTTGAAACAATTCCGGTTAATAATATCGCTAAAATCATCAAAATATCGAATATATGGAGATACTGATATACGGGGCCTATCTGAAGACCTGGACCTGCAAAGATAATTTTCTGTCAAAGGCTGTAGCATCTATTACGAACTTCAAATACGACATCTCAAGCATTTTCGGCGGATATTGTACTTAAAATCATCATAATACTGAATATAGGGAGGTACCGTTATATGGGGGCTATACAAAGACGTGGATCTGCACAGACAATTTTCTGTCTTAGGGTGTAGTATCCATTTGGAGCTTCAAGTACCAAATTTGAAACAATTCCCGTGAATAATGTCGTTAAAATCACCAAAATACCGAATATCAGGAGGTACCGTTATATGGGGGCTATACGAAGACATGGACTTGCACAGAAAATTTTCTATCTTAGACTGTAGTATTCATTACGAACTTCAAATACCAATTTTCAAACAATTCCGGTGAATAATGTCGCTAAAATCATGAAAATACCGAATATAGGGAGGTACTGATATATGGGGCCTATACGAAGACCTGGACGTGCATAGATAATTTTCTGTCACAGACTGTAATTCCTATAACGAACTTCAAATACCAAATGTGGAACAATTCCGGTGAATAATGTCGCTAAAATCATTAAAATACCGGATATCGGGATGTGAAGTTATATGGGGGCTATACGAAGACGTGGAGCTGTACGGACAATTTTCTGCCTTAGGCTGTAGTATGCATTACGAACTTTAAATACAGAATTTAAAAGAATTCCAGTGAATAATTTCGCTAATCAAATATTTTGCTGGGTATTAGGAATATAAAATGTTGTCATTATTTTGAAATAAGGAGTTTTTGATATCACCAAACATTTATCCAATATACATATCTATCGATAAACTATATTACGAAATTAAATTGATCTATTACCTCTATTGTTAAATACTAAAATTGCATTTCGATTCTCGTTGTTTTTCCAAAATGTAAAATTGAGTCCAAAACCAAAACACCTATTTCCCGGAGCATTTATTTATTCGTGACATTCCACACATATTTAAAATGAAATTATACCGTCTTGAAAGACATTTACATACCAACACAGCAGTACTTTTTTATGAAGGCAACGTGATAACATTTTTCCCACAGTCAAGTCTTTTTTATTTCAAATAACCGCACAATTTTAAGTCAGCCCATACATAATGAAAAAGAAAAACCACTAGTTTACCTAAAAACAAAAAAGGAAAGGAGAGAAGAGAAGAGAAAAACGCATTTTAAAAATCTATATCACATATTTTCCATAAATCGTGTTGAAAGCTATGAGGTGCACAAAGGGGAAACTCCAAATACAGTGTAATACGCATCTCAAGTATCACTAACTCCTACCCCTCATCGACTTAATGGGTGAAGAACAAACGAGTAATGTTCATTTATAGGAAAATCACGTTTGATATGTGTCATAAAAATTGTAAATACCCCTCGAAAGGAAAATAACGTATGTATGTGTATGTCGTCCCCCAACAGCATATCTATAAATAACTCAATGCTTACATTGAACATTGCAACTTGGTATGTGAGATTGAATACGAGGGCAGATATTAAATGTTTGATTAGAATTACGATAAAATAAAAAAAGAATTATGGCCACAAAATGACACATTACGACAATTTGGTTGCTTAGATGAGGTGATTCTAATAAGATTTTAAAGTCAATACTAAATCATTCGAAATCCAAAGAGTCATAACAGCTATATGAAATCAGAACCGATTTATACAAAATAATGGAAATGTGGTGAATCAAATATCCCTTATTGTACTTATACCAAAGAGGAGAAACCCTAAAAAGAGGACAATCTAAATTTTAAACACAATTTTGAAGGCGTTTAGAGACGAAAAACATGGTGGAAAAACATGTATGGAACTTAATCCTAATATCGTAATTCTTGGTAGACCTATGTGCAGTATTGCTAGTATTGACAACCACATACCCCATGCAATGCCATTATTCAATAAGTACCGACATTATCAGTAAGCTACAAAATAATGAGTTATTCTTATAAAATATACAATGTAAAATAACTTAAATTTGTCATATGGAGTAATAAGTAACAGCGGCACAAATTCAGCAGAGTAAATTGAAGATCAACAGTTCAAATCCAATGATGAAATTAAACACAGTTTTTACCCCAGCTTTCCTAAACAGAACTTCTGCTTTTTGGACTTAGTTATTAGCTCTTGGTGGCAGTTTGGTAAGTAATAAATAATTTTGACATACTCGTGTTAAAATAGGGTCTTAGGGTCCTGTTTTGCAAGTAGTTATACTCAACAATAAACCCATTATTTGGAAATGTCAGGCTTGTGTGGATATGGTTTAGATCCGTCCCTTATAAAAGGCCTAGCTTATGTACGGTAGAGGCCTCTCAGAGCAGTTACCCTACGGTAGCGACCCTGAGGCCAGCTGCTCCGCCATAGCGAACTTTGAGACCAGCTAATCCACAGTAGAGGCCTCTGAGGCTAGCTACTCCACGGTAGAGGCCTCCGAGTTTATCTGCAGCAGTAGGCTCCGAGGCGAGCTACCGTACCGCGAACCTTGAGGTCAGCTGCTCTGCCGTAGCGATTTTTGAGACCAGATGCTCTATAGTAGAGGCGAACTACTCTACATTAGAGACATGGTACTCTACAGTAGAGGCTTCCGAGTCCGGATAAATCTACATACAGTAGCCAACCTTTAAGGTCAGTTGATCTGCGGTAGGGACCTCCGAAAGCAGCTACTCAACAATAAGGACCCCTGAAGTTAGTAACTCTAGAGTAAAGGCCTCTGAAGTCCGCTACTCCATGCTAAAGGCCACTCATGCCAGGTATACTAAGGTACAGGGCAGTTGAGGCTAGCTGCTCTATCATAGCGAACTTTGAGGCCAGCTGCTTTGTCATAGCGAACTTTGAGGCCAGCTTCTGTTTAGTAGTTGCCTCTGAGGCAAGCTTTTATACGGTTGAGGTCTCTGAGGCAAGCTATTCTACGTTAGAGGCCCCTGAAGCAAGCTACTCTACAGTAAAGGCATCAAAGGGCAGATATTCTACATTAGAGGCCTTTGAGACCAGCTACTCTACAGTAGAGCTTTTTGAGACTCCACATTAGAGTCTTCTAAGGCAAGCTTCTCTATAGTAGGGGCTTCTGAGGTAAGCTACACTAAAAACATCTGAGGCCAGGTATACTAAGGTAGAGGCCTCTAGAGGCCAGCTTCTCTGCAGGTGTGGGTTATAAGTTCAGGTACTCAACAGTAGCGACCCTTGAAGCCAGCTGTTCTGCGTAGCGAACTTTGAGACCAGCTACTGTATGGTAGATATCTCTAAAGACAGCTTCTTTACGGTTGATGCCTCTGAGACATGCTATTTTGCGTTAGAGGCCTCTGAGACCAGCTACTCTACAGTAGAAGCTTCAAAGGCAAGCTTCTCTATATTAGAGGCTTCTGATGAAAGCTACTCTGCAGTAGAGGCTTCTGAGACAAGCGTCAAACGAGCGCAAAAAGTAGAGATGAAACAATAAGTCGCATTTGCATTAGCCATGCATCGTCCAGTCGATCATTCCATCAATCGTAAATAACGGTGATCATGCTCTTGCTCATAAGAGGAAGTGCTGATTTTTACGCCATTAATTATAAACCTTTTCTTCTATTGCCTCAGTTAACCCCTTCCACTCTATCCCTCGATGTGAAATATTTAATCGCTTGAGTTGAGCATTGCAGCTATGACTTATAAACTTGAGTAAAATGGGAGTTCTACCTCAAACATGGTTGTGAATGTAAGTTAATGGAAGCAATTTAGCATATCTTCGATTGGGTTTGCCACAACACATATTACCTCTTTGTGAAAGGGGAGAAAAACAATAACTATGTAAATGCATTGATACAATCAGTATTTTCCCTTATAGCGCCGAACTTTCATCCGATTTGTAAAAAAAAAAAAACAGAGTCTTAAGCCATTAGTTTGTCAATATATTATTAATTTTTCTCAATCATAACAAATGCTTCAAAAATGGTAATTTTAAGTATTATAAATTTCTCAAACATTCCAATCCTTAAACATTTAAATTTCCATATCGTATATCCTTTTCTAAGCCATTACTTTAAGCCATTAACACAATGCAAACCTTTCATGGACACCGCAGTCATTATATCCTTTTCATAACAATGCCAACAACGACAACAAAAACATGCATATTTTAAATAAAAAACGTAGTCCTTGTTTTTGGCATACATTCATGTAACGGAGCAAAAAAGAAAACAAACACTTTCCGTGTCCATTCACACCCATGTACAACAGATACGGTTGCCTTCAGTTAGCTTACTTCCGTCTGATAAAGTAAATTTCCACAAACACACCAACAAAGGCAACAAAAGCTGAGAACAGATGTTGACATTATGCACAGTACAGATGCAACATAGACCAGAGGAAAAGCTCCAGAGTTACTGTGCTAAATAATAGGATGGCCATATGTGTGCTTACATAAGCAATCACCTAATAGAAGACCACTGTTACACAGGAAGAAGACAAAAAGGTCATATTAAAGAAGAGCAAATGGTCACTTTCAACAGATAAGAAGTTCCTTTTATTAAAGATCAGGAGTTCTTCTTATAGAGTACCAGAAGGTCTTTTCAGAGTAGGTCAGGAGGTCTTCTCATAGAAGAGCAAGAGGTCTTCTCATAGAAGAGCAAGAGGTCTTCTCATAGAAGAGCAAGAGGTCTTCTCATAGAAGAGCAAGAGGTCTTCGCATAGCTGAGCAAGAGGTCTTCGCATAGAAGAGCAAGAGTTGTTCTCATAGAAGAGCAAGATGTCTTCTCATAGAAAAGCAAGATGTCTTCTCATCGAAAAGCAAGAGGTCTTCTCATCGAAAAGCAAGAGGTCTTCTCATCGAAAAGCAAGAGGTCTTCTCATCGAAGAGCTAGAGGTGTTCTCATAGAAGAGCTAGAAGAGGTCTTCTCATAGAAGAGCTAGAAGAGGTCTTCTCATAGAAGAGCAAGAGGTCTTCTCATAGAAGAGCAAGAGGTCATCGCATAGAAGAGCTAGGAGAGGTCTTCTCATAGAAGAGCAAGAGGTCTTCTCATAGAAGAGCAAGAGGTCTTCTCCTAGAAGAGCAAGAGGTCTTCTCCTAGAAGAGCTAGAGGTCTTCTCCTAGAAGATCAAGAGGTCTTCTCCTAGAAGAGCAAGAGGTCTTCTCCTAGAAGATCAAGAGGTCTTCTCCTAGAAGATCAAGAGGTCTTCTCCTAGAAGAGCAAGAGGTCTTCTCCTAGAAGAGCAAGAGGTCTTCTCATAGAAGAGCAAGAGGTCTTCTCATAGAAGAGCAAGAGGTCTTCTCATAGAAGAGCAAGAGGTCTTCTCATAGAAGAGCTGGAAGAGGTCTTCTCATAGAAGAGCTGGAAGAGGTCTTCTCATAGAAGAGCTGGAAGAGGTCTTCTCATAGAAGAGCTAGAAGAGGTCTTCTCATAGAAGAGCTAGAAGAGGTCTTCTCATAGAAGAGCTAGAAGAGGTCTTCTCATCGAAAAGCAAGAGGTCTTCTCATCGAAGAGCAAGGGGTCTTCTCATAGAAGAGCTGGAGGTGTTCTCATAGAAGAGCTAGAAGAGGTGTTCTCATAGAAGAGCTAGAAGAGGTCTTCTCATAGAAGAGCAAGAGATCTTCTAATAGAAAAGCTAGAGGTCTTCTAATAGAAAAGCTAGAGGTCTTCTCATAGAAGAGCTAGAAGAGGTGTTCTCATAGAAGAGCTAGAAGAGTTCTTCTCATAGAAGAGCTAAAAGAGTTCTTCTCATAGAAGAGCTAGAAGAGGTCTTCTCATAGAAGTGCTAGAAGAGGTCTTCTCATAGAAGAGCTAGAAGAGGTCTTCTCATTGAAGAGCTAGAAGAGGTCTTCTCATAGCAGAGCTAGAAGAGGTCTTCTCATAGAAGAGCTAGAAGAGGTCTTCTCATAGAAGAGCTAGCAGAGGTTTTCTCATAGAAGATCTAGAAGAGGTCTTCTCATAGAAGAGCTAGAACAGGTCTTCTCATAGGAGAGCAAGAAGAGGTCTTCTCATAGAAGAAGGAAGGTCTTCTCATTGAAGAGCAAGAGGTCTTCTCGTAGAAGAAGGAAAAACACCTTCTCGTAGAAGAAGGAAAAACACCTTCTCGTAGAAGAGGGAAAAACACCTTCTCGTCTTATTTTAAGAAGACCAGAAGATCGGTACCGGAAAAACTTATCATAAGAGAAAGGAAGGTATTCTCAATATCAGACCAATAAGTATTCTTAATAGAAGTCCAGAAGATCAAAGAGGTCTCGTAGTGAATAACCAAGAAGTCTTATCATGAAAAACCATGAGGTCTTTTCATAGAAGACCAGAAGTTCTTCTCATGAAAGACCATTAGGTCTTGTTGATAGAAAACCAAAAAGTCTTCTAAATAGAATACAGAAGGTATTATTGATAGAAGGCCAAGTTCTTCTGGTCTTTAAGATCTGATGGTCTACTTAACAGAAGACCAGGAGGTCTTCTTAATAAAACACCAGAAGGTCTCCTTTATAAAAGATTAGAAGATCTTATTAATAGAAGACAAGAAGGTCTCATAGTGAATAACCTAGAAGTCTTCTCATGAAAAACCATGAGGTCTTCTCATAGAAGACCAGAAATCTTCTCATGAAAAACCATCGAGTCTTCTTGATAGAAAATCAGAACGCCTTCTTGATAGAATATCAGAAAGTCTTCTTAATAGAAGACCAGAAGGTCGTTTCGTGAAAAACAATGCGGCTCCTGATGAGGAATTCTCAACAAAGGTCTTGTCCTAGAAGTTAATTATATCTTCTCAAAGAAGACCATTATATCTTCTTCTAAAGTCCTATGGGTCTCCTCAACAAAGACTATTAATAGGTCTTAAATTTATTTTTTTTCCTTACACCCTAACAAACATCAGGTTTCTATTACTTTTCGTCCGGTCTTTTCATTCTATTTTTCATTTAATTTAAAATACAAAATATCATTAAAAACATGTTAATGTCATGATCTGAAACAAACAGAAAACGTATGTATGTGTTTGTGAAAACGCACTAACACATGACTAGCATCATTCCTTGATGCAATGCAACGAAAGTATGAGTGAACGAGAGCCAATGAATAGAAGGAAATTTCTTATCTTTTCGGTTTTGTTTAGACGACAGAACGACAGGTTTGCAATTTTCCAGATTCGTCATTTCATTTTGCTTTCCTGGTATTCATTGTCGCCGTTGCTGTGTTATCTCGTCGTCCATTGTGCTGCCACAGACTGATGCTGTTGCAACAATGAGTAACTGCAATACAATGTGTAGCATGTATGTGTGTGTCTGTGTGTATATGTGTAGTTATTGTGTCCTTCATTCATACCACCTACATACATTGTACAATATTTCTCCCTGACACGTTTTTTCCATTTCCTTTTCCATTTTCATTCTGCTGCAGTAGTTATTGTCGCTGCCCGCCTGCCATCCGTCTACAACTATGTTGTGGCTTTTGTTACTGAAGTTGTCGCCGTTACTTGTTTTACGGTATTTTAGTGCTGTAGCAGCAGCAACAACAACTGCAAACATGGTTAGTAAACCAGGTCATTACTTTGGCTTACTTTGTTGCAGATATTTGTTTGTGCTCTCTCTCTCTCTCTCTCTTGCTCTTTTCATGGAAATACTACTGCTGCATTGGGAATGTGAAGAGTGCTGATACTATTGCTGCACTTTTTGAGAACCTGAGAGCCCATTTTAGAGAGAGAGAGAGAGGGACTCACATGACACTTGTAGTATTTGTTTTCATAGTTTCCGCTTGTAGTTTTTGCCATTTTTCCACATAAAGAAGACTTATGGTCTCCAATCTCACATCCAAGTGCAGGTAGTGTCCCTCATACGAATACTGAATATTGACTATCCGACACCATGAACCAACCAATGACGCCCGTGATGGTTGTAGCAGTTGTAGTAATTATGACCGCATTATTACTCATACCACCAGAAAAGGGAGGACGGGGTAACCAGTATTGCCATATTGGGAATTAATGCATTAGATGTAACAAATACTGGCATTTTAAATGTTTAAATATAAACCAAAATAGCTTTAACAGCGGATTTTTAATTTTTTTTCAATGCTGACCTAAACATTTTTTGAGAGGGTATGGATGGAATTTTTTAAATATTTTTTCAAGAGCTTTAAACGTGGATTTTTAAATGTTTTCTAGAGAGCTTTAAACGTGGATTTTTTATTTTCTAAGAACTTTAAACGTAGATTTTTTGTAATATATTCTTAAAGCTTTAAACGTGCATTTTTAAATATTTTCTCAAAAGCTTTAAACGTGGATTTTTAAATATTTTCTC
The DNA here is from genome assembly GCF_030504385.1 of Musca domestica. Taxonomy (NCBI): domain Eukaryota; kingdom Metazoa; phylum Arthropoda; class Insecta; order Diptera; family Muscidae; genus Musca; species Musca domestica. The sequence continues at coordinate 6,439,650 of NW_026712324.1, read as the reverse complement.
AAAAGCTTTAAAAGTGGATTTTTAAATATTTTCTCAAAAGCTTTAAACGTGGATTTTTAAATATTTTCTCAAAAGCTTTAAAGGTGGATTTTTTAATATCCCCAAGAGCTTTAAACGTGGATTTTTTAAATGTTTTCTAGAGAGCTTTAAACGTGGATTTTTTAAATGTTTTCTTAAGAGCTTTAAAAGTGGATTTTTTAAATATTTTCTCAAAAGCTTTAAACTTGGATTTTTAAATATTTTCTCAAAAGCTTTAAACGTGGATTTTTAAATATTTTCTCAAAAGCTTTAAAAGTGGATTTTTAAATATTTTCTCAAAAGCTTTAAACGTGGATTTTTAAATATTTTCTCAAAAGCTTTAAAGGTGGATTTTTTAATATCCCCTCAAGAGCTTTAAACGTGGATTTTTTAAATGTTTTCTAGAGAGCTTTAAACGTGGATTTTTTAAATGTTTTCTTAAGAGCTTTAAAAGTGGATTTTTTAAATATTTTCTCAAAAGCTTTAAACGTGGATTTTTAAATATTTTCTCAAAAGCTTTAAACGTGGATTTTTAAATATTTTCTCAAAAGCTTTAAACGTGGATTTTTAAATATTTTCTCAAAAGCTTTAAACGTGGATTTTTAAATATTTTCTTAAGAGCTTTAAAAGTGGATTTTTAAATATTTTCTCAAAAGCTTTAAATGTGGATTTTTAAATATTTTCTCAAAAGCTTTAAACGTGGATTTTTAAATATTTTCTCAAAAGCTTTAAAAGTGGATTTTTAAATATTTTCTCAAAAGCTTTAAACGTGGATTTTTAAATATTTTCTCAAAAGCTTTAAAGGTGGATTTTTTAATATCCCCTCAAGAGCTTTAAACGTGGATTTTTTAAATGTTTTCTAGAGAGCTTTAAACGTGGATTTTGTAAATGTTTTCTTAAGAGCTTTAAAAGTGGATTTTTTAAATATTTTCTCAAAAGCTTTAAACGTGAATTGTTAAATATTTTCTCAAGAGCTTTAAACGTTTCAAAGACATATTCTCAGAGCTTTTAATGTGGATTTCAAACATATTCTCTGAGCTTTTAACGTGGATTTAAACATATTCTCAGAGCTTTTAATGTAGATTTCAAATACATATTTTTTAGAATTTTTAACGGGGATTTCAAAGACATATTTTTAGAACTTTTAACGTGGATTTTTTAAATATTTTTTTAAGAATCCAACAAAGCTTTGAGCGTAGTTTTTAAAGTTTTATTTTGAAGGGGTCCAAAGATCTTTTACACCGATTTTTTCAAATTATTTTAAGAAAAATCCAACAGAGTTGGTAGCATGACTTTTTTAATATTTTTTGAAAGGAATAACTGAGCTTTTGATGTGAACTTTAAAAAAAAAAAAAAAATTTCTTACATAATATATTGTTCGACCACGGTTTTTTTTCTGAGTTCTAAATGGCAACAATGCTTCGCTTGTAAGTACATATGATTTTTTGTTTTCACAAAATAGAGAAAAGGTTTTGCTATACTGCAAAAAAAAAAAAAAAAAAAAAAAAAAACACTCAAAACTATAAGAAAAACATAACACATACTCACATTCTGAAAAATGTGAACCTGAAAAGGGTCATGATCTAGCCTTAGACATGGACAGCAATAATCGTTGATGTTACTGTGTGTGAGTTTGTGTGTGTGTGTGTGTGTAGTTGGGCTTTCACTGAGGTGTGTCGGAATTTGGCACAAGGCGATTTGCATGACACAGATAGTTAACCCTCACCGACATTACATTTGTAAGTGAAATATATGTTATTGACAAATCTAAAGAGAACATTGAATGATAAAATATTAAAATCTAATAAGTCAAATTTATTAGAAAAGACTTTGAACATTTTTTTTTTAAATGGGGTATATAACTTATGGTCTTAAAGGGCGTCTATCTATAATAGATTAGCTGAAATAGATTCTAAATATTAAAAACTTTCTATACAGGGATCTATCAGCAGAAGATGAGCTGAGTAGGATAGACGAACCGAGTCGGGAGTCTATAGACGAGCTAAGTATGAAACTGAGTATAATGATTTTATAAACGGTGTAAATAGGAGAAGTCCATAGCGGAATAGTGATTCTATAAATGAGCTGAGTAGGGAGTCCACTATAGAGGAGATGAGTATGGTGTCGCCTATAGACGCGCAGAGTGAGGAGTATATAGACGAGCTTGGAGTAGGGCGTGCTGAGGAAGGGGTCTATAGATGAATTATGAATATAGAAGAATACCTGAATAGGGAGTATATAGACAAACAGCTAAGTAGAGTATCTATAGACGAGCAGCTGAGTAGGGGCAGTCCGTAGAAGAGCAGCTGAGTAGGGGCAGTCCATACAAAAGCCACAGAGTAGGGATAGTCTAAAAATGAGATTTTATGTCTCTGGCAGACTTAAAAAAAAAGCTTTTTAATACTATTCACCAGAGTATGGAGGGTATATTAATGTAGTCATTCACTTTGTAACACCTCGAAATATACATTTCAGACGCCACAATGTATATATATTCTTGATCAGCATAAAATTATATGCCGATTTAGAGATTTCCGTCCTTCTGAAGGAAATGACGTGGGTTATTTTAATTTTACTCAGATGTGTGATAGGTCTGCAGATCTTTTGGTATTGCAAATGGTCCGCGTATTGGTATAGCCCCGATATAACTGTACCGTCAGATATTCGGTATTTTGATGATTTGTGCCACAAATTTCAAATTTGGAATTTAAAGATTCAAAGGGAAACTAGATTCTATGACATCATCGTGTAGCACCCATATAACGGCACCTCCTGATATTCGATATTTTGATGATTTTAGAGACATTATTTACGGAAATTGTTTGAAATTTTGTATTTGAAATTCTTTATGGGTACTACCGTCTGTGACAGAAAATTGCATATGCAGGTCCACGTATTCGTATAGCCCCCATATAAAGGAACATCTCTATATTTGGTATTTTGATGATTTAGCGACATTTTACCACGGATTTGTCTTAACATTTTTATTAGTAGTTCGTTACAGGTTCTAGCTTCGGTGCCAGAACATTGTTTGTATAGGTCCTCCCGGTACCTCCGCATTTTTCTACTGATTTTTCTAAAAATTGGTATTTGTAGTTCGTAATAAGTTCTAGGTCCATGTTTTTGTATAGCCCCCATATAACGGTACCTCCCGATATTCGGTATTTTCATGGTTTTGCCCACATTTTTCCACGGATTTTTCTAAAAATTGGTATTTGTTGGTCGCAATAGGTTCTAGCTCCGGTGGCGAAATGTCATATATATAGGTCCACGTTTTCGTATAGCCCCCATATAACCGTACCTCCCGACATTCGCACTTCTTAAAGGGTTCCACAACCGGTGTCAAAACATTCTTCATATTGGTCAACGGTTTCTCTACATTGGTTCGGTATTTGATATATAGACCGATATTCGGTATTTTGAGAATCCTAGTCACATTTACCCACGAAATTATGTCAAATTTGATATTTAAAACTCGCAATAGATTATATCGGCTCCCGTTTAAGTATTGCCCCCATATAAAGGCTCCCGCCACTTATAGCTTTTTGAAAAGTCTGACTGCATTGTCCTACCGATTAACTGGAGTCAAACGCCATAATGTTTACATTTTATATTTAAACTTTATTGAATGAAAGCAAAAAATGTCCGAAATAGCATCAAATTTTAGAATAAGTTTAGATTTGTTTGAATTGGTCACCATTGGTACGAATTATGACCTTTAAACGGCCAATGAAACCGTCACATGCTGCCCGAATGTTGGTCTGCGGTATTTTGGACCATTCCCGGCGTAGCGCTTGCTTGAGGTGATCAACACTTTGGTATTTTTTAGTGCCAACCTTGCTTTCCAAAATACTCTAGACACGATAGTCCAACGAATTGGAATCCGAAGATTTTGGTGGCCATTATGCACTGCAAATGAAGCGAGGAATCTCATTTTGTAACCATTCTTGGGTGGCGCGTGCTGAGTGCGTTGGTGCTGAGTCATGTTGGAAAGTCCAAGTATGCGGCCAAATGTTTGCGTGCCCAAGGCTTTAATACACCCTCCAGAATACTTTTGCGATAATATTCGGCATTTATTTTGATGCCACGGTCGATTAGAGCGACCATCGGCTGTTATGGCGGCCCACATTTTCACCATGGCCGACGTTTGAGTTCTGGTGGCCAACCGAAGGTACACATTTTCAGCTGACCTCTTTCGCAAGTAAACACGATCATTTTGTTTATTTTTAAACTGCTGGACAATGAATGCTATCTCATCGGAGAAAACCAAACTCAGCAGTTCACAACTTTCGGCCAAGCGAAGCAACTCTTTAGCTCTTTTGAGTCTATTTTCTTTCTGTTGCGGTGTAAGTTCTTGCACTTTTTGAAATTAAAATGGCTTTGCCTCGAGCTTACTTTTCAATATTTGCCGAATGGCACGAGCCATTTTTCGGCCACTACGACGCGCGATTCGGTCAAGTCGCTTCTTTACTTTTCGAAACATTTCTGTTGATGTTGCTCTTTTCACCGTCCACTTCCTTGACGTCGGGCTATTTTACCAGTATCACAGTAACGAGCGATGGTACGAGACACAAACGATTTATTCACATTTAAATGCTGGAGTGCTCTAACGATAGCCACTTGTGGTTTTATAGCCAAATATAAAGAAATCACACTATCACGCTTGAACTCCATCACGAATAACTTTTTTTCTGGAAAATTCTCACCAAAATGCTTTTGTACGCTTGTAAACAATATAATGAGCTGTCACTGAAATAATTTTAACAGCTGTCGGACGAGTGGCTTAGAATTGACAGCAGTCTGAAGTTGTTTGCCGTTTTTTCATCTCACCCTGTATATATATACCTATAATAGAGTTGTGAATACGGGGTGTAATATAGATGATACATCTATAGACGAGTTCAATTCAAAGAATCTATGTAAGCAAGCGAAAAAAGCAGTCTATCTGTAGAAGCGTTAAATTTTTCTAATAGACTAGATAAATATGGCAGCTTATATAGATAAGCTCCATCGGTGGCCTATTTATAGCAGAGTTTGTGAAATTTTCCTATATTCTATTAAAAATTATATGCACAATACAATTTTTTCATTCCAATCCCCCAAAAAATGTACAACAAAAATTTTTTCTTTTCCATAAATTTCCCTTCACGGTCAATGAGAATTCATTTTCGCCATGCCAGTATTGAAATTTATGCTTACATTTTTTGTTGTTATTTTTTTTATTTTGTGTTCCTTCCTTATTTACAACATTTACTTTTTTGCATAATATTCTGTATTATTATATTTACAGTTATACTGCAGTATTGCATCGAGTGCCCCTGACGCCATATTGTAATATTTCTAACTGCAGAAAAAAACACACCACAAAAAAAACAGACGAAATGAATATACCAGAGAGAGAGAAAGCTCAGTAATTTGTGTGCTGTTATTGTTGTTGTGTGTAAGTCTCTGGCCTTCCAAGTATCCTTGAGTTTAGCAATGGCCTCTTTTTTTGGGGGGTATCCTTCGTAATAAACGCGAAAATTGAGGATTTCTATAATATATATGTATGTCCTTGTATTTGTATTTATATAAAAAACAAAAGTTGCGCAGTAATGTAAATACGCCGAAAAAGGACTATAAGCTTGAAGTGAATACAAAAATATACTTTCGTAGCTATAGTAGTTGAGAAAAAAATGCAGTATCTTTAAAGTTGAACAAAGTTAAATTTTCAGTAAAACAATACAGATTTGTTAAAAACCATTTTAAAAAGGAGACAGTCTATACTGTCTCTAAGTTGAAGGTTATCAAACGGTCTTTTGTCCATGTATATGAGATTTTGAAGACATAATATGGAACGTAACAGCTCTTGAAAGTCTTCCACAGAAGGTCTTGTATAGATAGAAAATATAGTGACACCCTTATATATGGAATTTCTTCTGAAGGTCTCCTAAATGTGTTCTTCTTCGAAAGGTGTTCTACCTATGGAAGAACTTCTACAGAAGGTATTCAAGTGATTTTATGCTATAAAAGTCATAGGCTAAATTTCAACGGCATTCTTATTCTTTTATTTTTTTTTTCTACAGATAGAACATTTTTCGTAGGACTTCTTTACATAAAATACATATAGAAATTCTTTCACAAATACAATAATTTTAGGATCTTCTAGATGTTTTTATACTCTCAGCCAAATGGCTACAGAGGGTATATATCATTTGATACGACCAGCACGCGTCTCATCGAAATAACGGTTGTAAATACTAGGCGTCTTTGGACCAAATTCATTTCAGGACGTTTGAAGTCGATCTAGCGATGTCCGTCGGTCTGTCAATCTGGCTGCTGCGCACGATAACGAAGGGAGTATCAAACTTAGATTGATTTCGGAGATAGGCAATATTGCTCCACTCGTCCTGGTACCAAACCAACAAATGTTTGACATATTAAAAAAAAAAAAAAGAAGTAAAAAAGCCGTAAGTTCGGCCGGGCCGAACTTTTAATACCCTCCACCATTTGGAACAAATTTGGCAATTTCAAAAAAAAAATAATAATAAAATCCGTTAAAAATTCTGGTAAAATCTTAAAAATACCGAATGCTTATACGACGACGTGGACCTGCATAGGCATCTTTTGTCATAAGTTATTACAATATTTAAATGCGAAACTTGAAGAAAAATCTGTTTATAATGTAGCTAAAATCATGAAAATTACGAATATGGGGTGTACCGTTATATGGGGGCTATACGTAGACGTGGACCTGCATAGACAATTTTCTGGCATGGGCTGAAATATCAATTAGGGACTTAACATGCGAAATTTGAAACAATCCCGGTAAATAGTGTCGCTAAAATCATCAAAATGCCGAATATCGGGGGGTACGGTATATGAAGGCTATATGAAGACGTGGAGCTACATGGCCCATTTTCTATTTTATGCTGCAGTATCTATCACGAACTTCAAATACCAAATTTGAAAATGCGATCAAATACCAAATTCACATGCGAAATTTGAAACAATTCCGCGAAATAATGTCGCTAAAATCATCAAAATACCGAATATCGGGGGGTACCGTTATATGGGGACTATATGAAGACGTGGACCTACATGTCTCATTTTTTGACTTAGGATGTAGTATCTATTACGAACTTCACATACCAAATTTGAAACGATTCCGGTAAATAGGGTTGCTAAAATCATCAAAATACCGAATATCGGGGGGTACCGTTATATGGGGGCTACACGAAGACGTAGACCTGCACAGATAATTTTCTGTCTTACGCTGTAGTATCCCTTAAGAACTTCAAATGCCAAATTTGAAACAATTCCGGTGAATAATGTCGCTAAAATCATCAAAATACTGAATATCGGGAGGTACCGTTATATGGGGGCTATATGATTACTAGGACCTACATGGCCCATTTACGAACTTAACCTGCCTACTGGCAAAATATACATGTGTGCAGCCTTCTATCTCAATTTATTCGAAAGATAGCGTGATTACAACAGACAGACAGACGGACAGACAGACAGACACACAGACAGACAGACGGACATGGCTAAATCGTCTTAGAATTTTACGCAGATCAAGAATATATATACTTTGTTGGGTGTGACATGAGTATTTCGAGGAGTTACAAACGGAATGATAAAATTAATATACCCTCCATAGTATGGTGGAGGGTATAAAAATATAGAAAGAATAATCTAATTTTGCTTCAACTTCGCAAATTATAATATTTGTATCAGTTCTTTCGCACTGACGAAAATGGACAATATCGGTTCACTCCATCAAGTACCTCCCCCACATAGGGTCAATTTTGAATAATTAAAACTCTTACAAAATGTGATGAAAGAGTGCGATTGTCTTCAAATTATTAACCTGAGGTCGGCTGAGAAGGTGGAAGTCCTCCCCCCAGTCCTCAGTCCTTCTGGAATAGCCATGAAGCTCCTACAACGCGAAATTGACATTCGATTCCATTCAAACTTGGTAAATTTCAATATCTTGTGTTGATAAGATGCTCCTTTCGGTACCTCCCCCACAAAGGATCGAAACGATCATAAAATCCGAAATAAGCATCCGATTCTCTTCATATTTCACACACAACCATTATTTCTACCAAAACAAGATATGCTATGAAGATGGGATATATCGGTCCACTCCTTCTGATACCTCTTCCACAAAGGGTTATAATTTTGAATATCCATGAAACTCATAAAACGCGAACTTAAGATCCGATTCTATTTAGACTTACATCTTACATCTCAATATTTCCTTCAACTCACGAAAAGTTATGAAGATGGTATAATTTCTTCTGGTACCTCCCCCAGATGTGGTTCAAGATTTTGAACAACAAAAGATTTCGGATAAAATTGGATGTAAGTGTCTTCGATTTTCTTGTAATTTTGCCTATGCCAATATTTATACCCTACACCGCAAGGTGGTCGGGGTATTATGTCTTTGTGCATTTGTTATTAACAGGCAAAAGGAAACGAGATAGACGCATAGTTCCTTTGGATGATCTGCATAGAATCACATTCAGAGTCGATTTATGCATGTCCGTGCGTCTGTCCATGTATTTTTGTAAACGAAGTACATTGCGATCAGATGAAATTTGCACAAATCATTTGTTCAACCCAAGGACGAACCCTATTGAAATTGGAGATAATCTCATAATGGGTTCTAATGTTTCCTTTACCCTAAGGTGGAGGGTATGGAACTTAATGTTTGTTTACTTGTTTTTTAAATTTTATTGAACGGTAGCAAAAAATGTCGGAAATAGCATCGAATTTCAGAATAAGTTTAGATTTGTTCGAATTGGTCACCTTTGGCACAAATTATAGCCTTCAAGCGGCCAATGAAACCGTTACACGCTGCCCGAATGTTGTTCTGCGGTATTTTGGGCCATTCCCGGCGAAACACTTGCTTTAGGTGATCGACACTTTGGTATTTTTTTTTGTGCCAACCTTGTTTTCCAAAATACTCCAGATTAAATAGTCCAACGGATTGGTATCCGGAGATTTTGGTGGCCATTGTGCGCTGGAAATAGAGCGAGGCACCTCATTTTGAGACCATTCTTGGGTGGCGCGTGCTGAGTCCTGTTGGAATGTCCAAGGTTTGCGGCCAACATGCTTGCGAGCCCAAGGCTTTAATACATCGTACATACAGGATATTTTCGCGATAATATTCGGCATTTATTCTGATGCCACGGTCGATGAATTCGAGCGAAGAGCGACCATCGGCTGTTATGGCAGCCCACTCCATCACTATGGCCGGCGCTTTAGATCTGGTGGCCAACCGAAGGTGCACATTTTCAGCTGACCTCTTTGGCAAGTAAACACGATCATTTTGTTTGTTTACAAACTGCTGGACAACGAATGTTTACTCATCGGAGAAACCCATATTCGGCAGTTCACCACTTTTGGTCATGCGAAGCAACTCTTTAGCTCTTTTGAGTATATTTTCTTTATTTCCGTTAAAATCGAATGAGGATGTATGCCGAAGGTATATAAAAAAAATCAGTCTAGAAGGAAGTACTTTAAATTTGTAGACTGAATTCGTCGGATGTGCAAAAATGCAGGTCATTTGGACCGATATTGGCCATTGGTTGCACAATTAGCTCGAAATCGGTTGAAGATAGATATGGGAGCTATGTTGAAATTTGAACCCATTCTCACCCATTTCAATAGATTTCGTCCTTGGGCCAAAGTTCGTCCTTGTTTGGAAAATTTCATTTCAATCGGATAATGAATGCGACCGCATACATGAACAAACGGACTGACATGCATAAATCAACTCAGAAAGTGATTCTATGAAGATCCTCAAAAGTAACAATGGGTCTATCTCGCTTCCTTCACCATTTTAGAAGCAAATGCACAAAGACATAATACACTTACCACTATGTGGTGTAGGGTATAAAAAGGTATTTGTTTATAAATGGCTTTAATTTAAACGGACTGGAAGTCAGGGAGTCTATGGACTGGAAGCCATGCAGTATACATAGGCGAGCTAGACACCAGGAAGTCTATTTAGGCTAGTCGAAGGCAAGGAAGTCTACATAGACGACCTGAAGGCCAGGCAGTCAATATAGAAGACCTCCATGCCAAGAAATATAAAAAACGAGCTGGAGGTAAAGTCTATATGGACGAACTGGAGGTCAGGTAGTCTGGAAGTCTACATAGAGTTGGATACCAGGAAGTCTATATAGACTAGCTGGTGAGCAGGAAGTCTACGATTAATTGTATTTTGTTCCCGCCCCACTTTAAGACGTTCTTTACTGGTTTTATGATGTATGAAAATAGAATACTTCGGTCGATTATATCTGGTACCTCACATAAATTATCACATGTCTCATTTAAAGTGAAGGAAGTAACCAATATAGTCCAAACCTGGGACGTCCCAATATTTATATCAAATTTATTTAGGTCCAAAACGAAATGGACAATATTGATTCATTCCTTCAAAACCTACTCCATAGAGGGTAAACAATTTTAATAATCATAACAGAAGACAAAATCTATTTAAATAATCGGACATTAGCAAAACTGACTAATACTTTAAACTTGTTCCTTTTTAGTTGTTTTTCTTCATACAAGAGTTTTTCTTTTTTGTTGAGTTATGCTTTTTAAGAAAGCCCTTAACGAATTTTTATAGCTAGAAAATACTTTGAAGGCTTTTTATAAATAAAAGTTCTCTGATAGGATTCCAAATTTGTCCTACATTCTAGTAGACCTCTTGAAGGTATTTGTATAGAATACATTTGAAGTCATGTTTAGATACTCAAATAAAAGTTCATTCCTCTCTAAGATTTCAGCAAACTGTGCCCCTCGCTTCCTTCCATCCACACATATACAACTTTCAACATGTCAAACATTTCGCAATTAAAATCTTAAAGTCAGTTCTTTTTAATTCCTTCTTCTTACATAAAGTGGCACACACATAAGTATGGATGTTTTGATGACTTCCATTATCGTGAGCGCCTTATTAGTGACAACATTATTAGAATAATGAAGATGATCATTATCATTTTTGTTGTTCTTCTAATGTCGTTTTAATCAACGTCATTTCCAATTTAATGAACATTGTTGTATATCCCATCCATTAACAAAGTCTTATGTTTATCAAAAAAAAAAAAAAGAAGCAACAAACAAATGCAACAACAAACATCTATTTTTTATAAATAGCAAAGCGTTTTCTTTTAAGGAAACATTGTAGAGGTAGTAGCACAACTACTCATCAACGTTCCAAAAAAAAAAAATGAACAACAATAATTACGAAAATAACAAAGTTTCAAACTCTTTCATTAAATGCTTTCGCCAAGTTATAAGAAGTATGATGGTTATACACTCTAAGAAAAATGTTAGTTGATTTTGGGGATGACGGGAGAATTTGGATTAACCAATATTTTGCATTTTTTTTTTCAACATTATGTAAAAGTTGTTTTTTCATTACACAACTACATAAGACATTCAAGTTAAGCTCTTGAATTTTGGCTTTAAGAAAGTTGGATATCATCCCACGGTATCGCTCACCATTCACGGTTACGTTACGATTCCCAGTGTCTTTGAAGAAGTGCAGTCCAATGATGAAACCACGCCATAAACCACACCAAACTGCTATAGTGCCCGGTTTTTTGGTAATAATTTATGAAGGACCATCGGAGCTAATCCTTGATTTTTTTGTTTTAAATAATTTTTAGCGGAGCCCAAGGAGCTTTAATCTTCATTTTTTTAAATAATTTTTAGAGAAGCATAAGGTCATAATTCTCGATCATTTAAAAATAATTCTTAACGGCCCATCGGAGCTATAATCCTCGATTATTTAAATATAATTTTAAGGGAAAATAGAGCTTCAATCCTTGATATATTAAAACAAATTGTTAAAGGACAAAAAATTTTAGGCTGGAACCAGAGCTATAATCCTTGATTATTTTAAAATAAAATTTTAAGGATGAACAGAACTTCAATCCTTGATATATTATAACAAATTGTTAAAGGACTTTCGATTTTTTCAAAAAATTTTAGGCTGGAACCGGAGATATAATACTTGATTGTTTTAAAATATATTTAGGGACCAAAATACATTTAATCGTAGACTTCCTGCTCACCAGCTAGTCTATATAGACTTCCTGGTATCCAACTCGTCTATGTAGGCCTCCCGCTGTCCAGCTCGTCTATACAGACTACCTGACCTCCAGTTCGTCCATATAGAATTTACCTCGAGCTCCTTTTATATATTTCTTGGCACGGAGCTCTTCTATATTGACTACCTGGCCTTCAGGTCGTCTATGTAGACTTCCTGGTCTTGAGCTAGCCTATAGAGACTTTCTGGTGTCTAGATCGCCTATGTACACTACATGGCTTCCAGACCATATACTCCCTGACTTCCAGTCCATTTAAATTAAAGCCATTTATAAACAAATACCTTTTTATACCCTACACCACATAGTGGTAAGGGTATTATGTTTTTGTGCATTTGTTTCCAAAATGGTGAAGGCAGCGAGATAGACCCATTGTTACTTTTGAGGATCTTCATAGAATCACTTTCTGAGTTGATTTATGCATATCAGTCCGTTTGTTCATGTATGCGGTCGCATTTATTATCCGATTGAAATCAAAATTTCCAAACAATGCTTGTTTGGCCCAAGGACGAACTCTATTGAAATGGGTGAGAATGGGTTCAAATTTCAACATAGCTCCCATATCTATCTTCAACCGATTTCGGGCTAATTGTGCAACCAATGGCCAATATCGGTCCAAATGACCTGCATTTTTGCACCTTCGATTGGCCACCAGAACTCAAGCACCGGCCATGGTGATAGTGTGGGCCGCCATAACAGCTGATGGTCGCTCTTCGCTAGAATTCATCGATCGTGGCATCAGAATAAATGCCGAATATTATCGCGAAAATATCCTGCATGTAGGATGTATTTAAGCCTTGGGCTCGCGAAAATTTTCTCAGCACGCGCCACCCAAGAATGGTCACAAAATGAGGTGCCTCGCTTCATTTCCAGCGCACAATGGCCACCTAAATCTCCAGATACCAATCCGTTGGACTATTTAATCTGGAGTATTTTGGAAAACAAGGTTGGCACTAAAAAATACCAAAGTGTTGATCATCTCAGGCAAGTGTTTCGCCGGGAATGGTCCAAAATACCGCAGAGCAACATTCAGGCAGCGTGTGACGTTTTCATTGGCCGCTTGAAGGACATAATTTGTGCCAAAGGTGACCAATACGAACAAATCTAAACTTATTCTAAACTTTGATGCTATTTTCGACATTTTTTGCTATTGTTCAATAAAATTTAAAAAACAAGAAAACAAACATTAATTTCGGCCAGAACGAACTTTAAATACCCTCCACCTTAGGGTAAAGGAAACATTAGAACCCATTATGACCCACAAATACCAATTTTTAGACATATTCGTGGGAAAAAGTGGCAAAAATCATCAAAACATCGAATATCAGCTTTGTAGGGCTATGCTATATACGTGGACCTAAACATACAATATTTCGCCACCGAAGCCAGAACCCATTATGACCAACAAATACCAATTTTTAGACAAATCCGTGGAAAAATTTGGTAAAAATCATCAAAATACCAAAAATCGGGAGGTACCATTATATGGGGGCTATACCAATACGTGGACCTATACATACAATTTTCGCCACACGGATTAGGGCCCATTATGACCTACAAATACCGCTTTTCAGACAAATCCGTGAAAAATTGAGGCAAAAATCATCAAAATACCAAATATGGGGAGGTACCGACATACGGAAAGACAGTCCCTCGAAACTGTAGTTAGTTTGTGTGTGCGACTTAGAATTTTATGCTGATTATGAATATATATACTTTATGAGGTCTACGACGAATATTTAGGAATGTTACAAACGGAATGACCTTTCCGAGGTGGAGGGTATAAAAATGTAAAAGTTATGGCGTTTGACTTTGTTGCAGTTTTTTTATCTCACCTTGTATGTACAGTGAAATTTGATAGATTTTTTCATATCAATCGAGTTTTCCCATTTGAAGAAACTCGGTCCGCTATATCTATTATTCAAATAGAAATTTAGTTTAATATAATTCTTATCGGGGTCATATCATGCACTTACTATACAGCAACGTATTTGGTATTAGAGGTACAAAAGCCCCCGTCAAATTTGTTGAAAATCGATTCAGAGTTGGAAATAGTTGCCAAATAGTGACTACTCGAAAGTCATGATACGCATTCAAATAAGTCCCATAGACTAAATACGTGACTAAATAATACTAGTGATGTAGGGTATCACATAGTCATGCTCTGGCAATAATAATTTGTAAGAAGTTGGAAATCACTCACTTTCCCTACCATTGTTATCAACCACTCATCACTTAGCATTCCTAGGTTATTGAAATTAGATTCAATGACTTTCTAAACAATTTTTCTTCGAGTGTTCTACTCGCCATACATTAGACTCTGAGTCTGTCATGTGTGAAACATCTTCTTAACTCCACCCATTATGTGAGGCTTTTTATATGCAAAAGCAAACGACCAAAAAACCCTGTAGACCGTCAGTAGCAGGCATGGAATCTAATGCAACAAAGAAGCGAAACACAAAAGCATTAAAAAGTCATATGCGATTTTATGATTCAATGAATTTTCGCTTGATAATATATTTTTTTTGCTTAAAAAATTGAAGAAGCAACAATAAACAGACTAAAACATCTTCAAGTTTGAGCCAATAAAAGGTTTTTAATAATAGAACGGGGATAAGAGGCTTATTTGCGGAAAAATAAAATGACTTTTTTTATTTAAAAATTAGTTGAAATAAGGAGGAAATATGGAAATTGGGGAACAATTTGAAGAAAATATCTTTTTATACCATACACCACAAGGTGGTCAGGGTATTATGGCTTTGTGCATTTGTTTGTAACAGGCAAAAGGAAACGAGATAGACCCATAGTTCCTTTCGATGATCTGCATAGAATCACTTTCTGAGTTGATTTATGCATGTCAGTCCGTCTGTCCGTCCGTCCGTCTGTCCTTGTATTCTTGTGAACAAAATGCAGGTCGCATTTATTATCCGATTGAGATGAAATTTTGCAAACAACATTTGTTTGGCCCAAGGACGAACCCTATTGAAATTGGAGATAATCGGTAAAAATTTAGATATAGCTCCCGATCCGATTTGCCTTTTATTGTGCACCAAACGTGTAATATCAGCCCGAATAGTATGGAATTTTGCACATACAACCAAATTAGGCCTGAAAATATGTATGCCAAATTTTATCGAAATCGGTTCGGATATAGCTATAGTTTCCATATATATTGTTCATCCGATTTGTTATTTTTGTCCTCCGCAGCCGTAATATGCACTCTGTAACAACAATATTTGGGGAAATATATCAAATGCAGCTCAGAAATACATTTGCTAAATTTTATCGAGATCGGTTCAGATTTGGATGTAGCTCCCATATATAACTTCGTCCGATTTACCATTTATTGTGCACCAAACGTCTAATATTTGTCCAAATGGGATGGAATTTGGCACATACGACCGAATTTAGTCTAGAAGGTAGTATGCCAAATTTGGTGAAGATCGGTTCAGATATAGTTATAGCTCCCATATATATTGTTCATCCGATTTATTGTATTTGTTACCCACAGCCGTAATATGCACTCCGTAACAACGATATTCAGGGATATATATCAAATACAGCTCAGAAATATCTTTGCCAAATTTTATCGAGATCGGTTCAGATTTGGATATTGTTCCCATATATATTTTTATCCGATTTCAAATTAATTTCGCACCAAATGGGCAATACAAGTCCGAATTTAAAAGATACAAATGCTTCGGCATATTTAGTCCTTTGAATTTTAAATTATAATTATAATCATAGCGTGTATGATTGTGATAGCAAAATTGTAATAGTGTGGAAATGGCAGTGCAATAGCACTAGAAAACATTTTTTTTTATCAATGTCTTAAACTTGATTCCCATTTCAAATTTTGTTTGTTATTCAAATTCAGAATCTCTTCAAGTTACATGTTAAATACAAATGTCTACAATTTATATTGCGACTTAAAAATATTATCTCCACAATTTATTTATAAAACTACTTTTTCATCATTTATTTGTAAAAAATGACATTTAATTTTAACGCTGATAAAAAAAGCATCATCAGAATTCTGTAAAAAATTGTAAACAAGTTCCGTTTGGTGGTTTTGAGCAAGGCAAAACACCCAAAGTCACCGATTTCTTAGGAAATTCCAATTTCTTATGAATTACCCCACCGCAAATGAAAAATACTGAGTAAAAACAGCCACAACATATCATGCATACGCTGTGTGTGTTTGTCCTCATTCGCAATGAAATGAAATTCAAAGAAAATAAAAGTAAGATTTAAATTTATTAATTACTTACAGCGAAATCAATTGACAATGCAGAAAAGACAAATTACTGGGCGACTAAAAAAATCAATCGTGTACCGGTTCTGGTTTATTTGTGTCTCAATACAAAATAGGTACAACATAAAAGAAGTGCAACAAAAAGTCCTCAGTTATAGCTCAGGTGGTTTTTTTTTTAAATATTTTTTTAAAAATCAGTAAGGAAAGGTCAAAAGTCGGGCGGGGCCGACTATATTATACCCTAAACCACTATGCATATTTAGTAGAGCTCCCGTAACAAAAGAATTTATTTCAAGTAGACCACCACCACCTATCAACATGTGGCTTTAGAGCAGTTATAGTTTGCTATAGAGTGCATGATATCACTTCGAGAAGGATTTTATTAAAGGAAGCCGAGTTGTAGAAAATGGAAACGTATGTCCCGAAATGGTCTGACATGCATAAATCGACTCAGAAAGGAATTCTATGAGGATCCCTAAAACGAAATGACATGAATGCACAGCTAGTAAAACGTGCAAAAAATAATCCTAAAACACGTAGAAGCCATTATAGTTTAGATGACGGTGCCAACAGCAGATTGAAAGGTCCTCCCATTAAAAGGATAATGGTTGTCACTGCCAAAAAAAAAAATATAAAAAATATGTATAAGGGAAAACTTTAAGAAATGTTAAACAATTAGAAGTAATCGAATTTTTCAAAATATTTTCGAAAAGAAGAAAAAAATACGAGGTCCTTTAAAAGTAGTAATATTCTTTCTAATAAACATGGACTTTTAAAGAATAATTTTTCAAGAAACAAAAGCGACTTTTTTAAAAATATTTTTCAAGGATCAAAAGCCTCTAAGCCTGGATTTTTTAAACATTTTTTTCAAGGACCAACTGATCAATAAGCGTGTTTTTTAAATATATTGTTTATAGGACCAAAAGATCATTAAGCGAGTTTTTTTTTAAATATTTGTTTAAGGACCAACAATCCAATTAGTGTGGATTTTTAATCGTATCCTTTCAAGGATCAACAGGATTCTTAAAGAAAATTTTTTTAGAGGATTGTTTAAGCGTGGATTGTTTAAAAGGACCATCAGAGCCACAAATCTGATCTTTTTATCATATCCCTTCAAGGACCAACAAGATTTTAAAAGACAACAACATGCCATTAATAGCGGATTTTTTATTAATATCCTTTAAGCACCAACAGAACCTTTCAAGGAATAAGAGATCAATAAGCGTGGATTTTTTTAAATGTTTTTTTTTTAAGGATCAAACTTCAATTTTTTTTAAATATTTTTTCAAGGGCCCTCAGAGGCATACATATTATTTAAGAACCAACTGACCAATAAGCGTGAATTAGTTTAAGAATGTTTTTGCAAGGACCACCAGAGCCATAAACGTGGATCTCTTAGAAATATTTTTAAGGACCATCAGAGCCATAAACGTGGAGTTTTTAAAAATATTTTTAAGGACCATCAGAGTCATAAACGTGGATTTTTTAAAAATATATTTTTAAGAACGACCAGATCCATAAAAGTGGATTTTTTAAAAATATTTTTTCAAGGACCATCAGTGCCATAAACGTGGATTTTTCAAAACATATTTTTTAAGGACCAATAAGATTGGATTTTTCAATCGTATCCTTTCAGGACCAGCAGACCAATAAAACTGTATTTTTCAATCGTATCCTTTCAGGACCCCAATATATTGTTTATAGGACCAAAAGATCAATAAGCGAGTTTTTTTTTTAATATTTGTTTAACGACCAACAATCCAATTAGTGTCGATTTTTAATCACATCCTCTCAAGGATCAACAGGATTCTTAAAGAAAAATTTTTTAGAGGACCAACTGACCAATAAGCGTGGATTGTTTAAAAGGACCATCAGAGCCACAAATCTGATTTTTTTTATCGTATCCCTTCAAGGACCAACAGGATTTTAAAAGACAAAAACATGTCATTAATAGCGGATTTTTTTTAATATCCTTTAAGTACCAACAGACCCTTTCAAGGAACAAGAGATCAATAAGCGTGGTTTTTTTTTTGTTTTTTTTTTATGGATCAAACTTCAATTTTTTTTTAAATATTTTTTCAAGGGCCCTCAGAGGCATACATATTATTTAAGAACCAACAGACCAATAAGCGTGAATTAGTTTAAGAATGTTTTTGCAAGGACCACCAGAGCCATAAACGTGGATCTCTTAGAAATATTTTTAAGGACCATCAGAGCCAGAGACCAGATCTATAAGAGTGGATTTTTTAAAAATATATTTTTAAGAACGACCAGATCTATAAGAGTGGATTTTTTAAAAATATTTTTTCAAGGACCATCAGTGCCATAAACGTGGATTTTTCAAAACATATTTTTTAAGGACCAATAAGATTGGATTTTTCAGTCGTATCCTTTCAGGACCAGCAGACCAATAAGACTGTATTTTTCAATCGTATCCTTTCAGGACCCCAAGTATTTTCAAAAAATTTTATTTCAAGGACCAACAGACCAATAAGCGTGGATGTTTCAAACATTTGTTTTCAAGGATAAATTGGATTTCTAAACAATATTTTTTCAAGGGCCAATTGGATGTTTAAAGGTGGACCAATTGAATTAAAAAAGACATTTTTCAAGGACCAACTGGATTTTTATAGAACAATTTTTCAAGGACCACTAAACCAAAAACCGTGGATTTTCTTAAACATATTTTCAAGAACCAACTGAATTTTTAACGAATATTTAAAAGCATCAACAAGGGTGCATTTTTTAAAAATATTTTTTCAAGGACAATCCATGTTTTTTATATGATTTTTTCAAGGACTTTAAATGCTCTTGGATTTTGTAGTGATTTTGTTTTCAAGGACTAAAAAGGCTCTTCAATTTATTAAAATATTTTTTAGACTATAAAGGCTTTTGGATCTTGTAGTTGATTTTTTTCAAGGACTAGACTTGGACTTATTAAAATATTTTTTAAGGACAAGAAAGGCTCCTGGATTTTGTGAAGATTTTTCCATTAACTCCAAAGACTCGCGGCGATTTAAAAATATTTTCAAGGACAATTCGTTTTTAAGAATAGTTTATCAAGGATAATTAAGGCTAGGATTTTTTTTGGAGAATTATTTGAGCTCTTGGACTTTTTAAGAATATTTTCTCAAGGATAACCAAGGATCGTGGGTTTTTAAGAATTTCTTTCAAGGAATTAAAAACTGGTGCATTTTTATGAATGCTTTTTAAGGCACTATAAACGTTTGTTTATGTTTTTGCGAATATATATTTTGCAAGGACTATAAAGGCTCGTGGATGTTTAAGAATATTTGTTCAAGGGAAAGCAAGGCATGTGCATTTTTAAGAAAACTGTCTTAAGGAAAATATTTTTCAGGGATAATGTTTGTGAATTTCTTTGAGCATTTTTTAATGATTATCAAGGCTCGTGGACTCTTAAATGTAGTCTTTCAACGATAATCAATGCTAATGTTTTTTTTTTTGAGTATTGTATAAGGATAATCAAGGCTCTTGGATTTTTTAAGCATATTTTTTTTAAGGATAACCAAGGATCGTGGGTTTTCAAGAATTTTTTCAAGGACTTAAAAGCTGGTGCATTTTTATGAATGCTTATTTAGGGACGAAAGTTGTTCGTTTGTGTTTTTGAGAATATTTTTTTTCCAAGGACTATAAAGCTCGTGGATAGTTTTTTAAGAGAAAGCAAAATTTGTAAATTTTTAAAAAAAATTGTCTCAAGGAAAATATTTTTCAAGAAAAAGAAATGCTCTTAGATTTCTTAGATTATTTTTTAAATACAATCACGGTTTGTGGATTTCTGAGAGCATTTTTTAAGAATAATGAAGTTTTGCGGATTTTAAGGAATATTTTTTCAACAATAAAGTTCAATTTTTATTCTGCAATCATATTAAGCGACTGCTTCTTCTCTATTGTTCTCCAACAGCCTAAATCACTTTTAATGTACTTTTTGTTCATCCCTATCAATCTATCTCGATTCCTTCTCCCTATTGCAAAGACATAATACCTTCACCATTATGTGGTGTAGGGTATAAAAATCTGGGATTGTGGCACCGGTGGCGCTCCACCAAAACATATTAAAAGTCCACGACAATAGCTCTGGATATTCTTCAAAACTCGTAATTTATAATCCACATTTTTATATCTTAAAGTCCCTTCAAAATATTTGTAGCCCACCCACCATAATTATACCTCAAATTGTCCTCCAGTATCGTATGGAAACATAGTATCAAAAAATCATCGAACATTGTTACAAATACCATTCATATTTGATTACTCATCGTCATCTTCATCATCAAGATTCTGTCCACATGGATGATGGACGATGATGATGCACCACTCAGCTATGATATTCTCTGTAACAACAACGTTGAATGGTTGCAGTTTTAGTCATCGCTGCTCGCTCGAAAGATTTGACCATGATGCAAATGCCCCCACACTGATGACGACAGTTTCTTGACAATCTCGATGATGTGCTTCGCCGATAAAAATGGAAAATGAAAAAAAAAAAAAAACTACAAAAAAATAACAATACTTTTTTTTCTATTTTTCTCTTGTTTTATATTATTTTTATGGCAAATGTGAATATTGCAGACCAAAGACTCGGTGCTTGAATAGAATGCCATAAATACCATTGGGGGAAATACCAACGTCATAAAATGACCACTGCTTAATGTAAATTTGAATTTTCTACACATTCATAGCTATGCGACGGGGTAGAGAAAGCATTTGTGGTCATTTGACGTACCGAATCGAATGTAGATGGGACAGATGAGTAAGAAAATAAATTTGTAATAAATAAACGATAAGAAAAAAACTAATTGTGGTCGACGAGGTTGGTCATATAAATGCTATGCAAATATTTCGCAGAATCTTCAGAACGTTTTGTGTATCAAAAACCATAAGAAAGTGTTCTAACAATACAACCCCTTAAGAAGATATTTTAATGTTCCCAACTCGTAAAAGGTGTATTACCTATGTAAGGTCTATTTCGTATGAAAGGATAGAAAAAATAGGATAGGATAGGAAAAAAATGTCCTAAAAATTTAATACTTTATATTGGACAAAAGGTATGAAAAAATAAAATAGAATTCGGAAATTTGGAGGTCTATAATGGTACTAAACTTATAAAATGGTACCATTTGGTATTATTTGAACGGATAAAGGTTAAACCTTGAAACTTGGTATCAGAATCAAGAAACTAATTTTGGTACAGTTGGGTAAAGGTTGAAACTGAAATTTTGAAATATATTGCAGACCCTGTTAGTGATGGGTTTGTGATAAAGAGGCCGGTGCTTGAGTTCTGGTAGCTAACCGAAGGTGCACATTTTCAGCTGACCTCTTTGGCAAGTAAACACGATCATTGTGTTTGTTTACAAACTGCTGGACAACGAATGGTTTCTCATCAGAGAAAACCAAATTCGGCAGTTTACAACTTTCGGCCGAGCGAGGCAACTCTTTAGCTCTTTTGAGTCTATTTTCTCTTTGTTGTGGTGTAAGTTCTTGCACTTTTTGGAATTTTAATGGCTTTACCCCGAGCTTAATTTTCAATATTTGCCGAATGGCATATCATGACATAGCATTATGTTATAACCTAACAGACCTTACGCTTTTATAGGTACACGGAAATGCCCTGGAATAGATTGAGTCCATACGTATCACTTTTAATGTGTTTCTTTGCAGGTTTCCGTCACTTTTTCGCTATTTTGAAACAACAGATTTATGTTATATTTCCAATGCATTTGTTGCACATAATCAGCCATATATTACCTGATCGAAATATTAAAAGGCAATATGCATTTTGCCAAATCTTTACAGTTCTCTGTCTTGCAATAATGTAGATTATAAAAAAAGACCTAAAATGGTAAGGAGTGGACAAAATGCATTATGGTAAAGTTCTTAACGAGAGAAATGTATAGAAGAGTTGCTCATAAAAAAGACATGTTAGGATGAAAAACTTAATCACAGAACAGTTTTACAATAACATTTTCGGCAAACCAAAAATTTGAGCTGAAAATTGTATTCCATTGACGTTTTGAAGTAATTGAATTGCATTTGTTGTTAAAACAAATTTACATGATATCATAACAACAGAGGTAAATCCCCTGGTATCAATATTTCGACTACGACTCCACCTATTTTTATACTTATTTGTCTTTAGTAGGGTAAGTGCGCCTAAGTTCGACATGTCCCAGTAGTCGGCTGTTTTGAAATTTAAACTTAAATAACAAAGAATAGAATTGACCAAATAATGAAATAATTGCAAAAAAGCGTCAACAGTGTTCTCTTCTCTCTTTCTGTAAAAAAAAAACAATGAGCTCCGATCATTTTTTACGAGAGAATAACGGTTTTCGTCAGTGAGTGTCTTCCAACGCATGAGATAGTGCTTGTTTGTAAAGAAAAAATTAGTGGTGGCGTCAACTTAATAATCGATTTAAGTAAATTAAATTTAATACTTTTGGAATCAGAAATATTTTATAATAGTAAATAACAGTTTGAAGATCACTTTTATAAATTAACAAGTAAGCAAAGGCTACAGTCGAGCGGGGCCGACCGTTGAATACCCTACAACACTATAATAAACGATACAGTTTATATAGGCGAGATACTCGAAAGAATTGCACAAGATATTGTGACAAATAATAAAAGAAAACCATCAGATTTCGTTCTCTAATTTTCGAATAATAGCAACTTAAAATAATTTGCTCATTTCCAATTTATTGGAAGATGTTGCACGTAAATGATCTTCCTAGATCTGGAACCAATATTTCCCAAAGACCTATAATCTCTCAGAAGTGGCAAAAGATTAACATTTATTATCGGTTTTTGACTGAAACGCATCTATATGAAATTCAGCCATTTGACTATATTCTTCAACTAAATCCGCGTTAACGAAATAGTCAGAAGTGCGTCTTTCCTGTATTTGTGAATTCTCCAAGAAGTCACTGTAATGGACATTTTCGTATTTTGTCTATAAAAGTTGGCAAACTATTTCACATATTGAATATTTTTGGATGGCCATCCAAAACTGCTTGGCTTTTGTAATGTCCGGTAACCCCCATTCAAATGTGCGTGAGAATCGGGCGATAATTACGACCTGCAGACAATTTTGCAGTTTTTTGGTCCATTCTAACCCCTAAATATATGGCGATCATCTCCAAAAAGAGTAGGCTTCTATTCTGACCCTCATCTTATCCCCATGCAAAATTTCGTAAGGATCGGGCCATAAATGCGATCTGTATATGATATCCTGATATCGTAACTACTTAGTTTTGTTAGCTGTAGAAATATTACCAAATGTTTAATTCAAAATGAAAATATGCCAAAAATATGACAAAATTGAAAAAAATATGAGAAAAAGTTACAAAATCAATATTTTCATCTTTAGAGAGATATTTTTATGCGATTTTTTTAGACATTTTTTCTTTCCTGCCAAGAGGCCATTCTGAATTAATGAGAACTGTCGAAATCAGATCAGCCGTTCTCGACATATAAGAGATCTTTCAAGCATATCTTCTTTGATAGACCGTTTTGTTGGATGTTAACATCAATGTAAAGATCAGGAGTAACCTTGTCATGGCTTTGTGATTTCACCGGGATTTAAAATATTCGCGGTTTAATGAAAAATTTTGAATTTTTCCAACACAAAAGATGACCACCCAAATTGGTAGGCTTCTTCCCCGCCCTAAACTCTAGCCATATGCGAAATCTATCGATTGGTCTATAATTGCGACCTGTAGAGCAACTGCAAAATCAGGAATTTTTTCAGTTTTTGGTCCATTTCAACCCCTAAATATTATGCGATCATCTCCAAAAGAAATAGGGTTCTATTCTGACCTTAACCCCACCTACATTCTAAATTTCGTGAAGATCGGGCCATAGTTGCGACCTGTAGCGTGATTACAAATTAACATGGACAGTCGGATGGACGGACATACATAGCTAGATCGACTCAGCTCGGCGAGCTAGGAAGATCCATATATACTTTCCTATATGGGAAACCAATATTTCGAGGTGTTACATAAATTCTGGCCCAATCAAACTTATAATACCCCCAACACATAGTGTTGTAGGGTATAAAAAAAATACAAATCAAGCATTTTTCTGTTGTATTATTTAATGCCGACATTAGGAACAGAAAAAAACAGATTTGCCAGTAGTCGGCAGGGGGTGCCGATTACTAGAAAAATATCATTTTTGACCAATTTCACCAAAACTATTAAAAAATAATCCAAAAACTATTCAAATAAAAAAATTATTTTTAGTCGGCAGTTGCTTTTATTTGTGCTTTTTGACCAACTTTTCTAAATTAAGTGGGTTTTTTAAATCAGCTATTTGACATTTTAGATAGCGGTGGCATTTTTGAAAAAATGTTGCACATCGAAAGGAAAGATATCAATTCAAAAATTCCAAATATTAGAAAGGTACTTGTTTTTTTTTATTTAATCTCATTTTTATTTTAATTGAAAATCCATACGTTACTGAAGGTGGCCATACTATTCTTGATTTTCTACCTATATTTGGTTAAGAATGATAATAATTAAAACACTATTTAAAAACGAAATTAATTTCAAATTCTGGCTTAAACTTTGAATTAGTAATATATCATTGTTTTATACTATTTGAAATAAAAAAATATACAAAATAATATTTTTTTACTGAAATACCATATGCCGACTACTGGCAAATAGACATGGCGAGCATTGGAAAATGGTGCCGACTACTGGCAAAAAACTACTATTTTAGTAAAATTGCAAATTTTACCAATTTAATAAAAACAAATTAGATGTTTGTTTATTATTTCGAAAACTAAACAAAATTTGGAATCTGAACAACTTTATTTTTCTGCAATTGAGAGATTTCACTCAGAATGTTGAAAGATTGAAAAATCGAAAATCCTAAAAATGCCGACTACTGATATACTTACCCTATAAACACTTAACAGACATTGAGCCATGTGTCTTTGCTTAACAAACATTGAAGGTTGGCAACACATTGAGGGAAGTCAGTGACCTGCTCAACAAATTCTGATTAATTAGTAGAATGAAATATGTGATTATGGCTTTAGGATAAATATGGCTGAAATTACTATTATACTGCTTTAAGTAATTATTTTGACATGGATCCCAGTCCCAGAATTACGATAATGCTAGCTTTAATGAGCAGAGGCATACACCTCAATTCCAGTATTTGGGTACTAATTATATATAGTATCAACACTAGGACTAACTTTGAGCTCTGTGTCTCCGTTTAACAAATAGTGAAGGTTGGCAACACTTTGACAAAGGTCGGGACCCTGCTTATCAATTTTTTGCGAAACCCCATATCTATACTACCTATTGCCACCAGGTTAATTAACCTGAATATTACACAGACTTTTGTAGTACCCAAAATTCCTGCGTATTAAAATACATAAAAATACGTTCTCCTTCTACTATACATATCTATTCAATTAACCAACTATTCTGGTATAGCTTCAATGCAAACGCAAACATCCTTCTATTCCATATCACTCACCAAAGGGATGACAAAAAAAAAAATGCTAATGCACTCGTACGAAAAATTCCACACTTTATGGTTTTTAAATTGCTAAATATCCGCAGCAATAGCACGGGGGAAATGCATGAGAAAATCTAAATGATGAAAATAATAGTGGACAGCAGCATACAACTTAGTTGCACCACAATGAAGCATGCAACAAAGTGTTCCGTATGAACGGAGAGAAGTGAAAATAGGAAAATGGCATGGCACATCGAAAGGAGTAGTATTCATGTCTTTCTTTGTCAGTACGTTCCTTTCTATTTTTTTTCTTTTCACAAATCTTAACTGTTTGTAGTACGATGTTGTTGTTGTTGCACATCATATTTTTCAATTTGTTTTTGCAAATTAATTTTGTTCCATGTGTGAATACTTCGTTAGTGGGGCAACAATGTTGCAAGGGCAATGGATGTCCCAGCGAACAGAGGTATACATATGTTTGTGTGATGGAGATCATCAATATGACTTGAAAAATTAAAACAAGTTTAAAAGCAGTAAGTTCGGCCGGTCTGAACGTTTAATACCCTCCACCACTTGAAACGAATTTGGAAATTTTCAAAAAATAAAATCATTAAAACATTCTGTTAAAATTTTAAAAATATCAAATATAGCCGTTATATTGGGGTTTCTGCGAGGCATTGTTTGTCATAAGCCACCGTATTCAAATTCGAAACTTGAAATAAATGGTGAATAATGTAGCTAAAATCATCAAAATATCGTATATAGAGAGGTACCGTTAAATCGGAGCTGTGCGAAGACCTGGACCTGCATAGACAATTTTCTGTCACAGGCTGTAGTATTCATTACGAACTTCAAATACCACATCCCAAACAATTTCGGTGGGTATTGTACCTAAAACATTAAAATACCGTATATAGGGATGTATTGATATATGGGGCCTATACGAAGACCTGGACCAGCATAGACAGACTGTAGTTCCTATAACGAACTCTAAATACGTACTTTGAAACAATTCTGGTGAATAATGACGCTAAAATCATGAAAATACCGAATATTGGGAGGTTCCGTTATATGGGGGCTATACGAAGACGTGGACCTGCACAAACAATTTTCCATTTCGAACTTCAAATACCAAATTTGAAACAATTCCGGTGAATAATGTCGCTAAAATCATCAAAATACCGAATATAGGGGGGTACCGTTATATGGGGGCTATACGAAGACGTGGACCTGCATAGACAATTTTCTGTCTTATGGTGTAGTATCCAATTCGAACTTCAGATACT
Organism: Musca domestica; assembly: GCF_030504385.1. NCBI lineage: Eukaryota > Metazoa > Arthropoda > Insecta > Diptera > Muscidae > Musca > Musca domestica. The sequence continues at coordinate 6,412,483 of NW_026712324.1, read as the reverse complement.
AAATTTGAAACAATTCCGGTAAATAATGTCGCTAAAATCATCAAAATACCGAATATCGGGAGGTACCGTTATATGGGAGCTATATGAAAACGTGGAGCTACATGGCCCATTCCCTAACTTAACCTGCCTACTGGAAAAATAAACATGTGTGCAAAATTTTAGCCATCTATCTCAATTCATTCGAAAGGTAGCGTGATTACAACAGACAGACGGACATCGCTAAATCGACTTAGAACTTTACGCTGATCAAGAATATATATACGTTGTTGGGTCTGACATGAGTATTTGGAGGAGCTACAAACGGAATGACAAAGTTAATATACCCTGCATAGTATGGTGGAGGGTATAAAAAGGGATAATGTACTGTACTTCTGGTTAAACCAGACGTGGACCTGCATACAAACATTTTTGTCATTTTTGCCCATTACGAACTTCAAAAACGAATTTTGAAATAATTCATGAAAATACGGAATATCAGGAGGTACCGTTATATGGGGCTATACGAAAACGTGGACCGTTTACGATCTTAACCTGACTACTGGTCAACTATGCATGTATGCAAACTTTTAGACTTCTACCTCAATTCGTTCGAAACAAACAAACAGACGGACAGACGGACATCGCTAGATCGTGTTAGAATTTTACTCTGATCCAGAATATATATATATTTTGCAGGTTCGTGATTTTAAAACATTAAAAAATGTGAGAAGTGCGCCTTCTAAGAACACCATTAAGCGTTTATACGAAAAATTTTCGAATGGTAAGGCTCTTTCTAATCCGAAGAGGCCATATAAAAGTCGACCAAGGCGATCGGCCGAGAATATCGCTTCCGTGCGAGCCAGTGTTGAGAGGTCCCCAAGAACATCCCAAAAACGCCGTTCTGAGCAGTTGGGCATGGCTCGGTCCACTTTACAACGGATTATTTGCATTGATTTGCATTAGTGCGAAAACGGTCATTGGACCGTTTTTCTTCCAAAATGAAAATGGCCATGCTGTTACCATCAATCAGGAGCGTTATCGCGACATGATGACCAATTTTGTGATGCCAATTATTCGTCGAAAGCGTATGATGCAGTTTTGGTTTCAACAAGACGGCGCTCGACCGCACACAAGTCGCATAACAATCGATTTTCTGAAGAATTTGTTTCCGGGCCGTTTGATGTCGAAAAGTGGTGATTTGGACTGGCCACCGCGTTCGCCCGATTTGACGCCGCCTGACTTCTTCTTGTGGGGATATTTGAAGTCAAAGGTTTACGTTAACAAACCAAGGACCGTAGAAGAGCTCAAGGACAACATTCATGAAGAAATAGCCGCTATTCCTGCCGAAATGTTGGCAAAAACGATGGAAAATGCAACAAAAAGGGCACAATACGTCATCAACGCCAGAGGCGGCCATTTGAGAGATATCATATTCAAAAATTGATGTAAACAAATCTACTTGGAATAAATTAAATGATTAACATTGCCAACCGCCAAATTTTTATTTTTTTCTTTGGTTTTTTAAAAAAAAAAAAACATGGGTCCATCGAATATGGGTAACCCTGTATAAAGAGTAAAAATAATTTAATGTCGTCAAGTGCTAAAATGAAGCTATAAATAATATAGGTAATGCCACAATGGCCGGTTCAAACGGATTGACTCGAAGGACCTGGGGCCGTCAACCCAGGAAATAAATGTTTGTCGATCGAGACCAACCCCGGACCATGGTTCTGCTATGTTTGCCATAATCGCATCCACCAAAGTCTCCGTGAAATACAACGGATGCATGATGATTCTGGAAATGCTCCGGCTTAAACTGGAGGAGTGCGACCTCCAGGCTTCAAAGTTGTGATGGATTCAACTTACTGAGGAAGGATCGTACCGGAGTTGGAGGATTAGCGTTCCAATCTCACCTGAGCTAGACAGTCAAGTATGGGACCGCCGTTAAATAACGGCGCCCGCGAGTTAACTTCCGTACCGCCGAAAAATCAGAAAACAAGAATTATTCTGTTTTAGATGCCAAATACAACTGATTTTTTATTCAAAAAATTCTTATATTTAAGTGATTTTACAATTATTGATTTTTCTTAGAGTTAACAAAGAACAAAGAAACATAAAATCTAGAGCTATCAAGAAAAATACTTAAGCTAAAAATTTGTATTGGGTACAGTAAAAGTAAACATTTCTTTTTGGGTTATTTCCGTCGTAGTTTTATTACTAGTGTTGTTATTGTGATGTTGAAGTGGAGAATTATTGCTGACGAAATAATGTCAACAATATTGGTGTTAGCTCTTTGGTGCTTATGACAATGTTGTAACTAATAATGATGTTAATAATAATGATATTAATAATAATGATGTTAATAATAATGATGTTAATAATAATGGTGTTAATAATAATGATGTTATTAATAAATGAGGTTGTGGTTGAAAATAATGAACTTAATAATAATGTTGTTTATTGGTGGCTGTAGGTAACTCCTCCCTCTCCAGAATGAAGTGAGGGCCAAAGGGGCTTCGGATCATTTGTAGCCAGAACTTCATTGTTGTTGTGGGTTATGGAGTAGATTAATTTTATAGGCTTTCTTATTACTAATATTATTGATAATATTATGATTATAGAACTAATTATACCAAATGCGGAATAAGAAATTGTTTTGTAATTGTCAGAGTCTGTTTGAAGAAATTCGATATTTGCTTTATTTTGGAATCTGTATTGATCTAATTTGGGTAATGTTAGTTCGTCTCTTATGGAGAGTGTTGTAATATTGTTTGAGAAGCTAGTTTGGAAGGTTATTGTGCTAATGTTTTCTTGGTGAATATTCGGTTTATCTGTATACCAGACATTATTAAATAAGATTTTGCATTCATTAAAATTAATAACAGAGGAAGACTTGATTGGTAGACTCTTAGTTACGTTGTTACATACTGTGGTTATGTTTCCTATTGGAGGGTTTATAAGCACTAGGTAATTTGGTTCTGGATATATTATGTCCGTAGTTAATCCTATGTCTCTAAGGTGACATGCCACCGTTTCTTCTCTAAGCAAAATTGATTTTAGGCAATCTCTATTTCTTTCGTATTGAGTTTCATAGTTGCAGTAAAATTTTTGTTCTATTTGTTTGCATCGGTTGTCGAAAAGATAAAGGTTATCATTGTTTATTAAAGCGTATTCACCGGTTATTATTTCTAAGGTGTTATTTATGGGGGTTTTGATTATGTGTAATAATTTAAATAGTTCATTAGAAATTATAGGAATTTGTATGTCAAATATTATGTTTGTGTCGTTATAATATGCTGTCAGTTGTAGTAATTCATATATATGTTCTGGTGATATAATGTCCGTTGCATTGTTAAGTATGTTGTGTATTTCATTCAGTTCGTCAGTAGTTAATATTAATTTTGGGACGGTGTTAAGCCTTGCTAATACTACTGATTCTGCGATATCATTAAGATGGTCGGTAAGTATATCTATGTTAAAACTGATTTGAAGTAAATTTTGCATTTGGATTATTGCATTAACCGAGGGGTTTATGGCATTTCTTGTCTGGTTTTGAATCATCATTATAGAACGTTCTATTAGGTTTTGTTCTTCATTTATGTGATTGGTAATGTTTTCGAATCTTGTTATCATTTTGTTATTTAACATCAGTTGGTTTTTAAGCGTTGTTTTTATTTGGGTATTTCCTCTAGTTAAATTGTCAATGTTTTTATTTAGTTCTTCTGCATCTTTGTAGTCCATATTTCCCGTTATGAATTTGATTGCTGATCCTAAGGCATTTACAAGTCCCCGTTTTTTCCTATAATTTGGGGTTAATATATCCAATTTGGCTGAGAGATTATTCAGTTTCAGTTTCGTAGTTCTAAGTTGTGATGCTGTAAATCTTGTCTCCTCTATTCGATCCAAAGTTTGCTTTATAGTGTTAATATTGTCGTTATATGTTTTAAGGTTAATAACATGGATTAGATGTTGAAAGTCTGTGATTAATTTAGCATCGCCTAGTTGTAGTGGTATAAGTCCCTGAGTCTGCGTTATGTTTGTTATTGTGACGTCGGATTGTACAGGTACGAACCTAAAAGACAAATAGAAGTCAGTTTATGTAAGACGTTTTCTTTTAATTTTGGCTTTATGTAGTTTTTGGTTATTTGACGTTATCAGCGTCACTTTCTTGTTTTCCTTGACTACCCTCTTTGAGAAGCGAGGGGTCATTTTGTTCCTCCCTGATTCCCTTCTGTATATTGTCTGGTTTTCAGTTAAATCTTCTGGTTCTTCCCTATTTGCGTTTAGTTTTTTTATACGTTTGTCAGTGTCCATGGATAATTTATCTTTAATAATTTTGTGTAAGTCATTTTGAAATTCTTGTAGTCTATTTAAGTAGTCATGTTCAGAGTTATAGCTTAATGTCTTTTCGAAGTTATAAGTCCTACCATAGAAGAGTTCAAATGGGGTTAATTTTGTAGCACTATGGATTGCGTTGTTATAGGTAAAAATGACTTCTGATAGTATTTCGTCGTGATTTAGTGGTATTTCTGATGACTTATACTTTTCGTAAACTATTCTGTAGGTCTCGGTAATGGTTGAATGTAATCTTTCTACGGGAGAGTTTCCTGTACTTTGATGAAATGATGTATAATGTAAGGTTATCTGATGCATTTTACAAAAATCTTTTATAATGGATGCATTAAATTCAGCGCCCTGATCACAAACAATTTTCTTGGGTATGCCGTGTAGGCTTATGAAATGTTTGAAACTTTTCAGAATTGATAGGCTATTCCTAGAGTCTAAAGAGTAAGCGGCTGCAAATTTAGAAAATTTGTCTATGATGGTAAGTATATTACGCTTGTTTATACAATAGATATCTGTGTGGATAATATCCAGTGGTTTTTCGGGAATTTCAGGTTTTTGAAATTTGGGTTTTGGTGGTTTCCTGTCATATTTTAAAGTTTGGCATGTATGACAATGATTAATACAATTTTGTATTTTGTTTTTCATGAAAGGGAAGTAGTACTCTCGTTTTAAGTGTGCATATGTCTCTTGAATACCTCTATGGTTATGGTTCATATGGTATTCATTAATTATTTTGTCTTGCTCATCAATGGTTCTTATGTCTTGTAGAATGTCCATGCATCGTACTAACTTAAATAGTTTGCTGTTTGCAAAGTATTTTGAGTAGGTGCTTTGAATTAATTTAAATGTATCGTCATCTGCCATAAGCGCAGAGACTTTATTTGGTGCTATATAATTTTGGAAAATGTTAGTCAATGTTTGTTCGTCGTACTTTTCTCTACGTATAGTCTTGCGTATTTTATTTTTAAATATTGTTTCTAAGGTTATTGGTGAGCCACCGATTTGAGTTTGAAATATAATTTGAATATTAAATTCGTTAATTGGTCTTTCTGATATCGGTATTCCATCGTCAACATTTTCGTCGGAGGAATGGATTGTTGTTCCTTGTGTACCATGGTTTGAGATGTTATCAACTGAATTAGTGTTTATATCGACATGTTCATTTACAGATAGATTGTCTAATTTAATACGACTTAGTGCGTCTGCGTTAGTATTTAATTTTCCTTTTTTGTAGATAATTTCATAGTCATATTCTTCTAGTTTTAATCTCCAGCGGATTAATTTTGAATTTGGTTCTTTTAGACTCATGATCCATGTAAGGGGCCTATGGTCGGTAATTATTTTAAATTTCCTTCCAAAAAGGTATGGCCTGAAATATTTTGTCGCCCATACGATAGCAAGTAATTCTTTTTCTATCGTCGAGTAATTTATTTCGCTATTCGATAATGTACGACTTGCGTAACATATAGGCTTGTCACTACCTATTGGTCCTTGGGAAAGTATTGCTCCTAAAGCAAAGTCGCTAGCGTCGGTGGTTAAATTAAATGGTTTTGAAAAGTCAGGATATTGGAGCAGTGGGTCGTTCATTAAAAGATTTTTGCAAGTAGCAAATGTGTTCAAATATCTCTCGTTTAATATTATTTTTCTCCCTTTCTTAAGACATTCTGTGAGGGGTTTCGTTAATTTCGAGAAATCTTGAATAAATTTCCTGTAATAACCGAGTAGTCCTAAAAATGATTTTATTTGTTTTTGTGTTTTTGGTACGGGGAAAGCTTTTATGGCATGAATTTTATCAGGGTTGGGTTTAATACCATCAGTGGAAATAACATGTCCGAGAAAAGAACATTCTTTCTTTAGGAATTCTGATTTGTCCAGTTGTATCTTAAGATTGGCTGTACGTAATTTACCGAGTACTTTTTTCAAGTGTTGTATGTGCTCCTCTAAGGAAGTTGAATATATAACTATGTCATCTAAATATACAAGGCAGACTGTCCCGATCAAGTCACTTAATACATTGTCCATTACCCTTTGGAAAGTGGATGGAGCATTTTTTAATCCAAAAGGCATCCTTACGAATTCATAGTGACCTCTATCGACAGAAAATGCTGTTTTACCAATATCTTTTGGGTGCATTTCGATCTGGTGAAAACCGCTAGCTAAATCTAAAGTTGTGAAGTAGAGACTTCTCCCCAATTTATCTAATATGTCAGTTATGTTGGGTATGGGATATTTATCAGAAACAGTTTTCTCGTTTAATTTGCGATAATCTATAACAAGTCTCCATTTTTGTATATTGCTCGAGTCTAATTTTTTTGGTACGATCCATATAGGAGCACTCCATGGTGAAAAACTTCTTCTAATTACACCTTGTTGCAACATTTTATCGATTTGTTTGCGTATTTCCTCTTTGTGTATGTAAGGGTACCTGTATGATTTTGTAAAAATGGGTTTGTCGTCAGTTGTCCTTATTTGGTGTTTGATTTGATTCGAGAATGTCAATTGTTCTCCCTCCTTGAAAAACACATCTTCAAAGCATTTGCAAACCTTCAGCAAAGCTTGTTTTTCCTCTTTATTAAGATGACCGGTCCTTATCGAATCTAAAATGTCATGATTATCATTCATACAGTTGTGTTCTAAACTGAAGTTATTAACTTCAATGTAATTCTGGTCGTTGTATGGTGTCGTCTTTATTGGTTGTTCAATGTATGCAATTTTATCATGTCCAGAAGTATTAACTATTTCCACAAGGCTGTACCACTTTTTAGAATGATACAGTCCCTCTGAAATAAAGAGGTCAGAACCCAAAAAAGTCCTTGGGAGAAAAAAGCTACCATTTTGTGTGTCTACCGGTACATTAATAACAACTCTGGAAGAGCTTGGAATAATGAATTTCTCAGAAGTGAAATTGGGTTTGAGATGAATAGGTATGATGGCTTGACTTGTTTGTGTAGTCATAGGTTTTCTTAAATGACTATAACCAGAACTAACATCCATTGGTTCTGGTGGTGGTAAGGGTTTGGTCGTAAGCTGTTGCTGCCTGAAGTTGCTGAATTTGCTCTGTCCGGACCCATTGTGAGAAAAGGTATTTCCATTAGGTGCTTGAGGTCCCTTTTGTGAAAATGCATTAGTTATTGGATTATATTGATTTCTTCCCTGAGTATTAACCGTGTTTTGGAATCTATTTATATTGTTTTGTGCGTAATGGTGAATTTGTCCGTGTGTAAATCTATGTGTGTTATTCATATTTGGTTGGTAATTACGAGCAGGGGCATAATTCCGTGTATTCTGTCTATACCTTGGTTGGTAGAATGGTTGGTTGTAAGTTAGTCTTCTTGAATATTGTATATTTTGTTCCTGAATGCAGAATGTTAATGCTTCATCTAATGAATCGGGTCTCATAGACCTAATCATTGAGCCAAGGGGTTCTCGGAGGCCTATTAAGAATGCATCTAAGCACATTTTAGCGTTAAATTCGCGCCTCGAGTTTATGACATGTTTGTTAGTTTCATGAATTGATATATTATTATTTATTGCTGCCTGTAGCTCTATAACTGAACCATAAAATTCTTGCACAGTCTGATTAGTTTGTCGTAAATTGTGGAGTTCACGCACAAGGGAGGTTTCACTGCTTTTATCCGAATATTTAAGTATTAGATTCGCTTTAATTACCTCCCAAACTAACGGAGTACCGGATGAATTAAGTACTTCATTAGCTTCTCCCACTATTTTGTTTCTGATGGCTCTAAGCACTACTGTTGCTTGGTTAGAACCATCGATATTCGCTAATATTCTTAAAATCTCTTCAACGTTTTCTAAAAAATCATTTAGTTGCCTTGGATTTCCATTAAATGTTGGTAAATCTTTTACGGCATCTGGAATTTTTAATGTTTCGTATGCTTGAGAGGATTGTGACGGTTGTTGAGATTGTAGCGCCTGAGGGGCACTAATGTCATTAACGGTAGTCATTTCTTGTTGTTCCGGTATTGCAGTTAAGTATCGAATAGAATATGGTCTTGGTCTTAGTCTTCGCATTTAATATAATTACCCTTTTTATTGATTTGAGATATTTTGATTAGCCTTTTTCTTTATAATTGAAATATTTCTTTGCTTATTTCTGTTTTATATTTTATAAAGTAATATAATAGTGATAAATATTATAATTTTCTTAAAATAATTACCCTAGTATTATCATTATAAATAATTTCATTGTAGATTTCCAAGGTTTTTTATCTGCTTCTTTCCTCCGATGTGACCTGTATAAGTTGCTTGTAGATATGGACTGCTTCAGGACTATTTCTTGTTCTTCACTTGTAGTTGTTGTTTGTTGTTTTAATTGTTGCTTGTTTTTTTTTTTTTTTTTTTTTTTTTTTTTTTTTTTTTTTTTTTTTTTTTTTAGTTTTTTTTTTTTGTCGTTTTTGTTACGGTTGTTGTTATTGTTATATGTTATTAACTTTTTAATTGTTATTTTTAGTTGATTTTCCTTTTTTTTTTTTGATCTTCACTGTATTGTTATTTGTTTTTGTTAGTTGGTTTTTTTCCTTGTTTTATCTGATCTGATCCACTATGACCGTATTATTTGTTGATATTCCTTCAACGATTTTCATTAAATATTTATTCCAACCAAAAAGATATTCATTCTCTCTGGATGGTAATATTTGTTGATATTCCTTCAACAAAATATTATTTATGAATTTATATATATTTTTTATTTAAGATATAATTTGTTGATATTCCTTCAACAATTTTTATTAAATATTTATTCCAACCAAAAAGATATTAATTCTCTCTGGATGGTTATATTTGTTGATATTCCGTCAACAAAATATTATTTTTGATTTTAAATATATATTTTTATTTAAGAGATATTCCTTCTCTTCTTATAGTAAATTGTTGATATTCATTCAACAAAATACTATATTGTATTGGCACTTGACTTTCTCGGTTGTACGGACGTAGGTTCTTTTTTTTCCGATTGTTGGCGCACGATTTTTCTCCTTAAGGATTACTTGATATACCGTCAAGCCTAATTAATTTAATATATTTTTTTCTTCACCAAATTTTTCTTAAAAAAAAATTTTTATGTCCTTTAAAGGATAGTTCACTGTTTTTTCCACAATTAACTTGTCACTGTTTTTTTTTTTGGTTTTTTTTTTTTCTGTTTTAAGGATACATTTATTTAATTATATTTTTTTTTCACTTGAGAAAGACCGCACCAACAATGGCCGTACGACTGCGCCAGTTAACTTCCGTACCGCCGAAAAATCAGAAAACAAGAATTATTCTGTTTTAGATGCCAAATACAACTGATTTTTTATTCAAAAAATTCTTATATTTAAGTGATTTTACAATTATTGATTTTTCTTAGAGTTAACAAAGAACAAAGAAACATAAAATCTAGAGCTATCAAGAAAAATACTTAAGCTAAAAATTTGTATTGGGTACAGTAAAAGTAAACATTTCTTTTTGGGTTATTTCCGTCGTAGTTTTATTACTAGTGTTGTTATTGTGATGTTGAAGTGGAGAATTATTGCTGACGAAATAATGTCAACAATATTGGTGTTAGCTCTTTGGTGCTTATGACAATGTTGTAACTAATAATGATGTTAATAATAATGATATTAATAATAATGATGTTAATAATAATGATGTTAATAATAATGGTGTTAATAATAATGATGTTATTAATAAATGAGGTTGTGGTTGAAAATAATGAACTTAATAATAATGTTGTTTATTGGTGGCTGTAGGTAACTCGCGTTTCATGCTCAATATCGCTTCACTTCTTGTAGGTAATAATTTTTTGGTGCAAGGGGATTTCAATGTCCATCATAAATTATGTCATTCCGACCTAGGAAATGATTAGAGGGCATGAGGCTGACTGATCAAATTGATAGCTCACAGTAAATGAGGACGTTTTGCACAGTAAATGAGGACACACCTACTAAAATAAGGGGACACTGCCACAGCTCACCGGACATATCCATAGTGACCACAGGTCTTACAAATGACGTAAACAGCCATTTATTTTAGCTCAGACGACCTCTCCATTATCATCGTCATTAACAGACCACCCGATTTCATAGACTCTTAAAGCCATGGGAAAGCCATGGCAAGAATATACCAATCGCAACTTCAAAGAACTACCCATCCCATCTGATGTAGCCGCTTGCTGGTCGAATAGCCGAAAGACAAATTTCGCAGCAGATGCAGCGGGATTAACAAATGACCGAGATGAGCTTCGCTATAGTAATCCCAATAATTCCAGAGTCAGGAAAACTACTCTAAAGGTAAACAGGTTAGATGTCGAACATATGCGGAAAAAGCGGGTATAACATGTGAAGCATTGGAACATTTATTTGAGCTCAGACCACCTATCCATAGCAGATAGGTGTTTCCGACACATCATCAAAACTGCAATCGCTTGCTGGTCGAATAGCCGAAAGACCAAATTTCGCAGCAGATGCAGCGGGATTAACAAATGACCGAAATGAGCTTCGCTATAGTAATCCCAATAATTCCAGAGTCAGGAAAACTACTCTAGAGGTAAACAGGATGTTAGATGTCGAGCATATGCGGAAAAGCGGGTATAACATGTGAAGCTTTGGAACATCAGTACTGCGCCCAGCCATATAAAGAAAAATCTTCATGATCTAGAGAGAGAGAGGTGTAAGAGAGAGCTCTCAACAGGCCTATGAAGCAGTCCTGAATGGTATTCACGCGTGCTCAGAAGTCATAGATGAACATAGAGTGAATACCGTACATCGCAGCAGATGAATGAGAGCTGCTCCTACAAACTGAAGTAGTTTTGGCAAAATTAAGACAAGGATGGTGACCGGATTGACAGCTTTGTGCAGACGTCTGCCCAGCATGAGGCAGCACCTATTTCACTGTCCAGTCCAGATGTGGATCCGACTTATTCAGGTTGCGTCCTACTTGAAACTGTACTTAGAAGCAGAATCCAATTGAGATTAAATTAATTAATTAATTAATTAATCACAACAGATAATTACAATAATAAATGAATAGAGCTAAAACGTGTATCAGACACGTGCATCGGCATTTTGAAAGTTTACATCGGTTAACACATGTTTTGAGTGCTAAATTCATTTTGCTGCCACACACTGATAATTCAATCCAATTTTACACTCCATATCTTCATTGGGTTATAATGTTGTTTTTTTGTTTTGTGTGTTTCAATTTTTTCGCAGACCCTGAATAGCCAAATGAAACGGCAGCTGATGCCGTGGCCATTGCTGCGCTGCCACCGATAATGATGACGATGATGACAGCAATGACGATGTGGCGTCAGGCTAGTTGAAGAAAAAATTGCAACAATATTTTTAGTCATTAGCAAGAAAGGCTCACAACACTGCTCAGCACCAGCGAACAAACAACTTACAAGTCTGGGAAGTTTCCAAAGCGCCCGCGAACAGCCATGAATTGCAACAAAGATAGACAAAGTCAAGCTATGACACATCTGTGACACACCGTCAAGGTAACAACAACTAAAAACCCACTTGCCACATGTGTCAGAAAAATTCAAGGTAATTGAAATAACCTGTGCGTGTGTATGAGTGTTGAATGCACCGACCGATCTACAGGCAGACATGAAAAAAGGTGGGTTGGACACAATAGCCAAAGTCATTGTTTCTTTGCAAAAGGAGTTTTAAAAATAACTCTTAAATGGAAAATTAACTTACCTGATTTAACGAAAATTTCTGAAAAGAAAAAATTAATTAATATTTTTATGAGAGAATTGATAAAAGAAATTGTGAGGAGATTCTATGGGTTGAGTTGGGTTATATTTTCGGATGTGCAATAATATCAATGGCAATCAAACGCCATACCTACCAAACAAATTACCAGTAGTCCAAAAATAATGACAAGTACATACCCTATGCACTATATGAGAAGACCCCAATAACTTCTTCTATGAAAAGACGCCAATGACTTCTTCTATGAGAAGCCCTTCAGGTCTTCTTCTATGAGAAGCCCTTCAGGTCTTCTTCTATGAGAAGACTTCCAGGACTTCTTCTATGAGAAGACCTCCAGTTTCTTTTTTTTTTTTTGAGAAGACCTCCAGTTTTTTTTTGAGATGACCTCCAGGTCTTCTTTGAGATGACCTCCAGGTCTTCATTGAGAAGACCTCCAGGTCTTCTTTTTGAAGAAGACCTCCAAGTCTTCTATGAGAAGACCTCCATGACTTCTTCTATGAGAAGACTTCCAGGACTTCTTCTGTGGGAAGACCTCCAGCTTTTTTGCTATGAGAAGACCTCCAGGTCTTCTTCTATGAGAAGACCTCCAAATCTTCTATTAGAAGACCTCCAGGTCTTCTTCTATGAGATGATCTTCAGGTCTTCCCCTATGAGAAGACTTCCAGGACTTTTTCTATGAGAAGACCTCCAGGTCTTCTATGAGGAGACCTCCAGGTTTTCTATGAGAAGACCTCCATGTCTTCTTTTAGAAGAAGATCTCCAGGTCTTCTATGAGAAGACCTCCATGACTTCTTTTATGAGCAGACTTCCAGGACTTCTTCTATGAGAAGACCTCCAGGTCTTCTATGAGAAGACCTCCAGGTATCCTTTGAGAAGACCTCCAGGTCTTCTATGAGGAGACCTCCAGGTCTTCTTTTAGATGAAGACCTCCAAGTCTTCTATGAGAAGACCTCCATGACTTCTTCTATAAGAAGACTTCCAGGACTTCTTCTGTGAGAAGACCTCCAGGTCTTCTTCTAGGAGAAGACATCCAAATCTTTCATGAGAAGACATACAAGAAGCCCTTCAGGTCTTCTTCTATGAGAAGACCTCCAGGTCTTCTTCTATGAGAAGCCCTTCAGTTCTTCTTCTATGAGATGATCTTCAGATCTTCCCTTATGAGAAGACTTCTTCTATGAGAAGACCACCAGTTTTTTTTATGAGAAGACCTCCAATTCTTCTATGAGAAGACCTCCAGGTCTTCTTCTATGAGAAGACCTCCAGGTCTTCTTCTATGAGAAGCCCTTCAGGTCTTTTTCTATAAGAAGACCTTCAGGTCTTCCCCTATGAGAAGACCTCCAGGTCTGCAAGGTCTTCAAGTCTTCTATGAGAAGACCCCAGCTTTTTTTCTATGAGAAGACCTCCAGGTCTTCTTCTAGAAGAAGACATCCAAATCTTTCATGAGAAGACATACAAGTCTTCTATGAGAAGACCGCCAGGTCTTCTTCTATGAGAACAACTCCAGGTCTTCTCCTATGAGAAGACCTCCAAGTCTTTCATGAGAAGACATACAAGTCTTCTATGAGAAGACCGCCAGGTCTTCTTCTATGAGAACAACTCCAGGTCTTCTTCTATGAGAAGACCTCCAGGTCTTCTCCTATGAGAAGACTTCCAGGACGTCTTCTATGAGAAGACCTCCAGTTTTTTTTCTCTGAGAAGACCTCCAGCTTTTTCCAGGTCTTCAATGAGAAGATCTTCAGGTCTTCTATGAGAAGACATCCAGGTATTCTATGAGAAGACCTCCAGGTCTTCTATGAGAAGACCTTCAGGTCTTCTATGAGAAGACCTTCAGGTCTTCTATGAGAAGACCTTCAGGTCTTCTATGAGAAGACCTTCAGGTCTTCTATGAGAAGACCTCCAGGTCTTCTATGAGAAGACCTCCAGGTCTTCTATGAGAAGACCTCCAGGTCTTCTATGAGAAGACCTCCTGGTCTTCTATGAGAAGACCTCCTGGTCTTCTATGAGAAGACCTCCTGGTCTTCTATGAGAAGACCTCCTGGTCTTCTATGAGAATACCTCCAGGTCTTCTTGTTAAGACCTGCAGGTCTACTATGAGAAGATCTCCAGGTCTTCCATGAGACGATCTTCAGAAGAAGAACTCTAAGTGTTCTATGAGAATAACTGCAGCTTTTCTATAAGTATACCTCCAGGACTTCTACAAATAGACCTCCAGGTCTTCTATAAAATGACCTCCAATGCTCCGTAATGGTGTAGGGTATTATTTGGTCGGCGCGCCCAACTTTTTTCCTCAAATTACTTATTTTAAATAGGGGTCTTCAACATATAAAAACCTGCTCATATGGTTGCGTACTTTTATTTATTTTGCATTCTACCTTCGTTCAACAATGATAATAATAATAACAGAATACATAATGTTGTTTAACTAAATACAATGTTGCAAAGCTAATTTAAAAATATTTTTTTCGTTGTAACTATTCATTATTATGAAGAATTTGCTAAATGGTTAAAACGTGCTAATTAATCACTGACAGAGCCACAAAATGCATTTACAACTTGGAGCAGGGACTAATGTTAAGCAGAGGTGGTTTTGTGGTGCTTTTTGTTAATATACTTTAAATTTACAATTAAAAACAACAGGTCCTTCAATATATGCATGACTTGAAGGACCTTTTCCATCTCTCGCGTTCCAAAACCAAAAGAATTATGCTTTAAACTTTGAAACCATTTAGCAAGGATTTACATTGGAATTTAGCCATGCATGTGAAATTATTTAAACATTTGTAGAATAAAATTTATGTGTGCACTGTTGGATTTTGTTTTTCTCTTGTTGTTGCGATTGCCGCCACTTTCAGCGAAATCAAGCAATGCAAGAATTATTTGTTAAGTCAACGAACAATTTACTGCATAAATAATGGACTAACTGCATAACTGTAGCTATTTATTTGTGGCGGTCATACGATTGCTCCTCATGAGTAATGGATGCCAAACAAACACCAGCAGGAGTATTGTTGGAATGTTACAAGAAATATTGGGGCTTGGATAGAATATTGGTAGAGTGGGAATTGGATATAATAATGGAATTCCTTTATTTATAAAAGCAGAATTAACGATCTTTTAATGAGTCCCATGGCAAAAATTTCAGAATTTTTAAAATATTTTTCAGGAACGTCCTGTCCAAAAATTGCAGAATTTTTAAAATACTTTTCAGGAACGTCCTGGTCAAAAATTGCAGAGTTTTTAAAATATTTTTCAGAAAGTCTTCGGCAAGTCGTGGTTTACAAAAAAATGGTTTTTTGACATTCTGGATAATAATTATATAAAAACAAGTTAAAAGACAATATTCGATTATTTGACTAAATTATTACTTCTGTTATTGTGGAGTGCCCTCCGAAGGAATGGGCCAATACTAGCCATTTCGTATCGGACCTAAATAAACATGATATAAATATTGTAATAATAATTTCCTTAACTTTACATGACATACAAGATGAAATCAAAAACCTGCGACAAAGTCACAATTTTTACATTTTTTTATTTTATTGAATGAAACCAAAAAATTTCGGAAGTAGCATCAAATTTTAGAAGAAGTTTAGATTTGTTCGAATTGGTCACCTTTGGCTCGAATTATGGCCTTTAAACGCCCAATCAAAACCTTCACACACCGCCCGAATATTGCTCTATGGTATTTTGTCCCATTCCCGGCGAAGCGTTTGCATGAGGTAATCGACACTTTGGTATTTGGTAGTGCCAACCTTGCTTTCCAAAATACTCCAGACACAAAAGTCCAACGAATCGGTATCCGGAGATTTTGGTGGCCATTGTGCGCTGGAAATGATGCAAGGAACCTCATTTTGTAACTATTCTTGGGTGGCGCGTGCTGAGTGCAATGGTGCTGAGTCTTGTTGGAATGTCCACGGTTTGCGGCCAAAATGTTTGCGTGTCCAAGGCTTTAATACATCCTCCAGAATATTTTCGAGAATATTAATTCGGAATTTATTCTGATGCCACGGTCGATTAATACGAGCGCAGAGAGACAATCGACTGTTATGGCGGCCCAAACCATCACCATGGCCGGCGCTTGAGTTCTGGTGGCCAACCGAAGGTCCACATTTTCAGCTGACCACTTTGGCAAGTTAAACACGATAATTTTTTTTTTTGTTTACCAACCACTGGACAAGGAATGTTTTCTCATCGGAGAAAACCAAATTCGGCAGCTTATCACTTTCGGCCAAGCGAAGCAACTCTTTAGCTCTTTTGAGTCTATTTTCTTTCGGGTGCGCTGTAAGTTCTTGCATTTTTTGTAATTTCAATGGCTTTACCCCGAGCTCATTTTTCAACATTTGCCGAATGGACGATTGCGATCACGAACCATTTTTCGGCCACTGCGACGCGGATTTCGATCAAGTCGCTTATTTACTTTTCGAACCATTTATGCTGATGTTGCTGTTTTTCCGTCCACTTCCTTGACGCCGAGCTACGCTACCAGTATCATGGTAACGAGCGAGTAGTGTGCTTATGGGGATGTTGGGAATTCACCACGATTTATCACGGCAAATTCTATTGGGGATGTTGATTTGGGTAAATTCACCACGGTGAATTTTAATGGGGATGTTGTCTTGGGAATTGTACCACGGCAAATTCTATTGGGGATGTTGATTAGGGTAAATTCTCCACGGTGAAATATATTGGGGATGTTGTCTTGGGAATTGTACCACGGCAAATTCTATTGGGGATGTTGATTGGGGGAAATTCAGCACGGTGAAATATATTGGGGATGTTGTCTTTTGAAATGTACCACGGTGAAATATATTGGGGATGTTGTCTTTTGAAATGTACCACGGTGAATTATATTGGGGATGTTGTCGTTTGAATTGTACCACGGCAAATTATATTGGGGATGTTGTCTTTTGAATTGTACCACGTCAAATTTTATTGGGGCTGTTGGCGTTGGCGTTGCTAGTTTTAATATGAACTACTAGATGGCGCTAAGTTTAGCGCAGACACAATCCAAAACTGTGTATGGGATGGTGAAATTTCAAGTTTTAATATTCACCACTAGCAGAGACACCCTCCGAAAAAAAAATGTATTATGATCATATCGAGTGGGGCTAAAGAGATTCAACATGTGAGAAGTGAATATAGCAGAAACACATCTGAAAGAGGTAAGTATCGAAGAAAATCATTTTATCTAGATGGCTCTCAGAATGCTTTTACATAGTCAACATGCTGATTACTGCAGTCAAATGTGCTTATTAATTTATTTGAAAACATATATTTCAAGAAATCGACTTCAATAAATGTGATATATTATAGAAGAGTTTCAATTGACAAATATGCTGCAATTATTGATATTTCAGGGGTTTTAATTTCAGCATAGATGAAAATATAAATGAAAATATAGACAAAGAAATGACATCGAAAAATTCCGGAATAATCAAGTGAAATTCTTGAAAAACGATAACGAAGTCGAGTGGGTTGAACACGAAAATCAGCATGTTGGCTATGCAAAACATGATGAGATAAAAAGACAAAACTAACTTTTCGTTGTACTTGTTTTAATTTGTCTATAATTTTAGCGACTCAAAAATGTTCAGTTATTCCCATCGAAACGATATAGGCGACATCTAACGGTGAGTTCTATCTATACTATCCATAAATTATGTTGTAGCATAGACACACTCCAAAACTATTGAAATATGATCATATCAAATGGGATTAGAGAGATCCACCATATGAGAAGTGAATATAGCAGAGACAAATTTGGTTAGTATCATAGTCAACAAGAAGATGTGTGTTCTATTATTTTGTCCAGATGGCTCTCCAGTCATTTCCCTCGAAACGATATAGGCGACATCTAACCACCAATTAATGTTGTAGCATATACACACTAAAAAAATGCTGCTGTAGCCAATCAAAGCAAATTCTTCTTGTGTGGACAGGCATTTTGGTACATTATATCGATCGCTTTTTGATAGTTTTGTCGATGAAGAATTTGTTTACATTATGTAGCAATTTGAGAGAATTGAAACTGAAAGAGTTTCATGACAAACCCTGCATCAATTCGGTATTGAAGATTGAAGGGATTTGAAGAAGGAAACACCATTGTTTACATTAACTAACAATTGGATTTCTGTGAAATGGATATGAGAATTTGGGGGGAAGCGTTGTTGCAGAGTTTCATGACAAATTCTGCTTCAATCATAGAATTTCTATTTGTTTACAAAATGTAGTCAATAATGTATTGATTGGATTGGAAGAAATTTCAGTACTCAACAAGTCACAGATTAATAAGCATCGTTTCTTAATATTTTTAAAAAAGTTTTTATAATGTCTCAAAAAATTTGTTGGTCATGCAGCCTTTATTTCAAGGAAAAAAGTGAATTTGTGAAACATATGAAAAAGCATTGTATGTTTTGTGATGTTTTATGTGAAAGTGTAAACGATTTAGAATTGCACTTAGAGAACCATCATGGAGATGAGCATGTAATAAAACAAAATCGGGATCAACAACAAGAAAAACTAAAGCAGCAGCATGAAAATAAATCAGCTGTGAAGGTGGAAAAGTTTTGTGGTGATTGTGATAAAATTGTGAATAATATACGATCACACGTTCGTAGCGAAGAACATCGATCCACCGTGAGAAAAAATCTGGATTCTGACATAAAAATTGTTAAAAGTGCATTTAACAAAAATATACTCAGCTATGAGATACAAAACAATAAAGACATTTTGTACCCGATCGATTTTCTTAATGCTTCAAAAGAATTAATAATTAAAACCTTAAAAAATGAGTTAAACGGTAAAACGCTCATAAAATTTAATATGGAACTCCAAGGACTATATGTGAAACCAAACAATGAAAAAGATGGACCTTCAACTTCCAAAGAGTTAACTATTGAAAATATATTTAATCATATTTCAAAAACAACGCTATTAACCCTGGGAGATGATTTGGAAGAGGTTGTTTTCAACCACTGTGTGGAAATTATAGCAAAATCAGAAGAGTTCCAAGAAAGAGGCTCTAATTGGGCCCTGGAGAAACTTTTAAAACTTGACATAAATGTGTTGAGAGCCAACTTAACCCGTGGCTCACATTATATTCCAACTCCGAAATCATTAAGCAACAAGAAGGGTGCGTGCCTTAACATCAAAAACTATGATGACTTTTGTTTCAAGTGGTGTATGGTTGTTGCATTGGGAGAAACTGCATATGGAGATCCGAGTATAACCTCTTCATATAACATCGACATACACCAAGATGTCATTATTCTGCAGTCTGGAATATCGCTAAATTTCGAACAATTAAATTTCCCATTGGGTCTTAAATATATAAAAAAATTTGAAATGAACAACCCGGAGATTAGCGTAAATGTTTTCGGTTATGAAAACAAGTCGGTCGTTGGTCCATATTACTTAACAAAGGAGACGAAAAGCAATCACATTAATTTAATATTGCTGCACAATGAAGAACATTTCCATTACATTTTGGTTATGGATATGTCTTGGTAATTAAAAAAAAAAAAAAACTTATCAATCAAAACCATATTCTAATAATCATGTATTTGTTCTTTTTTTTTTCAGTCTTATGCGGTCTCAATTCACAAGTCATAAGGAGAAAGCTTATTTTTGTTATGGATGTCTACAATGTTTCCACGATGAAAATAAATGTATGACTCACAAAAAGCAGTGTGGAAACGTAGTCTGTACTCTGCCAAACAAAAAGGAGGCTGTATTGAAGTTCATCAATCACAAGAAAAAGGAAAAGGTGCCTTTCGTAATTTATGCTGACTCCGAGAGCATACTGGAAGACGTGCCGGAAGATGAGAACAATGGGGCGAGTAAAAAAACGGAAAAGGTAAAGAAGCATATTCCATGTGCTTTTAGTTATTTTATTAAATGTAGTTTTAATGAAAATTTAAATAAGTTATTTATATATAGTGGTCCCGACGCAGCAAATGTTTTTCTGAAAGAACTAATTCAGGATTGTAAATTTTTGTATGATAGTTACCTAACCAAAACGAAACCTATGAATACTCTAACACCCGAAGAAGAGACAGCCTTTCTTAGGGATATAAATTGTCGTATATGTGGCGATATTTTAGGTAACGATAGGGTGAAAGATCATTGTCACTTAACGGGGCAATATCGAGGTGCGGTACATAACCATTGCAATCTGCAATATCATCTACCTAAATTTATTCCAATATATTTCCACAATTTTTCTTCGTACGACTGTCACCTCTTCTTTAAAGAGTTAGTTGAATTTGGAGGTGAAATAAGAGTCATACCTCAAAACAAAGAAAAATATATTTCAATGTCTTATTTCATTAATATGGATAACGAGTCAACCGACTCTAGTTCTTTAAAAAGTACAGTTGTTGTAGGAGAAGAAGAAGATTCGAGTGAGGAAGATGATGAGGAATTCCAGCAAGAAGAGGAAAGTGAGGGCAAAAAAGTGAAAAAAAAGAAAATGAATAGATTAGAGCATCGTTTCTTAGATAGTTTTCGATTTATGCCTACTAGTTTGGATAAATTAGCAAGGAATTTATCTCGAGATTCTTTTGTTGCTGTCAGATCTCATTTTCCTGATGATGAAGCATTCGAACTTATGACTAGGAAAGGAGTATTTCCCTACGAATATATTTCATCATTTGAAAAATTGAAGGAGAAACAACTTCCCCCTATAGACCAATTTTATAATAAGTTGACAGATACTGAATGCTCGTCAGACGATTATAGGCATGCAACAAATGTTTGGTCACATTTTCGATGTCAAACTATGCAAGACTACATGGATTTGTACTTAAAAGCTGATGTCTTGCTTTTAGCAGACGTATTTGAAAATTTCAGGAGCTTATGTATGCGAATTCACGAACTGGACCCTTGTCAATATCTCACAGCACCATCTCTATCTTGGGATGCAATGCTACTATGTACTAAAGTCGAACTTGAGCTACTCAGAGATATAGACATGTACAATTTCTGCAAAAATGGTATTCGGGGAGGGCTTACTCAGTGCTCAAACAGACACTCGGTAGCAAATAATGAAGATGCTCCCAATTATAATAGTGCCAAACCAGAGGTAAATATCTATTATTTGGATGTAAATAATTTATATGGTACAGTTATGACTGAGTGTCTCCCTGAAAAAGATTTTAGATGGGTGGAGGGTTATGAAATGGAGAAATTCAATGATCCAGCTGTAATATTATCTATTCCTGACAACGCTCCTACTGGTTTTATTTTAGAGGTTGATATTGAATATCCACCGCACCTTCACGACAAACATAACGATTTACCTTTTTTGGCGGAGAAAAAGTGTGTTGAGGGCTCAAAAACTGAAAAACTTATTGCAGATTTTACTGACAAAACATCATACACCATACACTACAAATTACTTAAGCAATCTCTGAAACATGGACTAATTCTTAAGAAAGTCCATAGAGTTTTGGCTTTCACACAAAGCGCTTGGTTAGCTCCTTACATACTGAAGAATAATGAACATAGGGAAAAGGCTGAAAATGCCTTTGAAAAAGATTTTTTTAAATTATTGAATAACTCTTCATTCGGTAAGACAATGGAGAATATCGACAAAAGAAAAACTGTGAAAATTGTGACAATGTGGGTAGATGAGGCAAACCAAAGAAGAAGGAATGTTGCTAGTAAATTAATCTCGAAGCCAAATTTTCACAGCCTTTCGATATTCTCCGAAAATATGGTTGCTATTCAAATTAGGAATGTCAGAGTAAAATATGATAGACCATTGTACTTAGGGTTCTGCATATTAGATTTATCAAAGTGGGTGATGTATGATTTTCTGTATGATTTTCTAAAAGTGAAATTTGGTGAGGATTTTATTCTAAATTATATGGATACAGATTCGTTCATATTAACATTTTACGGACGGAATTTGTATTCCGAATTATCTTTAGATGAAATATTGGCTAGATTTGACACCTCAGGGTTTTCAAAAGAAAATAAATATAAACTTCCTCTAATTAATAAGAAAAAACTTGGCATGATGAAAGATGAGAATGACGGAAAAACAATGGTTGAATTTGTAGGCCTTCGTCCTAAAATGTATGCCATCAATGTAGTTGATAGCGAAGAAGTAAAAAAATCTAAGGGAGTTAAAAAGTCGGTCCTAAAAAAGTATACTATAGATAAATATCGAGAATGTCTTTATAACAAAAGGTTTTTTACGGTACCATGTTTTCGTTTAGGTCAAGGCAGCATACAATATATACAGACAAAATTACTAAAATATCGCTAAGCCATCAAGATGATAAACGATTTATTCTAGAGGATGGTATTCACACCTATGCTTGGGGCCACTATAGATTAAATAACCTTCATGAAACAAATGCAAATAACTCAAATGAATCTGTCTCAATGGACTTGGATTAAAATATAAATTTAATTATGATTTAAGTTTCAATATATAGATAAAAGAGCATAGTAATAATATTAATTTAATTGTCTTTACTCACTATAAATGTCATCATATTAATATTTTCTCGCAACACAAAATGTTTAATTTTTAAGTAAATATAAGTGTATTATATTTTAACTAGTCTTTAACTATTCTTATTATAAAATAAAACAAAATATTTTTGTTTATAAATTTATGTAAATTGCGTTTTATTGAAATATTCTTGCAAAGGTGAGTATAAAATAGATTATACTACTTTTCGTACAATTCCTGTTAATGGAACGTACTCGACCAGACGATCATGTATAATTAAACAGTACGCAGAAGTGTTTTGTGGAATTGGTTTATTGGTTTCAAATTGGATTTTTAAATCGATTGGTCCATTCTTAACAGCTTCGTTTTGATTGCTAATGTCAATAACGGCGATGGGCTTGTCTTTAAAACTTGCATATGTAAGAAGTGGTTGTGGCTCCCTCATGTAATATGATTGTTGAAACTTTGTATACATGTCATATAGTACTGCATAGCCATTTTCTTCGAACTTTACATTCAAATCATCGTAAGGATAGGTTTCAGAGTTCAAGTGAACTTTGATGTTTTTAAGTTCGCAATGTTCCAGCTTGTTGTCTTTTTCAAATATCAAAGCAACATATCGTGGTCTTTCATGATTGACAGACAATTTAACACTCCAACTGTGTTGTCTTCCACCAGCAAAAGTTGGATTAAAGTAGCAGTCCCAGCTGCGGAATGCTAAAGGCAACGCTTTTCCATCCTTAATAGTTTTCAAGAAGCTGATTTTTCTATAGTCTGATAATTGAATGTGTTGTACTTTCCATACAACATTTGTTATGGTGAGTTTAATTTCCTCCGTATCCATGGTTGAATAACACACATTTTTATCGTTGGCACTACGCAAAAGAATCAAGTCATGCTTGCTGTTGCAAATTACTTTATCAAAGTCCTCTGCGAACCCTAGTAGACGGTTTAAGGGTACACAAAAATTAAAGTATCCTACTGATAAATCATTATCAGCTTTCCATCCCGCTTTGCTCATAACCTTACTTTCGGATTCGCTTAGAGAAATCCAATTTTTAATTTCTGTAGTTATTCCTAGATAACGAGTACGATCAATTTCAACACCATTTAGTTCATAGCGAATTTCATCAAACATGTATCCCACACAATTATTTCTCAGTCTTGCATATTGCGATACTTCTCCCTTGCTATTTTTCAAATTTCCTTCAATGAATAGATAACTCTCCGATGGAAGTATGTAAAGATCCTGATTTTGTATACTTATCCGAATTTCATCATTATTTTTAAATGATTGAATATATGGAACATAGCTGTGGTAGTCTCTCTTTACAATATTCTCATCCGAGAATGGACGCTCATTAATGTTAAGTATTTCAGACATTTGGTTTGACTTTAAGCTTAATATTTGTGTTTCAATTATTACGACAAAGAATTTTGCAATGTCAAGAACGTTTACTGTGTCCGGTAAATCTCCAATTCTACATTCAACATATTTACCCCCAATTGAATTGGGAAATAGTAGTTATGAGTGTTGCCTAATAGATTTCCAATCATACAATTCAATACCCAATGTGGATAATGATAACAATCTCTTTCACATTGGAGACAATATTATAAAAATACCTATAGGATCCTATGAATTGCAAGATATTGCGAATTACTTGGAAACGGAATATAAAACTATCCACGAGAATAGATCCATTGAAATTAAGGCGAATAATAATACGCTAAAAGTAGAAATCATGTCTTCTCATGATCCTATTTACTTTGATAAAGAAAAATCTATAGGCAAGCTTTTTGGTTTTACCGAAAAAATCTTAGAATCTGGGAAAAAACATACTTCAAACCTTCAAGTCGACATTTTAAAGGTTAATGCCATACAAATACACTGCAATATTGTAACTGGATCATTCATGAATGGGTCGCCAACGCATATTCTACATGAATTTGCTCTTAATGTTCCTCCGGGATATAAATTGGTAGAGAGACCAATGAATCTCATTTATTTACCAGTGAACGTCAAAGAAATCGGTCGTCTGGAGATAAAGATAGTAGATCAAGAAGGTCGCTTTATAAATTTTAGAGAGGAAGAAATCACGCTACGTATTCATATAAGACCAATGCAATCATGATTATCTACAATAAATACAATCATAAACAAATACCAAGACACATTCAACACAAAGTTGTCAAACCGACAAGACCTACAATTTCAAAGGAAAATAAAGAGTTTTTAAAACTTATTAAGCTTAAAGTCAAACCAAATGTCTGAAATACTTAACATTAATGAGCGTCCATTCTCGGATGAGAATATTGTAAAGAGAGACTACCACAGCTATGTTCCATATATTCAATCATTTAAAAATAATGATGAAATTCGGATAAGTATACAAAATCAGGATCTTTACATACTTCCATCGGAGAGTTATCTATTCATTGAAGGAAATTTGAAAAATAGCAAGGGAGAAGTATCGCAATATGCAAGACTGAGAAATAATTGTGTGGGATACATGTTTGATGAAATTCGCTATGAACTAAATGGTGTTGAAATTGATCGTACTCGTTATCTAGGAATAACTACAGAAATTAAAAATTGGATTTCTCTAAGCGAATCCGAAAGTAAGGTTATGAGCAAAGCGGGATGGAAAGCTGATAATGATTTATCAGTAGGATACTTTAATTTTTGTGTACCCTTAAACCGTCTACTAGGGTTCGCAGAGGACTTTGATAAAGTAATTTGCAACAGCAAGCATGACTTGATTCTTTTGCGTAGTGCCAACGATAAAAATGTGTGTTATTCAACCATGGATACGGAGGAAATTAAACTCACCATAACAAATGTTGTATGGAAAGTACAACACATTCAATTATCAGACTATAGAAAAATCAGCTTCTTGAAAACTATTAAGGATGGAAAAGCGTTGCCTTTAGCATTCCGCAGCTGGGACTGCTACTTTAATCCAACTTTTGCTGGTGGAAGACAACACAGTTGGAGTGTTAAATTGTCTGTCAATCATGAAAGACCACGATATGTTGCTTTGATATTTGAAAAAGACAACAAGCTGGAACATTGCGAACTTAAAAACATCAAAGTTCACTTGAACTCTGAAACCTATCCTTACGATGATTTGAATGTAAAGTTCGAAGAAAATGGCTATGCAGTACTATATGACATGTATACAAAGTTTCAACAATCATATTACATGAGGGAGCCACAACCACTTCTTACATATGCAAGTTTTAAAGACAAGCCCATCGCCGTTATTGACATTAGCAATCAAAACGAAGCTGTTAAGAATGGACCAATCGATTTAAAAATCCAATTTGAAACCAATAAACCAATTCCACAAAACACTTCTGCGTACTGTTTAATTATACATGATCGTCTGGTCGAGTACGTTCCATTAACAGGAATTGTACGAAAAGTAGTATAATCTATTTTATACTCACCTTTGCAAGAATATTTCAATAAAACGCAATTTACATAAATTTATAAACAAAAATATTTTGTTTTATTTTATAATAAGAATAGTTAAAGACTAGTTAAAATATAATACACTTATATTTACTTAAAAATTAAACATTTTGTGTTGCGAGAAAATATTAATATGATGACATTTATAGTGAGTAAAGACAATTAAATTAATATTATTACTATGCTCTTTTATCTATATATTGAAACTTAAATCATAATTAAATTTATATTTTAATCCAAGTCCATTGAGACAGATTCATTTGAGTTATTTGCATTTGTTTCATGAAGGTTATTTAATCTATAGTGGCCCCAAGCATAGGTGTGAATACCATCCTCTAGAATAAATCGTTTATCATCTTGATGGCTTAGCGATATTTTAGTAATTTTGTCTGTATATATTGTATGCTGCCTTGACCTAAACGAAAACATGGTACCGTAAAAAACCTTTTTGTTATAAAGACATTCTCGATATTTATCTATAGTATACTTTTTTAGGACCGACTTTTTAACTCCCTTAGATTTTTTTACTTCTTCGCTATCAACTACATTGATGGCATACATTTTAGGACGAAGGCCTACAAATTCAACCATTGTTTTTCCGTCATTCTCATCTTTCATCATGCCAAGTTTTTTCTTATTAATTAGAGGAAGTTTATATTTATTTTCTTTTGAAAACCCTGAGGTGTCAAATCTAGCCAATATTTCATCTAAAGATAATTCGGAATACAAATTCCGTCCGTAAAATGTTAATATGAACGAATCTGTATCCATATAATTTAGAATAAAATCCTCACCAAATTTCACTTTTAGAAAATCATACAGAAAATCATACATCACCCACTTTGATAAATCTAATATGCAGAACCCTAAGTACAATGGTCTATCATATTTTACTCTGACATTCCTAATTTGAATAGCAACCATATTTTCGGAGAATATCGAAAGGCTGTGAAAATTTGGCTTCGAGATTAATTTACTAGCAACATTCCTTCTTCTTTGGTTTGCCTCATCTACCCACATTGTCACAATTTTCACAGTTTTTCTTTTGTCGATATTCTCCATTGTCTTACCGAATGAAGAGTTATTCAATAATTTAAAAAAATCTTTTTCAAAGGCATTTTCAGCCTTTTCCCTATGTTCATTATTCTTCAGTATGTAAGGAGCTAACCAAGCGCTTTGTGTGAAAGCCAAAACTCTATGGACTTTCTTAAGAATTAGTCCATGTTTCAGAGATTGCTTAAGTAATTTGTAGTGTATGGTGTATGATGTTTTGTCAGTAAAATCTGCAATAAGTTTTTCAGTTTTTGAGCCCTCAACACACTTTTTCTCCGCCAAAAAAGGTAAATCGTTATGTTTGTCGTGAAGGTGCGGTGGATATTCAATATCAACCTCTAAAATAAAACCAGTAGGAGCGTTGTCAGGAATAGATAATATTACAGCTGGATCATTGAATTTCTCCATTTCATAACCCTCCACCCATCTAAAATCTTTTTCAGGGAGACACTCAGTCATAACTGTACCATATAAATTATTTACATCCAAATAATAGATATTTACCTCTGGTTTGGCACTATTATAATTGGGAGCATCTTCATTATTTGCTACCGAGTGTCTGTTTGAGCACTGAGTAAGCCCTCCCCGAATACCATTTTTGCAGAAATTGTACATGTCTATATCTCTGAGTAGCTCAAGTTCGACTTTAGTACATAGTAGCATTGCATCCCAAGATAGAGATGGTGCTGTGAGATATTGACAAGGGTCCAGTTCGTGAATTCGCATACATAAGCTCCTGAAATTTTCAAATACGTCTGCTAAAAGCAAGACATCAGCTTTTAAGTACAAATCCATGTAGTCTTGCATAGTTTGACATCGAAAATGTGACCAAACATTTGTTGCATGCCTATAATCGTCTGACGAGCATTCAGTATCTGTCAACTTATTATAAAATTGGTCTATAGGGGGAAGTTGTTTCTCCTTCAATTTTTCAAATGATGAAATATATTCGTAGGGAAATACTCCTTTCCTAGTCATAAGTTCGAATGCTTCATCATCAGGAAAATGAGATCTGACAGCAACAAAAGAATCTCGAGATAAATTCCTTGCTAATTTATCCAAACTAGTAGGCATAAATCGAAAACTATCTAAGAAACGATGCTCTAATCTATTCATTTTCTTTTTTTTCACTTTTTTGCCCTCACTTTCCTCTTCTTGCTGGAATTCCTCATCATCTTCCTCACTCGAATCTTCTTCTTCTCCTACAACAACTGTACTTTTTAAAGAACTAGAGTCGGTTGACTCGTTATCCATATTAATGAAATAAGACATTGAAATATATTTTTCTTTGTTTTGAGGTATGACTCTTATTTCACCTCCAAATTCAACTAACTCTTTAAAGAAGAGGTGACAGTCGTACGAAGAAAAATTGTGGAAATATATTGGAATAAATTTAGGTAGATGATATTGCAGATTGCAATGGTTATGTACCGCACCTCGATATTGCCCCGTTAAGTGACAATGATCTTTCACCCTATCGTTACCTAAAATATCGCCACATATACGACAATTTATATCCCTAAGAAAGGCTGTCTCTTCTTCGGGTGTTAGAGTATTCATAGGTTTCGTTTTGGTTAGGTAACTATCATACAAAAATTTACAATCCTGAATTAGTTCTTTCAGAAAAACATTTGCTGCGTCGGGACCACTATATATAAATAACTTATTTAAATTTTCATTAAAACTACATTTAATAAAATAACTAAAAGCACATGGAATATGCTTCTTTACCTTTTCCGTTTTTTTACTCGCCCCATTGTTCTCATCTTCCGGCACGTCTTCCAGTATGCTCTCGGAGTCAGCATAAATTACGAAAGGCACCTTTTCCTTTTTCTTGTGATTGATGAACTTCAATACAGCCTCCTTTTTGTTTGGCAGAGTACAGACTACGTTTCCACACTGCTTTTTGTGAGTCATACATTTATTTTCATCGTGGAAACATTGTAGACATCCATAACAAAAATAAGCTTTCTCCTTATGACTTGTGAATTGAGACCGCATAAGACTGAAAAAAAAAAGAACAAATACATGATTATTAGAATATGGTTTTGATTGATAAGTTTTTTTTTTTTTTTAATTACCAAGACATATCCATAACCAAAATGTAATGGAAATGTTCTTCATTGTGCAGCAATATTAAATTAATGTGATTGCTTTTCGTCTCCTTTGTTAAGTAATATGGACCAACGACCGACTTGTTTTCATAACCGAAAACATTTACGCTAATCTCCGGGTTGTTCATTTCAAATTTTTTTATATATTTAAGACCCAATGGGAAATTTAATTGTTCGAAATTTAGCGATATTCCAGACTGCAGAATAATGACATCTTGGTGTATGTCGATGTTATATGAAGAGGTTATACTCGGATCTCCATATGCAGTTTCTCCCAATGCAACAACCATACACCACTTGAAACAAAAGTCATCATAGTTTTTGATGTTAAGGCACGCACCCTTCTTGTTGCTTAATGATTTCGGAGTTGGAATATAATGTGAGCCACGGGTTAAGTTGGCTCTCAACACATTTATGTCAAGTTTTAAAAGTTTCTCCAGGGCCCAATTAGAGCCTCTTTCTTGGAACTCTTCTGATTTTGCTATAATTTCCACACAGTGGTTGAAAACAACCTCTTCCAAATCATCTCCCAGGGTTAATAGCGTTGTTTTTGAAATATGATTAAATATATTTTCAATAGTTAACTCTTTGGAAGTTGAAGGTCCATCTTTTTCATTGTTTGGTTTCACATATAGTCCTTGGAGTTCCATATTAAATTTTATGAGCGTTTTACCGTTTAACTCATTTTTTAAGGTTTTAATTATTAATTCTTTTGAAGCATTAAGAAAATCGATCGGGTACAAAATGTCTTTATTGTTTTGTATCTCATAGCTGAGTATATTTTTGTTAAATGCACTTTTAACAATTTTTATGTCAGAATCCAGATTTTTTCTCACGGTGGATCGATGTTCTTCGCTACGAACGTGTGATCGTATATTATTCACAATTTTATCACAATCACCACAAAACTTTTCCACCTTCACAGCTGATTTATTTTCATGCTGCTGCTTTAGTTTTTCTTGTTGTTGATCCCGATTTTGTTTTATTACATGCTCATCTCCATGATGGTTCTCTAAGTGCAATTCTAAATCGTTTACACTTTCACATAAAACATCACAAAACATACAATGCTTTTTCATATGTTTCACAAATTCACTTTTTTCCTTGAAATAAAGGCTGCATGACCAACAAATTTTTTGAGACATTATAAAAACTTTTTTAAAAATATTAAGAAACGATGCTTATTAATCTGTGACTTGTTGAGTACTGAAATTTCTTCCAATCCAATCAATACATTATTGACTACATTTTGTAAACAAATAGAAATTCTATGATTGAAGCAGAATTTGTCATGAAACTCTGCAACAACGCTTCCCCCCAAATTCTCATATCCATTTCACAGAAATCCAATTGTTAGTTAATGTAAACAATGGTGTTTCCTTCTTCAAATCCCTTCAATCTTCAATACCGAATTGATGCAGGGTTTGTCATGAAACTCTTTCAGTTTCAATTCTCTCAAATTGCTACATAATGTAAACAAATTCTTCATCGACAAAACTATCAAAAAGCGATCGATATAATGTACCAAAATGCCTGTCCACACAAGAAGAATTTGCTTTGATTGGCTACAGCAGCATTTTTTTAGTGTGTATATGCTACAACATTAATTGGTGGTTAGATGTCGCCTATATCGTTTCGAGGGAAATGACTGGAGAGCCATCTGGACAAAATAATAGAACACACATCTTCTTGTTGACTATGATACTAACCAAATTTGTCTCTGCTATATTCACTTCTCATATGGTGGATCTCTCTAATCCCATTTGATATGATCATATTTCAATAGTTTTGGAGTGTGTCTATGCTACAACATAATTTATGGATAGTATAGATAGAACTCACCGTTAGATGTCGCCTATATCGTTTCGATGGGAATAACTGAACATTTTTGAGTCGCTAAAATTATAGACAAATTAAAACAAGTACAACGAAA
Organism: Musca domestica; assembly: GCF_030504385.1. NCBI lineage: Eukaryota > Metazoa > Arthropoda > Insecta > Diptera > Muscidae > Musca > Musca domestica. The sequence continues at coordinate 6,381,399 of NW_026712324.1, read as the reverse complement.
AGTTAGTTTTGTCTTTTTATCTCATCATGTTTTGCATAGCCAACATGCTGATTTTCGTGTTCAACCCACTCGACTTCGTTATCGTTTTTCAAGAATTTCACTTGATTATTCCGGAATTTTTCGATGTCATTTCTTTGTCTATATTTTCATTTATATTTTCATCTATGCTGAAATTAAAACCCCTGAAATATCAATAATTGCAGCATATTTGTCAATTGAAACTCTTCTATAATATATCACATTTATTGAAGTCGATTTCTTGAAATATATGTTTTCAAATAAATTAATAAGCACATTTGACTGCAGTAATCAGCATGTTGACTATGTAAAAGCATTCTGAGAGCCATCTAGATAAAATGATTTTCTTCGATACTTACCTCTTTCAGATGTGTTTCTGCTATATTCACTTCTCACATGTTGAATCTCTTTAGCCCCACTCGATATGATCATAATACATTTTTTTTTTCGGAGGGTGTCTCTGCTAGTGGTGAATATTAAAACTTGAAATTTCACCATCCCATACACAGTTTTGGATTGTGTCTGCGCTAAACTTAGCGCCATCTAGTAGTTCATATTAAAACTAGCAACGCCAACGCCAACAGCCCCAATAAAATTTGACGTGGTACAATTCAAAAGACAACATCCCCAATATAATTTGCCGTGGTACAATTCAAACGACAACATCCCCAATATAATTCACCGTGGTACATTTCAAAAGACAACATCCCCAATATATTTCACCGTGGTACATTTCAAAAGACAACATCCCCAATATATTTCACCGTGCTGAATTTCCCCCAATCAACATCCCCAATAGAATTTGCCGTGGTACAATTCCCAAGACAACATCCCCAATATATTTCACCGTGGAGAATTTACCCTAATCAACATCCCCAATAGAATTTGCCGTGGTACAATTCCCAAGACAACATCCCCATTAAAATTCACCGTGGTGAATTTACCCAAATCAACATCCCCAATAGAATTTGCCGTGATAAATCGTGGTGAATTCCCAACATCCCCATAAGCACACTACTCGAGCGATGGTACGAGACACAAAAGATTTATTCACATTTAAAAGCTGGAGTGCTCTACCGATAGCCACTTGTGGTTTTCCAGCCGAATATAAAGAAATCACACTATCGCGCTTGAATTCCATCACGAATAACTTTTTTTCGGGAAAATTCTCACCAAAATGCTTCTGTACTTTTGTTAACAATATAATGAGTTATCACTGAAAAATTTTCAACAGCTGTCGGACGAGTGGCTTAGAAATGACAGCAGTCTGAAGTTGGTTGCAGTTTTTTCATCTCACCCTGTATATGGAACCTATATCTAAATCTGAATCGATGCTCACCAATTTCAGTGGGGTTTGTCTTTGGGTCAAACAAATATTGTTTGAAAATGTTCATCTCAATCGGATAATAAATCCGACCTGCATTTTGTAGTTTGGTCAGATGGACGGACGGACGGACAATCGACACAGAAAGTGATTCTGTGAAGATCCTCATACAAACAAATGCATAAAGACAAAATACCCTGACCACAGTGTGGTGTAGGGTATAAAAATATGATACCCAACCTAATACATGACAGTCACCGCATACATAAATAAATATTTTCTCATGTAGTGTGCATGCACTTGCCAAGCCATAAGTGCATACGAAAGAAAAGCAACCAAAAAAAAAATTGAAAACGAAATGTAAACATATTTCATAGCAATTTCATTTCTAGAAATTATCTTTACATTTTGCAACATTATTTATTTAACAAACATACATGAGAACACTACCCAGCACCCATTACCAATACCAGTAAATTTCCCTCTCTCTCTCTATCTGGCCCAAAATGCACACAGTCGGAATTCGAATTTTGCTCTGGAGGAGACAAGCGGCGAAATGGATGAATAACTTAAAAATGCATGTGTGATGTAATTCCACTTGACTTTTGGCCTTTAAATCAAACATTTTGCAGCCATTAACTCTCGATATGGAGCCAGCGCCAGAAAGCAAGCAAGCAAGCCAACAAGCAATGAGCAAGCAATAAGTAACATTAGAAGATTACTGTCACCAAATAGCGATTTAACTGAAAGAGTAAATCTAAACAGTAAATGGATTGAAAAAACGAGGACGAGACATGAAAAAAGATACACTGTAGGATGTTTACTTTGTGAGTGGGTGTGTGTGTGTATATGTGTGTGTGTAATTTTTGAAGTAAATTGAAGCACTACATCATCATTACTAGAAGAAGAAAAGCAAAGAAGATGAACAAAGTATGACTTGCATGCCACTGCTACATGCATGTCATAGCTGCTAAATTCAAAGGAAATGCGCGCCACTTTGACTGCTGACATTTTAAGGAGGGTTATTGCGAATTAAGAATTTGCTTTCATCTTTTTTTTTTGGATATTTTGTTGATTTTCCATAGAAATGCTAATGGATGTGGTCATTCAAGGTTGCAATAAAATAAATACATTCATTTCAAAGGAAATTGTATATCCTTCAAAGTGAAGTTTATTTTTATATCCTCATCATCAAATGGAGGGAATATTGAATTTGTCAAACAAGTAACAATAAAACGGTAAAAAAAAAACAAGTAAAAAAACAGAAAAGTTTGGCCGTGCCAAACTTTTAATGCCCTCCACCAATTGGAAGAAACTTGAAAATTTTCAAAAAAAAAAAAAACCAGTAAGGAAAGCTCAAAAGTCGGGCGGGGCCGACTATATGATACCCTACACCACTATGCATATTTAGTAGAGCTCTCGTAAAAAGGTTTATACAGGGCATTTCAGAACTCTATGAGATATTTGGTACAAAATCAAAATCTATCTAATTCTATCGTACATTTTACGAACTATAGCTATCTCTGAACCGGGTTTCTCCAAATTTGACGTATTAGCTTCTAGACTGAATTCGGCCTTATGTACGAAAATTCATGTAATTTGGGCTGATATAGGCCATTTGATGCACAATTAACACGAAATCGGATGAAGATATATATGGAAGCTATAGCTATATCTGAACCGATTTTTACTAAAATTGGTGTACTTGCTTCTAAGCTGGTTTCGGTCGGATTTGCCAAAATTGATGCTATTACGGCCATTTGGTGGTCAATCACCCGAAATCGGATGAAGATATATATGGGAGCTATATCCAAATCTGTTGCTATATCTATATCTGAACCGATTTTCACTAAATTTTACATACTTGCTTCTAGGCTGAATTTGGTCCGATGTACTAAAATTCAGTCCATTTGGACTTATATTGGCCATTTGGTGCACAATTAACCCGAAATCGGATGAAGATATATATGGGAGCTATATCAAAATCTGAACCGATTTCGATAAAATTACAAACTGCTATTTCTGGGCTGTATCTTATATCTGGTACCAAATATCATTCTTGTGGAGTGCATATTACGAATGTGAGAGGCTTAAACACCAAATCGGATGAAAGATATATATAAGAGCTATAGCTATATCTGAACCGATTTTCTCCAAATTTGATATACTTGCTTCTAGGCCGAACTCGGTTGGGTGTGCCAAAATTCAGGTGATTTGGACTGATAGTAAACATTTAGTGCACATTTAACCCAAAATCGGATGAAGATATATATGGGAGCTATAGCTGTTTCTGAACCGATTTTCTCCAAATTTGTTGTATTTGCTTTAAGGCTAATATCGGTCACATGTGCCAAAATTCGGGCCATTTGGGCTGATATTGGCCATTTGGTGGTCAATTAACCCGAAATCGGATGAAGATATATATGGGAGCTATATCCAAATCTGAACCGATTTCGATAAAATTTAAAACAGCTATTTCTGTGCTCCATCTAATACCTGGTACCAAATATCACGGTTGCGGAGTGCATAGTAGGAATGTGACTTAAAGATCAAATCGGATGAAAGATATATATGGGAGCTATAGCTATATCTGAACCGATTTTCTCCAAATTAGATATACTTGCTTCTAGGCCGAACTCGGTTGGGTGTGCCAAAATTTAGGTAATGTGGACTGATAGTGGATATTTGGTGCACATTTAACCCGAAATCGGATGAAGATATATATGGGAGCTATATCTAAATTTGATCCGATTCTCACCAATTTCAATAGGGTTCGTCCTTGGGCCAAAAAAATATTGTTTGGAAAATTTCATCTCAATCGGATAATAAATGCGACCTGCATTTTGTTCACAAGAATGCATGGACAGACGGACGGACGGACAGACGGACTGACATGCATAAATCGACTCAGAAAGTGATTCTATGAAGGTTCTCAAAAGTAACTATGGGTCTATCTCGTTCCCTTCTCCATGTTACAAACAAATGCACAAAGACATAATACCCTTACCACTATGTGGTGTAGGGTATAAACAGCTAAGTTCGGCCGGGCCAAACTTTTAATGCCCTCCACCATTTGGAAGAAACTTGAAAACTTTCAAAAAAAGAAAATCCGAAAACTACCACAAAACTGAAAACCGTTATATGGGGCTATACGAAGACGTGACTTGTTTACGAAAATTTTTGTCATAGGCTGTTGTACCCATTACGAACTTTAAATACGAAATTTGTTACAATTACGAACAATAATGTCGCAAAAATCATGAAAATGCTACTATCGGCTATCATGAAAATACTAATACGACTATCGGAATGTACCGTCATATAGGGGCTATGCCAAAATGTGGACCTGCCTACGAAATTTTTGGCCATGGGTTGTTGTATCCATTAAGATCATCCAATACAAAATTTGAAACGATTCGGGTGAGTAATGTTGCTGAAATAATCAAAATACCGAATATCGGAAGGTACCGTTATATGAGGCTATACGAAGACGTTGGCCGTCATGGTCCATTTACGAACGTAACCTGTCTATGCATGTATGCAAAATTTTAGCCTTCAATCTCAATTTGTGATTACAACAGACCGACAGACGAACATAGATAAATCGATTTAGAATTTTATACTGATGCAGAATATAAAGGGTGTTTTTTAAGCTAGACAGAACTTTAAATTGTAAAAAGTAACACAAAAAATTAAATTTTGATGAAACTTTTTTTTATTTGTTTCAGTATACTCTGACAAATCATCATGAGAAACCATTATATGCGTCGTTCTTTCGCCGATTGGGCTCTAGAGCAGTTGGCAAATAACCCGATGTTTTATCCCAAAATTGTGTTCAGCGATGAGGCGCATTTTTGACTTAACGGGTTTGTTAATAAGCAAAATTGCCGTGTGACCAATCCATAAGAGACCCTACAGACTCCATTACATCCAGAAAAATGCACCGTATGGTGCGGTTTTCACGCTGATGGCATCATCGGACCTTATTTCTTCAAAAATGAGGCCGGAGCTCGCGTTACGGTCAATGGAGATCGTTACCGCACCATGATCAATGATTTTGTGCTTTAAAATATGGATGACATTGATCCGGAGGAGATGTGGTTTTATTGAAATAAAAATTTAGCGATAAGTTGATTTCGAGAAGTGGACCTTTGGCCTCCAAGGTCGTGCGATTTGACACCTCTCGATTATTTTCTGTTGGGCCACGTGAAGTCACTGGTTTATGCTGATAAACCAGCAACAATTGACGCCTTGTATTGTTCGTGTTATTCGTGACATACGGCCAGCAGTGCTCGACAAAGTGGCCAAAAATTGGATGTCCAGAATGCACTTCGTCAAGAACAGCCGCGGTGCTCATATGCCCTAAAACATTTTCAAATGTTAATGTCACGTATTGATCTTTCGAATAAAAAAAAAGAAATTTGATTAAAATTTAATTTTTTGTGTTATATTTTAAAATTTCAAGTTCTATCGGACTTAAAAAAACACCCTGTATATACTTCGTGGGGTCTAACATGAGTATTTCGAGGAGTTACATACGGAATGACAAATTTAACCACCAATTGGTGGAGGGTATAATAACAAAGTAATAAAATAACTGACTGACTGAATGAGAAACACCGCCCAGACGAAACGGATGTAGCTAGAATTTGCACGAGGCTCAGTCTTGGCTTGGTTTTTTAAAAATTCATACTAAGAGGGTACGGAAGGTATTAAAAATTACTAAAAAATATATAATAATAAATGAATACTTTGTATTGGACTAATGGAAAAAGCTATATATTTAAAATTAGAATGATGGAGTGTAGAATAGATGCAACAGAGGGAAATTTGAATTTTAAGGTTACGAACAGCACTACAATGGTACTAAACTTAAAAAATGACACCATTTCATATTATGTGAAGGAATAGAACTAGAAACCGAAAATTTGGTATCGAATCACCGTTGGAAAGTAAATTTGATATATGAAGGCGGTTTTGGAAATGCGTATTACATGTGCGAACTTTACTAAATTTGATTAAAATGAAAGGATGAATCGGAAATTTTAATGTTTTCTTATTAGGCATTATCAAAAAGGTGGTTTCGGAAACGTGTACTTTAATTGTACGAAAAGTACTAAATAGTACTATATATTTGTAGAATTTGGTATTGAGTGAACCTGAAATCTGATATCCGCTGTTCATTCGTAGCTTGGGTATATGGAGGTTGTTTTCGAAAAGTGTACTAACTATAGTTGTACGAAAAGTGCTAAATGGTACTGAATTTGTTATTGGGTGAAGGGATGAGGCTGGTGGAATCCTCATATTTAATATTGAGGTTTCTGATGATATCTTGGATTGAGATATTGATGTGTTTTTAAAATATGTTCTATATTTTTAAGAAAAGTACTAAATTTGGTATTGATTGCATGTATAGGGCTAGAATCCTCAAATTTTATATTCAGGTCCCCTTTCACATCTGCAATTGAGATATATAGGTGTTTTTGCAAATTTAATATTGAGCTATCTGTTGTATTCTGAAAATGAGATATGGCTGTGGTTTTGGAAATGTGTACTATAGTTGTTCGAAAAGTTTAAATTGATCCTAAATTGGGTATTGGAGGTGTTTTAAAAAATATGTTTTATAATTGTACAAAAAGTACTAAATGATACTAACTTTGAAGGGATATATGGCTGAAATCCTCAAATTTTTATATGGAGCTCTCTATTGGTATCTGCAATTAAGATATGGAGGTGGTTTTTGAAATGGGTAATATAATTGTACGATAAGTACTGAATGGTACTGCATTTTGTATTTGATAGCTAAAAACACCGAAAACTCAATATTTAAGGAGTTGTTGTCATTTTAAAAGATGCAATAATTCATGCCTTTGGAAGTTATCACAAGTAATAGCTAAAAACCCCGAAAGCTCAATATTTAAGGAGTTATGGCCATTTTAAAAGATGCAATAATTCATGCCTTTGGAATTTATCACAAGTAATAGCTAAAAACGGCGAAAACTCAATATTTAAGGAGTTATGGCCATTTTAAAATATGTATTAAAATATGCGAATCCCGAAATTTTATACTGAGGTCTCTGTTAGATGTAGGTTGTGTACAATAACTGTTCGAAATGTACTAATAGTACTATGTTTCGTACAATTTGGTACTGGGTGAACAGACAGTGTTTGAAGTCTGGAATGTGGCATTAGGGTCGATGTTTATGTAGCCTGGACAAATGGAGTTGGTTTCGGAAATGTTTCCAATAATTATACGAAAAGTACTAAATTTGGTATTGGAAGAAGGGATAGAAATAAAATGTTGTTCCTTGATATTCCGATTACTTTTGGTGTCTTTGGTTAAGATATGGAGGTGTTATGAAAATGCCTCCTACATTTTTACGAAAAGTTCAAAATGGTACTGAATTTGTTATTTAGTGAATGTACAGAGTATAAATAACGAAATTTGGTGTCTGTTTTGGTTTTGAGATATGTAGTTAGTTTTGCAAATCCGTACTAAAATTGTTAGAAAATTACCAAATGGTACTAATTTTGGATCACAGTTGGTGTCTAGGATGTAGAGGTGCCAATTGTTTTGGATATGCTTACTAAATGATACTAAATTTGGTATTGGGTGAAACGTTAGGAAATTCTGAATACTGAAATTTGATATTGAGGTCACAGTTGGTTTCCGGGATTCAAATATGGAGACGCCGAAATAATATTGGATAGAAAAACTGGATATGGGTTCATTGTGCAATGGCTATACTAATATCCCCCTCGTAAATTCAAAATTAAAGATTTTGAATACTTTCAGGTGTAAAAGCTAAACCTTTTCGTATTATTCTTTCCGAAAAAGTACAGACTTGAGTAATATATAAAACATTGAAAGTCAGTAAATTTAGTACGTTTTATTATGGTTTGAAACTGAACAAACTGAAAAAATTGCGCAATTTGAGTATTTAACAAGTAAAAAAGCAGTTAAGTTCTGCCTTGAAGCGGGGTTCTGATCCCTCTCAGTGTGGTAACTACAGGCCTATTTCCCTCCTATCGCCGTTTGGAAAGTTACTCGAATCCTTTATTCTGGCAAGGATTAGAAGAACCGTAGAAGATAGGAGAATTCTGCGGAATTGTCAGTTTGGTTTTAGGTCTGGTCTCTCCACGACCCATGCCTTAACGGCTTTCAGCAGCTTCGTTCGGAAAGGTTTTGTTAGGAAGTACGGAACTATAGCCGTCTCCCTAGATATCGCCAGGGCTTTCGACTCTGTCTGGCACGATGGGATTTTATATAAATTCCAATCGTTTGGTTTTTACAGACAATCCTGTAGAATGGTCGCTAGTTTTCTTAGGGATCGATTCTTCAGGATTAAGGTGGGTGAGCGACTCTCTAGTCGCCGCCCAGTGTTGGCAGGGGTTCCTCAAGGTTCCCTTCTTGGCCCGATGTTATACAACATCTTTTCTTGTGACATCCCGGCTCCTCCTCCTGGTGGTCTTCTCCTGACCTATGCCGATGATGTCCTTTTAGCCTTTTCCGGTCCGCTTGCTAGGTCGGTTAATAGGCGCGTTAACGAGTACCTCGATGCCCTCCATCGGTACTTCGTTACATGGCGCCTAAAGTTGAATGTAGGGAAATGTTGTGCTACGGCCTTTCTTGGTCGGCCAGGCATAGTATACCCTAATTTTAAGAGGTTTCAACCGGTTCTTAGAATAGGTTCTGAGCAGTTTCCAGTTTCAGACAAGATGAAATATTTAGGTGTTATATTTCAGGAGAGGTTCGACCATATTCGGCATATAGACTACGTCCTGGCTAGGGCTAAGGGTCTATACTTCGGATATAGTCGAATCTTGAGGATGAGAGGTGGTCTTTCCCACGATGTTAGGCTTTTGATCTACCGGCAGGTGATCAGACCTATCGTCGCCTACGCCTTCCCCGTCTGGTTTGACATTTCGTCACATCAGATGGAAAGGCTAAGGTTGTGGGAAAGAAAAATACCGGAAATACCTCCGGCCCCTCCGTTTGCCAGATGGCTCCTATAGGCGCCGTTCTTGCAAGTCTATCTACGATAGGGCGCAGATAGATAGAATAGATGTCTTTATGACTAAGACTGGACTGGCATTCTTCGACAAATGCCAGTTCATAGACAATAGCATCGTTGAGGGAACGTTTAGGTGCTTAGAAGATGCGGACCAGCTACGAGCTCGGAAGCATTTGCGGCCAGCCGCCCTTTACAGGCTGAACGAGCTGGGCTTACTCCATGGGGATGAAGGTCTTCTATTCTACCATAGAAGATTTTTATCCTCAGACTGGAGTAGACTGGTGTACAACACCGCCCAGCTCTCTTAAGTTAGGTTAAGTTGTTTTAAGTGTATTGTAAATATTTAGTTTTAATTTAGTTTTATTTTTTTTTTTTCCATCTAGTTCGTAAGATTTTCATAGCCCTTTTTTTATATTATTCTTTTTTTCGGGGCATAATTTAAGTTGTAGCCATAAGGCATAATGTAGCTTGTTGTGATCACAAACTTGTTGTGACACTTTTTGTTAACGTAAAGTAGGAGTTGTACAAATGCATGTTTATTTATAGTATAGTTAGGTTTAAGCCATTTAACCTATGTTAATAAAATGACCTATGAATTAATAAAATGGCCATAGGCTAAAAATGAAATGAAATGTTAAGTTCTGCCAGGCCGAACTTTTAATACCCTCCACCATTTTGAAGGAATTTGAAAAATTCCGCTCAAAGGAAAATCTTTATGTGAGGGCTATACGAAGACGTGATCCTATTTTTTTATTTTCATTTTTTGTCAAAGGCTGTAGTACCCATTAGAACTTTAATGCGAAATTTTAACAATTTCGGTAAAAATGTCGCTAATATCATCAAACTACCGAAGAAATGGAGGAGGCATTATGGGCGTAAATTAATCAGAAGGAACACCTTGTGTTAGTTTTCACACAATTCCATTCAAAAATGCCGCTAGAATAATCGAAATACCGAACTATTCCGGTGAATAATGTTGCTGAAATCATCAAAATATCGACTATCGGGATATTACCGTTATATGGAGCTATACGAAGACGTGAACCTGCATACAAAAAAATTTGTCATAGGCTGTAGTACCCATTGCGAACTTTAAATACGAAGTTTGAAATAATGCCGGTAAATAATGTCGCTAAAATCAATACCGAATATCGAAATATAGCCTGATTAAAACAGACAGACAGACGGACAGAGAGAGAGAGAGGGGGGCAGAGAGACAGACGGTCATTATTAGATCGTCATAGAATTTTTCGCTGATCCAGAATATATATACTTTGTAGGATCTATGCTGAATATTTCGAGGAGTTACAAACGGAATGACAAAGCTAATATACCCCACCCCATAGAATGGTGGAAGGTATAAAAATGATAAGCTATCTAAATACCTCGAGCTGAATGGCATAATTTCAATTTTAATTTCATTTAATTGCAATTAGAATTATTAGAACTTTTTATTAAATCATTAAGTTAAAATTTCATCATTAGCATGTACATAGTTTTAAAAGCATTCTTTTTTCGACTCAACAGCTAAAAGTGCATTGGCCTCTAAATATAAGGCCTTATCTCTCTCTCTCTCTCTCTCTCTCTCTCTGATGAAAGATGTGTATAATCATTGAGACACCGCTAATCATTGTTTATATTTGCGGTTATTCTTTATCGCCTTTTAATATTTTTTGTGATCCTACAAAACCTGCTTATGAATTATTTCTAGGATAATAATAGACCACAACGAAGAAAAAAATCTTTTACGATTTGTTGTCACCATATCTAATAAAATTGTTTAATTGTTAATTTTATTTCAATTAAAATTCAATTAACGGAATTTATTTTATCCGCGCATAGCGGCGGTCATTCACACCGGCACTGACAGCGACTCTGTATTGTGAAATGCCATTTTTTTTTTGGAAACAAAAAAAAAAAATAAAGTCAATTAGAATATGTTTATTATTTTTATTCTTATTATTTTGGCTAAATAATAAATTCAAGGTTATTGTACTTATTTCTTGCCTACAGACGGAATTCAAGTTGAAGATCTCGAAACGAGACAAATATTTTTGCACTTTTCAATTTTTTGTTTTGGTTCTTGTGTTTATACAGTTTTGTTCAATATTAGCTATTTTTATTCAGGTCTTTGAATTTGACGTTGGAACGCATATTTGGAAATATGATTTGAAAATAATTCAAGCAGTACTATTTGACTTGAGATGATAAGATCGCTACATAGAGCATATGCTAATGCTAGAAAGCCAACACAAAATTCAAATTCAAGTTCATGTTCTAAACGATCGCTCAAATAAAGAATTTGTATCTTCTAGCTATTGTAGCTTGAAAAGCCTTTTAATAAAACTCAACCCAAAACTAGTAAAAAAAAATTAAGTTCGGCTGGGCCAAACTTTTAATACCCTCCACCTTAGAAAAACCATTAAATGCCGAATATCGGGAGGTCCCGTTATATGGGGGTTCTACCAAATCGTGGACCTACACATGAAAGGTTCCGCCAACGGAGCTAGAACCCATTATGACCTACAAATACCAATTTTCAGACAAATACGTGAAAAAATATGGCGAAAATAATCAAAATATCGAATATCGGAAGGTACCATTATATGGGGGCTATACCAAAATGTGGACCTATACTTGCAATGTTTTGCCAGACGTACAAGGACCCGTTATGACCTACAAATACCAATTTTCAGACAAATCCGTTACAAAATGTGGCATAAATCATCAAAATACCGAATATCGGGAGGTACCGTTATATGGGGACTATACCAGAACGTGGACCGATATTTCTCGTTTTCATTACCAACCATCCTAGACACAATACAAATTGCTCTGCTCAATTTTGACGCTCTACGTCAAATAATGTGGGCTGTATCGTGATTTCAACAGACAGACGGACTGACAGACGGACATCGTTAAAAAGACTTCGAATTTTATGCTGATTATGAATATATATACTTTATGGGGTCTGCGACAAATATTTAAGGAGGGAAGTGGAGGGTATAAAAATTGGTCAGATTCCCACAGGGAATGTAGAGGATTTATGAATTGCTTGTTATTTTTCAACCACTGGGATGTACTTACACATGGTTGGCCACAGCGAAAGTTCTTCGTAACGGAATTCAAGCGTGATAGTGTGATTTCTTTATATTTGGCTGGAAATCCAGAAGTGGCTATCGTTAGAGCACTCCAGCATTTAAATGTGAATAAATCTTTTGTGTCTCGTACCATCGCTCGTTACCATGATACTTGTAGCGTAGCCCGGCGTCAAGGAAGCGGACGGAAGAAAACAGCAGCATCAGCAGAAATGGTTCGAAAAGTAAAGAAGCGACTTGATCGAAACCCGTGTCGCAGTGGCCGAAAAAATAGCTCGTGAGCTGAACATATCACAATATTCCATTCGGCAAATATTGAAAAATAAGCTCAAGGTAAAGCCATTGAAATTCCAAAAAGTGCAAGAACTTACACCGCAACAGAAAGAAAATAGACTCGAAAGAGCTAAAGAGTTGCTGAGCTTGGCCGAAAGTGATAAGCTGCCAAATTTGGTTTTCTCCGATGAGAAAACATTCGTTGTCCAGTGGTTGGTAAACAAGAAAAATGATCGTGTTTACTTGCCAAAGAGGTCAGCTGAAAATGTGCACCTTCGGTTGGCCACAAGAACTCAAGCGCCGGCCATGGTGATGATGTGGGCCACCATAACAGCCGATACTCTCTCTCCGCTTGTATTAATCGACCGTGGTATCAGAGTAAATGCCGAATATTATCGCGGAAATATTCTAGAGGGTGTAATATATTCCTGGGTACGCAAGATTTTGGCCGCAGACCTTGGACATTACAACAGGACATTGCTCACAGCACGCTCCATCCAAGAATGGTTACAAAATGAGGTTCCTTGCATCATTTCCAGCGCACAATGGCCACCATTTTGGAAAGCAAGGTTGGCATTAAATAATACCAAAGTGTCGATCACCTCAAGCAAGCGCTTCGCAGGGAATGGGCCAAAATATCGCAGAGCAACATTCGGGCATCTAATCTTATTCTAAAATTTGATGCAATTTCTGACATTTTTTGATCTCATTCAATAAAATTTAAAAAAAAAAATTTAAAAATTATGGCGTTTGACTTTGTTGCTATTTCTTTATCTCACCCTGTATATGGTAGCTATATCCAAACCTAATCCGATCTTGATAAAATTTGACAGAGGTTTTTCTGGGCTTTGTCTGATATTTGGTACGAAATATCTTTGTTGTGTGGGACTTAAACACCAAATCGGATGAAACATATATATGAGAGATATAGAATAACCCGAACCCATTTTTACCAAATTTGATGAACTTGCTTCTAGACAGAACTCGGTCACGTGTACCAAACTTCAGGTCATTTGGACTGAAATTGGTCATTTGGTGAACAATTAACCCGAAGTCGGTTGAAGATATATTTGACAGCTATATCTAAATCTCATCCGATTCTCACCAATTTCAAAATTGGTCCAAACAGATATTGTTTGGAAATTTCATCTCAATCGGATATTAAATGCGACCTGCATTTTGTTCACAAAAATACATGGACAGACGAACGGATGGACTGACATGCATAATTCGACCCAGAAAGTGTTTCTATGTAGATCCTTCTCCATGTTACAAACAAATTCGCAAAGACGTAATACCCTTACCACTATGTGGTGTAGGGTATTAAAATTAGCTAAGCCGAACTTTTTATACCCTCAAACATTTGTAAGAAACTTGGAAAATTCAAAAATTCTTATGCTACAGAGTGTGCAAAAGTCTTGCCTGCACCAATTTTGCTTTTTCTACCATAAATGCGTTAACCCCCTATAAAAATACTTTTAATTTGCTGCATTTTCTAAGGCCAAGGTAAACAAAAAATGCCGATCTAATCGATTTGCATTAATTTCCAATTACCAGACTTTATACAGATGTTTCGATATTTAATTTACTAATTAAATTGATATATTCCAAAATGCATTCAAAATTATTGCACTGCTATTTGTTTGTTTTGTCATTTTTGTCAGACATTTTGCATAATGCGATACAAATTAGAAAAAATAAATTGCCGATAAATATATTTAATGGGGGCAATGAATGAAGCTTTGTCGAAGGTTTCCCTGTGGTGAAGAATTTCTAAAAAATATTTTTAGAATAAATTCCGAAAAAAATGTAATTTGAATGAATGAGAAACAAGTAAAACAAGTCAAAAAGTGCCAATATATATTACTCATTCAGCCTGACGAACTTAAACACCCTCCACCATTAGGTAAAAAAAGAGTGGGTATGAATATGTGGGGACTATCGAAAAACATTAACCTATATAGACAATGATATGCCACAGAAGGTGTAACCCATTACAAAGAGCAAAGAGCCAAATTCCGAAAAATAGTGAAAAATAAAGCTAAAATTACCAAAATACGGAATATCGGTAGGTACAATAGGAAAATGTAGGAACGCTATAGGAAAATGTAGGTACGCAATAGGAAAATGTGGAAAAATTCTATGGTAGCTATACCAAAACGTGGACTTATACAGACCAGATTGCCTTGCAAACTTCCAATACCAAATTTGGAACAATTCCGTGAATGCAGTTGTACGAAAACGTACCAAACAAATTTCAAAGCTCTATGTCAAAACATGTGGACTGTATTGTGATGTCAACAGACAGACGGACAGATTGAGCTGATCATGATTATGCAGGGCTAAAAAACAAACTGCAACAAAGTCAAATGCAATAATTTTTAATTTTTGATACCCTCCACCATACTATGGAGGGTATATTAATTTTGGCATTCCGTTTGTAACTCCTCGAAATTCTTGATCAGCGTAAAATTCTAAGACGATTTCGCCATGTCCGTCTGTCTGTCTGTCCGTCTGTCTGTCTTTCGAACAAATTGAGATAGAAGTGTAAAATTTTGCACACATTTATATTTTGCCAGTAGGCAGGTTAAGTTCGTAAATGGGCAATGTAGGTCCAAGTTATCATATAGCCCCCATATAACGATACCTCCCGATATTCGGCATTTTGATGATTTTAGCGACATTATTCACCGGAATCGTTTCAAATTTGGCATTTGAAGTTCGTAATGGATACTACAGCCTAAGACAGAAAATTATCTGTGCAGGTCCACGTCTTCGTGTAGCCCCCATATAACGGTACCCCCGATATTCGGTATTTTGATGATTTTAGCTGCATTATAAACACATTTTTTTCAAGTTTCGCATTTAAATATTGTAATGACTTATGACAAAAGTTGCCTGCGCAGGTCCACGTCGTCGTATAAGCATTTGGTATTTTTAAGATTTTAACAGAATTTTTAACGGATTTTATTATTTTTTTTTTTGGAAATTGCCAAATTTGTACCAAATGGTGGAGGGTATTTAAAGTTCTGCCCGGCCGAACTTACAAGCTTTTTTACTTGTTTTTCTTTTTTTTAAATTTTAGAATAAGTTTAGATTTGTTCGAATTGGTCACCTTTGACACGAATTATGGCCTTCAGACGGCCGCGCTGCCCGAACGTTGCTCAGCGGTATTTTGGTCCATTCCCGGCGAAGCGCTTGCTTGAGGTGATCGCCACTTTGGTATTTTTTAGTGCCAACCTTGCTTTGAAATGAAGAAACGAACCTAATTTTGTGCTGAGTGCGATGGTGCTGAGTTCTGTTGGAATGTCCAAGGTCTTTGCGTGCCCAAGGCTTTAATACACCCTCCAGAACATTTTCGCAATAATATTCGGCATCGATTAATACGAGCGGAGAGCGACCATCGGCTATTATGGAATTTGGAATTTCAGTGGTTTTAAATTTAATTAAATTTTCATTTAAATATTTGCGAATGTAATCCTGCGAGCTCACGAGCCATTTTTCGGCCACTGCGACGCGGGTTTCGATCAAGTCGATTCTTTACTTTTCGAACCATTTATGCTGATGTGGCTGTTTTCTCCGTCCATTTCCATGACGTCGGGCTACGCTACCAGTATCACGGTAACGAGCGATGGTACGAGACACAAAAGATTTATTTACATTTAAATGTTGGAGTGCTCTAACGATAGCCACTTCTGGATTTCCAGCCAAATATAAAGAAATCACACTATCACGCTTGAATTCCATCACGAATAACTTTTTTTCTGGAAAATTCTCACCAAAATGCTTTTGTACACTTGTAAACAATATAATGAGCTGTCACTGGAATAATTTTAACAGCTGTCGGACGAGTGGCTTAGAAATGACAACCGTCTGCAGTTTTTTCATCTCACCAGGACGTGCTCACTCTGTGCCGCCGTTACTCATAACTTGATGCTAAAATTAAAAAAAAAAAACTAAAAAAATTATTTACACCTCGTAAATGTTACAGAAGTAACTCATTATTTTTTGACTACTGGTAATGCAGAGGCAATGTAGTTGTAATTATTTTAGCCTGCTGGCAATGCAGAGGATATATAGTTATAAATACCAGTTATAATTATTACAAGATGGAGAATAAGCTTCGATCTCACCAATCACAGCGATCTGCAAAGAAGTGCCCCTAAAAACCCCTCCTTACAAAATTATGGAATTTTTTCCACAATTTGTCCCATATTAATATATTTTTTTCTTCATTTTTGTAAACAAAAAAGTTATTGAGAAGTATTTGCTGTTTTGACGGGCTGACATAAACAAAAGTTCTATGAATTATTTATACATTTTTATACCCTACACCACAAGGTGGTCAGGGTATTATGTCTTTGTGCATTTGTTTGTAACAGGCAAAAGGAAACGAGATAGACCCATAGTTCCTTTTGATGATCTGCATAGAATCACATTCTGAGTCGATTTATGCATGTCCGTCCGTCCGTCTGTCCATGTATTTTTGTAAACAAAGTACAGGTCGCATTTATTGCCCGATCCAGATGAAATTTTTCACAGATCATTTGTTCGGCCCAAGGACGAACCCTATTGAAATTGGAGATAATCTTTCAAAATTTAGATATAGCTCCCATATATATCTTCGTCCGATTTGCCTTTTATTGTGCACCAAACGTGTAATATTAGTCCGAATAGTATGGAATTTCGCATGTACGATCAGATTAGACCTCAAAATAAGTATGCCAAATTTCATCGAAATCGGTTCAGATATAGCTATAGCTCCCATATATATTGTTCATCCGATTTGTTATTTTTGTCCTCCGCAGCCGTAATATGCACTCTGTAACAACAATATTTGGTGAAATTTATCAAAGACAGCTCAGAAATACATTTGCTAAATTTTATCGAGATCGGTTCAGATTTGGATATAGCTCCCACATATAACTTCATCCGATTTACATTGGATTGTGCACCAAACGTCTACTATTTGCCCAAATTGGATGAAATTTGGCACTTACGACCGAATTGAGTCTAGAAGCTAGTATGTCAAATTTAGTGAAGATCGGTTCAGATATAGCTATAGCTCCCATATATACTGTTCATCCGATTTGTCATATTTGTTACCCACAGCCGTAATATGCATTCCGTAACATCGATATTCAGGGAAATATATCAAATAGAGCTCAGAAATATCTTTGCCAAATTTTATCGAGATCGAGATGCGCAGCTCAACTAAATTAGCAAAGTGGTGTAGGGTATCATAAAGTCGGCCCCGCCCGACTTTAAGACTTTCTTTACTGGTTTATTACGAGTTTTGGTTGCGTCTCAAGGTGAAAAGTAAATATAAAAAAATTGCCGACTCGTCATTATTACATATTATTGGAAATAGCAAAAACAGAACACGACAAAAACAACAAAACAATCATGTTCCTAAAGCGAGATAATCAAATTAAATAAACATTAACAATAATAATAATAAAAAACAACAGCACCAACAACAACAATAAATAACGGCATGCATGGAAGTAATTGTAAAAAAAACAAATGAGAAAAGGGTAAGGTTATTTACGTAGAGTGGAAAAATACGAAATAAAAATAAAAATAACAAAACAAAGCAAAGCATAGGCAGAGAAGGGGAGAAGAAGAAATAAAGAAAATAAATAATTTTAAAATTTTACTTGGCAGTATGTTATAATAATATTCTATTTTTACAATCTTCTGCCCTCTTAGATGTTTCCCTGCCGTTCCATCCTCGAAATGTGATAATTATGGTCAATAAATCCAAAATTGTTTTCCTTCTTAGGAACGCACAATGCTACCTTAACCTTACAAATTGGCTCAAATTCAAAATATTTGCATTTTACTCTAATAGCTCGGCAGCAATTAGTATTGAATTCAAATAATTTTTGCAAATGCAAATTTCCATAGATGCAACCATTTACAAATCACTTCCGAACTTTGCTGCAAGTTGCAACAGCACCAACCCATGCTCACCTTTCAATAACATTTTTTGCTTATACTCTGCATTTGCCATGAAGACAGCAACCAAAAAAAAAGGAGCACCTTCAAACGCCTAAACAAAGGAGCAATGTAAAAATTTACATTTAATTCAGTTTGGTTGGTTTTCAAATACCCTATGTTGGAATACCGTTTCCTGTTTATTGAAGTCTAGTAAAGCAGTTACTGTATATAGAAGGCCTCGAATGGCTTTTTGCCCATGCTCTCCACATGTTTGTATTAAAAGTATCTATTTCTTATCAAGAATTATTTTTATACCCTACAACACTATGTGTTGGGGGTATTATAAGTTTGATTGGGCCAGAATTTATGTAACACCTCGAAATATTGGTTTCCCATATAGGAAAGTATATATTTTTATCTTCCTAGCTCGCCGAATTGAGTCGATCTAACGAAATTTTGCACGAAGGTGGGGTTAGGGTCAGAATAGAAGCCTATTTCCTTTTTAGATGATCGCACGATATTTAGGGGTTGAAATGGACCAAATACTGAAAAAATGTCTGATTTTGCAGTAGCTATACAGGTCGCAATTATAGACCAATCGACGCGGAATTTCGCATGTAGCTAGAGTTTAGTGCGGGGAAGAAGCCTACCAATTTGGGTGGTCATCGGATAATATTTAGCGGGTAAAATAGACCATATCTTTTGTGTTGAAAAAAATCAAAATTTTTCATTAAACCGCGAATATTTTAAATCCCAGCGAAATCACAAAGCCATGACAAGGTTACTTCTGATCTTTACATTGATGTTAACATCCAAAAAAACGGATATATAGCAAAATATGTGCGATATATATGTTTATTAAAGAAGATATGCTTGAAAAATCTCTTATAAGTCGAGAACGGCTGAACTGATTTCGACAGTTCTCATTAATTCAGAATGGCCTCTTGGCAGGAAAGAAAAAACGTCTAAAAAAATCGCATAAAAATATCTCTCTAAAGATGAAAATATTGATTTTGTAAAATTTTCTCATATTTTTTCAATTTTGTCATATTTTTGGCATATTTTCATTTTGAATTAAACATTTGGTAATATTTCTACAGATAACAAAACTAAGTAGTTAGGATATCAGGATATCATATACAGATCGCATTTATGGCCCGATCCTTATGAAATTTTGCATGGGTATAAGATGAGGGTCAGAATAGAAACCTACTCTTTTTAGAGATGATCGCAATATATTTAGGGGTTGAAATGGACCAAAAAACTGCAAAATTGTCAGCAGGTCGTAATTATTGCCCGATCCTCACTCACATTTGAATGGGCATTGCAAAAGCCAAGCAGTTTTGGATGGCCATCCAAAAATATTCAATGTGTGAAGGAGTTTGCCAACTTTTGTAGACAAAATACGAAAATGTCCATTCCAGTGACTTTTTGGAGAATTCACAAATACAGGAAAGACGCACTTCTGATTCGACTACTTCGTTAATGCTGATTTCGTTGAAGAATATAGTCAAATGTCTGTATCTCATATTGATGCGTTTCAGTCAAAAACCAATAATAAATGTTAATTTTTGCCACTTCTGAGAGATTATAGGTCTTTGGGAAATATTGGTTCCAGATCTAGGGAGACCATTTACGTGCAACATCTACCAATAAATTGGAAATGAGCAAATTAGTTAAAGTTGCTATTATTCGAAAATTAGAGAACGGAACCTGATGGTTTTCTTTTATTATTTGTCACAATATCTTGTGGAATTCTTTCGAGTATCTCGCCTATATAAACTGTATCGTTTATTATAGTGTTGTAGGGTATTCAACGGTCGGCCCCGCTCGACTGTAGCCTTTGCTTACTTGTTTTTTATTACAAAATGTTAATGAATCTTAAAACAAAAAAAAATATTTTTGATATTTTATTAAGAAGTCCGTTTAAAGACCTTCTGTTACAAGGATGCCTCCAAATCTCAAGGAAAATATTTTTGTCATATGTGACATTTATATATATAATTTAATACGGTCAAAACGTACCTCATCGAAATAACGGTTTTAGACCCGATGTCTCTTTGAACCAACTCCGTTTAACGACATTTGGAATCCATCTAGCGATGTCCGTCCGTCCGTCCGTCTGTCTATTTGACTGGTGCGCACGACAAAGGTAGTATCCGATTTGGTCCAAACTTGGTACATCGTAATATTGTTGTCAAACTTAGGTCGAGTTCGGAGATAGACAATAACGGTCCACTCCTTCTGGTAAATCCACCACAAAAATATTTTTTTTTTGCACCGAAAGAGAAAGGTTAATGCAATTTTACTCCAACTTCGCAACTGCAAATATTTGCATCAGTGCCAAATCAGGTCAAGTCAAGCATCAAGTACCTTCCCCACAACGGGTCAAAATTTTGAATATTTATAACTATTATAAAATGTGATGTAACAATCGGATTCTTCAAATTACAAATATGACAATATCTCTATTAACCCAAGGTCTGGTGTGAAGATGAAATATATCAATCCACTCCTTCTGGTACCTCCCCCACAAAGGGGTCAACATTTTGAGTAACCAAAACAATTATAAAATCCGAAATAAAAATCCGGTTCTCTTTATATTTTACGCATCCAATAATTTCTACTAAAAAAAGATCTGCTATGAAGGTGGGATGCACCGGTGCACTCCTTCTGGTACCTCCCGCACAAAGGGTCAGAATTTTGAATATCCATGAAGCTCGTAAAAAGCGAAATTAACATCCGATTCCATTCAGACTCAGGCACATCTCAATATATCTATCAACACAAGATCGGTTATAAAGATGGTAGAAATCGACCCATTGTTTCTGGGATCTCACCAAAAAGGGTCAATTTTTTTTGAATGATCAAAACTATTATAAAATTCGAAATAAACATCCGGTTCTCTTTATATTTTACACATCCCATTATTTCTACTAACACAAGATCTGTTGTAAAGATGCGATATATCGGTGCACTGCTTCTGGTGCCAGCCACACCAAGGATCAAAATGTTGAATATCAATATAGTTCATAAAACGTTAAATTAACATCCGATTCCATTAAGACTTGGTGAAAGTTTACCAATTTTAATCTCAGAACGCTTTCTTTGATAGAAAACCTGTGAAGAAAGTCTTCAGAATCGCATATATGTACCGAAGGCATTACGAAGGGCTTCTTTTTATGCAAGGCCCTCTTAACCTTCGACTCATAGAAATACTGCAGTAAGCCTTATTTTCACCGAAAGGAAAAATCCATTCTGAAGACTATGTGTCGTAGATAGCTTTCAGAAGGGTTTATATCCAAAGTAGTCTCCAAATAGGTTTCTATTCATAGAGGATTTACAGACGATCTCCAGCGGTAAATAAAAAGTCTTCCTTTTACCAAAGGCCTTACGAAGGTCACCGGAGGGCTTCAGTAAATCTTATATTTAAAGAAAGCCTTAAGGATGGCTTCTAGATGTAGAGGGCATTCAGAAGGGCTTATATCCAAAGAAGAGAGAAAGGTTTTAATTCAGGATTCTTTTCATCAAAGAAGGTCTCCAGAAAATTGTATCTTCCCATAGGATTTAGGTGGGTGCGCTAGAAGTCTCCCAGTTGAACAGAAGTTCGAAGAAGACCACCGAAATAAACTCTGTTCTTAGAACAATTTCAGAAGGGGTTTCTATAGGGTGTGCTTTCAAAATATCGTCAATTCATAGAAACGGAACTTCTGTGAACAGAACCCCCTGAAAAGGATTGTAACAATAGAGGACCTTTAAAAAGGATTCTGCCCATAGGAGACCTTTAGAATTTCTTGAGACACTGGAAGTCTCCCAGTTGAAGATTGCCCCTAGAAGACCTTTAACATTTCTTTATGCGATCATTTTAAAAGGTAGATTATCATACAGATCATTTAGAATTAATTGGTTATAAATGCCTTGGGAAGTTCTTCTGTGCATAGAAGACCTTAAACAGATCTATTGACCATAGAAGACCTCGAAATATTGGTTTGCCAAGTATCTTCTGCCCATAGAATACTTTCAAACAATTTTCCGTACATAGATTACTTCATAATCCGTTATCCGGAGACGCTCAAAAAGTACCATAACGTTAAAAGGGGGAAAAGAGGAAAGAAAGATCTTCAACAAATTTTCCGCATACAGGATTTCTGGACCAAACTTTCTGGAACAAACTTTAAAGGTCTTCTACACATAGTCCTAGTCTTCTACACATAGTCCTTTCGGTCGAAGACCTTTGAATGAATTTTGCCTTCAGAACACCGTTAAAACCTCAAGGATATCTTTCAAGGAAGCTTACCAAATATATTCCTCCTGTACAATACCTTTTGAAGGTCCACTGTCTATAGAAAATCTATCACATGTTTTCTGTCAATTTAAGACACTTAAAAGAGTTTTGAAGAACTTCTGATTATCGAGAACATTTAAAAGGTATTCTTTGTACATAAGACATTAATTGTCTTCTGCTTTTCCGAAGCTCTAGATCATAGTTGAAATAACCTATAAAAGGCCTTCTATGTATAAAAAAAAACCTATAAAGTCTTCTGTGTTTTAATTTTTATAACTATTTTGTAACAAACCAACCGGGAACCTCAGTATACTCCACTCCCTCAGTAGTGAATATTTATTACACCAAATAGTGGTATGCGAGAGCCAGTAAAAAGAAAGGTTCACTTTGCCACAAAAAAATAAAAAAAAAAAAAAAAACGTAACAAGCCACTCAGCCAAGCAGTCAGCTTAAAAATTATTTAATTTCTTTGTTGTGGCGCCACACAACATTTCTAGCCGCCACACACAAATACACACACACCTTAACACAGACACTGTTGTAAACTTCACAAGAATATACCGCATTTCGCTCAACAGCATTTCGGTTTGCATTCTCTTGCAAACGACCATGACGTGGCCGCATATTTGCACATTTGTGTATTCCGTCATCGTGTCTGCCCCGAACACCACCCTATTCCACAATTATAAGGTGGCAGGTGGGGCTTTTGTATCCATTCAACCAAAACAGACACCCAACAGATAGCGGCGACGAGTAGGAGTCGCAAACGAGAGTAACCGATAGTGTGAGAGGTATAATTATTACCTTTAACGGTAAATAATGCAGCCACTAACGATACCAATTACAAGAGCTGCATTTCTTTAACGATGTCTTGCACGTTCGTTTTGCTGCCACAACCTATTCTTTCACCGGCACACACAACGGGAGGAGGTCTTCTGCTGGTTCTGCAGTTGGCACGTTTTGGCTCAATGTAAACAGAACAAAACAAAACAATGAGTAACGTTTAGACGACTTAATTAAAATAAACGCTAGAAGTTATGGCACAGGGAGGGCCAAACTTTAATGACCTCTGGAAAACTTTAAGGTATCGAAGTCTTGTGGTGTGCCTGAGGAAGTTGTGGAAGATCTTCTATCCATAGAGGATCCGTGGAGATCTTATATGCATAGAAGACCGGTGGGATGTCTTCTATCCATGGAAGATCGGAGGGAGGTATTCTATCCATAGAAGACCGCTAGGAGGTCTTCCATCCATTGAAGACCGGTGAGATGTTTTCTATCCATAGAAGACCGGTGAGAGGTTTTCTATTCATAGAAGACCGATGGGAGGTTTTCTATCCATAGAAAACCGGTGGTAGGTCTTCTATCCATTGACAAACGGTTGGAGGTCTTCTATCCATAGAAGACCGGTTGGAGGTTTTCTATCCATATAAGACCGGTGGTCATCTACCCATCAAAGACTGGTGAAAGACTTATCAGAGGGCTCTATACTTAGAATATCTGCGGGAGGTCTTGTGGTGGGGCTGAAGAAGTTGTGGAAGATCTTCTATCCAAAGAGGATCCGTGGAGATTTTATATCCATTGAAGACCGGTGGGATGTCTTCTATCCATAGAAGATCGGAAGGAGGTATTCTATCCATTGAAGACCAGTGAGAGGTTTTCTATTCATAGAAGACCGGTGGGAGGTTTTCTATCCATAGAAGACCGCTGGGAGGTCTTCTATCCGTTGAAAAACGGTTGGAGGTCTTCTATCCATAGAAGACCGGTTGGAGGTCTTCTATCCATAGAAGACCGGTTGGAGGTTTTCTATCCATAGAAAACCGGTGGGATGTCTTCTATCCATAGAAGATCGGAGGGAGGTATTCTATCCATTGAAGACCGGTGAGAGGTTTTCTATCGATAGAAGACCGGTGGGAGGTTTACTATCCATAGAAGACCGCTGGGAGGTCTTCAATCCATAGAAAACCGGTGGGAGGTCTTCTATCCGTTGAAAAACGGTTGGAGGTCTTCTATCCATAGAAGACCGGTGGTCATCTACCCATCAAAGACTGGTGAAAGAGGGCTCTATACATAGAATATCTGCGGGAGGTCTTGTAGTGTGGCTGAGGAAGTTGTGGAAGATCTTCTATCCATAGAGGATCTGTGGAGATCTTATATCCATAGAAGACCGGTGGGATGTCTTCTATCCATCGAAGATCGGAGGGAGGTATTCTATCCATTGAAGACCGCTGGGAGGTCTTCCATACATTGAAGACCGGTGAGAGGTTTTCTGTCCATAGAAGACCGGTGGGAAGTTTTCTATACATAGATGACCGCTGAGAGGTTTCAATCCATAAAAACCGGTGGGAGGTCTTCTATCCACTGAAAAACGGTTGGTGGTCATCTACCCACCGGTGGTCATCTACCCATCAAAGACTGGTGAAAGACCTATGAGAGGGTTATATACATAGAATATCTGCGGGAGGTTCTCTATAAGTAGAAGACTTGTGGAATGACTTTTAGCTGTGGAAGAACTATGTAAGGCATCGTGTTATTGAAGACCTGTGTAAAGTCTTCTATCCATAGACGACCAGTGAAAAGTTCATATATAGAAGACCTGTGGGAGTTCTCCTGTTCTTAGGAGACCCGTGGAAAATCTTCTACCTTCCATATAAGGACCTGCGGAATTACTTTAAATATATCTTAAGAAGACCTGATCTTCTACCTCTGGATGACGTATAAAACGTAATTTACCCATAGAAGATTTCCTATCCATTGGAGACCTGTGGAAGGTTTTGTATTCTCTGGAAGGTCTTCTCTCGAAAACAAACCATTGAAATTGCTTCTATTAATCGAAAGCCTCAGGTTGTTCTACTAGGGGTTATTCTACCCATAGAAGACCTTTCGATAGAAATCTTGGAACTTGTAGAATTCCTTCTTCTCCACCTTTAAGAATCACTGGCTATTTTCATTTCTTTTTCTAACAAAACCATATTAAATTCTCTATTTTTCCTCCACATCTACATTCACAATAACCAACGGTGAAAATAAAGAAAGAGGAAATTGGAGGAAAAATCAGCTTGAAGCTAAAATGACAATAAAAAATGTTTTGCTATTTTGCCAAACTGCCACATGCAATGTGTTGCAAAAACAGAAACAAAGAGAGAGAAAGAGAGAAAGGGAGAGAAAAACACATCTATGACACGTTATCCGCCTTGCAGGGCGGTGAGGTGCTTAAGTATATTTCGATGCAGTTGGCGTTTTATGGCCATGGCTAATGGGTAGGTCGGACGGTCGGTCGGTCGGTCTCTTGTTCTGGTTGTTATTCTAGCTGATTTTCACTTTGTATTGGCGAGCCAGCCAGCCAGCCATTAGACCCACTTGCAACGGTTTTGGCTGAGCTATATTCCACTCATGAAATGGATACGAGGCTCCAGTCCGATGTAATACTGGCGCCAGTTATAAAAAATAAACTCTCGATTACAGTCATTATTATATGAAGGCATTTCTTTTGTAACTCTTTTTTTCTACTCTTCTCTTCTTTCCACCTTTACGGGTGTGAGAGTGTGTGTGTGTGGCTGAAGTTGCTTCGTTAGAAAATTGCAAATGAAAATTGTTGAGAAAATGAGCAAAGGAAAGATTTCCACATTATAATCGCGGTACAAATAAAATAATTAGCAAGCCAATCAAAGTAAAAAAAAAATGTTGATGGAATAATGTTAAAGGAAGTACTACCATTTATAGGAACGCTGTGGAATGTTTGGTCTGAATATGGTAGGAATTTCAATAATTTATAACCGTCTATGAAAAATGAGAAGAACATTTTAGAAAAATGGGATAAGTTGGGAGAGGTATTAACGAAAAATATCTGTGTATAGAAGACCCCTAAAATGTATTCCCCCTAGAAAGTCTTCTCTGCATAGAAGACCTCTAGAAGGTCTTCTTTGTATAGATGGACTCTAGAAGGTCTTCTCTGCATAGAAGATCTTTAGTAGGTCTCTCGGAGTCGTAGACTTCTAGAAAGTCTTCTCTGTTAAGAATACCTCTAGAAGGTCTTATCTGTACAGAAGACCTTTACAAGGTCTTCTTCGTACAGAAGACCCTTAGAAAGTGTTTTCGGTGTAGTAGAGATGTACAAGGTCTTTTCTGTACAGAAGACCTTTAAAAGGTCTTCTCGGTGTCTTCTTGGTATAGAATGTCTTCTCGGCGTAGAACACCTCTAGAAGTTCTTCTCGGTATAGAAGACCTCTAGAAGGTCTTCTCGGTGTAGAAGATCTCTAGAAGGTCTTCTCGGTGTAGAAGACCTCTAGAAGGTCTTCTCGGTGTAGAAGACCTCTAGAAGGTCTTCTCTGTACAGAAGACCTTTAGAAGGTCTTTGTGCTGTAGAACACCTCTAGAAGGTATAGGAGACCTATAAAAGACAGTCTCTGCAGAGAAGACCTCCAGAAAGTCTTCGTGGTGTAGAAGACCTCTAGAAGGTATAGGAGACCTCTAGAAGGTCTTCTCTGTATAGGAGATCTCTAGGAGGATTTCTCGGTGTCGAAGACTTCTAGAGGGTCTTCTCGGTGTAGAAGACCTCCAGAAGGTCTTCTCTCTTAAGAAGACCTCTAGAAAGTCTTCTCTTCTGTGGTGTAGAAGACCTCTAGAAGGTATAGGAGACCTATAGAAGGCAGTCTCTGCAGAGAAGACCTCCAGAAGGTCTTCGTGGTTTAGAAGACCTCAAGAAGGTATATGAGACCTCTAGAAGGTCTTCTCTGTATAGAAGATCTCTAGAAGGATTTCTCGGTGTCGAAGACTTCTAGAGGCTCTTCTCGGTGTAGGAGACCTCCAGAAGGTCTTCTCTGTTAAGAAGACCTCTAGAAAGTCTTCTCTGTCTTCTTGGTGTCGAAGGCCTGAAGAAGGTATTCTCTGTGTAGAAGACCTTTCTCGGACCTCTAGAGGGTCTTATCGTTGAAGAAGAAAGAGGTATTCTCGGTGTAGCGGCCTCTAGAAAGTTTTCACGGCTTAGAAGACCTCTAAAAGGTTTTCTCGATGAAGAAGTCCTCTGAAAGGTTTCTCCTCTAGATGGTCTTCTCTGCGTAGAAGTGCGTGCGCTTGTCTTTTTTCGCACTTTCCTTCGGGAAATTTCCAAATACATCAGCGTTCGTCTTCAATGAATTTATTTCCATTACAAAAGTCAACATATATGTTTGCGTTGGTACTCTTCTGAGCGTGGCTATATGCCAGAGTATAAAATATATCAGCGATCATATTCAAACGTAGATTGGAGATGTCTCCTATTGTCACCACTTCATTCATCCCATTCCACCATTCATTCATTCATTCATTCACTGACTGCGAACTTACACAAATCACAATTTGATAGGAGGTTGAGCATGGCTGGCAGGCGTATTGCCTGCGAACAAACAAATAAATTTAACACATGATAGTATCGCATGGCATCGCATGTTGGTCGCTGTGCGTTGCACGACAATTGATAATTTTCATTGTTGATGACAATGACGATGGCGATGATGATGAAGTAGTTGCAATACTCTCCGGCTCGTTCGGTTGCTCCCTAATATATATTATGATTTATTAGCGGATACGTAATGCTGGTGGTAAATAAACAAACAAACAAACAACAACGTCAACGTAAGACGACCGACTATACGCAAATTATGGAATTTACATGTATGAGTTGGATGGATGGGAGGGAGACAGGTTGTGGGGCTGAATGTGGCAAGGGGTGATTTTGTTTACTTCATACGTGTTGGCGTATGACACATTATGCAGTCAACACCAACAATAACAAGTGTCAACGACTTTGTCGACAATGACCAGCATATATTTGTTTAATTTTTGTCGAAATTTCTGATCATCTTTCTTCCAGAAAAAATGTTGGACTTCCGCAACACTTTTGATATTAACAAAAAATTACTTTTTTTTAGCAGTGATTATGAATTTCCTAGAAATTCTTTGACGTGATTAAAACCGTAAAGAAAGGCCTAAAGTGGGGAGGGGGCGAAAATATAAAATCGGCATCACCAAAAGGAAATATATATAACAGCTATACCGAATGTGAAAGGCATTTCCAGGTGGTATCTAATATTTTGAACTGAAAACCATTGTTGTCAAGAGCATACAGGGTGGGATAAAAAAACTGCAACAAAGTCAAATGCTATAATTTCAATATATTTTTTTTTTTAATTTTATTGAGTTAAGCAAAAAATATCGGAAATAGCATCAAATTTTAGAATAAGTTTAGATTTGTTCGAAATGGATCAACTTTGGCACGAATTATAGCCTTCAAACGGCCAATGAAACCGTCACACGCTGCCCGAATGTTGCTCTGCGTTAATTTGGATGATTCCCGGGGAAGCGCTCGCTTGAGGTGATCGAAACTTTGATATTTTTTAGTGCCAACCTAGCTTTCCAAAATACTCCAGACACAATAGTCCAACGGATTGGTATCCGGAGATTTTGGTGGCAATTACGCGCTGGAAATGAAGCGAGGAACCTCATTTGGTAACCATTCTTGGGTGGCGCGTACAGAGTGCGATGGTTCTGAGTCCTTTTGGAATGTCCAAGGTCTGCGGCCAAAATGATTGCGTGCCCAAGGCTTTAATACACCCTCCAGATAATACACCCTCGCGATAATATTCGGCATTTACTCTAATGCCACGGTCGACTAATACGAGCGAAGAGCGACCATCGGCTGTTATGGTGGCCCACACCATCACCATGTCCGGCACTTGCGTTCTGGTGGTCAACCGAAGGTGCAAATTTTCAGCTGACCTCTTTGGCAAGTAAACACGATTATTTTGTTTGTTTACAAACTGCTGGACAACGAATGTTTTCTCATCGGAAAAACCCAAATTCGGCAGTTCACCACTTTCGGCCAAGCGAAGCAATTCTTTAGGTCTTTTGAGCCTAGTTTCTTTCTGTTGCGGTGTAAGTTCTTGGAGTTTTTGGAATATCAATGGCATTACCCCGAGCATATTTTTCAATATTTTCCGAATGGAATATAGCGATATGTTCAGCTCACGAGCCATTTGTCGGCCACTGCGAGTTTCGATCAAGTCGCTTCTTTACTTTTCGAACCATTTCTGCTGATGTTGCTGTTTTCTTCCGTCCACATCCTTGACTTCGGGCTACGCTACCAGTATCACGGCAACGAGCGACGGTACGAGACACAAAAGATTTATTTACATTTAAATGCTGGAGTGCTCTAACGATAACCACTTGTGATTTTCCAGCCAAATATAAAGAAATCACACTATCACGCTTCCATCACGAATAACTTTTTTCCTGGAAAATTCTCACCAAAATGCTTTTGTACGCTTGTAAACAATATAGTGAGCTGTCACTAGAATAATTTTAACATCTGTCGGACGAGTGGCATAGAAATTACAGCAGTCTGAAGTTGGTTGCAGTTTTGTCATCTCACCCTGCATTACGGCTGTGGAAGACTTAAATATCAAATCAGATTTTCCGATGTTGTTAACTTGCTCGAATTCGGTCGTTTGGGCCAACCTTTATTTGGTCTAATATTATAAAAAAAAAAAACTAGAAATCGGACGATCTTGGGCCAAACAAAATAAGTGGCTAAATTTTCATATTAATCGAACAGTTAGTGTGACCTGGACTATAGGTTTATCTTGTCTCCCTTTTGTCTGTTAAAAATGAGTGTACAAAGTATAGCGATTCTGAACACCGATTTGGTGCACGCTATAATGTACTTAGGAGTTCCAGCTGTCGGACAGACATTTGTATCTTGTTTTTAATTCTTTCTGATACAAAACTCTGAAAATTCCAGATTGTCTTATATTCCGCATCAGTAGTATTTGTTCGTACCTTTTCTGGCACGAATTTTCAAAAACTGGACATTATCTGGGGTCTCGTATCAATTCTGGCCAATATTTGCAAAATTAAAAGATAATACAGGGTTGCCCATATTCGACGGATCCATCTGGCAACGCCATAACTTTCGACAGAGATGTCACATCGCTTAATGACATACCGCGTTTGAAGCGTCAGTCCAAGCAGATTTTTACCATGAACCAATACACGCGAGCGCTCTGAAATAGCTGAAATTTACCAGAAGTCAATTGTGAAGAATCAACGTGCTTTTAAAACATTAAAAAATGTGAGAAGTGCGCCTTCTAAGAACACCATTAAGCGTTTATGCGAACAATTTTCGACTGGTAAGGCTCTTTTTTATGCGAAGAGGCCATATAAAAGTCGACCAAGGCGATCGGCCGAGAATATCGCTGCCGTACGAGCCAGTGTTGAGAGGTCCCCAAGAACATCCCAAAAACGCCGTTCTCAGCAGTTGGGCATGGCCCGGTCCACTTTACAACGGATTATTCGCATTGATTTGCATTTGTTCCCGTAAAAAATTCAATTGACCCAAAGAATGGTGCCTGCGGACAAGCCTCGTCGATTGGAATGGGCCCAAAGAGTCATCGAAATGGCCGAAGATGACGAGCAATTTTGGAACAAAATTATCATGTCCGATGAAGCCCATTTCACATTGAATGGGACCGTAAATAAGCAAAATTGCCGTTTTTACGCCACTGAAAATCCTCAGGAGATTCAAGAAGTGCCTCTTCATGACGAAAAAGTCACAGTTTGGTGCGGCGTTAGTGCGAAAACGGTCATTGGACCGTTTTTCTTCCAAAATGAAAATGGCCATGCTGTTACCATCAATCAGGAGCGTTATCGCGACATGATGACCAATTTTGTGATGCCAATTATTCGTCGAAAGCGTATGAGACAGTTCTGGTTTCAACAAGACGGCGCTCCACCGCACACAAGTCGCATAACAATCGATTTTCTGAAGAATTTGTTACCGGGCCGTTTGATGTCGAAAAGTGGTGATTTGGACTGGCCACCGGGTTCGCCCGATTTGACGCCACCTGACTTCTTCTTGTGGGAATATTTGAAGTCAAAGGTTTACGTTAACAAGCCAAGGACCGTAGAAAAGCTCAAGGACAACATTCGTGAAGAAATAGCCGCTATTCCGGCCGAAATGTTGGCAAAAACGATGGAAAATACAGGAAAAAGGGCACAATACGTCATCAACGCCAGAGGCGGCCATTTGAGAGATATCATATTCAAAAATTGATGTAAACAAATCTACTTGGAACAAATTAAATGATTAACATTGGCAACCACCAAATTTTTATTTTTTTCTTTGATTTAAAAAAAAAACAGTAAAGAAAGTCCTAAAGTCGGGCGGGGCCGATTTTATGATACCCTACACCACTTTGCTAATTTAGTTGAGCTCCACTTAATAATTAAAAGTTTTTATGGGAGAATTCAATCATACACGATATGATTATAATTATAATTTAAAATTCAAAGGACTAAATATGCCAAAGCATTTGCATCTTTTAAATTCGGACTTGTATTGCCCATTTGGTGCAAAATTAATTTGAAATCAGATAAAGATATATATGGGAACTATATCCAAATCTGAACCGATCTCGATAAAATTTGGCAAAGATATTGTTGAGCCGTATTTGATATGTTTCCCTGAATATCGTTGTTACGGAGTGCATATTACGGCTGTAGGTAACAAATACAAAAAATCGGATGAACAATATATGTGGGAGCTATAGCTATATCTGAACCGATTTCGATGAAATTTGGCATACTTATTTTGAGGTCCAATCTGATCGTACATGCGAAATTCCATACTATTCGGACTGATTTTACACGTTTGGTGCACAAAAAAAGGTAAATCGGACGAAGTTATATATGGAACTCTATCCAAATCTGAACCGATCTCGATAAAATTTAGCAAATGTATTTCTGAGCTGTATTTGATATATTTCCCCAAATATTGTTGTTACAGAGTGCATATTACGGCTGCGGAGGACAAAAATAACAAATCGGATGAACAATATATATGGGAGCTATAGCTATATCTGAACCGATTTCGATGAAATTTGGCATACTTATTTTGAGGTCCAATCTGATCGTACATGCGAAATTCCATACTATTCGGACTGATTTTACACGTTTGGTGCACAATAAAAGGCAAATCGGACGAAGATATATATGGGAGCTATATCTAATTTTTGACCGATTATCTCCAATTTCAATAGGGTTCGTCCTTGGGCCAAACAAATATTGTTTGCAAAATTTCATCTCAATCGGATAATAAATGCGACCTGCATTTTGTTCACAAGAATACATGGACAGATGGACGGACGGACGGACGGACAGACGGACTGACATGCATAAATCAACTCAGAAAGTGATTCTATGCCGATCATCAAAAGGAACTAAGGGTCTATCTCGTTTCCTTTTGCCTGTTACAAACAAATGCACAAAGACATAATACCCTGACCACCTTGTGGTGTAGGGTATAAAAACATGGGTCCGTCAAATATGGGCAACCCTGTATTCCTAATAAGTACAGAATTTATCCCACACAGTATTTAGCACTTATTGATCCTTTTTAGTACGAATTTCCAAAAAAGCTACAACCTATGTGCATAATTTCAAGTTTGTTATCATCCTCGTTTTTTTTAGGCGCTCAGGAGGCTGTAAAGTGGTGAGAAAGGTTCGATTCGGCTCGAGAAGAGAAACCCAACCGCTCAATTATTTTAAAACGTTAGGAATTAGATATAAGTCCCTAATCTTAATATGTTGGGACTGATTAACGCCAGGTTTCACAGCTCCAGGTACTCACCACTACTACTCTTCTCATAGATGTAAGTTATATTTGTTGTCGTATTTATTTATAGCCTCACACGAATTATTTATAGTATAATTTTCAATACTAATTTGTTAATTTACATAATATAGAATTTAACTTAGTAGTGAAGGATTGTATTTTTTCTAAGTCGACGAGGATGGGATTCGAACCCACGCGTGCAGAGCACATTGGATTAGCAGTCCAACGCCTTAACCACTCGGCCACCTCGTCATGTGGCCCAACTTTCACAAAATAACCATTGAAAAATTCCACTAATATGTAATTCAACCAAGCGCCAAATAAACAAGCAACAGCATCAATATCGGCCAGAACGGTAAGTTAGTAAGGCGGCTTAAAACGATAACAGGGGTTTTGAAATAAAAGCGAAAGAAGCAACAAAATTGAACTCAAACATGGAACCATACCGAGCGACCGACCGACCCAACACAACACAACGCCAGACGGAATACAATGCGAGCCCCAGAAAATAGCAACAAGCAAATAAAATAAAAAAAAAAACCTGGAAAGTTAACGGTACCCAATAATAGGTTTGTTTTTGTAAAAATAACAAAACAAAAACGGAAAAAAGAACAGAAGAATGTTTCACTGCAAAATAGTTTCGAATCATTTTGGAGTGTGTGAGTCTCGCTTTTATTTTATTTCATTTTTTTTTTTTTGCTTTGCTTTCTTATGATGCGGATTCAGATCCGTGTGTTCGGTCGGTCGTTCATTCCACTATTAGGTCTTTCTTGATTTTCTTCTTTCTTTATTTCGACTTTTTTTTCCACAGTGCTTTCTTTTGTGATATGTACAAACATATGTATATATCGAGTATGTAAAAAAAAAAATTACGAAACTGGTATTTCGCCAACTGAGAATTCTGCTTTCCTGGTATTAATTGGCATTGCACATTGCCAATATGCATGCATACAGACGTAGTAGATAGATGAAATAATAATAATAGTATGGAGAATGAACGAACACACAGTTACATACATATTTTGTTAGATAAATCTATGAATGAATAATGAATGAGATGATAAACATGAACTAATAACAAGTAAAAAAGCAGTTAGTTAGCCGGGCCGAACTTTGAATACCCTCCACCATTTGAAACAAATTAGGACATTTTCAAAAAATGAAAATAAAATCCATTAAAAATTCTGTTAAAATCTCGGAAGGTGCCGATATATGGGAGGATAAACGACATTGTGGACCTATATAGATAATTCTCTTTCAATGAATAAATTACTCACAAGGAACTCGTTGTGCCGATTTTCAGACCATTCCATTGAAAAATGTGGCTAAAATCGTCAAAATCCCGAATATCGGGGGATACCGTTTTATGGGGTTTATACGATATTTTGGACCTATATAGACAATTCCTTTTCAGGGGGTAAAGTGTTCACAAGGAACCCCTTGTGTAGAATTTTAGACAATTCCTTTGAAAAATGAGGCTAAAATCATCGAAATACGGAATATCGGATGGTACCGTTATATGGGGGATATACGACATCGTGGACCTATATAAACAATTCTATTTCAGGGGGTAAAGTGCCCACAAATAACTCCTCGTGTGGATTTTCAGACTATTCTATTATAAAATGTGGCTAAAATCATCAAAATAGAGAATATCGGGGGGTGCCGTTATATGGGGGCTATACGATATCGTGGACCTATGTAGATAATTCTCAGCCAAGGGATAAAGTACTCACAAAGATCTCCTTGTGTGGATTTTTATACAATTCCATTAGGAAATGTAGCTAAAATCATTAAAATACCGGATATTGGGGGTACCGTTATATGGGGGCTATACGATATCGTGGACCTATATAGATAATTCTCAGCCAAGGGATAAAGTACTCACAAAGAACTCCTTGTGTGGATTTTCATACAATTCAATTGAAAAATGTGGCTAAAATCATGAAAATACCGGATTTTGTAGGTACCGTT
This sequence comes from Musca domestica, assembly GCF_030504385.1. Taxonomy (NCBI): domain Eukaryota; kingdom Metazoa; phylum Arthropoda; class Insecta; order Diptera; family Muscidae; genus Musca; species Musca domestica. The sequence continues at coordinate 6,345,824 of NW_026712324.1, read as the reverse complement.
ATATGGGGGCTATACGATATCGTGGACCGATATAGCCCATCTTCGAACTTGACCTGCCTGCAGATAAAAGAGAGATCTGGGCAAAATTTTAGCTTTCTTCGTCTAGCTTGTAGCGTGATTACAACAGACGGACAGACGGACGGACAGGGCTAAATCGTCTTAGAATTTTACGCTGATCAAGAATATCTGGTGAATAATGTAGCTAAAGTCATCAAAATACCGAATATAGGGAGATATTGTTATATCGGTCCTATACGAAGACCTGGACCTGGCAATTTTCTGGCATAGACTGTAGTTCGCATTACGAACTATAAACGAATAATTTGAGACAACTAACGTGAATCATGTCGCCTAAATCATCAAAATACCGCATATTGAGAGGAACCGTTATATGGAGGCTATGCGAAGACGTGGACCTGCAAAGACAATTTTCTGTCATAGGCTGTAGTATCCATTACGAATTTCTAATACCAAATTTGGAACAATTCCGGTGAACAATGTCGCTAAAATCATCAAAATACCGAATATCGAGGGGTACCGTTATATGGAGGCTATACGAAGCCTTGGACCTGCACGTACAATTTTCTGTCATAGGCTGCAGTATCCATTACAAACTTCAAATACCAAATTTGAAACCATTCTGGTAAATAATGTCGCGAAAATCATCAAAAGACCGCATATTAGGTGATACAGTTATATGGAGGCTGTAGTATCCATTACGAATTTCAAATAAAGAGTGATTTGTTAAGAGCTTGATAATTTTTTTTAAAAAAAAAACGCATAAAATTTGCAAAATCTCATCGGTTCTTTATTTGAAACGTTAGATTGGTCCATGACATTTACTTTTTGAAGATAATTTCATTTAAATGTTGACCGCGGCTGCGTCTTAGGTGGTCCATTCGGAAAGTCCAATTTTGGGCAACTTTTTCGAGCATTTCGGCCGGAATAGCCCGAATTTCTTCGGAAATGTTGTCTTCCAAAGCTGGAATAGTTGCTGGCTTATTTCTGTAGACTTTAGACTTGACGTAGCCCCAAAAAAAATAGTCTAAAGGCGTCAAATCGCATGATCTTGGTGGCCAACTTACCGGTCCATTTCTTGAGATGAATTGTTCTCCGAAGTTTTCCCTCAAAATGGCCATAGAATCGCTAGCTGTGTGGCATGTAGCGCCATCTTGTTGAAACCACATGTCAACCAAGTTCAGTTCTTCCATTTTTGGCAACAAAAAGTTTGTTAGCATCGAACGATAGCGATCGCCATTCACCGTAACGTTGCGTCCAACAGCATCTTTGAAAAAATACGGTCCAATGATTCCACCAGCGTACAAACCACACCAAACAGTGCATTTTTCGGGATGCATGGGCAGTTCTTGAACGGCTTCTGGTTGCTCTTCACTCCAAATGCGGCAATTTTGCTTATTTACGTAGCCATTCAACCAGAAATGAGCCTCATCGCTGAACAAAATTTGTCGATAAAAAAGCGGATTTTCTGCCAACTTTTCTAGGGCCCATTCACTGGCAGATCGTTCGGCTTCACTTCTTGCACGAGCTGTATTTTATACGGTTTTACACCAAGATCTTTGCGTAAAATCTTCCATGTGGTCGAATAACACAAACCCAATTGCTGCGAACGGCGACGAATCGACATTTCACCGTCTTCAGCAACACTCTCAGAAACAGACGCAATATTCTCTTCTGTACGCACTGTACGCATTCGTGTGGTTGGTTTAATGTCCAATAAAGTAAACTGAGTGCGAAACTTGGTCACAATCGCATTAATTGTTTGCTCACTTGGTCGATTATGTAGACCATAAATCGGACGTAAAGCGCGAAACACATTTCGAACCGAACACTGATTTTGGTAATAAAATTCAATGATTTGCAAGCGTTGCTCGTTAGTAAGTCTATTCATGATGAAATGTCAAAGCATACTGAGCATCTTTCTCTTTGACACCATGTCTGAAATCCCACGTGATCTGTCAAATACTAATGCATGAAAATCCTAACCTCAAAAAAATCACCCTTTATTTCAAAATTTGGAACAATTCCGCTGAATAATGTAGATAAAATTATCAAAATACCGAATATAGGGAGGTACCGTTATACGAGGGCTATACCAAAACGTGGAGCTGCACAGATAATTTTCTGTCATAGGCTCTAGAATCCATTGTGAACTTGAAATATCAAACTTGAAACAATTCCGATGAATAATGTAACTAAAATCATCGAAATACTGAATATAGGGAGGTACCGTTATATGAGTGCTATACCAAATAGTAGATCTACAAGGCCCATTTTCAATCCTGCAGATAATATACATTCGAGTAAAATTTTATCAACCTAGTTGATTTCGTTCGGAAGCTAAAGTGATTTCCATATATTTAAAAATATTTATTGGAACAAAAAATATGGTCCGCTAGACTTTTACCAAACGGAAAAATTTTGTTTGATATGAAAAAATCTATCAAATTCCGGCTGATATTACATATATGGTGAACCAAAACCGTAGAATCGAATTAAGATGTATTCGAAGCTATATAAAAATCTGAACCGATCTCCAAAAAATTTGGCAGAGGTATATTACGAATGTGAGGGATTTTAACACTAAATCGAATGGAACATATATATATGGGAGCTATAGCTATATCTGAAAACGGTTTTCACTAAGAAATAAAGTACTTGTTTCTGGGCTGAATTCCGTCGGAAGTGCCAAAATTCAGTCGATTTTGGTTGATATTAACCATTTGGGGCACAATTAACCCGAAATCGGTTCTGAATCGATCTTGACAAAATTTTAGGCACTTACTTCTGAGCTGTATCTGATATCTGGTACCAAAGATAATTGTTGTGGAATGCATATTATACATGTGATGGACTTAAGACCCCAAATCGGATGAAACAAATGTATGGGAGCTATAGCCATATCTGAAGCCATTTTCACCAAATTTGAAGTTGTTCTAAGATGAATTCAGTCGGAATTGCTAATTTGGGCTTATATTATCCATTTGGTGCACAATAAACCTATGTCGATAAAATTTGACAGAGTTAGTTTTGGGCTATATCTGATATCTGGTACCAAATATAATTCTTGTGGAGTACATATTACGCATGTGAGGGACTTAAAACCCCAAATCGGATGGATCATATGTATGGGATCTACAGCTATATCTGAACCGATTTTCACCAAATCTATTGATGTACTTTTTTCTAGGATAAATTCATGTATATTTTGCCAGTAGGCAGTTCGTAAATAGGCCATGTAGGTCCACATTTTCATATAGCCCCCATATAACGGTACCTCCCGATATTCGGTATTTTGATGATTTTAGCGAAATTGTTTACTGGAATCGTTTCAAATTTGGTATTTGAAGTTCGTAATGGATACTACATCCTAAGTCAAAAAATGAGGCATGTAGGTCCACGTCTTCATATAGCCCCCATATAACGGTACCCCCCGATATTCGGTATTTTGATTATTTTAGCGACATTATTTAACGGGATTGTTTCAAATTTGGCATTTGAAGTTCGTAACGGATACTTCAGCTCATGCCAGAAAATGGGCCATGTAGGTCCACGTCTTCGTATAGCCCCCAAATGACGGTACCCCCCCATATTCGGTATTTTAATGATTTTAGCTACATTATAAACAAATTTTTCTTCAAGTTTCGCATTTAAATATTGTAATAACTTATGACAAAAGTTGCCTATGCAGGTTCACGTCGTCGTATAAGCATTCGCTATTTTTAAGATGTTAACAGAATTTTTAACGGATTTTATTTTTTTTTTTTTTTTTGGAAATTGCCAAATTTGTACCAAATGGTGGAGGGTATTAAAAGTTACTTACAGCTTTTTTACTTGTTTGAGTTAAAGTTATTACATTTTGTCCCAATTGGTATTGAGGAGAACCGTCCACTTAATCTGAAACTAATTTCGAAAGAATGCTCTTTAAGAATACAACAACAGGATACCATAACTCTGATACAACAAAAACTCTATCGACGAGGATGGGATTCGAACCCACGCGTGCAGAGCACATTGGATTAGCAGTCCAACGCCTTAACCACTCGGCCACCTCGTCGCCATGTTTGCATTTCCAGGGTACAGGAGGATTTGCGTAATGGACATGGTTTAAAAAATGTAAAACTACTATTTTAAGTCTATTACAAACATATATGCAAAATTGACAGGTCAAAGAATACAATTTTAACTACTATCCAGCCGTTTCTATTTGATAACCAATTCCTACATTTTGCTTTGGATTTTGGCGATCAATTTTCTTGTATTTTATCAAATTCGGGGCAGATTTTCCATTTTTTTATGCTATAGCTTTTTTTTCGTTTAAGAGGAAAACATCTTTGCAATTGGTTAAAGTGGCTTATGATTTCGATTAAAGATTCTTATTTTTATTATATACGAACTTGGTCTAATTTATATTCAAACACTACAATGTAGCGAGTTCGAAACAAATTGAATTCTCCCTATGCGCAGTAATTGTGTGCACCAGCTGTCCAGGAAGGCCTACATGGCTAGATGAACTATTAATGTCCTGAAACGAATTTCGTTCGGTACAAAATGGGTTAGCAACCCATTGTTCCAAGTATTTTTTTTCTGTCCACCGGAAGACGAGAAATACGTTTTTACGTAACGACTTTTAGTGATCCAAAGTGACCAAAAAATAACTACTTATTTTGTGTGACTATAAACAAGTAAAAAAAACATTAAGTTCGGCCGGGCCAAACTTTTAATACCTTCCACCTTGGGGTAAAGGAAACATTAGAAGAAATGTGGCAAAACCCATTAAAATGCTGAATATCGGAAGGTATCGTTATATGGGGGCCATACCAAATCGTGGACCTACACATGCAATGTTTCGCTACCGGAGCTGGAACTCATTATGACTAAATACCAAATACCAATTTTTAGACAAATCCGTGAAAAAATGTGGCAAAAATAATCAAAATACCGAATATCGGGAGGTACCTTTATATGGGGGCTATACCAAAACGTGGACCTATACATGCAATGTTTTGCCACACGTACAGGGATCTGTTATGACCTACAAATACCAATTTTCAGACAAATCCGTGAAAAATGTGGCATAAAACATCAAAATACCGAATATCGGGAGGTACCGTTATATGGGGACTATACCAGAACGTGTACCTATCCATCCTAGACACAATACAAATTGCTCTGCTAAATTTTGGCGCTCTACGTCAAATAATGTGGGCTGTATCGTGATTTCAACAGACAGACGGAAGGACGGACCGACAGACGCACATAGTTAAATTGACTTAGAATTTTATGCTGATTATGAATATATATACTTTATGGGGTCTACGACGAATATTTAAGGATGTTACAAACGGAATGACAAAGTTAATATACCCTCCTTTCCAAGGTGGACGGTATAAAAATGAGTACCGATTTGTAATCGATATTTATATCGATGAAGCACAAATTTTGGTTATAAAAATCGACGAGGATGGGATTCGAACCCACGCGTGCAGAGCACATTGGATTAGCAGTCCAACGCCTTAACCACTCGGCCACCTCGTCGCCATATTTGTTCTTTAAACACACAGTACGATCTACATAATTGTCTTAGTTTAATATTAAAAAAAAAAACTCCCAACCCTGAGTTCTACAGATGGAAAGTTATTATCTAATAAAGGCCAAAATAAAGCCGACGAGGATGGGATTCGAACCCACGCGTGCAGAGCACATTGGATTAGCAGTCCAACGCCTTAACCACTCGGCCACCTCGTCATATACGTCATAACTTATTCCTACAAAAACTGGCTCTTAAAACTTCTTTTTTGGAGATGTAGCTGTAAGATGTAGCTGTAAGACTGAAAATGATCCCGTTATAATTGTGCTGATTTTTTGATATTACCGGTATCACGTTGACACGTGAAAAGGCACCATTGAGACAAATACGACATCGGATGAGTATACATTTGGGCTACCCAATACCAAATTTAATAATATTACGCATATCCAAAATAGTCTACATCTCTCTATCCTAGACATCAGCAGTGATCCAAAATTAGCAACATTTGGTACTTTTCGAACAATTATGGTATAAATTTGCAGAACCACAACAGATACCAACAGAGACCTCAATATCAAATTTTGGAATGCATGTCCTATACATTCACTCAATAGCACTTTTAGTACTTTAGTACGGATTATCAAAAGAATCTTTATAAATAAACATCAGATACCAACAGTGAGTTTAATGCCAAATTTCATAATTTCAGCTCTTAAATTTCACCCATTAATCAATACAATACGTAGCACTATTTAGTACTTTTCGTATAATTCTAGTACACATTTCCGAAAAAAAACTGCCAAATTGAAATTCCTGGTACCAACAGAGACTTTAATATCAAATTTGTTTCTATCCCTTCATCCAAAACCAACTGCGATCCATCCTAATATCAAATGCCAGATTTCAATCACTATCAGTTCACCAAATATCAAATTTTACCAAATACAGGGTGAGATAAAAAACTGCAACAAAGTCAAACGCCATAAATTACGAATTATGGCCTTCAAATAGCCAATAAAACCGTCACACGCTTCCCGAATGTTGCTCTGCGGTACTTTGGTCCATTGCTTGAGATGATCAACACTTTGGTATTTTTTAGTGCCAACCTTGCTTTCCAAAATACTTCAGACACAATAGTCCAACGGATTGGTATTCGGAAATTTTGGTATTCCATTGTGCGCTGGAAATGAAACGAGGAACCTCATTTTGTAACCATTCTTGGGTGGCGCGTGCTGAGTGCGATGGTGCTGAGTTCTGTTGTAATATTTTTGCGATAATATTTGGCATTTATTCTGATGCCACGGTCGGTTAATACGAGCGGAGAGCGACCATCGGCTGTTATGGCGGCCCACACCATTACAATGGCCGGCGCTTGAGTTCTGGTGGCCAACCGAAGGTGCACATTTTCAGCTGACCTCATTGGCAAGTAAACACGGTTATTTTGTTCGTTTACAAACTGCTTGGACAACGAATGTTTTCTCATCGGATAAAACCAAATTCGGCAGTTCACCACTTTCTGCCAAGCGAAGCAATTCTTTAACTCTTTTGAGTATTTTTTTTTTCTGTTGCGGTGTAAGTTCTTGCACGTTTTGGAATTTAAATGGCATTACCTCGAGCACATTTTTTAATATTTGCCGAATGGAATATTGCAATATGTTCAGCTCACGAACCATTTCTTTCAAGTCATTTCCTTACTTTTTGAGTTATATCTGCTGATGTTGCTGTTTTCTTCCCTCTACTTCCTTGACGCCAGGCTACGCCACCAGTATCACGGTAACGAGCGATGGTACGGGACACAAAAGATTTATTCACATTTAAATGCTGGAGTGCTCTAACAATACCCACTTGTGGTTTTCCAACCAAATATAAAAACAAGTAAGCAAAGGCTACAGTCGAGCGGGGCCGACCGTTGAATACCCTACAACACTACAATAAACGATACAGTTTATATAGGCGAGATACTCGAAAGAATTCCACAAGATATTGTGACAAATAATAAAAGAAAACCATCAGGTTTCGTTCTCTAATTTTCGAACAATAGCAACTTAAACTAATTTGCTCATTTCCAATTTATTGGTAGATGTTGCACGTAAATGGTCTTCCTAGATCTGGAACCAATATTTCCCAAAGACCTATAATCTCTCAGAAGTGGCAAAAGATTAACATTTATTATTGGTTTTTGACTGAAATGAGATACAGACATTTGATTATATTCTTCAACGAAATCAGCGTTAATGAAATAGTCAGAAGTGCGTCTTTCCTGTATTTGTGAATTCTCCAAAAAGTCACATTTTCGTATTTTGTCTACAAAAGTTGGCAAACTCCTTCACACATTGAATATTTTTGGATGGCCATCCAAAACTGCTTGGCTTTTGCAATGTCCGGTAATCCCCATTCAAATGTGCGTGAGGATCGATAAGCGATAATTACGACCTGCTGACAATTTTGCAGTTCATTTTGCAGATCATCTCCAAAAAGAGTAGGCTTCTATTCTGACCCTCATCTTATCCCCATGCAAAATTTCGTAAGGATCGGGCCATAAATGCGATCTGTATATGATATCCTGATATCTTAACTACTCAGTTTTGTTAGCTGTAGAAATATTACCAAATGTTTAAATCAAAATGGAAATATGCCAAAAATATGACAAAATTGAAAAAATATGAGAAAATATTACAAAATCAATATTTTTATCTTTAGAGAGATATTTTTATGCGATTTTTTAGACGTTTTTTCTTTCCTGCCAAGAGACCATTCTGAACTAATGAGAACTGTCGAAATCAGTTCAGCCGTTCTCGACATATATGAGATCTTTCAAGCATATCTTCTTTGATAGACATATATATCGCACATATTTTGCTATATATTCGATTTTTTCGATCTTAACATCAATGTAAAGATCAGAAGTAACCTTGTCATGGCTTTGTGATTTCGCCGGGATTTAAAATATTCGCGGTTTAATGAAAAAATTTTAATTTTTTCAACAAAAAAGATATGGTCTATTTTAGCCGCTAAATATTATCCGATGACCACCCAAATTGGTAGGCTTCTTTCCCGCCCTAAACTCTAGCTACATGCGAAATTCCGCGTCGATTGGTCTATAATTGCGACCTGTATAGCTACTGCAAAATCCGACATTTTTTCAGTATTTGGTCCATTTCAAACCCTAAACATTTGGCGATCATCTCCAAAAGAAATAGGGTTCTATTCTGACCTTAACCCCACCTACATTTTAAATTTCGTGAAGATCGGGCCATAATTGCGACCTGTAGAGTGATTACAAATTAACATGGACAGACGGACAGACGGACAGACGGACGGACGGACATACGTAGCTAGATCGACTCAGCTCGGCGAGCTAGGAAGATCTATATATACTTTCCTATATGGGAAACCAATATTTCGAGGTGTTACATAAATTCTGGCCCAATCAAACTTATAATACCCCCAACACATAGTGTTGTAGGGTATAAAAATCACACTATCACGCTTGAATTCCATCACGAATATCTTTTTTTCTGGAAAATTCTCACCAAAATGCTTTTGTACGCTTGTAAACAATATAATGAATTGTCACTGGTATAATTTTAACAGCTGTTGGAGGAGTGGCTTTGAAATGACAGCAGTCTGAAGTTGGTTAAGCGTTAGAGGTTCGATGTCAGTATCAAATTTTTGAAAATCTTCCAAATGATCAGAGCATTCAAACAAATTTGAAAAAATTAGACATTTTTAAAGAAATGAGAACCATGCTGGTTCATGCTTTCGTACCGTTCAGCATTTCATGGAAGTTTTTAAAAAAAATTGTCGCCTAACCTATTTGAAAACCAAATATTATCTGACGTTTATTTTCATGCCCACTACTTAAGGTATTGGACAATGAACTTCTAGAAAAGCTCCAAAAAATGATGTGGCAATAAACACCTTCATGAATATTTCTCAACGAACCTATAAACCTATGTTAGATTTATCGATAACATGATGCGTACTTTCTATGAAGGGAAACCCTCCTCGATTTATTTTTAACCACTGGGTTTATTTATCACAGGGCGGACCCTTTATCCGAGTTGATTTCTATATTGTAATCATAAAACCGAAATGTCTAATGTTGGTTTTTGGGTGGTTCACAAGGTTGGATGCACATTTTTTTAAAACCGGCTATGTGTGTGAACATTTTATTGTTATATACAGTTTTTAGTAAGGTTAAAAATTCGACGAGGATGGGATTCGAACCCACGCGTGCAGAGCACATTGGATTAGCAGTCCAACGCCTTAACCACTCGGCCACCTCGTCATATAAATAGAAAGTTGTTTTTGGGGAAAAAGAAATATTATGAGAAAAAATGCAAGTTGGTATAAATATTTGTTGAATTTATCTAAAAATCTTAAATAAGAAGAGATAAAGTTTGGCTGGGACAAGTTTTGATACCCATCATAAGGCTATACAAAAATTTGGGAGCTAATACTCAATGTTTAGATTGTTAGGAAATTCTGAATGCCAATATGCTAGTAGGATGTCTTTGGAACCCCCTAAATGTCGAATATTGGTCAAATGCATATATGGGCGCTATATGATAAAATGTAGCCCCCTATGGAGAAATATGGAGAAATGAGTATTAAATTTGACAAATATTTAGCTAAAACTTTAAAATATAGAATATCGAAATGTATCGTTATATGGATGCTATACGAAAATGTGGATATAAAGGGTGAGATAAAAAACTGCAACAAAGTCAAACGCCATAATTTTTACATTTTTTTAAAATTTTATTGAATGAAAGCAAAAAATGTTGGAAATAGCATCAAATTTTAGAATAAGCCTTCAAACGGCCGGATTATAGCCTTCAAACGGCCAATGAAACCGTCACACGCTGCCCGAATGTGGCTCTGCGTTATTTTGGCTCATTCCCGGGGAAGCGCTTGCTTGAGGTAATCAACACTTTGATATTTTTTAGTGCCAACCTTGCTTTCCAAAATACTCCAGACACAATAGTCCAACGGATTGGTATTCGGAGATTTTGGTGGCCACTGTGTGCTGGAATGAAGTGAGGAACCTTATTTTGTAACCATTCTTGGGCGGCTCGTGCTGAGTGCGATGGTGCTGAGTCCTGTTGGAATGTCAAAGGTCTGCGGCCAAAATGTTTGCCTGCCCAAGGCTTTAATACACCCACCAGAATATTTTCGCGATAATATTCGGCAGCGGACAGCGGAGAGAGATCATCGACGGTTATGGCGGTCCACACCATCACCATGGCCGGCGCTTGACTTCCGGTGGCCAACCGAAGGTGCACATTTTCAGCTGACCTCTTTGGCAAGTAAACACGATCATTTTGTTTGTTTATAAACTGCTTGGACAATGAATGTTTTCTCATCAGAGAAACCCAAATTCGGCAATTCACTACTTTCGGCCAAGCTAAGCATACCTTTTGCTCTTTTCAGTCTATTTTCTTTCTGTTGCGGTGTAAGTTCTTGCACCGAGCTCATTTTTCAATGTCGAATTTGCCGAATGGGATATTGCGATATGTTCAGCTCACGAGCCATTTTCGGCCACTGCAACGCGGGTTTCGATCAAGTCGCTTCTTTATTTTTCGAACCATTTCTGCGGATGTTGCTGTTTTTTCCGTCCACTCCCTTGACGTCGAGCTACGATACCAGCATCACTGTAACGAGCAATGGTACGAGACACAAAAGATTTATTTACATTTAAATGCTGGAGTGCTCTAACGATAGCCACTTGTAGTTTTCCAGCCAAATATAAAGAAATCACACTATCACACTTGAATTCCCTCACGAATAACTTTTTTTTTCCTGGAAATGCTTTTGTACGCTTGTAAACAATATAATGAGCTGTCACTGGAATAATTTTAACAGCTGTCGGACGAGGGGCTTAGAAATGACAGAAGTCTGAATTTGGTTGCAGTTTTTTCATCTCACCCTGTATAGACAGTTATATAAAAATATAAAAAATTTCTTACTAGAGAGATTGGAGCACATTTCGAACCTCAAATAAAAATTTTCCAACAAGTTTAATGGAAATTTTCGCCAAAATGGGAGGAGGGTGTACTCAATGTGGGTCTTACAAAACATTTCTATCAGGAGAGGTGGTATGCAATCAAAAATAATGCAGTTAACAAATCAAACATCATGTCGACAAATATAATATTTTGCTTGCGGGCAGGTCAAATTCATCTTCAGACTTGACCTGCCTGCAGACAAAACACACAAGCGTTGTAAATTTCAGTTTATTTCCAAAAGAAAATAACATAATGATCATAAATATTTATAACTTATGGTTATGGGTTAAAATATCGAACCCTTAAAAATGCATAATAATAAAAATCTCGACGAGGATGGGATTCGAACCCACGCGTGCAGAGCACATTGGATTAGCAGTCCAACGCCTTAACCACTCGGCCACCTCGTCATGGGGATAAGGTTAAAAACCTTTTTGCCAGATTTTCACTTTTTACAAATTTAGGTTAAAAAAAAAATAACTTTTTATGTAAAAATTGCAATTAGTATACAAGCATACATAATTGATTAAAATAAAAAATATGACAAGACTCATTAAAAAAAAAATTAAGAAAAAACTTAAACTCAATAGACGAGCTTTTACTTTAAAAATATCCCTGAAGATGATTTCCGAAGGAAATCGAAATATTGGATGAATAAAAACAGGAAAAATTCAAAAATAAAAAAAACATAGTTTTTAATGACCTTAAGTCAAGCAATTAACCAAATAAGTAAAATAAATATAACAGGTCAACAATATACAACAACAACATAAGAAAAAAATTTTAAAAAAAATATGTGACAAAAAAATTTAAAAAACCTTTTTGCATGTTTTTTTTAAAGTATGTTTAAAAATGTATATAAAAATTGCATAATTGACATGCTATGTATATTAATTTAAACAAAAAAAAAAAAAGAAAAATTAAAAAACATATTCAATAAATATTATACAAAATCGACGAGGATGGGATTCGAACCCACGCGTGCAGAGCACATTGGATTAGCAGTCCAACGCCTTAACCACTCGGCCACCTCGTCATACATTTTGTGGCAAAAATAAAACAGAATAAAAACTATTAAAAAAAATATTTTTAAAAAAAGAATACAACTAAAAATAAATTATAAGGTAATTATAAAAAGTGGAAATATTTATTTCCATTTAATCTATTTGATATTTTCTCTACAGCTTTAAACCCATCTTTAGGAAAGAACGAACTTTTCTTGCCCACCTAAATATGTATTGGAGTCAAGTCAATGTGCCAAATTTTCCAATTCCCAAACAACACTAATTATAATTTGTTGCAACATATGAACTATTCTTTCATAATTACTTTCAAAAATTCGACGAGGATGGGATTCGAACCCACGCGTGCAGAGCACATTGGATTAGCAGTCCAACGCCTTAACCACTCGGCCACCTCGTCACGCTTTGAAAGTAGCCAGCAAAGCAAAACAATTTCAATATTTCGCACAAAATATTTTTAGAATCTATTCTTAGATAAGAAAGGGGTAAGAACTTTGGTTGGAAGTTTTTCGATTCCATTTTTGTTTTGAGGTTTTCTGTGAAAGTGGTACTTACAGTTGTGCTAATCGAGTTTGCTAAACATGAATTGTGTTTATATTAACATATTTATTTATTGGTATTTATTTTAAATTTACTTATTTACTTTTCGTTAAAATCAAGTAATCACAGAAATGATTGTGATATTTTATAATTTGAATATATGTAGGTACATCTACATGTGTATGTTGGAATATATGCAATGCCCAAACGAAAAGTGGCGATTCATGATTTCATGTATTATTTTATTTTAACATAATTGATAATTCTATTTAAATATAAATAGTTATCTAGGAATGTTAAGGTCATCGGCACCTTAAGAGTTAAGATTATAAGGTGATGTCTATCGGTTTTGAAATTTCACGAAAAATTTCAAGTGCAATGTGACAATCATATGTATACAGGGTAAGATGAAAAAACTGCAATTAACTTCAGACTGCTGTCATTTCTAAGCCACTCGTACGACAGCTGTTCAAATTATTAAAGTGACAGCTCATTATAAAAGCATTTTGGTGAGAATTTTCAAGAAAAAAAGGTATTCGTAATGGAATTCAAGCGTGATAGTATGAATTCTTTATATTTGGCTGGAAATCCACAAGTGGCTATCGTTAGAGCACTCCAGCATTTAAATCTTTTGTGTCTATTAGCATCGCTCGTTACCATGCCGTGACTGTGGGCGGAAGAAAACAGCAACATCTGCAGAAATGGTTCGGAAACTAAAGAAGCGACTTGATCGAAACCCGCGTCGCAGCGGCCGAAAAATGGCTCGTGAGCTGATCATATCGCAATATTCCATTCAGCAAATATTGAAAAATTCGGGGTTCGGGGTAAAGCCATTGAAATTCCAAAAAGTGCAAGAACTTACAACGCATCAGAAAGAAAATATACTCAAAAGAGCTAAAGAGTTGCTTTGCTTGGCCGAAAGTGGTGAACTGCCGAATTTGGTTTTTTCCGATGAGAAAACATTCGTTGTCGAGCAGTTTGTAAACAAACAAAATGATCGTGTTTACTTGACAAAGAGGTCAGCTGAAAATGTGCACCTTCGGTTGGCCACCAGAACTCAAGCGCCGGACATGGTGATGGTGTGGGCCGCCATAACAGCCGATGATTATGGCCACAACAGCCGATCAGAATAAATGCTGAATATTATCTCGAAAATATTCTGGAGAGTCTATTAAAGCCTTGGGCAGGCAAACATTTTGGTGGCAGACCTTGGACATTATATATTTTAAGTTACAATTACATATTTATATAAAAACAATTACTAATTCATGATCATTCTTGAGTTGGAAAATTTCTTGGCTGTTAAAGGGAAACCCGAAAGATTTTCGTATTTCCTTTGAGATATATACTTTGACGATACAAAGAATCAAATGTTGGTAATATTTGAAAAAGGTCATTAAATTTTGCAGATATCTCTCTCCGACAGCACTAAAAAAAGTAAATTTTCCAACAATTGACAAAACTTTGTACTTCCGGCCAGATGGCTTCAGAGGTTATATATCATTCTTTATGAAATAATATTTTTAAATCCCTAGGTTGGACGAAATCTTGTAAAAGGGACAGCTGGAGCGAACGATAATTCTCGAGGGTACTAGAATATATTTTTTTCACCAAAGCTAAATAACTGCGAAGTGGTACAATATTGGTCGTTTTCTACAGGAACATCTCAAAAAACACTAACATTTTGCAAAAAATATCTTATTAAGGCAAGGTAGTTGCAATTTGTAGACCCTCAGCCATATGGCTAGAGAGGGTAAATATCATTTCAAAACGGCCTAGTCTAAATAACAGTTTTAGACCCTGGGTTTCTTTGGACCAAATCCGTTTCAGGACATTTTGTGTCGATCTAGCGATGTCCGCCCGTCTGTCTGGCTGGCTGGTGCGCACGATAACTCTCAAAAGGAGTATCCGATTCGGTTCAAATTTGGTTCATCGTAATATTTTTGTCAAACTTAGATCGAGTTCGGAGATGGGCAATATCGGTCCATTCCTTCTGGTACCTCTCCCACAAAAGGTCGAAATTTTCAAAAAATATACTTTCTGCACAGAAAGTGAAACGGTAATCCGATTTTTCTCCAGTCCTAATATCTGCATCAGTGCTAAGTCAGGTGCGAAAATGAACAAAATCGGTCCACTCCATCAAGTACCTCCCCCTAAACGGTCAAAATTTTGATTAATTACAACTCTAATAAAATGTGATGTATGGGTCCGATTGTCTTCAAATGTCACATATCACAATATTTTTATTGATCCAAGGTCTGGTATGAAGATGGAATAAATAAGTCTACTCCTTCTGATACCTCCCCCACAAAGGGTCAATTTTTTGAAAATTCATGTAGCTCATAAGACATGAAATTAACGTCCGATTCCATCCAGCCTTGGCACATCTCAATATTTTCATCAACACTAGATGTGTTTTGAAGATGGTAGAGATTGGACCATTTCTTCTGGTACCACCCCCACAAAGGGTCAAAGTTACGAATAACAGAAACGATAGGGTTTAAGGTTTTCAAAAACAAAACGCTCAACGAAAGCGAAGCAAGCAACCAACTCTCTTCAAATTTCACACATCATCTTCATCTTTTGTGAAGATTATACATGCCTGCGAACCCCTTTTGGTACCTCACCCACAAAGGGTCACAATTTTCAATAGTTTTTTCTGTCATAACATGCGAAACAAGTCAGCGATTCTTTACAACTTGCTATATCTTCTCTCAATCAGAAATCTGGGATGAATATGGATTTTCTTGTGGCTTGTGCCCATACCAATATTATTACCTGTATTAGATAAGGCATAAAAATGGAAAACTTCGGTTTTTTTTTAAATTATCACATATAAAGTGAAGGAAGTAACCAAAATAGTCCAAACCTGGCACGTCGCAATATTTATATCACATTTATTTAGGTCCGATACAAAATGGACAATATTGCCGCATTCCTTCGGCATCTACTCCATAGAGGGTCAAAAATTTATGAGTATTCAAATTGTTGACCCTCTATGGAGTAGGTTCCGAAGGAATGCGGCAATATTGTCAAAAATATATTTAAATAATCAGAATCAGAAGTCAAAATATATTTCAATAATCGAATCTTGGCCGAATCTGTCGGCAAAACCGACTGATACTTTTTAACTTGTTTTTAGTATAATTTAGTGCTTCTCGTACCGTTTTATTACGAATTTCTAAAAATCCAGCTTATCGCAAGCCTACTGAACCTCCTGCAAACTTTCATGATTCTAAATTCAGCCGCTTCGTCTGAGCGTAGATTCTCAATCAGTTAGTCGTTCAGTTATTTTACTACTCTTTTATATAAAAAAAGTGCTTTAAGAAGCTCTAATTTTGTCTGACCTGCTGTCACTTCCGTTCAGGTATATAATCTGATCGCTTTCCGATGGCATGCTATAAACTTTCTATTCCAATTTAAAATATCCAATTTTGTAGGCTGCGCCGCTTTGCTTTGCCTAAACATTTATGGAAGTTTGCAAAACAACAACGTCAACGACGTGTTCCAACGTCATTGTGTTGCTACTGCAGTGAAGAGGAGAGATATCCATCCATAAGCAATGAACGAATGCATGCGGACGTTTTATGAATGAAAATGTCGCATTCATTGCCTTATTGAAGTGTGGGATTAATCATTTTTTGCGAGGCGACAGTGGGTGAAATTGTTGCTGTCAAATGCTCAGTATACAGATTTTTAAAGCAGAATACTACAGATGACAGATTGCTTTTGCTAGTCTTTATTCAGTTCATCATTCTGAAGAAGCGAACCACTGAAATTCAGACTTATAAAAAAAGCAGCCTCAAAAACAAGGTGGACCGACATGGCCGATTTACGTACTTAACCTGCTTTGCCTGCTGGCAAAATACAAATGTTTGCAAATCTTTTAATAACCTAATTCAACTCGATCGAAAGATAGCGTGATTACAACAGACGGACGGACATCGCTAAATCGTCTTAGAAATTTACGACGGTCTATCATGAATATTTCGAAGAAAACGGAATGACAAAGCTAATATACCCTACAGAGGGGGTATAAAAAGTATCAGTCGGTTTTGTCGACAATACCCTCAGCCAAGGTTTGATTATTTATTTGATTTCTTTTATGGTTATTCAAATTATTGAATTGTATGGTTATTATATTATTATGGAGTAGGTACAGAAGGAATGGGCCAAATATTGTGGCTGAGGTACCAGAAGGAGTGAACCGATATTGCCCATCTTTACAGCAGATCTTGTGTTGGCAGAAACAATGAGATGTGTGAAATATGAATAGAACCCATTGTTTATTTCGGCGTTTATGATCGTTTTGGGTATTGAAAATTTTGACCCTTTGTGGGGGAGATCTCAAAAGGAATGGTCCGATCTCTACCATATTTATAACAAATCTTGTTGTGATAGAAATATTGAAATGTCGCAAGTCTGAATGGAATCGAATGTTAATATTGCGTTTTATGAGCTTCAAAATTTTGACCCTTTGCGCGGTACCAGAAGGATTGGAGCGATATGTCCTATCTTCACAGCTGATCTTGTAATGGGAGGTGACCCTTTGTGGGAAGATACCAGAGAGAATGGTGATGTGTGTAATTCGAAGACTCTTTCATCACATTTTATAAGAGTTATAATTATTCAAAGTTTTTAGCCGATATTGTCCATTTTCGCACCTGACCTAGCACTGATGCAAAAATTAGGATTTGCAAAGTTGGAGCACAATCGGATTATACTTTCTCTTTCTGTGCAGGAAATTATAATAATAATAATAATAATAATAATAATAATAATAATAATAATAATAATAATAATAATAATAATAATAATAATAATAATAATACTAATAATAATAATAATAATAATAATAATAATAATAATAATAATAATAATAATAATAATAATAATAATAATAATAATAATAATAATAATAATAATAATAATAATAATAATAATAATAATAATAATAATACTAATAATAATAATAATAATAATAATAATAATAATAATAATAATAATAATAATAATAATAATAATAATAATAATAATAATAATAATAATAATAATAATAATAATAATAATAATAATAACAATAATAATAATAATAATAATAATAATAATAATAATAATAATAATAATAATAATAATAATAATAATAATAATAATAATAATAATAATAATAATAATAATAATAATTATTATTATTATTATTATTATTTTTTTTTTTTTTTTTTTTTTTTTTTTTTTTTTTTTTTTTTGAACAATTCGACCTTTTATGGAAGAACCAGAAGGAGTGGACCGATTTTGCCCATCTCCAAACTCGATCTAAGTTTGACAATAATATTATGATGTTCCAACCTAGAACCAAATCGGATACACCCTTCAACAGTTACCGTGCACATTAGCCAGATTGGCAAACAGACAGACATACGGACGGACATCGCTTGATTGACTCCAAATGTCTTGAACCGGATTTGTTCCAAAAAGACCTGGGGTTCACATCCATTATTTCGATGAGGCACGTTTTGGCCGTATCCAACCGTACATACCCTCTCTAGCCATATGGCTAAGGGTATACAAATTAGATCCTTAAATAAGGTAGTACGTCAAATTTTTAATAAAATATTGCGTGACTTCAAAAAAATATTTTTGAGAATAAAATTGTACACATTTCCATCAAGTAGTTCGGAGCCAGTACATTTTTATTCAATGGACAATTAGATGGCATACTAGCAATGGACTAAATTACGCCGACTTATAGTTGCTGATAACTGAAGTTTCCATTTATAGACTCAAGATCGATTTACTTCCTCTCAACTTCCGCCCACTGTTATTGCGATACTTTGCACTGGCAAAAGACAGCGGTGGTACTTCAAAAAAATCACAAAGAAATAAAACTAAAAACGACTGAAAACAAGTGATAAAAGTCAATAATGACATTGTTGTTGGTGTGGTTGTCGTTTTTGTTTTCTTTCCGTTTTTTTTTTTCGCTCAGTTCTCTGGTTCCACATTCACTTAAAATTCCCACAACATCCGGTTTGTATTTGTATAGCTGCTGCTGCATTGTGGCGTTTTTCCTCTTCAGTCAGCTTTCCATTCAGCTATTTAGCTGGCGTTCGGATGAGTGTGTGAACGGATATGCATTACTTCCACTCCAATGACAAGAACAACAAGAAGGCAGGCAGGCAGGCAGGCATTTCAAGTGACGACGAAGTAACTTGTAATGCAGCAGTGTGTTTGGCAAGCACACGGGCAGCCAGACGGACTGAATACAGCCAGCTAGCCAGTCAACAAGCGAGTTAGTTAGTTAGATCGATGGAGTTAGTCACTTCTCCGTCTTTGGCTTAGTTGGCTGGTGAACACAATGGCGAAAAATTATATATTCCATTGGCATGCCATTTTTTGTGTGCAGACTTCATTTTTTCTTCGCAGACTTTTGCCAGGAGGAAGAATTGTTCTTTTACTGACGGGAATTGAACGGTCATCACCTCGACATATGGTGCAGTAAATAAATCCATTAGTTTACAACGAAAACTTTGACAGCATGCTTAGCATATGGATGTTGCAAAAAAAGAAATACATAAATTGATTGGTTTGATGGTTTAGTGGTTAATATGTCATATTGCTTGTAAGGAGAAATTTAATGCGAGGAGATTGAGTCATAAATGGAAATTTAAAAAAGAAGAAGACAGTACATTATATATATATATATATATATATATATATATATATATATATATATATATATATATATATATATATATATATATATATATATATATATATATATATATATATATATATATATATATATATATATATATATATATATATATATATATATATACATATATATATATATATATATATATATATATATATATATATATTTATATATATATATATATATATATATATATATATATATATATATATATATATATATATAGACAGACATACGGACGGACATCGCTAGATTGACTCCAAATGTCCTGAACCGGATTTGTTCCAAAAAGACCTAGGGTCCCCACCCATTTTTTTGTGAGGCACGTATATATATATATATATATATATATATATATATATATATATCCAAATGTCCTGAACCGGATTTGTTCCAAAAGACCTAGGGTCCCCACCCATTTTTTGTGAGGCACGTATATATATATATATATATATATATATATATATATATATATATATATATATATATACATATATATATATATATATACGTGCCTCACAAAAAAATGGGTGGGGACCCTAGGTCTTTTTGGAACAAATCCGGTTCAGGACATTTGGAGTCAATCTAGCGATGTCCGTCCGTATGTCTGTCTGTCTGTCTGTCTGCCAATCTGGCTAGTGCATACATCATAATATTATTGTCAAACTTAGAGTTTGGAGATGGGCAAAATCGGTCCACTCCTTCTGGTACCATAAAAGGTCGAAGTTTTCAAAAAAATATTTTACTGCACAGAAAGAGAAAATATAATCCGATTTTGCTCCAACTTTGCAAATCCTAATTTTTGCATTAGGTGCGAAAATGAACAATATCGGTCTACTCCATCAAGTACTTCCCCCACAAAGGCTAAAAATTTTGAATAATTATAACTCTTATAAAATGTGATGTAAGAGTCTTCGAATTACACACAACACCATTCCTTCTGGTACCTTCCCACAAAAGATAACCTCCCATTATTTCTACCAATACAAGATCAGCTGTGAAGGTGGGATATATCACTCCAATCTTTCTGGTACCTCCCCCACAAAGGGTCAAAATTTTGAGTAGCCATGAAACTCATAAAACGCGATATTAACATCCGATTCCATTCAGACTTGCGACATCTCAATATTTCTAACACAAAAAGATTTGTTATAAATATGGTAGAGATCGGACCATTCCTTTTGGGATCTCCCCCATAAAGGGTCAAAATTTTCAATACCCAAAACGATCATAAAAGCCAAAATAAACAATGGGTTCTATTCATATTTCACACATCTCTTTGTTTCTACCAACACAAGATCTGCTGTAATGATGGTATATCGGTTCACTCCTTCTGGTACCTCACCCACAATATTTGGCCCATTCCTTCGGTACCTAATATAATAACCATAAAATTCAATAATTTGAATAACCATAAAAGAAGTCAAATAAATAATCGAACCTTGTCTGAGGGTATACATCTGTCGACAAAACCGACTGATACTTTTTATACCCTCTATGTAGGGTATATTAGCTTTGTCATTCCATTTGTAACTCTTCGAAATATTCATGATAGACCAGCGTAAAATTCTAAGACGATTTAGAGATGTCCGCCCGTCTGTTGTAATCACGCTAACTTTCGATCGAGTTGAATTAGGATAATAAAAGATTTGCCAACATTTGTATTTTGCCAGCAGGCAGGGCAGGTTATATTCGTAAATTGGCCATGTCGGCCCACCTTGTTTTTGAGGCTGCTTTTTTTTGTAAGTCTGAATTTCAGTGGTTCGCTTCTTCAGAATGATGAACTGAATAAAGACTAGCAAAAGCAATCGAATTAGCATGTCTGTCATCCGTGGTATTCTGATTTAAAAATCTGTATACTGAGCATTTGACAGCAACAATTTCACCCATAATTAAACAAAATATTCTGTAAATTTGCCATAAGAGTCTGCTACGGGTCCTTGAAGTCGTCGTGAGTCTTAATCTCATCTAAATGTGAGGAACTCATATATATGAAAAACACATTTTAGCGTTAAAGCCGTACTTTTTATGAGTTTGTGCAAAAATCTCCAGAAAGGCATCAATTAAGAAGGATGGCACCAAGGACAAAAATATTCGTCATTAAAATCTACTATGAGTTACTAGAGAAAAATTTACATCAATGATCCAAAACAAAAAAAAAACCAAAAACAAGTAAAAAGTCAGCTAAGTTCGGCCCGGCCGAACTTTTTATAATCTCCATCATTGGGAAGAAAATTGAAAAAATTAAAAAAATCCGTCGTAAAATACCGCTCAAGTGGAAACCGTTATATCAAACTACCGAATATCGAGAGGAACTGTTATATAGGGGATATATGATATCGTGGACCTATATAGACAATTCTCCTCTAGGGGACAAAATGCATTTAAAGAACTCCTTGTGTAGAATTTCAGACAATGCAATGGTATAAAAATCCATCCAATTTGGGCTTATATTGCATATATGGTGGACAATAAACGTAAAATCGGATGAATAGATACATCGCAGGAACATAAAAATCTGAATCGATCTCGATAAAATTTGGCAGAAGTATTTTCGAGCTGTATTTGATGTCCGGTATCAAATATATTTGTTGTGGAGTGCATATTACGCATTTAAGGGACTTAAAACCTCAACTCGGATGAAATATATATATATTGGAGCTCTAGCTATATCGGAACCAACTTTCTCCAAATTTAAAGTACCCGCTTCTAGGCTGGATTCGGTCGGAAGTGTCACAATTCACTCCATTTGGGAGCTATATAGCCAAATCTGAACCGATCTTGATAAAATTTGTCACAGGTATATCTGGTCTGTATCCGATATCTGGTACCAATGGGACTTAAACCTCAACGCAAGAGAGACCTCAATATGAGATTTCGGGATTTTACCTCTATACATTCAGTCAATACCAAATATTGTAAAGTTTAGTACTTTTCGTATAATTTTAGTACTCCTTTACCAACGGTTCCATATCACAATCCTATCAAATTTCAGGATTTATTCTCTATTTCTTCAGTACTTTAGTACTATATAGTACTTGTCGCAATCCCAGATTTCAAGAGAGACAACAATGAAATTTTTAAGGATCCCAGCCATTTCTTTTGACCCAATACCCAATTTAGTACTTTACGAACAATTACAGTACACAGTTCCAAAACCACCTCCCTATTTGAACCACAGATACCAACAGTGGCATCTGTACAAATTTAAGGATTCTAGCCCTATCTCTTCACCTAATATCAAGTTTTGTACGATTTAGTACTTTTCGTACAAATATAGTAAGCATTTCCATCCTACAGTCCCCCCCCATTCTAATTCTAGCTCATTCCGTTCGTCCAATACAAAGTATTAAATTTTTAGTACTCTTCGTACCCTTTTTGTACGAATTTCCAAAAACCCAGCCTTATTAAACATCTACGCACCGAGACCAGGATATTGCCCTTTGGAGGTGGAAAAATGAAAAGTTAGGTTTCAGCGAATCCTTCGAGAAAACCAATTTCTTATATTCCCCATTTCATACGCTTTCAATGAAAAATAAACTTCTAGAATTAATCAAGTTACATACACCCATGCCCCTCAATGGATGTCGCAAATTAATTAATAAATTACTTCCGTTCTCGTTGCAGGGGCTGTAGTGCATTTTTTAGGTTATCTTGGCGAAAACAAATTTGCGGGCATTTGGCTTGCTTGCATTCCTCGGACGGAGGTACTTGCGTCCAATGTACATATTTTTAGCCCGACAATGCATGGATGGCCCTAAACAAACTAGCAAGCAACTAGCAATTTGCAGTGACTTCCTTCCTTATTTTATGTCCCAGTGATTCATTTCGTCATTCATTCGTTCGTTCGCTTGGGCCTATAACATTTTGCGGGCACGTCCGCAGCCGGTTATGCTATTTTTAAAATGGTGAGAAACAATTTTTTGCGCTTGCAAAAAATGGACTCAGCCAACGACATAAACGCCAACCAATGCCGGCCCACGTACGTTCATTCGTTTGCTTGACCGGCGAAAACTAGCAATAAATATGACATTGACTAGCTATAACAAACAAACAAAACATTGTGACCAAACATATGAATGCGAATCGAAAAAAAAAATATAACCTCCTCATTTTGTATTTCTCTCACACAGCGCTGGACGGTTATGACTCAGAGGTAGTTTTTTTTTCTTTTAATTTTTGTTACTGTAGTCTTTGGCTGGTTTATTTGTTCTCTGCAGAAAAAAAAACTGACATGATATTCATAAACATGACAACCAATGTGACCGCGAATGAATGATGGACTGGCCAACAGCTGAGCGCAGCGCTCAAATCTATATATGTGTCCAAAGTTCATGCAGACCTATCCACCATATATTTGCTATGACCAGTATGTCAAGTTGTAGAATTTGCCGAAGGAAAATTTAAAACGCTGAGGAAGTTAGGCCGTCAACTGAGGCGGATGTCTGCGCCAAGCTAAACAAAGAGATATTGCACAAATTATAGAAACAATGCGAACTTGTGGCATGCACTGGACATTAATTGAAAATGGCACGCGTTCCGCAAAATGCTTAATTAATTGCCATACTAGAGCTTGGTTGAAGGCAATGGTTAGCCTCATTAATTACAAAGCGGTAGTCATTGCGATGCGATCATCAGTCTGATGCCCTTGCGATTTTCCCGAAAATGACAGCACTTTTGAATCGGATGGGTAGCTTAAGAATTTTCTGGAAAAATCCAGCGAAATTTCTTCTCTTGATCGGAATAATAATTTTTGTACTCTACACAACATAGTGGTAAGGGTATTATGTCTTTGTGCCTTTGTTTGTAACATGGAGAAGGATGCGAGTACCTTTTGATGATCTGCATAGAATCACATTCTGAGCGGATTACAGATCGAGATGAAATGTTCCAACCAATACTTGTTTGGCCCAACGACGAGCCCTATTGAAATTGGTGAGAATCGGATCAAATTTAGATATAGCTCCCATATATAAATTCAACCGATTTTGGGTTCATTGTGCACCAAATGGCTATTATCAGACAAAATGAGCTAAATTTTGTCATATCCAACTGAATTCAGCCTAGAAGCAAGTACATCAAATTTGGTGGAAATCGGTTTAGCTATAGCTCCCATAAACAGGGTGAGATGGAAAAACTGCAACAAAGTCAAACGCCATAATTTTTATTTTTTTTAAATTTTATTGAATAAAAGCAACAATGTCGGAAATAGCATCAAATTTTAGAATTAGTTTAGATTTGTTCGAATTGGCCACACCTTTGGCACGAATTATGTCCTTCAAATGGCTAATGAAAGTCACACGCTACCCGAATGTGGCTCTGCGGTATTTTGGCCCATTCCCGGCGAAGCGCTTGCATGAGGTGATCGATACTTTCGTATTTTTTAGTGTCAACCTTGCTTTCCAAAAAAATACTCCAGACACAATAGTCCAAAGGATTGGTATCCGGAGATTTTGGGGGCCATTGTGAGCTAGAAATGAAACGAGGAACCTAATTTTGTAACCATTCTTGGGTGGCGCGTGCTAAGTGCAATGGTGCTGAGTCCAGTTGAGATGAAATTTTCCAAACAACATTTGTTTTGCCCAAGGACGAACCCTATTGAAATTGGAGATAAACGGCCAACATTTAGATATAGCTTCCATATATATCTTCGTCCGATTTGCCTTTTATTGTGCACCAAACGTGTAATATCCGGCCGAATTGTATGGAATTTTGCACATACAACCAGATTAGGCCTGAAAATAAGTATGCCAAATTTTATCGAAATCGGTTCAGATATAGCTATAGCTCCCATATATATATTGTTCATCCGATTTGTTATTTTTGTCCTCCGCAGCCGTAATATGCACTCTGAAACAACAATATTTTGGGAAATATATTAAATACAACTCAGAAATACATTTGCTAAATTTTATTGAGATCGGTTCAGATTTGAATATAGCTCCCATATATAACTTCGTCCGATTTACTTTTTTTGTGCATCAAACTTCTAATATTTGTCCAAATGGGATTGAATTTGGCACATACGACCGAATTGAAGCTAGTATGTCAAATTTGGTGAAGATCGGTTCAGATATAGCTATAGCTTCCATATATATACTGTTCATCCGATTTGTTATATTTGTTACCCACAACCGTAATATGCACTCCGTAACAACGATACTCAGGGAAATATATCAAATACAGCTCAGAAATATCTTTGCCAAATTTTATCGAGATCGGTTCCGATTTGGATATAGCTCCCATATATATTATTATCCGATTTCAAATTAATTAATTAAGTCCGAATTTAAAAGATACAAATGCTTCGGCATATTTAGTCCTTTGAACTTTAAATTATAATTATAATCATAGGGTGTATGATTAAATTCTCCCATAAAAACTTTTAATTATTATGCGGAGCTCTACTAAATTAGCAAAGTGGTGTAGGGTATCATAAAGTCGGCCCCGCCCGACTTTAAGACTTTCTTTACTGGTTTTTACATTATATATACTGCTCCAATAAATATATTTGATATAATCCTTATCGAAGTCATATCATGCAGTATACGATAATTTTATTTGGTACTAGATGTCTGTCAAATTTTTGCTGAATATCTATCCAGAATTGGATAGAGTTCCCTATTGTGACTACTCTAAAGCCATGATTCCCATTCAGATAAGGTTCATAGTTGGTGCGATCTACTTCATATAAATTCCCAATACAACCTTTTTTTAACGGGAGCTCTGCTAAATACGCATAGTGGTGTAGGGTATCATATAGTCAGTTCTGACCTACTTTTGACCTTTCCTTCCTAATTTTATTTTATTCCACAAAACCAAAAATCTTATTTTAATCAATCAACCCAATGTTATGCCTAATATTTTTTGAACATCATTATGAACTTAATTCCCAGCTTAAAACAGACAATATCGGATCTGAATAGCGAACCCAAAATAAAATCAAAAATAGAAATACTTAACATTCTTTTGGTAACTTTCATTGGACTTCCCAGAATTTTTCTATTATAGTATGGTGGGGAGGCACCGAACAAAACAACCTGGAAATGCTTACAAAAAGCAAACATAGAAAACAAAACTTTCACTATTTCAATTAAAACAAACGCATTGGCCACATCTAGCTAGCCAGCGGTCCGACTTCTCCGTCCACAATAACATGTTCGTTCAGCAGCAGCAGCAGCAGCAGTGATCATTCATTATTTTATGAATGAAGTGTGAATGGACAAACTCGGCTACTACTACTTCTGGATCGCCAGACCATTGGCGGGGGAATCGGACAAATAAATAATTCACATGTTTGTCACACACACAACGATTCAACACTTGTGCTGCTGATCGTTTGCTCGTGCCGACTCTCCCTCTCCAGCTACTGATTCGATTTTGTTTGAGCATTTAATTAATTTTTATTAAGAAATTTCCATTTTATCTTCTATGTTGAGATGGACGAAGCTGGCGTTTTTTATACCCTCCACCAAAAAAAGTATGGAGGGTATATTAAGTTCGTCATACCGTTTGTAACTCATCGAAATAATCATTTTAAACCTAACAAAGTATGTATATTCTTGATCAGCGTAAAATTCTAAGACGATTTAGCCCTGTCCGTCCGCCTGTCCGTCTGTTGTAATCACGCTACAGTCTAAACGAATTAAGATAGGAAGCTTAAATTTTGCACAGATCTCTCTTTTGTCTGCAGGCAGGTCAAGTTCGAAGATGGGCTATATCGGTCCACGATATCGTATGTCCCCCATATAACTGTACCCCCCGATATTCGGTATTCTGATGATGTTAGCCACACTTTTCAATGGAATTGTCTTAAAATCCACACAAGTAGTTCATTGTGAGTACTTCGCCCCCTGAGAGAGAATTGTCTATACAGTTCCACGATATCGTATATCCCCCATATAACGGTACCCCCCGATATTCGGTATTTTTATGATTTTACCCACATTTTTCATCGGAATTGTCTGAAAATCCACACAAGGAGTTACTTGTGGGTACTTTATACTTCGGCAGAGATATCGTATAGCCCTCATATAACGGTACCCCCGATATTCGGTATTTTGATGTTTCTAGCCATATTTTTCAACGGAATGGTCACATGGGTTTTTTTGTACACAAGGGGTTCTTTGTACACAAGGAGTTCTTTGCGAGCACTTTACCCCCCGACGGAGAATTCTCTATATAGGTTAACGATAACGTATAGCTCCCATATAACGGTACTCCCCTATATTCGGTATTTTGATGATTTTAGTCACTTTTTCCAATGGAATTATCTGAAAATCCACACAAGGAGTTCCTTGTGAGTAGTTTACACGCAGACATAGATTTGTCTTTATAGGTCCTCAATATCGTATATCCCCCCATATATCGGCACCTTCCTATATTAGATATTTTAAAGATTTTAAAATAATTTTTATTGGTTTTTATTTTTTTGAATTTTTTTTAATTCCTTCCAAATGGTGGAGGGTATTCAAAGTTCGGTCCGGCCGAACTTACTGCTTTTTTACTTGTTATTTGGTCATCTTGGAACTCGTCACAATTTATTTGTCCGAGCTCGAGGCTAGAGAAAAGAAATTGGTCTAGAGTCTAGATATCATGCAGTTGTACGTTGGCATGTATGAATGTATGAAAATAGAATGGTTTACTCTGGTCCAGGTGAACAAACCCCATAAGGCATTGACAAATATAGTCGGCTTCTCTCATTTCGACTTTTCAAATAGATTTTTGCACAAAGACCTTGCCATAAATTTCATTTCATTCATTCCTTTGTATAATCGCATACAATTGTGGACCATGTATGTGCGGGGCCGACCATGTGATACCCTACAACACTAAAATATGTTAGAAGTCCCTTCATGTCCAAATCCATTTTGGAAGATTTCGCTTTTTAAATCATGCCATGGAGCACTGCCCAGATATTACCCTCAGCATTTTGATTAGGGACATTTGCCTCATATTTATGCACTCCGTCGTGCTATTAGTTTTTGTGGTCCATTTTACAGGGTTGCCCATATTCGACGGACTCATGTTTTTTTTTTTTTTTTTTAAATCAAAGAAAAAAATAAAAATTTGGCGGTTGGCAATGTTAATCATTTAATTTGTTCCAAGTAGATTTGTTTACATCAATTTTTGAATATGATATCTCTCAAATGGCCGCCTCTGGCGTTGATGACGTATTGTGCCCTTTTTGCTGCGTTTTCCATCGATTTTGCCAACATTTCGGCCGGAATAGCGGCTATTTCTTCAAGAAAGTTGTCCTTGAGCTCTTCTACGATCCTTGGCTTGTTAACGTAAACCTTTGACTTCAAATATCCCCACAAGAAGAAGTCAGACGGCGTCAAATCGGGCGAACGCGGTGGCCAGTCCAAATCACCACTTTTCGACATCAAACGGCCGTGAAACAAATTCTTCAGGAAATCGATTGTTATGCGACTTGTGTGCGGTGGAGCGCCGTCTTGTTGAAACCAGAACTGCCTCATACGTTTTCGACGAATAATTGGCATCACAAAATTGGTCATCATGTCGCGATAACGCTCCTGATTGATGGTAACAGCATGGCCATTTTCATTTTGGAAGAAAAACGGTCCAATGACCGTTTTCGCACTATCGCCGCACCAAACTGTGACTTTTTCGTCATGAAGAGGCACTTCTTGAATCTCCTGAGGATTTTCAGTGGCGTAAAAACGGCAATTTTGCTTATTTACGGTCCCATCCAATGTGAAATGGGCTTCATCGGATATGATAACTTTGTTCCAAAATTGCTCGTCATCTTCGGACATTTCGATGACTCTTTGGGCCCATTCCAATCGACGAGGCTTGTCCGCAGGTAACATTCTTTGCGTCAATTGAATTTTATACGGGAACAAATGCAAATCAATGCGAATAATCGTTGTAAAGTGGACCAAGCCATGCCCAACTGCTGAGAACGGCGTTTTTGGGATGTTCTTGGGGACCTCTCAACACTGGCTCGTACGGCAGCGATATTCTCGGCCGATCGCCTTGGTCGACTTTTATATGGCCTCTTCGGATTAGAAAGAGCCTTATCAGTCGAAAATTTTTCGTATAAACGCTTAATGGTGTTCTTAGAAGGCGCACTTCTCACATTTTTTAATGTTTTAAAAGCACGTTGAGTTTTCACAATTGACTTCTTCTGTTGAATGTAAATTTCAACTATTTCAGAGCGCTCGCGTGGCGTGTATTGGTTCATGGTAAAAATCTGCTTGAACTGACGCTTCAAACGCGGTATGTCATTAAGCGATGTGACATCTCTGTCAAAAGTTATGGCGTTGCCAGATGGGTCCGTCGAATATGGGCAACCCTGTACAGCTAAATATAATCCAATGATCATACAAAATGCTTGAATTCTTCCCTGCCCTTAAATCTCTTCTCAGCCGTGCCGATTGGCTTCAATTGTGTGATCAGGAAATTTTTTCTGTTTTTGGTTCATTTGAATTCCTAAATATTTTTCAATCATCTCCAAAGGCAAGAGGTATCTCCAAATTTTACACTCATCTATATGATGTGCTTGTCTACGATATTTGGCTAAATTCGTCAACGAAATCAGCATAAAAATTGCAGAAGTTCGCCTTGTGTGTATTTCGGATATCGCCTGTAAGTAATGCTAGTATTTGTTTACACAAAAGTAGTGGTCCATTCTACCCGCTGTTGTAAACACTATTTTCAAGCGAGATTTCGTGTCCTTTGGTTTCTATTTGTGACCTTCATAACGGCTGCAAAATCAGAACATTTTTAGTTGTTGGTACATTTCAACCCCTAAAAATATGGCGGACATCTTTGAAAACAATAGACCTAGTCCTTCTGAGCTAACCCTACCCTTGTGAAAATTTTCGTGAGGATCGGACGATAATTTCAATCCTTATATAATAACCCCAAGGTGTGTTGTAAGGTGAAAAAATATTACAAAATATACATATAAATATTTTAAGTCGAATTGAAAAAATCGCATGCGATAAAAAATATGAAAAAAATAAAAAAATCTTTATTAACATCATTATTGGGATCTTTTTATTCGATTTTTTAGATTTTATTTTTTTATGCAAAGAGGGCATTCTGAATTGACGTAATTTGTCAAAATCGGTCCAGCCATTCTTGAGAAATAAGCATTCTAGCTAACATCCCCTTCCTTTGTATATACAGATTGTATATATTTCGCTATACATATATCCGATATATTTAATATCGGCATCTACGTAACCATCAGGACTGACCTTTTCTTCTATTTTTGATTTCGCCAGTATAAAAAGTATTCGTGGTTTAATAGAAAATTAGATTTTTATTTAACACAAATGTTATGTTCTATTTCAACCACAAAATATTAGCCGATGACCATCAAAATTGGAAGGCTTCTTCCCAGCCCTAATTTCTAGCCCCATGCTAACTTTCGCGTCGATTGGTCTATAATTGTGACCTGTAGAGCAACTGCAAAAGCAAGAAATTTTTCAGTTGTTGGTCCATTTCAACCCCTAAATATTCTAGGCTTCCATTCTGACCCTAGCCCCACCTCCATTGTAAATTTCGCGAAGATCGGGCCATAATTGCGACAAATTAACATAGACAGACGGACGGACGAACATACATGGCTAGATCGACTCAGCTCGGCTCGGAGATAGGAAGATCGATATATACTTTCCTATGTGGAAAAACAATATTTCGAGTGTTACATAATTTTTGGCCCAATCAAACTTATAATACCCCCAACACATAGTGTTGTAGGGTATAAAAATTAGTAATTTATTCTCACAAACTGAGTTAAAACAAATTAAGTAATCCAATTGCTTTTGATGACAAATATCACAGTGATCACATTAATATTCATTATTAGAAACATAGGAGGCGGCGCGTCTGTTTCCGAAAGCACTAGACGGAAACAACGGCTCCTACAATAATAAATAATGTTTGATAATTATATGGTTTAAACTCGTGTAAACCAGTACAGTGGTTTGCATAACAATTTTTAAAATATCTGCGTATAGCCTCAGTCGTATGGCTTTAGAGGATGTATATTATTTGATATGGCCAGGCCTCCGAAAAACTGGGTAAAAGCTTTACAAAGAGCAGCAGAAAAAAATCGAGCAAACACTATTTTTTCGATGTTGCTCGAATAGGAGTCTGCTCATTCAAAATCGACTCTTCCCCCGCTTTTCTACTCCACACAGCAACATTAAAACCCGTTTGCTGTTACACAATGGTGTAGGACTGTTATGCGTGGTGTAGGACGCTGTGGTCAGGATATTACATCTTTGTACATTTGTTAGTAACAAGGAGAAGGAAGAATCATATTCTGAGTCGATTTCAGGTTGCATTTGCTGTCCGGTCGAGATGAAATTTAGCATAAATTATAAATTATTATTGGTCTGGCCTAAGGACGAACCCTTTTTCGAATGGAGATAATCGGACGAAATTTAGATATAGCTCCCATATTTATAACTTCGTCCGATTTGTCTTTTATTGTGCACACAATGTATAATAATAGTCCAAATTTGGCACTTACGACCAAATTAAGCCTAGAAATCAAATATAGCCCAGAAATACCTATGCCAAAGCTCCCATATATACTTAAGTTCGATTTGAATGGATTTTGGCATGGACGAACGAATTCAGCCTGGACGAAACTGTCTCAAATTTGGTGACAATCGGTAAAGATATAGCTGTATGTCCCATATAAATGTTTCATCCGATTTTGTATTTAAGTCCCTCACACCTGTAAAATGCTCTCCACAACAAGGATATTTGGTGCCAGCAATTAGATATAGCATAGAAATAAATCTGCAAATTTTTAGATAGATGGGTTCAGATTTGGATATAGCTTTCATATATATATTTTCATCCGTCTTCACGTTTATTGTGCCTAAAAAGTGCAAGATAAGCTTAAAAAAAAGGAATTTTTTAATTATTGGTTTAATCTGTCAAATTTAGTGGACACCGATTGAGAGGAGGTACTATATCATCCATATAATACTTCCTTTCGGATTTAAAATATATTTGCTTCAAAGCCACAATACGCACTTAAAAACGTTTTTTGTTATGGGTAGCTCTACCAAATCTACACATTGGTGTGGGGTATTATAAAGACGGTCCGCCCGACTTTGAGCCTTTCCTTGCTGGGTTTCTACTCATTTTTATTCTTGGGGCAAACCCTTACTCTATACCAATATCGGTCCAAACGTTCGGAACGGAAATTCTCCTCCACCTAAAAAACGCCAAACCTTTTGGAAATCAATCGACCCCCATAAAAAATAAATAGATAAAATAAAATTGTCAAAGAAAAAAAATTCTCATAGAAAGAAAATGGATCATTCGATTTTATGCAAACTTAGCAAACCTCAATATTTGTATCAGATCTATATCAGCTGTGTCAAGTAAAAAAGTTTGGCCTGGCCGAATTTTAAATACCCTCCACCATTTGGAACGAATTTGGCAATTCTCAAAAACTATAAAATCCGTTAAAAATTCTGTTAAAATTTTAAAAATACCGAATGTAGCTATTATATTAGGGTCTTTACGACGACATGAATCTGCATAGATAACATTTGTCATAAGCCATTACAATATTCAAATGCGAAACCTAAAAAAATCGGTTATAATGTCGATAAAATCAAAATACCGAATATCGGGAGGTACCGTTTAATGGGGGCTATACGAAGACCTGGACCTGCACAGACAATTTTCTGTCTTAGGCTGTAGTATCCATTACGAACTTCAAATATCAAATTTGAAACAATTCTGGTGAAAAATGTCCCTAAAATCATTAAAATACCGAATATCGGGAGGTACCGTTTTATGGGGGCTTTACGAAGAGGTGGACCTGCACAGATAATTTTCTGTCTTAGGCTGTAGTATCTATTACGAATTTTAAATACCAAATTTGAAACAATTCCGGTGAAGAAATTCGTTAAAATCATTAAAATACCGAATATCGGGAGGTATAGTTATATGGGGGCTATAGGAAGACGTGGACCTGCACAGACAATTTTCTGTCTTAGGTTGTAGTATCCATTAAGAATTTGAAATACCAAATTTGAAACAATTCCGGTGAAGAAATTCGTTAAAATGATCAAAATACCGAATATCGGGAGGTATAGTTATATGGGGGCTATTGGAAGACGTGGACCTGCACAGACAATTTTCTGTCTTAGGCTGTAGTATCCATTACGAACTTCAAATATCAAATTTGAAACAATTCTGGTGAAAAATGTCCCTAAAATCATTAAAATACCGAATATCGGGATGTACCGTTTTATGGGGGGCTTTACGAAAAGGTGGACCTGCACAGACAATTTTCTGTCTTAGGCTATAGTATCCATTACGAACTTCAAATATCAAATTTGAAACAAATCTGGTAAAAAATGTCCCTAAAATCATTAAAATACCGA
The DNA here is from genome assembly GCF_030504385.1 of Musca domestica. Taxonomy (NCBI): domain Eukaryota; kingdom Metazoa; phylum Arthropoda; class Insecta; order Diptera; family Muscidae; genus Musca; species Musca domestica. Next base: position 6,311,595 of record NW_026712324.1, on the reverse strand, counting down.
ATACCGGGAGGAACTTTTATATGGGGGATCTACGAAGACGTGGACCTGCACAGACAATTTTCTGTCTTAGGCTGTAGTATCCATTACGAATTTTAAATACCAAATTTGAAACAATTCCAGTGAATAAATTCGCTAAAATCATCAAAATACCGAATATCGGGAGGTATAGTTATATGGGGGCTATACGAAGACGTGGACCTGCACAGACAATTTTCTGTCTTAGGCTGTAGTATCTATTTCGAACTGCAAATACCAAATTTGAAACAATTCTGGTGAAAAATGTCCCTAAAATCATTAAAATACCGAATATCGGGAGGTACCGTTTTATGGGGGCTATACCAAAACGTGAACCTATATTTTCAATACCAAAAGTCCTGCAGACATAACATACATTTGAGCAAAATTTTATCAATCTACTTCAATTCGTTCGGAAGCTAGAGTGATTTCCACAGACGGACAGACGGATAGAAGGACAGACGGACGGACGGACATCGCTAACTCGACATAGACTTTTATGCTGATCAAGAATATATATATACTTTGTGGGGTCTAAAATGTGTATTTCGAGGTGTTACAAACGGAATGATAAACTTAATATATCCTCCATACTATAGTGGAGGGTATAAAAATGGACAATAAAAGTCCACTAATGCTAATACATCCATATGAAATTTGAAATAAGCATCCGCTTCATTCATTAACTCAAACCAATATTTCTGTCAATGCAAGATCTGGTATAAATATGGGATATATCGATCCACTATTTCTTGTATCTACCCAACAAAGGGTCAACATTTTACATAATTATAACTCTTATAAATTGTGAAAATATTTATCAGTTCTGTTCGAAATTGGCACATTGCAAAATTTGTGCAAACTGTAGTACCCAGTGCTGCAAACCTATCGACTTGTCCATTAGGCTTGGATCGGTTGAGATCTTCACACTACCTTTGAACCATGGTTTGGATTTTGAAATATTTCTTTATGGACCTCGGACCCCCGCTAATATCAACCTTTTACAAACTCTAAGTATTAAAATTGGAGCAATTCCTGAAGCAATTCCCTACAATCATCAATAAACCGAATATCGGGCGACATTGTTAAATAGGGGCCGTTGTTAAATGTGGAACCATATATCTCATTTTCAATACCAACCATCCGAGACACAAATATATTTTTTTCAAACATATTCTTTTTGAAGATTGATTTTTAAGTGCAATCCTATTTCCTTGCTCTAATGTTGATATATTACTCTGACAGTGCGACCGATGTTATTTACCATACCGGTCTCCCTCCCCATATGTATTTACGTTTTTCCATCGAAATCGTCAGCCAATTTTAAATATTCTTGTTATCGATGATGCTTTTTCTACCATCTTTTTGGTTAATTTTTGTATTTAAGCTTCAGCACTTAAGTAAACCACTGTCCGTGCCTTCAAACAAAACTAAACAATATAAGTCTCATGAAGCTGTACGAGTACACTGTGTACCCCACCACTGTCAAACTGAACGATAGAACTGGCAATTGACTAAACTTAGGCATACGTATAACAACAGCAAAAAAACAACAACACTGTGTGTGGAGGTGTAAGAGTGAGTACAACTATTACAATCGATTATGGAACAATACTATCGACTAGATAAAAAAAAAACATGGAAAACTATGAATGAATGAACGTAAATGTGGAACTGGGTGGAGGCCCACGATAATGACATTCTATGTCATTGCAAAACCAACTGCTACAACCGGCAGTAACAACTTAATGAACATTTGCCAGTTTTTGTGGGGGCTACTGTTTTATACTTAACGTCTAAAAAAAAACCAATAAAAAAAGTTTGCAAAAACAGAAATTAAAAAAAAAAAAAACAATAAAAACGGATGCAACAAATTTGGTCATATGAATGAATAAAATTAGTGGCGTGTTGACTCATGTAATAGCTATTTGATGGTGATGGCGATGATACGAGATAGTTGTTTGAGGAGGGTATAAAAATGGTGGTATTGTAAGAGAAAAGGCCGGTGTAGGGAGAAAAGACTCAATCTTTTTGGAAAAAGATAGGAATTCTTAGACAAAAAAAAAAAAAAAAAAAAAAAAACTTATTACTGATAATCTTATGAAAGAAGACCCACTGATCTTTAATAAACGAAGACCCATTGATCTTCCATGAAAGAAGCCGAACTTGCCTCCAAAGGAAGCAGATCAACTGGTCTTCATATTAAACAAGTTAGCAAAGGCTACAGTCGAGCGGGGCCGACCGTTGAATACCCTACAACACTATAATAAAGATACAGTTTATATAGGCGAGAAACTCGAAAGAATTCCACAAGATATTGTGACAAATAATAAAAGAAATGCATCAGATTTCAAATAATAGCAACTTAAACTAATTTGTTCATTTCCAATTTATTGGAAGATTTTGCACGTAAATGGTCTTTCCTGTATTAGTGAATTCTCCAAAAAGTCACTGGAATAGACATTTTCGTATTTTGTCTACAAAAGTTGGCAAACTATTTCACACATTGAATATTTTTGGATGGCCATCCAAAACTGCTTGGCTTTTGCAATGCCTCATTCAAATGTGCGTGAGGATCGAGCAATAATTACGACCTGCTGACAATTTTGCAGTTTTTTTGGTCCATTTCAACCCCTAAATATATGACGATCATCTCCAAAAAGAGTAGGCTTCTATTCTGACCCTCATCTTATCTCCATGCTAAATTTCGTAAGGATCGGGCCATAAATGCGATCTGTATATGATATCCTGATATCCTAACTACTTAGTTTTGTTAGCTGTAGAAATTTTACCAAATGTTTAATTCAAAATGAAAATATGCCAAAAATATGACAAAATTTAAAAAATATGAGAAAATTTTACAAAATCAATATTTTCATCTTTAGAGAGATATTTTTATGCGATTTTTTAAACGTTGTTTCTTTCCTGCCAAGAGGCCATTCTGAATTAACGAGAACTGTCGAAATCAGTTCAGCCGTTCTCGACATAAAGAGTGATTTGTTAAAAGCTTGATAACTTAAAAAAAAAAAAAAACGGATAAAATTTGCAAAATCTCATCGGTTCTTTATTTGAAACGTTAGATTGGTCCATGACATTTACTTTTTGAAGATAATTTCATTTAAATGTTGACCGCGGCTGCGTCTTAGTTGGTCCATTCGGAAAGTCCAATTTTGGGCAACTTTTTCGAGCATTTCGGCCGGAATAGCCCGAATTTCTTCGGAATGTTGTCTTCCAAAGCTGGAATAGTTGCTGGCTTATTTCTCTAGACTTTAGACTTGACGTAGCCCCACAAAAAATAGTCTAAAGGCGTCAAATCGCATGATCTTGGTGGCCAACTTACCGGTCCATTTCTTGAGATGAATTGTTCTCCGAAGTTTTCCCTCAAAATGGCCAAAGAATCGCGAGCTGTGTGGCATGTAGCGACATCTTGTTGAAACCACATGTCAACCAAGTTCAGTTCTTCCATTTTTGGCAACAAAAAGTTTGTTAGCATCAAACGATAGCGATCGCCATTCACCGTAACGTTGCGTCCAACAGCATCTTTGAAAAAATACGGTCCAATGATTCCACCAGCGTACAAACCACACCAAACAGTGCATTTTTCGGGATGCTTGGGCAGTTCTTGAACGGCTTCTGGTTGCTCTTCACTCCAAATGCGGCAATTTTGCTTATTTACGTAGCCATTCAACCAGAAATGAGCCTCATCGCTGAGCAAAATTTGTCGATAAAAAAGCGGATTTTCTGCCAACTTTTCTAGGGCCCATTCACTGAAAATTCGACGTTGTGGCAGATCGCAGTCTATTCATGATGAAATGTCAAAGCATACTGAGCATCTTTCTCTTTGACACCATGTCTGAAATCCCACGTGATCTGTCAAATACTAATGCATGAAAATCCTAACCTCAAAAAAATCACCCTTTATAAGAGATCTTTCAAGCATATCTTCTTTGATGCACATATTTTGCTATATATCCGTTTTGTTGGATGTTAACATTAATGTAAAGATCAGAAGTAACCTTGTCATGGCTTTGTGATTTTGCCGGGATTTAAATATTCGCGGTTTAATGAAACGTTTTGAATTTTTTCAACACAAAAGATATGGTCTATTTTACCCGCTAAATATTATCCGATGACCACCCAAATTGGTAGGCTTCTTCCCCGCCCTAAACTCTAGCTTCATGCGAAGTTCCGCGTCGATTGGTCTATAATTGCGACCTGCATAGATACTGCATCATTTTGACCCCTAAATATTATGCGATCATCTCCAAAAGAAATAGGGTTCTATTCTGACCCTAGCCCCACCTCCATTCTAAATTTTGTGAAGATCGGGCCATAATTGCGACCTGCAGAGTGATTACAAATTAACATGAACAGACGGACAGACGGACGAACGGACATACATAGCTAGATCAACTCAACTCGGCGAGATAGGAAGATCCATATATACATTCCTATGTGGGAAATCAATATTTCGAGGTGTTACATAATTTTTGGCCCAATCAAACTTATAATACCCCCAACACATAGTGTTGTAGGGTATAAAAATACCAACTCATCTCCTATTAAAGAAGTCCAACTGGTCTTTTGTGAAATAACACTCACTTATCTTCTGGGAACGAAGATCGGCTTGGGAAAAAGACCTTGATGTCGTCTTTGGGGAAGGTAACCTGATATTATTTTAAAGAAGACCTTGCGGTCTCCTTTTAAAGAAAATTTTCGATCTTCTTTTAATACGTTGGGTCTTCTAGGAAAAAGACCTTGTAGTCTTCTAAGGAAGAAGACGTACGTACCTTCTTTGAGAGAAGACCAAATGGTCTTCTCTCAAAGAAGACCCTGGGGTTTTCTATAATAGAAGATCTATTTTAAAAAGGACCTGCTGGTCTTCTTTAGCAGAAGCCTTAATCGTCTTCTATGGAAGAAAATCTTATGGTCTTCTAGGGAGTAACAACTCGTGGCTTTATTTTGGAAGAAGACACACTGGTCCTCTTTGGAAAAAACCCACTGTTCATCTTTGGAAGAAGATCCAGAGGTTCTGTTTGGAAGGAGACGCACTGGTCGTCTTTGGAAGAAAACCCACTGGTCTTCTATGGGATAATAACTTGAGTTATCTATGGAATAAGACCTACTAGTTTTCAAGGGAAGAATACTTTGGGACTTCTTGTGGTCTTCTAGGGAGAAACATTTCGTGGCTTTATTTTGGAAGAAGACATACTGGTCCTATTTGCAAAAAAACCCATTGTGTATCTTTGGAAGAAGGTCCAGAGGTCCTCTTTGGAAGGAGACGCAATGATCGTCTTTTGAAGAAGATCCACTGGTCTTCTATGGGTTAATAACTTGGATTATCTATGAAAGAAAACCCACTGACCTTCAAAGGAAGAATACCTTGGTACTTCTACCAAATAAGACTTTTGGTCTTCTATAGAAAATGACCTTGTGGTCTTCTGCCAACAAACGGCTCGAGGTCTACTTTTGGAAGCAAAAAACACACTGCTACTCTTTGAAACAAGACTCACTTGTCCTCTTTAGAATAATACCTTAGGTATTCTATGGAAGAAGATCCACCACTAGCTTTCTAGAGAAGAATACCTTGGGTCTTCTATGAATATAGAACTTGTGGCCTTCTAGGAAGATATACCTCGTGGTCTGATCTTGTGGTCTCCTCGGAAAAAGACTTGGTGATCATATATTGAAGAAGACTCTCTTGCCATCTTTGGAAGAATATCTTCTATAGAAGAAGACCTTGTGGATTTCCAGGAAGAAAGGCCTCGTGTCTACTTCTTGAAGAAGACACACTGGTTCTCTTTGCAAGAAGAGTCATTGGTCCTCCTTAGAAAAAGATCCACTGGTCCTCTTTGGAAAAATACCTCAGGTCTTCTATGAAAGCAGACCCAATAGTCTTCTATCTCGTGGTTTTCTAGGGAAAATCCCTTGTGGCCTTCTAGAAAGAAAGACCTCGTGGTCATCTACAGAAGAATATCCACCGGTCTTCTTTGAAGAAAGGCGCATTAGTTTTTTATGGGAGAGTATCTTATGGTCTTTTGGGAAGAAAATCTTGGGTCTTTTTATGGAAGAAGGCGTTAAGGTCGTATAGGAAAGAAGACCCTGTGGTCTTCTAGATAAGAATACCTTGGGCTTTCTTTGGAAGATGAACTTGTGGTCTTCTAGGGGAGAAGACTTTGTGGTCTTCTAGAAAAAAAAAACATTATGGTCTAAGGAAGAACTTCTTCTTTGAAGAAAGGCGCATTGGTTTTCTATGGGGGAATATCTTATGGTCTTTTGGGAAGAAAATCTTGGGTCTTTCTATGGAAGAAGGCGTTAAGGTCGTATAGGAAAGAATACCCTGTGGTCTTCTAGAGAAGAATACCTTGGGTTTTCTTTGGAAGATGAACTTGTGGTCTTCTAGGGAAGAAGACTTTGAGGTCTTCTAGAAAAAAAAAAAAAAAAACATTGTGGTCTAAGGAAGAACTTTTGGTTCTGAGAGGAAGAATACCTTTTGTTCTTTTAAGATCGAAATGTTCTGTGTGTGTGTTTTTTTACAACTTTTTTCAAACAAACCCCACATCTAATTGTACCCCGATTACTAACGCTCTTACTCACAACATCCGTTGGCTGGGCTATGCTTTTTATATTCTCACGTGCTTGTGTGGTAATATTTATTATTGTGGGGGCTTAATTGTTAGTCACTTTTGGTGAGCGACAGCAGTGAGTTCACACCACAAACAAGCATTGTTGCCCCGGTGCAGTTTCATTGTGTAATTTTATGAATGAATTTTTTTTTACTCACCCAACAAAATTTCGACTTTGTTGTTTGTTATAGTACGTTTGTAATATACACATACATACACTTGTGACCTGTGTAGCCAAACCTGTCCGTCTTGCCTCCGCTCTCTGTCATGTTTTGCAATTGACAATGAATCGTTGATTTTTGCCCCAGCTTCCAAGGTTGGAACAATTTTGAAAGACAATGTATTGTTGTGTACATACGTACAAATGTAGCTATGTTTTGTTTTATGTGAAAAAATGCATAATAAAATTATATGTTGACTTAATTATATTGTGTGTAGGTTGGTTAGGTTGTAGTGCTTGGCAAAAATTAAAAGAAAGACAATTTTCTTTAAATCTAAACCCAAACTTGATATTTTTAGTGGGTAAGTAGTGATTATGGGGTGGGGGAGTGAAGTCTTAACTCAGGATTTAAATTTAGAAAATATATTTCCTGATAAATGTTGGAGGAGAGGTAGGTATACCCTACATTGGTAAGGGTAAGGTAAGGTAAGGGGTATTACGCCTTTGTGCATTTGTTTGTAACATGAAGAAGGAATCGATATAGACCCATAATTAAAGGGTGATTTTTTTGAGGTTAGGATTTTCATGCATTAGTATTTGACAGATCACGTGGGATTTCAGACATGGTGTCAAAGAGAAAGATGCTCAGTATGCTTTGACATTTCATCATGAATAGACTTACTAACGAGCAACGCTTGCAAATCATTGAATTTTATTACCAAAATCAGTGTTCGGTTCGAAATGTGTTTCGCGCTTTACGTCCGATTTATGGTCTACATAATCGACCAAGTGAGCAAACAATTAAAGCGATTGTGACCAAGTTTCGCACTCAGTTTATTTTATTGGACATTAAACCAACCACACGAATGCGTACAGTGCGTACAGAAGAGAATATTGCGTCTGTTTCTGAGAGTGTTGCTGAAGACCGTGAAATGTCGATTCGTCGACGTTCAACGGCAATTGGGTTTGTGTTATTCGACCACATGGAAGATTTTACGCAAAGATCTTGGTGTAAAACCGTATAAAATACAGCTCGTGCAAGAACTGAAGCCGAACGATCTGCCACAACGTCGAATTTTCAGTGAATGGGCCCTTTTATCGACAAATTTTGTTCAGCGATGAGGCTCATTTCTGGTTGAATGGCTACGTAAATAAGCAAAATTGCCGCATTTGGAGTGAAGAGCAACCAGAAGCCGTTCAAGAACTGCCCATGCATCCCGAAAAATGCACTGTTTGGTGTGGTTTGTACGCTGGTGGAATCATTGGACCGTATTTTTTCAAAGATGCTGTTGGACGCAACGTTACGGTGAATGGCGATCGCTATCGTTCGATGCTAACAAACTTTTTGTTGCCAAAAATGGAAGAACTGAACTTGGTTGACATGTGGTTTCAACAATATGGCGCTACATGCCACACAGCTCGCGATTCTATGGCCATTTTGAGGGAAAACTTCGGAGAACAATTCATCTCAAGAAATGGACCGGTAAGTTTGCCACCATGATCATGCGATTTGACGCCTTTAGACTATTTTTTGTGGGGCTACGTCAAGTCTAAAGTCTACAGAAATAAGCCAGCAACTATTCCAGCTTTGGAAGACAACATTTCCGAAGAAATTCGGGCTATTCCGGCCGAAATGCTCGAAAAAGTTGCCCAAAATTGGACTTTCCGAATGGACCACATAAGACGCAGCCGCGGTCAACATTTAAATGACATTCAAAAAGTAAATGTCATGGACCAATCTAACGTTTCAAATAAAGAACCGATGAGATTTTGCAAATTTTATGCGTTTTTTTTTTTTTAAGTTATCAAGCTCTTAACAAATCACTCTTTACTTTTGACGATCTTCATAGAATCACTTTCTGCATCGATTTATGCATGCCAGTCCGTCCATGTATTCTTGTGGACAAATTGCAGGTCGCATTTATTATTCGAATGAGATGTAATTTTGCAAACAATATTTGTTTGGCGTAAGGACAAACCCTATTGAAATTTGTGATAATCGGATTAGCCCTCATATATCTTCAACTGATTTCGGGTTAATTGTGCACCAACTGGCCAGTAAAAGTCCAAATGACCTTAATTTCGGTACATACCACCGTATTCAGTCTAGCAGCAACCTTATTAAATTTTCATCCGATTTGGTGTTTTAAGTACCTCACATGCGTAGTATGCACTAAAGAAGAATAATATTTGGTACCGGACATCAGATACTGCTCGAAAATACTTCTGTCAAATTTTATGGAGATCGGTTCTGATTAGGGTATATAGCCCATATACTATATCTTTATGGCTAATATCAGCCCAAATGGACTGAATATTGGCATTTACGACTGAATTCATAACATAAATCAGTACTCCAAATTTGGTGTAAATCTTTTCAGATATAGCTATAGCTCCCATATATATATGTTTCATCCGATTTGGTTTTTAAGTCCTCAAATTCGTAATAAGCATTCGACAACAATGATATTTGGTACTAGATATCCTATAAAGCTCCGAAATACCTCTGCTAAATGTTACGAAGATCAGTTCAGATTTGGATAAAGGTCCCATATACATCTTCAACCGATTTCAGGTCAATTGTACACCAAATGACCAATATCTGTCAAAAAGTCCTTAGTCCTGTCTAGAAGAAAGTACATCAAATTTGGAGAAAATTGGTTCAGATATAGCTATAGCTCCCATATATCGGCCCCGATATCTATTTTTATACCCTCCACCATAGTATGGAGGGTATATTAAGTTTGTCACACCTCTAGATATACATTTTAGATCCCACAAAGTATATATATTTTTAATCAGCATAAAATTCTATGTCGCTTTAGCGGTGTCCGTCCGCCCATCCGTCTGTGGAAATCACTCTAGCTTCCGAACGAAATGAAGTAGATTGATAAAATTTTACTCAAATGTATATTATTTCTGCCGGACTTTTGGTATTGAAAATGGGCTAAGTAGGTCCACGTTTTGGTATAGCCCCCATATAACGATATTCGGTATTTTGATGATTTTAACGACATTATTCACCGGAATTGGTTCAAATTTGGTATTTGAAGTTCGAAATAGATACTACAGCCTAAGACAGAAAATTGTCTGTGCGGGTCCACGTCTTCGTATAGCCCCCATATAACAGTACCACCCGATATTCGGTACTTTGTTGATTTTAGCGACACTATTCACCGGAATTGTTTTAAATTTGGTATTTGATGTTCGTAACGGATGCTAAAGCCTCAGACAAAAAATTTTCTGCTCAGGTCCACGCCTTCGTATAGCCCCCTTATAACAGTACCTCCTGATATTCGGTACTTTTTTGATTTTAGCGACACTATTCATCGGAATTGTTTTAAATTTGGCATTTGATGTTCGTAACGGATGCTACAGCCTAAGACAGACAATTGCCTGTGCGGGTCCACGTTTTCGTATAGCCCCCTTATAACAGTACCTCCCGATATTCGGTACTTTTTTGATTTTAGCGACACTATTCATCGGAATTGTTTTAAATTTGGCATTTGATGTTCGTAACGGCATTTGATGCACGTAAGACAGAAAATTGCCTGCGTCTTCGTATAGTCCCCATATAACGGTACCTCCCGATATTCGGTATTTTGATGAATTTAGTGATATTTTGCAACGGAATTGTTTCAAATTTGGTATTTGATGTTCATAATGGATGCTACAGCCTAAGACAGAAAATTGCCTGCGCGGGTCCACGTCTTCGTATTTTAAATTTGGTATTTGATGTTCATAACGGATGCTACAGCCTAAGACAGAAAATTGCCTGTGCGCGTCCACGTCTTCGTATAGCCCCCATATAACAGTACTTCCCGGTATTCAGTATTTTGATGAATATAGTGATATTTTGCAACGAAATTGTTTCACATTTGGAATTTTAAGTTCGCAATGGATACTACAGCCTAAGACAGAAAATTGTTTGCACGGGTCCACGTCTTCGTATAGCCCCCATATAACAGTACCTCCCGATATTCGGCACTTTTTTGATTTTAGCGACACTATTCACCGGAATTGTTTTAAATTTGGTATTTGGTGTTCATAAAGGATGCTACAGCCTAAGACAGAAAATTTTCTGTGCAGGTTCACGTCTTCGTATAGCCCCCCGTACAACGGTACCTCCCGATATTCGGTATTTTGATGATTTTAGCTACATTATTCACCGATTTTTGTTGAGTTTCATTTTAATATTGTAATGGCTTATAACAAAAGTTACCTATGCAGCCTTTTTCCTTACTGGTTTTTCTAATAGACTATGCAGTATCTTGACTTTGAGAATTAATTAATATAATACGTGTCTATGTAGCTTAAATAAACATGTACAAAATATTATAGTGGATTCATTTTGAAAATCCAGTAAAAAAGTGGTTTGATTTTCAGAGGTATATTCTCATACTACTTAGTTTTTTATCCTGAATCCTGTTAGACCCCATTGAACGACTAATTTGTATACACATTTCCAAACGACTCATAACTTTTACAATTACATTGATAATTGGCTTCGTCTCTGGCTGCGAGCTTCTCAAACAAAATGTGTGAAGATATGTTCATTTTATGTGGCGTTGTTCAAGCATTTAGTGTGTCAATGTCAATTGGCAAGGGAAAAACAAAACACTACAAAAATAACAACACACAGAAAAAAAACTTAATTCACAATAATAATAACAAACAGAGAAAAAAATAATAAATAATTTTCAGCATAACAACTCAAGTGGTCTCCAGTCTAAGCCAAAATCGGTTAGATCCAGTAAAATCTAATTTCTCAACTGATATTACTGGTTAAATTACATAAACTGGATAAACCAGATCGTGGCGCACAAAAATATAGCATGTATGTATAGTTCTTTAAGAAGGGCTCTTCAAAAGCCGAAAACCCATACCCTGTAGAAAAATGATAACCTTACACCATTAGCATTAGTTATAATGACAACTACATACTCTCTGCATTACCAGTAGGCCAAAAGTAATGACAAACTAAAATTGTCTATCGTTATTTATTTTTCCAAGCAATTTATAAATGCGACACATAGAATTTACGGCCGACTACAAAACATAAGGTTGCCGGTCCAAATCTCCGCGTCAACAAAAACTCAGAAAGTATAAAAAATTTTTCTGACGCGCAACTTTTGTCATAAGCCTTCACATAAGCCTATTTACTGGCATAGGCTGTAGAATCCATTACGAACTTCAAATACAAAATTCCAAATAATTCCGGTAAATAATGTCGCTAAAATCATCAAAATACCGTATATCCGAGGTACCGTTATATGGGGGCTATACGAAAACGTGGACCTGCACGGACAATTTTCTGTTACAGGCTGTAGTATCCATTACGAACTTCAAATACTAAATTTGAAATAATTCCGGTAAAAATTGTCGCTAAAATCATCAAAGTACCGAATATCAGGGGGTACCGTTATATGGGGGCTATATGAAGACGTGGACCTGCACAGACAATTTTCTGTCATAGGCTGTAGTATTCATTACGATCTTCAAATACTCAATTTGAAATAATTCCGGTAAAAATTGTCGCTAAAATCATCAAAATACCGCATATCGGGAGCTACCGTTATATGGGGGCTATACGTAGACGTAGACCTACACAGACAATTTTCTGTGATAGGCTGTAGTATTCATCACGAACTTCAAATACTAAATTTGAAATAATTCCGGTAAAAATTGTCGCTAAAATCATCAAAAAACCGAATATCGGGAGGTACCGTTATATGGGGGCTATACCAAAATGCGGACCTACATGACCCATTTTTAATACCGAAAGTCCTGCAGACATAATACACATTTGAGTAAAATTTTATCAATCTGCTTCATTTCGTTCGGAAGTTAGAGTGATTTCTACAGACGGACAGACGGAGGGACATTGTTAAATCGACATAGAATTTTATGCTGATCAAGAATATATACGTTTTGTGGGGTCTAAAATGTATATTTCGAGGTCTTACAAACGGAATGATAAACTTAATATACCCTCCATACTATGGTGGAGGGTATAAAAATGTAAAGTAATTGACTGACTGGCTTATTGATTCACCAACACTCAACAGAAACGGCTGAAGCTAAAATCTGCAATTTCGGGTGAGGGTTACTATGATTTGGAAGGAGTCAGATAAGGCTGGTTTTTGTGAAATTCGTACTAAAGCTGTACGAAAAGTAGTAAAAGGTACTAAATATAGTACCCTTTGTATTTGACGAAGCAGTAGAGCTAGAATTCTTAAATTGGGAATGGTGCGTACAATAGATGTAGCCTTGTGGAGGTATGTTTGTTATAAAGAGGTGGTTTTTGGAAAAGTGTGCCACAAGTGTACGAAAAGTACTCAGCTACATTTAGTACCATTTCGTATCATATGAACGATTAGAGCACTGTAGGATTTGGGGTATGTAGGAAGTTTTTTCATACTAATACTTATGTGTACTAAGTGGTACTAAATTTTAGTACAATTAACTTTTTGGGAGAAGAGGTAGAGTTGAAATCCTGAAATTAGGAAACAAAATTTCTGCTGAATTGGATGATGTAGGATGTTATGGAAATTTGCACTTATGTGTACTAAATGTTTGTAATATTTGGTACAATTTGGATTTAGGCGAACCAATAGAGGTGGTATTCTGAAATTTGAAGAAAATATGATTGCCGGAGTTTGGGATTGTGAAATGTAGGTAGTTTTGGAAATTTTAACTTATATGTACTAAATTTGGTAAAATTTGGAATTGGCTGAAGCGACAAATCAGGAATCCTGGAATTTGGAGAAAAGACTTCTGTCGGAGTGTAGAATTGGGATAGTATTCGAAATTTGTACAAATCTACCTGGAAAATTCTGAATGGTACTAAATTTAGTATGACGTGAACCATGCTTCAAATCAGAAATTTGTCACTATCGTGTAGGATTGAGATTTGGGGTTGTTTTTGGAAATACGTACTAAAAAGTATTGAATGGTACTAAATTTGATATTTGGGTAAGGAACTGAGTTGGAAGTCTAAACTTTGGCACTAGGATAAGCTTTTGGCTGATTTGGTAGATACTTGGCGGCCTATTTGGAAATACGTTCCAAAAAGTACCAACTAGTATTCACTTTAGTATTTGGGGAAATAATAGAGCTGGAAATCTAAAGTTTGGAGTGAGCTGCTTTAATGTTGAGTAGGATAGACAAACTTAATGGTTTTCGAAATTTGAACAATACATGTAGCATGGAAATAATGGTATTTTATTTTATACGAAATAGCGGGCATTAGCTAGTAAAGCGGGCATTAGTCCAAACGAAATGGCGAAAACTAGAATCTTGTGATTTTGCGCTTGAGCCAGTCTTAGTGCGCAGGCATGTGATAAGACTGGGATTATGGAAATTCGTACTAAATGGGTGCAAAAAGTACTAAAATCTACTAAAAGTGAATACTTTGTATTGGACAAACGGAAGGAGCTAGAATTTTAAAATCGTGAAGGAGAGTCACTGATGCAGTGTAGGATGGGTATTTTAAAAGGGTTTTTGGAAATCTGAACTTTTAGGTTACAAAAAGTTCTAAAATGGTACTAAACTTCAAAAATGGTATGGGAAGTAAGTTCAATAAATATAGGAGGTTTTGGAAAAGTGTATTAAGTGTGCGAAATATACTAGATGGTACTAAAGTTCTAAAATGGTACTAAACTTCAAAAATGGTATGGGAAGTAAGTTCAATATATAAAGGTGATTTTGGAAATGTGAACTAAGTATGCGAAATATACTAGATGGTACTAAATTTGGGGACAGTTTGGATTAGGATGAACGGATGAAGCTGGAATTTGGAAATTTTGTATTGGGATCCCTGTTGGTGGTAAGTTTGTGTGTGGTTTTTTTTAACAAAATGCATGATATGATCATAATTAAATAATATTCCACAGATTGTAAGGCAACATACACCCATTAACTCGTAGCACAATACTATGTGCCAGGACAAGTTGACACCAAACTGTGCCTTCCAGGACAATTCTGCCGGTACAATATGGGTATCTACGGAAAGCTTATGAAGTCTACTATCCATTGGCATTAACAAAATTATAGGAAGGTCCGGCCAGTTCCGAGGTATATGGTCATTTCTGGAGGTATCCTTGGAACAGGATAACTCCATTGGTCAATATGCCTTCCAGGACAATTCTGCCGGCACAATATGGGTACCTACGGAAAGCTTATGAAGTCTACTTTCCATTGTTATTAACAAAATTATAGGAAGGTCCGGCCAGTTCCAGTCATTTCTGGAGGTACCCTTGGGACAGGATAACTCCGTTGGCCAATATGCCTTCCAGGACAATTCTACCGGCACAATATGGGTACCTACGGAAAGCTTATGAAGTATACTATCCATTGGTATTAACAAAATTATAGGAAGGTCCGGCCAGTTCCGAGGTATATGGTCATTTCTGGAAGTATCCTTGGAACAGGATATCTCCATTGGTCAATATGCCTTCCAGGACAATTCTACCGGCACAATATGGGTACCTACGGAAAGCTTATGAAGTCTACTATCCATTGGTATTAACAAAATTATAGGAAGGTCCGCCCAGTTCTTATTGAGAAACACATGGTCTTCTACAAGATCAACAAATGGTATTCCCTAAAAAATACCGATTTTTTTTATGGAAGACGAAATGTTTTCCCTTTGGGGAAGAACATAACATAGTCCTTTATACGAAGACAATATGGTCTTCTATATAACTGAAAAGGCCGAAACTTCTTCCTGGTGATCAAATGCCCCAAATAGTCTTCATAGGAAAGACAGTGATATGAGAATATCAATTGGCTTTTAGCACAAATAAATTTTTCTCCCATAACGTATTTATAAAATTTGTGATTAATTAAGCGGAAAGTAGAGCAAATGCTTAAAAGCTTCAGCGAACAATTAGCTGCCACCTACGTAGAAAAAGCAAATATTAAAGTAGAAAAAAAAAAAACAATTGTATCGTTTTGTACCCTAGACCTCTATGAAGACGTATTAATTGTGAAATTAAGTTTGTTACATATAACAAGTAAAAAAGCAGTAAGTTCGGCCGGGCTAAACTTTGAATATCCTCCACCATTTGAAACAAGTTAAAATTTTTTCCAAAAAAAAAAAAAAAAACATTAAATATTCAGTTAAAATCTTTAAAATACCTATTATCGGAAGGTTCCGATATATGAGGGATATACGATATCGTTAACCTATAAAGGGAATTCTCTGTGTGAAAAATCTGGCTAAAATCATCAAAATACCAAATATCGGGGGGTACCGTTATATGGAGGCTATACGATATCGTGGACCTATATAGACGATTCTTCTTCAGGGGGTAAAGTAACCAAAACGAACTCCTTGTGTAGAATTTCAGAAAATTCGTTAGAAAAATGTAGCTCAAATCAGAATTCAGACAATTCCGTTGAAAAATGTGGCTAAAATAATCAAAATACCGAATATCGGGGGTACCGTTATATGGGGGATACACGATATCGTGGACCTGTATAGACAATTCTCTTTCAGGGGGTAAAGTACTCACAAGGAACTCCTTGTGTGGATTTTCAGACAATTCCGTTGAAAAATGTGGTTATAAAATAATCAAAATACCGAACATCGGGGGTACCGTTATATGGGGGATACACGATATCGTGGACCTGTATAGACAATTCTCTTTCAGGGGGTAAAGTACTCACAAGGAACTCTTTGTGTGGATTTTCAGATAGTTCCGTTGAAAAATGTATCTAAAATCGTCAAAATACCGAATATGGGGGGTACCGTTATATGGGGTATGTACGATATCGTGAACCTATATAGTCAATTCTCTTTCAGGAGGTAAAGTACTCAGAAGGGACTCTTTGTGTGGAATTTCAGACAATTCCATTAAAAAATGTGGCTAAAATCATCAAAATACCGAATATCGTGGAACGATATAGCCCATCTTCGAACTTGACCTGCCTGCGGACAAAAGACAGATCTGTGCAAAATGTTAGCTTCCTATCTTAATTCGTTTTGACTGCAGCGTGATTACAACAGACGGACAGACGGACGGACATGGCTAAATCGTCTTAGAGTTTTACGCTGATCAAGAATATATATACTTTGTTGGGTCTAAAATGACTATTTCGATGAGTTACAAACGGAATGACGAACTTAATATACCCTCCATACTATGTATGGTGGAGGGTAAAAAAAATAAAAATAAAATTTTGGGTTTTCATGTAAGAGGAAATCTTTCTAATTATTTATAGGATGTGGTACTTGTGGTCTTGGAAATTTTGAAGGCTATATTCCCGAATTAAATATAGTTTCAAATGTTGGCTTCACTTGAGGCTAGTAAGATTTCGCAAGCACAAATGTTAGCACACGTCGGTCCTGATTTCTCTCTTGTGCCTCCAAAATTTATTCGTGTAGTAATAGAATTTTCGAATTTTAGAAGCCCTCATTAATTTGAATATAATGAGTCTTAATCTCCTCCTCTGATTTCGATACATGCCCAAAATGTCCAAGACTTCCTCTCCCATGGAGTAGGGTATCAAAAATGCCGTTGCTTCCAACTTAATGCGGCGTTTCCTCTCTTTGTTTTGTTAGATTCATACATGTATTCGGACTATTAATTTGTTAATGACAATATAACAAGAATGGCGTTACAAAACAACACAACAATGCAAAGCTAACTAACCAGAAACAGACAGACAGACAGACGGCCAACCAAACAATTTGGGGAAACGTAACGCTTTATGAAAGTGCCATAATTTAGTTGTACATCTTTTTGTTCAGCAGCAGATTTAACAAAGCATAACAAAATCGATTAAATTTTAACAATTTGTTGGCTGATGAATTGCGGATGGGTTTCGGCTATTCATAGACGAGACGAAAAATTAAGCAAAAATTAATTGAATTAAGTATGTGACAATGTTGTTGTGCGAACAGTCGTTCAAACTACCAGCCAGCCAGCCAACCATCAAACCTCATCCCACTATCATCTTCATCGTCTAAATTGTAATGTGAGCAAACACACGTTCAACATCAATTTTCAAACTTTGTTTACCGTTACCACTGATTGTTGTTGTCGTTGTTGCTGTTTTTGGTTGTCTCAAACGCCCCACATATGGGGTATGGGTGTCACTGTATTCCAAAAAAAAAAAAAAAAAAAAAAAAAAAAAAAAAAAAAAAAAATTAAATGAAATCATTTCAATTAATTTGTTCTGCATTGAATTTAACAGTTCGTCAGCTGTTAATATTGTTAATAGAGAACGACAAGATGAAGAAGAAGAACAACAATGTCATAGGAAGAGACACGTTCTGGAAATGTGAATATACGGTTAGTAGAGTGGGCCAATATGTAAGGAAGACCAATATTTTTATAAACTATTCAATTAAAATATTTTTAAACTATTTAAATTGAATACGTTTTAGATAGGAAAAACTAAAAAATGCTCGTGGGTTTTTAAAAATATTTTTGATTATTTTGTCAGCTCGTGGATTTTAAAAATCTTTTTAAAATGCTATAAATACCCGTGGATTTTTTAAAAATAATTTTAAAAAACTATAAATACGTCGATTTTTTAAAAATATTTTTAAAGGGCTATAAACGCTCGTCGTTATTTTAAAAATATTTTTAAAATATGCTCGTGAATTTTTGAAATATATTTTTAAAGGCTATGCATACTCGTCGATTTTATAAAAATATTTTGGCATGACTGTAAACACTCTTGGGTTTATTAAAAATATTTTTAAAGCTTATATATGCTCGTGGATTTTAAATAAATATTTTGGCTTGACTGTAAACTCTGGGGGATTAAAAAATACCTTTGAAAAATTATAAACACTCGTGGATTAAAAACAAAAAAAAAAAAAAAAAAAAAACTTTTGAAAAATTATAACCACTCGTGGACTTTAAAAAATACTTTTGAAAAATTATAAACACTCGTGGACATTAAACCAAATATTTGTTGAAGACTATAAATACTCATTGATTTTTTTAAATTTCTTTAAAGACTATAAATACTCGTGGATTTTAAGATGGATGTTTAGATATTTGTAAAAGACTATAGATACTTTTGTTTCTTTTTAATATTTTTTAAAAGCTATAACCATCGTTGATTTAAAAAAAAAAACATTTTTGAAAGATTATCAAAGCTCGTTGATTTTTTAAAAATATTTTAAGAAGACTACAAAATCTCGAATTTTTTTTAAATATTTTGAGAAACAATCCACACTCTTGATTCTTTTAAAATATATTTTGAGAAGACTATAAATGGTCGAGTATTTTTAAAAATATTTTTGAAAGAAAATCCACACTCGTGGACTTTAAAAAATATTTTAAGAAGACTATAACTTTTCGAATTAAAAAAAATATTTTTGAGAGACAATCCACACTCGGCGATTTTTGAAAAATATTTTGAGAAAACTAAAAATACTCGTGGATTATTTTAAAATATTTTGAGAAGACTTTCAGCACTCGTAGATTTTTTAAAAATACTTTGAGAAGACTTTTAACACTGGTGGATTTTTTAAAAATATTTTTAGAAAACTATAAATGGTCATAGATTATGTTAAAATTATTTTGAAAAGACTTTCAACACTGGTGGATTTTTTAAAAATATTTTGAGAAGACTATAAATTGTAAAAAGCTATAGATAATTTTGTTTCTTTTTAATATTTTTTAAAAGCTATAACCAATCGTTGATTTTTTAAAAGAACATTTTTGAAAGATTATCAAATCTTGTTTAATTTTTAAAAATATTTTAAGAAGACTACAAAATCTCGAATTTTTTTTAAATATTTTGAGAAGACAATCCACACTCTTGATTTTTTAATTTATTTTGAGAACATTATAAATGGTCGTGATTTTTTTAAAAATATTTTGAGAAGACTACAAATTCTCGAATTTTTTAAAAATATTATTTAAAGAAAATCCACACTCGTGGACTTTTTAAAAATATTTTAAGAAGACTATAACTTATCGAATTTAAGAAAATATATATTTTTGAGAGACAATCTACACTCGGCGATTTTTGAAAAGTATTTTGCGAAGACTAAAAATACTCGTGGATTATTTTAGAATATTTTGAGAAGACTTTCAGCACTCGTGGATTTTTTAAAAATATTTTGAGAAGACTTTTAGAACTCGTGGATTTTTTAAAAATATTTTGAGAAGACTTTTAGCACTCGTGGATTTTTTAAAAATATTTTGAGAAGACTATAAATGGTCATGAATTTTTTAAAAATATTTTGAGAAGACTTTAAACACTCGTGAATTTTTTAAAAATATTTTGAGAAGACTATAAATAGTCATAGATTTGTTTAAGAATATTTTGAGAAGGCTACAAATGTCCGTGGATTTTTTAAAAATATTTTGAGAAGACTATAAATGGTCATGGATTTTTTTTAAATATTTTGGGACGGCTATAAATGGTCCTGTATTTTTAAAAAAATATTTTGGGACGGCTATAAATGGTCCTGTATTTTTAAAAAAATATTTTGAAAGGACCATAAATGGTAATGAATTTTTTTTTTAATATTCTGAGACGGCTATAAATGGTCATGGATTTTTTTAAAAATATTTTGAGATAACTACATATGTTCGTGGATTTTTATAAAATATTTCTGAAAGCCTAAAAAATTCGTGAATATTTAAAAAATATTTTAAGAAGATTACTAATGCTCGGGGATCTTTTAAAAATATATTTTGGGAAGGCTATAAATGCTGGTGGATTTTTAAAAAATATTTTGAAAGACTCGTGGATTTTCTTTAAAAACACTTCTGAATGAATAAAAATGCCCCTGAATTAACAAAAAAAAATTAAAGACTATAAAAAATTGTGTTTTTTATATTCTTTTAAAGACTATAAATTCTCGTGGAATTATTAGAAATATTTTTTAAGTTAAAAAACACTCGTGGATTTTTCTATACCCTCCACCATATATAGTATGGATGGTATATTAAGTTCGACAATCAGTTTTTAACTCATCGATATAATAATTTTAGACCCTACAAAGTATGTATATTCTTGATCAGCGTAAAATTCTTTTAGCACTGTCCGAGCGTCCGTCCGTCTTAGTCAAAACAAATAAGGGTAGGAAGTTTAAATTTTGCACAGAGCGATCTTTTGTCTGCAGGCAGGTCAAGTTCGGAGGTGGGCTACATCGGTCCACGATATCCTATAGTCCCCATATAACGGTATGCCCGATATTCGGTAGTTTGATGATTTTAGCCACATTTTCCAATGAAATTGTTCGAAAATTCATTCAAGAAGTTCCTTGTAAGTTTTTTATCCCCTAGAAGAGAAATGTCTATATAGGCCCACGATATCGTATAGCCCCCATATAAAGGCACACCCCGATATTCGGTATTTTGATGATTTTTGCGATGTTATAACCGGAATTGTTTCAAATATCATATATAATGTTCGGATCAGTTACTACAGCCTATGACACAAATTACTTATGCAGGACCACGTCTTCGTATAGCCCCCATATAACGGTTTTCATTTGAACGGTATTTTCCGACTGATTTTTTTTTTTTTTTTTGAAAATTTTAATTTCAGGTTTTTCCAAAAGGTCGAAGATTTTTACTTGTTTAAATTTTTAAAACCAGACTAGAGGACTGTTTTTTTTTTTTGAAAAATAATCCTCACCGGGATGTTTCGGTCAACTGCTTTTGGTACCTTCAAATTCGACACCCCCCAATAATTTAGTTAACACCAGGTCTGGTATGACGAACGGAATGAACACACCACTATTTCTGGTAACTTGTCAAAATTTTGAATAATCTTGAAACTCAAAAAGTTTGAAATGAACATTCGATTGTATTTAAATTTTACTTATCTCAATGTTTTTATTAACACAATGGTCTAGTGTGAAGATGGAATTTTTCCTTGCACCCATTCACATACATTACCAACAAAAGATTTGATTTGATTAACAATTATTCGTATAGAATCCGAAATTCGATTCGATGTTCAATTTTTCACATTCCAGTATTTTCATAAGTATTACATGAAGTGGAACACTTCGGTCCACTTTATTTGGTACCTAACGTATATTTAAGCATTTTCCAAAAACAAAAAAATCATATACTATTGTCCCCTTCCTTTGGACATTTTTGAACGGCTATTGTGGCTCCTAGTTGTTAACAACAAATTTAACTTACCCGAGGAATTGAAGAGTTTGGTGTTAATCTGAAACAAAAAAAAATACATAAATTAAATTGGTAGTATACATAAAGGAACAACAATGATATTAAAAAAAGTTAAAAATCAGAGAGTTCGGCCGGAAATGTGAATACCCTCCACCAATTGGAACGAATTTGAAAATCTTCAAAAAATAAAATCCTTAAAACATTCTGTTAAAATTTTAAAAATACCAAATAAAGCCGTTATATTGGGGTCTATACGACGTGGGTCTACAAAGGCATTGTTTGTCATAAGCCATTACAATATCCAAATCGAATCTTGAAATAAACGGTAGCTAAAATCATCAAAATATCGTATATAGGGAGGTACCATTATATCGGAGCTGTGCGAAGACATGGACCTACATAGACAATTTTCTTTCACAGGCTGTAGCATCCATTACGAACTTCAAATACCACATCTCAAATAATTTCGGTGGGTATTGTACCTAAAATCGTCAAAATACCGCATATAGGGAGGTACTGATATATGGGGCCTATACGAAGACCTGGACCTGCATAGACATTTTTCTCTCACAGACTGTAGTTCCCATAACAAACTCTAACTACGTGATTTCAAACAATTCTGGTCAATAATGACGCTAAAATCATCAAAATACCGAATATTGGGAGGCACCGTTATATTTGGGGCTATACGAAGACGTGGACCTGCACAAAAAATATCCTGTCATATGCTGTAGTATCCATTACGAACTTCAAATGCCAAATTTGAAACAATTCCGGTGAATAATGTCGCTAAAATCATCAAAATACCGAATGTAGGGAGGTACCGTTATATGGGGGCTATACGAAGACGTGGACTTGCACAAACAATATTCTGTCTTAGGCTGTAGTATTCATTACGAACTTCAAATGCCAAATTTGAAACAATTCCGGTGAATAATGTCGCTAAAATCATCAAAATACCGAATGTAGGGAGGTATGGTTATATGGGGGCTATACGAAGACGTGGACCTGCACAGACAATTTTTCTGTCTTAGGCTGTAGTATCCATTTCGAACTTCAAGTATCAAATTTGAAACAATTCCGGTGAATAATGTCGCTAAAATCATCAAAATACCGAATATCGGGAGGTACCGTTATATGGGGGCTATACGAAGACGTAGACCTGCACAGACAATTTTTCTGTCTTAGGCTGTAGTATCCATTTCGAACTTCAAATATCAAATTTGAAACAATTCCGGTGAATAATGTCGCTAAAATCATGAAAATACCGAATATCGGGAGGTACCGTTATATGGGGGCTATACGAAGACGTGGACTTGCACAGACAAGTTTCTGTCTTAGGATGTAGTAGCTATTTCGAACTTCAAATGCCAAATTTGAAACAATTCCGGTTAATAATATCGCTAAAATCATGAAAATACCGAATATCGGGAGGTACCGTTATATGGGGGCTATACGAAGACGTGGACCTGCACAGACAATTTTCTGTCTTAGGCTGTAATATTCATTACGAACTGCAAATACCAAATTTTAAACAATTCCGGTTAATAATCTCGCTAAAATCATCAAAATACCGTATATCGGGAGGTACCGTTATATGGAGGCTATACGAAGACGTGGACTTGCACAGACAATTTTCTGTCTTAGGATGTAGTATCTATTTCGATGTAGTATCTATTTCGAACTTCAAATACCAAATTTGAAACAATTCCGGTGATTAATATCGCTAAAATCATCAAAATACCGAATATCGGGAGGTACCGTTATATGGGGGCTATACGAAGACGAGGACTTGCACAGACAATTTTCTATCTTAGGATGTAGTATCTATTTCGAACTTCAAATACCAAATTTGAAATAATTCCGGTGAATAATATCGCTAAAATCATCAAAATACCGAATATCGGGAGGTACCGTTATATGGGGGCTATATGAAAACGTGGACCTACATGGCCCATTTACGAACTTAACCTGCCTACAGGAAAAATAAGCATGTGTACAACATTTTAGCCATCTATCTCAATTCATTCGAAAGATAGCGTGATTACAACAGACAGACAGACGGACATCGCTAAATCGACTTAGAATTTTACGCTGATCAAAAATATATATACTGGGTCTGACATGAGTATTTCGAGGAGTTACAAAAACGGAATGACAAAGTTAATATACCCTCCATAGTATGGTGGAGGGTATAAAAATTTTAAAAAATCGTCATAAACTCTTCCATTTGACCCGAATAAAAAAATCCCGCACTAACCTCTTCCACGATCATTATTTCCAATCACAAGATTCCCCTATCAAATTACATGTTGATGTGATCACGGGAAAAGCTTCTTCTTCTAATACCTATTTTTATCGTTGTTATTGTTGGTTGCTTCTCATCGTAAACAAAACTATGAACAATTAGCGTCATTGCCATAAAACGCACACGCGCCACTTATAAACCTCCCCAAACATAGTAAACAAAATGTTTTCAATTTTAAGGCCATTATTTGTATCACTGGCCCCCATTCTTTGCATTACGATTGTGTGAATAATACGCAAGATATTGCAAAAAATCAATTGTAACCCCTCTTTCAAACAATTACCCCCCTTACCTTGTGGCCTATGCGCCACAAGCAATTGGAATTCCATACATTTTCCATTTCCTCGAATTCTACACGTCTCTACCTTGCTTTCTCCAAACTGATTGTTTTGATAAAAAAACAATAATAGGTGGATACAAAGTATGCGAAATCTCCAGAAAATATTTGTTTTATTCTATTGGCCGTGGAGGCACGTGTGCTTAAAGAAACTCCCCTCCCAACACTTTGTGAGACGTAGTGGAGGTAAACTAGAAAACTAGCAGAGATTTGTTATTGTCTGATTATTCGACGATAATGACACACACATACTCACATGTGAAAGCGCAACAAATATGTTTGTTGTGTGTCGTAATGTTTGTGGAACTCAAAATCAAAATAAATAATTTTCTGGAAAAGTGGGTCATATCTATCTTCGTTGTGGCTGTCATATGGGCCAATTGTTGCTAACGAAAAATGGAGGCAAAATTTAATTGATATAAGAACTTGGCATTTGGTTTTTAAGTTCGACTGAACTATTTTTAAGTGTTGAAGGTATTACAAGTTAGAACACCTTCAATTGTTTGAAGATCTTTTTATAACCTCCACCGTAAAAAGGTAAATTACATTTTGCTACACCCTTTGCAAAACTTTCTTCGAATAATGTCATACAGTCCGCAAAAATGTAACCTTTGGTCTGATTCTGATAAATAAAAAAAAAAAAAAACACAAAAGTGTTGGTCCATTTTACCTGCTATATATTATCCGACGGCCATCCTTTTTTCTAATATCATGCAAAATACCGTTTCGATAGATCTTTAATTATGACCTTTATAGCGACTACAAAATCAGGAAAAATTTCAAATCTTGTTGCATTTTAACCCCTAAATATTTTTGCGAACATTTTGAAAAACAATAGGTTTCTATTCGGATCCTAACCCTACCACCATATGAAAATTTCGTGAAGTTCGGATGATTTGATTTCGTCCTGATTATAATAACCCCAAGTCAAAAGTCAGGCGGAGCCGACTATATGATACCCTACACCACTATGCGTATTTAGAACAGCTCCCGTAACAAAAAAGTGTATATAATTTTTACATTTTTTGTTTGACTTTATTGAATGAAAACAAATAATGTCGGATATAGCATCAAATTTTAGAAAAAGTTTAGATTTGTTCGAATCTGTCACCTTTGGTACGAATTATGGCCTTCAAACGGCCAATGAAACCGTCACACGCTGCCCGAATGTTGCTCTGCGCTATTTTTGTCCATTTGCGGCGAATCGCTTGCTTGAGGTGATCGACACTTTGGTATTTTTTAGTGCCAACCTTGCTTTCCACAATACTTCAGACACGATAGTCCGGATTAGTATCCGGAGATTTTGGTGGCCATTATGCGCTGGAAATGAAGCGAGGAACCTCATTTTGTAACCATTCCTGGGTGGCGCGTTCTGAGTGCGATGGTGCTGAGTCCTGTTGGAATGTCCAAGGTTTGCCGCCAAAATGTTTGCGTGCCCAAGGCTTTAATACACCCTCAAGAATATTTTCGCGATAATATTCGACATTTATTCTTATGCCACGGTCGATTAATACGAGCGGAGAGCGACCATCAACTGTTATGGCGGCCCACACCATCACCATGGCCGGCGCTTGAGTTCTGGTGGCCAAACGAAGGTGCACATTATCAGCTGACCTCTTTGGCAAGTAAATAAGAAAATTTTGTTTGTTTACAAACTACTGGACAACGAATGTTTTCTCATCGGAGAAAACCAATTTCGGCAGTTCACCACCCTCGGCCAAGCGAAGCAACTCTTTAGCTCTTTTGAGTCAATTTTTTTTCTGTTGCAGTGTAAGTTCTTGCACTTTTTGGAATTTCAATGTCTTTATCCCGAGCTCATTTTTCAATGTTTGCCAAATGGAATATTGCGATATGTTCAGCTAACGAGCCATTTTTCGGCCACTGCGACCCGGGTTTCGATCAAGTCGCTTCTTTACTTTTCGAACCACTTCTGCTGATGTTGCTGTTTTCTTCCGTCCACTTCCTTAACATCTGGCTACGCTACCAGTATCACGGTACCGAGCGATGGTACGAGACACAAAAGATTTATTCACATTTAAATGCTGGAGTGCTCTAACGATAGCCACTCGTGGTTTTCCAGTCAAATATAAAGAAATCACACTATCACGCTTGAATTCCATCACTAATAACTTTTTTTCTGGAAAATTCTCACCAAAATGCTTTTGTACGCTTGTAAACAATATAATGAGCTGTCACTGGAATAATTTTAGAATGTAGAATTTCAGACAATTCCATTAAAAATTGGGTTATAATCATCAAAATACCGAATATCGGGGGGTACCGTTAATTGCTGGCTATACGACATCGTGGACCGATATAGCCCATCTTTGAACTAGACCTGTCTGCGGACAAAAGACAGATTTGTGCAAAATTTTAGCTTCCTATCTTAATTCGTTTTGACTGTAGCGTGATTACAGCAGACGGACGGACGAACAGGGCTAAATCGTCTTAGAATTTTATGCTGACCAAGAATATATAGACTTTGTTGGGTTTAAACTATTATATCGATGACTCCATACAATGTATGGTGGAGGGTATAAAAGTCCATGAACGTTGACAAGACATGACTTTCGAAAATGTATTTAAAAACTTTCGGTAATATTTGAAAACATATCCACATGCGTTAATAGTCTTAAAAAAATATTTAAAACCAGTAAAGAAAGTCAAAAGGTCGGGCAGGGCCGACTTTACGATACCCTACACCATTTTACTAATTTGGAGAATTCAATCATACACGCTATGATTATAATTATAATTTAAAGTTCAAAGGACTAAATATGCCGAAGCATTTGTATCTTTTAAATTCGGACTTGTATTGCCCATTTGGTGCACAATTAATTTGAAATCGGATAAAAATATATATGGGAGCTATATCCAAATCGGAACCGATCTCGATAAAATTTGGCAAAGATATTTCTGAGTTGTATTTGATATATTTCCCTGAATATCGTTGTTACGGAGTGCAAATTACGGCTGTGGGTAACATATATGACAAATCGGATGAACAGTATAGCTATACCTGAACCTATCTTCACCAAATTTGAAATACTAGCTTCTAGACTCAATTCTGTCGTAAGTGCCAAATTCTATCCCATTTGAATAAATATTAGACGTTTGGTGCACAATAAAAGGTAAATCGGACGAAGTTTTATATGGGAGCTATATCCAAATCTGAACCGATCTCGATAAAATTTAGCAAATGTATTTCTGAGCTGTATTTGATATATTCCCCAAATATTGTTGTTACAGAGTGCATATTACGGCTGCGGAGGAAAAAAACATCAAATCAGATGAACAATATATACGGAAGCTATAGCTATATCTGAACCGATCTCGATAAAATTTGGCATACTTGTTTTCAAGCCCAATTTGGTTGTATGTGCAAAATTCCGTACTATTTGGGCTGATATTACACGTTTGGTGCACAATAAAAGGCAAATCGGACGAAGATATATATGAGAGCTATATCTAAATTTTTATCGATTATCTCCAATTCCAATAGGGTTCGTCCTTGGGCCAAACAAATGATCTGTGCAAAATTTAATCTGGATAGGGCAATAAATGCGAACTGTAATTTGTTTACAAAAATACATGGACAGACGGACGGACGGACATTCATAAATCGACTCAGAATGTGATTCTATGCAGATCATCAAAAGGAACTATGGGTCTATGTCGATTCCTTTTGCCTGTTAAAAACAAATGCACAAAGACAAAATACCCTGACCACCTTGTGGTGTAGGGTATAAAAATCACGATATATTGGTTGTATTTTTTCTAATATTTTTAGAACCTTAAAATACTAAAAGATCTCCCAGCTTTTTTTTGGTTTTTATCTTTTTTTTATTTTTTAATATTTTATAATGCATATCAAAAAATGCACGTGACATCCAAAGGTCTTTGGTACTTTGATTTGGTCATTAATTAATTATTGCTTGGTATTATTTAGGCAGATCGATAAAGAACACTGTTTTTGTAAACTTCAAAAAAAAAAAAAAAAAAAAACAAAAAGTTGCTGTCGCATTTCGAACAATTTGCGTAAATAAAATTCTTTTACCTATATCTTATCGGTTGCAGTTAGCATGGCATGGAGGTGATTGAGCGTTTGAGGGTCCGAAATAGCAGAACAGTTGGTTGTTGTTCTATTTTTGGTGGCACGTGTATGCCGTAGATATGTGACGTATTTATGTCAATTTTGAGAATTTGTTATTGATATCGTAAAAACAGTGTGAGGGGAAATTTCTATTCCCCCTTCCCCCCCCGCCAAAAAAAAAACGAAAACATATTCCATACATGGAAGATAAATAAAACAACATACCATAAAGTAGGAAGTTCTTGTATGAGATGAAAACAATCACAAAATCAACAGTTCCAGGAATCCATAAAACAGATCACATTGTACAAATATGCGATAAAAACAAAGAATTGTACAAGAAGTGATCAACATTCTGCTACATGAATGCAATAAATGTTAAGTATTTGTTATCACAAATGAATGGAAGAAAAAAAATAGGAAATGTATATACAAACATATTTCAAAACACTGCAAATTCATTAACCATGGAATTTAACTGTGAAAAATTTAACATAATGGGGAAAAGATACAAAATATTTGAGGTACCAATGTCTTCAAGAGAATAGGACGTTTTTCCAAGGGCTATCCGAGCTACAATCATGGACCAATATTGTAATAATCCTAACATTTTTTAAGGGCTAGCTATAATTGTGGATTTTTAAGAATATTTGTAGAAGGACCATTATAAGGCGATCGGCCGAGAATATCGCTGCCGTACGAGCCAGTGTTGAGAGGTCCCCAAGCACATCCCAAAAACGCCGTTCTCAGCAGTTGGGCATGGCTCGGTCCACTTTACAACGGATTATTCGCATTGATTTGCATTTGTTCCCATACAAAATTCAATTGACGCAAAGAATGTTGCCTGCGGAAAAGCGTCGTTGATTGGAATAGGCCCAAAGGTCCGTCGAATATGGGCAACCCTGTATGTTTAGCGAGGATTTCGGGGACCAACGGAGGTATAATCGTGATTTAAAACAAGATATGATTATTCAATTACAATTTTGAGAATTATGACCTTTTTTCGGTAATAACCCCCATAATCCCCAGAAAGTAGCGAACATAATCCCCATCATATTGTGGATGATACCAGAAGGAGTGGGGGAGATACCAGAAGGAGTGGGGGAGATATCAGAAGGAGTGGACTGATATATTCCATCTTCACACCAGACCATGGGTTAGTAAAAATATTGTGATTTGTGTAATTTTTACATCACATTTTATAAGAGCAATAATTATTTGAAATTTTGACCCTTTCTAGGGAAGGTATTTGATGGAGTGGACCGATATTGTCCATTCTCTCGCCTGACCTAGCATAGACACAAATATTAGAATTTGCAAAGTTAGAGCAAAATCGGATTATCCTTTCTAGTAAATTATTTGACATTTTGTGTGGGAGGCATGAGATGGAGTGGACCGATATTGCATATCTCCGAACTCGATCTTAGTGTGACAATGATATTACGATGTACCAAGTTCGGATCTAATCGGATACTCCCTTCTAGAGTTATAGTGCGCACCAGCCAGACAGACAGACGGGTGGACCGACATCGCTAGATCGACGCTAAATGTCCTGAAACGGATTTGGTCCAAAGAGTACTAGGATCTAAAACCTTTATTTAGATGAGGCCCGTTTGGTATCAAATTATATAACCCTCTGTATCCATATAGCTAAAGGTATTAAAAAAAATTAAAAAAAATGCCGCTGTCATTTTAAAATTTTAGAAATCAGGTGTTACAGTCACATAGGGCTAAAAAGCTAAGGTGGACCTCTGCTGCAATTATTTACCGGAGAAGGTAATACCCATTGCGAACTCCATGTTCCGAATTTAAGATAGTTCTGGTGAAAAGGGTGGCAAATTTCGCACATAGGGAGATACAGTTATATGGGCTCTATACGAAAATGTGGACCTGTACAGGGTTGTCCATATTCGACGGACCCATCTGGAAACGCCATAACTTTTGACAGAGATGTCACATCGCTTAATGACATACCGCGTTTGCAGCGTCAGTCCAAGCAGATTTTTACCATGAACCAATACACGCCACGCGAGCGCTCTGAAATTTACATTCAACAGAAGAAGTCAATTGTGAAAACTCAACGTGCTTTAAAAACATTAAAAAATGTGAGAAGTGCGCCTTCTAAGAACACCATTAAGCGTTTATACGAAAAATTTTCGACTGGTAAGGCTCTTTCTAATCCGAAGAGGCCATATAAAAGTCGATCAAGGCGATCGGCCGAGAATATCGCTGCCGTACGAGCCAGTGTTGAGAGGTCCCCAAGAACATCCCAAAAACGCCATTCTCAGGAGTTGGGCATGGCACGGTCCACTTTACAACGGATTATTCGCATTGATTTGCATTTGTTCCCGTACAAAATTCAATTGACACAAAGAATGTTGCCTGCGGACAAGCCTCGTCGATTGGAATGGGCCCAAAGAGTCATGGTTCCGTCAACTCTGTATAGGCAATTTTCTGTCATAGGACATAGTACCCATTACAAACTTCAAACACCAAATGTGAAACAATTCCTGTGAAAAGTGTGGCACAAATCAATCACAAAATACCGAATCTTGGGGTACTATTATATGGGGCCTTAACGAAAACTTGGTCTTCTTTACGCCATTATCTGTCAGCGTAGGTGGCGCCATTTACGAACTCCGGATACCAAATTTGAGATAATTTTATTAAAAAATCTAGCCACAATCTTTAAGATACCGAATATTGAGAGGACCCATTAAACGGGGCCTATACCAAGATATGGACCTGTGTGAGCAATTTAGCGCCATAGAAGATAGTATCCATTACGAACTCTAAATACTAAATTTGAAACAATTCCAGGGAAAAGTGTGACACAAATCGCCAAAAATACCGAATAGCAAGAGGGACAGTTATATGGGAGCTAGAGGAAAACGTGGAGCCCTATAGTCATTTATCTGTCAATACCGAATAAAGGCACAGTTGCTGGTCCAAAATGTACTTACTAATCTCATAATTTGGTAGTAGGTTTTTTTTTTGCTGGGAATAATCCACATATTAAAAAAAAAACATCCCGCTTCACTGTGAAATGCCTGTAAAAGGTCTTTAATGTAGAAATAAAAATAAAATCAGAAAGTAACTTTCTATGCTTTAGAAAGTCCTCTAGCAACGGAGGTCGTACTATCGAAAGAAAAACAATTTCAACAATTCATAGTTAACCTTGAAAATTTAATGTTGATATCTAATCAACAAGTGCAATATAAGTAAAAGGCTTTGAATTTTATTCAGAACGAACTCGGACTACCCTATTTTGCAAGGAAAGCTAGAACTTCTGCTTTCAAACTACTCAATAAGGAAGATTTTTAATACAACAACAACATTACTGTGAATTTTGTATTAAAAATTAAGTGAATTCAATTCTTCTTTTCAGGGATGGTATTTATTCAAAATCATTTTAAGTAACAATAATTTAAATCCTCTAGTATTTTTCAATCGCTTGAATAATCCGGACATAATGGATTCAAACATTTATTCCTATCAAAAATTTACATAAAATATAGTATGTCCCATTTTAATAATTTTCTAAAGTTCCAAATCGAATAACAAACCCAACATACTCCCACTCCACTATGGGGGAGGGGGGAATAGTAAAACGTCAATGTTTTTGTTTTGTTTTTCACCTGACAAAAAAAAAAAACCTTTATCAAATGCCGCTAACACAATATTTATTTTCTTTTCTTTTGTCAAAATTCAATACCCCAAATGTATTTGATTAGGAAATGCGTCATACGCATTATTTAGGTTCTATTTGAAAACATTTATTTTACACTTAATCAAATATCGTATTTATTTTGTTGTCATTTTTTTTTTATTAAATTCCTGTTATTATTTTGTTGATGTTGTTTTGTTTTCTATTGATATTAACTCTATCAACAAATTTGTTTACCGTTTCCGAAAGGATGAATGTGGCGCAATTGCATCATTTACGACACAAAATCTTAAGGTGTTATTTTTTTTCGACTGAACTGAAACAAGTGTTTCGGAACCAAAACAAATGTGTTTTAATTTTTCCACAATTATTTGTCCAAAACGAAACAGGTGTTTAAATATTACGTCTGTTTTAGCTGCACAGGAAATATATGGTTGATTTTAAGGGCTATGTTAGGGATGTTGTTAAAAACAGAAAAAGATCCCATGTCTTTAAAAAATATGCTTAAAAAATCAACGAGCATTTTTAGCCTTACGAAAATATTTTTTTTTTTTTAATTTGTGATTTACAGTTTTCCAAAAAAAAAAAAATAAATAAATAAAATATAAAATAAAGATCCACGAGCATTTCTTGGCTCTCATTTTTTTAAATATGTGATTTATAGTTTTTCGAAAATATTTTTAAAAATCGACGATCATTTTTAGCCTTTCAAAAATATATTTTTTAAATATGTGATTTAAAAATTCACGACTATATTTAGCTTTTCCAAAAAAAAAAAAAAAAAAATATATATATATATATATATATATATATATATACATATTTTTTTTTTTTTTGAAATATATGACTTATAGTTTTTCAAAAATATTTTTTTAAAAATCCACGATAATTTTTAGACTTTCAGAAATAATTTTCTTAAATATGTGAATTATAGTTTTTCTAAAAAATTTTTTTTTTTTAATATTTTGTGCCTCGTATCATCGCTCGTTACCGTGATACAGGTAGCGTAGCAACATCCGCAGAAATGGTTCGAACAGTAAAGAAGCGACTTCATCGAACCCCGCGTCGCAGTGGCCGATAAATGGCTTGTGAGCTGAACATATCGCAATATTCCATTCGGCAAATATTGCAAAATAAGCTCGGGGTAAAGCCATTAAAATTC
Organism: Musca domestica; assembly: GCF_030504385.1. NCBI lineage: Eukaryota > Metazoa > Arthropoda > Insecta > Diptera > Muscidae > Musca > Musca domestica. The sequence continues at coordinate 6,278,105 of NW_026712324.1, read as the reverse complement.
TAAAAAGTGCAAGAACTGACACCGCAACAGAAAGAAAATATACTTAAAAGGGCTAAGGGAGTTGCTTCGCTTGGTCGACAGTGTTGACACAGACCTTGGACATTCCAAAAGGATCGCACTCAGCACCATCGCACACAGCACGCGCCACCCAAGAATGGTCACAAAATGAGGTTCCACGCGTCACTGGTAGCGTAGCCCTACGTCAAGGAAGTGGACGGAAGAAAACAACAACATCAGCAGAAATCGTTCGAAAAATAAAGAAGCGACTTGATCGAACACCGCGTCGCAGTGGCCGAAAAATGGCTCGTAAGCTTAACGTATCGTAATATTCCATTGGGCAAATATTGAAAAATGAGCTCGGGTTTAAGCCATTGAAATTCCAAAAAGTGCAAGAACTTACACCGCAACGGAACGGCTTTGTCGGAAGTGGTAAACTTTCGAATATGGTTTTCTCCGATAAGAAAACATTTGTTGTCCAGCAGTTTGTAAACAACCTTAATGATCGTCTTTACTTGCCAAAGAGGTCAGCTGAAAATAAGCACTTTCGTTTGGCCACCAGAACTCAAGCGCCGGCCATGGTGATGGTGTGTGCCACCATAACAGCCGATGGTCGCTCTTCGCTCGTATTAATCGACCGTGGCAGCAGAATAAATGCCGAATATTATCGTGAAAATATTCTGCTGGGTGTATTAAAGCCTTGGGCACGCAAACATTTTGGCCGCAGACCTTGGACATTCCAACAGAACTCAGCACCATCGCACTCAGCACGAGCCACCCAAGAATGGTTACAAAATGAGGTTCCTTGCTTAATTAAAATTAATTAATCCGTTGGACTATTGTATTTTTGAAAGCAAGGTTGACACTAAAAAATACCAAACTGTCGATCACCTCAAGCAAGCGCTTCGACGGGAATTTGCCAAAATACCGCAGAGCAACATTCGGGCAGCGTGTGACGGTTTCATTGGCCTTTGGAGGCCATAATTTGTGTCAAAGGTGGTCAATTTGATCAAATCTAAACTTATTCTAAAATCTGATGCTATTTCCGAATTTTTTGCTTTCATTCAATAAAATAAAAAAAAAAATTAAAAATGTGGCGTTTGACTATGTTAGTCTTTCAAAAATAATTCTACAAATACACGAATAATAGTAATCTTTCGAAGGTATTTTTAAAAAAATTCACGAGTCTTTCAAAATATTTTGGATTAAAATATTTTTAATCCACGAGCATTGACAGTCTTTCAAGAATACTTTTTTGCTAAGTTTATTGAAAAAAAGGTTTTTTATCAACCAAAATTCTAAAAATCCTTAATTCCCTATAAGACGACGAGACTATATATCTAACTGATTGCTTTTTTAATTTTTTTTTTTTTAAAAATGTTCTTATCGCTCCTTCTATATTTTTCACACACACTTCTTGTGGTCACTATATGTCATTTGTGTTTTTTTTTTTTTTTTTTTTTGTTAATTGTTTTCCAAATGTACTATACTTCTTGTACCCTCTGCTGATTTTTTATTTCACCTGTCATCATATTTCCGTCATCACGTACTACAATAATTTTTCCAACACATCATGTCAGGAAAGCCCTATTATTTATTTGCTTTAACCATTGCAACAAATTTCAGATTTTTAATTGCATCATCTGTTGACACAGCTGGAAGGATACGAATGGACAAGATGCTGCTGCATGTAACGGCAGTCAGATTCACAAAAATGTCCAGAATCTGTAAATCATTACAATTTCCGAGAATTTACCGCATACGTTTTTCTTCGCATCGCCATCACCACCACCTCAACGAAAATAAAAACAATTAATGTTAAATACGCAAAATAAAATATGAATTATTGTCAACTTTTCTTCGTAATATTTTTTATTGTTGTTGTTTGATGTTGGTGGTCGCCAAAAGAACTCAGCCAAAAAAAAAAAAAAAAAGAAGTAAGAAAAGCGTAAATAAAGAATATAAAAGTGGCTATAAATGTACAAATGATTCAATTAAATAACCATAATAAATTCTCATTTAACTCACGGCGTACGAAATTGAATGGAGGTATGTAGGTTGGTAAGGGAGGGGGGAATAGGGTGGACTACAGCTGTGAGCTCAAGAATGCAAGTGAAAATAAACAATAACAGAGTGCTGTGGTTGTTGTTGTTGTTGCTGCTGCTGTTAAATTATTTGTTTACTTCGCCGAATTTCGAAGATACAAAGTCCAATGTTGTTTTGACAATCAACTGAAACAAAATGAGTAAACAATTGTGGGGAAGTTTTTCCTCAATTCTGACTCATTTTAATAACGAAAATAACCCGCTATGGGAGGTCCTATTTAACACCTAGGGGGGGAATTCTTCCTATATGTTGGCTGTGTATGAAATATATGTCGAAAGGCTTATTTTTCTTAGCGTAAGCCTAAAAAGAATTGCTATGCTTAAACAAATTACAGAAGGAGTGGGTTAAAATGGACCATATCGGTCCACTCCATCAAGTATCTCCCCCACAAAGGGTCTACATTTTGAATAATTATAACTCTTATGAAATGTGATGTAGAGGCTGATTATCTTCACATTACAACACATCACAATATTTTTATGAGTCCAAGATCTGGTATGAATATAGAGCATATCAGTCCTTCTGGTACCTCCCCCACAAAGTGTCAAAATTTTGAATATCAATGAAGTTCAAAAAAGGCGAAATTAACTTCCGATTCTATTCAGACTTGACACATATCAATATTTCTATCAACACAAGATCTGTTATAAAGATGGTAGAGATCGGATCATTCCTTCTGGTACATCCCACGAAAAGGATCAAAGTTCTTAATAACCAAAACGATTATAAAATCCGAAATAATCGTCCGGTTCTCTTCATACTTCACACATATCATTATCTGCAAGATCTGCTATAAATGCGGTCCGCTCTTTCTGGTATCTTCCCCACAAAGGGCCAACTTCTGAATATTCCAAGATCTGGTATGAAGAGGATATCAGTCCACTCCTTCAGGTACCTGCCCCACAAATGGTCGAAATTTTAAATAACCATGAAGCCCATAAAAAGCGAAATTAACATCCGATTCCATTCATTCCTTGGCACATCTGCGTATTTCTATCAGCACAGGATCTGTTATAAAGATTGCGAAATTAACTTCCGATTATATTCAGACTTGACACATCTCAATCTGTTATAAAGATGGTAGAGATCGGATCATTCCTTCTGATACATCCCACACAAAGGGCCAACGTTTTTAATAACCAAAACGTCCGAAATAATAGTCCGGTTCTCTTCATACTTCACACATATCATTATCTGCAAGATCTGCTATAAATGCATCGGTCCGCTCTTTATGGCACCTCCCCCACAAAGGGTCAACTTTTGAATATCCCAAGATCTGGATGAAGAGGATATCAGTCCACTCCTTCAGGTACCTGCCCCACAAATGGTCGAAATTTTAAATAACCATGAAACTCATAAAAAGCGAAATTAACATCCGATTTCGTTCATTCCTTGGCACATCTGCGTATTTCTATCAACACAGGATCTGTTTTAAAGATGGTAGAGATCGGACCATTCCCTCTGGTACCTCCTCCACATAGGTTTCATGATTTTGAAAAACAAAACACTCAAAGAAAGCAGTTGGATGCTGACACAAGATCTGTTGTAAAGATATAATATCTGCGAACCCCTTGTGGTACCTCGCCCACAACGAGTCACAATTTTCAAAACCTTTATCTGTCATAACTTGCGCAACAACTCAGCGATTCTTTATAATTTGGTATATCTCAATTTTTCTCTCAACCAGGAACCTGCGATGAATATTGAATTTGTGATTCTGCATAAAACTGAAATTAAGTGTTCGGTTGTCTTCTGATTTTGTCCAAACCAATATTTCTATCTGCATCAGATAAAGTATGAAAATGGAATAATTCGATCGACTTTATCTGGCTACATCCTCACGAACATTTTATCATTTTCTAAAAATTATCACATACCTCGCATAAAGTGAAGGAAATAAACAAATATAGTCCAAATCGGAAAAGTTATGTATATCATATTTATTTAGGTCCGATACGCAATGGACAATATTGGTCCATTTTTTCAGAACCTACTCTGGAGAGGGTCAGCAATGGTATCAAACAGCCCCAGCAACAGGAGACGCGCTAGTAGATAATTAAAAAAAAAACAAGTTAAAAAGTATCAGTCGGTATTGCCGCCTATGTTCGATTATCTAAATATATTTTGACTAGTGATAAGGTTATTCAAACGTTTGACCCTCTATGGAGCAGATCCCGAAGGAATGGGCCAATATTGCCCATTTCCTATCGGACCCAAAATATGATATAAATATTTCGACAGATGCGCCAAGTCTAAATGGAATCGGATGTTAATTTGGCGATTTATAAGCTTCATGGGTACTCAAAATTTCAATATTTTGTGGGGGAGGTAATTGATGGAGTGGACCGATATTGTCCATATTCACACCTGTCCTAGCACTGACGCAAATATTAGGATTGGCAAAGTCGGAACAAATTCGGATTAGCCTTTCTATTTCTGTGCAAAAAATTTGTTTTTTTTTTTTTTTTTTTTTGAAAATTTCGACCTTTTGTGGGGGAGGTACCAGAAGGAGTGGACCGATATTGTTCATCTTAACACCAGACCTTGGGTTAATATAAATATTGGGATGTGTGAAATTTGAAGACAGTCGGACTCTTACATAACATTTTATGAGAGTTGTAATTATTCAAAATTTTGACCATTTGTGGGGGAGGTACTTGATGGAGTGGACCGATATTGCCCATTTGCACACCTGACCTAGCACTGACGCAAATAGTAGGATTTGCAAAGTTGGAGCAAATTCAGATTATCCTTTCTCTTCCTGTGCAAAAAATATATTTTTGAAAATTTCGACCTTTTGTGGGGGAGGTACCAGAAGGAGTGGACCGATATTTCCCATCTCCGAACTCGATCTAAGTTTGACAAAAATATTACGTTGTAGCCAATTTGGACCAAATCGGATACTCCCTTCGAGAGTTATCGTGCGCACCAGCCAGACAGACAGACGGACGGACGGACGAACGGACATCGCTAGGTCGGCTCCAAATGTTTTGAAACGGATTTGGTCCAAAGAGACCTAGGGTCTAAAACCGTTATTTCGACTAGGCACGTTTTGGCCGTATCAAATGATATATACCCTCTGTAGCCATATGGCTGAGGGTATAAACATGCCAGAATTAAATCAAGCTCCGGCACCGGTTCAAACTGCCGAAATACCCCATGAACCGGGTGAAAAATTAAAAAAGAAAATTATTATTAAGAAAATCATAAGACAGACATCCATAGATAAGGCCAAAAAAGCAGAGGCCAGTGAAGCTGCTAAAACAGAGACCCAACCCACAACCACTGTTGATGTTCCTGTTCCAGTTCCTGCCGTAGATTCCGTAACAGACGAAAAATCTGAGACTGAAATTACCAGCCCTCAGACGGAAGATGTTACCAGTGCCAGTGAAGAATGCTCCGGTTCGACCACAGATGTCTCGAATGATCTTGAAAAACCCATTGCCTATGTCACCGATAGTGAGGAGGACGAAGCAGAGCCCGAGGAGGCCTAAAAGGTTGAAGAGGAAAAGAAACCCCTCAAATCATGCATTAACAAAAAAGAATACAACATTGGCGATGATGTCCTGTATGGGCAGCGTTATTGTCGCAACACACAAATACGCTGGCGACGTGGATGCGTTAAGGAGAAAATCACCAGCATATCTTATTTGATTGATATCGATGGCATTGAGGTCTCGTCGCACATTAACTATTTGAAAAAGTACACCGGTCGCAAGGTCCAGTTCGGTGGCAAGGAATATTTGGAAATCGACTATGAACAATTGGCCGAGGACGAGGAACGGGCGGTTAGAAGGCCTGCTACAGATTACCATTGGCTAGAGGACCTCCTAAAGTCTACTACAGTCTAAAAACCTTTTAGGATTCTTCTTTGGAGAATATGGCCTTTACTTGATTTTCGTAATTAGAAGAAGATTTAATTGTTCGTGTGTCATTATAAAGTTGTTAGATACAAAACCTTGAAATTACGCCTTCATTTGCTCTATAACCCTTAAAAAATATCTCTTCAACCCATAAGAAGCACCTTACAATGAAAAATCTAAATCATTCGAATTCCACACTATATTCTCAGGCTAATGCAAACCCGTGGCGTCTTATCAAATGTGATATTATTGGTAGTGGTAGTTTATTTCTTTGAATGGTGAAATAAATACCATGACTTGCCAGAATTTCCCAAACGAAAACATAAAATTATTAGATGTGTTTGTGGTTCATACTCATAGGCCTACTGCGATGAGGGGGAAATTCAAAAATAAAAACTTATGAGCAAACAGTCCGACAGTCTGATTTTGATAAGATTTTTTGCTTTTAAATATTATATGGATTATAAAAATTTCAAAACTGCCGTTCCATTATCGTGTGCGGCAATATGAGTCAGGGTTAAAAAAAACGTATTTTTTTTACAGGAAATTAAAAAAGCACAAGTTTGTGGGGTAAAGGGTATCCCCACACAATTCTTTGAAAAATTTTGATTGATTTGATAATTTGAAAAAATATATATTTAACCCTATTTCCCATGTGCTATTTTTTCGTGATAAAGGGGGGGGGGGGGGTTGTTTTTTCAATTTTTTTTTTTACAAAAAAATATTTTTCTCATAAAAAACACAACGTTTGATCTTCGTTTTGCATCATATTTGCGTCCGAATTTCCCGGAGAAAATTCAAGTGGGAAAGATCGAAGCATATTAAATTGTATTTATATACAGATTGTTTTCTGAAATCGTATTAGATTTTAGAGTGCAATCACCAATTAATTAAACATTCAATAAATTCAAAATCTTCCACAGTCAGATCAAAACAATTTCCATATATTCATTACTTCGTCATAATCAATTAATAAAATAAATTCATTAGCACCGCTTAATACCCAAAACGAGCCCCCAAATTTTTATTTTATTTATTTATTTTTTTTTTAAATGTTGCAACACTTTTTCCAATTTGCCATCATCATGTGAACAGAATAAAGTCACGCACCTCATGATAAATAACACAATGCGTTTTTATGATAAAAAAAACAACAACAACAGCATAAAGAAAAAAAACAATATTGAAATACCGGCACGTTTTCAAAATTCATTCATTCATAGTTGACTGCGAAAAATGACAGGCTTTGATGATAGTGCGACAATGGAATTTAATCAAAAATCTTTATCTTGAAATGTTTTTGAAAAATTTAAGTTATCGTCAAACCGTTGCAAACTGGGAATGGGTTATTCCATAAAAACCGTAAACGTTTGGAGAGGGTTTCGCGAAGGAAAAACAAACTTTTAAATTTTGTAAAATCAAATTTTGTTATAATTTAAAATATTATGTATATGTTTCAGAATATTTTTAGTCCGGAATAAGTAGTTTTAACAAAATGTTTAAGATTTTTTTTTTTGAGACTTTTTGATAAGCAAGTTCACAATAATGATATTTTGCCAGGAAGACATTACATTGACATAGCTTTTATAAAATCTACGACTCTCCGCATGAAGTCTTCTGTTCACAAAAAGAGCAGTAAGTTCAACCTATTTCAATTCTATGTATATCTCTAAATCGACGTAGAATTTTATGCTGATCAAGAATATATATACTTTGTGGGATCTAAAATGTATATTTCGAGGTGTTACAAACATAAACAAGTAAACAAGTGGTAAGTTTAACAGAATTTTAAGGGATTTTTTTTTTGAAAATTGCCAAATGCTTTCCAAATGGTTGAGGGAATTCAAAGTTATAAGTTCGAAGCTGTAAGTTCGGCCTGGCCGAACTTTGAATAGCCTTCACCATTTGGAAAGAATTTGGCAATTTTCAAAAAATCCCTAAAATGTCTGTTAAAATCATAAAAATACCGAATGTAGCCATTATATTAGGGTTTATACGACGACGTGGTAACTTTTGTCATAAGCCATTACAATATTTAAATGCGAAACTTGGAAAAAAATCAATGAATAATGTAGCTAAAATCATCAAAACATAGGAATATAGAGAGTTACCATTATATGGGGGCTATACCAAAACGTGGACCTGCACAGACATTTTTTTGTCATAGGCTGTAGTACCCATTACGAACTTCAAATGCCAAATTTGAAACAATTCCGGTGAATAATGTCGCTAAAATCATCAAAATACCGAATATCGGGAGGTACTGTTATATGGGTGCTAAACGAAGACGTGGACCTTCACAGACAATTTTCTGTCTTAGGCTGTAGTATCCATTACGAACTTCAAATATCAAATTTGAAACAAGTCCGGTGAATAATGTCGATAAAATCATCTAAGTACCGAAAAAAGGGAGGTACCGAAATATGGGGACTATACGAAGACCTAGATCTGTATGGACAATTTTCAGTCACAGACTAAAGTACCCATTACGAACTTCAAATACAAAATTTGAAACGATTCCGTTGAACAGTGTCGCGTTAAAAGTTGTCATCACTGCAAAATGCTTCTCGGCTAAGAAGAACGGGTCATGTTCCTCCTTAATGGATTGCGTATAAAATGTTATTAATCCGTGAAAGACCTTTACAAGGCTTCTTAGGTAAAATTTATATGTTGGAGGGTTGCTACCAACAAAAGGGCTGTGAAAGCAGAGTCTTTTATCCATACAAGACCTCCGCGGCATTTTTATAGCCACAGAGACCCTTCAAAAGGTTTTCTATCTGCAAATTTTCTTCCAACAACAGGAGATTTATTACGATAGATGGCTCGACAATTTTTAAAAGATTTAGAAAATCCAGGCGATTTAAATGGTCAATTCCATTGTCTATACCTTAAATATATCTTCAAAAAAAATGTTAACTAGGAAAAAGCTCGAACCTAAATATACCTTCAGCATTGGAAAAAGGTATGCATGTCACTAATAGAATATCTGTAAAATTTTTTGTTGCCATAGAAAACCTATAAAAAGATTTTCTAGCCTTGTTTAACGGGTGGAACCATCTCCTATCCTTTTTAAAACTTGGCTCTTATCTTTAAATAAGACCTATTCAAAAACATTTTTAATTCATAGAAGGTACCTGAAATGCTTTTCTGGTCATCGAAGACTCATGGAGGCCTTGAAGACTTGAGAATGATCTTTAATCCATAGGAAATCTATAAAAAGTCTTCTTACCATCAAGGAGCTCTAAAAAGATCTTCTATACATTAAAGACCCGAAAGAAGAGGTCTTTTGGATAGGTGTAGGAAAGGGTTTTCGGAAATTCGAAGTTGAAGGTTATAAGAAGTTCTAAAATGATATTAAACTTCTAAAATGATACTATTTATGGATATATGTACCAAGGGGTTTTTCGAAATTCGAACTTTAAGGTTATGAAAAGTTCTAAAATTGTACTAAACTCCTAAAATGGTAGCATTGGCACAATGTCAACGGAAAGAGTAAGTTTGGAATGTAAGTTTGTTATATGAAGCTTGATTTAAAAATGTGTACTTAATGTGCGAGCTGCACAAAATGATACTAAAATTGTGAATAATTTGGTCTAGGGTGAAGGGATGACGCTGGAATTTTTAAATTTTGAGGTCCCTGTTAGTGGTTGGTTTGTGATAAAGAGGTGGTTTTGGTAATGAGTGCTACAAGTGCCCGAAAAGTACTAAATGATACTATATTTGGTACAATTTGATATTGGTTGAACAAATAGTGCTTCAAATCTGATATTGGCTTCAAAGTCCATGTATAGCCTGGACATATGGAGGTGGTTTCCGAAATTTGTACTATAATTGTTTGAAAAGTACTAAATGTTACTAAATTTGGTACCGTTTAAAGGAATAGAGATAAAATTCTGAAATTTTATATTTAGATTACTAATGTCACTGTTGGTGTTTCAGATTGCTTAAATTGGAAATGCTTAAATTGGAAATGCGCCTTCAAATTTGTCAAATTTGATAAAAAGGTCTCTGTTGGTATCTGGAATGGAGATATGAAGGTGGTTTTTAAAACGAAAAGTACTAAATAGTACAAAATTTGTTACTGGGTTAAGATATAGAACTGAAATCCTGAATTTTGATGTAGATGTAGATGACACCATGGTACAATGAAGAGAAGGTAGGTCAACTTTGAAAAAAATGCAAGTATAGAGGTCTACCTGTTTGGCTTGTAATGTCAGAATTAGTATCAAAACAATAAAAAATCAAACAACTTGTTGCATTTACTTTGAATAAATAATTGAAAACCGCGATAACTGAATGAAAGGTCGACACTTCTTTTCAAAATCATGTATTATATATGTCTAAAGGATTATTTTGATACAAAAACTCTAGATTTTGTCGATGCATACGTTGAAAAAAACATTTTGAAAACACCCGATTTTGAATGTTTTCTGAACAATTTGTTTGTTATTAAAAAGAAAACACATACATAAACAAATAAAGATGACATATTAAGCCAAAAAAATAAAAAAAAATTAAAATCATATGGTAGTTCTGCCCTACCTTGATATCATTGTACCATGGATGACACTATGTTTTCTGTGCTTAAAATATGGAGGTGGTTTCGGAAATGTGCACTATAATTTTTCGAAAAGTACTAAGAGGTACTAAATTGGTCATTGTGTGAGGGGATATAGCTAGAATCCCGAATTTTAAAACTGAGGTCTCTGTTGGTATCTGAGATTGAGATATGGAGGAGGTTTTGGAAATGTAAAATATAATGATACGAAGAACACTAAATTGTACAAAATTGGGTATTAGGATATGGATGAAGAAGAACCTGGTTTTAGATATGAGTATTATATAAATGGAATAAATGGTACGATATTTTATAATGGGGGGAGGTATCTGAGATGGATACATGGAGGTTGTTTTGAAAATGCGTTCTTTAACTAGAACTAAATTCTACTAAATTTGGTCTTAATTGAAGGGATTGAGATAAAATTCTGAAATTTGATATTCAGATTACTGATGTCACTGTTGGTGTCCGGTATATCCTTAATATTGATGTTTTTGTAATGTGTACTAAAATTCTTCGAAGAGTACTAAACAGTACTAAATTTGGTATTGGGTGAAGAAATAGAGCTGGAATCCCAAAAATCTGGTGGTGGTTTTGCAAATGCATACAATAATTGTTCGAAAAATACTAATCGGCACTAATTTTGGATTACTCTTTGTGTCTAGGATGTAAGTTGTTCTGGATTTGCGCACTAAATATTACTAAATTTGGTATCGGGTCACTGCTGGTATCTACGGCTTTCATATGGAGATCTTGAAATGATATTGGATGTAGGATGTTGGTCTATTGTGCAATGGTTTTAGTAATGAAAGATTTTGGCCATTTTTTTGGATTAAATGATAAACTTTTCCCTATTTTTCTTTCCGAAAATAGAAAATCTTAAATAGTATATTAAAACTTGAAAGTCTGAAAATGTAGTACCATGTTCGATTTTTTGTTTGAAAATGTTTGTCAATCTAAACAAAGTGTGTAGTTGTTTTTCAAAAGGACCTAAGACGAATTGTTGTCTTTCGAAAGTTCGTTTGTGTACATCGGAAGGACCTTTAGTTAATTGAAGATTTTTGGAATCTCTTTTATTCATCGAAAGCAGCTAAAAAATCCTAAGCGTACAAAAAATTTTCGATTAACAGACGACCTCGAAAAGGTGTTCTGGCTATAGAAGGCTTCTTCGTCGTGTTTCAATATAGAACACCTCTTAAATAGCTTCTCTGCTTTGAAGATCACCAAAAAGTCTTATATGTATAGAAAAACGATAAAATGTCTTTGGTGTGTTGAATATAAGTATGCTACCAATTACCACTGAACCGTGAATTTACAAATCTACACATGCCGAAAACAATTTAAATGAAAAAAGAAAATACCGAAAAAAAAAACGATAACAAAATCATGATTAAATCATAAACAAATTACCAAGTCCAATTCACGTGAGCGGGCCAGACCCATAGATCACACGCTTATGCCATGGAACGATCACACGATTCACAAAGTATGAATGATTGTGGACTTTTTGCTAAAGAGAGAGAGAGAGAGAGAGAGAGGGGGGGGTTGCGGGGTACGTAATCTATACGCAACACAATGTTCCCCACAATAGGGGAAAGCACCCAAGTTCTTCGGGTTGAACAAAAAAAAACAACAATAACTACACAACAGTGGGAGATAGCGATCGAGTAAATAGTAAAGAAATGGGGAAAAAATAATAATGGCAACAACAATAATCACATGAGATTTTAGATTAGCATTGAACCTCATGACGAAAAAACAACGCAGAGAGACGTTATCACGCGTTTCCATTTTTCTTGGACAGGGCATTAATGGTATTTTTTGTTTGTTTGTGGAAATTAAAAGCCAAAAAATTAAGAGAAAATGATAACATCCATTCAGCCTCTTCAATGGCGCCCAACGTTGACAGTTCGTCATCCTCAACTATCAGCATAAACGTCATCATTCACAGACAGCATCACTGCTATCATCTTAGTTTGAGAATTAAAAAACATATGGATTTGGAACACGTCACTTGATGCGTAAATAAATAAATACAGATCTGATTAAAACACAAGCCAAACGAGTATTAATTATCAAATTGTGCTGAGTCATTGTCCTCATTCTTTGCTGCTGAGGGAAAATAAAAACCAGAGATATAAAGATAATCATCATTTTTTTTATAAGTGATTCACTTTTTTGAGGACTGGGCTTTTTTCTACTGTAATGCTAAGCTAGAAGCAAATGTTTGCTTATGAAAATTTCACAATTCTGGGGAAAAGTAGGGAAAGCTAAAATAATTAAGTATTAAGGTCAGACCTCATATTCATAGACCATTTTATAGGGTATTAGGCCTTTTTAGTACTTAAATGGCATAATTTGTTCAGTTTGGCCAGATTTTTCAATCAAAACTTCAGACATCGTACTAAATCTTCGGACCTTCAAGGATTTCTATACTATTCATTTTTTTCAATTTTTCGGAAATTATAATATAACAAGTAAAAAACATTATGTTCGGCCGGGCCATACTTTTAATACCCTCCACCTTAGGGTAAAGAAAACATTAGAAGAAATGAGGCAAAGACCATTAAAATTCCGAATATCGGGAGGTACCTTTATATGGGGGCTATACCAAAACGTGGAGCTACACATGCAATGTTTCACTAAAGGAGCTAGACCTAGACCTAGAAATAACAAAATTTCAGAAAAATCCGTGAAAAAATGTGGCAAAAATCATCAAATTAGCGAGTATCGGGAGGTACCATTATACGGGGCCATACCAAAACGTGGACCTATAATTTCAATGACTCGCCGCACGAACTGGGACCCATTATAATCTACAACTACCAATTTTCAGAGAAATTCGTGAAAAAATGTGGCAAAAACCATCAAAATACCGAATATCGGGAGGTACCGTTATATGGGGGCTACACCAAATCGTGGACCCATACATGCAATGTTTCGCCACCGGAGCTGGAACCCATTATGACCACAAAATACAAATTTTTAGACAAATCAGTGAAAAAAAAAATGTGGCAAAAATTATCAAAATACCGAATATCGGGAGGTACCTTTATATGGGGCCTATACCAAAACGTGGACCTGTTAAGACCTACAAATACCAATTTTCAAACAAATCAGTAAAAAATGTGGCATAAATCATCAAAATACCGAATATCGGGAGGTACCGTTATATGGAGACTATACCAGAACGTGGACCGATATATCTCATTTTCAATACCAACCATCGTAGACACAATACAAATTGCTCTGCTAAATTTTGGCGCTCTACGTCAAATAATGTTTGCTGTATCGTGATTTCAACAGACAGACGGAACTTCGTTAAATCGACTTAGAATTTTATGCTGATTATGAATATATATACTTTATGGGGTCTACGACGAATATTTAAGAATGTTATAAACGGAATGACAAAGTTAATATGCCACCCTTTCCAAGGTGGAGGGTATAAAAATGTTTACCTTCAAAATCTTTCATTTTGATGCTTATCGAGATGGATATTGGTAAAACCTGTTCACAATGGACCAACATCCAAGTTTTCTGTCCAAAATTATTTCAACGTCTACAAATGTAAATGCTAGAAAGCAAGCAAGTAACCTCAATATCAAATAGCAACAATGACAATACCTAATTACAATCTACATCTATCCATCCTAGACAACAACAGTGATCCATAATTAGTACCAGTAGGTACTTTTCGTACAATTATAATACACATTTGCAAAACCACCTCCAGATACCAACGTAGGCCTTAATATTAAATTTCAGGATTCTAGCTCCATTCACCGAATTTAGCAACATTTGTACCGAGTTTAGTAACATTTAGTGTTTTTCGAACTATTATATACCAAGTTTAGCGACACATATTACCTTTCGAATAATTGTAGCACGCATTTCCAAACCAACTTCATATCTCGATTCCAGCTATCAACAGGAACTACAATATCGAATTTGAGGATTCCAGCTCTATCCCTTCACACAATATTACTACAAATCTGGGAAGCATTTCACAGATACCATTGAATACCAGATACCATCAAATTTCAGAATATTATCTATATCCCTTCACCCAATACAAAATTAAGAACTTTTACCACAATTATGGCACACTTTTCCAAAACCACCTCCACATCTCAATTTCAGATACTTACAGGGACCTCAATACCAAACTTAAGGGTTCCAGCCCTATCCCTTCACCCAATACCAAATTTAGTTTTTTTCTAACAATTATAGCATCAGATCTCAATACCAGATACCAATAGGGGCCTCGGTATCAAATTTCACGATTTCATCTCTATTTTTTTCACCCAATACCAAATTTAGTACTTTTCATACAAATATAGGACACATTTCCAAACCACCCCCAAATCTCAAAAATACAGAAGACATCAGTAATCTAAATATAAAATTTCAGAAAATTATCTTCATTCTTTCACCCAATACCAAATCTGGTACCATTCAGTACTTTCGTACAGTTATAGTAAACACTTCCGAAACCTCCTCCACATGTTCAGGCAACACATGAACCCTAATACAAACATTCAGATTTCAAGCACTTAACGTTCAACCAATACCAAATTGTACTAAATACAGTACTATTTAGTATATTTCGTGCACTTGTAGTACACATGTTTAAAACCACCTCTTTATCACAAACCTACCTCCAACAGGGACCCCAGGTACAAAATTTCGAAATTCCAGCTTCTTCTGTTCAACCTAATCTGAAACTGTTCTTAATTTAGTACCATTTAGTGCAGTTCGCACCCTTAGTACACATTTCTAAAACTAGCTCCTTACATCGATCTCAGTTCAATGATCGAATCTCAACCAATTTTCAACTTTTTAGCTTTATCAGTTCAAATAATACAAAAAAAAAAACAAGTAGGAAAGCTGTAAGTTCGGCCGGGCCGAACGTTTAATAACCTCCACCATTTGGAACGAATTTGGTAATTTTCAAAAAAATAAAATCCGTTAAAAACTCTAACAAAATTTTAAAAATACCGAATGAAGCCATTATATTGGGGTCTATAGGACGACATGGACCTGCATAGGCAACTTTTGTCATAAGCCAATACAATATTCAAATGCGAAACATAAAAAAAATCGGTTATAATGTCTATATAATCAAAATACCGCATATCGGGAGGTACCGTTATATGGGAGCTATACGAAGATGTGGACCTGCACAGACAATTTTATATCATAGGCTGCAATATCCACTACGAACCTCAAATACTTGAAACAATTTTGGTGAATAATGTCGCTAAAATCATCAAAAACCGAATATCGGGAGGTACTGTTATATGGGAGCTGAACGAAGACTTAGACCTTCACAGACAATTTTTTTTCTTAAGCTGTAGTATCCATTACGAACTTCAAATATCAAATTTGAAACAATTCCGGTGAATAATGTCGATCAAATCATAAAAGTACCGAATATCGGGAGGTATCGTAATATGGGGGCTATACGTTGTCATCACTACAAAATGCTTCTCGGCTAAGAAGACCGGGTAATGTTCTTCCCTTAATGGATTGTGTAAAATATTATTAATCCGTGAAAGACCTTTACAAGACCTACTAGATAAAATAGATATGTAAGAGGGTTGTCACCAACAAAAGGGCAGTGAAAGCAGAGTCTTTTATCCATAAAAGACCTCCGCGGCGTTTTTTAGCCACAGATACCCTTCAAAAGGATTTCTATCTGCAAATTTTCTTCCAACAACAGGAGATTTATTGCGACAATTTTTAACAACTTTGATAGTACGTTTACTTTGTAAGAGATATAGAAAATCCAGCCGGTTTCCATTGTCTATACCTTAAGTATATCTTCAAAAAATGTTAACTAGGAAAAAGCTCAAACCGAAATATACCTTGAGCATTGGAAAAAGGTATGCATGCCACTAATAGAATATCCGTAAGATTGTGTTGCCTTAGAAAACCTACAAAAAGATTTTCTGGACTTGTTGATTGGGTTCTGGCTTGAAAAAAAAGATGCACACCATCTCCTAGCCTTTTAAAAACTTGGAAAGATATTTAGGCCATGTTCTTATCTTTAAAGAAGACCTATTCAAAAACATTTTTAGTTAATTAAGGTATTTGAAATGCTTTTCTGGCTATCGAAGACTTGGGAATGATCTTTAACCCATAGGAAATCTGTAAAAAGTCTTCTTACCATCGTGGAGCTCTAAAAAGTTCTTCTATACATCAAAGACCTGAAAGAAGAGGTCATTTGGATAGGTGTAGGAAAGGGCTTTTGGGTTTTGAATTTTGATGTAGATGACACTATGTTTTCTGTGCTTAAGTTATGGAGGTGGTTTTGGAAATGCGCACTATAATTTTTCGAAAAGTACTAAGAGGTACTAAATTGGTCATTGTGTGAGGGGATATAGCTGGAATCCCGCATTTTAAAACTGAGGTCTCTGTTGGTATCTGAGATTGAGATATGAAGGAGGTAAAATCATCAAAATACCGAATATCGAGAGGTGCCGCTATATGGGAGCTATACGAAGACGTGGACCTGCATAGACAATTTTTCGTCATAGGCTCTACTATCCATTACGAACTTCAAATACCGAATTTGAAACATTTCCGGTGAATAATGTCGCTTAAATCACCAAAATACCGAAAAAAAGGGAGGTACAATTATATGGGCTATACCAGGACGTGGACCAACATGACCCATTTTCAGTACCAAAAGTCTTGTAGACATAATATACGTTTAAGCAAAATTTTATCAGCCTACTTCATTTCGTTCGGAAGCTAGAGTAATTTCCACAGACGGATGTGGAAATCACTCTAGCTTCCGAACGAAATGAAGTAAGTTGATAAAAATTTACTCAAATGTGTATTATGTCTGCAGGACTTTTGGTATTGAAAATGGGCTATGTAGGTCCACGTCTTCGTATATCCCCCATATAACTGTGCCCCTCGATATTCGGTATTTTGATGATTTTAGCGACATTATTTACCGGAATGGTTTCAAATTTGGTATTTGAAGTTCGTAATGAATACTACAGCCTCAGACAGAAAATGGGTCATGCAGGTCTTTTGTATTTGAAGTTCGTAATGGATACTACAGCCCATGCCAGAAAATTGTCTGTGGAGGTCTACGTAATGTACCTCTCTATATTCGGTATTTTATTTATTTTAGCTACATTATAAACAGATTTTTTTCAGGTTAAGCATTTGAATATTATAATAGCTTATGACAAAAGTTGCCTATGCAGGTCCACGTCGTCGTATAGACCCTAATATACGGCTACATTCGGATTTTTAAGATTTTAACAGAATTTTTAATGGAATTTATTTTTTTTGAAAATTGCCAAATTTGTACCAAATGGTGGATGGTATTCAAAGTTCAGCCCGGCCGAACTTACAACTGTTTTTCTTGTTCTCTAGAGACAATGTCCCCTATCACAAGATCTTTAGAATGGTCTTCTTTTATGAAATTTTCACTTCAAATTGCATCAGCATTCCACACTTTTCGATTTAGCATAGCAAATGTTTCTATTAATTATTTTACTATTCTTTTTTTATAATTTTAGACTAATGCCGTTGTACGTAGTGGCATTGCTGTTGCTGTTGTTGTAAGAAGAGTAGGTAATAAATATATAATATGATATTATGACATACACGCGCGTGTTTATTTATTTGCTTTTTGTTTGTTTTTTTTTTTTTGCGTCCCATTTCTTTTCCTGTCTGGCCATGGTTGTAATAGACAACTGAACGAAGCAGAACAACACCTACAGCAGACGTTAGACATTGACAAAACGCAATAATGTGTAATTCAAGTGCAGCGTGTGTCTCACATAATTCTACCACATACATACGTAACTTAGAACATGAGTTTGTTGAATAAACAAAAGATAGGCGGCTGTGATGGGACGATGGTAGGGAACGACTTAAAAGTGCGCTACAAAGTAGCTTGTATGCATGAAAAGAACACTTTTTTAGAGGTTGTTTTTAAACAGAAGGCCTTCAGAATAACTCATAAAGACGAAGGTTCTGCTAGAACGATTATATCGAATCAGAATAATAAAAACAGGGTCTTCTCAAGACAAAAAGCCCTTTAGAAGACCCTCTTTAGGCTTATATCTGTTGACAAAAAGCTTTCCAAAAGTCTGCAGAAAATTCTTCTAAATGTCTTTTACGAGCAGAACACAATTCTGAAGGTCGTCTGTTCATGGGAGATTATTAAAATTGCTTCTATCTATATCTACTTTTAAACTTCTATAAACAGAAAAGGACAAAGGAGTCATCCTCCTTCCTTTTGGTCTCTTGAAATAATTCTTTAAAATCCACTTCTTTTTGGGCCTTTGAAAACATTTTTTATTTTATTTTTTTTTTTTTTTTTTGTTAATTTGACAAAAAAATGTTAAAAAAACCTACTTTGGTTAATCTTTTGGAAAAATCTGGGTACAACACGTCATTTCACTTGTGAAAAAGCTCCTTAAAAAAATTTTTTTTTGGTCCATTGAAAAAAAAATAACACTCCTTTCTGGTTCTTTTAAAAAAGTCGTAACAAGTTCATTAAAAATTTTCTGTTTTGGTCCTTTGAAAAAAAAATAATAAAAATTCACGTTCGTTGTTTCTTTAAAATCCTCATTTTTTTGTCAATGGAAATGTTCTATGAAAATACAAAATTGTTGGTCCTATAAAAGCATTCTTGAAAAATGCATGCTTCTTTAAGAGTCCACATATCTTGGTACTCTGTAAACATTCTTGAAAATGCAAATTTTTATAAAAAAAATCATGTTTTATTCCTTAAAAATATTTCACGTTTTTTTCTTTATTTATTATTTTTTTAATATACATGTTTTCAAAAAAAATCTTTAAAAATCCAAACTTTATGGTCATTCACAGTTTCTGATCCTTTAAAAAAAATCCCATTTTTAGATCCTAGAAAAAAATAATGATCATATTGGGTTTTTGGAAAGAAAAAAAATCCACTCTGTTGGTAATTTGGATTATTCATAAAAAATCCACATTTGTTGGTCCTATGAAAACATTTTTGAAAAAATGCAAATTTTTTAAAAAAGGACAATATTTTTTCTTTAATATTTTTTTTTAATTTTGGCCCTATAAAAGCATTGTTGAAAAATGCAGGCTTCTTAAAGAGTCTACATATCTTGGTACTTTGTAAACATTCATGAAAAATGCAATTTTTTATAAAAAAAACACGTTTTATTCCTTAAAAATATTTCACGTTTTTTCTTTATTTTATTATTTTCTTTAATATACGTGTTTTCAAAAAAAATAATTTAAAATTCAAACTTTATGGTCATTCACAGTTTTTGATCCTTTAAAAAATTTCCATTTTCAGATCCTAGAAAAAATCATGATCATATTGGGTTTTTTTGAAAAAAAAAATCCACTCTGTTGGTAATTTGGAATATTCTTAAAAAAATCCATATTTGTTGGTCCTTTGAAATCATTTTTGAAAAAATGCAAATTTCTAGAAAAAGGCCAATTTTTTTCTTTAAAAAAATTTTTTAGAAAAATTTTCCATTATAAAAAAGTATGTAAAACCACAAATTTTTGCTATTTTTTTAAACTGTCTTTTGAAAAAGATATCAAATTCCACGTTTGTTGGTCCCTTAAAAAAGATAAGTGAAAATCCAATTTTGTTGGTCTTCGAAAACATTCAACAAAAATTTTACTTTTTTCGGTGCTTTAATTTTTTTTTTAAAGTTTACTTTTTCGTTCTATGAAAAAAATTCTTAGAAAATCTACTTATAAGAACTGTTGGCCCTTTAAAAATATATTCTGTCTAAATCTCCCTTTTTGCCTATATGAAAAAAATCAGCAAACTATTAGTCCTCTCAAAAATGATGATAAAAAATTCAAGTTTGTGGAAATTTTAAAAAATAATATAAAATCCACATTATTTTATCTTTTCAAAAAAAAAAATACATTCTAAAAATCCAGCAAGGACTAACAGAGCTAATCCTTGGAAAATATCCTTGGAAAAAATCTTTGAATAAAATTTAATAAAAATTCCATGTTTAACAGACCTATTGGTTTTTGAAACAAAAAAATGGACTTTGAAAAAAATTCGTAAAAGTCCTTTGAATAAAGTCCACGTTTCTTGGATTTTTAAGAAGAAAATTTATTTAAAACTCCACGTTTTTGGTTCTTTCACAAAATTCCTAAAAAATCCAAGCCGGTTGGTTCTTAGACAAAATGTTTTAAAAAATACGTGTCAATTGGTCCTTTGAAAAATATCCTTAAGAAACTCCACGTTTTTTATCCCAGATGGTACTTTGAAAAAAAAAAATAGGAATCCACATTTCTAGAAAAAAAATAATTTTAAAACATTTTTTTAAAGGTTCTTTGAGTTAATTTTTTAATAAAAATCCGAGTTTTATTCTAGATTATATTTAAAAATTATACGTTTTAACACTAATTTGTCCTTAAAAAACATTTTTTTAGAAATCCACGTTTAGCCCTTTCAAAAAAAAAAACATTCTAAAAACCCAGCCAGGACTAACAGAGCTAGTCATTGGAAAATATCCTTGGAAAAAATCTTTGAATAAAATTTAATAAAAATCCCATGTTTAACAGACCTATTGGTATTTGAAACAAAAAATTTTGGACTTTGAAAAAAATCCGTAAAAGTCTTTTGAATAAAATTCACGTTTCTTGGATTTTTAAGAAGTTGTGTTTAAAGGATAAAGAAGGACAATTTTTAACGAATGTTTTTAAAGTCCAACAAATTTTTGGTTTTCAAAAATGTTTCTCAAGGACCAAAGATTGTGGATTTTTAAATGTTTTTTCTTTCGGAGAATCAAAAGGCACGAATTTTTAAGCCAAGAGATGCTTATTTGTACACGAAAGTCCTTCTATTGGAAAATTCCAAAAAAAAAAAAAACAATTTTGTTTGTCCTTTGAGAATGTTCCTAAAAATACCAATTTTATTGCTCCTTTTGGAATATTCTATTAAACATCACGATTTCTTGGTTCTTCGAAAACAAAAAAAAATATTTAAAACTCCTCGTTTTTGGTTCTTTCACAAAATTCTTAAAAACCCCAAGCCGGTTGGTTCTTTGACAAAATGTTTTAAAAAATACGTGTCAATTGGTTCTTTGAAAAATATCCTTAAGAAACTCCACTTTTTTATCCCAGATTGTACTTTGAAAAAAAAAATAGAAATCCACATTTCTACAAAAAATAATAATTTTAAAACATTTTTTTAAAAGGTTCTTTGGTCCTGAGATAATTCTTTAACTAAAATCCGAGTTTTATTCTAGATTATATTTAGAAGTTAAACGTTTTAAGACTAATTTGTCCTTAAAAAACATTTTTTTTTTTGAAATCCACGTTTATTCCAGATGGTTCTGGAATATATTTTTAAAAACCCACGCTTCAAGACTAGGTGGTCAAGAAATCATGTCATTCTGAAAGAAACTTCTACAAATGACTAGGTTGGTCCTTGAAAAAATTATTCTGAAAAAATCTACTATTGATGACCAGATAGGTTCTTGCAAAAAATTTTTTAAAAAATCTACTACTGATGACTAAATTGGTCCTTCGAAAAATATTCTGAAAAAATAATTTTAAATTCTTTTTAAATTTTTTTGAATGAAAGCAAAAAATGTCAGAAATAGGCATCAAATTTTAGAATAAGTTTAGATTTGTTCAATGAAACAGTCACACGCTGCCCGAATGTTGCTCTGCTGTATTTCGGTCCATTCCCGGCGAACGCTTGCTTAAGGTGATCTACACTTTGGTATTTTCAGTGCCAACTTTGCTGTCCAAAATAATGCAGACACAATAGTCCAACGGATTGGTATCCGGAGATTTCGGTGGCCATTGTGCGCTGGAAATAATGCGAGAAACCTCATTTTATAACCATTTTTGGTTGGCACGTCCTGAGTGCGATGGTGCTGAGTCCTGTTGGAATGTCCAAGGTCTGCGGCCAAAAGGTTTGCCTACCCAAGGCTTTAATATACCCTCCAGAATATTTTCGCGATAACAATCGGCATTTACTCTAATGCCACGGTCGAGCAATACGAGCGGAGAGCGACCATCGGCTGTTATGGCGGCCCACACCATCACCATAGCCGGCGCTTAAGTTTTGGTGGCCAACCGAAGGTACACATTTTCAGCTGACCTCTTTGGTAAGTACACACGATCATCTTCTTTGTTTACAAACTGCTGGACAACGAATGTTTTCTCATCGGAGAAAACCAAATTCGGCAGTTCACCACCTTCGGTCAAGCAAAGCAATTCTTTAGCTCTTTGAGTCTATTTTCTTACTTTTTGGAATTTCAATGGCTTTACCCCGAGCTCATATTTCAATATTTGCGATATGTTCAGTTCATCAGACATTTTTCGACCACTGCGACGCGGGTTTCGATGAAGTTGCTTTTTTACTTTTTGAACCATTTCTGCTGATGTTGCTGTTTTCTTCCGTCCACCTCATTGACGTCGGGCTACGTTACCGTATCACTGTAACGAGCGATGGTGCGAGACACAAAAGATTTATTCACATTTAAATGCTGGAATGCTCCAACGATAGCCACTTGTGGTTCAGCAGCCAAATATAAAGAAATCACACTATCACGCTTGAATTCCATCACGAATAACTTTTTTTCTGGAAAATTCTCATCAAAATGCTCTTTTACGCTTGTAAACAATATAATGTGGTGTCACTGGAATAATTTTAACAGCTGTCGGATGAGTGGCTTAGAAATGTTGGTTGCAGTTTTTTCATCTCACCCTGTACTTGCAAGGCCCTAACGGTCTTTGAATATTGTTTAAAATCCATTATTTTGCTTTTAATAGTCCTTAGAAAAATATTTTAGAAAATCGACTTTAATAGATTCAATAATCCTTTTTAAACTCACTTTAACAGCCCTTGAAAAAAATATTCTTAACAAATCTACGTTTATAGCTTAGATGGTCTTTGAGCAAATATTCTGAAAAAATCTACTCTAGATGACTCCGTTGGTTCCTGAAAAAATATGTTTAGCCATTTTCATCATCATATCCAAGAAGGTCCTTAAATTAATATCCTTGATCCTTGAAATAATGTTTTTTTTTTTTAAATCCACGTTTGGTGTACAGGGTTGTCCATATTCGACGGACCCATCTGGCAACGCCATAACTTTTGACAGAGATGTCAAGCGTCAGTCCAAGCAGACTTTTACCATCAGCCAATACACGCCACGCGAGCGCTCTGAAATAGTTGAAATTTACATTCAACCGAAGAACTCAATTGTGAAAACTCAACGTGCTTTTAAAACATTAAAAAATGTGAGAAGTGCGCCTTCTAAGAACACCATTAAGCGTTTATACGAAAAATTTTCGACTGGTAAGGCTCTTTCTAATCCAAAGAGGTTATATAAAAGTCGACCAAGGCGATCGGCCGAGAATATCGCTGCCGTACGAGCCAGTGTTGAGAGGTCCCCAAGAACTTCCCAAAAACGCCGTTCTCAGCAGTTGGGCATGGCTCGGTCCACTTTACAACGGATTATTCACATTGATTTGCATTTGTTCCCGTACAAAGTTCAATTGATGCAAAGAATGTTGCCTGCGGACAAGCCTCGTCGATTGGAATGGGCCCAAAGAGTCATGGGTCCGTCGAATATGGGCAACCCTGTAGTTGATCTTTGAACAAATATTTAAAAAAAGAATGTTGCTCTAATGAGGTAATTTGAAAATATCAAAATCTATCTCCGGACCTTGGGCCAAAGTCCCCTAAAAGACCTGTTTTGAGCAAGAGACCTTTTAAAAGCATTCTCCATAGAAAAATAGCTTTTTCATTTTCCCTACCTACTCCCCACCATTGTAGGGTATCCATCCCCACTTTATGTCCCATCATTGCAGTCTGGGTGGTACTCACTCCTCAGCGTTTTTATGCAACAAACTGCGCACAATGTATCAATTTCGCTATTGTTATTGTTGCAAGCATTGTTTACTCTGGACAAATAGGCGATAAGAAGAGAGGCAAAAAACGTTCTTAAAAAGCGTAGTATTTTATTCTGGTAAATATATTTCATATCTACTCTTCCCGACTTTGTGTCCACAATGAAAATGCCGCCAATATTGAACTTGAAACAAAAAAAAAAAAAGAAGCAGAAGCAGCGACAACAATAAGACACATTAAATGTATTTGTAGCCGGTAAAAACAATACCCGCCAATTTCACAATTCACGGGAATGGTGATTTGTTCTGAAGGGTGTATACGGGGGGAGGACGGTGGAGAAGATGCAGACTGTCGGTCACGTGCATGTGACGAATGCAAATAGTGACTCTGAATGCAGGCGGGCCGCAATGCCAGCCTGTGCAGTGATAACGAGTTTAACGTGTGCATTATTTTTTTTTTTATTTAATTATTATTAATTTTTTTTGTCTTTCCACTGGAAAACAATTAATGCCAACAATCAAGTGCCCGCCGTCGACGAACAATTCTGAGTTCATGTGAAATGATTATTGTTATTTACAGGCATTTAATAAAAGTATTAACAATTTTTTATTAGCGACGCATCTACTTGAGAGTAGACGCAAAAAAGATTTATGGAATTAATTATATATTGCACATATTTTTTTTTTTTTTTTTTTTTGAAAGCTTCAACTTTTTTATGTATCGAGACTTTGAGTTGCGTGATGGACAGACATGTGTGTATTTAGAAAATATAATTATATAGAGACTGGGAAATATTCGTTTGCTGCACCGCTGAGGAGGTTTTGTTATATGACAGGAGTCGTAAAAACATTTGGATAGTTTTCTGTTATGGAGGATCTAGTGTTCTGCTTAAAAAACATCTTCAGAAGACTTACTGTGCATAAATGAAATGTTAACGATGTTTTCTATGTAAAGGACCTTTGGACTTTATAATGACCTAATTAAGAGTGTAGAACTGAACGGGCTCCTGTTCAGCAGAAAACTTCTTAGAGGGGTTCTATACATAGGAGATTCACCCAAGGGGATAATCTGAGAAAATGTTTTAAAAAAATAAACTTCAAACATTTCTCTAAAAAATCCATGTTTATTGACCACTAAAGATCTGCAAAAATTTATTTTTAAAAACTCCACGTTTATAAACCTCTAATAATCAGTTTTATAGAAGTCTAAGAATCTGGGGAAATTTCAAAAAAAAAATCCACGTTTATAGACGTCTAAGAATCTGGGGAAATTTCTTAAAAAAAAATCCACGTTTATAGACGTCTAAGAATCTGGGGAAATTTCTTAAAAAAATCCACGTTTATAGACGTCTAAGAATCTGGGAAAATTTCTTAAAAAAATCCACGTTTATAGACGTCTAAGAATCTGGGGAAATTTCTTTAAAAAATCCACGTTTATAGACGTATAAGAATCTGGGGAAATTTTTTTAAAAAATCCACGTTTATAGACGTCTAAGAATCTGGGGAAATTTCTTGAAAAAATCCACGTTTATAGACGTCTAAGAATCTGGGAAAATTTCTTAAAAAAATCCACGTTTATAGACGTCTAAGAATCTGGGAAAAATTCTTAAAAAAATCCACGTTTATTGACGTATAAGAATCTGGGAAAAATTCTTAAAAAAATCCACGTTTATAGACGTATAAGAATCTGGGAAAATTTCTTAAAAAATCCTCGTTTATAGACGTCTAAGAATCTGGGAAAATTTCTTAAAAAAACCACGTTTATAGACGTCTAAGAATCTGGGAAAATTTCATAAAAAAATTCAAGTTTATAGACGTCTAGGAATCTGGGAAAATTTCTTTGAAAAACGTTTATAAGAATTATATGAATCTGGGAAAAATTCTTTAAAAAATCCACGTTTATAAGAATTATAAGAATCTGGGAAAATTTCTTTAAAAAATCCACGTTTATAGACGTCTAGGAATCTGGGAAAATTTCTTTGAAAAACGTTCATAAGAATTATAAGAATCTGGGAAAATTTCTTTAAAAAATCCACGTTTATAAGAATTATAAGAATCTGGGAAAATTTCTTTAAAAAATCCACGTTTATAAGAATTGTACGAATCTGGGAAAATTTTTTTAAAAAATCCACATTTAAAAGAATTATAAGAATCTGGGAAAATTTCTTTAAAAAATCCACGTTTATAAGAATTATAAGAATCTGGGAAAATTTCTTTAAAAAATCCACGTTTATAGACGTCTAAGAATCTGGGGAAATTTCTTTAAAAAAATCCACGTTTATAGACGTCTAAAAATTTGAGAAAAATTTCTTTGAAAAATCCGCGTTTATAGACGTCTAAGGATCTGGGGAAATTTCTTTAAACAAATCCACGTTTATAGATGTCTAAGAATCTGGGGAAATTTCTTAAAAAAAATCCACGTTTGTAAACTTCTTATCAAAATTTTTATCCGTTGTGGGAAAGGTACCAGAAGCAATGAGCCAATATATCCCATCCTCAGTAAGTAATCAATCGAGTTTAAAAGTAATCAGATGCTCATATCCCTTTTTATTAGCTTCATGGTCTCACTCCTTCTGGTACCACAAACGGTCATCCCAAATGTTAACCCTTTGTGGGGAAGGTACCAGAAGGAGTGGACCAATATCTACCATCTTAACAACATATCTGGTGTTAATAAGAATATTGGGATATGTGAAAATTGTTGGCAATCTGTGACAATTTTGACCAAAAAGAGTGGACCGATGTTGGCCATCTCCTTTTGATCTAAGTTTGACAATAATATTAAGGTGTATCAAGTTTTGATCATATTTGATACTCATTTCGAGAGTTATCGTGTGCACCAACCAGCCAGACAGACGGACGGACAACCCTAGGTCAATTCCAAATGTCCTGAAACGGATTAGTACCAAAACTACCAAAAAGGGTCTAAATCCGTTATTTCAATGAGAGCCATATTGCTGGCTACAAGCCATATTGCTGAGAGTGTAAAAAGATCTCTTATTGATTGGAGACAATCTGAAGGAGGTATTGTATTCATAGAAGGAGGTATTGTATTCTTTCATTCAAAGGCGGCCTTCTGAAGATCTTCCATAAATGTAACAAATCTTTTCTTAAGGTCTTCTCACGATTAAATTCCTTATTAAAGTGTACTCTTAATAGAATCCCTTCTAAAGGCATTCTGTCGATAAAACTTCTAAAAACAGAAACCTCTTTCTAAGGTATTGCATTGATCGATTTCCTCCTGTAGCTATTCCCCTATATGAGGCCGCCTTCAAGTGATAGAACCTATTTTGAAGATTTTTTCTTAACACAAAACTTTATCTGGGCCTTCTATTTATAAAGACCCCTCGAAGTTTCTTCGGATAAGCAATATTAAATGATGGCCTTCTGGGGACCTTCATAGAAGCCATTCTAGAGATATTTTATTGATAAAACCCCTTTTAACCTTTATTATTTTGGTAAAATTTCTTTAAGAGGTATTATATTGAAGCAGGTCCAAGTGATGGGCAGATGCTATTCCCAAAGTCTTTTAATCATAAAAGTTTCTTCTAAGGTTTTTTTTTTTTGAAATTCTCTATGAGGATCTTCTGTTAAGAATTGCTTCTAAGGATCCACTTCTTGAAAACTTTTATTGATCGACGCCTTTTTAAATATTTATTTTACTGCGCAACACAAATAAAAATTAAGGGAAAATCCAGTATACAATGAAAAGAAACAACTCTAGTTTTGTACAAACTCTGTAATATTTTGAAATTTTTTTCAGGGGTAGGTATTTGTACCCTCATTCTGGGAAAGTATTTTTTTTCCTTGGGACGGACCTGGATACCCAAAATTCTGGGTGCAAGACTTGGGTTAGACCTTCCAAACCGATTTGGACGAAGCATGTATAATTTGAAAGCTAATGAAAATACCTATCTGGCTCGGGAGTTGTATCAAAATATCTGATTTTTGGAAGCGGATTTTTTAAAAATTCCCCAAAAGTCGAAAAAGGCCCATTTTAGGAGTTCACAAAATGTATACCAAATAATAGGTTACATTCCAACCTTTCCAAAATTTTACAATTTTTCAATTACCTTTGCTTTAACCAGACATATGGGTCTTTAAAATCGAAAAACCCCGAAATGGGTAATTTTTCGGCTTTGGGTTTTTTTAAATCCGTGTTCAAAAATCAAATATTCTGATACAATTCACGAACTTGGTTATTAAGTCCGGGTCTTGGACCCAGAATTTGGGATCAAATATCGGATAAAAGTAAAGTAAAAACTACTTTCCGAAATCAGTGTACTGATACCTATGTCTGGAAAATATTTCTAAAATTCGAGCGTTTTTGCTGAACTATAGATAAGCCGAGACATGACCATGAAGATAAATTTTAAAATATAAAAGCAAATACACAAACTACTTGTATTTTGTGTTGGTGCGCAATGGGTTAATTGAAAAATGTTTTTTTTTTTTAATATTAATGACTTTTAAAATTTTTTGGATAATTCAATGTATTTTTAATAAGTATTAAGATAATAACAATTCTCCTAAATTAATTTAACAGGAAAATTGCACTTAAATGGGGTCTTAAATGAAAGGTCTCGAGGAATACTTTCTGGCTATATATGCCTTATATTCCCAACTGATTTCAGATAATCGAATTTTCCAATTTTCTAACCGAAATGGCGGTTTCGGTAGGGAAACTGCATGGAAAATGCTGAATTGCACAAAAACTATGCTAGCTGCGTCATTGAGTCGGGGCTTAAATGAAAGGTCTCGAGAATTACTTTCTGGATATATATGTCTTATATTCCTAGCTGCGTCATTGAGGCGGGGATTAAATGAAAGGTCTCGAGGAGTACTTTTTGGATGTACTATATGTCTTATTTTCCCAACTGATTTCAGATAATCGAATTTTCCAGAATTTGTAAATGGAAGGTCTCGAGGAGTACTTTCTGGCGATGTATGCCTTATATTCCCACCTGATTTCAGATGACACAGCTACCTACCGCCAACACCACTCTGGTTATTCGTCCTCGTCGGGAAAATGTGTTATTTTCCTGTTAAATTAATTTAGGAGAATTGTTATTATCTTAATACCTATTAAAAATACATTGATTTATCCAAAAAATGGTAAAAAAAACATTCCGCCCCATCTTTCACGAAGTTTTCGGATAAGGATTCCTTAGAATTTCTACATTTTAGGTATAGTGGGTTAATGTTAAGGTATGAAATATTCTAGATAAAATTCATCATTGTGAATATGTGCATTAAAAAAAATATATTAATTTCGGTTTATAAAAACCGATTTCCCTGTAAATTTCCTTAAATTTTCACTGTCTTACAGCAATCTTGGTTGTGGAAAATTCCAATTCCGTACAATTTGCTTGGAAATCAAAATTTTTGTATAAATTTGTATCACCCATTTCTTTTAAACAAACTCAACCAGAAACCCATTTAAAATACTTAATTTCTGCAAATTAGTTCAATTTAAACAAAAATTAATTTTCAAAACATAACAACAGGAATTGCAAAATATTATGTTTCCATTGTTATTGATAATTTTCCTGCATGCGCATGCAAACAGCCATATCTGATATCCTTTCTGGGAACTCAGCACTGGTGGTCAATCACCCATAAGTCTACCACTCATTAGCTTCACCGCCACCATCACCACGAGAAGCTTTTGAGAACTAGAAATCATATCAAAACAATTGAAAATATATCAAATGACGATGATTCTGTTTTGTCCTCGAAAAGACATTGACTTGCTGGGATCTTCTTCTTCTTCTTGTTCTGTGGAAGTCGCGTTTAGGTTCTTTCCCATGCAAAATACCAACATAACACGCGCCACAACAAATCGGCGAATTTTGAGAATTGCAGTATCATGGCAAATGCAGGAGGTATTTGGGGGGGGGGGGGGGTTGAATATTGAATAATTGTCAATGGCCTTGAAAACAGTGCTAAAAATACCAGGCTATTCAATTCATAATAACGGAAACGAGGTAGGTGTTTAAAGTTATGTGTCGACAGTCACTGGAAAAAAATATTGGTGTCGATACGCCTGTCCCTGTGTTTTTATAAAATAAGTCCGGATCGCATTTGTTGCACGATAGAGATGAAATTGTTCACAAATTATTTGTTTGACCCTAATGATCTCAAAATTTAGATATTGCTTCCATATACAGGGTGAGATAAAAAAAACTGGGACAAAATCGAAAGCCATTTTTTTTTTTTTAATTTATTGAATAAAAACAAAGAATGTCGGAAATAGCCTCAAATTTAAGAATACGTTTAGATTTGTTCGAATTGGTCACATTTGACACGAATTATGGCCTTCAAACGGCCAATGAAACCGTCACACGCTGCCCGAATGTAGCTCTGCGGTATATTGGCCCATTCCCGGCGATGCGCTTGCTTAAGGTGATCGACACTTTAGTATTTTTAGTGCCAACGTTGATTTCCAAAATAATCCAGACACAATAGTCCAACGAATCGGTATCCGAAGATTTTGGTGGCCATTGTGCGCTGGAAATAAAGCGAGAAACCTCATTTTATAACCATTCTTGGGTAGCGCGTGCTAAGTGCGATGGTGCTGACTCCTGTTGGTCCAAGGTCTGCGACCAAAATATTTGCGTGACCAAGGCTTTAATACACCCTCTAGATATTTTCGTGATAATATTCGGCATTTATTCTGATGCCACGGTCGACTAATACGAGCGGAGAGCGACCATCGGAGGTTTTGGCGGCCCACACCATCAGCTGACCTCTTTGGCAGGTAAACACGATCATTTTGTTTGTTTACAAACTGCTGGACAACGAATGTTTTCTCATGGGAGAAAACCAAATTCGGCAGTTCACCACGTTCGGCCAAGCGAAGCAATACTTTAGCTATTTTGAGTCTATTTTCTTTCGGTTGCGGTGTAAGTTCTTGCACTTTTTGAAATCTCAATGGCTTTACCCCGAGCTCATTTTACAATATTTGCCGAATGGAATATTGCGATATGTTCAGCCAAAGAGCTATTTTTCGGCCACTGCGCCGTAGGTTCGGTCAAATCGCTTCTTTATTTTTCGAACCATTTCTGCTGATGTTGCTGTTTTCTTCCGTTCACTTTCTTGACGTCGGGTTACGCTACCAGTATCACGTTAACGAGCGATGGTACGAGGTATAAAAGATTTATTCACATTTAAATGCTGGAGTGCTCTAACGATAGCCGCTTGTGGTTTTCCAGCCAAATATAATGTAATCACACTTTAACGCTTGAATTCCATCACGAATAATTTCTTTCTGGAAAATTCTCAGCAAAATGCTTTTGTACGCCTGTAAACAATATAATGAGCTTTCACTGGAATAATTTTAACAGCTGTCGGACGAGTGGCTTCGAAATTACAGCAGTCTAAAGTTGGTTGCAGGTTTGTCATCTCACCCTGTAGTACTAAATTTTGTATTGGGTGAAGGTACAATTCTAATAACTCTTGGTGTCTAGGATTGAGATGTGGCACGGTTATTAGCACTAAAAATATACAAAATTCACTAGAGGTTACTAAAAATGGTATTGAGTTACGGGTTGAAACTGAAATTATGAAATTCGATATTGTCGTCACCGCTAGATTCTAGGGTTTTATATGGAGATGATGAAATTGTACTGAACAGGAAAATTGGATATGGTCCGAGTTTGTATTGGTTTTACTTTTATACTCCTTGGTTAACTTTAAAATACAGGAATTTGGCGCAGAAGGTAAACATTTTCCTATATATACCCTACACCACAAGGTGGTCAGGGTATTATATCTTTGTGGATTTGTTTGTAACAGGCAAAAGGAAACGAGATAGACCCATAGTTCCTTTTGATGATCTGTATAGAATCACATTCTGAGTCGATTTATGCATGTCCGTCCGTCCGTCTGTCCATGTATTTTTGTAAACAAAGTACAGTTCGCATTTATTGCCCTATCCTGATGACATTTTGCACAGATCATTTGTTTGACCCAAGGACGAACCCTATTGAAATTGGAGATAATCGGTCAAAATTTAGATATAGCACCCATATATATCTTCGTCCGATTTGCCTTTTATTGTGCACCAAACGTGTAATATCAGTCCGAATAGTATGGAATTTTGCACATACAACCATATTAGGCCTGAAAATAAGTATGCCAAATTTGATCGAAATCGGTTCAGATATAGCTATAGCTCCCATATATATTGTTCATCCGATTTGTTATTTTTGTCCTCCGCAGCCGTAATATGCACTCTGCAACTACAATATTTGGGAAAATATATCAAATACAGCTCAGAAATACATTTGCCAAATTTTATCGAGATCGTTTCAGATTTGGATATAGCTCCCATATATAACTTCGTCCGATTTACCTTTTATTGTGCACCAAACGTCTAATATTTGTCTAAATGGGATGGAATTTGGCACTTACGGCCGAATTGAGTCTAGAAGCTAGTATGTCAAATTTGGTGAAGATCGGTTCAGATAAAGCTATAGCTCCCATATATATTGTTCATCCGATTTATTATTTTTGTCCTCCGCAGCCGTAATATCCACTCTGTAACAAAAATATTTGGGGAAATATATCAAATACAGCTCAGAAATATCTTTGCCAAATTTTATCGAGATCGGTTCAGATTTGGATATAGCTCCCATATCTATCTTTATCCGATTTAAAATTAATTGGGCAATACAAGTCCGAATTTAAAAGATACAAATGCTTCGGCATATTTAGTCATTTGAACTTTAAATTATAATCATAGCGTGTATGATTGAATTCTCCCATAAAAACTTTTAATTGTTATGTGGACCTCTACTAAATTAGAAAAGTGGTGTGCGGTATCATAAAGTCGGTCCCGCCCGACTTTAAGACTTTCTTTACTGGTTTTCTTTTCGAAAAAGGATGCACTTCAATACCATACCGAATATGTGGAGGTACAGTTATATACCAAAGGTAAAAAACAGAAAATTCTAAAAGAATGTTTGTTGCAAGACCCCTCTTGTTATTGCAATTATTTCTATCTATGTAAAACGCGCAAAAAATACCTACCCCCTCTCGATAACTCCCCCCGCCCACTAAGCATGTGATAGTTGTTTGTTATGATTTTCCCGCCCCTCTCGAATACTATCTAATCTAAAATTCAAATATTTACCAAAACAATTATCGCGCAACAAATTTCTCGTGGCCTCACTCGACCACAACGTCATAATTTCATTATCTGTGTGAGTGTGTGTGTGTGTGTGTTTTCTTCTTTTTTATTTTGTTATTAAATTTCACGGTCATTGTTCGCAGTCAGGGCCATATGAGTGTGGTAAAAACGAAAAAAAAACTAAACTAAAGATTATTGCAAATATGTGCATAGATAGATAGTTCCTTACCCCTCGAATGCTTCTGGGCAACAAGTTCAGTATGTTTTTATACCCTACAACACTATGTGTTGGGGGTATTATAAGTTTGATTGGCCCAAAAATTATGTAACACCTCGAAATATTGGTTTCCCACATAGGAAAGTATATATGGATCTTCCTAGCTCGCCGAGCTGAGTCGATCTAGCTATGTATGTCCGTCCGTCCGTCTGTCCATGTTAATTTGTAATCACTCTACAGGTCGCAATTATGGCCCGATCTTCACGAAATTTAGAATGAAGGTGGGACTGGGGTCAGAATAGAACCCTATTTCTTTTGGAGATGATTGCGTGATATTTAGGGGTTGAAATGGACCAAATACTGAACAAATGTCGGATTTTGCAGTAGTTATACAGGTCGCAATTATAGACCAATTTCGCATGTAGCTAGAGTTTAGGGCGGGGAAGAAGCCTACCAATTTGGGTGGTCATCGGATAATATTTAGCGGGTAAAATAGACCATATCTTTTGTGTTGAAAAAATTCAAAAATTTTCATTAAACCGCGAATATTTTAAATCCCGGCGAAATCACAAAGCCATGACAAGGTTACTTCTGATCTTTACATTGATGTTAACATCCAACAAAACGGATATATAGCAAAATATGTGCGATATATATGTCTATCAAAGAAGATATGCTTGAAAAATCTCTTATATGTCGAGAACGGCTGAACTGATTTCGACAATTCTCATTAATTCAGAATGGCCTCTTGGCAGGAAAGAAAAAACTTCTAAAAAAATCGCATAAAAATATCTCTCTAAAGATGAAAATATTGATTTTCTAAAATTTTCTCACATTTTTTCAATTTTGTCATATTTTTGGCATATTTTCATTTTGAATTAAACATTTGGTAATATTTCTGCAGCTAACAAAACTAAGTAGTTAGGATATCAGGATATCATATACGGATCACATTTATGGCCCGATCCTTACAAAATTTTGCATGGGGATAAGATGAGGGTCAGAAATGAAGCCTACCCTTTTTGGGGATGATCGCCATATATTTAGGGGTTGAATGGACCAAAAAACTGCAAAATTGTCGGCAGGTCGTAATTATCGCCCGATCCTCACGCACATTTGAATGGGGGTTACCGGACATTGCAAAAGCCAAGCAGTTTTGGATGGCCATCCAAAAATATTCAATGTGTGAAATAGTTTGCCAACTTTTGTAGACAAAATACGAAAATGCCCATTCCAGTGAATTTTTGGAGAATTGACAAATACAGAAAAGACGCACTTCTGACTATTTCGTTAACGCTGATTTCGTTGAAGAATATAGTCAAATGCCTGTTTCTCATATAGATGCGTTTCAGTCAAAAACCAATAATAAATGTTAATCTTTTGCCACTTCTGAGAGGTTATGGGTCTTTGGGAAATATTGGTTCCAGATCTAGGAAGACCATTTAAGTGCAACATCTACCAATAAATTGGAAATGAGCAAATTAGTTTAAGTTGCTATTATTCGAAAATTAGAGAACGAAACCTGATGGTTTTCTATTATTATTTGTCACAATATCTTGTGGAATTCTTTCGAGTATCTCGCCTATATAAACTGTATCGTTTATTATAGTGTTGTAGGGTATTCAACGGTCGGCCCGCTCGACTGTAGCCTTTGCTTACTTGTTATGATTATTTTCGTTTTCAAATTTTAAACTTGTTGAAAGATAAACTAGCCGAAAAAGAATCAACAACAACAACATCAACAAAACAACGTTTAATGAACCTCGCATACTGAACATTGAACATGGGGTCAGGGATGGGTTTTGTGGAACATAGGTAAGTTGTTAAGTCTCCATATTTAGATTAGCTTGGCATTTACAAATTGTATGCTTGCTTCCCAAGTAGTTTTTGTGATTTACACCTTCCTAAATTGCCCATCCCTGGACCGGGTGAATTTATTGGTTAAATATTTATTTTGCATGGCAGAAAAAAAGCTAAACAACAATCCTAATCGCTCTCTGTCGCCGCCATCCACCTATCTATCTTCTATTTGGTCACCGCCATCGTCGTGTGTGTGCATATGACATTTTAGAAAATTAAATGCAAAAAACAATAATACTCACAAAAAGTATATAAAAATTAAAATAAACATAAAGATTTGCACACAAAACGAAAAAAATGAAGAAAGAGCAAAAAACACCTATCACTTCGCTACACGTGCCCCATTATTATTATTGGTGGCATTTGCAGCAGCGCGTGTATATCGGACCTTAAAAAAGCACTTAAACTGTAAACAAACATAAAAATGATCTAAAAAGATTTGCGCTTTTAATTGTGAATGCCAACCAAATAGCCCGCCAACCAGCCAGCCATAGAGCCAGCCAACAGACGGACGGACGGACGCACAGACCAGACAAGCTATGACGACGACGACGTCGTCGTCGATGGCTTAAATGTCAACTGACGAAATGAAAAGTGGGCTAAAGTGAATTGAATGAAATTTGTTTTTAGTTCAAAATACTACAGCAGCTACAATTACGACGAATGACGCCGACTATGACAGTGACGGCGTTGACAATGGCTGGCGACAATCGTTAAAATGCAAAATGCGCACACGTGGAAGTGATAAAACGGTTTTAAGGCCACACGGAAATAGTTGTGGTTTTTTTTTTTTCTATTTTTTAATTTCAATCCAAAAGATGATGTGCGATAGAAAAAAGTAAAAAGATTTATGATGCAATAAAGTGAATATTGTAGTTTTGCATAAAACTATGCGACAACAAATAACTTTAATATTTTTGCAGGAAACCAGTAAAGAAAGTCCTAAAGTCGGGCGGGGCCGATTTTATGATACCCTACACCACTTTGCTAATTTCTTAGAGCTGTGCATAACAATTAAAAGTTTTTATGGGAGAATTCAATCATACACGCTATGATTATAATTTCAATTTAAAGTTCAAAGGACTAAATATGCCGAAGCATTTGTATATTTTAAATTCGGGCTTGTATTGCCCATTTGGTGCACAATTAATTTGAAATCGGATAAAAATATATATGGGAGCTATATCCAAATCGGAACCGATCTCGATAAAATTTGGCAAAGATATTTCTGAGCTGTATTTGATATATTTCCCTGAATATCGTTGTTACGGAGTGCATATTACGGCTGTGGGTAACAAATACAACAAATCGCATGAACAATATATATGGGAGCTATAGCTATATCTGAACCGAACTTTGGCATCAAATTTGGCATACTACCTTCTAGACTCAATTCGGTCGTATGTGCCAAATTCCATCCCATTTGGGCAAATATTAGACATTTGGTGCACAATAAAAGGTAAATCGGACGAAGTTATATATGGGAGCTATATCCAAATCTGAACCGATCTCGATAAAATTTAGCAAAGGCATTTCTGAGCTGTATTTCATATATTTCTCCAAATATTGTTGTTGCAGAGTGCATATTACGGCTGTGGGTAACAAATACAACAAATCGGATGAACAATATATATGGGAGCTATAGCTATATCTGAACCGATCTTCACCAATTTTGTCATACTATCTTCTAGACTCAATTCGGTCGTATGTGCCAAATTCCATCCCATTTGGGCAAATATTAGACTTTTGGTGCACAATAAAAAGCAAATCGGATGAAAATATATATGAGAGATATATCTAAATTTTTACCGATTATCTCCAATTTCAATAGGGTTCGTCCTTGGGCCAAACAAATGTTGTTTGGAAAATTTCATCTCAATCGGATAATAAATGGGACCTGAATTTTGTTCACAAGAATACATGGACAGACGGACGGACTGACATGCATAAATCAACTCAGAAAGTGATTCTATGCAGATCATCAAAAGGAACTATGAGTCTATCTCGTTTTCTTTTGCCTGTTACAAACAAATGCACAAAGACATAATACCCTGACCACCTTGTGGTGTAGGGTATAAAAATTTTCCATAATTGCAGGAAAATTATAGAGCTAACATGCTGAATTAACCCATTTCGTTCCGAGGTTTAATTATACCCTACACCACACAGTGGTAAGGGTATTATGTATTTGTGCATTTTTTGTAACATGGAAAAGGAAGCGAGTTATTTTTGAGGATCTTCATAGAATCACTTTCTGAGTTGATTTATGCATGCCAGTCCGTCCGTCCATCTATCTATCCGTGTATTTTTGTGAACAAAATGCAGATGGCATTTATTATCCGACTGAGATGAAATTTTCCAAACAATATTTGTTTGGCCCAAGGACAAACCCTATTGAAATTGGAGATAATCGTTTCAAATTTAGATGCAGCTCCCATATATATCTTCAACTGATTTCGGGTTAATTGGGCACCAAATGGCCACTATCAGTCCGAATTGCCTGCATTTTGGCACATCCGAACAAATTCAGTCTAGAAAAAAGTGCATCAAATTTGGTGAAAATCGTTTCAGATATACATAGCTATAGCTCCCATATATATGTTTCATCCAATTTGGTGTTAAAGGCCGGCACATGCGTAATATGCACTGCACAAGAATGATATTAGATACCGGGTATCAGATGCTGCTCGAAAATACCTCTGTCAAATTGTATCTAGATCGATTCAGATTAGGATATAGCTCCCGTATATATCTTTATCCGATATCAGGTTTATTGTGCACCAAATGGCTAATATCATCCCAAACGGACTGAATTTTGGCAATTACGACTGAACTCATCCTCTAAACCAGTACTTCAAATTTGGTGAAAATCGGTTCAGATATAGATATAGCTCCCATATATGTGTTTCAACCGATTTGGGGTTTAAAGTCCTTCACAAGCGTAATATGCATTGCACAACAATGATCGTATCAAACATCAGATATCAGATACAGCTCTGAAATAAGTGAATCAGGTTTTGTCAAGATCGGTTGAGATTTGCATATAACTCCTATATATTCTCAACCGATTTCCGGTTAACTGTGCACCAAATAGCCTATAGAAGTCCAAATGACCTGAATTTTGGCATATCTGACTGAATTGGGGGGTACCAGAAGGAGTGCGCCGATACATCCCATCTTCACATGAGATCTAGTGTTAGTAGAAATAATGGAATGTGCGAAATATGAAGAGAACCGGATGTTTATTTCAGATTTTATAATCGTGTTGGTTATTCAAAACTTTGACCCTCTGTAGGAGAGGTACCAGCAGGAATGATCCGATTTTGTGTTGGTAGAGATATTGAGATACGCCAAGTCTGAATGGAATTGGATGTTAATATCGAGTTTTATAAGCTTCATGGGGATTTTGACCCTTTGTGGGGGAGGTACCAGAACCTAATGTGTACCTAACCTAGCACCGACAAAAAATATTGCGATATGCAAAGTGTATACAAAATTATTTGATGCTTTCTCTTTCTATGAGGAAAATTATATTCTTTGAAAATGTTGAACTTTTGTAGGGGAGGTACCAGAAGGAGTGGATCGATATTGCCCATCTCCGAACTCGATTTAAGTTTGACAATAAAATGACTATGTACCAAGATTGGACGAAATCGGATAATGTCTTCAGGAGTTATCGTGCGTAACAACGAGACAGAAGCACAGCCCCTACATCGACTTCAAATGTCCTGAAATGGATTTGGTCCAAAGTGAGCTAGGGTGGTTGAGGCAGGTTTTGGTCGTATCCAATGATATATACCCTCTAGGTATAATCAACGATTGTGAAACCGATGGCCCTTCCTAAAATCTGCCGATGGCCCTTCCTAAATATAATCTCCTTAAAAATCCACCATTGCATTACCAATGACCCTCAAGACTCTACTTTAAAGATATCGTCTTTTAAAATCTACCTAAAAATCTACGATTCTTGAACTCATGGACTTTCCCAAAAATATACTTTATATTTCATACTTTTCGGAACATATTGTAAAAAACACCTGAAAAGTGGACGAATTTTATTCTGATAGTCCCACAAAAATCCACCATTGTAGGGCAGTGGATCATAAAAATCCGCCGGTCACTCGAATATCCACGATTGTAGCAACGCTTTCAAAAATTTAGCCTTATTTTCAATTACTGCAGCTCTACAGGGTTGGCAATATTCGACGGACCTTTGGGCCCATTCCAATCGACGAGGCTTGTCCGCAGGCAGCATTCTTTGCGTCAATTGAATTTTGTACGGGAACAAATGCAAATCAATGCGAATAATCCGTTGTAAAGTGGACCGAGCCATGCCCAACTGCTGAGAACGGCGTTTTGGGGATGTTCTTGGGGACCTCTCAACACTGGCTCGTACGGCAGCGATATTCTCGGCTGATCGCCTTGGTCGACTTTTATATAGCCTCTTCGGATTAGAAAGAGCTTTACCACTCGAAAATTTTTCGTATAAACGCTTAATGGTATTCTTAGAAGGCGCACTTCTCACATTTTTTTTCAAAATTGACTTCTTCTGTTGAATGTACATTTCAACTATTTCAGAGCGCTCGCGTGGCGTGTATTGGTTCATGGTAAAAATCTGCTTGGACTGATGCTTCAAACGCGGCATGTCATTAAGCGATCTGACATCTCTGTCAAAAGTTATGGCGTTGCCAGATGGGTCCGTCGAATATGAACAACCCTGTAGTTTCAGTTTCAATGTTTATCAAACCAAATTTCCGACGTTCGACATGTCTGTAAATAGTTTGAAGTTTTTTGCCACCACATCTGGCAAACTTCGTTGAGGTATTTCACTATTTTCTCTTTTATTTATTTAGCTCTAATTGGTATAAAGTGGCCAAAAGTCGATAAAGCTTAATTCTAGTCTATTCTTGAGAACACAACTCAACCGTCTAAGGTATATGACACCTTAGCAGGTTTTCATTCCCCTAGCCATATTTTCAAACTAATATAGTTCTTAGGATAAACATTGTCATTTGTCATAGTATTTACCCAGACAATGTTTGAATAAACCAATTTGTTTACTGAACTAATTTTCATGGAATTAATAAACCCATTTCCGGTCGAAAACACAACATAAAATACTCAATTACTTAAATTCTCTATGAACAAAAACAAAATATTGAGCGAACATTAAAAGTTTAGTCAAATAAAAAAAACCCCGCAACAACAACAACAACGAAACGCAAAAAACTGAAACTGAAATAAAACTAGACGAAAACAAATAATAAAATGTCAAGTGGTTCGAAGGCAAGTGTGCCGCCTACTTTCTGTCGAACGCAGTCACCCCTGATTTTGTGGTCAAAAATTTTTATGACATTTGACGGTCGGTCTCCAGCAAATAGCAATACAGAGAAGCGCGTCAATGAAAATCCAAAACAAATAATTCGATTTGATAAGTTTTGAAAATATGAATGTATGTACCGACATACGAGTACATACATTTGTACTTTGAAAAAAAAAAGGAAGTCAAGAGGGATGATTGACGTACCAGCTTGATATGTAGAAATGTGCATAGATTTTTGTCTATATTTTCAGTTCGTCAGTAATCAATAAAATTATACCACAAAATCGTCGAACAAATGATGTATGTTAGTTTGAATGTACATACATATGTACGTACATTTCTTTATGCGGACAAGTAACAATTTGCCCCGTCGTCTGGCGCCATCAAGTAATTTACAATCCAACTTCGATGATATGCCAACGAAATAAATAATAAAACATAACAAATCATTATAATTCTAGAGAATTATGAAATTGTGTTTTTTTTTCTATTTTCTGTGTAAAGTGAAGTGGTGTGGTGGTGACTTCAAGGGTGGACAGATTTTATTGCAGGGAAAATACACAAAATTTGTAAAGCAAAAATGAACCAGTAAAGAAAGGCTTAAAGTCGGGCGGGGCCGACTTTATTATACCCTACACCACTTTGCTAATTTAGTAGAGCTCCACATAACAATTAAAAGTTTTTATGGGAGAATTCAAACATACACGCTATGATTATAATTTTAATTTAAAGTTCAAAGAACTAAATATGCCGAAGCATTTGTATCTTTTAAATTCGGACTTGTATTGCCCATTTGATGCACAATTAATTTGAAATCGGATAAAAATATATATGGGAGCTATATCCAAATCGGAAATTGGTAAAGATAGTTCTGAGCTATATTTGATATATTTTCCTGAATATCGTTGTTACGCAGTGCATATTACGGCTGCGGAGGACAAAAATAACAAATCGGATGAACAGTATATATGAGAGCTATAGCTATATCTGAACCGATTTCGATCAAATTTGGCATACTTATTTTGAGGTTCAATCTGATCGTACGTGCAAAATTCCATACTATTCGGACTGATACTAAGCGTTTGGTGCACAATAAAAGGCAAATCGGAGGAAGACATGTATGGGAGCTATATCTAAATTTTGACCGATTATCTCCAATTTCAATAGGGTTCGTCCTTGGGCCAAAAAAAATGATTTGTGCAAAATTTCATCTGGATAAGGCAATAAATGCGAACTGTACTTTGTTTACAAAAATACATGGACAGACGGACGGACGGACATGCATAAATCGACTCAGAATGTGATTCTATGCAGATCATATAAAGGAGCTATCGGTCTATCTTGTTTCCTTTTGCCTGTTACAAACAAATGCCCAAAGACATAATACCCTGACCACCTTGTGGTGTAGGGTATAAAAATTTATAGACACTTCTTCAGGATTTGGAGCAGAATTGCTTTCTTCAAGCCAAGGACTTACCGAGAAATGCATTTGG
Source organism: Musca domestica (assembly GCF_030504385.1). Taxonomy (NCBI): domain Eukaryota; kingdom Metazoa; phylum Arthropoda; class Insecta; order Diptera; family Muscidae; genus Musca; species Musca domestica. The sequence continues at coordinate 6,235,686 of NW_026712324.1, read as the reverse complement.
AAACCATTTGAGGGGATTAAGGGGCTGGCTAACTAGCCAACTGGATAAGTGCGGTCATCTGCCTTAAGGAGTCACTCCAGTCTCGATCCTCATGAGTAACTAGGATGTTCTTCCAATTCCTTAGATTATTTTAGTTCTATGGCAGGACGAAAAAAACGAAAAGGTAGTACCACAAACAAAAAAAAAAAAAGAACAAGTAAAACAAAAAAAAAACAAGTATCATATGGAACGTATTTGGAAATTTTTAAAAAATAAATTCCGTTAAAAATTCTATTAAAATCTTTAAAACACTGAATGTAGGAAGTCGCCGTTATATCAAGGTCCATACGAAGACGTAGGCCTGCATATGCAACTTTTTCCATAGACCATTACAATATTTAAATACGAAACTTGAAAAAAATCCGATTAACAATTTAAAATCATCAAAATACAGAAAATATGGAGCTACCGATGTATGAGGGCTGTACGAAGACCTGGATCTGCATAGACAATTTTCTATCACAGGCTGAAGTAACTATTTGAAAATTCAAATACGAAATTTGAAACAATTCCGGAGAATATTGTACCTAAAATCGGATAAGTACCGAACATAGGGAGGTACCGATATATGGGGGCTATACGAAGACCTGGTCCTGCGTAGACAAGTCAAAGGCTGTAGTACCCAATTGGAACTTCAAATATGGAATTTGAAACAATTCTGGTGAATAATGTCGCTAAAATCACTTGATCTGGTACCTCACACACATTATAATATTTACTAAAAATTATCACTTATCTCTGAAAATGTAAAGGAAGTAGTCCATATAGTCCTGACCTGGCACCTTGTTATACTAATATCAGACTTAGGTCAGATACGAAATGGACAATATTGACCCACTTCTTCAGAACCACCACCATAAAGTATCAACAGTTTGACCAATCAAAATGCAACGCTGAGGGTATGAGAGCTTTGCCAACAGATGTCAAAACCGACTCATAATTATACCCTACACCACAAGGTGGTCAGGGTATTATGTCTTTGTGCATTTGTTTGTAACAGTCAAAAGGAAACGAGATAGACCCATAGTTCCTTTTGATGATCTGCATAGAATCACATTTTGAGTCGATTTATGCATGTCCGTCCGTCCGTCTGTCCATGTATATTTGTAAACAAAGTACAGTTCGCAGTTATTGCCCTATCCAGATGAAATTTTGCACAAATCATTTGTTTGGCAAATGTACGAACTCTATTGAAATTGGAGATAATCGGTCAAAATTTAGATATAGCTCCCATATATATCTTCCTCCGATTTGCCTTTTACTGTGCACCAAACGTGTAATATCAGCCCGAATAGTATGGAATTGTGCACATACAACCAGATTAGGCCTGAAAATAAGTATGCCAAATTTGAAATCGAAATCGGTTCAGATATAGCTATAGCTCCCATATATATTGTTCATCCGATTTGTTATTTTTGTCCTCCGCAGCCGTAATATGCACTCTGTAACAACAATATTTGGGGAAATATATCAAATACAGCTCAGAAATACATTGGCTAAATTTTATCGAGATCGGTTCAGATTTGGATATAGCTCCCATATATAACTTAGTCCGATTTACCTTTTATTGTGCACCAAACGTCTAATATTTGCCTAAATGGGATGAAATTTTGCACTTACGACCTAATTGAGTCTAGAAGCAAGGTTGTCAAATTTGGTGAGAATCGGTCCAGGTATAGCTATAACTCCCATATATACAGTTCATCCGACTTGTTATATTTGTTACCCACAGCCGTAATATGCATATCAAATACAGCTCTTTGCTAAATTTTATCGAGATCGGTTCCGATTTGGATATAGCTCCCATATATATTTTTATCCGATTTCAAATTAATTGTGCACCAAATGGGCAATACAAGCCCGAATTTAAAATATACAAATGCTTCGGCATATTTAGTCCTTTGAACTTTAAATTGAAATTATAATCATAGCGTGTATGATTGAATTCTCCCATAAAAACTTTTAATTGTTATGCACAGCTCTAAAAAATTAGCAAAGTGGTGTAGGGTATCATAAAGTAGGCCCCGCCCGACTTTAAGACTTTCTTTACTGGTTTTTAACATGTTTTCACAATTTTTTCATGGAAAAGTTCACTGAACGGATCGATCTTTTTCTATCGGTTACTCAAGAGGAATTACATGGTTCTTCCATTTTCTTAGATTTTTTGGCTTATGGAAGAATCAAAGTAACATAGAGGAAATTATTAAAAAGGCACCTACATTTCGCTGGGACGAACAATAATACCCTCCACCATTTTGAAGGAACTTGAAAATTTTCCGTCGAAAAATAGCGCTCAAAGAAAAATTATTATATAGGGGCTACAGGAAGACATGGTCTCGCATTTCGTCATAGGCTGTAGTACCCATTATAAACCTTAAATACGAAATTTGAAATAATTCCGGTCAAAAATGTCTCTAATGTCATATATATGTGGGCTATACAAAGACATGAAGACCTGCATACGCAATTTATTGCAATAGGCTGTTGTATCCATTACGAACTTTAAATGCAAAATTTTAAACAATTTCATTGAAACTCTAGCTGAAATCATTAAAATACCAAATATTGAGAGGTACCGTTGTATGGAGGCTATACGTTATAGTGAACCTAAAAAGACAATTCCCTTCCAGGGGGTAATATAGTAAGAAGGAACTTCTGGTGTGGATATTCAGACAATTTCATTAAATAATCAAAATACTGAATATCAGGAGGTAGCGTTATATGGGGGATATACGATGGTATCGTGGACCTATATAGACAGTCCCCTTCCAGGGGGTTAATATACTCAGAAGTAACTCCTTGTTTGGATTTTCAGACAATTCCATTGACACATGTGGCTAAAATCATAAAAAAAACCGAATATCGGGTGTACAGTTATATGGGGGCCATACAATATCGTGGATCGATATATCACATCTTCGAACTTGACCTGCCTGCATATAAAAGACCAGTTATGCAAAATTTTAGATTCCTATCTTAATTCGTTTTTACTCTAGCGTGATTACAACAGACGAACAGACGGACGGACCGGGCTAAATCATATTTTTACGCTGAACCAGAATATATATACTTTGTGGGGTCTAACTTGAGTATTTCAAGGAGTTACAGTTGGAATAACGAAGTTAATATACCCTCCATGGAATGGTAGAGAATATAGTAAAAAACGAGATGAACTATTAGGGAATATTTGCCTTATTCGTCATCAAGTCAGGCAACTCCTTCCTCGACGATGTCTTCCGTAGACAATGAGCTTCTGTGATTCCTTATAAGTAGACATTTCAACACCGACGTTATTGTAAAAAATGCTGATTGCTAGGATTTAATTAAAGTTTTATTGGTCAAAAGTGAAAAGCTCACTTTCTTGGGTTAGGTCAGAGAGGAAGGATGGTGTAACTTATATTTATCCATAGATATCAACATTAATAATTTTAAGGAAACACTCATTAAAATCATTTGCCAGGTAGATAGGGTTGTAGTCATAGGGAAGGATGCTCTTTAACGGCCTCCAGGACCGCCACCACCATGGCCACCAGCACCGGCACCTGCTCCCATTCCCATTTGGGCTCCAGCACCGGCACCGCCTTGGCCACCGGCTCCACCACCAGCACCACCTCCGGCACCCATGCCCATTTGGGCTCCAGCTCCTGCTCCACCTTGTCCACCGCCACCACCTCCTTGGGCCATAGCCATTTGGGTCAACTAGGATTAAATTTTTTTCGACAATTTAAAATTTAAAATCCTTATATATTTGGAAAAGTACTATTTCCATTTTTTACTTACCACCAATAACACAACGAAAACAATTTTTAACAAAAATATCAAAAACTTCATATTGTTGATTGGATTTCTTTTTTTTTCTAGCACTCAACTACTCAGTAACCGAAACAGTTGGCAAACTACAATAATTTCGCCAAAACTTCGACATATTTATAGTTGACAGAGCTCATGATGCAACTAAAGTTCCAATTGTTTTTCCAAGTTTTTTTCTTGATTTCAAAATTGGATAAATGTAAATTGCATGTCAAGCTTCTGCTGCATTATCCCATTCCACATCCTAAATCCCTCATATTTTTCCTCATTTCGATAATTTGTTGTATTACAAAAATCTGTAAATTTTATTGTATGTCATCGCTAATTATAACTTTTTTTTTCTTATTTTTAATTACATAGATAATTTCTAGTAACGTGATTAGAGTAGAATGCAATTTAAATTGTAGACAAAAAAATAATAATAAAACAAATTCATCAATTATTTTTAATTAAATTTGACCTCAGTGGGCTTGTAATATTCCGGTGCAATGGAAAATTACAGGTAAATATTTGAAGTGGATTTATTCAAATCGTGCGAAGGGAAAAGTTTTTCAGTTTTTATTCAATAGACAGAAACGTCTGGCAGGACCATAAAAGAAGTATAATCAGGGCTGTCATAGAAACCAATTTTATCACTATTGGTTTTGAAAACGACAAGAAATTATGCTTTGGTGTCATGAAAATCAATGTTATCAGTTTTATTTTCAAATTAAAATTTTGTCGGTTTCGGTTGTCATAGAAGCCAATGCTATTGGTTTTGTTATTGGAAATAAACCAAGTTGCTTAGAGCTGTCACTTTTCATTTGCTTTGAATTTTTTAAACAATTTTTAAAGGATATTCAAAGGACTAAAAATGTGGATTTTTTAAAGAATTTTTAAAGGATATTTAGAGGACCATAAACGTGGATTTTTTAAAGATTTTTTAAAAGACTATAAACGTGGATTTTTTAAGGAATTTTTAAAGGACTATAAACTTGGATTTTTTAAAGGACTATAAACGTGGATTTTTTAAAGAATTTTTAAAGGACTATAAACTTGGATTTTTTAAAGATTTTTTAAAGGACTATAAACGTGGATTTTTTAAAGAATTTTTAAAGGACTATAAACTTGGATTTTTTAAAGAATTTCTAAAGGACTATAAACTTGGATTTTTTAAAGATTTTTTAAAGGACTATAAACGTGGATTTTTTAAAGAATTTTTAAAGGACTATAAACTTGGATTTTTTAAAGATTTTTTAAAGGACTATAAACTTCGATTTTTTAAAGATTTTTTAAAGGATATTTAAATAATCATAAACGTGGATTTTTTTAAAGATGATTTAAAGGATATTTGAAGGATCATAAACGTGGATTTTTTAAAGACTTTTTAAAGGATAAAGTGTGATTTCTTTATATTTGGCTGGAAAACCACTCCACTCCAGCACTCCAGCATTTAAATGTGAATAAATCTTTTGTGTCTCGTACCATCGCTCGTTAAGGAAATGGTCTGAAGAAAACAGCACCATCAGCATAAATGGTGAGAAAAGTAAAGAAGCGACTTTATCGAAACACGCGTCGCAGTGGCCGAAAAATGGCTCGTGAGCTGAACATTTCGCAATGTTCCATTTGGAAAATATTGAAAAATGAGCTCGGGCTAAAGCCATTGAAATTCCAAAAAGTGCCAGAAATTACACCGCAACAGAAAGAAAATAGACTAAATAGAGCTAAAGAGTTGCTTCGCTTGGCCGAAAGTAGTGAACTACCAAATTTGGTTTTCTCCGATGAGAAAACATTCGTTGTCCATCAGTTTGTAAACAAACAAAATAATCGTTTTTCCTTGCCAAAGAGGTCAGCTGAAAATGAGCAATTTCGGTTGGCCACCAGAACTCAAGCGCCGACCATGGTGATTGTGTGGGCCGCCATAACAGCGGATGCTCACTCTCCCTCTCGTATTAATCAACCGTGGCATCAGAATAAATGCCGAATATTATCGCGAAAATATTCTGGAGGGTGTATTAAAGCCTTGGACACGCAAACATTTTGGCCACAAAGCTTGGACATTTCAAAATGATTGAGCACCATCGCACTCAGCACGCGCCATCTAAGAATGGTTACAAAATGAGGAAAAATTACCAAAATCTCCGGATACCAATCCGTTGGACTATTGTGTCTGGAATATTTTGGAGAGCAAGGTTGGCACTAAAAAATACCAAAGTGTCGATCACCTCAAGCAAGCGCTTGAGGACCAAAAGGACCAAAATACAGAAGAGCAACATTCGGGCAGCGTGTGACGGTTTCATTGGCCGTTTTAAGGCCATAACTCCTGTCAAAGGTGACCAATTCTAACAAATCTAAACTTATTCTAAAATTTCATGTTATTTCCGAAATTGTTTGCTTTCATTCAATAAAATTTAAAATTAAATTTAAAAAAAAATGTAAAAATTATGTCGTTTGACTTTGTTGCAGTTTTTTATTTCACCCTGTAGAAATGTGCCTTTTATTTATACGAAAAATACTAAATGGTACTAAATATGGTATTGGGTGAAGGAATAGGGCTGAAATTTTTGGAATTGAGACATGGAGGTGATTTGGTGATGATATGTACTCTAATTTTACAAAAAGTACTAAATAATACTTAATTTTGTATTGGGTGAATGAATAGATCTGAAATCCTGAAATTTGATGTAGTTGTCACTGTTGGTGTTTGTGGTTGAGACACGGAGGTAGTATTGGAAATATGCAATTTAGTACACAGAAGTGGTACTAAATTGGGTATTGGGTCATTCTCCGTTGGTATCTGAGATTTAGATATGAAGGTGGTTTTGGAAACGTGTGGTACTAAGTTTGGTAATGGGTGAAGGGATAGTGTTGCAATCCCGAAAGTTGATATTGGGGTCCCCGTTAGCATCTGGAATAGAGATATGTTAGTAATAATTCACGCTTAAAAAGTGATCACAAATAATAGCTAAAAACGCTGAAAACTCAATATTTAAGGAGTTATGGCCATTTTAAAGTTTGCAATAATTCACGCTTTTGGGAATGTGTGCTATAAGTACTAAATAGTACTAAATTTGATATTGGCTGAAGGAATAGAGCTGAAATTCTGAAATTTGATATGGATGTCACTCTTGGCGTCTGTAGTTGAGATAAAGATGTTGCCTTGGAAATTTGTATTATGAACGTTCGGAAATGTGCCGTTCGATGTTGGGATAGCGATGGAATACTGACATTTGGTATCGAAGTCATTGTTGGTGTCTTAAGTGGAGATAAGGAGGGTATTGGTTTTAGACATGCGCCGTGAGTTACGTCTTAGGAAAGAGCATGAAATGAAATTTGATGCTGAGGTCTCTGTTGGATTCTAGGATTTAGATGTTAGTGGTGGCTAATTTGGTAAACTTCAAAACGAAAGATTTCAAAGACTCTTTGGTGCAAAAAGTAATTCGATTATCCATTTCGATAAAGGGAAAACGAGAATATTAAATAAGTGTTATGGAATCGATGGTGCCGCTGAAGCCGATATATGCATTTTTTGAAAATTTTGTCCAAGAAAGAATAAATAAATTGTGAATTTTGAGAACTAAAATTAACTGACATTTGACGTGGTCTTTTCGTTGACGAAGTAGCGAGCCCATAATAGCCATAAATATTTTTTAACCCATAATTTTAAATTTTTCTAAGCATTTTAAGAACTATGAAAGCAAGAACAAAAGTAGTGTATTTTATATTTTTATTATTATTATTATTATTATTATTATTATTATTATTATTATTATTATTATTATTATTATTATTATTATTATTATTATTATTATTATTATTATTATTATTATTATTATTATCATTATTATTATTATTTTTATTATTTTTATTATTATTATAATTTTTTTTTTTTTTTTTTTTTTTTGATGGACTTTAAGTGACATCAGTTATACCCTACAACACTATGTGTTGGGGGTATTATAAGTTTGATTGGGCCAAAAATTATGTAACACCACGAAATATTGATTTCCCACATAGGAAAGTATATATGAATCTTCCTAGCTCGCCGAGCTGAGTCGATCTAGCTATGTATGTCCGTCCGTCCGTCTGTCCGTCTGTCCATGTTAATTTGTAATCACTCTAGAGGTCGCAATTATGGCTCGATCTTCACGAAATTTAGAATGGAGGTGGGGCTAGGGTCAGAATAGAACCCTATTTCTTTTGGAGATGATCGCCATATGTCTAGGGGTTGAAATGGACCAAATACTGAAAAATGTCGGATTTTGCAGTAGCTATACAGGTCGCAATTATAGACCAATCGACGCGGAATTTCGCATGTAGCTAGAGTTTAGGGCGGGGAAGAAGCATACCAATTTGGGTGGTCATCGGATAATATTTAGCGGGTAAAATAGACCATATCTTTTTTGTTGAAAAAATTCAAAATTTTTCATTAAACCGCGAATAGTTTAAATCCCGGCGAAATCTCAAAGCCATGACAAGGTTACTTCTGATCTTTACATTGATGTTAAGATCCAAAAAATCTAATATATACCAAATATATGCGATATATATGTCTATCAAAGAAGATATGCTTGAAAGATCTCATATATGTCGAGAACGGCTGAACTGATTTCGACAGTTCTCATTAATTCAGAATGGCCTCTTGGCAGGAAAGGAAAAACGTCTAAAAAACGCATACAAATATCTCTCTGAAGATGAAAATATTGATTTTGTAACATTTTCTCATATTTTTTCAATTTTGTCATATTTTTGGCATATTTTTATTTTGAATTAAACATTTGGTAATATTTCTACAGCTAACAAAACTAAGTAGTTAAGATATCAGGATATCACATACAGATCGCATTTATGGCCCGATCCTTGCGAAATTTTGCATGGGGATAAGATGAGGGTCAGAATAGAAGCCTACCCTTTTTGGAGATGATCGCCATATATTTAGGGGTTGAAATGGACCAAAAAACTACAAAATTGTCAGGAGGTCGTAATTATCGCCCGATCCTCACGCACATTTGAATGGGGGTTACCGGACATTGCAAAAGCCAAGTAGTTTTGGATGGCCATCCAAAAATATTCAATGTGTGAAGGAGTTTGCCAACTTTTGTAGACAAAATACGAAAATGTCCACTCCAGTGACTTTTTGGAGAATTCACAAAGACAGGAAAGACGCACTTCTGACTATTTCGTTAACGCTGATTTCATTGAAGAATAAAGTCAAATGTCTGTATCTCATATAGATGCGTTTCAGTCAAAAACCAATAATTAATGTTAATATTTTGCCACTTCTGAGAGATTATAGGTCTTTGGGAAATATTGGTTCCAGATCTAGGAGGACCATTTAAGTGCAACATCTACCAATAAATTGGAAATGAGCAAATTAGTTAAAGTTGCTATTATTCGAAAATTAGAGAACGAAACCTGATGGTTTTCTTTTATTATTTGTCACAATATCTTGTGGAATTCTTTCGAGCATCTCGCCTATATAAACTGTATCGGTTATTATAGTGTTGTAGGGTATTCAACGGTCGGCCCCGCTCGACTGTAGCCTTTGCTTACTTGTTTTAGGATAAAATTCTCTACGACGACCACTGTTATGGAACATAACTCTCCAAAGAAATTAAAACAAAAAAATCCCTCAACTCGCGATTTTAATTGTCTTCAATTGTTGTCACCATTATTACTCTCTGATTAACTTATAACAACCAGCCACATGACAACTAGACGTGATGTGAAGCAGTGATATATAAGTGTAAATCACGACAACATTCTGTTAACATGTCCGATTGGCTGACAACCCCATATGATGACAAAAAAATAAAGAAATCATAAACCAATTATGGCATGTTTAACATTTTGCATCTCATTGGACAGTTGTTGTAATTTCCATGCAGTGGTCATCAATGAAAACATATCTCTCTACATGTATGTAAGTGTCTCTCTCTGTGTGTGTGTGTCAAACAATTGTAAATATTTTGATCATTTCATGATTATTATTACAATTTATGGTTTGTGTGGGCCGACCGACCACCCATCTAAATGTACAAGTGGTGGCACATGCTGTCTGTCGTTGGACACCCATGGTGGTGATTCGCGCCTTCACATTCGTTATGGAATCCCCCACGACCCCATCCTAACCAGCCAGCTGTTATTGCCATTGTCTATACAGAGATTTTTTTTTTTTTTTGTTTTCAAGTCATTTGTTGTAATAAAAGTGTGCTTTATGAGGGTTCTAATGACTTCTTTATAGCTCAGAAAATTGTTTATGAATTTCAATTGCATTTAAACATGAATTGCGTTTTCGTTGTGTGTGTGTGTGTGTGTGTTTTATTCATTTTGGAATATTCTGTTTTTAAGGTGATTCTGCGTGACTGGATGGCTGTTTTTTTATTTTTTTTCTTCGTATTCAGATATATTGTTTATGATATTCATTTATTTTTATGATGGCCATTTATTGTGTAAAATGTGAAAAAAATAATATGCATTTGTTAATGTATGGCAGAATGTGCAGTTGGGACTTTTTATAGGGGATTTTCTGGTTTAAAGGAAATAAAAAAACTATGGACTTTAAATATCCTAAGAATAAAGGGTAATGATTTTGAAACCCACAACAAAAATTATTTTCAAGGTATAATCGGGGAAATTTTTCTGAAAAAAAAAAATTTCGAGGCATAATCGAGATATGTTTTTCAGCAATATTTTTTAAGGGTCTTTCTAGAAAAAATCTTAGATTTTTTATAAATATTCTTTTTATGCCAACCACACGCCTCCCCCCCCCCCATTTTAAAAAATTTTTGCTAGATCTTGTATGAGTGTATTTTTAACAAATCCACGATTTTGTCAAGGAAAATGTCGGAAATACAATTTAATTTTAGAATAAGTTTAAATTTGTTCGAATTGGTCACCTTTGGCACGAATTATGGCCTTCAAATGGGCAATAAAATCGTGACACGCTGCCCGAATATTGCTCAGCGCTGAAGTACTTGCTTGAGGTGATCGACACTTTGGTATTTTTTAGTGCAAAACTTGCTTTCCAAAATACTCCAGACACATTTCATTTTGTAACCATTCTTGGGTGGCGCGTGCTGAGTTCGATGGTGCTAAGTCCTGTTGGAATGTCCAAAGTCTGCGGCCAAAATGTTTGCGTGCCCAAGGCTTTAATACAAGCTCCAGAATATTTTCGCGGTAATATTCGGCATTTATTATGATGCCACGGTCGATTAATACGAGCGGAGAGCGACCAAAGGATGTTGTGGCGGACCACACCATAACCGTGGCCGGCGCTTGAGTTCTGGGGGCCAACCGAAGGTGTACATTTTCAGCTGACCTCTTTGGCAAGTAAACACCATCATTTTGTTTGTTTACAAACTGCTGGACAAACAAATGTTTTCTAATCGGAAAAACCAAATTCGGCAGTTCACAACTTTCGGCCAAGCGAAGCAACTCTTTAGCTCTTTTGAGTCTATTTTCTTTCTGTTGCGGTGTAAGTTCCTGCATATTTTTCAATATTTGCCGAATGGAATATTGCGATATGTTCGGCTTACGTGCCATTTTCCGGCCACTGCGACGAGGGTTTCGATCAAGTCGCTTCTTCGCTCTTCGAACCATTTCTGCTGATGTTGCTGTTTTCTTCCGTTCGTTACGCGTTACTTAACGGTAACGAGCGATGGTACGAGACACAAAAGATTTATTCACATTTAAATGCTGGAGTGCTCTAACGGTAGCCACTTGTGGTTTTCAGCTAGTTCCTTGTGGGTAATTTAGCCTCGGTCTGTAAGAGAATTGTCTCTAAAGGTCCACGATATCCTATATCCCCCATATACCAAATTTTTTAATAGAATTATCTCGAAATCCACACAAGGAGTTCCTTCTGGGGTAAGGTACTAAACCCAGGAAAATAATTGTCTATATAGGTCCTCGATATCGTATATCTCCCATATAACGGGATATCCTCCCGATATTCCGTATTTTGATGATTATAGCCACATTTTTTAATGGAATTGTTTGATATTCCACACAAGAAGTTTCTTCTGAGTACTTTACATCCTGGAAGAGAATTGGTCCACGATATTATATAGCCCCCATATAACGGTACCCCCCGATATTCGATATTTCGATTATTTTATGCACATTTTTCAATGGAATTGTCTAAAATTCTTAAACAAGGAGTTATGGACTACCTCGGTCCACGATATCGTATGGCCCCCACATAACGATACCCCCGATAGTCAGTATTTTGATGATTTTAGGCATATTATTCAATGGAATTGTCTGAAATTCTATACAAGGAGTTCTTTGTGGGTAATGTAGCCTCTGTAAGAGAATTGTCTACATAGGTCTACGATATCGTATATCCCCGGTACCTCCCGATATTCGGTATTTTCATGATTTTAGCCCCATTTTTCAATGAAATTGTCCGAAAATGCGAACAAGGAGATCCTTCTGAGTACTGAATTTATCCTAGGAACAAATATTTCAGATGTGGTGAAAATCGGTTCATTTACGAATACTGCTCGAAAATACCTCTGCCAAATTTTTATCGAGATCGGTTTATATTTTTATATAACTTCGATATTTGTAATATCAGCCCAAACTAAATTGAATTTTTCAGATTCAACCTAATTTTACCATTTATTGAAACTTGGTTCGGTATATCTAGTGCTCCCATAAATATTGTTTAATATAATCGTTATCGAGGTCATATCATGCACTATAGCAATATTATTTGGTTCATAGTTGATTCTCAATATAAACATTTTTGTTACGGCAGCTCTACTAAGTACGCATAGTGGTTTAGGGTATCATATAGTCGGCCCCACCCGTCTTTTGACCATTCTTACCGGTTATTATATTATTATTGGATTTTGTATATTGTGGGTACACATTTCGGTTTTTTTCTCCTGCTATTTATGCCGACTCAACTGTGTTTTAATTCATGGAAATTTTTCGATTTTTGGTAATATTTCATTCATTTTTTCATTCGTCGCGTCATATATCTTACGTTAGACCCTAGGGCGGGACGTTGTAACATCCGTCTTGCAATCGATTTTCGAGCATAGTAATTAATATTTTTAATGTTTATATCTAGCCTGAAGCCCCAAACAAAATTAAATAATGCTTGTACGAAGCGTACAGATTGTCTATTAATCATTATTTTTTCCATAACTAATGTTCTCACTTACAAATATGTCATTTATAATCCTAAATGCTGTAATTATTTGTTTTTTTTTTTTGCCTTTGTGAAAAAACAACCAATACATTTCTTTATTTAAAAAAAAAAAAATGTTTTCATTCAAAAATTGAGACGAAGGCGTTTTTATTTTACCAAAAACTAAAACACAACAATTTGATCCCTGACCTTTCAACGCCGTTAATAATAGTTATTAGTGTAATGAACAAATTACCATGTCTCGGAGTTACATTAATCAATGATATTCAATATGCCAGACAGTCAGTCAGCCAGCCAGCCTAGGGCATTGGGCACTAGGAAAAAAACCAAACAAAAATAAAGAACAACAAAACAATTAATATTAATTTTGCTAAAATTTAAACGTTTTCTAAAACACACAAAAAATTATAACAATTAATCAATATTTTGCAGGAACTTAAGATTTTTTTTTGGAATAGAAAGATATATGGTTGTGATGTTAAAGAAACACGTGAAAATGTAAAATACGAAATTTGAAACAATTCCGGTTAAAAATGTCCCTAAAATCAACAAAATATCGAACAAGTAAGCAAAGGCTACAGTCGAGCGGGGCCGACCGTTGAATACCCTACAACACTATAATAACCGATACAGTTTATATAGGCGAGATGCTCGAAAGAATTCCACAAGATATTGTGACAAATAATAAAAGAAAACCATCAGGTTTCGTTCTCTAATTTTCGAATAATAGCAACTTTAACTAATTTGCTCATTTCCAATTTATTGGTAGATGTTGCACTTAAATGGTCCTCCTAGATCTGGAACCAATATTTCCCAAAGACCTATAATCTCTCAGAAGTGGCAAAATATTAACATTAATTATTGGTTTTTGACTGAAACGCATCTATATGAGATACAGACATTTGACTTTATTCTTCAATGAAATCAGCGTTAACGAAATAGTCAGAAGTGCGTCTTTCCTGTCTTTGTGAATTCTCCAAAAAGTCACTGGAGTGGACATTTTCGTATTTTGTCTACAAAAGTTGGCAAACTCCTTCACACATTGAATATTTTTGGATGGCCATCCAAAACTACTTGGCTTTTGCAATGTCCGGTAACCCCCATTCAAATGTGCGTGAGGATCGGGCGATAATTACGACCTCCTGACAATTTTGTAGTTTTTTGGTCCATTTCAACCCCTAAATATATGGCGATCATCTCCAAAAAGGGTAGGCTTCTATTCTGACCCTCATCTTATCCCCATGCAAAATTTCGCAAGGATCGGGCCATAAATGCGATCTGTATATGATATCCTGATATCTTAACTACTTAGTTTTGTTAGCTGTAGAAATATTACCAAATGTTTAATTCAAAATAAAAATATGCCAAAAATATGACAAAATTGAAAAAATATGAGAAAATGTTACAAAATCAATATTTTCATCTTCAGAGAGATATTTGTATGCGTTTTTTAGACGTTTTTCCTTTCCTGCCAAGAGGCCATTCTGAATTAATGAGAACTGTCGAAATCAGTTCAGCCGTTCTCGACATATATGAGATCTTTCAAGCATATCTTCTTTGATAGACATATATATCGCATATATTTGGTATATATTAGATTTTTTGGATCTTAACATCAATGTAAAGATCAGAAGTAACCTTGTCATGGCTTTGAGATTTCGCCGGGATTTAAACTATTCGCGGTTTAATGAAAAATTTTGAATTTTTTCAACAAAAAAGATATGGTCTATTTTACCCGCTAAATATTATCCGATGACCACCCAAATTGGTAGGCTTCTTCCCCGCCCTAAACTCTAGCTACATGCGAAATTCCGCGTCGATTGGTCTATAATTGCGACCTGTATAGCTACTGCAAAATCCGACATTTTTCAGTATTTGGTCCATTTCAACCCCTAGACATATGGCGATCATCTCCAAAAGAAATAGGGTTCTATTCTGACCCTAGCCCCACCTCCATTCTAAATTTCGTGAAGATCGAGCCATAATTGCGACCTCTAGAGTGATTACAAATTAACATGGACAGACGGACAGACGGACGGACGGACATACATAGCTAGATCGACTCAGCTCGGCGAGCTAGGAAGATTCATATATACTTTCCTATGTGGGAAATCAATATTTCGTGGTGTTACATAATTTTTGGCCCAATCAAACTTATAATACCCCCAACACATAATGTTGTAGGGTATAATAATGTGGGCCGGGGTACCGTTATACGAAATCGTAAGTGAATATAGACAAGTCTCCTCCAGGTGGATAAATTCAGTCGGAATTGCCTATTCTCCTTTGGGCTAATATTAGCCATTTGGAGCACAATTAACCTGATATCGGGTAAAGATACAGAAAAAGATAAAACAACTGCAACAAAGTCAAACGCCATAATTTTTTTTTTTTAATTTTATTGAATGAAAGCAACAATGTCGGAAATAGCATTAAATTTTAGTGTAAGTCTAGATTTGTTCGAATTGGTCACCTTTTGCCCGAAGTATGGCCTTCTAACGACCAATGAAACTGTCACACGCTGGTATTTTTTTATGCCAACTTTGCTTTCCAAAATACTCCAGACAAAATAGTTCAACGGATTGGTATCCGGAGATTTTGGTGGCCATTGTGCGCTGGAAATGAAAAGAGGAACCTCATTTCGCGTGTTGAGTTCGTCTTGTTGGAATGTTCAAGGTCTGCAGCCAAAATGTTTGCGTGCCCAAGGCTTTAATTCGCCCTCGAGAATATTTTCGCGATAATATCCGGCATTTATTCTGATGCCACGGTCAATGATTACGAGCGGAGAGCGACCTTCGGCTGTTATGGCGGTCCACACCATCGCCATGGCCGGCGCTTGAGTTCTGGTGGCCCACTGAAGGTACACATTTTCAGCTGACCTCTTTGGCAAGTAAACACGATCATTTTGGTTGTTTAAAAAATGCTGGACAACGGATATTTTTTTTTATCGGAGAAAACCAAATTCGGCACTTCACCACTTCCGGCCAAGCGAAGCAACTCTTAAGCTCTTTTGGGTCTATTTTCTTTCTGTTACGGGTAAATCTATGAAGATTCTCAAAAGTAACTAGTCTATGTTACAAACATGGCACATCTCAATATTTCCATCAAAACAAGATCTATTAATTTACTAATATATTTAACCATACGAAAACCTTCTGGACTTTGATCCCTCACCACATTTCTGACCTTATCTATTTTCACATAACTTTACTATTTCTGGGCCATTACATTGATAGCGCAAAAATAGAGTCCATTCAACTTTTCGGATCTCAACTAATCTGAATCTAACTACTAACCCAAAATAATGTTATCTCAAAAAAAAAAAAAAAAAAATGGATTGATATCACAGTGTAGCAACATTGAAATGTATTCATTCATTGACTTTGTAACCTTTAAATTACAATTTCGTTTGGAGATTTTCCATTGCAGAAATAATTAGATGGCACGTGTAAATTTAATGTATAATTGTGTCTAGACGGCGACTATTTGTTTAGAAAAAGAAAAAAAAAAACATACCTACTAACCAAAACGGACTATAGTACATGACGATGAGTTGTGATATTCGCGCGCTCAAACTCAAACTCACACACATACACCGACGACACACAGACTTACATTCATTCTAATTTATCAATTCCCCTTTAATCTATTTACAAAATAATCAACAACCGACAATTGTCCAATTTGCGGTAAAGGTAGGAAAAATACTCCCCAACCTGCACCAAAACCCAAATGTTTGGCTGTCTTCTCCCAGCAAAAGATGTGCTGGTCAGAGGCGGAGGTGGAGGGTTGTTTTAAACTGCACTCGCAAACAACATGTCACGGGGTCATAAATAATTCCCCTCAGACATTTTGAGGGAATTTTCCCAAAGATTATGTGGGATTTTTGTGTGTTTAAACTTGAAAACCGCAGCTTAATATGGCAAATGTTTACAAACAAAATAAAACAATAACAATAGCAACAACAACAACAACACCGAAAATAGTAATAACATCTCAAAACATGTGAGAGATGAGGCATTTTATTACTTGTAGTCCAACAAACACACTCAGACTGGCGAAATAGCAATAAAAATCAGCAAAGATACAACAGCAACAACAAACAAAATAACAACAACATCGAGGGCATTTTTGTGGCTTGAATTAAATACTGCCTCTGCCGCCACTGCTGCTGCTGCTGCTATCGAGGGATTTTCTATGTTGGCGTGTTAATACGAAAATAAATACCCACGCTTCACAAAGCTGCTGTCGCTGCTGTGGTTTTTCTGTTTATTGACACTATCATTTAATAATAAAAACTAAACTAAAATAAAAAAAAAACGATTCACATAAAATTAACACATTAAAAATAAAATGCAAAAAAAAAACTAAAATTGTAAAAAAAAATACTAAATTTAGATATACACATGTACTAGCTCCTTGGCCTCTTTGGGGCACCGGGGTTGCTCGTAAGCGATTTGTGATTGTGAAACAGTATTGTCACCAAATATCGTCATCATCCGTGTGATCATTATCATTAGCGTCGGCATCATCATCGTCAGTTTTGGCAACAACATCCGGCGTGCAACAAATGCTAAGGTATTTTATCTTCGGTGTGCCACATGACTATTTTTATGATGACGCTGTTGTTGTTGCAGTTGCTTGTGTAACAATTTCGTGGCACAATGACACCATGTACAGTGTCTTAACTATAGACGGACCTAAATTTAGAACAAAACCAGAAAAGGTCGGCCCCGCCCGACTTTATGATACCCTACACCACTTTGCTAATTTAGTAGAGCTCCACATAACAATTAAAAGTTTTTAAGGGAGAATTCAATCATACTCGCTATGATTATAATTATAATTTAAAGTTCAATGGATTAAATATGCCGAAAGATTTGTATCTTTTAAATTCGGACTTGTATTGCCCATTTGGTGTACAATTATTTTTTATATCGGATCAAGATATATAAATCCCGATAAAATTCGCAAAGATATTTCTGACCTGTATTTGATATATTTCCCTGAATATCGTTGTTACAGAGTGCATATTACGGCTGTAGGTAACAAATACAACAAATCGGATGAACAATGTATATGGGAGCTATAGCTATATCTGAACCGATCTTCACCAAATTTGACATACTAGCTTCTAGACTCAATTCGGTCGTATGTGCCAAATTCCATCCCATTTGGGTAAATATATAACGTTTGGTGCACAATAAAAGGTAAATCGGACGCAGTTATATATGGGAGCTTAATCCAAATCTGAGCCGATCTCGATAAAATTTACCAAATGTGTGTCTGAGCTGTATTTGATATATTTCCCCAAATATCGTTGTTACGGAGTGCATATTACATCCCATTTGGGTAAATATAAGATGTTTGGTGCAAAATAAAAGGTAAATCGGACGAATTTATATATGGGAGCTATATCAACATCTGAACAGATCTCGATAAAATTTAGCAAAGGTATTTCTGAGCTGCATTTGATATATGTCCCCAAATATTGTTGTTACAGGGAGGATACTACGGCTGCGGAGGACAAAAATAACAAATCGGATGAACAATATATATAGAAGCTGTAGCTATATCTGAACCGATTTCGATCAAATTTGGCATACCTATTTTCAGGCCTAATTTGGTTGTATGTGCAACATTTCATACTATTAAACGTTTGGTGCACAATAAAAGCAAATCGGAATTTTTACCGAATTTTTACCGATTATCTCCAATTTCAATAGGGTTCGTCCTTGGGCCAAACAAATGATTTGTGCAAAATTTCATCTGGATCGGGTAATAAATGCGAACTGTGCTTTGTTTACAAAAACACATGGACAGACGGACGGACGGACGGACATGCATAAATCGACTCAGAATGTGATTCTATGCAGATCATCAAAAGGAACTATGGGTCTATCTCGTTTCCTTTTGCCTGTTGCAAACAAATGCACAAAGACATTATACCCTGACCACCTTGTGGTGTAGGGTATAAAAAAACAACTTAAAAAGTATCAGTCGGTTTTGCCGACAGATATTCGATTATTCAAATATATTTCGACTTCTGTTATGATTATTCAAATTGATGACCCGCTATGGAGTACGTTCCGAAGGAATGGACCAATATTGACCATTTCGTATCGGACCTAAATGAATATGATATAAATATTACGGCGTGCCAGGTTTGGACTATATGAACTGCTTCCTTCATTTTATATGAAATGTGTGATAATTTTTAGAAAATGTTAAAATGTGACTGAGATACCAGATGAAGTCGACGTAGTATTCCATTTTCATACTTCATCTAATGCAGATAAAAATATTGGCATATGCAAAATTATAAGAAAATCGAATATTAATATTCCATATTCATCTAAGGTTTACAGACTTATTACAGACTAAAATATTTAAAATTTGTGGTTGCGGTAACAGAAGGGGTTCGCAGATATATATAATCTTCACAACAGATCTTCTGTTAGAACAGATATAAAGCATCTTCACACCAGACCTTGGGTTAACAAAGATATTGTGATGTGTGTAATTTGTTGGCAATCGGACTCTTACATCACATTTTATAAGAGGAGGTACTTGATGCAGTGGACCGATATTGTCCATTTTCTCACCTGACCTAGCACTGATGAAAATATTAGGATTTTCAAAGTTGGAGCAAATTCGGATTATACTCTCTCTGTCTGAGCAGTAAAATATTATTTTGAATATTTCGACCTTTTGTGGGGGAGGTACTAGAACGAGTTGACCGAACTCGATCTAAATAAATATTAACAAGTAAAAAAGCTGTAAGTTCGGCCGGGCCGAACTTTTAATACCCTCCACCATTTGGTACAAATTTGGCAATTTCCAAAAAATAAAATCCGTTAAAAATTCTGTTAAAATCTTAAAAATACCGAATGCTTATACGACGACGTGGACCTGCATAGGCAACTTTTGTCATAAGTTATTACAAAACTTGAAAAAAAAATCTGTTTATAATGTAGCTAAAATCATCAAAATACCGAATATGGGGGTGCCGTTATATTTGGGCTACACGAAGACGTGGACCTGCACAGACAATTTTCTGGCATGTGCTGAAGTATCCATTACGAACTTCACATGCGAAATTTGAAACAATCCCGGTAAATAATGTCGCTAAAATCATCAAAATACCGAATATCGTAGGGTATGGTATATGGGGTCTATACGAAGACGTGGACCTATATGGCCCATTTTCTGTTTTATGCTGCAGTATCAATTATGAACTTCAAATACCAAATTTGGAACGATTCCGCTAATAATGTCGCCATCAAAATACCGAATATCGGGGGGTACCGTTATATGGGGGCTATATGAAGACGTGGACCTACATGGCTCATTTTTTGACTTAGTACGTAGTATCCATTACGAACTTCAAATACCAAATATGAAACGATTCCGGTAAACAATGTCGCTAAAATCATCAAAATACCGAATATCGGGGGGTACCGTTATATGGAGGCTACACGAAGACGTGGACCTGCACAGATAATTTTCTGTCTTAGGCTGTAGTATCCATTACGAACTTCAAATACCAAATTTGAAACAATTCGCTAAAATCATCAAAATACCGAATATCGGGAGGTACCGTATGATAACTTGGACCTATAAGGCCCATTTACCCGCTTACTGCCAAAATATACATGTGTGCAAAATTTTAGCCTTCTATCTCAATTTGTTCGATAGATAGCGTGATTACAACAGACAGACAGACAGACAGACAGACAGACAGACGGACAGACAGACAGACAGACAGACACACAGACAGACAGACAGACGGACATGGCTAAATCGTCTTAGAATTTTCCGCTGATCAAGAATATATATACTTTGTTGGGACTGACATGAGTATTTCGAGGAGTTACAAACGGAATGACAAAATAATATACCCTCCATAGTATAGTGGAGGGTATAAAAATAATATTACGATGTACCAAGTTTGGATCAAGTCGGATACTCTCTTCGAGATTTATTATGCAGACCAGCCAGCAAGACAGACAGAGAGACGGTCATGTCTATAACGTCTCAAAATATCCTGAAACGGATTTTGTCCGAGGAGACCCAAATCTGAAAGCACTATTTCGATAAGGTACATTTTGGCCATATCAATTGATGTATACCCTCTGTAGCCATATGGCTGAGACTACAAAAAATCAATTTTTTACTTGGTACTTGACAAAATTTCCCTAAAGACTTTTTAAAAGACTATTCTGAAAAATTTCAACTTCTTTATCTATTGGCCCTTGATAAAATATACCAAAAAAATCAAGATTAAAGTTCTGTTGGTCCTTACATAAATGTTTTAATTTTATTAAAATATTTTAATTAAAATAAAAGACCTACAGGTTCTTGAAAATATATTCTTAATATAACACGTCTTTAAGTAACTGTTCTATGAAGAACTAACGGATATTGGGCGTTGGAAAAAAAGTCTATGATTTTTTATACACTCCACCATAGTATGGAGGGTATACTAAGTTTGTCATTCCCTTTGTAATATCTCGAAATATACATTTTAGACCCCATAAAGTATATACATTCTTGGTCAGCATAAAATTCTATGTCGATTTATCAATGTCCGTCCGTCTATCCGTCTGTCCGTCTGTGGAAATCACACTAGCTTCCGAACGAAATGAAGTAAGTTGATATAGCCCCCATATAACTGTACCCCTCGATATTCGGTATTTTGATGATTTTAGCGGCATCATTTACCGGAATTGTTTCAAATTTGGTATTTTAAGTTCGTAATGGATACTGCAGCCTCAGACAGAAAATGAGCCATATAGGTCCACGTCTTCGTATAGCCCCCATTTAACGATACCCTCCGATTTTCGGTATTTTTATGATTTTAGCGGCATTATTTAGTATTTTATTTTTTCAAATTTGGTATTTGAAGTTCGTAATGGATACTACAGCCTAGGACAGAATATGTCAGAAAATTGTCTGTGCAGGTCCACTTATTGTACCTCCCTATATTCGGTATTTTATTTATTTTAGCTTCATTTGAACAAATTTTTTTTCAAGTTAAGCATCTGAATATTATAATAGCTTATGACAAAAGTTTCCTATACAGGCCCACGTCATCGTATAGACCCTAATATACGGCTACATTCGTTATTTTTAAGATTTTAACAGAATTTTTAATGGATTTTATTTTTTAGAAAATTTCCAAATTTGTACCAAATGGCGGAGGGTATTCAAAGTTCGGCCTGTTAAGAATTTTCCATCCAAAGGATGTTGGTCCTTGAAACACACATTTTTAGACGTTTATTGCCCTTGAAAAATATTCTTAATAAATACGTGTTATATAGATGCCCGTGAAGATAAATTTTAAAATATAAATGCAATGTGTTGGTGCGCAAGAGGTTAATTGAAAAATAGTTTTTTTTTAATATTAATGATTTTTACCATTTTTTTGGATAAATCAACGTATTTTTAAATTAATTTAAATTAAATTAATTAATTAAATTAATTTAACAGGAAAATGACACAACGACACAAAATGACACCGACGAGGACGAATAACCAGAGTGGTGTTGGCGGTAGGGAAACTGCATGGAAAATGCTGAATTGCACAAAAACTATCCTAGCTGCGTCATTGAGGCGGGTCTTAAATGAAAGGTCTCGAGGAGTACTTTCTGGCTATGTATGCCTTATATTCCCAACTGATTTCAGATAATCGAATTTTTTCGATTTTCTAACCAAAGTGGCGGTTTCGCTAGGGAAACTGCATGGAAAATGCTGAATTGCACAAAAACTATGCTAGCTGCGTCATTGAGGCGGGTCTTAAATGAAAGGTCTCGAGGAGTACTTTCTGGCTATATATGCCTTATATTCCCAACTGATTTCAGATAATCGATTTTTTTCGAAAATATTCCAAAAATCCAAGTCTTAAGGTCCATAGATTCTTTAAAAATAAATCTTACAAAAATCAACGTTAATGTCACTTAGTCCTTGACAAAATATCCCTTTTAAAAGAATTGTGGTTATTGAAAAT